>NC_134531.1:276114394-277362311 GCF_050624435.1 Tenrec ecaudatus
CAAGACTTACCAGAGATACTAGAACAGCCAGGAGAACAAAAGGGAAGTCAACTCCCATTTCCTCTGACCAGAAGTCAGGAACTACAACTTGCCTCTCTGGAGACCTCAAGGGGTAGTTTGATATTACAGTTCATCCTGGCATTGTTAGGGAATGCTATGGAAATTTCATGGACAATTAATACTATAATACTATAACTCCATCACAACTGATTTCCTCTGGCTCCCAAGACTGATGTCCCCAGAGGTCAGACATGTTTCTACCCTCCATCCCCTTTTACCCGATTGTGACATCAGCCATGCCACCAAGAGCACTGTATTGCTGTGGCTTGCTTCTGTGATTCATTTCAGTAGCCATACAGAATTTACAGGCAATGCTCACAATTATGGGACTTATAAAAAATTTTAACAGGTTACAATTCAGGTAAGAAAGGTTCAAGAAATATATAGTTATTTAGTCAGGACAGTCTGTCGGGCTTGTAGTCTGGATTCTGCCCTGCTTGAGTCATGCTGCAAAGCTCTTTCGGGGCTGTTAATAAGTGCCCACAGGACTGACAATCAGCTCTCACCCTCAACCCAAAGGAACGCAGCTTCAGCTCTGTAGTTCATCTGCCTCTGCTCCCTAGTTAAGTGCGCAGAGACCCCGCTCAACAAACCATCTTCCTGCTAAAAAGCACTTGGCTGTACTGACTTTGTGGGCTTGGAAGGTCATTTCTCGGTGTCATGCTCTAGCCCCTGACTGTGCTGTTACCCCTGCTCTGGCATGAAAGCTACCTCCTAGGTCAAAGAAGTTCAAAGCGCAGGGATCTCAAGGTCCAAAGGCCTTGTTCTACTTCTGGTACCTTGCTCTTGCTCGTAGTAAGACCACCCATTTCCCACTTCTGAAACGGTCTGTTGTATAACCCCCCCACCCAGGATGGCACTCACAATGAACCCAGCTAGCAATCACTCAATCACTCACAGCTGAATCATGCAAGCCAATCAGTATCTCCCCCTTTCTACTCTTCCAAACCCATCAGGAAAATGAAGGTAATTTAGTGAGATGTAACAAAGACTCTGACTACTACTACTACTACTAATAATAATAATAATAATGACAGAACTCACTGTCAATGAGTGAATACTGACTCATACCGATCCCATAAAGACACGATAGAATGCCCCTGTGAATTTCCTAGACTATAAATATTTACAGAAATAACAAGCCCCATCTTTCTTTCTCTGGACTGCTGGTGGTTTTGAACTACTTACTGCCCACTGACTGTGTAGATGGCAGCCCAGTGTGCAACCACTACAAAAGTCAAGTGAAATCATTCATTGTGTTACAATAACATAAAGCACAGTCTTAAAAACAAAAGCATCTCCAGATATTTCACTTAGCATCTCCTCTGATGACTAGCTGTCACACCAGTGTTCTTGTGTCTTCACCATTCCCCGTTGATTTCAGGTGATTCAGTCAGTAGTCACAGAGTATCTTGGATTAACTTCCTAACCACTGCCTTGTATGATGTCAACCTTGCCATCTTGAGCAGCAACAACAACAAAAAAAGCACAGGGGGAGGGCTTCCCTCAATGAGATGATGGTCCGTGAAGTCTTGCTTAAGTGTACTACCATTTCCCATCAACACCAAGAGCAGCCACACGTGTATAGTCATCCAGACAACACTGATAAATGGGTGTCCATATGCCTAAACACAATGACTAGGGAATTCCGTCTTTACCTGGATCTGCAAATAGACACTGCTAAATGTATAGAATAATACAAGCAAGAGGAATTGTGTGGAATGCATTGTCAGAAAGGCTCTTGCTAAATTCATCATAAACTACAATGTGGTTTGTGATAGGATTGTACCTATCCACCTTCAAGGAAATGCAATCAATTCTAGTATTATTCAAATGTATGCACCAACCACACAAGCTAGTGATTACGCTATGGAAAAATTCTACCAATGACTTCAGTCAAAAATTGACCAAGCATGCCATCGAGATGCATTGATAGATAATGGTGATTGGCATGCAAAAGCTTGAAATAAACCATAATTGGAAAATATGGACTGGGTGATAGAAATGAAGTTGCAGATCACGTGATAAAATTTTGTGAAACCAGTAACTGATTAATTCAACAAATACCAATTTTTTTCAACAGCACTACATGAATGCCAGTTAACCTTATTACATAACTTCTAAACCAGTGAGAATGGCCACGTCAAATTCACACATGTTTTGGGGGGCAGGGGACACAATTCAAGCTATGACAGTGGCCATGGGCCTCAGAAGAAGGGCTGGGACTGTCATTCCATCTGCACAAGGATACAATGGAAGAGATCTACAAAATCCATGGAGAGTGGGGAGCTACAGTGACCTACCTTGTCACATGCTGGACGCTACTTCTGTTCATTCCCACCTTCTCTCCTACAAAGACCTCGTGAGCTGTGCCCTCAGCCTAAACCATCACACAGCCTTGGACATTATTTGACACATTGATACAATAAACTCAGGAAAATGTACCCTTTCAAACATTGTTATTTTGAGCTATCTTTCTTTTTTCATCTACCAAATGTCTCTTGATGTATTCCAAATATGTATATTCATTTATGTGAAGTTGTAGAAACATTTTTCAACAGTATAATTTAATTGGTGTAATTGTACTCTATGCTATTATTACTGTACGGTGCTTCTCCTTCCACTTCACGTTTTATAAATGTTCAGTGGCATGTGATTTACAAAATGAGAGTCAAAGACTGTTACTGTACTTCATACATGTGTCTAATCACTGTCTATATAAGTTCAAATGTACCAGTAATTTCAGAGGCATCGATTGGTCAGTAAACAAAATAAACAAAGGGAAGTAGAGAGGATAGACTTTCAATCACCCTGCCAAATTGAGAATCTCACCCCTTTGAATATCAAAACAGTCATTAGGAGCCCTTTCAAAATAAAATAAACCTCTTCACTGTTTTTAAAAACTGTATAGTCATTATAGTCCGAAGTAGGAAATGCAATGAGCCATTGAACGTTTGCAACTTCATTAGTCAAACAGTCCTTACATCTTTACTTTCTTAATGTCACTTTGAGATTAAAAGGAAACATTTCATTGAAAATTCTTATAAATAAATTAAGTTTGGCATTTATTTGAAGCACTTTTTAACCTCTCAAGAATATGTAGAGGATTCATTAGCAACATTTCACCATAATGTAGATTAGTAATAAATGAAAATAATGAGTTCATTGTAAAGTTTAAGCCAATGATAGTCTGCTCATAAATTTTTGTTAACCTAGAATGCATAATTAGCGCTAGGGTGAAAAAAGACAGAACTGGTAAAAATAAAACAAAAAAATTGAACATAACTTTATAATCTACCGCTGTTCTTTTGCTATTAAGAATCAATGAAATTCGTGATTAGGAAACATTATGAAAAGGTCAAAGATGTGAATACATGCAGCCTATCTACAGGAAACCTAAACGTTTAGGTTAATGAAATGCCTGTGAAAGTCATATCAATTAGCAAGTTTGCAGGAGTCCAAGTTTTATTTTGGAAATGCCATGAGAGAGAGGAGGAGGACTTCATGCCCACAACTGTGTCCTCATCTACATTCCCGCACGCTACTTACCTCTTGCGATCGTCTATCCATCCCCCCCCCCCAGTGATCGGAATGCTATTAAGTAGTGTATATTCCATATTTATGGAAATCCCTCATGGTGCAGAAATTACACTTAATGATATGGCTTTGAAGATAATGAGAAACTGGAGAAATATTCCATTTTTTAAAAAAGAACATTGTTCAATTTTCAACGTTGCAGTAATAGACCATGATGAGGTGGCAAATATCTCTCCATGTTTTCCTCTGTATTGTTACTTTGTCTGATGCTAATGATAGCCATTTTTTTCCTTTTAAGTGAGAACTTTGCCCATCTAAATTCAGTTTAACTTGAGAGACAAAACCCACAACCACTTTGTTTATATAGACAAGCATAATGTTTAACAGACTATATAGTATATAAGGAACAGACGCTGACGTGCTGGCGAGGTAGCACTAGGAAATCAGTAAATACCACCCATGTCAATCATTGCCATTTCACCAATTCCATTTCTGCACCATAAAATTAACCCTTGGCATGCAGGAAAACCATAAATTTCACGTTTAATCTACAAATAAAAGTTGGTTATTTTTATCCTCCCTGTAGCACTTTAAATAACTATGAGCAATGTCTTTTATATGTTTCATACTTCTAAGTATGTGATTCTGTCTGACTCGAAATACTTGGCTGCTTGACCCTAATTACATGAGCATCTACCAACAAAACACTTGCGATCCTGATTCTAATGCCTGAAGAGTATTTAAAACTTTAAAATTTCTCTAAATATAGTTTGTTCAAAAGTGAATGACTAGGTTGGTAGTTCATATCTGGGTCATTCAGATTTATAGACAATTATAGATTCTACTAATGTATGAAATAACACACTTGAAGGTACTAACCTAGAGGAGACGTTCAGAGCTACTTGGGGTCCAGCCATTGAAATAAAAAGCTGCACAAAGTTAGGTTCGCAGCATCGCAACTTTCCATGGGAGAGGAGCTCCCGTTCTGTGCAGGGGAGTGGTTACCAGTGAAATAGCATGTTCCTAGTTCGAAGAGTACCAGGCTGACCCACCAAGTGGAAAAATTAGAGAGGTCAGAATGAATTGTATAAAAATAAAAATTTCCGAGAGAAAATCCACATAGCTGAGCCCAGCAGTTGGCAATGGCTAGTGACTTCTGGATTGCACACATGTAGAAGGGGATCGATAGGGCTCGGCAGACAGCAACAGCCTGAGGATTAGAACGGAGCAGAATGGCGGTACACAACAGTGAGGTAACAGTTTAGGGCTGGAGTACAGAAACATGAACCTGCTAGGAAAGAGTAACGACCCAAACAGCCATCACCAGAACTGGGTCACCTGGAGTCTCTACAATGGATATTGACAAAATCTCTGAGAAATTACTAGACATAAAGAACACTATGACCCATGGTCAGGGCAAAAGTAAGCAATAGGAACCAGCACTGCAAGAGCCTCCACATTTAACTTAGGGGACAAAGACTTTAAGCCGGCTGTTCTCGATTTAACTTCTCTGGGTTCTACTACACAGCACTCACGGACAAAATTCAGCATTAAAGGGCTTATTCAGGAAGTCAGCAAGCAGTAATGCCAGTGGGAGATGCTCAGGGACCGTTGTGAAGGTCCTTCAAGTCGGCTGACACATTCCAAAGGGGCAAAGCACTTCACTACAAGCTTCTTCCTGAGTGCATTCAAAACAAGTTTCTTGGGTCAACACATCCACTTCCCTAAAAAAAAGTGCCAAAATGCATCCCACTCATTAGCCTCAGCCCAAAGACTGAATTTAGTTTCACTTCCATGGGTCAGCAAGTCTAACTTCCTCAATTAAGGGCTGAGCTAGTTAGTTTATTGTGCCTACCTGGCCCATAAACACATGTGGGGTTAACTTTAGGGTGGAGAGATAAATGGTTCAATGAGCCTCACCTTTCTAATTTTCTGGTCTCTTGGTTTGTGATGGTCAGACCAGAGTGCAGCTGCCTTAGCCAGGTACCTACATCCCCTAGGAGAAGCCGCATGGACCTACTCCGATGTAGCCCTGTAGCCCTGGATGCTGGAGGAGCTGTGTGGAGACCCCTGCCATCACTGAAATGCTTACACATTCACTAACTCGGCTTTCCCCCTGCAGTCGGCGTCATTGTGTGTGTTTTGTGAGATGGCGGAGGATTTTGTGGATTGGTGTCAAACATATGGGTTAATATTGGACTTGTGGGATTGGGGAGCACTGGGTTGGGATGTTTATATAAAACGCTCTCTTCTGCATGAGTTTCTGTGGATTTGTTTTCTAAAGCACCCAGACTCACACAACAGCCCAGAGGCACCCCATTCTACTGGGTAACCAAGTCTCTTGCACATAAATCATCAGCTTTACTTACTGCCTGGGTTGGGAAGTCTGTCACTCTGTCATGCTTTGCTTCTTGACTCTGCTAATGGCTCCTCTGATGTGGTAGCTGTCTTCTGGATCCCTGAGGTTACCTGTGCAGGAATCTCGGGTGCAGAGGATATGCTCCTCTCCCAGTTGTTGCTTGTAATGAGATCCCACCTCCTGCTTCTCAGAGAGCTCATCTCAAATGTCCCTAGATGGCCTCCCAGGGACTCCGGTTCACAATTACTCACAGGTGAATTCTATCAGCCTCTTCTCCCCACCTTCTTTCCAGACCCATGCAGGGAAAGGTCAATTGGCAGGTGTTAGCAAAGCCACATTAGATAGTTCACTGCCTCTGCAGGTTGACTAATACATTCCTTTTTTTAAGAAAAGAGTTTTATTGTTATATAATTTATATGTCATACAATGAAACCATTTCAATAGTCCAATCATATTAAAAAGAGTTGGGTTATCACCACCACAATCAATTTTAAGATATTTTCTTCTCTCTGTACTCTTGATTAGATTACTATTTCCTCCCAACCTCCTCTGTCATAACCCTAAGAAACTATCAATCAAATGATAGTCTTTATAATTTGATCTATCCTGGATTTCATATACAGAAAAACATACAAACCAAGCCGCATGAGATAAAGTCTTGTCATCCTCGATTCTAAAGAGCTTTTGGGTTGTACTTCCTCCAAGACAGATTTTTTCTGACCGACAGTCCATGGTACTTTCATTGTTTTTCTGCACCGTCATCCTTCAAATACAATAACCCCTCTCTCCAGCCTTTCTTATTCAATGTCCAGCTTCCACAAGCTGCGGGGGCAGTGGATGATTTCAGGGGCTGTTCTAGAGGACAGGTCCCATTGGAATCCCACCCTGCTTGGTATGAAATGAGCCCTCTGATAGCTAAGAGAAGGGGTATCCCTGTCAGTAAGAGAAGGAGTGGATTGTGGCCTCTGGACCCCAATTTCTGTGTTCAGTGACCCTCCTGGATCTAGAAGACTGGTCTGACATCAAAAGAACAGCAGCAGAACCAGAAGCCATACATAGCATGCAACAATGTGGTAGACTTCCCAGCCCATGAAGCAAGTCAAGCTGAGTGCTTTGGGACAAGTGCCCGGTGTATGAAGTCAAGTAACTTGGGACACTTCCTTGGGAGAGGTGGGCTTGCTGGCCACAGAGGCAGAGCGGAGGAGTGTCTTCAAGCAGAGACTGGAGTGGAGGGGAGGGGAGGGGAGTGGGCACTTAATTTGGGGAGCTAGGTTCCTGACCTATGAAGCTGGAGTTGAATGCCTTTGGGTTGAATGCCCGGGTGCCATTTCAGTGAACCAGCTTTATAACATGCCTTGATGAACAGCTGTATTCGCTGTGGATTAAGGCTCAATATAAAGAAAACCAACATTCTTACAAGTTGACTAATGCCATGATCAGTGAAGCAAAGGCTGAAGTCAAGGATCTTGTCTCGCTGGGATCCGCAATCAATGCTCGCGGAAGCAGCATCAAGAGATCAAATGACCAGGGGCATTAGGTAAGTCTGCTGCACGTGATGTCTTTGAGAACTGAAAGGCAAGGAGGATCACTTTCAGACCAAGATGTAATTCAAGGCAGGATATTTTCAATTACTTCACAGTCATGTGAAAGTTTGACTTTCAGTAGGAAGGCTGAGGAATTGATGCGTTTGAACCATGGTGTCAGTGAAGAATATTAACGAAACCATCAAATATCAAAAACAAACAAACAAATCTCTTTGGGGAGATGTACAGCCAGAATGCTCCTTAGAGGGAAGGGCAGTGAGATTTCATTTCGTATGTGGTGGGCATGTTATCAGGCGAGAGATCTTCCTGGAGGAGGACATCATGCTTGGCAACGTGGAGGAGCAGGGACACAGAGGAAGGCCCTTGATGAGCTGGGTGGACACAGTGCCTGGAACAGTGGGCTCAAACTTAAGATTGTGTGGATGGTGCAGGACTGGGCAGTGTTTCATTCTATTGTACGTCAGGTGGCTAGTAGTCAGAACTTACCTGTTGTCATCTAAGAACAACACAAACGAGAGGTAAAAAGGGGGCAATGGAAGGTTCCCATCAAAACAATTGAATCAAGATATGCTTGTATATTGTTGCCTGAGAGGTTTCGATACGAGCAATTTCATGAGACTTGTCTCTACCTCCTTTTCATGGAAGAAACGTTTCTTGAGACCATCTGGTAGGGGAGGGTTTTGAGAATCCCTGAAATGCAATGTATGAACCTTCTTGCAGCTTAGTCACAGAGATACTTCCTTAGTTGCACACCTAATTACACACCTTAAAACGTAGGGCAACGGTTGGCACATGCCACAGGAGAGACAAGGCTGCAACCCTTAAATCCACCACTTGACATCAGGCAAGTGCCTCGGTTTACTGGAGCTTTTTCAATTTTGATAAAGCACAACTCAAAGGAAATACACGTCTGTACATGGGGCAATTTAGCCATTGTTTTCCTTACCATAATGATTGAAATGCGTCCAATTAGTAATAATAAAAATGCTAAGTTAAATTATCTGTTTATATTTATTGCTTTATCATTATTTATTTGTGTGGATTAATGTAACATCAACATGTTAAGAAATTTCTAGCTATAAAGCTGTTTATGCAAAATTTTAGCAATTTATGCTATAAGGCTGCCCTCTTGTGACAATATGTTGTAAGTTTTATTGGTAAATCTTAACCTTACCGTACTGTAGAATCCAATAAATAATAGCATAAAAATAAGACTTCTGTGCAACTGTGGGTTTTAAAAATGATATATTGTCTATATGTTACTTTGAAAAATGAGTATTTATGACTAGGTAGGTGGTATAAGTCCATCCTCATTTTTAACTTAATGCTTATATTTCTTATATATACAAGCTCTTCAGTTTACAGGGCTTGAGACTCAGTGGTGCATCCAGATGCTACTGCCATAGTTCATAGACCTTAATCATTTAATAAACACAATCACTCTTGTATGTTCTATAATTATGATGATCACTACCAGATTGAAGAAGCAGATCATCCGTAAACACTTCCAGTGGAAAATAAAGAGGACATGAACACTACCTCTGCATATCTCTAAAGAAAATAATGTAAACAAACAATTACATATCAAACTCCTAGAATTATAGTATAAAAGTATATACTAAAGCCAGAAGGATAGAAGAGAATGGACTGAATATTGTTTTTGAGAGCAGGAACTCAGAAAATGTAATGTTGGAATCATATACACAGAGTTTCATCTGCTCCAAGCCTAGTTGCCAAATTGCTGAGAACATAGTAATGAGCACATTTATTCTTCCTCTTTAAGGAACCTTGCACAGAGTGTGACATGGCTAAAATTATTTGTGGATTTTGCCACCACTACAGGAGCTCTGGTCACGGCTCAAAGCCACCGGTGGTCAAGCAAAGAAGAATGAGTCTATCCGCTCCCATGAAGATCAACCAAGGCACAGCAACCAAGAGAGAGCTGCTGTCCATTGGCAGGACACGATGGCAGTTTGGTTTTTATATCTTTGGAAAATGTCTCCATTTTACTGCAGTGGTTGTAATATTTGTGTAGTTTTCATTTAAAAGCTGCATTTTCTTCTTGATTTGTTTTTAATCCAAGTGCTTTCATATATACACCCCCCTCACTGTAAAGACAAAGTTATCTAAACTCATTGACTTTGAGAGATAGAAAGGGTTTTAAAGGAAATGAATCCATCTTTTCTGGCTTTTCTGAAAACTTGAGTCTTTGGGACAACTTAAAAGTACTGTGGAAAAGTAGGAAAAGGTAAAATTCCCATGTGAGAACGGTTGTTGGTCTATAGAAAAGGAAACAGGTTTTCAGTAAATAGAGAAAAAATGCACTTCCCTTAGATTTCTACATCCTGTCCTCAAGGTTGAAAGGAGGAGGGAATAGGGTCCTGTCTAGGTTGGCAGTGGGGAGCTAGGCTACTTTCCTACAAATACTCCTGGGGATATCCGGATCTCAGAAAAAGTGACTGTCCGAGCTGTCTGGGCATTGGGGTCTGTGAGTGGGCACGTGACAGGATTTTGCCCCCAAAGACTGCAAGGAAGCCCTGTGAGCAGGCTGGTCAGCATGGACCGGGGAGTCACCCATGTGCGAACAGGCGATCAAGCACCAAAAGCCTACTCACCACCGCCCCCTACCGTGCCCTGGTACAAACAGCACTCCCTGGCCTGACTTACCAAGGCTCTCTGCCAAGGAGATGCCTTATTTTGAATGGAAGCTTATTTTCCCAGCTTCTAGGGGAGCCAGGTTGAGTCCTGGAAACAATCCTTGCAGCTGTACAGAGTCACCTGTGTTTGCAAGTGGCTAACCCACGAGATGGAGAGTAGAAAGGTTAGATCGTTGTGTCCATTCAGATGTGCCTAGGAAGAAATTCCTGGTGATCTACCTTCATTAGCTCAGCCATTGAAAAGACTATGGAGCATGACTTGTTAGCCACCGAATTCAAGTTCATAGCCATTCCTGAGATAATCCACCTCCAGAGACTGATCACATGGAGGGGAAGCTCTGTAGACTCAGTGCCTTTCCTATGTTGCAGTTCACCTTCCTCCTCTGCACAGCCCTGCTTCCTTTACTTCTCCACAAGTGATGAACCCAAGGGAATAGCCCAATAAACTTCCACCTCAGAGGCCGTTACTTTGGAAACCTGATGACAAACTTCACCAACTACCTCGAAAAGACCTGTGGCTAGCTTTTCTCTCAGTACTTATGGAGAGTGCCTTAAAATAGAAATGAGGGCGCATGAAGGAAAATGGTAAGGCATATGGATCTTATTTTATGGATTGAGATTTGCATATAATTCATAAGTGCCTTCATGCAATACAAATGCAGGCTCATAAATTTTAGTCTTTGAATTGAATAATTCTTATTCAAACAGGCATAGTAAAAATGAAAATCCCTGTGATGATAAAATAATAAAATACATACAGATCCAAAAGTTTCTGTAGCCAAACAACTTAGATAGGTTTAGAAACTACAGTTTAAAACCTCTTTGTTAGTCTGCATAGACTAGAACAAATTCATAGACAGTCATATGTGTATAAGAAAAAACTTTATACACAAATGTAATTGAATATTGAGAAAACATCCTATCCCAATCCAGATCAAGTCCATAAGTCTGGTATCAGCCCATATGTCTAATACCAATCTATAAATTCCTCTTCGGACTCACGAAGCACTTGCAATTATGCTGAATGCAGGATGATCACAGGCCAGTGGGGGGTGGGGGAATCTTGTGGATCCAGTGGCAGTGTAAGCATCTCAGTGCTGGCAGAGGTCTGCGTGTGTCTTCTCCAGCTCCGAGGCTCTGGCTGCCATCAGCCTGTCTCCATGAGGCTTGTCAACAAGAATGTCTTTCAGGGACTGAGCCTGTGTCCTGTCACCAATGAGCCATCTCTCTCCTTAGACCCTCCAAATGAGGTCATCAAGCTGTGTCCAGATTGACAGGCCAAACTCCACCCTTCACTCTTACTCCTTTCAAATTGACAACAGATTATATAACTACCACAACTCTATTAAAGACCGCTAATGAAGCGTGTGTACATTGTTTCATGAAAAGTGAAAATTTAAAAATTAATATATTATTTAACATAATCTTTAATTTTTCCATATATAACTACCCACAGCCCTGAAGTTGATTCTGACTAAAAGAGACTCTGAATAGGGTTTCAGAGATTGTAGATGAGGCTTTCAACTTCATAAAGATTGATAGACTCAGAAACTCACAGGGTCAGTTCTACTCCTACCTTAGAGCCGCGAGGAGTGGGAATCACTGTGAATGAGTATGCCTGGGGTTACAGTCCCATTTTGGAAGGAGTTCTCTGGTACGGGATTAAGGTGGATTGAATCCTTAGAGCTGCCCCTGTGGGTTTCTAAGACTGTAGCTCTCTATAGAATAGAGACATTTTTCTCCCCTGGACTGACCGGTGGTTTGGAACAGCTAACCTTGTAGTTCACCTCAAGTGTGAGGTTATTAATATGCACAAGAGCAGATCTTTGTCCTTCCATGAAGAGGCCAGTGGCTTTCAACTGTTGACCTTGGGATTAGTAGTCCAAACCTCACCCAACAGTGCTCCTTGCATGATAATAAACCCTCCCCCCACAAAACACTGCTCGACTATTTTCTAGCTTCATCAGAAACTGTGGAGGAAAGACTCTATACAAAGAAAGCAATTGGGCCATCCAGGAGAACCCCATGTCTAAAACCAATTCTATACACCTAGATGGACAGTGACACACACTAGGAGCGATCAGAGCATCCTGTTCCTCTGGGTTACACATGTCTTTCCAGATCTTTTTATTTTTTCATCTTGAGTTCAAGACCAACCTTAAAATAAAATAAGTATCAGCAATAAATAGTTTTCAATAATAAATGTGAGCAATTAAAAACAAGATGTTTTGTCTTCATATAGAAACAGAAGTCATATTAAGTTGATTGAAAGTATTAATCAAAGCACAATTCTTACACAACTGAATTTGTGGGCTAAAGCAACATTTTCTCTCACTAGTGATTTTGAAGTTCAACCTTTTGTTATTTTTTGGACTTTATTTTAAACCGATTCATTGGGATATATTTCACATATACATTTTGATCATTTATTCAAATTAATCAAAGCAGTACAATTATGTCCACAATCAACCTCAGAGCAATTTACTCCCTTCTTGTATCCATTATCATCAGCCCCCCACCTGCCCCACAATCTTCCCTCCTCAAGAAACATCAGTGCCGTCACTGTGTGCATAACTGGATTTCATACACAGAGAAAAGGAGAAAACAAACCACAGAAAAGCAAACCTAAACAAAAAGGCTGCAGTCTACATGCTAGCAAGGGTAGGATCATGCCAGTCTGTGGTGAGGGATTCACTGGAAGCTTCAGCCAGGTGTGGACCCGGCAAAGGGATTTGGCGTTCCCACTCTCATCCATAACCTCTGTAGTCTGCTCAAAATTTAATCTTTGATATCATTCCCCCTCAGCGTTTGGATCTTCACCTCTGTGTGTTGGCACCTCTTGTGGCATAGTGATTTATGGATTTTATTGCTAATTCTAACCTATCAGCCAGTCCAAGAAATAAAGCTGAGGCTCTGTCTGCTCCTGTAAATTGTTGCTATTAGTTAGAATCGACTCAATAGCAGTGTTTATTTTTCTTTATTTTCTTTTTAGCTATGTCTTTAATATTTTAAAAAGTTATTGGATTTATACTTCCTAAAGTATAATTTATAGTTTTCTCTAGGGATGGTGTGTAAACTATCAAACTTTACTTCCTATTTTCTATTATTCAATCATTAATTCTCTTTTAAGACCATCTGATATTCTAAGCTAAATTATAGTTAATTTTATATTATATGTACTCATACCACAATTAATTCAAATATTTAACTGCATATTTGTTTAAAATGTAATTTAAAAAATCATTTTATTGGGGGCTTCTACAACTCTTATCACAATCTATACATATATCCATTGTGTCAAGCACTTTTGTACATTTGTTTCCCTAATCATTCTCAAAACATTTGCTTTCTACTTGAGCCCTTGGTATCAGCTCCCTTTTTTCCCCTCCCACTCTGCTCCTCTCCCCCATGAATCCTTGATAATTTATACATTATTATTATTTTGTGTTATCTTACACTGTCCCACATCACCCTTCACCCACTTCCCCTCTGCCCATCCCTGAGTGAGAAGGTTATATGCAGATTCTTGTACTCTGTTCCCCATTTCTCCCTCACCTTCCCTCCATCCTCCTAGTATCACCACTATCACCACTGGCCCTGAGGGGTTGATCTGTCCTGGATTCCCCGTGTTTCCAGTTCCTATCTGAGCCACTGTACATCCTCTGGTCCAGCTGGATTTGTAAGGTAGAATTGGTATCATGATAGTTGGGGGGGGGGGGTTGTTTACTTAATAAATCCATTTTAATTGGTTAAATTCATGCTATTAACATTTTAACCAATGCTTTTCACATTATTAGTTCTTCAATTTGCTTAATTTGTTAAATGTTAATGTCTTCCTTTTTCATCTCTCAAATAAATTTGGCCTTCATATTTTATTCGTATGTAGCATCTTTACAAAATTTCCTGCTCTAAATTTTATTTTTTTCTATTTTTTTATTTTAGTGTAGGAGAGAATATTATGGAATCAATGACTTTTTTAGCCATTATCAATTAGTTTTCTGCTCCAAGGAGATTGCATGTTCCCAAGGATATATCTAATTGATTCAGCTTCATTAATTTAAGTAGATTGCTCAATTTCCCTTTCAAATCATTCTTTATTTCAGTAATTTTAAAAATCGCATTTAAATTTATCTTCTCTAGTTTACTTCCTAGGGAGTTTCAGGTGCATTAATTATGGCTATATAGGAAGTTTAGTCTTTTTCTTACCTATTTTTGATGTATTGCTTCAACATTATTTTATTTAACCTTCTCCCCATTTTAAAAGCACATCTCAATTTTTTACAAACTTTTCCTTCTGAATTAAAATTATTTTTGTTTATTTATTTATGGGTTTGGAATACATTTGTTTGCCTTTGCTCTAGTTTGTATGTTTGCTATTTCTTCACTCTCGACATTTCCATCCCACCAGGACCGTGTTTCTGCTTCACGGCCCTTCGTTTGCAGTCCCTGTGTCTGTGTGCATGCTCAGTGTGGTGGTTGGTAACTATTAGCATAGGTACCTCGCTTATCCTTCACTTTGATTTCAGTCCTTTCTGCTCACTCCTTTGAGTGATAAAACATGACCCCTCAGGGACCAAACAGCCGGAAGTACTGTTGAGGTCACATTTGGTGTCACTTTTGCTAGTGTCCATTGACCAAGGGAAGTGACGTGTTAAAGCCCAGGGTCAGGGCTAGAAGGAATTTTTCATGATTTCAGGGAAGTTTGAATAAATGAAGGCCATTACTGAAACAATCTGCTGAAGGAAAGAAGCCACCGCTACTTGCCTACATTTGCTTAGACTGCTGTTAGCTTCCTGGATTTGTGGTCCAAGAACTAATGATGCTGTAGAGAGTAAAATGTGTCTTAGTAATAGAAAACTTTCTCATTTCAGGGGTGGGGAGATATTTTTCTGCCCAGGGGCATTTGGATATTTAAAAAATCATTCCTGGGCCATGCTGGTGAAACATTCCATTACTGTAAGCCATTCCTAATGTGATGGCTAGGACTGCTTGTCGTTGGCGAGGCATGTGATGTTAACTGCTGTTGATGACTTTGTGGGTCTAGAAAGCACCAGCTTCTCCTTGGGATGAAGAAGAGACTTTAAATAATCCACCCAAGGTAGGGAGGGAGGTGTTGTTTATATCTCCACAGGAGAGGGGGAGAGGGACCAGACTTCAAACCAGCGCATTAAGCAGGGAGCTAATAGAGGTCTGTGGTGGGGGCGGGCACCCCTTACATACCCCTACCCCCAGAGGAATGAACTGCAGAGGACAGCACTGAAGCTGCAGCTCAGGAAGTAGGTGCACCTGATCAGGAGCAAATGAAGAGGGAAGGAGAGAGTGGAATACACCCTGGCCCACCAAGCCCTGAGGACAATATTCCGGCTCAGAGCAGCCAATGCACAGAGAGGCTCACAGGGCCGGCCCCATCATGAGACAGGACAATGACATCCCTCACTGACACATACTGCTAAGGGGACAGTACTGGGGTTGCGATGTGGGAGATGTGCCCCATCCAACCCCACCACACCGGGGTAAAACACTAACGGTGTGCAGTGGAGCAGCAAAGGGAGCAAACAACGAAGTCCACGAGGAATGTCAACGGTGGACTTTGGAGCCAGAGAGTGACACCCCAGTGGACTTGGCTGGAAAACACTCATAAAGGTCAACGGACAGACCTGTAACTGTTTGAGTGCTTTCCAGGTTTTGCTTTGAGTTTGAGGTTTGGGGGGGTGTTGGCTGTGTTAGATGTTGTTGATTTTTTTTTGTCTTCTTTTTCTGTTATGTTTTGCTTTGCTTTATTTTTGCGCATATTCTTGTCTATGCATGTCTATCTGGACAAGATAAGCGGAGGAATAATCTGGAAAAGAGAACAGTGGGACCAATGGTTCCTGGGGGACGTGGGAGAGGGGGAGATGGAGAAAAAAGAGGGAGGTGCCAACAAACTCAGGGTAAAGGAGAGAATAAGTGATCTAAAATTGATGGCAAGAGGGCATGGGATGATTAGGGGTGCTCGACCAAGGTCAATGTAGCCGAAAGAAATTATCAAAACCCAAATGAATGCCAAACACGATAGTAAGATGGGAGGAAAGTAAAAGGAAATAGAGGAAAGAACTTGGAGGCAAAGGACATTTATAAAATTTCTAGATACAGGCATGTACATATGTAAATACATTTATATACAATGACAAGTGAATAGACCTATGTACATATATTTATTTATAAAGTATTATGGCAGCAGATGGCCATTGGGCCTCCACTCAAGTACTCCCTTAATGCAAGAACAATTTGTTCTACTAACATGGCACTATGTGACGTTCACCTTTCCTGACAAGATCACTGAAGACAAAGCGGGTGCATAAGCAAATGTGAAGAAACCTGATGTTATCAGACTATAAAAAGATATAGTGTCTCGGGTCTTAAACACTTGAAGATGACATCTAACTGAGAACCAACAAAGCCCACAAGGAGAAAGCACACCAGCCCGTGTGATCATGAGGTGTTGATCACACATCATGTATCAGGTATCAGGCATCAAAGACCCAAAAGAAAACAAACCAACAAACAAAAATCATATCAATAGGAATGAGAGGGAGGGAAGAGTGGAGACACAAAGCCCATCAGTAGTCAATTGGACACTCACTGTCAGAAGGGCCACAGGAAGGGAAGAGCCAGTCACGGTGCAGTTTAGCACCGACGAAACACACAATCTTCCCCCAGTTCTTTAATGCTTCCTCTCCCCTTCTCTCCCCCCCCCCTATGACCGCAATTCTATCTTACAAATCTGGCTATATTAAAACATGTTTACTGATACAGATAATTGCTCACAACACAGGGAATTGAGAACAGATAAATTATCAGGACTAATAAGGGGAGCAGCGATACTAGGAGGGGAAGGGTGGGGAGGGAGGCAAGTAAGGGAAACTGATTACAATAATGAACAAATGGCCCCCTCTCCCAGGGGGATGGACTGCAGAAAAGTGGGTGATATGAGACAGAGGTCAGTGTACGACGTGGAATTAAAAATATAATATTTATAAATTATCACGGGGACATGGGAGATGGAGGGGAATGGAAGGAGGGGGGAAATGAGGAGCTGATGCCAGGGCTCAAATAGAAAGAAAATATTTTGAAAAAGATGATGACAACATATGTACAGATGTGTTTGACACAATGGATATATGTATGGGTTGTGATAAGAGCTGTAAATGCCCCCAATTAAATTTTTTTTAAAATAGGAGGCTTTCCACACTCATAAAGAGTTATAGTCTCAGAAACAAAAAGGGACAGTTCTTCCCTAATGGCAATGAGTTTAATGTTTGGTATCAGGCCCACAGGTTGGACGTTCCCCACCCCTGCTAGGCATATACCTATGTACCTATGGTTGGAGAGTGAAATGGAATCAAGGCAGAGTGGGTAAAACATCTTCCTCCTCCTCCTTCTCCTTCCTTTTCCCTCTTCTTCATCCTCCTCCTCTATTTCTGGTTCTACAATCAGCCTAATTCCCCCTTTTGTGTTTGGTGTCCAAATTTTTCTCCTGCAATTTAGCAAACTGCAATCAATTTTCTTGGATTTCCAAACTGAGCTTACTTCTATGTATGTTATTGTCTGGGTCAAAGAGAAGAGAGTCAAGGGTGAATGTGTACCCAGAAATGCTTTCCACATATATTTTCTATTCTTAACTTTATGAAAAATGACCCTCGCATTGAAGTCTATAAACATTTATCAAAATGCTTATTTTATTATTCATAAGTGGATTGGGGGTGAGATGCCAAAGGCAAATAAGGTTGTAATGAGATAATCCTTTGTGTGACAACTCCTTGTTTAGCAGAAGCTGCATTTTGACTTCTAGGTTAAAAGACTCCGGGGGAGTGAAATGTCATAGTAGGGGTCTGCTACCCACGTCTCTGCCACTCCACCCAACGAATGAGTGAGACTATGTAAACCGAGAGCATGAACCGCTCACAGAGCAAGTAGGTTAGTGATTGTTACCGCCTCTCACTCCTCGACCCTTACATCCTCACGACCCTTCACCCCCGGTATAAGGATGAGCCATCTTTGATGAAGCAGCAAAGAGAACGCAGAGGACCTTCGCAGGGCATGCTCAAAACGTGAGTCCAAGTGTCGGAGGCCACCACGACCACGTGAGTCAGCGCCTGCGGCACAGACACTATGGGCTGCTGTCACCTCATCAGGCCTGAGTTTATGGAACTGTGGGACAGAGTGACAGGCAGGCTGGCTTCCTGACCCACGGAGGCAAAGGTCCCAGGACCGTGTGGCTGAGAGGCTGAGAACTAGAGAGAGGTTTGGTTGATGGCAGAAGGGCCCAATGACTGTATCCTTACTGTTTGCTGGCCCTGACTTGTGGCAATTTATTGACTTCCATAATAAACCCCTTTATTTGGGAGTGTTGTCTGTGAGATCGGTGTGACCAGTACAATGACTTGTGGAACCCAGCAATGATGTGTGGTGGCCCGGGAGGGACAAGCAGTTGGTGTCAGCACAGGGAGGGAAGGATGAAGCATGGAGTCGTGCCTGCCTCCTGCCCCGGGCAACAGGGAAGCCAGAGGAGCTCTGATCCGATCACCTCCACTGCCTTTCTTCGCAGCAGTGTCCTGTGTGCCTCATGGTTTGGAGAACGCATTTACTTTAGAGATTGAAATAAAACATATTCTTAACCCATTTGAATTCTCTCATTCTCCTAACCTCCTATATTCGCTATGTAAAGAACACAAGGGAGCTTCAAAAGTTGACAGAGAAATTCCGTTATATTTTTATTTTATTTTCCTACCACTCTTTGAAGCCCATTCAGAGAGAAGCAACTTAGCTCTTCATGCTTCACCCCTTTGGGGAGCTCTCGTCTCGCAAACATACCGGGGATATTATCCCCACTTTTTCAACTCCATCATTCTCAGTTTTAGTTTTGTTGTGTTACCTTTTTCTCGCACTCACAATTATGTGTGCCTGCACACTCACTAGTGCGTTCTCTTCTTTTGCCCTCCCACTCCTGGTACCCACCAAAGAATATTTTTGTTAAGATGAAATATTTTCTTGACTTGTTTTTCTTTTTTAAAAATAATTTTATTAGGGGCTCATACAACTCTTATCACAATCTATACATACATCAATTGTGTAAAACACATTTGTAGCAATCATTGTTTCTTTTTTATTTTTAAACATTTCATTAGGGACTCATTCAACTCTTATCACAATCCATACATACATCAATTGTATAAAGCACATCTGTACATTCTTTGCCCTCATCGTTTTCAAAGCATTTGCTCTCCACTTAAGCCCTTTGCACCAAGTCCTCTTTTTCCCCTCCCTCCCCGCTCCTCCCTCCCTCATGAGCCCTTGATAATTTATAAATTATTATTTTGTCATATCTTACCCTGTCCAGCATCTCAAATGCATTTTTAAAAGTAACATTATGGCCGTTGAAATAGTAATGTTCTACACTATTGGTGGTTATAAAAATGAATTTCTTGAAGAGGTCAATTTGGCAAAATGTGAGAAAGGAAAATCTTTGAAAAATCCATCCTTTTTTCTCAGTGATTTTGTTCCTAGGGATTTTTCTTAAAGAAATTATAGAATAATTGAACAAATATAGATATCCAAGGATATTTATGTTTATAATAACTATAGTTTTTATTTCTTTTTTTAAAACATTTTATTAGGGGCTCATACAACTCTTATCACAACCCATACATATGCATACATCAATTGTATAAAGCACATCTGTACATTCTTTGCCCTAATCATTTTCAAAGCATTTGCCCCCACTTAAGCCCTTTGCATCAGGTCCTCTTTTTTTCCCCCTCCCTCCCCACTCCCCCCTCTCTCATGAGCCCTTGATAATTTATAGATTATTATTTTGTCATATCTTGCCCTATCTGGCATCCCCCTTCACCCCCTTCTCTGTTGTCCGTCCTCCAGGGAGGAGGTCACATGTGGATCCTTGTAATCGGTTCCCCCTTTCCAACCCACTCACCCTCCACTCTTCCAGTATCGCCCCTCACACCCCAGGTCCTGAAGGTATCATCCATCCTGGATTCCCTGTGCCTCCAGCTCCCATATGCACCAGTGTACAACCTCTGCTCTATCCAGACTTGCAAGGTAGAATTCGGATCATGGTAGTTGGGGGGGAGGAAGCATCCAGGATCTGGGGGAAAGCGGTATTCTTCATCAGTGCTACATCGCACCCTGACTGACTCATCTCCTCCTATCACATCTAGTTTTGCTTGGCAAATTTTATTTAGTCGACTGTCTCCCAGATTCATGCATGAGATATTTTATAGATTTCTCATTATCGTTAATGTTGCCTGGTGCTCCATTGTATGTATGTATCAGAGGTTTGCCATTTTCCTACTGATGGACATTTAGGTTTTCCCCCTTTTTTGTTATCATAAATACCACTTTGATGAATATGGGTCCTCCTGTCTGGTCATACTATGTTCCTTATTTTAATTTTAGAGTATATACGGTAAAAGGATTGCTGGGGAATAAGGTACTTCTATTCCCAATTGGTTGGGGAAGCACAATGACACCCCTCCCAATGACTGTACTGTTTTAGTCCCACAAAAAGAGCATGAATGGCGCAATCTCTTCGAATCCTCTCCAGCATTCGTGATTTTCTGCCGCCCTGTGCTTCACCGTGCTATCAATACTGGCATGAGGTGCAATTCCATGCTGGCTGTAACATGCATTTCTCAGGTGCCTAGTGATCACAAACATTCCTTCATATGTTTGTTGATTGTCTAAATGTATCCTTTAATGAACTGTTTGTGTCCTCTGCCCATTTTTAACTGCTTCATTTGTTCTTTATGGTGGATGTGTTGACATTTTCTATAAATCTTACAGATTGATCCTTTGTCTAACACATCTTTGCCAATTAATCCCCCTAGTTCTTTAAAAAACAAAAACCTCTTGTGGTGAAATATTTGATCCATGTGGCCTCAGTCATCAATTTTGTCAGTATGTTCGATAGCGTATCTAGGCCACACATGATGGACTTGATACTGAGGGTTCTGCTGGTCTGATGAGGTGCGCTTCACCAGTTTCCAGGCACTGGAACCAAGAATGCAGGTCTCTGGCCTCAGGTAGAGCAGAAATAGTAGAGATGGGGTAAAAATAAGGTGGCACAGGCTACTGGGTGGCTAAGGATGGGATCAGGCCATGTTTGTGGTCACCAGGAGGATGTGGAGAACAAGCAAGGATCCCACCTTTCTTGTCACAAGCCATCAGTGTGCCAGGCCACTGTCTAGATGAAATACTGTTGGCAAAATTCCAAAATGGCCAGGCCAGGTCAGGCCAGCTAACAATTCACCTGTCTGTCTCCTTTTTGGCTATGTTTGTATGTTTTCAATTTCTTCTCTGCACTTCCCTATCATTTCTCCCATAGCACAGGGCTCTGGAGCATCACCTCTGTTTGTTTCAGTAGTTCTCTGAGGTCTAAGTAGAGGGTCTGCAGAGCATGCCTCCCTAGCTTGGCATCTTGTGGAAGTCCTCCCAGCTCCTCCTTTCTTGCCTTCTGCTGCTGTGGGCAGGGGCTGTGGCTCCAAGTGCATTATACTCTGATGTATTGACACCTTCAATTTTCAGTTTATCGCCATGCAAAAATTTGGTCCAGTTGTGAGGAATTGTGATTTCTTTACATTGAGGTATAATCCGTACTATAATCTTTGATTTTTATCAAAATGCTTCCAGTACTATTTGCTTTCCATGTAAATGTTAGTGGATAATAAACCTGTGAATACATCTTATGCTAAATTCCACTAACAAAGGTCCATTGGTTTCAGAGTCTCTGTTAGAAGCAGATTGTTTACATTGGAGTGATCTCTTTTCATAGAATTATTAAGGAAAAAACTCAAACATGTTTAATGTGTCTGCTTTTCATGCTTTACCAATATACATGGTGATACTTTTGTTCAAAACTTTATTTCTAAATGATTATTATCACTGGATATTACATTTCTTTTGACAAAAATCTGGTTTTGCTGCATTATTTAACGAGCAATTAAGACATAGTGTTCTATTTGAAGCTTCAAGAACATGAAAAGTCCAAAAACTCACTGTTATTGGGTCAAATTTGACCCACAGTGACCCTATAGGACTGCAAATCTTTACAGGAGTAGAAAGCCTCACCTTTCTCCTGTGGAGAAGCTGCTGGCTTTGAACTTCTAATGTTACAGTTAGCAGTTCAACACATAACCCACTATGCCTAAGTACATCATTCAAACTGCTAACTTATATTCAAAGATATTGTCCCTCTCCCTGTGATATAGAATTCTAGCCTTAGCCAAGAACCTCAAAAGCATAATATCCCAGAAGTTTAAGCCATGCTATAAAAATTCAGGTTCAATTAATTAACACCCACTGTATAACCAGTTGATAATCTCCAAGATTTTCTTCCATCCTAGAGAAAAATCAATAAAATTATAACAATGAGTAAATATTAAAAAGAATTATCTAGCATATGAGGTCAAGAGGGGAAAGTCAAATGGACATGCCATCAAAGTTATGTTGGACAGGATCCAAAGAGCAACCCAGGATTAGCACATTTTATAGGAGTGGTTGGATTCTTCCAACAAATAAGTAACTTCTATAAAGATCGTTGTTCAAGTCTCAAGACTGTTCGATAGAAACAGCCACAGGTGTCCTTTGCTGATCCATCAGCCCAGAATTAGGGGAAGAGAAAGGGGACAGCTCCCTTCTGTCTACATGTTTCAATCTCAGGGGTGGGGGGTGTCCCTTAGCTCGACCCTTCTTATTCTTTGTATATGTTCCTGCTTCATCTAGCTGTGTTTTCCATAGGCAATCTGCTCCTCCCTGCCTCCCTGGATTAGCAAGGAGATTTCTCAGACTACTTCAGCTCCATGATTCCTTGTGACGTCAACTTGGCAGTTTGGTGTTCACAAAGTGAAATGTAGCGTGTTCAAGATGGCATTAGGATGATTTCAAGACTTAGGAAGCCCCCCAAAACAAACAAACAAACAGGGATCTGTCAGGAGTGCCTTTTGTTTTAGGAAATAATGCATACATTTCAAAGCTCACATGTTAATGAGGTGAAAGGATGAATAAAAATATCTGTGTTATGAAGTCCTAGCTTTTAAATACCCTAGAGTTTGTCCTCTAATCTTCTGCTGTTGTTAGTTGTCACTGTGTCTGATCCACTTCATAGCGAAGTTATGTACAACAGAATGGATCTCTGCAGACGAGGGGATTGAAAATACCGTAGGTTGGGTCATGAGCATTTAATCCTGCAAGTAACATACCACCAAAGACTTCACTCAGTAATTGATCAAACATAAAATCAAGATACATTAATGATTATTGAACATTGAAAATTAAAAGTAGGAAAAAAGAGGAAGGAAAAGTAGATGGAAAATATGAACTTGGTGATAGAAAGCTGGCAATCGCATGATAGAATTTTGCAAGAGCCATGACTTGTGCATAAAACATACCGATTTTCAACAAAACAAAAGGCAACTATACACATAGACTTGCACAGATGGAATACGCAGGAATCAAATTGACTGTATCTGTGGGAAGAGACACTGGAAAAGCTCCATGTTAGCAATTAAAACCAGGCTAGGGAATGACTGTAGAAGAGACCATCAAGTGCTCACGTGTAACTTCAGGATAAAGCTGAGGAAAACAAAAACAAGTCCACAAGAGCCAAAATACAACTTTGAGTCTATCACACCTGAAGTTCAAGAATATCTCAACAAAAGATATGAGGCATTCATTGGACATTAATGACAGAAGACTTGATAAACTATGGGAGGACATAGCTTATCATCTTGAAGAAACAATATCATCTTGAAGAAAGCAAAATATTATTAAAACAACAGGAAAGAAAGAACAGATCAATGTGAATGACAGAAGAGACTATGAAATTCGCTCATAATTATAGAGTAGCTAAAGCAAATGGAAGAAATGATGTAATCAAAGGGATGAATGGAAAATTTCAAAGGGCAGCTCAACAAGATTCAGCCAAATAGTATAATGAAATATGCAGACAGAGTTAGAAAACCAAAATTGAAGAACACGCTCAGCATAGCTGAAATTGAAAGAACTCAAGAACAAATTCAAACCTCAAGTTGCAATCTTCGAAGACTCTATGGGCTATATTCAATGATGAATGAAACATCAAAAGAAGATGAAAAGAAAACACGGAACCAAAAGAAACTAGTTGACATTCCGGATATTCTACTATTTGAGGAAGTAGAATATGAACAAGAACCAGTGGTGCTGAAGGGAAAAGTTCAAGCTGCACTGAAAGCATTCGCCAAAGCATTCGAGGAGTAGATGGAATACTCTGGACTGAAATGTTTCAACAATCTTGTAAAGCACTGGAAGCTCTCACTCATCAATACAAAGAAGGTTGGAAGGCAGCTATTTGGCCAACTGACTGAAAGAGAGAATATTTGTAACCATTCCAAAGAAAAGTGACCCAACAGAATGCTCAAATTATAGAACAACATCATGGATATTGCATACCAATACAATCTTGCTGAAGATCCTTCAACAATTCTTTCATCTTCCTTGGATCCACAGTCAACGCTCATGGAAGCCACAGTCAAGAGATTAAAAGAGGAGCTGCATTAGGTCAATCTGCTGCATAAGAGTTATTCAGTGAAACGCGCTGTTTGCTCTCTTCACTGCTTCTTCCATGAGCATTGATTGTGGATCCACACAAAATGAACTTCTTGACAACTTTCTCCATTTCTCATTATGCCACCTATTGGTTCAGTTGAGAGGATGTGGATCCCCCTTATATTGAGTTGTAACCCAGACTTAAAGCTGTAATCTTTTATCTTCATCAAAAAAGGCTTCAAATTATCCTAACTTTCAGCAAAGACATTATTCTAGGACAGTGCTAGTTATCCCATATGCCATATGTCATTTATCCCATATGGAAAGCAGGTGTAAAAGAACTCAGGTATTAATAAAAGTTTAGCTGTTTCTTCCTCTTAAGACCCTAAAAAACATTCCACAAAAGTAACACATTGACTATTGCCAACAGAGTCACATTCAGTACCCTCCTGTCAGTTGACAGACATTCACCAACTTCATCAGAGTTTCTCAGTCAGCTCCTCTCTTTTTTTTTAACCTGTATTTATTTTTGTAAGATTTGACTGACCTCTGTCACTTGTTTAGTGCCACAAACATTTACAGAATGCATTTTATCTACTAAACACATACCAATCAAAACAAAAGGAAAAAGACATATCTCTCAAGTATCACCAATCTTCCAAGGAAACATTTTCTCTTTATTTCTCCTTCCATCATTAAGGGAGATGACTGCACATAACTAATCTGGCATCAATAAGAACTAAATTAAAAATAGACAACCACTTGTCAGCAGCATTTGTCTGTCGGTTTGTCCTATTATTCCACCAAGTCTCTAACAGCCAGCAGGGTTACCCATGGTTAACAAGCTTCAATGGAACTTCAAGATTAAGAATAGACAAGGCAGAAGAAACAGGCTATCCACTTCTGAGGCATTACTGTAATAGCATAATATTGTCATGCACAGTGCAGACAAAATGATGGAATAGGCTGTCAATTTCTAATGGATTAGCTTATAAAATGTTATGAATATCAGTGAAATATTAGATAAAATGACAGAATATGATCCCCTCAGGTAGGAATTCACTCAAAGGACCACCTGAGAAGGGCTGCTTGCTCCAAACAGAATCAACCATAAAGATGTGGCTGGAGCAAAACTGTGGGGCCCTTCATTGCTGATGAGCGCAGCCCCAAATGAGAAGCAACGACTTCAGACATCCACTCCAGAATGTAAAATGCAGGCAGGATAAATTAGGAAAATACGAAGTTGTCAAATATCAAATGGAATCATTAGGAATCGATATCCTGAGCATTAGTGAGCTGAAATGAACTTGTATTGGCCTTTGTATCAGTACAATCATGTGTTTTACTGTAGTAGGAATGGCAAATTAAATGGTGTTTCATTCATCATCAAAAAAGACATTAGAAGATCTATAGTGGAGTACAACAAATGCTATCTGTGAGCGGATATCTACACCTATCATTGACATTTATGTACCGCCTGCTGAGACTGGTGATGCAAACCTTGAAACATTCCACCTGTTTCTTCAATTTGAAATTGATTAAGCATGCAATGAAATTGCAGTGGTAATAATTGTCCACTGAAATGTGAAATTTTAAAACAAATAACAAGGATAGTAGTTGGATAATATGACCTTGGTGACAGAAACCAAGCTAGAGATCACATGAGAGAATTCTGCAAGACCTTTAGCTTCTTCATTACAAGAATTCTTCTCAACAATTATGAGTGACAGGTGTACATACAGAGCTCACCAGATTGAATACATAGGACTCAAGGTGACTGTACCTATTGGAAGAGTTGAGGGAGACGCTCAATATTAGTAACCAAAGGAAAGTCAGGTGTTGACTGTGAAGCAGACCTTCAATTATTCTTTTGTAAGTTTAGTTGAAGAAAATTAAAAGAAGTCCATCAGAGCCAACATATGCCTGAAAGTATATCACAACTGAATCTCAGGAAATCCCAAAATACAAATTTGACACATTATACTCTCATGAAAAGCCTTGCCGCCTATGAGATAACACTAAGGACATTGTACATGAAGTACAAGTTCACTAGAACAACAGGAAAGAAAGATTCAAAGTGTATGTCAGAAAAAACCTGAAGCTTGCTCTTGAATATAAAGTAAGTAAAACAAATGGGGGAAAATTATTAAGTAAAAGAGTTGGATAGAAAATTTCAAAGGGAAACGAGAAAAGGGGGAAAATAATAATTATAATGAAATGTGAAAAGACCTTTACTTAGAAAGGAAAAAAGTCAACATATAACAAGGAGAAAAAACTGAAGATTTAAAAAATGGAAGCCATGAGTTAGTTGCAACAGTGAAGAATTCAATGGGCAAAATATTGAATGGTGCAGAAAGTATTAAAAGAAAATGTAAGGATTACATATAGTTACTGTTCCTAAAAACACTGGTTGTCATTCAAACATGTAAAGATGTAGCATATTATTTACAAGCAATGATACTGAAGGAAGACATCCAAGCTGCCCTGAAGCCACTACTCACAACCATTGAGTTGGTACCAGCTCATAGAGACCCAATAGGACAGGGTAGAATTCCCCGGTGTGGTTCTGCGGATGTCGCTCTATATAGAACTATAAATCTCCATCTTTCTTCCCGGATAGACTGGGGATGTCCAACAGCTGAGCTTGCGGATCACATCCCAGCATAAAACCACTCTGCACCAGACTGCAGTAATTGAGGGGATGAAAATTTAAATGCTTAAACAACCTAAGGAAGCACTGACACCACTTATTTGCCTATGCCATGAAATTTGGATGACAAATATCTGACCAACTGATTGGACAAAACAAAAACAAAACAAATCGATTGCTACCATCCAGTTGACTCCAAATCATATTGACTCTTTAAGACAGGGTAGAATTGCCTCTGTGTGTTTCCAAGACTGTAATTCTTTATGGGAGTAGAATGCCTCCTCTATCTCCCAAACTGACTAGAGGAGATTGATATTTACACTCATTCCCTCCAAAAGTGACACAACAGAATGTAGAAATTATTTTTTAAAAACAATAATATCACATGAAAGTAAAATGTTGCTAAAAATAATTCAACAGTTGTAGCAGTCCTTTGACAGAAGCTGCCAGAAATTAAAGCTGGATTTACAGGAGGATGTGACCACGGGACATTGTAGCCAATGGCAGATGTATCTTGGTGAAACAGAAAATACTAGAAAGATGCTTACTTGTATTTCACTGACTCTTCAAAGCCCTCTGACTGGGAGGATCATATATAACTATGGGGAAGATTAAGATAATAGGAATTGCAGAATTCCCCCCTGTGCTCATGTGGAAACTGCACATAGACTGACTGTCAGTCATTCAAACAAACCAGGGACTACTGCCTGGCTAAAAATCAGAAACACTATACGTGTCAGGGTTATATAATTTTATTACACTTATTTTTGTGTTTGCTGACTAAATAAACTGAGAAGTTGGCCTATATGAGGAATTTGGCACCTGAAATGGAGGGAGGCTCATTACGCTACAATATGTAGGTGAAACCACCTTGCTTGCTGAAATCCAGGCGAACTTGAAGCAATTGCTGATGAAGATAAAGGACTACAATTTTGAGTATGGATCCCTAGACATTGTAAAGAAAGCCCAAATCTTCATAGCTGATCTAATAGATAAGATAATAGAATGACAAAAGATTGAACGTGTCAAGGACTTCATTTTACTTTGGCCCACAGTCACTGCTCTTGGAATCAGCAATCAAAAACTCAAGCAATATGTGGTGTTGGGAAAATCTGATGCACAAGATTTCTTTAGCGTGTTGAAGACCAAGCACCTCACTTTGAAGACAAAGGTGTTCCTGACTCAAGCCACAGTCTTTTTCAATTGTCTCATATGCATTTAGAAGTTGACCAACCAATAAAGTAGATCTACTGGTGCACTTGAATCATGGCGTTGGCAAGGAATACTGAAAGTACCATGCACTATCAGAAGCACAAACACATCTGTATTTGAAGTACAGCCAGACAGCTCCTTGGAAGTGAGGATGAAGGGATTTCATCTCGCATGCTTTAAAC
The DNA here is from genome assembly GCF_050624435.1 of Tenrec ecaudatus. Lineage (NCBI taxonomy): Eukaryota > Metazoa > Chordata > Mammalia > Afrosoricida > Tenrecidae > Tenrec > Tenrec ecaudatus. Next base: position 276,143,173 of record NC_134531.1, read on the forward strand.
GTGCTTTTTCTTGGTAAAGTGAAGAATCAAAAAAGAAAAAGATGCTCAAAGAGATGATGGACACAGTGGCTTCACCAATGGGCTAAATCATAACAATGCTTGTGAGGATATTGCAGAATTGGACAGGGTTTCCTTCTGTTATGTGTGGGCTGCAATGAGTCACACCCAACTAAAGGCACCTAACAACCAAAAATTAAATATTGGATGGGTAAGGCCTTCATTTAGTAAATATTCATTACCTAAGAGGTGGCATCAAAGTCCATGGAAAATTAAATTAAAAGCTAAAAATGAAAAATGTAAATATTCCCCTCCAGATTCCTTAGCCCTCAAACCTAAACAGTGGTCTGAGAGGCTTAAAGAAAAAAGGAGGAAAGTGACACTGAAGTGAACTTGGAGTCTTGTGACAAACAAGTTCACTTCAAACAATTAAAAATATATATAAATATTATTTCTCCAATAAATTCAAGACAATTTTAAAGAGATGACACCATGCATGTATTTGATCCTTAAAGAACTGAGGGTCTAAGGAATTTAACTATGTCAATGCAGTAATTTTACATTAGTAACTGAAGAAAATGGCTTCCCATCAAGATGTTTTAAATACTACGTAGCAAAAATAAGTCAGTTACGGTATCTTCTTGTTTCTGCCTGGAACACACATCTAAAGGATCTTTTGATTGCAATATTTTAAAAATAGGCACCAACAATGGCCGAAAGTCACCCTTGGCTGGTCTATTAGGCAAAAGACAAGATTGTGAGGTTGGGGACTATCTTATACTGGGTTCTTAAGAGAAGCAAAACCCGTCCCCACCCCCAGCCAGTCCTGGGGCTTTGGGGCTTGGCTCAAGGGAAGTCCCTCTGGAACATGGGGGTACAGTGAATGGTATGACTCTTTGCTGGGCATGCCTACACAGTAGGGTATGCTGGGCCCCCCTAGGGTTTCCCGTATGGGCTCCAATAAATTTGTTCCCTTTTGCTTTAAAAAAAAAGAGAGAGAAGCAAACCAGTGAAGCATCTATATGTACATAGTGAAAAACAACAACAAAGCAAAACAGCACTGTCGTAAAATCGATTGTGACCCCTAGCAACTCTGCATAAAGGTTTGGGGACTATAATTTGTGATGGAAGCAAATACCTTCATTTTTCTCCTATGTAGCAGCTGGAGGGTTTTGAACCAATAACCTTGTGGTTAGCAGTTCTACATGTATTTGAAAGTTCCACCAGGGCTCTATATGTACGTATACATCAAGTTTATATCAGGGTAAAGGATTACACAGCTGTATAAGCCAACAGTTCATAAGTCAGATGTTAGATTTGAGGTTTCTCCTGACTTGTTTAGCTGCAAGGGCTGGTGAAACCAAGATTGGCAGGAAGATGACAAGCTAGTAGCTACTGACATAAATGAATCTAAAGGTATCAGATCAGGATTGTTAATTCCAGAGTCAAAAGATTCCAAAAATGAGCAGGCAATATGGAAGGTTTGTGCCCAAAGAATTTGAGGTCACTGAATCAGATGAAGGAAAAGCATGCTAACTTTTCCACCGTGTCTGCATATACTGGAAGCAGGCCATCCCCTCATGAAGGTCTTATCATAGGGGATTCCTAGGACTTAACTGCTGAACAACAGAGAGTTCTAGCCTAGCCAAGTTGACACAAAACCACATCTGTCATAGGAACCTGGACATTAATCAATAGCATGGCACTTGCCAGGCGTCTGGATTAGTTATAAAGAAATCTTGGAAACTTCTGGGTATAACTGAGAGAGACATCAGGCAAAGGAACCAGGACTGAGCAGTTAAGTTGGGTAAAGCTAAGGCTATAGAAAAGGATTTGTAAATAATAACTAACATATAATGAACTCTAAAGAAACATATAAGTGAGTTTAATAAGCTGAATCCTAGGCCAAATGTTTGGGGCTTCTGTTTATGACACTTGACACATTGATTAACCTCTCCGTGCCTAGGTGTCTTCATTTGTGGAGAAATAACGCCTACCTCAGAATTTTTTGGTAAGGATTAGTGAGTTAACATACGTGCCAACTTTCAGCTGTGCATATATGTGTGTTATTGTTTGCGTTGATCCAAATCATAGCGAGTCAACTTACAAGGAAACCAAAACCGAACATTTCCAGGCCCTGCATTTTCTTCTTGGGTGTGTTCTTATTATTGTTAGATGCAGTCATGTCCGTTCTAACTCACTGCGATGCTATGTACAACAGCTTGGTCTGGTCCTGTGCCATCCTCAACGTGACGTTGGAGCCCACCGCTGCAGACCTCTGGGTTAGATCATGTTGTCAAGGGTCTGCCTCTTTTTCTCTGAAACCCTGCTTTATCAAGAATGATGTCCTTTTCCAGGGACATGTCTCTTCAGATAGCATCTCCAAAGGACATGAGGGGAAGTGTCTCCATCCTTGCTTCTAAGGAGCATTCTTATTGTACTTTTCGCCCTCTATGGTACTTTTGATATTCTGCGCCAACACCATAATACAAATGCAGTGGTTCCTTTTCGGTCTTCGTTGTTCTATGTCAAATTTTCACATGTCTATGAGAAATGTTGACTCTCACTGTTTTTACTGATCTCACTCTGCTCAGAGAATATTCAAAGTGCCTTATTGAATCAACCTTAATGAAATCGCTTTGGCAACTGAGACAAGGTGAAGTAAATCAGTTTATTCAACCCCGCATTGTTAGTAAGTGGTGGAGTCATAATTAGACTCAGCCTCACATATCCTTAGGTTATTTATCATGCTTCATCGAAATAAAATGTTTATTTATAAAGCACTCAGAAAAATGCCAAGTGGATATTTAAATGGAAGTTTTATAAAGGGCAACTGATTTTTGTCCAAGTAATTTCTCCAAATGACAAGCATATGAATATAAAAGAAAGTAAACTCAAGTCAACATTGAAGTTTACATTAAACATTTTATTTTCTATATTCTAAAAGTATACTCAAGAAATAAAGCATCTACATCCCAGAATGAATTATTTATTCTGAAAGAAAATAATTAATGAGTTTTTCTTTTTACAAGTTATTTCATTTTCAAACAAATCTAGTGAATATATTTTATGAGAAAAACATTTTAATTATTTTCCTTTTATATGCATGCTCTTGGATTGATTAATACTTCCTCACTTTCTTTAAGTACAATATTACACATGCAAAGCGGTGGTCTGTGAAAGAGAAGAAAAAGAGAAGAAATATCTATTAGTAAAACAGCAAATTGTATCTCCTTTGCATATAAATGCTAGAATATACTATGCCTGTGACTGGTTACTTCTCCAAATGCAGATAGTGGAAACAAATTTATAGAACTGTTTTAATTCTGCCTTATTTTACAATGTAGTAATGTCATAGAATCAATATTTATGAGAAATAACAACAAAAAGCTCAGTTTAAACCTGCTCTTTCCTTGCTGCTTAATTGGAGTATTTACAGCGTATGGAAGATACACTTTAATGTGGACAAAGTTAAACTTGAACTCATCCTTACTCACCGGAGAACTACTTCTACAGCCTTCAAAAAAGACTTGTGTAAATTACATAATGGATGCCTGTCAAAATGGCTTAATCTTCTTCAGGATTGCTGTTAGGTGCATTGGGAGTGGGCCATGCGTCATAGCAACTCTGGGTGTAACAGAAGCAAATGTTGCTCAGGCCTGTGCCATCCTCCCGATCACCGTTGCTGCTGTAGTTGCTGGAGTCCACTTTTCTAGCTGCTCTGAGTCCATCTTCCCACACAAGTCTCCCTGCGCCCCTCAAACTCCGCCTTACTCGGCAAGATGTCCTTTTCCAGGAGCTGCCACATCCTGATACAACGTCTAAAGAACATGGCTAAATTCTCACTATCCATGTTTCTAAGGAACATTCTTGTAATACTTCTTCCAAGATAAATTTGTTAAATAATCTGGGATTGCATGGTATAATTAATATTTTCAAAAACACATCATTAAAAGGCATTGTTTTCCTTCATTGTTCTGTATTCATTGTCCAGCTTTCACATGCATCAGAGGTGACGACAGGCACCAACTTTTGCTACCTACCAAACTGAAAAGTACTAACATTTGAAAGTGTTTTTAGGAGCCCTGTTGGTGCAATTCTTAAAACTTTCACCTACTAAGTGAAACGTTGTTGCTTCCAACCCACTAGCCAACCCAGGGGATAAATATGTGGCACTCTGCTTCCATAAATATACACAACCTTGATGGCCGTATTCTGTCCTATGGGGTTACTCTGCATTGGAATCAATTTGACAGCAGAGTTTAAAATATTTTGTATCTTGAAGAGACTACGTATTTATTATTTGAAGATTTCTGACAAGTCAAGTCTCTAGGGGGAATTAAGCATTTTGTTTAGCTATTTAACTCTTCATTAATGTCGTAAAAGGAGCCCGAATGCACAGTACTGCAACTCTGGGCTGCTAACCAAGAGCTTGATGGATCTACCAATCACTCTGCAAGAGAAAAGCCCCGGCGACCGAGCAATGCTTGAAGCCCGGGAAACCTTACAGGACAGCTCAATGGAGGGATGGGAAAGGCATGAAAAGGGAAAATAGAAGTAACAGTGTACAGATATTTCCCATAATTTAGGAAATAATATGAAAAGAAAAGGAAAAATAGGACCAATCAAATTACACAGGGGCTAGTAGTTCATCCTTAACTCAACACAGGTACAGCTGTAGCCCAGCAGACACAGCTCCCCCGTTTCTTTCCACTTCAGCGACAAACTACTTGAATACAACTTAAAAGTATTGAACTGACTCCTAGATGCTATTCCTTTTATAAATGAAGCAGTTTTCTATATCGACTGAAGTATTTCAAGCAATAAAATATAAACAGAATTCTTTTTAAGTATAAAGTTGGGTAGAGGATAACATAGGATATCTAATTTAGATTATACAACTAGAAATTTAAATGGCTATGTTATGAGAGTAAATACAAATGACAGTATTTAAATCTTCAAAGAATTTCTAGAAGTTGGCCCAAAATAATGCTTTTTAAATGATCAGAGATTAGTCTCTCTTTAGAATAACTACCTATGTTTGAAACTAACCAACCGCAAAACAAAAGGAAACACATCAGCATTTTTCCAAAACTAAGCAGTGAGTGGAGATAAGGCTATCCCTCTCTCAAACAAAGGCACAAGTTGGCCCTAACACGACACAGATTTGAACTGTCTGGCTCTCTTCTGAGTGCGAAGAGAACAGAGACCGGGACGATTAAGGAAGAACTGAGCACCTGGAATAGGGCGTGTTGCTCTAACAGAGAGTGAATATGCAGAAGCAGTCTGGAAATCGGGTAATAAATAAAAGACGGCACAATCTGGGTGGTTTAATAATAGAAACTTAGATTCGCTCTAAGAGGCATTTGGTGGAACCCAGACATCGCAGGCAATCGTGGAGAAGAAGGCTCAGAAGACAGAGGGGAGAAGACACGGCAGAACCAGGAGAGCAGCGGGAAATGACAGAGCAAGTAACTCATAGAGCAAGCTAGCTGCATGCTCTCAGGTAGGCGGCCTGTCGGTGGACCTCAAGGCAACTACCAGTGAAGCCAGTGAACTTGGTGACACTCACTCCAGCAGGTCGTGGACCTTGGAAGAAAAGTCTGAACTGCTGAAGACCCAAGGGAATGGGAAGTGGAGTCGCCTCAGTCACAATGAGTAGGGCCTTGACTTCTAATGACTCAAATGAGAGAGTCAGGGCCTCCGGGATTTAAAGGTGTGGGGCCATGTTGCTGAGTCAGAGCATCACTAATTTAGTTCTGGGAGTGGGAGTACCCTTCATGAGCCCTTGGGTGATGGGGAAAGAGCCACTCTCAAAGCTGGAGGCGGCAGGAATGCCAGGCGCAGAGGGCACGCGGATAAGGCTGGTGGGCACTGAGAGTAGGGTTGGACTAGTAAGGGACTCCCCACTATTGGGGAGCAAAATCAATGTCCCGGGGACCCTGAAAGGTGAAGCCAAAGTCCAGAGCTAAGTGACCTCCAGTTAGAATCCAAAGAAGGTGGCCAACACCCAGACTTTGTAGGGTCAGACTCCTGCCGTGGTCTCAGAGAGCAGAGGATTATTTCTGACCCTTGGAAACTGATGTGAATTATTCTTCCAGGGTTTTCATTTGCTTGGTGATCATGATTCCTTTGTTCCGTGTGATTGCTCTGTTTTCATGAAAATGTCTATCTTAAGCCTGCTCCATCATTATTCTTTGGACTATGTTAGCAGGATAAAAGACGACTTATGTCCTATATTTCACTGATGCAAAGGAATCTGACCCAGAGATGGGATTGGACATATAAATGATTTAAGACTTCTGATGTGATAGGATAGGATGAAAATGTGTTGCACTTGGAAAGGACAAGAATTTTGGAGGATGCCAAGGTTGGGATATCATAGATTAGATTGGGCTTCCCCAAAATACTCATGTCAACTTGGCTAGGTTATAATTGTCAAATTTTCAGTATTTTTGTAGTAGCGCTTGGAAAAGCATAAATAGCCTTGACAGGAGTGAAGCCATGTTGAGCTGACAGAAGCCATTGTGAACTATAAATGAACTAGCTATAAACCATAAATAAACTAGCTGATATTCGGGAGGCAGGCTCTGCTGACAAGTGCAATGGGCTGCACCCAAGGAAATGTATGGGAGAGCTAAGAGTTTGGAAGAACTAAGAGCAGTGATTGTTCAACTAAGAATGGCTAACCACAATACCCTGCTTCTGTACTCTGCTTGCTTGCATACCTGCACATTGCAAAAGTATAAAAAACCTTTGGAAAATTAGACAGGCCACTGTTCAGTCTCTTCTCAAGAGGGCTGATAGTCCCTGCGCAGGTAATAACACTTTTTCTTTTGAACTTGTGGCAGTCTGGGTTGTTTCTTTCTGGGAACGGAGAGTAGGCTACAACATTTAGTAATTATTCTTTCTTTGGTGGTCTGGTGTAATTATCATACGCGTTGTAAATTCTAATGTCTATGCTGTTGATGAGATAAATTAGAGGTAGTTATGTTAACGAGGCAGACTACAATATATACATTCAGGTTGTATCTTAACTCCATTTCTTTTGTGATAAGATGTAGATGAAACAAATGAGCCCAAATCAAGGTGACTTCAGTTCTACCAAGAAAGAAGATGCAGCTGTGAAACACTTTCTTTTTTAGACTAGGCTATGGTACCCAGAAAGTCCCCCACCCCAGGAAGATTGCTGAGGACTTCCCCCAGAGCAGACAGGGAAAGCCTTCCTGAATAGGAGCCTGGGTGTGTCCTGGTGATGCAATGGGCTGTGATTGCGTCATGCATGGGCCGCAGCTCAAACCACCAGCAGCTCTGGGGAGAAAGACTGGGCTTTCTACTTCAGTAAACAGCTACAGTCTCAGAAACCCACAAATCTTCACTGAGTCGGCATTGACTCGACAGCAGTGAATTTGGTTGGTTGCTTGCTTGCTTTGGGCTTTCCCAGACTGTGAAAGTGTAAATTTATGTTTTTAAAAGACATCCACTTTGGGTATTTTTATTGTCACAGCACTAGATAGCTAGCACATCCAGGTAAGAGCTGGCGTGATGGTAGAGGATTAGTCATTCGGAGACTAGAAATCATTTTCGGAGCACATGGTGGGTTTCAATTGCTGACCTTGCAGTTGGCAACCCAATCTTTAACCCACAGAGCCAGCAGTCAAGGAACACATGCTTCAGCAGACAGGGAGTTGGATATAACACACGTTTTCTGCTTTTCCCTCCCTCCCCCTATCCCTCACAGTAAAGGACATAGAGTGCCTGCTGAAAACCAGGACGATCAGCGGGTTCGCCACCATTTGTCCCAAACAATGCACAGCATCTGATGAGGTGGAAAATTGGAAAACAGCCCTCCTTCTCCTCAATGTCTCTCAGATCACCAGATAGCAAGAAACTGATTTAAAATGCAGACAATAGGCATACACACATATTCACCACAATACCCTTTATAATAGCCAGACCCTGAGAATAAAACTAGGTCATAACAATCAAGGAATAAGTATGTTAAATATTTCACAGGCTACATGTATTACATGTATAGATTATATAATGCAGCCATCAGTTTACAGTTAAACATTGTTTAGTTGTTTATAATTATAATCTGGAGTTGACATAACTCCAGGTACATTACATACAAGTGACCCATGTGTAACAGTGATCCTGGAGTAATTGCAGGGCATCATCGGTCTGGCAATTCCCACAGACTCTATTTGCTTTGCAATGTTTATAGTTAATTACAGGATTTACTTGTAAACTTGTGATCATGAGTTTGTGCAACAAAAATTACAGTTGCTTTTTTCAGTTCTAGGATTGTATATGAATTAAATTTCAAAATGTTTAACAAAATAATACTTGATTACATTAACTAATAACTCTTTGTTCCTATAAAAACAACAACACAAAATAAGAAAGAGAGAGAAGAAAATAAAAACATAACATTCCCAAGGTTAAAGATACTGGGGTAGAGAAGGTTTGATTTGAATCATTGAAAAGACATTTCTGAGTTGAGTGACATTACACATGTGATTTAACAGCCCCAGATCTCTCCTTTCTTAAGTGAAAGTGGGAGGGGAGAAGACTATCTCTTAGAGTTGTTGCCAGGATTGCAAAAAATAGTATTTAGAATATAGTAGCTGCTACGCCAAGTTGATTATTCAATTTGAAAGCAATTTACTAATGTAAAAAAACCTCAATCGTATTCCCACATGTTCAAAGTCATGACATCATCATCCGTTGGGGCACAATATATCCCTCCTTAAATCATTCCCAGCATTCAAAACAGACATCTTGCAAAATAACTCAAATTTCTTTGCGTACTAATTCCCTCAAAATGTTAGACTGAGTTTGGGGCAATGAGTTCAGAAGATACACGAGATCTTATTAGATGCAATTGTGATCGAGGCATTTTTTCTTTTTCCCGTACGTATTAGCCAATCCTGAGCAGTCTTATGTTCTAAACGTTCCTCATGGGTTAGCACACTGATTAACAGTTATTGCAGCAGAGGGTACTGTGATAGAAGTAATTAAAGAGAATGGATAAAAAGTTTAGAAAGGATCCAAGAATCAAATTGCTGCATGAACATAGGAGTATTTACATGGTTAAAGAATGGAACTTGTCGTTTCACAGAAGCATTACAAAAGAAGCATTCTCATTATTATTTCAGCAATAGAAATTAATCCACTTTGCATAGTTATTTACTGGGTCAATCTGTTGCTTGAATGGTGTATTTACAAAGAAAAGGATGATTAAGGAAAGCTAAATTTTCCAATAAGGAAAAGGAAGAACACTGAGGACACTGTTGGTAACAGCATCAAGCATGAGTCAAATGCATAACTTGTACACATTATGTCACTGAAAAATACATCTACGAAATTACAAGAATACAAATGAACTTCAAAATTCCATGGAAAAATAAAAATAATGAATTAAAAAATAATGGATTTTTTCACATATTTTAAAAGCCCCGTCATATACAAAAGGAAAGGAAACATTTCATAGCAAACAGAACTAATGGTAAAATGCATTTGTAATGTACATTTGAAATGTGCTTTCCTTCCAAGTTCGCTGTGCTCTTTATTGATTATTGGGTATTTATGTAATTACTCTAATTACTCACAGTATAGTGAAAATATATGTGCTGCCATTTTCATAATTACAACCTGAAAATTCTTGATTACACTACGCAATTATAGCATTACGATCTAGAATTATACAATTACTCTCTAGAATTATGCCACAACAACTTAAAGGAAAATTAAAAAGAGAATAACTTATTGTATCAACCATTTTAAAAGAGATTGGATAAATATAGTAAATATCATTTAAAACAGACATTTTAGAAGTAGTTTATGAATTTTAAAATCTTTTTATTTTTTGGTCCTGCATGAAGAATTCAGAAACTTTATATTTTGAAGAAAAAGACTTTATAAAATAAAAATTTTCTAAAAAATCTAGGCATCATAGCAAATGTGTAGTTAGGCAAAGCTTATTTCTAATCATATTCAAACCAATCCTCTCCACTTTTCTTATTATTGCTTTTGCATGTCTATCTAGATAAGATAGGCAGGATAAAAAATCTGGGGGAGAAAACAATGGGACAGATGGTTCTGGGGGAATATGGGAGAGGGGAAGGCAGGGAAAAGGAAAGGGGGTACCAACAAACTCAGGGACAAGGAAACAAGTGATCTAAAATCAATGACAAGGAGGGCATAAGATGCCTGATGGGACTTGATCAAGTGTAATGTAGCCAAGAGGAATTACTAAAATCCAAATGAAGGTCGAACATGATAGTGGGACAAGAGGAAAATAAAAGGAAATAGAGGAAAGAACTAGGAGGCAAAGGACATTTATAGAGGTCTAAATACAGGAATGTACATATGTAAACATATTTATATATTACAATAGGGAAATAGATCTATGTACATATATTTATATGTGAAGTATTAAGGTAGCACACAGACATTGGGCATCTACTCAAGTACTCCCTCAATAGAAGAATCTTTTGTTCTAAAAACCTGCTATTCCGTGATGCTCACCATCTGGACACGATTGATGATGACAAAATGGGTACATAAGCCAATGTGATGCAGTAGTCTTATAGTGCCTAACTATCAAAAGATATAGCATCTGGGGTCTTATAGGCTTGAAGATAAACACGCAGACAACTAGCTGAGAAGCAAGCAACAAGCCCACATGGAAGAAGCACACTGGCCTGTGTGATCCTAAGTTGTTGATGGGATCAGGTGTCAAGTGTCAAAGACCCAGAACAAAAAATTATAACTAAATGAATGAGGGGGAGGGCAGAATGGAGACCCAAAGCCCATCTGTAGACAATTGGACATCCCCTTAGAGTCACAAGGAAGAGATGAGCCAGTTAGGGCACAGTATAGCACCAACTAAACATACAACTTTCCTCTAACTCTTTAATGCTCCCTGGCCCCTCCCTACTCCATCATGACCCCAATTCTACCTAACAAATCTGGCTAGACCAGAGGACATACAACACAGGGAATCCAGGACAGATAAACCCCTCAGGAACAATTATGAGACTAGAGATACCAGGAAGGTAAGGGAAAGATGGGGGGAAAAAGGGGGAACCGATCACAATGATCTGCATATAACTCCCTTCCAGGGTGATGAACAACAGTAAAGTGGTTGAAGCGGTCAGTGTAAGACATGAAAAAAATAATTTATAAATTTTCCAGGCTCATGAGGGAGAGAGCGTGGGGGAGGAAGGAAATGAGCTGATACCAAGAGTTCAGGTAGAAAGAAAATGTTTTGAAAATGATGATGGCAACATATGTACAAATGTGCTTGACAGAATGGATGGATGTATGAATCGTGATATAAGTTGTAAAAGCTCCCAATAAAATGATTAAAAAGAAAGAAAGCAGTATTAAAAATATAATTGTATTTTCTTACTCTTATTTTTCGATAAAAGCATATATGATAATAACAGTAATTATTATTTAAAGGAATTAGCAAATAACCACACCTATGAAAAGTCTCTACTTAGGTATCAGGAAAAATTTACTTTATTTTCAATAAGGTCTCTGGGTGAGAAAAAAAAAGTCCATCATTTTCCTTAATATGGAATACATGCATAGTTACAATTTTGTAAAAATGTGTATAAACAAGAAAATTCTAATAAATTATATGGTATCACTGTTTAAGCAACTGCTAAAATTCTGGTATATTTTCTTTTCAATATTCATCATTTCTCCAAGTCTTTGTGTACAATCTAATTTTTTTATTAATAGCTTTTGGGATAATTTGCTCTTTTGAGACTGCCTAACACTTTATACGTGGATATTCCATAATAAATATTCTAATAGTCATTTCTAAAACATAAATTTATATTAATTCTTTCAGAATTCATCTTTCTATCAATTATTAAATATAATAATTGGTGTGAGTATTGGTATATTTTAATTAATTTTTCCGGTTCTTAGTCCATTCTTTTCCTTTAAAATCTATATGTTCTTTCTAATAATTGAAGTTTTCTTTTATATCTGCAATGATTTCTTCTGTTGCGTATTGCCTTCTCAGTCGTACCTGAAATCCACACTCTGAACCCGGATTTCCTCCCCTATTATAATCACCCAATCTGCTCTATTATTTATTTTCTCTCTTTTGACCTTGATGATTATTTTATACAATTTGTTTTTCTCATGCTTGATTAGTTATAGCCTTTAATGCTTTCATGGTTATACTAAATCGCAACCAAATCCCATTTTAACCACATTTTGTTGTCATATTCTTCACATTTTTAAAAGAATTATAGTTTTCTTAACTATCAGTGAGAACATTGAGACATGTTTTATGTAATTTACTTTCATTTCCTGTAGGATAATGTTAGTATGTACACCCTCTCTCTAAATTTTAATTGCTATTGGTCTTCTTATTATTGGGAATTGTTGTGTTGGGTGGGCCTCATGGGGTTTTTATGGTGGCTGTCCTGTTCACTTCTGCGTAATGATGAGAGAAGTAGGGAGGACTGGCATTCGCCAATGTACTCAAAGGGCTTGCTATCCTTGACTCTGTGTTTGGAACTAAATTCCTCTTTCTCTTATTCACTGAGTGCTGCGAGAGAAATAATCCGGCTAAGTTTCTATTTTTTGGCCAAAATTTACATTGTGCGCTTTTGCTGCTCCTCTTATTTATATTTCTATTACATTAGAATTAGACTGTATTCTCTGGCAAAATGAATCCCTTAAATATAAATTTCAAAAGCAGAGTATAAAATTAAATCATCTTTACCTAAATATAAATGCATATTTTAAATGTTACAGAAATAGGGAGTCTTCACATCTCTTTTATTTCTAGGAATAATGTTCATCTTTTTCTACCATTTGATAGGTAAAGTTTTTAATGTTTCAGCTGAAAAATGCTCGTATATTTTTGTATACTCACAAGCATTCCACAGGAGGGATAAGAGCAATAAAATTAATAACTTTATTGAATGACTAAATCTAATCATACGAAAAGTTAGGCACTTTACAAATATTTTCCAACTCTTTTGTGTTTCTATATGCCTTGTTAGTTGAACACACTTATCATATTATTTTTATTCTTCTTACTTTCTGCAAAATTGTTACTTACAGCATGCCTTAAAAATAATGAGGGTTCCATTACCGACCATCACAATCAAGGGAATATCCCAATAAAGAGAGTGGCACATGATTTCTTTTCATTTATCGGTGCATATATTTACACTGTCCTGTGTCTATTGAGTGTGAAGAAGCATTATGAAAAAGCGTGAGATGCTGTGAGAGCTACGGAAATGTCACCCACAGACACTAAGGAAGCACATGGCTATTGGAAAAGTGGTAATGGTAGACTTGCTTGAATCAGAGTTGTAGTAAACCTTCAATTTGTATAAAACACAATATAGGTTAAGAGAAACAAAACAAAAAACAACAAAATAAAATTTGCACTTAATGAGTCCACGATTTATAAAGAGCAAAGATCAGTTGATACATCTGAATTATGGGTTTGGTCAAGCATATTGGGTAAACCATGGATTTCCAAAGGCACAAACAAGACTGTTCTAGAAAAGCACAAACAGAAAATGCCTTAAGAGTGAGGAAGCAGAGACATCGTCTCAGATACTTTCTTAAGAACATGTTACTAAGAGAGACCCGTCCCTGGAAGAGGACATTATCCTTGGGAAAATAGAGCTAAGTGAAAAGAAAGGAGACCCTGAATGACATAAATTGACACATCAAACACAAACACTAAATCACATTAATGATTGTGAAGACAGCACAGAACTGAACATTGGTTCGTTCTGTTATGCATAAGGGCGCTGTGAGCTAAAACTAACTCCATGGCACCCAACCACATGAGTCAGAGAACTTTGATCATGATATCACAAATGTAAATATAGAAACATGGAATATTTTAGGCAATCTTCTAATATTCATGTAATAAATTTTCAATAAATATTCCCATACATGAGTACTTAAACCATTCTTTAACAAATCAATTATCTTCAGGTTAAAGCATTTCAAACCACACCTTTGCTTCCTTACCTTTCTGGATACGTGAGTGATCTTAGCATAAGACGCTGGATCATGTATTTGCATGTGGGACATTGCAGATTTGAGCTCTGGAAATATGTCAGACTAATGCTTGAAATATTTGATACATCATTATAAAACTGAGCAAGAACACTGACTTGTTGAACTTGATAAGATGATTCACTCTTCCTAAATAGAAAATATGATATGTTTAGCATATTAATCATTGGAAATTCTAATTTCTAAGATTCTATAGATCAGTACAATATTAACAGTGCATAAGAAAGATGTGTCATCTATGAATTGTGTGTTGAATATGCTTTAGAATAATTTAAACAGTAATTGAAAGCAAAATAACATATGGATTTCTATGTTGAAATATTTGGAGGATGATCTTTTGGGGGAAATGTAAACATCTTGCATTTCAGATGCAAACACATCACTCTCAAGTCCATGCTGACTCAAAGTGAGCCTGCCGGACAGAAGTGGCTCCCGGGGGGTTCAGAGAAGATAATTCTGCCAGGACTAGAAAGGTTCCTCGTTCTCCCTCTGAGCAGCAGGTGGTTTCCAACTGCTGACCTTGTGACTAGGAGACCATTGCAGAGCCCATCACACCAACAGGGGTCCCTCCTTTCAGACCAAATGACTAAATCACACATATGTCGACATTGAGGAATTCCTTTTTTGCTTTTAGTTTTAAAGATCTCTCAAAAACTAGCACAGTTCCTCGAAAGACTATGTTGAAATACTAGTTGTTGCTCTGTTGTGCTTTACCAAATATTTATGATCTGAAGAAAAACTTATACAAGCTTAAAATCAAAAAGAAATAATAAAGACAATACATGAAAAAACTGAGGAGCCAATCATGCAAACACCTTTCTCAAGGTCACACAGCTAGAGAATGCAGATCTGAGTTGTGAACTCAGTCTTCTCAACACGTGAATACTCCGCTTCATATCCCACCCCCAAGAGCCAGAATCATGGCATCTGGTAGCTGGGACGGACAAACGGGGCCTGCTGGGTAGAGTGGCGACATGCTGATTGCTCACTCGTCATCACCCCTGTTGGTTGAGGAAACTCAGGGAAAATGATAATAAGCTATGAGGGGGATGGAGAAGAGGCAAAGAAGTCATTTTAAACTCTGATGAAATAATTTTCTATTTCAAATAATAACTTGCTTGAGTAAAGATGACCATTTCACAAGCATTTCTCTCCTGTCTCTCCTTCCCCTCCCAAACCTCTGCCCCTTATTTCCTCTTCTCCGTGCCCCCCATCTCTCTCATGCACACAGTAACCACGAATGGTACACCAGTACACAAATACACCAGTAATCCTGTAACCCCATATTTGTCCTAGACTTCCTCCATCATAATTTCTCACAGATGTTCAGGGAAGGGAAAGCCAATGAATGTTATCAAGCCATTCAAAACCCATCTTCTGGGTATGACCATAAAGGTACCCCCCTCCCCCAAAAAAGAGGAACCTGATGAGGGTCTGGAAAGGAATATGAATGATTAAAAAGCAAACGGTAAGATACATATGGCTGCATAATTAAGGAGGACACCACGTCGCTGTCAGTTTGTCATACTGAGGTGACTATGGTGTTGCTGTGATGCTGGGAACAATGTCACTGGCATTTCGAATGCCAGCAGATGTCACCCAAAGTGAGCAGAGCTTCCTAAGAACACACTACAAAGAACAAATAGGTGTCCCCTTTGAAGGAAGTAGCCACTAAAAATGTGATGCATAGCACCCCAACATTGTTAGAGCTGAAGGGCGAGTGAATAGAAACAGATCATTGCCCATGATAGTGGCAGAGGATGAGCCCCTGTAGTCAGAAGGCAAAATATGACTGAGCAAGAGTGGCTTTCTCAAAGTCAAGTCTACTATATTGATAGGAACGGAGCACAGCCTTCAGGACCGTCATTGGCATATGGGGTACAGCACAAAGTTAGAAGAAACAGGTGCAAAAATAGGAGACATTTTGAGGATGCTGCAGAACTGGACAGTGTTTTGTTCTGTGTCTCAAGGATCACCATGGCCCCTCACGACAGCAACAGTACCAGAATCAAAGGGCGTTGCTGTGACGGTGGAGTCCTGGCTGCTTCATGAGTTATGTGTTGGGCTGCTAACCCCAGGTCAGTAGTTCGAACATACTAGCTGCTCCTCAGGAAGAGAGGAGACGTGAGGCTCCCAGAAAGATTTACGACCGTGGCAAACCCAAAGGGTAGGTCTACTATGTTCCATCTGGTTGCTCTGATTTGGAATCAACTAGATAGCAGTGTGTTTTCTTTTGGTGGCACTGTGAGTTAAGCATTGGACTGCTAATTTCAAGACGGGAGACTCAAACTCGCCACCCACTTTGTGAGTAAAAGATGAGGCTGTCTGCTCCAGTAAAGATGTACAGCTGCAGAAAACCTATACTGGGACCCTTACAGTCTGATAGACTGGGTGGCAGTGGACTTGGTTTAATATAATTAACAATGTGTTCCAGTTTTATTATATATTATTACATATTTCCTGTAGTAGATTTTTTAATGGTCTTGTTTTCAATACAGAAAACAAGTTTATTTAAAATGTTTTGGCTATTTTAAAAATAATTTAAATCCCAAAGCACAGAAAATAAGTAGAGAAGAGTTATCAATTTAAAAATAGAGAGCCATCAGCCTGGCTGAAATTATATTACCCTGAGAGATTTAAATGTATATGTTTTCAGACCTTCATGAGAAGTATGTTAGTTCACATTTTAAAATGAAATGCATCCATATTTCAGAACATTCCATAGAGCACATAATGAATGTAAAGCAAACCAAATCTCTTGATTTCATTGTCACCTGAAGAAGTTTGTCATATCAGTGCAAGGAGTGCAATCTGTGCACCTTTCCTGAAGTCAAGTACTTTCCAAGCCTTTCAAAGCACCCTCTCCCATTCCCTGACTGGCCCTGAATACATACCTCCCCGTTGAATGCTTTCTCGCATCTTCTCCATTGTCCCTACGGCGCCTAAAGATGGTTCTTTTCTAAAATATATTATTCAGAGTAATGCCTTTGCTCAGGTTCCTTCCAGTATTCTGTCATCTCATTCAAAACCACAACTGTCTTCTTCAGTTTGGGGCCTCATTATTTTGCAAAATGTACAACATATTTGTTGCTGAATTATATATGATGAATACGGAATTAATAAAAGAATTATATATCCATTGCTATATAAAGTTTATTTGGACACTGTAGCGCAGGATAGAATTATCACACAGGGTTTCCAAGAATGTGTAACCATGATAGAATTAGATGATCACATCTTCCTCCCACCAAGCTACTGTGTGTGGGTTCAATCTACCAATAGTTAGGTTAGCAACCGCTGTGCCACAAGAACTCTCAATTATCTGTAAACAGGGGTCTACAGTGCAGTGCATTATTTCTATGACTCTTCTAGTCGTAGTCGTTCTGACGCCCCTCAGATGTCTTTTTCCTGCTAAGTCTGGGTGAGAGAGGGTGGAGGAGACACACTGGAATACAAGATTAAGGCTGGGAGAGATTGTAACAGAATTAATTATGGTTTCCATCCTGCTGAATATAAAATAAGTCATCCCATAATCATAATAGGGAAGCAGGTGGATCTCACTACCACTAAGGGAGAAAGGACAGGAGTGGGGCCCATCTTCGGAGCCTGATATCCTTGTACTCTGAACCTCCTTTATCCAGGAAACAGCGGTGATGCTAACGGAGCCATAAAAAATGCCAAAACAATGGCAAAGGTCGAACCAGGAGCCAGGACATGCAATAGTGCAGTGGACTTGTGAGTGCGTGGAGCAAGTAGAGCTGAGTGTGTGTCTTTGGGCTTGGGGCTGCTTACGGAGAGAGGCACTTCTGGGCGTTTTATTGGAGAAGTTGAATTTGCTCATGTACAGAGCTGGAACAGAGTGCCTTTGTGTTGAAGTATGTAGTGAAGTAGCATGCCCTTTGGTCATTTATTGGCAGCCCTAAGAGAGCTTTGTGACATTGCACAAGCAGGGCAGAGGCTAAAGGACAGCTAGAGATGAGAAAAGGCTATCCTGCCTGAGTAATTGCATCGTAAGCTTTTGCAAACTATTAACTCGCTTAATAAACCCTATCATCATGAGTGGTCTGCTGAAAAGTAGAGAGGGTGGTGGGAGGAACAGCTGGTATAAAAATGTAGGGTTGAGGAATGTATGGATTGTGATAAGGGATGTAAGAGTCTCCAATAAACGTATTTAAAAAATTTTGCAGGGTGGGATAGATCTGACTTCAGCTTCATAGAAATCAATATTTGGCAGCTGATGCTGAATATTTCCCTTCACCTTTGTGAAGTTGGAGAATGTCATAGGTCACACCTCACTGTATTCTTTTGACAGGATGTCAAATTACTTTTTAAATTACGTTATCATTTCATTACACTTTTCACAAACTTTTTGTCTTCTATGCAGTTCTTCATGGTTTTAATCATTATGCTTTTGTTTAATAAAATTTCAACTTTTTTATTCATAGGAATTCATAGGACAAAATAAAATTGTCCCAGAGTAGTGGTTCTCACCTTGTGGGTCGCGACCCCCTTGGGGGTCAAACGACCCTTTCACAAGGACCCGATTCATAACAGTAGCAAAATTAGAGTTATGAAGTAGCAATGAAAATAATTTTATGGTTGGGGGTAACAACAACATGAGGAAGTGTGTTAAGGGTTCACAGCATTAGGAAGGTGAGAACCACTGTCCTAGAGGGGTTTTGTGGCTTTAATTATTACTTTTGAAAACTGTAATCAGAAATCGGTGGTTACATTTCAGGTCACCAATTTTATATTTTACAATTTAAGCTATTAGTCCACCATCTTACCTCTGATTTTTCTTCTCCTTCTTGTTTATCTTTCCTAAAGGTGACCAGATTGTAACATTGGTAAAGCGGGACACCATTGATAAAACTTACATCCTGGTGAAATAGCCACATGGCAGCCGAAAACTGTACCCTAGCTTGTCATGCATTCTTTCCAAAATCGGGACTTTTTTGAAACACCGCGGGACGCGGGGAAAAATTGTTAAAAATCAGGACTGTCCCTCCAAAAGCTTCCCTCCCTTACTCTCCCCACTCCCCACCCCATCTTTCCCTCCCCTTTCCTCCAACCTTTATAGCCTCCAAAGTCTCTTTCCTCTAACTTGAAAATCTTTGTCTTAGCAGATAACTGGGTACTTGTCTTTCAGAACCACTAGGACTTATTTGTATGACAACAGGGTTCACATACTCAGGCACAAGGTCCGCTTCACAGATGTACTCAATGCAGGTATTGTAAGTACCTAAATTAGAACGGGAGTAAAGTTTGAATCTACCAACCATACCTCCTGAATTTCCAACTATGTCACTATCAGCCAGTCAGAATTTAAACCAAACTTTACATCCTATTATAATAGTTTATATTTATTTAGTCATCAGACAAGCGATATCACTGAAACTTTTGGAAACACTTGCATAATTTCATGAATTTCTAATATAGCATAACAGTTTGGAAACTACAGTTTTCAGAGTAGCGGGTGTTTTAATATAATTCTTTAGTTTAATATACATATTTAAATTTGAGAACTTAGTAAATGTCACATATATATATTCAACTAGCTCAAACTGAGAACATTCTTTGTGATGATTTTGAAAACTCAAACCCACTGTCATCCAGTAGATTCTGACCCATAGCAAACCCATAGCACAGCATAGACCTGGAGAATAGGGTTCCCAGACTAAAAGTTTGTAGGGGCAGGCAATCCCATGTTTCTCCCACAGAAGAGAGACGAATATTTCTCCTGCAGAATAGCTCCTGAGTTTAAATCAAGTACCTCACTGCTAGCAGTCTAGCACGTAATCCACTGTATCACCAGCGCTTCTTTGATATGGTTAGATCACTTAAAACAAAACAAGTCCCTAGGTTACAAACGAGATCTATTTCTAAGTATGTCTTTAAGTCGAAATTTAGGTAATATATTTTACACACACACCACCACCACCACCACCCCCTACTAGTAAGAGTCAGGAGATCCCTCCAAGGAGAACCCTCTTAATCCAGGGAACAGCTTTGACATCTAAGGAGCAGCAGAGAGGGAGCAAATCAAGCTGGGTGCATTTAGGCAGGAGGGTGGCTTGTGGAGTGAGGTCCCTCTGGGTATGTAATTGGGAGAGCTGAGCTTGCTGTTCCTCTGAAGTAAAGTTGAGTGCCTTTAGGCAGAGGCTCGCTGGAGTGGGGTGCTTCTGGATACTTAATTCAGGGAGTGGGATTGCTGACCCACACAGCTTGAGTTGAATGCCTTCTGGTTGAGGCTTCATGCAGAATAGGATGCCCTTTGGGCATTTATGAGCCGACCTGAGAGAACTTTGTAACGTGTACTGCCTGTAAATCTATATTCTTTCTTAACTGCATTGCAACTTATTTACTTCCTTATTTAAACTCTGTAATCATGAGCATTGTCTGTAAGCTCTGTGGGAGCATAGTAATGAATTATAGAATCCAGATGATAAAGGAGAGAATGCTGTCTGAGACAGAACACATCTTAGAAGTCACAAGCTATTTAGTCACATCACTGAATATGACTTGACCTGAACATGTGACAAAGTTGCAATGCCACATGTTTGGATTAGAAGAACAATGGAATCAGCCAGTGGAAAAGGATCTCTCTAACTCTCCTATTCACTAACTGTCATAAAGAAATCAAAGTGGTTTTTTTTCACATTCATTATTTTCCTCAATATAATGATAGCATGCAAATACAATACCTGAGACGTTTCCAATATCTTATAATGTTAGAACATCTGGATATAGTATTTACATTCTGTTAATGTGGATCATCAAAAAATCAATCATTTAGTTTATGGAACAGGAAAAAACAACTAAATTGTACTTACTCATAAAGCCTTGGTTCTTCAAACATCCCAAACTCATTTAATAATTTAAATGTGATATAGCCATTCTGCATCGTTTTATTCAGAACAAGTATATTAAGAATGAAATAGTAGGCTATAAAACAAAATAAAGAATGGGTTCACTTACTTTTAATTTAGCTTTGGTATCTATATAAATATGCCTACACGACAAGCAACCCAAAAGCCAGACCCCTGCCATTCAGTTGATTCTGACTCACAGTGACGCTCGAGAATTTTCAAGACTAGGCATTTTACCAGGGCAGCCAGCTGCTTCTTTCTCGTGAGTAGCTGGTGAGCTAGCAATCCAAAGCTTACCTGACAGTGGCCCCAGAGCTCATATGCATACATGATATATCATATATAGGAACATTCAGAAGCATTGATTTGGCACCTGGGTAATGCATTTTACTTCTTAAGTGACAACTTTCTGCTAGTTTGGGGGAGAAATGTCAAAAGGAAGTAAGAAGTCTGCCGAAAAGTTCTTAGTCAGTACCAACAAATAAACCAAAATCTTAAAGATGCAAATTCACTGAACATGTTTTTTTTCCCAATAACACCCTTAAGGGGAATATGATGTAGTTCCTTAATGATCTGATGAATTGAGATAAATTTGAGTTACATACTTGTATATAATTCTAAATTTCACTGGCTGTTAAGGAATTATTGTGAGGCTAATTAGTCTTGTATTCATCTAGGGTGACACATGAGTCAGAATCACTTTGATGGTGTGTGTGTGTTTATATAAGGTAAGCCAATGTTTATATAAGGTAAGGCATTAGTAATTTTTTCACAAAAATTCCTACTAAAAATGAAAGAGTATATTTTTCCTAGGTAAGGATGCTGAACTTATTTCTATTCTCAATCTTTTCAGCATAATACAAGAAACCAGACTGTAAGTGGATTATCCCATTACCCGGGCACTCCTTCTCAACACAATTAATATTTAAAATATTGTGGTGATAAATCTCGATTGGAAAAATGAGTAGGCTTGGTGTTAAATGAAACTTCTCGATATCCAGGATGCTTACGAAGCAATTGTCCCCCAAGTGGCTCCTGACTCACTGTGCCACCACACGCTGTGAGGGGAGATGTGCGTCACATAGGTTTTCAATCTGATTCGGTAAAGCAGATCACCAGCAGTAGCAGCTGGGTCTATGGTTGGACACCTTTTTCTGGAGAGTAGTTACTGCCCAGGTTCAGACCAAAGAGTTTGTTCCACATCACATTTAAGAGTCCAGATTGAAATTTGTTCAGATGAGTTCTGGAATAGTGACACCTGAGATGTAATAGAATGCCCACCCCACCCCTACTGTCCTTGAGTACATCGAGCTGCAGATTAAAGTATTTAAATTTTAAAAAGAACGTTCAGAAAAAGAAAGACATAAACATCCATGATCAGAGAAGGAGAGAAATTAAAGAAGATAAAGAATGCTTGAAACCCGATTGGATATATGGCATAAATTTGGAGGTCCGTGTGTCTTCCTCCGGAGGCACGGGACATAGGACGGGTGTGCAGTGGCTGAGCTGAGCTGTGTAAGAGCGAGGGGCTTTCCCTCGTCTTTGAAAGAAAGTGGAACTAGCAAACTCATCACACTGGCTCTCTGTGAGGGTTCGATTAAAAAAGAAAGAAACAGTGGGTATTAAATAAACTGCAAGTAACGTGGATTCTAAATTTATTCTAGTCATTAGGTGAAGGACCCGCAATAATTTACTTTAAAAATCTTCCAGGATCAGTGTACTTAAGGCTCTGAAACCAAGTAAAGCTAATATATTTTAGGGACAATTTTGCAGAGCTTATCACTGAAATTTATCTAAATTAAAGGAAAACATCTTCATTTTGAATAGCACAAATATGGTTTTCTTTATTGTTTAATCCAGATTTACATTGAACTTTGAGATTGGAAAAAATAATAATATGGAAAATGTTGGAATTCAACTGGAAGAAAGGACAGATTATGTATATAAAAATATTAATAATAAAGGCCAAATAAGAGAACATCTTCAAAGTGCTGAGTATATTTGCAAAATAGAATTATCTACTGGGATGAATCTTCTTTCCAAAATGAGGCAAAATTTCATAAATTTTGTGAGAAAAAATACTGAAGGTGCATATGATGAAAATAGATTTAGGGATAAAGCTTACCACAGAAAGAAGTTGAACTGAGAAAGATTGTGGAGTGCAAACACTGTGTGAAAAATTAAATTGATAATTGTAAGTAAGCATTAAACTCCAGAGTGTGTACATTCACAATTAGTGAGTGTCAAATATAAAGAGGATCTAAAATATCAGAGTACAGTACTATTAAAGATATGACAAACATAAGATTCAGACAGTATATGAGGAAACCTTTTCTGAAGTAAAGTCTAATAGTATGTGACAATAGACATATTTATGTATAATATAAAAATTTCACCAGAAAAATGTAAGTCTTGAATCTTTTATGCATCAACAACCTCAAGTAGTCAGAAAATAGATGAAGTCAAAATTAATAAACTTAAAAGAAAAAAATGGCAAGGCTTCTATTACAAATAACTAACCCATCCCCTCAGAAGAGTGATCGAATAGGTAAATAATTATTAAAGGTATTGAATACAATCAATAACTATTATTCAATGAACTTAGAAGTATCTAACAATATGGCTTTCATTTTTCAAGTATAGATATGTTTGTGTGGGCATATGTTAAAGTCAAAAATCTCTATAACTATCCAAAATTAATAGAAGTTGAACTACATTTTCCAATCACAATGTAATATAAATACATCAAAAAGATACTAAAACATAAAAATCATAAGGTACTAGTATTAATTTTAAAAGTATTGTTAAAAATTCAACCAGTCACTAATTACATAAAATTACTTATTAAATTTCTTAACTAATTAAATAAAAAAGAAAAAAATATGGACTTCTAAACTTTTCAGAAATTAGAATAGATTGTCAATGAAGACATTACATAATAAATCAAAGGAGCCTCTTTTCTAATGGAGCGAATCATCAGGATATATAGAAATCCATACATTTTGAAACTGTTGTACAACCATTAACAATGTCAGCATAGATGGAAGAGAAGAGAGAAAATCTGAAAGGAAGGAAGGCTATCAGATCACCAAGGTCAGCAGTTCAAAGCTACCAGCCACCTTGTGGGAGAAAGATGAGGCTATCTGTCCAATTAATAAAAAGTCCTCTGAAAGCCTATAGGGCAGTGTTTACCCAAGTGGATAATGCGACCATTTTAGGGGTGCTGGAATGGCTTACCGGATCTGCAAAGCAGATGCCAACACTTTATCCTGTATTATAGAATGTATTACAAAAAGGACAAGGAAATAAAATGTCTCTGTTTTCAGTTAGGATGATTTTTCAAAGAGAAAATCCCAAGGAATTTATCTTTTTCAAATCCTAAAATAATAAGTGAGCTCATCAAGATTGTAGAAACAGATTTGACATAAAGAATCAATTCCATTTCTATATGCTAATAGTTAGCATGGAAGCACCAAACTAAGAAATGACGCATACATTTCTACTTATGCTGCTTATGTCTATAGAAAATATTGTTGGAGCTTTGATAAGAAATACATTAAATCTATAGATCAATTTGACATCTTTATCATGTTGAGTTCCAGTCAACGAACTGGGAGTTTACCTTTCCATTTACTTAGGTTTTCTTTGATTTCTTTCATCAGTATTTTACAATAGTGTAATTTTTTAAGCCTCAGAGTATCTAAACAATCTTTAAAAAGATTAATAAAGAGAACGGAATCCCCATACCTTGTATTAAGACTCACTGTTCAGAGATGCTAAATAGCCCTCTGGTGATGCAGCAGGCTACTCAGGACACCGCTAACCCACCAATGGAAGAAATGAGGCTGCCTCCACCCCTACCGATTTAAAAGCTTGTAAACTCCTCTGTCCTATAGGGCCCCTGTCCTAGTACTCGAGACTGTGGTGTCAGAAGTGGTATAAATATCTCAGTCCATGAAACAGATTAGAGACTCAGAAATAAACTTGCACAAGATGCAGAAATGATTTTTGGCAAAGGTGTTATGCTTTACGTGGGATAACGATGGGATAATTGGATAAAAATGCACACACACAAATCAATATCAAATAATTTACACTAGGGTCTTAGATGTAATCTCAAAAGTATCCAAAAAATGAAAAGGAAATACATTAGAAATCACCAAAACTTGAAATGTTTGCCCTGAATGTTTCATCCCATATTAGAAGGATGAAAACTGAGAAGTTGCAAACCACATTTCCAATAAGGATTGTATCTAGAGTATTAAAATAATTCTCAAAACTCAGTAGTAAAATCCTAATGTCAAATGATACAAGTAGACAAAAATAGGTATTTCTTTTAGAGTATGTACATAAGACAAATGAAGGGTAGTGGTCTCCTTCTGGACGACCATCCTTGGAAACCCTGTGGAGCTCAGGGCTCCTCTGAGCCAGATCTGCTACAGCGACAGCCGCAGGCAGCGGGTAGGAGGGAAACGATTTGCTATGTCTTTGGGAAAATCATACGCAAACTTTTATTAATTTGTCCAACTGAGCCTAACAAATCTTAACCATCCTTGAAAATGAAACATTTGCATGAGTGGAAAGAACCCATTGAATAAAATATGACCGGGTATGTCCTATGAGTCACTGGCTTAATATGCTAACAACTGTTTTAAAAACAAATTTAATTAATTTACAAACAAAATGTTTACAACTTACTGCAGAAAGGATTTTCGCCAGAAGTATCCATATACATCGTTGTCCTCAAAGATTTTCTTTCTATTCTTTCTTTTAATATACTTTTCCACCGATCAGCATGATAACCTGAGATTTGCGAAAAAGAAATAGGAAAATGGGCTTCTATCAAATAGCACATAAATATTTTAAATCCCCAAAGAAACTAAAGTGTCATTGTGTCATAGGAGTCCTAATTAGGCTTCATAGACTTTTCCATAACCTATGTGTCTATACTTATAGGTCAAGTATTAAGGTGGCGGAAGGACCTTGGGCCTCTACTCAAACACTCCCTCAATGCATGAATACCTTCTTTTATTAAATTGGAACTCTATGATGCTCACTCTCCCGACACAATGGCTGGAGCCAAAGTGTGTGAACAAGTAAATGTGGTGAAGAAAGCTGATGGTGCCCGGCTATCAAAAGAGATAGTGACTGGGGTCTTAAAGGCTTGAAGATAAACAAGCGGCCATCTAGCTCAGAAGCAACAAAGTCCACATGGAAGAACACACCAGCCTGAGTGAGCGAGTGGTCCCAAAGGGATCAGTTACCAGGCATCAAAGAACAAAAAAATCATATCATTGACTGCACACCTCCATGATAGGATCGCTGAAGACAAATGGGTGCATAAGCAAATGTGGTGAAGAAAGCTGATGGTGCCCGGCTATCAAAAGAGATAGTGTCTGGGGTCTTAAAGGCTTGAAGGTGAACAAGCGGCCATCTAGCTCAGAAGCAAATAAGCCCACATGGAAGAAGCACACCGGCCAGGGCGATCACGAGGTGCCCAAGGGACCAGGTATAAGGCATCATGCAAAAAAAAAAAAAAGATGTAAGTGTGTGTATGCATGTGTATATATGTGTATATGTATATATGTATGTATATATATGTATATATATATCATATTAAATGAAGGGGGAAGTGCAGAGTGGAGACCCAAGGCCCAAGTGTCGACCAATGGAGATCCCCTCATAGAGGGGTTTAGGAGAGGAGATGGGTTAATTAGGGTGTGAGGTAGTATCGATGAAGAACACAGCTTTCCCCCGGATCCTGGATGCTTCCTCCCCCCAACTACCATGATCCGAATTCTACCTTGCAGGGCTGGATAGGACAGAGGCTGTACACTGGTGCATATGAGGGTTGGAGGTACAGGGAATCCAGGGTGGATGATACCTTCAGGACCAAGGGTGTGAGGGACGATGCTGGGAGAGTGGAGGGTGAGTGGGTTGGAAAGGGGGAACTGATTACAAGGATCCACATGTGACCTCTTCCTTGGGAGAGGGACAGCAGAGAAGGGGGGAAGGGAGACTCCCGATAGGGCAAGATATGACAAAATAACGATGTATAAATTACCAAGGGCATATGAGGGAGGGGGGAATGGGGAGGGGGGGGGAAGAGGACCTGATGCAAGGGGCTTAACTGGAGAGCAAATGCCTTGAGAATGATTGGGGCAGGGAATGTACGGATGTGCTTTATACAATTGATGTATGTATATGTATGGATTGTGGTAAGAGTTGTATGAGTCCCTAATAAAATGTAAAAGAAGAAAAGAGAAAAAAATGATTATGGCAAAAAAAAAGAAGTATTTTTCAATAATACAAGGGCAAATTGAATCCTAGTGCTGCAAACTCATAGGAACTATTATGACAACTATGAAAATATTACACCATTATGTCTTCACATATTCCCCCACTAGGTCTATACCCATTTACATATGGTGTTTCCATCTGTCGAACTCTTTGCCAGGAATTCTGCACTCTCTGTTTTCCATTACACCATAACGTCAATTTTCAAATCTTTGAGGAACTCAAATCATGTTTCTGTAAAAAGGTCTTTGAGTTTGGGGAGCAAAAACAAATAATGAGGCAGTAAGTTCGGGCTGCCAGTAAATGAGTGAAGGTTTCCTACTGGCAGGTTCAGTGGCTAGTCCTCTAGGAGAAACCTCTGACACAATGTTCCTTGCCTTTTGGCATCAATGCAGTTTTCAATTTTTGTAATTTGTTTCCCTGATGATCCCTCCATACTATATTCCTTTGACGTTGGGGGAAATCTGTCAAGATTGCACCCCTGGAACTGAGAAAACTGGTCACCATACCCTAAGCTGCCTTGCTTTTCTGCCTTGATTTTAATCGGCACAGGGGTCCCCTCAGAAGTGACTGTTCTGTTTGGATGCCCCCTTTTCCCTCATAGGTACCTTAGTGAGACCAAGGCCTGCATGTTTCTGAGAGAATTTGTCTGCAGCCCTCACTGATCACAGAGACCGACTTAAACACAGTCGACTTGGCATAAACTTGTGCAGATTTCAACTGGAACCCGAGTAGTATTACTTCATTTACTAAGCCCAAACCCACTACTTTTGGGCCTGTTTGAATTCACAGGATTTCTGAGGCTATCCATCTTTACAAACAAATCAGACAGAGCCTCATCTTTCTCCCTCAGAGTGGCTGTGGGTTTGAACCACTGACTTTGTGGTCAGCAATCTAAAATCAACTCTTAAATTCAGAAATCACCAATAAAGACCAGTCCCAGAAAACATTAGCAGTTTATCCTATCCCATAAGAACCCAGTCCATTGAGAACAATTCTGCATATAGTTGTAAGCATTCAACATTGTAACCTTAAAAAAATAAAGCAAGTGTAGGAAATGGATTAGATAAAATTTAATAAACATTTAGCTCTAAGAGTACACTCCCTAAACTTACATATTTCATACATATTGAACTATTTATATGTGCTCATATACGTGTTGCATAGACTATGCAGAGCATCTTTTGTTGGTAGGTGCCTTTGGGTTGCATTTACACTATGTGACAGAGAATTATCCAGTGGGTTTTCGGGCTATATTCATGACTAATGCACATCACCGAGTCTTTCTCCCTCAGAGCCACTGAGCGGGTTCCAGCCAAACACCGCAGGGACTGTAAAAATACTGTAGAAAACAGAATTATCAAATGTTTCACTAATTTTGGGGGGCTTCCTCCCATGTAGCCTCGGTCACATGTGTATTTTCTCTATATCATATACTATATATACTTGAGTATAAGCCGACCCAAATATCAGCCAAGGCACCTAATTTTACCACAAAAACTGCATTAAAAATGTGCTGAAAAGCTCGGGTATATTATATATAACATATAATATATGGATATTTAGATACATTCATTAAAGGGTCATTATGAGTTGGAATTGACTTGATCTCAAGAAGTTTTTTAAAATTATAAATCCTTGTGTGTTCATCATGAATTACATAAATATAACAATTGTCAGGATGACACAGGAGCGGTTAGGGTTTCCTTCTGGTGCACATAGATAAGGCCACTGCGGTTCGAACCAACGTCCTCACACATCTCCCAGGTTATCGAGGAGAGATAGCTCCCTGCTTTTATAGGAGAGATCTCTCATAGTTTTTATAGGAGAGATCTCTCACAGTTTTTATAGGAGAGGCTTCAAAAATAAAATAAAAGGCACTGGAACCTCTCACCCCAAATTTCCCATTTCAATGTCACCTCCAACTTTAAGAAGGAATATAGTAACAAGAAGGCTGAGCTGGGAACACAGAGGTTTACCTCTAGTTCTCATCTGTGCCCTCCAGCAACGCATATGATTTGTTGACTAGATCAGTTTTTAAACCTTCGACATGAAGTCCAAAGAAATCGAATCACCCCAGATGTGTGAACACAAAAGGCTTATAAAGAAATAAATGGGCCAAGTCTGCAAACTGCCTGCCTCTCCTGGAGCGTCTCCATGTGTGTTAGTTTAAACTCCCCGATGAGGAAACTGGTAGCATGTGGTTTAACTCAGCCTTTGGAATTGCTGCCCACACTCTTCAGCCCCTATAGTTTTGAAACACTTCTGGGCAGATTCTTTTATGATACTGACCAGATGTTATCATGCTCATGAAATGCTGAAATCTGAGATGGTATTCTCCGCTGAGAATACTTAACAACGAACCTCTGACATTCCTTCCAGATTTAACATTCCATCTCTATATGGTGTGTGTGTGTGTGTGTGTTTGTGTGTGTGTGTGTGTGTGCGTGCACACGCACGCGCGCAAGTGTGATTTCCTACGGACTGCCTGCAACACTTAATTACTTTCACCAAGTTTTACTGATTTAGAACCTGTAGGCATTGTCTGATTGGAAAATATTTGTGATATCAAAAAGATAGCTAACTAGGGATTTACTCTTTTCTCTTGGGCCTAAGAATTCCCATTTTTAAAAAAAGTTCTGCTAAGAAAGTGCAGTCTTTCATTTTTAGTGAAAATAATTACACAATAGTAAATAAGATTTTTTTTGTTTATCAATAACAGGAATTACTACGAATTCACAGAATTTTCCCATTTCATCTCAAAGGTATTGATCAAAGTCTTCTCAATAAATGTATAAAAATATTTAGTAGGAAATGAACTATTTACATAGGTTGTTTCATTTGTCAACAAATATTTTACCATGAAAAAAATCTTTAAAATTTTTTTTCTTTTCCCTAATTATTTTCTTTTTTTTTCTCCTCTTTTCTTTTTTTGACATTTTATTAGGGGCTCATACAACTCTTATCACAATCCATACATATACATACATCAATTGTATAAAGCACATCTGCACATTCCCTGCCTCACTCATTCTCAAAGCATTTGCTCTCCACTTAAGCCCTTTGCATCAGGTCCTCTTTTTTTTTCCCCTCCCTCCCCGCTCCCTCCTCCCTCATGTGCCCTTGGTAATTTATACATTGTTATTTTGTCATATCTTGCCCTATCCGGAGTCTCCCTTCCCCCCCTTCTCTGCCGTCCATCTCCCAGGGAGGAGGTCACATGTGGATCCTTGTAATCAGTTCCTCCTTTCCAACCCACTCACCCTCCACTCTCCCAGCATCGCCCCTCACACCCCTGGTGCTGAAGGTATCATCCACCCTGGATTCCCTGTGCCTCCAGCCCCCATATGCACCAGTGTACAACCTCTGCCCTATCCAGCCCTGCAAGGTAGAATTCGGATCACGGTAGTTGGGGGGAGGAAGAAAAATGAAAGCATCATTTAACTTATTTCAGGAAATACTAGCACACTTACATGATTCATTTCCACAAAGAATTACATTAATTATAGCAATCTCTTACCTAGTAAAGGACAGGAAAGTTTCTTAAAGTCATCACAGTTCACACATAAACCAGCCTCGTAATCTTTGTATGAAGGACAAGGGAATGAAATAAAGTTGCAATGTGTTTCCAAAGATGCCATGAATAAGTAAACTGCCCTCTGGTGGTCGCATTTTAAAAATTCGATCCCTTAAGTATTAAAATCAAGCAAAATAACTGTAGATGAGTAAGCCAAATTCAAAAAAATGAAATATTAGGCACTATTTAATACCGTGTACCTTATGAATATTAAAGTGTTCACTACCATGCACAGTTTTATCAAGGAGCTAAACAAATGGTATCATTGAAAACTTAAATCTAGCATGTCTCTACATTAGATTTATAATTATTTTTTCTAATTAGTTTCAATAATTTAATAAACTATAAATATAGTACAATTCTTAACAATTCATTCACTAATTCACACATCTCTCCATTTTTATATCACACCTCTAGCATTTTATCCAATATCAGAGATGAAAATTAAAACTGGTGAAATTAAAATTGCATCCTGTTCCTTACTCTTTCCAATACCCCCATCCTTATACCCTTCACAAACTTGAGGAACTGCAGAGCATTTTAGGCAGGTGTTCCTTGTCTAGTTACCAGGAGGATCCTAAGAATACTTCTTGCTACAGTTGTGAAGTTAGCCAAACTGAACACTAGGAATGGTTGCTCAACCCTCTATACGGACAAGACAACCAAGTGTCCACAGTGTGTGAATCTGTATGTGTTGATAAAGTACTACGATGATGTGTTGCTATGGTTGATAGTTGCCTGTAAATTATCTCCGACTCCTGGCAAATTTGAGGTTAAATCTGAAGATTAAACTTGGATTGAACAAACATTAGCTACACATACTTCTTTAATTATTTGTAACTTCCCTAGTATTTTTAATAAGAATCTAAAACTGTTATATTACAATGCCATTGATCTCTTCAACAACCAATGGGACATCCACTGGTAACATGTATGAATTAGTAAATTACACCATTGTTTATCAATAACTTCAGGATCATGGGCAATAAAGATTAGATCAAAGTATTGTCACAAGACTGCGGAAGATATATCTCAATTTTCTTTTATCATTTAATCATAGGTAATTTATTCAAAATATTATCAATATACCTGAAAAAATTGATGTAGGACAACCAGGTTGTTTTTTTCCTCCATTAGGATAAAAATCAATATGCCCTGAGGGCTCTTTAATGCCTAACCCTGAAAATTAAAGGAGTCCAGAATTACAAATTACATACAACCAGGTCAACAATTTTTACATAAAACAAAATCACAAAAACTGCAAATATCCATTGAAAGTCATCCTTATAAAAGTTGAATTAAAGTAAAATAAAGGTTATAGAATCAATAAATGAGTATTTTCTGTTATCAGTTCTTAAAATTATTCATTAAAACAGTATTTCATTATTATAAACATTTATGAACCACAGTTGCTTGAGCTATGAATATATGTGACAAAAAATAAAGCACAAATCCTTCTACGGCAACAACCGGTGGGTCACAACCCCTTTGAGGGTCAAACGACCCATCACAAGGATCACCCGATTCGTAACAGTAGCAAAATTACAGTTATGAAGTAGCAATTAAAATAATTTTATGGTTGTGGGGTCACCATGACATGAGGAACTGTATTAAAGGGTGACAGAATTAGGAAGGTTGAGGACCACTGTTGGGAATTATCATCTGGTAGAGCAAGACAGATAACAAAAATATATATATTTCAGGTAATAAGTCCTATAAATAAAAATTAATTCAAATAAGTACACACACACACACACACACAAATACCATTAAGTCCATTCTGAGTCTTTGCGACCCATGAGTTTCAGAGGAAACCTGCCCTCCACAGCGTTTGCGAAGTTTATCATCTTTCCAAAGTAGATTGTCAGGCCTTGATTCTGAGTTACTTCTGAGTTTAGAATGCTGAACCTATAGACTCTTAGGCTCTTCCTCCCAGGAAAAAGTAGGTGAACTTAGACTCCATATTAAGATCAGAATCGTTTCTACTGTAGGTTCAGTCTATTGTCAGGCCATAGGCACAGGACATAGACACCTCTCACAAGAGCGTCAAGATGGATTGCCATATAGATTCAGGGAAGTATTGGATAAAATTAATCACCCAAACTAAAGAGAAAGGAAAGCTTAGGAAACAGAAACATAGAAGCAGTCTTATTAACGCTTCCTCCTAATTCAGCCTCAGCACCACACAGTTCTCATCCCCACACCCACAACACACCTACGAGTATGTAATCAACCAGTCAGAACACACTGATGACGTGCCCACTATGTGATCGAAACATACCAGTTTATGCACTGGTTGTGCTACCTCTTGACCTTATTTCTCCATCTGTAAAAAGGGGCCTAGTGAGAATTGTATGATTGATTCACAGGAAACTCTGCCCGAAGCATAGGACATACTCAGTAAGTAGTTTTATCAGTTTCAATCAGGAAAAGGTTCCAAGTCATCTATTTTACTTCCAGAAAATATGGTCTACTATACTATATCCCAAACTAGTAGTCCTATATACATTTTGAGGATGATAAAGGAATTATTTCCGTACACTTAAGAAAAAAGCGTTATTACCTGAACCAGAAATGGCATACTCTATTCTAATTGATATAGAGATCAATGAATGGGCAGAATAGTAACCTAGATACAGCGGGAAAATTAAGCTTAAAATGTGATCAAATTTTTCAAAGTGATAACTAGTGTGGGCATTAATTTTAATTGTTAATAATTAGATATGGGTCATCACTTCATCCACAACTGTAACTCCTCTTCCGCTTTCACCTATATGTTTCCTTCTAACTTTTACAGTGTAAGAAATGAATTCTTCAAATTTACCATTGGTGTCAGAATGAATGACATCCACAAACTCGGCATCAGTGTAATCTAATCTGCTATATGATGGTTTTCCAGAGAATTTTGGTCCAGCCGGGTCAAGACCTGAAAGGCAAGGAGGAAGATTTCAATCCATTAAATAAGGTCTACTACTGTGCTGATTAGATTACAAGTTTGCAATATTTTTACATTATAAACATTTCATTTATGTAGTTTCCGTTGATCCCTGTCAAAGAATGTATCTAAAACAAATGAAACAAGCTGAGCATAGTCTCACTATTTAAATAGTAATTACCAGCCTTTATTTATTTCAGAGATGCCTCAAGGAAAATATTAAATAAGAAATAACTAATACTCTGTTCAAAGGTAGAGCCGTGGTGGCACTGTGGGTTAGGCAGTGGGCTGCTAAGGTCAAGGTTCCCACCCACCCACCCACCATCGGGGTAAAAGAGGAGGCTGCCTGGTCTTGCAAGATTTGCAGTCTCAGAGACCTTATTAAGCATCGCTGTGAGTCAAAATCAAGTCAATGGCCGTGGTTTGGGGTTAAGTTTACTCCATTGGAAAGGGGGGTGGAAAATGAATAACATCTCCCTTGGATTCAGTGCCTTACTAGCTCCTTCTGGATCATTCTATACGTTTAGCGTAAATTTGAGGAGTTAAATGACAATTTAGGTTATGGGATACAACATACTTACGATCTATTGTTAATTTTTAGAACAGTTTTATTGGGACATAACCCCCATATCATACAATTCAAGAAGAGGTTTACAAGCATTACCACAATACATTTTAGAACAATGTCTTCTTTCTTGTGATCGTTTTTATTAGCTCCCAATTTCTGCCAGCATCCTCTACCATTTTTTAGTGAAGGTTCATATGCATGCATACACACACTTAGAAAAGATAAGTATATTTAAATCACATGGATTATGGATATTATTCCCATAATATTTCAAATCCTAAATAAAACTTCTAGGCTCATGGCCTTCTGGCGAGCATCAAATAATGGAAGTTCTTGAGGAGGACAGAAAAATTCAGTGCAGAGCCTGCGTGAGAAGGGGACAGAGCATGACTGTCCTTCTGCCGTTCCACCCCCCTGAGCGGCAGGAGAAGCTTGGGATCTGCAGCCACCCACAGCATCCCCAGCGCTCCTTCTCATAATACTAACTCATTGCTGTCAGTCTCTTCTGACTATTCTCTGTCCTCGCGTCTCTCACAAGAGCATGTAGCCTCTTTTTCCTCCTGCTTGAAGCATTGGTGGGTTTGACCACTGACCCTGAGATTAGAACTCCAGTGCTTACTTGACTCTGACTCATTAGCAACCCTGTGTGATAGAAGAGACCTGCCCCATAGGTTTCCTGCGGATTAAATTTTTATGGAAGAAAATTGCCATGTTTTTCTATCATGGAACTAAGGGCTTTGAACCACTCACCTTGCAGTTAACATCCAATGGCATTAACCACTGCCTCAACAGAGCTTCTCATAACGTACTCACAGTCCTCGAGTCTATTCCAACGCACAGTGACCCTACAACCCAAACTTGCTGCCATCGAGTCAATGCTGACTCATTGTGACCCCCTGTAACTGTTTGTGGGAGTAGAAAGTCCAGTGTTTCCCTCGTGGAGCTTCTGGTGGTTTTGAACTGTGGAGCATGCAGATCACAGCCCAGTGAGCAGCCACTACACCACCAGTGCTGGGGTAAAGCTGCTGCTCAGAGTTTCCTTAGACTGTAAATCTTTGTGGGAGTAGAAAGATTTGCTTTTCTTCTGCAGAGAGGTTGGTGCCTTTGAACTGCTCACCTTTTGGTTAGCAGCCAAATTCAGAACCTACTACACTACTAGAGACTGTCCTCATGATAATAGCTATTGTATATCAGGTGTTTATTTGGTATCGACTACCTTGATAACTGTTTGCAAACTCACTTACATGGAGTTGATTTTGACTTACAGTGTGCATGCAGACGAGAGTGGAATCACTTGCTATAGTTTCTGAGACTAAATCTTGACAGGTGCATGCAGCCTCTTCTTTCTTTGGTGGGTCGAACTGCCAACCTTGCAGTTAGTAGCCTGATGCTTAGTCCACAGTGCCACCAGGGCTCCTTTGATAAGTGCTTTTAATGTGTCGCATTTATATTCACAATAGTCCTGTAAGGTTTGTGACACCTTTGACAATCTTTGCAAATCATTCGCCTCCCTCTATTTCTCTTTTTCTCACTTAGCTGAAGATTGAAATACCCTTTATCATCACTTAAAATCATTGGAAATCTTCGGACTTTAAGTTCAAGATTTTTAAAAGTAAAGTTGGTTGGAAAAGGCTATTATTTCTTTAATTCTGAAATTTTCACCACCCCTAATAGGAAGCAAAGGAACCCCTGTCAGCATGATTTGGATAATGAGCCCCCTTGAGTACCGTTGATGGTTATGTAAATATGAGGGCGATTGGGATCCAGCAACCCTAAATCTCAAATACAAACTCCCCATTCTCCCTCTTAGCTTTCAGATAAAAGACCTAATAGAATTTAGACACAGCAAAGACAGCAGATGTGAAGTTAATTTTCAGTTAATACATGGTAAGTTAGTTAATACATACACTACATATTAACAAGGCATATAGTGTTAATACGCGTACTGTATGGGTGTATGCAGTATAAAGTACTATAGAGACCTGATAGTTAATATATTAATAAAGCCTTTTAGTTGAAGACTTTTCCTCAGTGTGTTAAAATAATGAGTGTCCTTAAATTCCAAGGGATACTTTCCCTCCTATTTCCTTGTGAGTATGCTCTGTTAAGAACTGAAAGACATACGTCAGTTGTGTAAAAAAGTGTCTAAATATTTGAATGGGAAACTACTCCCTCTGCAAAAGTTCACCCAAATATAATAAAATGTGTGTATCGGTACAAAAAAAAAGATTTGAAAAGACAGGGGCCAGGAAAGAAAATGTCCGTGGTCACACCGTCCTTGCTTAGGGCAAACAGCCTTGGCCTAAAGATTACACTCGGAATAAAATGGCTATAAATCCAACCTTAAAGAAAAAAAAGAAGAATTGAAAAGACTTTAAGGCAGTGGTTCTCAACCTTCCAAGTGCAGCAAACTTTTAATACAGTTCCTCATCTGGTGGTGACCCCTCAACCATAAAATTATTTTCATTGCTACTTCATAACTGTCATTTTGCTACTGTTATGAATCGTACTGTAAATATCTGATATGCAGGATGTATTTTCGTTGTTACAAATTGAACATAATTAAAGCATAGTCATTAATCAAAAAACCACTA
The DNA here is from genome assembly GCF_050624435.1 of Tenrec ecaudatus. Classification (NCBI taxonomy): domain Eukaryota; kingdom Metazoa; phylum Chordata; class Mammalia; order Afrosoricida; family Tenrecidae; genus Tenrec; species Tenrec ecaudatus. The sequence goes on from NC_134531.1 coordinate 276,180,089, forward strand.
TGTAATCACATATTGTGAAATATTTATTTCTAATGACAAATAAATGAAATTTTGTCTTGAAGCATGGTGTAGCATGGGTAACAGTCTTCACACCAGGTACTCATATGTGGGCAATATTTCAGGATAGAGGAACGGTTCCTTAGGACAATAGGAAATATGTGCTTTCTGGTGGTCTCAGGTGACCTCTGCAAAGGGGTCATCCAAACCTCCAAGGGGGGTCGCGACCCACAGGTTGAGAACCACTGCTTTAAGCAGTCTAACAACTACAAGAAAGTATTAACACTTTAATATGATGCAATGCACCACCATCGAGTGGATTGGGACTTGTCAAGGCCCAATACAAGGTTTCTGAGGCTGGACATCTTCATGAGAACAGGAGATTTTGTCCAGTAGAGCAGCTGGTGGGGTTGTTAACTGCTGATCTTCAGGCTAGTAGCTCAAGGCTTCCCAGATAGCACCGTCAGAGTCTTTGAATGTAATGTAGAAATATATAAAATTATGAGCATAATTTCAATTGTTCAGTTCTTAAACCTGTTAAGTGTTAAGTAAATTAACTCTTAATGCTTAAAATTATACTAAGACATGAACTCGGTGAAAATTATTTTACCTGTTATTCTTCCAAGTCGGCCTTGAAATATCTTTCCAACAAATCCACTAATATGAGCCCCTAGGCTCATACCTATGAAATGAAAATTATCAAGAGATGCCCCATGGTTCTGAAATTGAAAATGTAGTGTTATAATTTACAAATCTTATGTTAATATTCCAAAAGTCATTCTTTTTTTCTGGTTTAATCAATTTCTTGGAAGGCTTTTATCATTTCAAGTAACTATATTTTTGTTCAACTTTTCTGTTAGATATCTAATATTTATCCATTTACCAATCTAATTAAAATAAAATTGCATGTGATATTGTGCTTTATGGAACCTAAAACTTTTCCTTAGAGAAGCATAATAATACTCACTCGCTGCCATTGAGTCAATGCTGACTCATAGTCACTCTCACTCACTTCAGAGAAGAAAAAATAAAACTGTCAAATTTTAAGTTACTTTCCCAGCTCACAAAATGGAAAATGATGGAGTCAGCTCTTCCAAGGCCATGTCTCAACAACTCTTGCACATGAAGCCCCAGGGGCCCTTACCCACCACCACACTCTGATGGAATTTAAGCAGTTTAAATTTCTTTCCATGTAAAAGACCTGTAATGTGTTAGCTGGAGATTCAAATGATTTCTTGTTATAATTAAAATTGAGTTTATTATAAACTTTGGAAACATCTCTGTTTTATTAAAACAAATACTGTGTTTTATTACACAACTACAATAATTTAGAGCTTATGACTTATATTTTGGTCATTTCAAAGTTCATTGATAGGCACTTTGCATTTGTTTAATAGATGATGACCAGTTACCATTGAGTCAAGTCTGACTCATGATGGCTGGGGAGTGCCAGAGTAGAACTGTACCACACAGGGTTCTCAATGACTGAGCTTCTAGAAGCAGATCATCAGATTTGTCTGCCAAAGTGCACCTGGGTGGTCCCATTCAGTGAACCATGAGCCATTAGCCATTTTTACTGCCAAAACTAGAGTTAGAAAAAACAATATTTCAAAAGAAAACATACAATATACTTTTGAAAGAAGCCCTGGTGATGTAGGGTTTCCATGCAGAACTGCAAGCCGCCCAGTAGGTAGTTCAACCAGCAGCTCCGTGAGAGGAAGATTGGGCATTCTTCCCCCAACTACAGTTACCGTCTAAGAAACCCACAGGGGCCACTAGGAATCAGCAATGACTCCATGACTGTGAGTTTGGTTTGGGGTATATTTTTGAAATGACATTTTTAATAAAAATGTTTATGTCGGTCTTAAAGCCACCCACTTATAAGAAAAGGAAGAGAGGTGGCTCTGTATATTAGCATATCAAAGAGGTAGTTCTTTTTTTCCCTAAAGTGAAGTTCTTATGGACAAATACATTTTCTTTAATTAATTACCACTCTGTGATACAGCATGCTACATTGTGCACTACGCAACCTAAATAATGCATAAAATTCCAAGACTTACCAAAAGTCTGTGAATATACTCACTCAAACTTAGAGCAACTTTCCGGGTGTTTTTCACTGCTCTGTTGTAAATTAAAGTTGTGGCACCGCGGTTCCAGTCTACTACAATTATATTTATATCTTCTTTATTCAACAAAAGCCTTAGAAAGTTTTGCATCCAGGATGGAGTAGAGCCTGTTGGTCTATATCCATGGATCAGCCAGACCGTTTTCTTCTTTGTGTTGAAAAGCGTGTTAAGTGAGTTATTTTGCTCAAAGAGTGGTTCTGCACAGTTTATGTTGCGTCTTGTGTACATCATCAAAATTATCTCCATTCTTGAGATGAACAAATCTTTGAGGGAATCTTTTACACTTAACTGCGTGAATTCAAGACATGGTCTCTTACTCTCTGGGGGAAAAGAAAAGTATTCTAAGTAAATACTGGCATACAATTTGATTCATTTTTCTGTTGTTTAAAGCAGAACTGGACTTGAAAGGACAAACCTTCAAAGACTTCATGTCATTAGCATTTCAGCCTAATTTATTGAGCAACTGCAAAGCGTAAAATACTCAAAACATTTTTAAAGCCTTTGTGAATAAGGATTTAAAAAATCACAGGAAAATATACAAATAAATTAGCTGATTAAAGTTAAGTATTATTTTATATCTGTATAAAATGTCATAAAATAATACCAATAGGTATGATTAAAACAATGAACATTGCTAATAAAGCATTGTGAACAAAACCCAGAAACTTAAATTATTATTTTTAACATATATATGTTAAGTAAGCATGTGTAATAATTATTAGAATATTACATTTCATCTTACAGTGATCAATACTAAATCTATACTTTAAAAAAATCAAAGTAAATAAGATGGAAAAGTCCATACAATATCCAATATAGTAAGTATAAATATCACAAGTTATTCATATATACGGATGAGAGGATATGTTAATACACTGTTCTTTGGAAATTCATATTCAAACATTACATAGGCAATATTAAAGATATTCTTGATTTTCTGTATTAAATTTAGATTAATGATATAAATTATATATTAAATGCAAAGACATTACTCACAGGATAATTTACTATGGCACAAGAATTTTTTTTTTTTTAAACAGGGAAGAGCGCGAACGCAGTCCCGCACTACCACAAATTATGCAGTCGAGTTTCCCACATTTGGGGAAATCGCAGGGGTCAGCACATCCGGAGTGCAATGGATAAGCCTCGTCCTGGGAAAACCACCTTCGTGATCATGGTGTCTCCCCTGCCAGGTAAGTATGGCACAAGAAATTTTAATGACTTTAAATCTTATCATGATAACACTCTCATTCATGTGTGCTGTTTATCTATCTTTATATATATATATATATATATATATATGTCAGAGGAGTCTTTGCATACTTCCATACATGCACCAGAGGAGCTAAGATATAAAATGAAACAATGCTACTTGAAGCAATAATTAGCAGTAAAATAGTGGCTGCTTATTGTGGGATTATAAAGAGACTTTCCCCAGCTTTGTCAAACATTAGGGGCTTTTTGCTAGCACATGGGTGGAGGTCAGAAGTTTAGAGATATGCTTCCTGAAGGCAGTCAGCCACCAGACTATGGTAGACCCCACTCCCTGCTGTTAAGGACAATGGGCTACTTCTCCTTAAAGGTTTGCTGGATTTGGTTCCTGTAGGTGAAGTTCACACCAATTGATAATGGTGCCAGGGAACAGATCAAACAGGCTCAGTGACATCCAAAGTTAGGCTGCCATCCTGAATCTAGGACCCGCCCATCTTGCCACATGTATACCCCCAATCCCTCCTCTTCCTATTGCTTGTATGTCCCTAGACCACCCCCTCTCATTACTGTATTATCTATAGCACAACACTTTCCTGTGACGCATGTCTTCACCTGTAATTAGGGGGCTTGCATGTCCCCAGATAATATAAAAGCCTTGGTGAGCATTAGCTATCGCTCTCTCTCTCCATGTGGACCACCAAGCAGGGCTGAGGAGAGCATTGCTAGAATGAAATGTGTCTGACTCCGTTGTTTCTCTCTCTCATGCTCTCTATGACTTTACTATGATCTTTACTTATTATCACTGTACACTTGTGCCTACCGGACCCGTAATGATGTGTTAGGGGCAGGCTTCCCCCTTGCAGCTTATTATTTTCGTTCTCATAGATTTAAGATGTTTCCATTTTTTATTGAAAAAAAGCACATAGCCCTCAAAAACTGGCTTGGAAGAGACCTAGCCAATGTACTCTTCCAGAGCAAGAGTGAAGGTGGTGAGAGAGCCAGGCATCACAGACTTTAGACATGTTACCAGGAGAGTTCAGTACCCGGAAAAGAATATCAGGGTGGTAAAGTCATAAGGCAGCAAGGAAGAGGAAGGCCTTTGATGACATGGCTTGGCAGGGGCTGCAACAGCAGGCCTAATCATAACAATGGCAAAGACGGCGCCAGACTGGGGAATGGTTTTTGTGTGTTTGTTTACATTTCTGTCATACACAGGGTTGCTATAAATTAGAACTGACTTGCTAGTACCTAAGAACAACACATCCCTATCCCAAGTTTCAGGGTCCCATTTCTTCCCAATCCTGTTAACATAAGTTATGATTTCTAGTCTGAGTATTATGCTGGTGTTGTAAGGCAACTATTAATATGATACCAGCTATTAGTATGATACCAGGTACCAGCTAATCCGTTCTAGAAGGAGCATTGAGATGTGATGCAGTTGAGTTATCAAGATGTATGTATATGTATGGATTGTGATAAGTGTTGTATGAACCCCTAATAAAATGTTAAATAAAAAGAAATAACTGAAAACTGATTAATCCGTTCTCAACAGATTTTTTTTACCCTAGCCTTGCCTTTTTATACAAAATATTACACAAAAATTTCAAAGTAAACAATTTCAGAGTTAAATAATATAATTTAAATAAGAAGCACCATATTTAAAATGTGTTTAACAACTGGCGCATCCCTTGAGACTGATTAGGATGTGAATCTGTGGACCGGATGTTGAGAGGAGGGATGGGGAATCCCCTTCCATCAAATCAACTGGTAGCTGCTTTTCAGGAGTTTGTTTGGTTTTTTTTCCCCTTCTTTGTCTGTTTTCACTAGGACCTGGCTGGCTTTCTCTCTGAAATAATCTCTCTGATGTCGTCTACTGTTGGCATTTCCTTAACTGTTTTCTAAAAGGGTTTACTCAATTACCATCAATAATATCAATAATAGTGTTAACCAGTTCCTTACCATGATGGTTCTTTTAAAAAAACTCTTTCTTAGGACTCGTGCTTTTTAACTAAAAACAGTACAAAAAGCCACAAAAAACTAAGAAAATTATAGTAACATGCTTGGAACACAGCCACAAAAGGTTTAAACAACGCCCTAAGAACAATGCCAACTAATGCCAACATGAACTGTTTTTGTTTACAAGAATCATGTGCGTCAGGTCAGACTCTGATGTTTTGTTCTGCTACCGATGCAAAACGTTCTCCATAAATGGCGTCATGATCCAATTAGGTTGAGTCTGGATGCGGTCGAGTACCTGGGTTCTGCTGGACATGTTTGCATGTTTGTTATAGTAATGGTTTGTGAGGCTGGTGATAATGGATAGCTTCAGTGTTTTCATATTTTTTCCTGTAGTTAATAGTTGCCATTTTTTAAATTTGACATGTTCATTTATTAGCTTTTAAATAAGAAAAATGGATTAAATAATCTTTGGTTAATTAAAATTTACATTAGTTTAAAATTCATGTTACCTGCAAAAGCTGAAGATATCTAGCCCAGCAACAGATTACATTTTTAATCTTATTTGAAGATGTAATATATTTATGTCATGGGAACAAGACTAAGTCTGTTGTAGTTAGAAATTCAGTCACAGAAGCCCAAAATTATATTTCCCTGATATAATCTAGGAAGATGGTGACTCTAGTAGTATTCCTGATAGAGAGACAAACTGAGAAAGAATTTGAAAAAATTTATGTTTCCAATGATAAAGTCAATGAAATTGTTGTTAAAATGCCAAAGACACATTGGGAAATAAGTAAATAAGCCTGCTAGGGAGCTCAACTCAATCTACTTCCATTATGCCATGAGCATACAGCGCAGTGGTTGTAAGATAAGAACAACAACAGAGAGATGGGGAAATACGGAGTCAGTGACATGGACAGTGTCCTGAACAACTGCTATCCAAAAACTGAAATCCAAGCACCTCCTTCAAACCTCTCTTGTCGTGCGGTACAGGATTCCTTCGGCTCTCATTGCTGAGCCTCAGTCTCTCCAAGGTTATGTGGAAGAAGTGGAAACAATGCGCCCTCCAACCTCACGATGCTCTAACTAGCTTTACTCTCACACACGTTGTCACACCTTAGAAGATGCCGCCACAGGGTCTACATATCTTTTGACTGCCAACAATGGCCATGGAAAGAACAGATGAACCTCAAAGTGTAGCCATAGAAGGCCACTGATTTCAGCCATCCTGGAAAGTTTGGACTCTTAGTTAGCTGAGCCTCCATTTAATCCCACATCTGTCCTAAAAGGACCCCACGGAAAACATTCTTGTTTCTCTTTCTCTATTTCTGAAAACAAAATGAATTCAGGAACTGCAGCCACAGAAGTTAACAATAGAAATGGTGACTAGTTACCTAGCTGAAACTCCATGCCAGGCACCTATTGTTTTTTTTTATTTGCTCTGCTTTTGTTTATTTTATATATAAAGAAATTGAATTTTACAGAGATGAAGTGACCTCTCGATGGTCCCTTAATTAAAAGAAACAGAACATTTCTGGCTTAGATCTGAATAACATGAAAAATTTTAAGCAAATTATACTGCGTAAACATTTCAGCAACATAAATAAGACCTTATCAGAAGTCCGTTTGTTCATTTTTTTACTCATGTGCAATTAAAAAAACCTGAGGGCTTTTTTGGGCCCTTGAAACCCCAATTTTCAAACTCTTGACCCACTGGATGTTGCAAAGACAGAGTTTGGTTGTGTGATCATAAGACAAACGAAGATGCAAAACTCTCAGTAAAATTGAGGACGAGCTGAATGGCTCAAAGTGTTAAGTGCTATACTCTCAACTGAAAGGGTGGAATGTGTCCAGAGGTACCTCAGAAGAAAGTCCTGGTGATCCAACTTCCAAAAGGTCACAGTCATTGCAAACCATACAGAGCACACCATATAGAGCACAGTTCGACTCTAACTCTCCTGCAGTGTCCCTGAGTTGCTTAAAATACTGGAAAAGTCATGACAGAAAGTAAAGGTCAAGACAAAAATATCTTTAATTGTATTATTCTGAAGCAATCAAAGCACATGTAAAAAATAGGAGTATTTTTAATGTAAGAAACCAAGAAACCAGTAACGTTCAGATATGCAAATGTTTGGAAAGTTGATGGAAATGAAGCTAACTACACACAAAATTAAGTGAGTGTTCAACAATATCTGTGTAAAAGAAATTCTCAAATCATGGAATTAAAAATGCACACAAAAATGGCACAGAAAGGTTGTTTTCTGTGCTTATTTTCCTGAGGCCATCTCCCAGAGATTCTGATTCAGTAGGAGCATCTGCATTTTTAAACAGGTAAGATGGTGTTTCTGATATAAATATAAGTAGTCCATGAACCACACCTAGAGAAATACTATGCCTGGAATTGACTAAGAAAATAAAAGGGAAAGCATAAATGGAAGAAAACAGTGAGTTGCTCTAACTTACATTATTTTGCTTTTTAATACACCAGACTACACAGAGCTTATCTCCTTTGAACTACATAACGCAGTGAGATAATACTAAAATTTTTACTTCTTTTTAGGAATGAAGACACTAAAGGGAGGGAGTCCTGGTGTGTAGAGGTTAAATGATAATTAAATGTTTGTCAGTTCAAACCTCCCAGAGACCTGGGGATCATCTCTGTGAAGAGTAAAGCAAGACAAAACAAACAAGAACCCATTGGCAATCAAGTCCATTTAAATCATAGTGAACCTATAGGATAGAATACAAGTTCTTAGTGCTCGACTGTACATCTTCATGGATGCATACAATTTCCTCTTCCATCCTTGGAGTGGCTGGTAGCATTGACCTGTTGACCTGGTAGTTACTACATGTTATAAAGTATATTTAGAATAGGAAAAATTTTTTTGAATTTTATTCTCTTTAACTGTGAAATGAGAAAGTTGAATTAATCCTTTTTAAATAGGTGACTATGACTCTATTTAAATAAGAAAATACTAAGAATGGGAAAAGAACCAGGGGAAAGGACCGAGGATCAGAAGTTTAAAGTCTAGGGAATGCGGTCTTTCTGTAGCCAATAGGGCTAGATGCTGCTCTGAACTAATTGCCAGGAGATAATCTGTAAATCCCTTAATCCATAAAGAAAACTATTCCCTGAAAGACATCCTTAAACCAAACCATAGTTTAGCTTACTTAGCAAAGAATGGAGTCTTGAGCATTAGGTGCTTTCAAAAAGTATTCATATGCAATCAAGTAGACAACATCTCTAAAAGGTTAAATGAAACACTGTACTTTAAGGTCATGATTATTTAACTTGCTTTTCAAAAAAAAAAAAGTTATGCGATTTGGCTCATGTTTCCATGGCAATAAAAAATCTCTAGCACTGATCTAAAATGCAAGAACTGCATTGTTAAATAACTAGCCTGCCTTGACTTGTTTGTTAGAAACACATTTATCTCTGGATCACCTTGAGAAGAATGGAAATTCCAGAACAATTCGTTGTGTTCATGGAGAACTTATACATGGATCAAGAGGCAATTGTGTGGACAGAAGAAGGGAATCATGCATGGTTTACAATCAGGAAAGCTCTACATCAGTGTCGTATCCTCTCACCATACTTATCCAATCTACATGCTGAGCAAATCATCAAAAGCCTGCCTTCTAGGAAGAAGACCGTGCCATTGAAATTGGAAGAGAGCTTATTAACAACCTGCAATAAGCAGATGACACAATTTAGCTTCCTTGAAAGTGGGGAGGGCTTGAAACTTGTGCTGATGAAGATCAAGGATAGCAACCTTCAGGACGGCTTATGACCCAACATAAAGAAGACAAAGCCTCACAACTGAACCCTGAGGTAGCATCATGCTACCTGAAGAAAAGGTTGAACATGTCAAGGATTTTGTCTGGCTTGCAACCACAATCGATGGTCATGGAAGCAGCAGTCCAGAGGTCAAAAAATGAACTGCGTTGCATCAATCTGCCAAACCGGACCTCTGGAATGGCAAGACCTCTGCTTACAGAAGAGATCTCACGATCTGCAAAGCACCCAACATCCTTACTTCCTGCTTCATCCTTCACAGAAACATGTGTTGGTCCTTATAACAACAGGTGTCTTTGAAGCAGTTTCTATAAACCAAACACTCTGCTAAGATAATATATCCCTATGTGTGTAACTTGAACAAATAAATTTACATCTGTAACCCATAATATAGTATAGATTTATATAGATATATATTCCCAGACTTACTATATATTTAAGTTATTACTAACTTTAATTGTAATCATCTATTCTGTGTGTTCATCTTATCATTAATAATATGTACTATTATATACGTAATACATACTACTAATAATATGTATCATTAATAACATGTAGTGTGGCAGCAGATAATTTGCTTATTTAATAATTATTGGATATTTATTCACAGGTGCTGAATTTATGTTTCCAACCCCCTAAGATAAATAAAACTCAGATTTGTAAAGCCAATGACAATAAAATGCAAAACTAATGTGAAATTTTTGAAAGAAGTATTCAGCTTAAGTCCAAACCGACTTGTAATATCTGAAAATAACACTCCTGTAGTTGGAGTTGATCTGAAATGTACTCAACTACTCTGCTCCAATTTTAATTTGCTTTTATAAAAGGTCCTGAGTAATCTCACATTTTGAAAATGCTGTATTATTATTCAAAGGAAGAGGTAAAACCAATGATTTCCATACTAATAAGTATCAAGTATGTTCTCCTTTATTAGAATATATAGTAAAAGAATATATAAAAAGAAAAATAAATAGCTTGAATAAAACATATTGTTATAAAACATATTATTGAAAGTTCAGCAAATTTTCCTATGCACGTGGGAGTCCAAGGAAAATGAAAGAAACCGCAAGAGTGTGTATAAGTTAACGATGATTTGAAGAATCACTGAAATATATGATTTCCTTAATTTTTTTATGTGTTGTTGTTATCATTTAAAACTCCTGTTATTTGATTTTTACTATTATCATATTAGAAGTAAACTGTCTATGGAGCTAGAAACACACTAGTAATTATATCTGAGAGTTCCCAATTTGAACTTTAGGTAATTACTAAAGTGCAAATAAAAACAACAATCTCACAAAGTCTGTCACATAAGTTTGCAGTATAAAATATATGACAATCACTTCTTAGGCTCTCATTCTCACTACCATGGGCCAGTCCCTAAATAGACAGTAGACCTGTTTCTGAGGATTTTACAAGGGTAGAAATCTTTACCGGAGCAAAAAGCCTTCACCCTGCAAAAGAGTTCCATGTGGTTTCTAACGTCTGACTTTCCGCTTAGCCATCCAACTCTATCATGTTATGCCACAGGGCACTTATGCATACATTTAGGGACTTCAATTTCTAACATTTATCACTTTCAAATTAAGGTATTACAATTATATATTGGCAATCCCTAGGTGGGACAAATTGTTTGGCTTTTAACTGAAAGGTAGGAGATTTGAGATCACCTTATATTACCTCAGAAGAAAGGCTGGCTAGCTACTTCTGAAAATATAAATAATAAAGTATATAAATTTATAAAATATGAATAATAAACTGCATGTCCTTTAGATTGTACATTTACAAAACTCAAAACAGCTCCAAAGTTGATAGCTCAAATATCCAATTAAAGTTATAACAAGAAATCATATGAATTTCTAGCTAATAACATTAAATTATACAATTATATCTATGTTATTCAAGGCTTTTTAAAAATAAGACATTTTAAAAACAAAGAATATTATCTACTTTTGCAAAAGTTCTACATAAAACTATTCTCCATGAATTTTTAATTTGTTACATTTTTATTATCATAATGTAGAACAAGTAGTTCTACTTTATTAACATAAATTAGAAGGTGATATTAGTAAACTTTATTACCATAAACCTGTTCTGCTAACCAGAGAAAAACAAAGTCTTCATATATGGCTATTTTGTTTGTTTAGCAGTTGATAATTCACCTGTGTAAAAATTCTCCTTAATAAAAAGGATAATTCAATATATGAAATTAAAACAAGCAATTTATTTAGTCATGATTTTTGAGTACTGAAATAATGCTTCTATTACTGAATTATTCAAATTTATTTTTGCATATATCTATTCTCTATCAGTATCTTATAGTAAAAAAGATGCTACTCATTGTCTGAAAAGCAAATAAAACCTAAACAGACACACATGTATATACAAATTGTCTTCATAAGTAATCTAATTGATACCACCCATATATTCTTGTACAAAGTTATAACAGCTCTCTCTATCCCATAATATCTACCATACTAATTAATTTGTGTGCAACTTTAAAAGACAAGTTAAATAATTAATAAGTATCTTACCATAGCTTGTCCAGCACATCAAACAGAGAAAAATGTATAATCTCATTTGATACAAGTTAAAAAAAATCACTTAGAGTCGCACAAAAAAGGTCTTGTGTAATTCATGAAGGCTTCTCTCTGGTAGGATTGTCACAGTCTGGTGAGTTTTAGAGTTCAGTTTAAAAGGTCCTTGACCTTTTGTTCCTCCTTCCTGTAGGAAAGGTGAGGTCATTTGTTTTCTTCCATTTGGCTGTGGTTGTAAGAAGAATTTTTAAGTCAGAGACTCTGTAATAAGTCACAAACAAATATTCATCTCCAAAAGGCGCATTTAAGGGAAAGGAAATGCTGATTATATCCTTCTTTATTCTTTTTAACCTCACAATTTCAGAAGTGGTCAGGGGGAGAAAAATGCGTGTTGAAAATCTGGAGGAAATGTCCTGTTATGAGATGCTGAAAATGGAGAGTCAGAAAAAGTGGTGGCTTCTGTTCATACTGTTATCAGATTACATACTGTTATCTTTTATATACCATAAAATCAATAATAATATCCATACCCATCAATCGATGTGGTATAACGCAAGACTCTTTTTTGTGTGTCCTTTTGCATCAGAAAGTGAAGCTCCGGTAAAATTCAAAATAACCTTGCCTTCCGTAGGACCACTGTTGTGGAAATAATTATAGGTTTCTGTGGGATTATAAAGAGACTTCCCCAGCTTTGTCTTCCCCAAAGATATGGCAAATATTAGAGGCTGTTTGGTAGCATATGGTAAAAGGCCAGATGCTTAGACATCTTCCTGAAGGCAGTCAGTTGCCAGACTACTGTCTAGGCCCACTACAGGTAGGTCCGCTCCCTGCTGGTAAGGACAATGGACTACTTCTCCCTTAAAGGCTTGCGACCATTAACCTGGTTCCTGTAGGTGGAGTTTACACCCTACTTATAATGGTTTCTATGGAGATCCAGAGAATAGGTCAAACCAAAGTTAGGCTGTCATCCTGAATCTAGCATCCGCCTATGTTGTCACATGGATACCCCCAATCCCTCCTCTTCCTATTGCGTGTGTGTGTGTGTGTGTGTGTGTATACCTAGATTGTTCCCCTCTCATTGCTGTATAACCTATAGTGCAACCCCTTCCTGTAATGTATGTCTTTACCTGTAATTGGGGGGCTTGCATGACCCCCAAAGCTACATAGGCCTGGGTTGGCAATAAAGAGTGCTCTCAGGCTCCCCTCTTGGCCTCTCATTGGCTCCCTCTCCTCTCCCATCCTTGCTCCCCTGTTCCCTTTTCCCTTACCCTCCTTCCCCTCCCTCTCTCTCCACATGGACCACCAGGTGGGGCTGAGGTGTGCATGCTACTATGAAAAATGTCTGACTCCATTATTTTAGTCTCACTTTTATCGCTCATGCTGTCTAGGACTTTAATATGATCTAAATATCTATATCTATATCTATCTATCTATATCTATCTATCTATCTATCTATCTATCTATCTATCTATCTATCTATCTATCTATCTATATATATATATATATATATATTAACTGTACAATTGTGCCTACCAAACCAGTGATTAGTTGTGGGGGGCTGGCATTTCCCCCCCACAGGTTTCCTTTCAGATGTTTACTTAATTCTTAGTTCTCTGCAATGGACTTCTGAACATAGAAAATTGAGTTTTTCTCAGTACATGCATTAGAAATTCCAAGTCATTTTGTTTCTGAAAAAATTCAGTATTGGCAAATTCCAAAGGTATTTATAGCGTATGTCTGTGGAACCTAATCAGAGAATCTACAATCAAGTGAGATGTTTATCTTTTAAAAAGCATGAAAGCATCAGCAATTATCACAACTTTGTCATTACTTTAATCTATTTGAGCTCTCAGGGACCCATTGGAGACTTTGTAAAAGATTGCTACCATGGCAATTGGTTTGTAGAACACCAAATTATCTAGGTACTTCTATATCACTTAGAGATAACAAATACATTTTATATTTATATCCAAAGATATAAATGAGCCACATCTTTTAAAAAAATGGGAAGAAAATTAATAGTATAAGTAATACAAACAAACATAATATACAGTAGAGTCTCAAAACAGGTATAAGATTACATCTCCTCCTTTTCCTTTTCCTCTTCCTCCTCTTCCTCCTCCTCCTTCTCCTTTTCTAACCTAGTTTTATCAGTGAGAGAGTTTGGCTTATTAATTTCCATTATATTAAATAGCAAAATAATGTATAATAACAAAATAGTGCATAAAATGCCAATCATTTGCAAAAGGCTGCCACAGAGATGCTGTAACTCATGGGCCCTGTTCCTCTGGTGAGCCTCAGGGATAAATTTTGTTACAGACATTAAAAAAAAACAAAAAAAAACAATCATTTGTTATGAAAGCATCTATGTATGCCTGTATTTAGTCCTCATCTATTCTAGAAACTATTTTCAGGCAGCTTATGAAATTACAAACAATGTGAACAATAATATGATAATGATAAATATAATAAAAATAAATTGTTTAAATTCTATGCACAAAACATGCTTCTAGATAGAATAAAATTTTGAGTTGATGGCGGTGGGTTCTGTGGATTTGGCTTAGATGAATAGTGGGATAGGTAGATATTATGTCTACTTGGGTAGGCCAGGTTTCTCCCATAATATAATCTAACGTACTGTGGTCACTGCATAATAGGATCTTCTGTGAAGCAGCCACGCAATTGTGGGGAGAATAGACCTCCTTCCTCTGGTCACAGCGTTCAGTGCAGATGTGGCCTGCTCTTACTATACATTGACATTATGTAGACCGTAGCTGACTTCTGCTGACTTGAATCCTGCATCTGGTCCATTATCTTCCTGTTTTATAGTCTGCCAACTCCTGTAGCCATCATCAGACTTGGTTCATTCAACCAATCGTGGATTCATTCAGATCAACACCCACCAGCCTGTGGCCTTTTTTCCTGTTAATCAGTCCCTGCAGCTATAAGAGTCAGATAAAGTCCCATAGATTTGAAGTAGACTGGACTTTACCCCTTCTACTGTGTAAACCATTTATATATATACATACAAGTGTCACTGGTTTTGCTTCTCAAGAGAACACAGCCAAACACATTTGGTACCAGGAGTGGTTCTAGGGAAACAAAATCATAAAGATGAGTTTTACAAATTGGTTCTCAAGTTTGTTAGGCCTAAAGGCACAGAGAACTTCACCTCTGCCTCTGTTAGAAATGAAAAGTCTGTCACTATTAGTAAAGAGATGCTGTTAATCCATGACATGAGGTAACAAAATCAGTACCCAAGGTAGCACCACAAAGAGATGAATTGTTTGTGAGCAGTCAGACTCTGAGTCATTGTCTATTTACTCATACATCTATAGTTTTGTCTTGATGAGATGTGTAGGGTAGCTGGTTGGATGGCACTATTGACAATAAACAAACTGGTAAAAAAAAAAGACATAAACTCAGACCTTCCGATGCCCAGCTCAAATGCCACAGAAAAGACCTCAAAAGTTCTACTGACACCATGAAAGAAAGCCTTATTTCTTTTAGTAGCTGAAAATCAAATCAAGTACCAGCCTGATGACACTTCCTTGAGGATGTGGCTTTTTTATAAGAGAGACGCTGAGGAGAATTAGCATCTCTCTTGGTTTTCTTTGCTTTCTCGATTGTCTGGATACTGCATCTGATTCTGGACTGATAGCTCATATAAGCCATGAACCCAGGGAATGGTGGTCAGTGCCCTGCTATGCTCCTGCTTGGGCCCATATACTTGTTTTACTGGTGTGGGCTACTTCTTCAATATAAATTTCCTTAGGGAATATATATATATCCAAAATTTTTCTAAAAAGTTAATGTATAAATAGAATGTTTTTAGAAAACTCAGCCTTACTTACTCCCCATCCAAAGAAAAGAAAGATGATGGAAATCTAAAGACATATGGAAATAATTAGTCCATTGAGCTAATGGACTATGTAAACACCTGTCTCTACATCTCTGAGAACACAAAGAATTAGATGGTGCCCAACTGCTTTTAAAAGGATCACATTTGAAAGTATAGAAAAGGGGAGGTGGATGGTGTAGAGTAAAACCCAAAATCATAAAAAGAATAAGGTTTACTAGTGAGACAGCCTTGGAGTCCTAAGACTATGGCTTTGAATGACCCTTCATGCCTAGAACTGATTTCATCACTATCACTCAGTGTTCAGCCAAATAATAGACCTAAGGGGAACGAAACCACCACTTGTTCAGCACTTTTTCATATTATGGTGGTTTTCACATTGCTATGATATTAAAGCTATGCCACTCGTATTTCAAATGCCAAAGGGTCACTCAAGGCAAATAGATTTCAGTGGAGCCCCCAAATTGAGAACAGACTGTGAAGAAGGAAATGGCTGTCTGTTTATGAAAGATTAGACCTGGAACAACTTAGGACAGTAGTGAAACATTGTCTGATATAGGCCAGAAGGCAATAAAAATAACACCAAGGACGAGCTGCTTCTCAAACTAGCGGTGGTTGTAATGACACAGAAGGAATACAGGCTTTAGGATCTTCATTTTCTCATAGGGCATTATTCAAGGTGCTAAGAAACTGCTGTACACATGGATTAATAGTCAGAAAGGGAATGTACAAGTTATGAATCTTAGAAAATTTGAAGTCATCAAAAATGGAGTGGAACACATAGAGATAAATGTCCTAGGCATTTGTGAGCAGAAAGGAATTGATATTGATCCCTTTGAATAGGACAATCATATGTTTACTCAACCAGAAATGAAAAATTCAAGAGGAGTGGCATCATCTTCTTCATCAGAAGAACATTCGAAGAACTATCTTGGTGTGCAATACTGTCTGTGATAGGGTCTCTTACACATACAAAAAATCCAGCTAATAAAACTATTTGAATTTACACACCAACTACTAAAACTGGTGATAAAGAAATGGAAGAATTCTACCAATTTCTCCATTCTGAAATTGACAAAAATGCAATCAAGATGCATTGATAATGATTAGAAATTAGAATGAGGAAGTTGGAAACAACAAGAAAAGGAAGTATGGCATTGGCGACAGAAATGATGCTGGAGATGGCATGATACAAAATCAGTGACTTATTTTGTTGAATGGCACAGAGGAAATACAATTCTCCTTATTTTCAGATGACAATACTATAGATAGCATTCAATTAAAGCATTGCTGGAACTAATTGAAAGAAATGGCGATGTAGAAGGCTATCAGCAGTACACAAAAATCAACTATATTCTTGCATCTTAAAGAAGAGGACTCCATCAAAGGAAATGAAAAGAACAAAAGCATTTACAGTAATTATTCAAAAGGTAAAATACTCAATAATGAGTCTAACCAATAAAACAAAAGACATACCCAGAAAACTGCAAAAACTTCTACTAAAAATCAAAATAGATTTACCTAGTTAATGTTCCATGCTTGTGAATGAGAAGACTTCATATAGTGAAAATGTCACTATTACCAAAAACACTATATACATTCAATAGTAATCTAATCCAACCTTGAGCATAATTCTTCAAAGAAATAGAAAAACCAATCACCAACTTTATCTGGAAGGGATAAATAAAACACTATAAAAGCAAAAACAAAGCAAAGGGCCTTTTACTGCCGGATTTCAAAACTTTTTTTAAAACAATCATTTTATTGGGGCCTTGTACAACACTTATCACAAAACTTCTATACAGCCACAATAATCAACATAATTTGGTATTGTGTAGGATAATAAAAGGCTTTTCTGCAGTGTGTCTCCCCCAAATATATGTCAGACCAATGACACTGCTTGCAACTAATGGTAAATGATTGTAGCCCACTCTGAAGCAAGCTGCTTAGAAGCTATTTCTCTGAAGGCATTCAGCCATCCAGAGCAATCAGACACTATTGCTCATCCCACCATAGGTGGGACTCACTCCTTCTGCTAAGAACAGTGGATTGTGTTTCCTGGAGAGCTCAGAATAAGTCAGGCCTCCAACTCAGTGACAACCAAGGCTAGGCTGCCATCCTGGATCTAGGATCACCCATCTTGTCACATGTGTACCCCTAGTCCCTCCTCTTCCTATTGCATGGACGCTCATATATCGTTCCACTCCCATTGTTGTATTGCCTATGGTACTACCCCTTCCTATGACATATATCATTATTTGTAATCGGGGGCGCGGAGAGGGGGAGAGGGTTGCACACCCACAAGCATAAATATGTCTTGGTTAGAAATAAATCTCTCCTCTCCTCCTGCTCTGACCTGACTGCTGAGACCATGGACATTCAGTAAAATGTGCCTGACTCCTTTATTTTACTCTCTCTTCAATTTCTCTTATTCTCTATGACTTTACTATAATCTTTACATATGATAGTCATACAATATGATAGTCATACAATACAGACCCATGATTGCTGTCAGGGGCTGGTTTACTCTGATAGTATTGATATAGGGATAGGTATATAGAGGAATGAATTAGAACAGAAAATGCAGAAATATATCCAAGCACCTACAGATGCCTGATATTTAACAAAGGAATAAAATACATTAAGAGAGGGAAGAGATAACCTTTCAATAAATGTACTGGAAAACAAATGATTGCTACCTGAAAATGAATAAAATGGGATCATATCTAACACCATTCACAAAAAAGGAAGCCAAGATGAGTTAAATATTGAAATATAATCTAAATATAATATCTAAAATCATAAACATCCCTGACACAAATAGGGACAAAATTAAGGACTCTAATAAAAGGCATAAACGCACCAAAAAGCAAAATGAAAAACACCCACATTACAGAAAACCAATTAGAGGACTGTGACTTCCTGAAATGTATGTATGTACATCAGCATACTTCATCAAAAGAATATAGAGGACTCAGAATTGAAAAAATAGCAATAATATATCAGGTAAAGGTCTAGTTTCAAAAATACATAGAAAACTACAACACCTTAATAAGAAAGCCACAAATAATCCAATGTAAAAAAAAGTGGTCCTAAGACAGGAATAGACAATTCACTAAAGATGACATCCAGGTAGCCAAAAATCATATGAAGAAATGTTCACATTCATTAACCATAAGAGAAATGCAAAGTGAAATAACAATGAGATACTACCTCACACTGACAATCCTAGCAAAATTCAAAAGCAAAATAAAACAAAAATACCCCAGAAAATACAAATGGTGGAGAAGCTGTGGAGATGGGAATACTCATAAATTGCTGGTGGGATTGTCCAATTGTACAACCACTATGGAAAACAGTATGGTGCTTCTTTAAACATATAGAAATAGAAATAAATCAAGATTCTGTAATCTCTCTGTTTGTATATACCCCAAAGAAATAAAAAACAAACATGATTAGGCATATTTACACCCATGTACATTACAGCAACTTCTGTAATAGAACAAAATTACGGAAATAATCAGAACCTCTGCCTGTGGAAATAATCAAAATTCATAAGGAAACTTTGTTACAAACACACAGGCAATATTATGAATCCTTAAAACATAATGTGAAACTATCAAACACAACATGGCATGGGCAAAATTGGAGGATGTTATGCGCACCAAAGTTAGTCAATCTCAGAAAGAAATATTTCATAGAATCATTATTATAAAGCAAACCACCAACAACAAAACAGTTTCACACCAACAGAAAAGACTTTGAAGACTACCAGGAGGCCAGGACTGGGGAGGATGGGGAGAGGGAAGGGACTTAGAGGTAAGGAGGGAGAATGATTGGTAGGAAGAAGAGGAAGAAGAAGAGGAGCAGGAGGAAGAAGGAGGAAGTGGAAGAGGAAGGGGGGAAGAATAATGGGAAGGGGAGGGGAAACAAGAATGAAAGAATGCGAGTGTCACACACATGGTGGGGGGGGGGGTGTTCCTGGGATACCATCATTGTTTTGATGAGATGACCTGTGCAATTACATGTAGTATATGTTTCTTTATATGTTTTATATTCCACAGATAAAAGGTAAAAAAGCTGTAATAAAAAGAATAAATTTTATGTTAGTAAAGACAGTCTTCAAAACCTTCCAGATTCCTTACCCATTAGACCTAAACATTAGTCTGGATGTTTCTATGAGGCAGGAAAGTAACGCTTGAACACTTAAATTATTTTCGTGACTCACAAGCTAGTTTCAGTAAACAAACAACCGAAGACACTCAAACTATTATACAATTAAAACTTGTGGAAACAAAACAAAGAACGAATGATGCTGTTCAAGCTGTACTGAAGGCATTAGGGGAAATCAAGCTTCCAGGAAAGGATGGCACAGCAATTGAAAGGTTTCAGCTGGTGAAGCGCTGGAAGCACTCTCTCATCTGTGTCAAGGCATTTGGAAAATGTCTACCTGGCCAACCAACTGGAATAGATCCATGTCATACCTTTCCCAAAGAGATGATGCAGAAATTATAGAAGTAATATCGTTAACAGCACATGGCAGTTCAATTGTGCCGATGATGATTCACATCTGTTGCCCCAGGATATCATCATGGAGCTTCAAGAAATTCAAGTCAGACGCAGAGGACTTGGCAGAGGATTACCGATCATTGCTGACATCAAATGGATCTTTGTGAAAGCCAAGAATACCAGAAATATGTTCACTTCTGTTATATTGACTATGCAAAGGCATTCAGTTGTGTGGCTCATAGCGAACTGTAGATACAGTTTTGAAGAATGAGAAGGTAGAATGTGTTGGGGTCTATTTATGCAATCCAGACATAGACCAAGAAACAATCACGCTAACCGAACAAAGGAATACCGCATGGTTTAATGTAAAGAAAGGTAGGTTTCAGGGTTGTATCCTCTCACCATATTAATTCAATCTGTATGCCCCCCCTAAAAAGATCCAAGAAGCTGGCCTGTATTATGAAGAACATGGCCTCAGGATTGTAGGTAGGCTTAATAACTACCTGCAATATGCATATGACACCGCACCGCTTGCTGAACAAGGAGGAATTGAAGCACTTGCTGACCAAGATCAAAGCCTGCAGCCTTCAGCATGCAACTTAGTGTAAAGAAACCCAAATCCTCAAAACTGAACAAACCTATTTCCTCATGATAATTGGAGAATAGATTGAAGCTGTCAAGGATGGAATCATACTATCAATTCTCATGAAAGAAGCCGTCAAAAAATCAAATGAGCACTGCACAACACCTCTATGAAGTACTGATGAGCAAGGATGTCACTTTGAGGGCTACAGCGTGACTTGATATTTTCTACACCCTAATATGGATGTCAAAGTTGGACATTGAATAAGAAAGACATAAGAAGAACTCATGCATTTGAAGTATGGTATTGATGAAAATATTGAAAGTACTGCAGACTGCCAGAAGAACAAATACATTTGTCTCAGAAGTACAGTTATAACGCTTCTTAGATTCAAAGAATGTGGCAAAAAAAATAATTGTTCATTTATTCACTGACCTTCCCGAATATTTCCAATTATCACACTCTTATTTTTGTCTATTCATGTGGTTATAGGACTCATTATTCTGAAGTACTTAATCCTATGTTACACTGTTATACATTTAGTATTTTTTTTCCAGAATAGGACCCTATTTTTATTTCTTTCGTTGATCTCTTTACATTTAGGTACAATCCATAGTAAAAGGGGTCAGTCTTTGTTTGATTCAAATCATTATTTCTTTCAGAAATGAGACCCTGTTCCCACCTCTTCTGTTGTGGTAGCTGTTGAATTTGATATAGTGTATCACTTTCAACAAAACTTTCTTTGCATTAATGATTGTACTCTCTAATTTCCACAATCTCTTGGATCTTCTAATTTCTTCGCAATAGAAGAGTGGATGTTTCTTGTATTTTCATCAACTTTTTGAAACATTTCCATTTGTACTCTGTCAATTCCTGGAGCATTTTGTTGTAGTAGTTGTTTTTGCTAATACCTCCAGTGCACTTTCCTTCAAAATCATTGGTTCTTGATCTTATTCTATTTCTTTAAATGGTTGAATGCCAACCATTTTTGCCAGTGTCTGTGTATTCCTCCCATTTGCTTTTGATGCTTTCTTCATTCAATATTTTACACATAGAATATTCCAATATTCAGATTGAGGCTTGACTCATCTTTCATATCTTTCAGTTTATAGTATGTTGAGTATGTTCTTATTCTTTGGCTTTCGAGCTCAATCTGTATGCACATTATGTACAATTACAATACTTGACCAGTGTCTTTTTGAGATATACTTGAAATTCTTCTTCAGTTCGGTCACTCCACCATTTCTTCCATTTGTTGTAGCTACTTTAAGATCTAGATCAAATCTCACTCTTTTGTTCTGACATCCACTTCTGTATTTTATTTTCTTCCTGTGTTCTTAGTGACCTTTAATATTCTTCATTTGTGATGTGTTTTCCATAACTCCTCTTGTCTTTGCTTGTCAGTGTCCGTCTGTTCTTGAGATGTTGTGGGCTATACTCTGTTTTATTTAGGCTCTATGGGATTGTTTGATTTTTTTTCAACTTCAGCTGAAATAAGCTGTTAAGAATTAAAATGACCTGAGGCATTGAGCAAATCTGCTGCAAAGACCTCTTTAAAATGTTGAAGAATAAGGATTTCATGTAAAAGACTAAGGTGCCCCTGACCCAAGCCTGCCTCAATCTCAACTGAGGAAAACTGGACAATGCCTAGGGAAGCCGGAAGAAGACTCGCTGCTTTTGAGTTATGGTGTTGATGAAGAATATCGCACATATCATAAACTGAGGCTTTCTACTCCTGCAAATGGTTTCAGTTTCGGAAATCCATGGGCCATTTTCATCTGTCACACAAGATTGCTATCAGTCTTGATGGCAGGGAGGTTGCTTTCAGTTTGGTGACTGTAACAAGGCTCTATGGAAGAAATTGCTAAAAATATGCTTTGGTGAAGAACACAGGCAAGAAAATATTCAGAAGAAGTTCTGTGGTATCATGAGGCCACTATGGGTTGAAATTGATTCAATAGTACCTATCAACCACAGGGATAATTTTATCTCGGTTGATTTTCCCTCTTCCCATTTTATTCCTAACACAGTGCTCAACACTGGCATAATTTGAAACTTAATCTGCCTTGCCCTTATAACTAAATTCCCATTTTTGATGCTTGCAGACGGAGTCATTCCATCTCTGTCCCTAGGTTCAAAGTGTATTTTTGCCTAATATTTCCTCATTGTTTTTCCAAATGTCCAAATGCCTGTTTGCTCCAGTTGGTTCAGCAATTTAATCATTCAAATGATGAACTAAAAACAGAGTGGTTTTATCCTAGTTGATCCCTAATCCACATACTACAGTGTGCATGTGTACATGGGCGACAGTGAACATTATGTAAATCACACATCCAAGATGGAGAACTAAAGAGAATGATAATGCAGATAGAGAAGAAGAGAGTAAGGAGGAGGAGAAGGTGAGGAACAGGAAAGCATGGAGAAGGACAGAGGCAGAAACAGAGTGAATGATTTAATGGAAAAAGAAGGAAAATCATTTACAGATTTATTAAAGTATTGAGTTTCTGAGAAAGGTTTATTCCTCCTTCCTTTCAATTCTCTTCATTGTTCTTAGGATTTTTAAAAATCTACTGTGGTTAAGTCTCAACTCTTTATCCGGGTACACAGGGTGCAAGTACTCCACGTGAACCTCCTACAAATTAATAAGGAGCTCAGTAGCACAGTGCCTCAGCTCCTGGCTAATAACGAAAAGATGGGGGGCAAGAACCCACCAGCAGCCCTCTTACATAGGAGAAAAAAAAAACCCAAACCCAGGAATCTGTCCCTTCAATATTACAGTGTAGGAAGTCCTTTGGAGCAATTCTATTCTCTCATAATGCATTGCTGCTATTCAGCATTGCCGCCACAGAATACAGAACCAACAGTACAAATGTCCATCCTCAAAATCAGTCGTCCTCTTCCTTACTGGCTTTGATGTTCAAAGGCCTTTATAGCCCTGGACCCACAATCTCTGTGGCCTTCTTCCTCACCTTCCCCAGGGAGCTCCACCAGAGTAAACTTAAATTCTAGTACTCTAGTGTATCCAAATTAATTATCCAAAGATAATTCCAGGAAAATGTATCCAAACGCATACATGTGCGCATTCACGCTTCCTTTCAGAAAACTTTAACAAATGATTTGATTATTTTTTATTTCAAATGATTTTATCAATTTCCTTTGGAGACAAATTAATCTTCCCGCACCACCTGGGAGTTCCTATAGTACATTTCAGACAGAAACCAACACTGCATGGAATGGATACAGACTCATAGGACAGAGCTGCCCCTGGTAGTTTCGGAGTCCGTAAGTAACTCTTTATGGGAGTAAACAGCCTCCTCTTTGCCAGCGGAGTGGCAGGTGGTTTGGAACTTCTGACCTTGCAGATCCCAGCCAAACGCTTAACCAATGCTCCATCCTCATTATCATTTTCCTTAAAGTGTTCCCTGACCAATCCGGTATCAATCCTTCTGGAAACCAGAGGGGGCACCACAATGGAGGGCAAGAGTCCCTGAGGGACACGTGCCCCTGTTCGCGTGGCCCACTCTCCCACGCTCCAGCGCCAACGGGGGCGGTCCCGCGGGACGTGGGCGTGGCCCGGGGCTCGGCCCCTCCCCCGACGCGCAATCCCGGTGACATCCACGCGCCCTCGCCCGCGCCGGCGCCCGCGCGGAAAAAGAGTTGGCGGGTTCGCAGCGCCAGCTCCATCCTAGGGCGGAGGCCGCAGGGATGTTCCCGTATCCGGAGGAGGAGGTGCACCGGACCCTGTTCGTGGGGAATTTAGAGGCCCGGGTTCGCGAAGAGATTCTGTATGAGTTGTTTCTCCAGGTACGACGGGGGCGGGGGCGTTGCCGGGGCGGGGCGCGTCGGGCCGGGGCGCAGCCTTGGGGCGGGGCCACTGCACCTCTGGGCGCCAGGGCCCCTCCACCCCCGCGCGCTCTAAGCCCAGAGGGCGTTAGCCTTGACGTACCTGTGACCCTGGGAGCGGCTGGGCAATGGAGTGGCGGAGGGTGCGCCCCCATGGTCACCCCCACTGCAGAGCTTTGCGGCTGGACCAGGACCAAGCGCTCCCACCCCCACACCTGAGTCCGGACTCCAGTGAGGACACTTGGGCCTTGGGTTCTGAGACCAGCCCTGCCACTGCCCGCTTTTCAGGTGATAAGCACTCCCCATGCTTTACACCTGCACCACGATCGAACCTTAGCTGTGTTTCACCACACAGGTGCGCGAATCAGTCCCATCTACCCTTCTGTGGCTTTGAGATTTTAAAGCCCTTTGGTAATGAGTTACTTTTGCTTCTGTTTGAAAGATGGAATTGGATTAGTGCAGCCAAGGTGCCTGTTTACTTGGTGCCCAGGCCTTTTGTTCTATGCCAGAGGCCTTCTGGAAACTTCCAGAAACTTAACATCTTTGTAATCTGTTCTTAGCCTGGAAGCTCCGCTGGGACCTGTTCACTTTGGGTGATTCTGCTGACCTTTGAAAGACCAGAGGCATAGCTTCCAGAATCAGAGCAACACATAAGCTACCACAGTCAGACAGACTCATAGACAAGTGGTGGTTTATTATATGTAGAGGCTTTGTAGCTTTTTCACTTATAAACAATACACCTACTTTAGCATCGTAAGAATATTCCCCTCGTTGGGAATACTTGAGATTACTAGATCAACAGACATGATACGTTTACTTTCCCTTGTAAGGATTTTGAATCTTATTAATATAAAAAAATAGCTTAGGATATCATTTCAGCTTGTTTGCAGGTATCTCAAATCAGTATTGAATTTTGTCATTTCTGGTTTTTTAATTTTTTATTATAGACTGTTATATATTGAGACAAAGTAATAAGTTAATCTTAGATTTATATGCTATTACTTGGTCTGTAAAATTTAAAATAAAAGTGGTAAAACTTTCCTTTTAATACTTGAAAATGTTATCTCTAATTTTCTATTTATAACACTATACATGCTTCTTTGTCAGCTTAGAAAACACCAAGAAACTGAGAATTATGTTTATTGTTAAGAAAATGCATTATTTGAAGAGATGTAGTAACAGCATTGTTCCCCATCTAAAACTGAATTTGCTTATAAGAAAAGTCTTTGGATTTATGAGAAAATAATGTTTACATTTCTTTATAGGCTGGGCCATTAACCAAAGTGACTCTATGCAAAAGCCGAAAAGGCAAGCCAAAGTCTTTTGGATTTGTCTGCTTTAAGCACCGAGAATCAGTGTCTTATGCCATAGCTTTGCTGAACGGAATCCGTTTGTATGGAAAGCCAATAACTGTGCAATATCGATTTGGTAGGTCCTGCTACTTGTGAACCACCATTATGATGTGAAACTATTTTATAACGTGTGTGATTTTTAGTTGATACTTTCAGAAATGTAAGCATGTTACGTATAATTTAAGACCTTATGGTCTCTTAATGTCTGTCTGAATAGATGTCTGGCCCATTATCCCATAATTTATGGAATTAATTAGTTTGCAAATTACCTTGCCAACCATATAGCATCTTTTCTATGTTGACATGTCCTGTGTTCTCTTTTAGTGCCACCTGCACATTATCTGTGAGTGTTTCTATTGACTCCTAGAAATTCTGAATGAATGGAGGACTTTAAACTCTAGCTTGTAAATAACAAGATTACTACTTTCCCTGTAATCCCTGATTTTGTGTCACTGCTGAAGTTTGGTATCAAGCATCTGTTTGAAAACTAGGATGGGCACATTAGTCTCTCTCCTAGGGAAACTAACCTGGACACTGTTCCCTTGGGTCTAAGCCTGCAAAAGCGTCCAGTGGCCCTTGCTTGTGGTAGAAGATAATACAGAAGATAGATGGCCTCAACACACCTTATCCTGACTGTATGTCAGAGACTGATTGCCTATGATTAGATATCCAAAGACTTTTCATGTTTGGGGGACTAATAGAGGCCCTGGTGTAGTCCTGGCAGTAGTTCTTGTTTCCTCCTCTAAATGCTGTTAGGCTTACTAATGCACCAGCTTTGTTTGGTTTGTTCATCTCTCTTGATGAACTAAAATAATAATAATAATAGTAAGAAACAATACCTTGTTGCAAAAGAAAATTGCTTATCTTGAGAACGATTGTTTTGTTTTAAATACCTTTTACAGAGAAAACTTATTGCAGCGTATTCTCACGTACTCTCCAGCTATCTGGAGCAGACTTGCACAGTTGGCCGGAATGTGTTCTGTTCTGACGCATCCTAGCCAGCTTCTCAGCATGCTAAGTAAAATTACACTGGCTTGTCGATGCAGTTTAGAACACTCAGGCCTCTATACTGGAGGCAGATAACTCCGATGGTCACCTATGTTGGGTGTAGAGGGGGCTAGATGAACACATTCATCTATAGAATGTAAATGCACTAAATGTACTTTGAAGAATACGTGAGAGGTCAAATATTTATACATATATCTTATATGAGGATGGCATTTTAAGGTATTTAAAATACTTTTAAGATGACACCTTATGTGAATATTCTGTCCCTTTCAGTTTTAGGTTATTTTGTGGTTTAATGTTGAAATACTAAAAACGTATAACAGAAAGTAATTTGTTCTTCTTCTTTTTAAGGGAAGTATCACACTGTTGAACCAACTAGTCAATGTTTTGAGAACTGTGTTAAGATAAATTCACATACCTACAGGTAAGTAAAATAGTTTTCACTAAAATAAGGCAAAAAAAATGTTCTTGTGCAAGATTTCTTTTATACATTCTGGACTATTCTTAAACCTGGTTACATACATTACAGGATAACATGAATGAGCTTGTTTTTTTAACCATGAGAAATAAGTATTTACATAGTAAAATGACTAGATACATTCATATGTATTGTGTCAGTCTAGGCAAACTAGAGAAACAAATCCATAGGAACTCATGTGTGTAAGAGAGAGGTTTATATAAAGCGTAATTGTACATCCCAACCCAGTCTAGCCTAAGCCCATAAGTCCAATATTAGCCCATATGTCCAATACTAATCTATCAAGTCCTCTTCAGACTCATGAAACACACGCAATGACACTAGGATGACCACAGACCAGGAGTTAGAAAGTCTTTGGATCCAGTGGCATTGTAAACATCTCAGTGCTGGCAGGGCTCTCTATGTGGCTTCTCCGGCTTCCGAGCACTGGTTCTCCACCTCAGGGCACTCGTGTAGTTCCATGTGTCTTGTCAGCTGCAATGTCTCCCAGGGAGTGTAATAGTGAGAGCATGTCTCTCTTGCCTCCAATGAGGAAATAATGCATTTCCCAGAATTCTCAGAAGGCTGTGCCCACACAGAAGCCTCATTGGCTATGATTGGATTGATAGGCTAGCCTCCACACCTACACTCTTAATGTTAACAGAATTATGGTACCACGAGTGGGGTACTGGAGAAACAAATCTTAAAGATGGACAGTAGATGTTTGTTTGACCTCTCCCTCATGGCAGTTTTTCTTCTTTAGCTAACCGGAGGTCAGGTATGTCCATGCAGTTTACTGGGTTGTTTTCTGGAAACAATATGGGATGTCAAAACTTTGATTATTTTGTTTGGTTGTAGTCTTTGGTTATTCCTGTTTGAAATGGTGACAATGAATGTTATTAATGTATATTTTAAGCTCACAGATAGAAATCATCATTTGAATTTCTCAGAAACATGCTGCTTAAGATAAATGGCTTTTGACAGAAGGTCAAAATGACTCACAGAGAGCCTGGGTCTGGCTTGATACTCTCAGAGGCCTAATCCCATATTTGTGTATAAGTAGAACAGTTTAGATAAGGATTTAGTTAAGCTCAATAAGGGTTGAACTAGACTGTTTTAAGAATGGAGTTTAGTATCTGATCTGCTTTGTTTATACTGATTTCTTCTGCTTAATATTGTGGATATAAGGATTTATAGAAATGATTTTTGAGGAGTATAAAAATAGAAAGTTTGTAAGCCCACTTGCCTTGAGCCACTAATTTGATCTTTAGATGGGTTTTGGATACTCCTGCAAATGCTCTGAAAGGATAAGCCCCCACCCAGTGCTTTGGAGTACTCAGGACATTTGCAGTCCAAGAGTCCTGCCTGAGTGCAAGATTGACAGATTGAAGAAAGAGGAACTCTGGACTTTTTTTTGAAATCTTGAACTAGTGGTTTTCGTCAGAAGCGGGGAAAAAAACTGGAACCATGAAGAAAACTCTCTAGGACTGAGTGTTAAAGGAAGCTTGTGGGCAGGCTGAAAATGCTTGTTAGGTGACCACCTGGATCTACTTGTTGAGTGGAAGTGGGAGAAATGCAGCAATAAGGAGACAGGTTGAGTTTGGCCACTGACACCCATGGACCTGGTTTACAAGGAACTAGAGGAGAAGATGAGAGTGGGTTGACTGGTCTGAAGTTCATGGCCTAGCCAGAATTTGTAATGGGGCCATGGTCTAAAGGCAAGGTGACCAGTGGACACTCTGGTGAGGCTAAGTGAGGCAGCCCACATTGAGTTGATCGGAACCTGACCAGAGGAAGAGATGATATTAGAGCCCGTGAACTGGTGCATGTTGCTGCAGACTTTATGGATGGCCTGTCCTGATTTGACTTTGTTTATGGATGTGGACTTCACAAGGTTCCATCTGGAATGAAGATTCTTTACATTGAATGGGATGATGAAGATATGCCCCCCAAAATAGAACACCTCCTGCTTCACAACAGCACCCTGCCCAGTGTTTCCGCACCAGTAAGATCGGGAGAAGCTAACAAAATAGGTCTTGAATTCAGATGGCTAAACTTCGATTAGCCACTTCATCACCCTGTGACCATGGTGAAATGACGTCTTCTGTGCCTATCTCTACAATGATAATATTTCAGAAGGCTATTTGGAGGCTCAAATTGTAAAATAAATGCCAGGTACTTAATGTACTTGACACATAAAATATTCAGTAGATGTTAGCTTAAAAAATGAAAATGGGGGTGGGGGATAGGTTTACATCTGTGTTGACGAAGAATTATGATTCACGTCATACATACGAAACTTCATCTTTTTGTCTCATTTGAGATGAAAAACATACTTGTTTTTCTTTAGGACTAGAAAATAACAAAATACCACTAGGGGTTGGGGAGAAAAAAGATGTAGAAGCTGACAAAACGATGATCCCTACTTACATTGGCTAAACAATCTAAAGCACGGAGTCTATGGTAGAAGATTCAATTTAAGTGTTCAATCCTTTATATTTTACTGGTATTACCTTATTTTTGTATTTGTTGTGTTATAAAAGAAATAGACTAGGTTAATGATGATGTTCTAGAAGTGACTGACAAATAAAGGTGGTGCCCATGTGATAACCTAGCCGCTGGTCTTCCTGCGAAATGGACTCCCTTGTACTTACTGTCTCTTATTCCCTCAGCTTTGATTAAATCATTCCCAATTGATGTATGTCCCTGTGCAGACTACTCTGCCCTAAAAATCAGAAACATAGTTATTGTAGAGAGCTGCTGTTATTTCCATCAGCGTGCTAATCTGCCACCACAGCTATGGCGGTAGATCGTGCACACTGAGTAACCTCATTCTGCCTTTCATTCACTCTCCTGTTTCTTCAGCATCCCTTTCCTCACACATGTTCTGTTGTCCTTGGATTCTCTCTTCTAATCTTTTGACTGAAAATGTTTTCCTCCTGCGTGTCTTATTCCCCAATTACTTTTCAACTTAGCATCTAAGAAATGACTACATTATATGATAGAAGCTGCTCGTTTGAAGGCGTGGGACATTCTGATCAACAGCTAGGGGCCTCAGGGCTATAACACTGGGCGCCTGTCTTGGTATTTTTTTTTTTCTTTAGGAAAGGTACTCTCTCAGTGACTTCCATGTTTGAACCTTGCCCGCTTATAGATGGAATCTGCCCCTCTCTTTGCTTCTTGTTATTCTCCCTCATTTTGCATCTGTCTGTGCAAATTATACTTTTCCCCACTTTACACTTACTGTTCTAAGGATGAGTAGTAGTAGCATTTAAATTATGGAATACTCATACCAAAAACAAAAAGAAATCAAATTTGTAGCCACCAAGTTAATTCCGACTCATAGCAACCTTACAGGACAGGCTGGAAGTGCCCCTGTGGGCACTCCGAGACTGGAACTCCTGATGAGGGTAGAAAGCCCCATGTTTCTCCCACAGAATTGCTGGTGGTTTCCAGTTGCTGACCTGGTAGTTAGCAGCCCAGCCCATAATCAGTACACCACCAGGACCCCTGAATGGTTCCTCACTTCAAACTACACCCAACCCACTGCCCTCGTGTGCACTCCAACTCACAGTGATCCTGGAGGGCAGGACCGAATTGCCCCTGTGGGTTTCTGAGACCAACTCTTTATAGGGAAAGGCCTCGTCTCCATGGAGCAGATGCTGGTTTTTAACCGCTGACCTTGTAATTAGCCTGATGCCTCACCCACTGCACCCAAAGTGAGGGGCTGTGGTCTACTAGGTTGTCCAGACCCCCTGACACCTGGGGGCTGACACAGTGGCTACAACAATGGGCGCAAGCATAATAAAAATGGTAAAGAAGGGGCGGAGCAGGTAGTATTTCATTCTGTTGTACATAGAGGGTGAGTATGAGTCAGAAGGGACTCTGGCACCTCACAACAACAAGATGTCCTGTGGTTGAATTCTCATCTTGCCTGTCAGAGGCCAAGTTGGTCTTCATGTGCAGCCAACACTCTTTTGTCAGTAGAGGCGTTCGTGTTGCCCTGAGCCCTGTGGGCGTAGTGGTTATGTACTGAGCTGTGATCTGCATGGTCGACAGCCCCGCCAGGAGAAAGACTGGGTGTTCTACTCCTGTAAACAGTTAGAGCCTTGGAAACCCACGGGAGTGGCATGGAATCAGCATTGACTCCATGGTAGTGAGCGAGTATTTTGCTGACCAGGCTTTAGTGAAACTTCCAAACTAAGGCATACCAGCAAGGAAAGCCTGCTGATCGACTGCTGGAAATCAGCCCGTGCGAACGCTGTGGGTTATGACAGCACCATCCCTACTGAGTAGCGGGATGTCAAGGGACTGTGCTTTGCTCCCTTGTCCCTGGGATAGCCATGAAACTAAATACAGCAGCAAATGGAGCACGTCAACTATTAAAGACTAGTTGATGAACCTAGCAGCACTTGTAACATTGAAAAAGATGTCTTAGCATCTTTGTAGAAGCAAACCTGAAATTTGGGATACTAGTTTTGAGGTTAAATAATCCCTTTTTGTTAATTAATGTGTGGATGCCATCAGGAAACTTCTTTATGTTGACACCATTAAGTTTCATCATTTATGAAAAAAGCATGGTTTTTAGTTTACCAGTAAACATGACTTCAAAGGTAATTGGAGGAAATTTCTTACCCTTTTTATAGAAGATAGATGATGAACTATACTGCTGGTAGTTACTGTCTTTGCTCAATAAATTTGAAGTGGTTTTTTATCCTTAATACAAATCTAAAATGGCTATAACATCTGCCTGTCTGCCAAAGACAACTCTAAATATTGAAGATTTAATATTTAGAACTTAAGGCACTGCTATATAAAACTACATAGTTATCAGCATAGTAACTAATTATTTGTGTATGTGTGAGGTGATGAGGTTTTAAATTCACCATAGCCGAACTTTAGCAGAGCAGCTTTTTAAAAAATTGTTTTATTAGGGGCTCATACAACTCATCACAATCTTTACATAAATCAATTGTGTACAGCACATTTGTACATTCATTGCCCTCATCATTCTCAAAACATTTTCTCTCCACCTAAGCCCCTGGCATCAGCTCCTCATTTTTTCCCTCCCTCCCTGCTCCCGCCTCCCTCATGAGCCCTGGATAATTTATAAATTATTATTTTGTCATATCTTTCCCTGTCCGACGTCTTCCTTCACCAAATTCTCTGTTGTCCATCTCCCAGGGAGGAGGTCACATGTAGATCCTTGTTATCAGTCCCCCCTTTCCAACCCACCATCCATGTACCCTCCCAGTATTGCCACTCACACCACTTGTCCTGAAGGGATCATCCGCCTTGGGTTCCCTGTGTTTCCAGTTCCTATCTGTACCAGTGTACATCCTCTGGTCTAGCCATATTTGTAAGGTATACTTGGGATCATGACCGTGTGTGTGTGGGAAACATTTAGCAACTAGAGGAAAGTGGTATGTTTCATCATTGCTACATCACACCCTGACTGACTTGTCTCCTCCCCAAGACCCTTCTGTAAGGGGGTGTCCAGTGGCCTACAAATGGGCTTTGGGCCTCCACTATGCACCCCCCCCTTCATTCACTATGATAGGATTTTTTGTTCTGATGATGCCTGATAACTGATCCTTTCGGCACCTCGTGATCACACAGGTTGCTGTGCTTCTTCCATGTGGGCTTTGTTGCTTTTGAGCTAGATGTCCACTTGTTTATCTTCAAGTCTTTAAGACCCCAGATGCTATATCTTTTGATAGCCGGAAACCATCAGCTTTCTTCATCACATTTGCTTATTCACCCACTTTGTCTTCAGTGGTTGTGTCAGGAAGGTGAGCATCATAGAGTGCCAATTTAATAGAAGAAAGTATTCCTGCATTGAGGGAGTACTTGGGTGGAGTCCCAATGTCCTTCTGCTATTTTAATAATAAACCTATAAATGTATACACATAGATTTATTTCCCCATCCTCATAAATATATTTGCATATGTGCCTGCCTTCATTTAGACCTCTAAAAATGTCTTTTGCCTCCTAGCTCTTTCCTCTATTTCCTTTGACTTCCTCTCGTCCCAGTATCACAGAGCAGCTTTTTTTCTTTAAATTAAGGACATTGGATGTATGGCTTTTAGCAGCTTATTGTTTCTTTTATCTTTTAACTAAAATGTTATTTTACCTTTTATCTCACCCAAGAAATGGAGAAGCTTTGGGCAGATCTCCAGTATCCACGCCATTCTTTCCAGGTAGCAATGCTGCTTTACCGCAAGAATATTTTCTCTCTCCCAGTGTGGTAAGTTTGATATGCACTTAGGTTTTGAAACATTTGTTCATCTAATCTAAACCCCAGAAAAGGCCAGAGTTTCCCAGAGCATTCTCCCACTGGGTGTTCTGCCTCCACAGTCAACTGGACTCCCAGCACAACAGGGGCAGTCAGCACATCAATAGAGGAGGGGCAGCCATGGGAATGCAGGGAAGTTTTAGTGATTCTTATGTAATATAATTACTAATAAACAATGTATTATCTTCACACCCCTTGTCACAGAGTCGATTATGGTTCATAGCAACCCTGTAGGACAAGGGAGAACTGCTCCTGTGTGTATCTGAAACTGTAACTTTATGGAAGTGGAAAGCTTCATCTTTGCCTCAGATGGCTAGTGGTTTTCAACTGCTGACCTTGACATTAACAGCCCAGCAGGTAACCACTATGCCATTGTCACTGGAGACATGCATTTTAATATATTGGATTATTTTTTAATTAAAGGCAAACCTATACAGAAGTTCTCAATCTACTGAGTACACTGCATGATTTCCACAGACTTTTCAAAATATAGTCCTGGCTTCAAAATCTTAATTACTGTGCTTATTATTTAAAAGGAACCTTGTTACTCTTTCTCCTAATTATTATTATTATAAGTGAGGTCAAAGGGTTTTAACAAAGACAACCAAAATTATGCACAGTATTGATGACAGATAAGAGAACAAAATAAAGGCTCTTTTGATGGTGAGGTGTAAATTTTACAGATACCAGCATATTTGTGTTGCTTGGATCAACTTGGCCATGTCAGTCAACTTTTCCTTCTCTAAGTGTTATGAACTATACATTCAGTTAAGTGTTGGGTTCCTAAAAACAAGGTTGACAGTTCAAACCCACTCGGTGCCCCTGTGGAAGAGAAACAGTGATGTCTACTCTTGGAAAAGGAGCTGTTCTATTTCGTCCGATGGGGTCCCTGTGAGTCAGAATTGACTCTATCATAGTGGGTTTGGTTGGTGAGTTTTATTTTCAATAAAATTAGAGTTAAAGTTGGAATGTGCTATAAGAATAAAATACACTCAAAATTTAATGTAACAAACAAAACTAATATTGAATATCATTACTAAATTTTTTATATTGATTACGTGTTAACATTTTGGATTTAATGGAATAAATGAAAATTTACTGTTTAACATTTTTTCTTTTTACTTTTCCTCAGAATTAACTTGGTAACAACTAGAAACGGCTAGAAGATTTAAAATTATATACATAGCTTTCATTTCATTTCATTTAGTAGAAAGTACTGACCTATATGGTAATCCATTTTGTGGTAAGGTACACCTTACCTTGAATCTTTATGTTAGCTATTTAAGAAAATGATCATATCTCTACTATACAGATAATTTAGTCAGGAGATATTGATCTAATGCATGCCAACTGTTAGCCTTGTATTATTTTAATCTGCAGGCTTACTTTTATAGATGAGATGTCTTTCTTCCCCACAGCAGTGGAATAATCCAGTGCTTCAGCTTCATTGCTATGAGATGACCACCCTACCACTTCCCAATAGCACTCCTGTGTCTTCTTCAGTGCACGGAGGTCCAGAGCCAGAGGCCGGACCCAGTTTACATGGGTGGACTCACCCACCACCAAGTGACTCTGACCTGTACCAGAGGGCTAAACGAAAGAGGCAGACCAGCGAAAGTGACGGTAGCACAGAAAACGGTAGAGAGAATGAAAATATCCAAACGTTTCAAAAGTATCAGAAGAAAAAAAGGTGCTAGTATGAAATTCAGATGCGAAATTGTCACTGAGCTTGCTTGAAGAAAAAACAGAATATTAAAATAGACTTTCTGTTTTCCACCAAATGGTTGAGTTTTATGGATATAATTCAAAAAACTACTTATCTAATTCAGAAATTAATTCTTATCTTGAACTAGAGTTACTTAAGAATGTACATGTTATACATGTTTTTTGTTTCTGTCACTGTATTTCTGACCCAGTGTCAACAAGAAATGCACTTAGAGTGGATTTCCGTACCAATGATGCTATTGTAACATCGAGTATTAAACAGTGTACACGTGCTTGTAAGGTGCCATGCTTGCCTGCATCATTGCCTAACATCTGCAAATAAAGATGGCTAGAATTAGAAGTGATGCTGTGGATTTTTCTGAAAGAAACCAGTTCATATATTTCATAATTACACATTTTTCCTACTGAACAATAAATAAGCCAGCCTTTCGTTTCTTTTACTAACACTTACGAAAGCATTTTATATTTTATGTTTAAGTGCTTTATTGAAAGTGTTCTACCTTATTCTCCTATCTCTGCCTTTATTTTATAAAACAAAGGAAAAATTATCATGGGACTTTGGATCATTCCCCTTTGCTATCATTGCATATGAATAAGGGCACTTTTCTCTTTACATTTTTCATTTCATGAAAATTAGTTAACTACGTCAGTATTTATTACCCTTCTTTTTTGACGGCTAGGTATGAAAGAGTATATAGGATATATGCTTGAAACTTTTAGTGAACAAGGGTATAGAATCATTTTATTAATATAAAATATTTAATACTTGTTGAAATCAAGATTTCATTTTCTGGTATATTTATTACAGAAAGTAAATAGACTATATCGGGGTGTAGCCAAACATAACCTGGAATTGTTTTTTCTTCAAAGCTAGGTATTTATTTATTTATTTATTTTACAAACAACGTTATCACTTTCAAAGTATTCTCCATTACACTTGATACAGTTGTCAAATCTGCAATTCCATTTTTGGAAACATCTTTCAAACTAATCTGTTGGGATGGCTGACAGCACCTCCCTCATTTTCTTCTATGTCATCAAATCGCTTTCCTTTCGTATTCCTCATTCACAGAAACAAAAAGAAGTCACACAGAGTGAGTCAGTTGAGTAAGGTGTGTGGGGCAAGAGAGACATGCTGTTTTTAGCCCCAAATCTGGTGCACTGAGATGACTGTATGAGCAAGTGTATTGTTGTAGTGGCAAAACCAGTTTCCCGTCTGCCACAAATCAGGCCTGTATTGTTGAACACTGTTACACTATCTTTTCAACCTATAAATAGAAAGCTTGGGTAACAGTCTGACTTGGTGGAACTACGAACTACTTCAAATGCACTACGAGTTAGTATTTTTGTCCATCCAGAACAAGGTTGATCATCATTCAACATTTCACCTTTTTTTGAAATGAGAACACCACTCATACATTTGACTTTTTCCCATCGTGCTGTCCTTGTCAGCTGTGTCAACATCACAACAGATTCTGCAGCATTTTTCCTGAGCAGGAAACAAAATTTCACAGCCTCATGCTTTTCTCTTAAATCAACCACACACACACACACACAAAAAACAAGGTTTGAAAGAAACAGCTTTTGTGAAAAAATTCACTGTGACCAAAGAGAACCTTCCCAGGTGATAACCACTGGGTGCACCAACTCAAAGCGAGTTGTTCGTTGCTTGCCTAGAGAAAAATATGCGCACAAAGAAAGCTCTGCTTTGCCTAGCGCAATGCTGGTGTGTTTGTTTGTTTTTAAGGTATCCCTTGTATGTAAAATAAATGCTCTAGGCCAGTGTGCTGGAATGAATGATGGGGAGGGAATGAGGCTGGTAAAGCAGATACCTATATTTTATCCTGTGTTCTGGGATATAGTACAAAAAGTTGTTCATGGCCTTGGAGGCACTGGGTAATTTTTTCTTTTTAAAGGCAGCAATCCAAATAAGCGTGGGGGACCTAATGATGCTGCTAATTTGATAGTTAAATACAATCTCTAAAAATGAAAATTATTTATTTACAGACCTCTCTGTAAAAAAAAATCTTGTAACGTCATTCAGAGTTAACCACCCAATTCAGTGGAAAGAGTCCTAGTTGGCTATTCATTTTCCATGTTCCATAACATTTCAGGAACAATGTTTTCAAAATAATAGGGAAAGTTATGCTTTCACAAGATTATTAAATAAACCTAACTTTGGGTTTTAATTATAAAAAGAAATAGGGTTCTAAACTGATATTTCTATTTCCTTCTGAAAAATATGCTAAACTAAATTTGGGTTGAAGTTATGGACCGTTTACTTCATGTTCCTAAATAATCCAACTGAAATGATGAGATTGATTAGTCAATAGAAAGAGAGAATACTTCCAAAACTGAATCACAAGACATTTTTCTCTAGTGCCTACTACATTTAGCCACCGGGATTCCCCAAGTTTCACCAGAATTTTTCTCACCAGACATTTTCTTTTCTGCCCACTTCGGGTCTTTATTTTACTACTGACTGGTTGCTTCAGAATTTTAACAGTTTCTGATCTTCCTTCAGGAACTCTTAGAGAACTGTTTTGAGCCCTCTTAAGACACTTGTATCCTTCAACCATAGAGAAGGACTCTTGTTAACAGGCTTAAATATAAATGAGACTGTTTAGTAGAACTATGAACAAAGTGAAAATATAAATGTGATACCAGTTAACCCAATACCCCCTACAGGGCGTCAAATTTTTTAATGTGGCTCCTGTAGCCTTACTCTCTAACTCCCACCAAAAGATGGTTTCCTGCTGCATCTGAGTAAGAGCAAGTGAGGGAATATCTGATGGGATTCAGTTGAGTGCATTTTCACAGGGTTCATTGTGATTGCCATCCAGCTGTGTATAAAATGAGCCATCTGAGAAGGAAGGGGCGGGGGAATCTCACTCCAGCAAGAGCTGGGAAGAGAGTGCTTCCTTGATTTCTGATATCCCTGCAGAGTGGACCTTCTTGAGCCAGAAGACAGCTGTGAGTGTGGAGGAACAACAGAAGAGGAGCAACAGCACCAGGCACCAAAGCAAGACAAAGTGGTAGACTCCCCAGCCCACAAAGCAAGTATAGCTGAGTGCTCTGGGGCAGGAGGCTGGCTTGTGGAGCAGAGAGTCTCTGGCCAGGTAATGAGGGAACTGGGTTCACTGACCCACAGGGCTGGCGTTAAGTGCCTTGGGATTGAGGCTGGCAGCAGCAGTGTGGCAGGCCTTCTGGGCATTTATTAGGATCCCTGATTGAAGAAGTCTATTCTGAGTATTTCTACTTGAATTACTGTTAACTGAAATTCCCCTTAACCTACACAATAAATCCTAAACCATGAACTTTCTGTGCGTTTGGGTTGCCACTGTAATGGAACAGAACCTAGCAGAGAAAGTAGAGTGCTGTGGGAGACAGAGACGTAACAGTAGAGAATGTTGTGTAAGACAGAGCCGTCTCATTATTTTATTTCCTTTGTTTTCATCTGGGTGAAAGTGAACAATGACAGACAATGCCCTCTAGAAATTCTATTTCACTGCAGAAAGATGAGAATTTATTTTTAGCCAGAGGTGATATCTGCTGTTCCATGTCAAGCCCCGATGTCATTGACTGCAGCCTCTCCACTTTGCCCTCAGTGGGATCTGCTGCTGTGCTTGCTGTGCTGAGGAGGACACCCTTCTTCCTAATCAGAGTGAATTCGATGTCAGCTGCAGATTAGGTGTTCTTATCTCCAGTCATGCCTAACCCACAAAAAAACACATCTG
Organism: Tenrec ecaudatus; assembly: GCF_050624435.1. Taxonomy (NCBI): domain Eukaryota; kingdom Metazoa; phylum Chordata; class Mammalia; order Afrosoricida; family Tenrecidae; genus Tenrec; species Tenrec ecaudatus. The sequence continues at coordinate 276,219,084 of NC_134531.1, forward strand.
CCTGCTAAAATTGCAGTATCTAGTTCTAAGTAGAACCCCCCTTTAAGTTTCTTTCAACATCTCAATAAGTTTATACAAGGATTGAGAAACCCATATGCATACCTGCATTATCATTAGACAACGGGCATGTAAGGATGCAGACTATTGTATTTCCTGTGTTACAAACTATGACAAGGATTAAACTTGTATGGTCTCTGCTGTGCAGAATCTGGAGTCCGAAGGGGCTCAAGCACTGTACCTTGCTCGAGGGGATCAATAAGGTAAATATTATTTAAATGTCTATACAATACTTTGGGCCAAAAAAAGTGGTCATGAGTCTTTAACCAGAATCTCTTGTCAGTAATTATTTTGCTTTAAAATGTAACAGGCTTTTTACTATGGCAAACCTATCCTTAGTTCATGGCAAAGCCCAAGGCCATGTCATTTGATCTGACATATTTGCTTCAACTCCCACCTTCAATATATGTATGCAGGTGCAACCAAATTACAGGTTAAGCTCAGAAAATACTGAGATGAAGGAATTCCAAAATAGCAGGTTGAGGGTAGCATGAGATAAAGAAGTACAGGCAGTCAGACCGTTACCTTGATAAAAATTTCTGACCTTTCTCCCAAACTGCCTCCTCCATCTTCTGCCCACGGCCTCACCAACTGCCTGGATCTCAATGTGCATCCCTCTGATTCACCCCATCTGCGTGGGATCCACGCAATTACTCTGGTACACTGTAAATCAGGAATAATTGAGAACGTTATGAAAGAATTTGGTCAGGATACCACAATGTACTTTTCTGAAGAACATCAGAGATAGATTCACTGAACTGGTTCAAAGAACTAAATTTGAGCTCAAGAACTAAAAAGAGCAATTAACAAGCTTTCTTAGTTTACTGCCAGGCAGTTTGCTGCTTTGGGAGTAGGAAAGAGAGGAGAAGAGGAGAGAGACAGAGAATGAGTTTTAAAAGGTGAACATTCATAATAAGTGCTATTTATTTGAGGTCTGAAGTAGCCCCGATCGTAGTGTGACAAAGATGAAGAATCTAAGGTTCAGTTACCCCAAAAAGCGAATCTTTCTTCAGAAAGAAACTAGACTATAATGCTCTTCCAAGTTCTCTTAATGCCTTACAACATTCCTGGTACTACAGATTATTTGCAGGATCTGTGAGCAGACAATATTTTTTAAGAAATAGATGTTTAGCAAGATTGTTGGGAAGAATGAGCAAAAATTGATTTTCATGTCTAGCAATAAACTTGAACCTAACGGTGTGACAGGAGTGAGGGTATGTGTGAAAGACCCTTTCTTGGTATAAAAGTTAATCCTTTAAACTTACTGTGGGTAGATTTAATAGCAAGTTTACTACAATATTCTGTGGGGGGAACATCTTGAAGGTAAAACATTTTTATCTTAGGATCAGCTGATTGCATTCTATTTTCAGTGTGCCTCAAGTTTCGGTTAAATGTTAAGCACTAGTCGATTGTGAGTGTGCATGTCTGTTCAAGAAGAGAGGGGGAGCAGGATTATAGAACACAATATAACTTTTTGATACAAAAAGCTACTATTAAAGATTGTTTATATATTGTATGCCATAGAGGCATAAATGACTAAATCATTCATCATTCTTAAGCACCTTACTTTTTGTGTCTGCGTGTTAATTTAAACTTTGATAGCACTTGTGTAAAGAAACCAAATTTTCATGCGTGACTCTACTGATGTTTGAAATAAAGGCATACACACACACACACACAACAAGATGGTTACCCAGAGAGAGGGCAAGCTGCCTGTTGTTAGGTGCCAGAGACCCTGTGGACAACGAACAGACCCTGTGTATACAACACTGGCCAGTCCTGTGCCATCTTATCTCTGAGCCCATGGTTGCCGCCACTGTGTTAATCCATGTGCCCCACCCCACCCCCACGGGTAAGTTATTTTTATGCATTTCTTTTAGGTCTTAATATAATAAGAAAGGTTCCCCCCTATTTAAAAAAAATACTTTTATGGCGGGTTCGAACATCTCATCACAATCCATATATTCCTCCCATGTGTCAAGCACATTTACACATATGCCACCATCATTTTCAAAGCATTTTCTACTCACTTGAGTCCCTGATACTAGCTCCGCATATCTTCCCCCTCCCTCCCCCCCCCACCCTCCCTCATGAACCCTTGATAAGTTATAGATTATTATTTTCATATCTTACATCATCTGTCACCCCTAACCCACTTTTCTGTTATTTGTCCCCCCTGGGAGGGGGTTATAGTTGATCCTTGTGATCAATTCCTCTTTTCTCCCCCGAACCTCCCCTAATCCTCCTGGTATCTTTACTCTCCTTATAAACCCAAAGGGGTTTATCTATCCTGGATATCCTGTGTTTCGGGCTCTTATCTGTAGCAGTGTGCATGTCCTGGTCTAATCCGTTTTATAAGGTAGAATTGAGGTCATGATAGTGAGGTGAAGGAAGCACCAAAGAACTAGAGGAAAGTTGTGTTTAATCAGTGCTATACTGCACCCTGACTGACTCATCTCTTCACTGTGACCTCTCTGTGAGAGGATGTCCAAATATCTACAATGGGCATTGGGTCTCCATCCTATGCCCCCCTCCTTCATTCACATTGGGTATGGTTTTATTCTGGGTCTTAGATGCGTGATTCCTGATCCCTTCGATCGATACCTCATGATCACACAGGCTGGTGTGCTTCCATGTGGGCTTCATTGCTTCTGAGCTAAATGGCCGCTTGTTTATCTTCAAGCCTGTAAGACACCAGATGCTATATCTTTTGATAGCCAGGCACCATCAACTTTCCTCACCACATTTTCTTATGCATCCATTTGTCTTCAACGATTGTGTCAGGAAGGTGAGCATCATAGAATGCCGGATTATTAGAACAAAATGTTCTTGTCTTGAGGGAGTACTTGAGTTGAGGCATTAATCCATCTTATCAAAGCTGTTCCTCTTCTTTGCTACCCCCCTAATTTACCAAATATGATGTCTTTTCCCTCAAACTCGTATCTCCTGATAATCACATGTCCAAAGTACATGAGATGAAGGCTCACTATTCTTGCCTCTTAGGAACATTCTGGTTGTATTTCTTCTAAGACTGGTCTGATGGCTCTTAGCAGTCCATTGTACTTTCAATGTTCTTCTCTAGCACAATAATGTGAATGTATTGATTCCTCTTTGGTCTTCCTTATTCAGTGTTCAACTTCCACATGCCTACGAGGCAATTGAAACTATGGCTTGGTTCAGGTGCACCGTAGCCCTCATAGTAACATCCTTGCTTTGCAGCACTTTCACGAGGTCTTGTATAGCATATTGAGCCAATGAAATGCGTGATTTGATTTCTAGACTAGTGCTTCCACAAGCACCCACTTAGCAAGACAGGATTGTTGATTTGGTAGGTCTTGGGGGTCTAGTCTCAATTTTTAAAGTTTGGAAACCTGATATCAAATGCACATTTACTACAGATTTCTTCACACTAAATAATCTCAATTAAAAATCATTCCTCTTGCAACACATTTTATACTATGAAGATATTATTTTTCCAGTTTTCTTAGGCCAGGTTCTTTAGAGAATCGAAACTAGTAAAAGTATCTAATATACATAAAGTATTGCTACCAAATCAATCATAAAACCTTTATTAAACATAAATAACAATGTCAGATACTTTTTCTCAATATACCCTCCACATGGGTTTACACACTACTTAAAGGCAGTGTTTCCATCTAGCTAGCTCTTCCCTGCAAAATCCTTCACTCTTCAACTAACACCACACCGAAACAGCAGATTAGGCATTCTTGCGGGGCTCAAATCCTGCCCCCTGTAGATATTTTTTTGAGTTCGGTATGACAAAGAACTCTGTAGGGGCAAGAATGGAGCTGGAGGGTGGATAGGTAAGGTTTTCCAATGAAATTAACATAGAATGGGCCTGTTACTCTCAAAATGCACAGATGCATTGTCATGATGAAAACAAAAATCCTTTGATAAAACTTTCCTGCCTTTTCTTAACAATGCAGTTTTCAGTGTTCTTCAAATTTTATCATAAGAGGCCCCTGCGATTATCCTGGGTCCATTGAGAACATCTATCAATATTACCCTTTTGAAGTCCAAAAAACACAGTCACCATAATGTTCTGAACTAACTTCTCCGCTTGAACTCACCCAGCAGATCCTGGTGGGAACCACTGCTTGATGGAACCTTTCTTTTGAAGGCTATGAGGACTGAGACAAGTGTCCTACAGAGAGAACTTGTCTGCAGGCATCCACTGATCACAGAGACCTGTTTAAACACGCTTCGTCTGTAATAAACCCATCTATGTGTGAACTGCAATCCTAGAATTAATATTTTTTACTCAGTCTTCTATAAAGAAAGAGTTTTTTTTTCAAAGAAGTGACTCACACAAGTTTAGAGGCTGAGAAACTCCCAGTGTGTGGGTGAGGAGGGAAGCTGAAGCTTTAACTCGAGTGGTTGCAGAGATGACAAACCTGATACACATGCAGGTCAGGCAGGACACGGCTAGTCCATGCCTAAGTGGCAGTTTGGACATTTGACTATGGGCTAGATGTAGGATCTAGTGAGAGTAGCTGTGTCAGACCATATGTAGATAGATAGATAGATAGATAGATAGATAGATAGATAGATAGATAGATAGATGATAGCACGAATGTAGGTCACACCCACAAGCAAACTTCCCTTTCAATGGATTGCCTGTTTATATCAGATCACAAAATGGAAGATGATTACATACTATCTGCCAAACCATGGAAAAGCATGGCCGCGCCATGTTGAAACATAGCATTATCCATCACACCAGTTCAAATACACGCAGGCACATAAGTCATTGAAATTAACTACAACACAATTGTATTTGGCCATATGTATTATGAAGATTGGGAAAATGTCTGTGGATATAGTATATTATGTTGTAACCAAAAAAACCCAAACAAACAAAATATTATTTTAATTTGGTAGACTTTGACTCATGGTGACCCTATAGAACAAGGTAGAGTTGTCCCCTGTGGATTTCTGAGACTGTAACTTTTTATGGAAATAGAAGCCCTATCGTTCTTCCACAGAGTGAATAGCAGTTTCAAACTGCTGACCTTGTGGTCACAAGCCCAATGCATAGTAAGATTAATTTTCAATGGGATAAAATCAAAAGTATGGAATCACAAATAAGTGAGAATTTACTATGCAACAAAGGAGTTATTTCAAATACTTGGAGAATGAATAAGGTTATTTACTATATATCACATAATAAAATAAACAGTAGATTTTACATTAGAATATTAAGGAATAATGATAATATGATAGAGGATAAGCTGGGAAAATAGTCCTATTAATTTAACAAAAAAAGAATCCTTCTGGAGACTGTTACCAAATATTAGTACTACAAAGGAATATAATTGAAGCCTTGACCTCAAAGTGTAAGATCTCTAGATCAATAATATCTGCACACAATTGAAGGAATGTAATAGAGACACATATTTGTAATAATTATAAATGTCAAGTGGTTAATATTTTCTCTATCAAACCCTTTGCCATCCAATCAATTGTGATGCATAGCCAGCCTCTAGTGTGGGACTCCTCCACAGAGTTTCCAAGGCTGTCAGTTTAAGTCAGCATCCTGCCACATCTTTTTCCCATTGGAGCCACGGAGGGGTTAAAGTCCTCCACGTTTTGGTTAGCAACAGAAGTTTAATCATTGGATCATCCTGAACCCATCCTTCTATAAAAGAGCTAAGCAGTTGTCTACAGATGGGCATTGGGTCCCCATCATGCGCTCTCCTCATTCAAGATGATATGATTCCCCCCCCCCCGCACCCCTGCCTTTGGTGCTTGAAACCTGGTCCCCTCAGCCCTTCATGATCACACATGTTGGTGTGCTGCTTCCATGTGGGCTTTGTTGCTTCTGGGCTAGATGGCCGCTTGTTTACTTTCAAGCCTTTAAGTCCCTAGATGTGATGTCTCTTGATAGCTAGGCACCATCAGCCTTCTTCACCACACTTACATATGCACATATTCGCCTTCAGTGTTTATGTGGGGAATGTGATCACACAATGATGGTCCGGACATCCCTTGAAGAGGGATAGTGGGGAGGAGATGAGTCACTCAGGGTTCAGTGTAGCAATAATAAAACTCACAACCTTCCTCAAGTTCTTAAATGCTTCCTCCCCCAACTATCATGATCCCAATTCTACCTTGCAAACCTAGTTAGACCAGAGGATGCACAGCGGTACTGATGGGATCTGGAAACACAGGGAATCTGGGACAGATGAACACCTCAGGACCAGTGGTGAGAGTGGCAATACCGGGAGGGAAGGAGGGTTAGAAAGGGGGAACCGATCATGGGGATCTACATATAATCTCCTCTCTGGGGGATGGGCAACCTAAAAGTGGGTGAAGGGAGACGCCGGGCAGTATAAGATAAGATAAAATAATTTACAAATGATTAAGAGTTCATGATGGAGGGGGGAGCATGGAGGGAGGGGAAGGGAAAAAGGAAACTGAGCTGATTCCAGGAACCCAAGCGGAAGGTGAATTTTGAGAATGATGAGGGCAACGAATGTATAAGTGTGCTTTACACAATTGATGTATGTGTGGATTGTGATAAGAGTTCTATGGGCCCCAATAAAATGATTTTTTAAAAAGACCTAAGCAATATTGAACACATGAGTCCCAATACGAAAAAAAAATGAACAAAACTTATATAATCTATAAATGGGCCAGGAAATGACTAATAAACAAAAAATTTAACCTTTTAAAAAGCTTTATTTATAATGAAATAAAATTTAAAATAAACAAATTGCCATTCTTTGCTGATTATATTGGCAAATGGCAACTATTAAAATTCCATTGAAGGTCAGGTTGTTGGGTCTCATGTATGATTGGTAGCGCTATAAATTATCATAGTATTTCCACAGGGCAAGTCAGCATAAGAAAACTCAGGGTAATAGGTTTACTCATTTCTCAGATTTTAACACAGAATTCCCTGCCAACTAGGCCTGTTTTTTTTTTCATTATTATTTTATCGGAGGCTCATACAGTTCTCATGACATTCCACACATCAACTGTATCCAGCATATTGGTACATATATTGCCATCATCGTTTTCGAAACACTCACATTCTATTTGAGCCGTGGGGACTGTAACTTAGACCTGGTTTTATTTTGCACTAGATATTTCCATCACAGAATTTGAACCTAAATCAAAGAAGCTCAAAGGAAAGAAGGCAAAGTTTGTTTTAAAATGACTGAGGCTCGCAAGCGTTCTTGAATCAGTCTCAAAGATTTGATTACTCTGCTTGTTTTGTTTATTAAAGAAAAATGTTTTACCTATCCAAACTATTTGCTTATATCAAACAGTCCTGGCAAAGTAATCACCTCATAAGGTTAGTATTACTTTTGATTCATTTTCCCTTTTTTCTAAAATGAACTAAATGGCTACAAAATTGAAGTACCGGCACTTTAAAAATACATATGTTTTCATGCAAAAACCTGCATCTCCTGTGACAATGTAATTTGCATTTTTATCAATCATGCCAATTGAAGGATGAAATCGATATAATGAAATTGGTATGTTTGTGTTTTTGGACATAGGAAAGACCTTATATTGTGCTTTCTTTCTGCTCTGCTCTTTCGTTCAAGTTATAGCTGCTCTTACTTGAAATTATGTTTCTTCCTGCAGGTATTGTTCCAATTACCAAAACACGTGGCAAATCGGTTTTCAGGGCCATCACTACACACAACACAATGGCCTGCAGATCACATAGTCCTTGGTTATTTATATCCATTTAGACATGTTTCATCCTATGGAGAGAAATCCACTGATGTGACTTTGCTGGCATGTGGAAAGCAAGAACAAACGCCCCTGGAACTCAGAGAGTAACTTGTGTCCCTGTGGTACAGAGGGAGCCCTGGTCTCACTGGGGGTTAGGCACGATTCACCTCCTCACCACAGGTTGGCGTGTCAAACACATTCATCATTCCATGGTGAGGTCGTCTGAGTCCATAAAGACGTACCGTTTCGGCACCCTATCCCAGGGTGCTATGAGTCCGAATTGAATGGGGTGGGTGTGTGGTGCACGAGCAGTAGATAACCAAGGGTCACTGGAGAGAGACTTAAGATGATAGCGTTATTGCAGGTGGAAGTGCAATATCAGTGCTCTGCCAAGTGAGCATCTACATGAAAGAAATGGAATTAAAAATGGTCTAAGAGACTGTAGTGGGGGCACAAGACAGATTCTCAATTCAGAACTGCCCCCCAATCATTGCATCTGCTCTTCAGGCTGCTAGGGACACAGGCACCAGAACACCAGCCGCAGCAGCTGTCAACGGAGACACGTGCTGAGGCATTGTTTACGAGTTGAAAGGAATGTGGAAGCCTGGAGATTTTGCTGGTCTAAGCAAATCTACAAAACAAAGTGGAACCCTGGGGCCTAAAGCTGCCTCCCCACAGGCAGAGCCCCTGCTAGTTGAAAAAGTTTTAGTTCAATGTACAGCTTTCTAGTGTCAGAGATGGGAAATTAATAGGACAGTCTGGATTGCAAAGCAATGTCTGCAAACGTGAGCACTTTGCAAGAGGTAGCAGCGCAGCAGCGCCCGTTTTCCGAAAAAGGACAGGTGTACGTCAGTGGATGTTTTTCTCAGACAAGTAAAAAGTACATGCACCCACATGTGATACCATACGTCTCTATTATGTGCAGTCAATTTTTAATTTGAGTTAACAATAAGAATCAGCATATAAGTATCACTTATGCAATTAAAGGCTTTTAATGAGAAAAACAACTACTATGATCCCATGTTTCACAAAAGAGGGTAAACAAATGGTCAATGAAAATGTAACGACAAAAGCTCATAGATGAAATTGAGGCTATGCGCATTCTCTTCTTCTGCAGCCACTTAATTATTCTGAGCGGATAATTTTAGCATTTTTGATCATTCTAATTTAAAACACCCAAGGTGTGAATTTAATCTCATTTACAGGATAATTAAAGTGTGAATATCTTCACATTCTTTTTACCTGAAATACGCCTGTTCCAATGTAGCTTTCTCCCCCCACCGACCAGATGCATAGAATCCCCTTTTCTCATTATTTTTCCTTTGTACCATATCCCACTTGCTTTCATCTCCGCCCCGCCTTTGAAATAGTGTTGTGAACATTCTCATCTTTTCTCATCTTAAAGAACTCCTGCATCTAATCTTTCTCCCAACTGTCAAGAGGATTCCTTTACTTTGCTGTCTCAACACTTTAACATTCCCTCTGAAGAAACTTAGGCATCCCTAAAGGAGCTCTCCCCAAGGACTGCTATGGTATTGCGAAAAGTAAGTATGGTGATCATACAACTCTGTGGGTGCTATGGGCTAGATGTTAGACTACCAGGCATAGATTCTACCGTTGGAATTTTTGCAATCAATCACATTTTCAACTCCGAGCAAATTCAGGAAAAGAAATACAAGTTTTATTCTATTGTTCGGCACTTGAAAAGTTCTTCAACGTTGCAGATAATATCCCAGATATCTATGTATATACTTCTGTTTGTCAAAGAATTTTATAATAGCAAAATTTCCAGGAATGACTAGCTCAGGAGCATCCATTAGAGACAAGGAAGACAAGACTATTGGGCACAGCATCCAGAGTTCAAATAACCTCATCTGTTCTCTGTTCTCATAGTTTCTGGGCCAAAGCAAAACAAACAAACGCCTTGTGGTAGAGTTCATTTCAACGCATAGTGATCCCATAGGGCAGAGTAGAATTTCCCCTGTGGGACTTCTAAGTCTGGATTATGGTGTTGGCTAATAATATTATATGTACTAAGAATCGCCTGAACTGAATAATGAACAAATCGGTCTTGGAATAGGTACGACCAGAATGCTCCTTAGAAACGAGGATGGTGAGACTTCATTTCACAGGTACCAGGAGGGATCAGTCCCTGGCAAAGGGCATCGTGCTTGGTAAAGTCAGGGGTCAGTGAAACAGAGGAAGCCTGGCAATGAGGTGCGCTGACAATGTTGGCAATCATGGGCTGGAACGCTGGAATGCTTGGGAGGATCGTGCAGGTAGGACGTAGGGCGGTTATGAGGGGGACGCCACTTGATGGTACCCAACACCAATCTTGACCAAAGCAGACAACCTCATCTTTTTTAGGGTCAGCAGCTGAATTCTTAACCACAGCACCCCCAGTGCTTCTTGAAGATGACATAGCATCTACTGATTTGTCTGGATAAATATCTGTGGAAAAGGATTTAGTGTGTATATGAAGATATGATTGACTAATCAATCATTAAACCAAGTGTATACTGACACATGTCTTATTGCAAGATCAGGCACCTTTAATATGGTGTGCACTTTTTCCATAAAGTATTTTCGGAGATTGCCAAATGGTTGTTTTCATTATTGGAGGCAGCACCCATTTCGGGCAACCAGACGTGTAACATTACAAAACATTGCCAGGCCTCGTGCCATGTCGACAATCGTTGGTATCTTCATCCGTTGTTGCAGCTACTGTTTCAATCCACTTAACTGAGGGTTCCCTGCTCGCTGACCCACTACATTTGGCAAGCATGGGACCCTGTCCTAGCGACTGGCATTTCCTGAGAACACGTCCAAAATCGCTCTTGCTGCAGAGCCAGTTCTGACCTAGAGACACCCTATGCGAAACACTGCCTGCCCCAGCGCGGTCTTCACCATTGTGGTTATGTCTGAGCCCATTGTTGCAGCTAATGTGTCCCTCCATCTTGTGGTAGTCTAGTACATTAGAGAAGCAAATCCACAGAAACTCATGTATAAGAGAGTGTTTCATATAAAGGGTAAGTGCACATGAAGAAAACATCCCAACCCAATGCTGCCCAAGCCCACAAGTCCAACATTAGCCCATATGTCCAACACCAATTCACAAAACCCTCCTCCATTTCACAAAACACATGCCATGGTGCCAACTGCAGCAGGAAAACCGAGTCAGTGAATGTGTAAGCATGTCAGCACTGGCAGGGGTCTCCATATGGCTGCTCCTGCACCCAGGGGTAGGCTGCATGTGGCTTCTCCTCAGGGATGTCTTGCAGGAAGTGAGCTTTACACGCTGAAGCAGAGACCTGCTAAGGTAACTGCACCCTGCTGTGACCATCACAAAGCAAGAGACCCAAGAACCAGAAGGCAAGGCTCACTGAGCCATTTATCCCTCTGCCCTTCAATTAACCCCATATGTGTTTACCGGCGAGGTTGACACAATAAACTAACTCACATCTTGTTTAGTATCTTTCTCTTTTTCACTGATGCTCTGCTTCACCTAGCAGGATGTCCTTTTCCTAAATACACGAGATGAAATTCCACCAAACACCCTGGTAAGGAGCATCCTGGTTATACTTCCTGTAAGACAGATTTTTTTTTGTTCTCCCAGTAGTCCATGGTACTTTATATATACATTGGCAATTCTGTAATTGAAATGCATCTCTTCCTTGGCCTTCTTTATTCATCCTCCAACTTCCATATGCTTAAGAGGAGATTGAAGACCCATGCAAAGCATATGGCTTGGTTCAGGAGAATCTTAGTCTTTAAGGTGACATCTGTGCTCTTCACCACTTTTTAAAGGTACAGCAGATTTACCTAATGTAGTACACTGGTAGATTTCCTGACTGCTACTTCCAGGAGCCTTTATGGGGACTCCAAGCTAGATGGAATCTCAACAACATCAGTGTCCTCTCTGATTATCTACTGTTCCAGTCCTGGTTATTTTTGTTTCTTTCCTGTTGAATTGTGATGTTGAGTTGTAAAGTTCAAAGTAAGCAAATGGAATCTAGCTGTCCTCCCGTCTAAGGAACATTCTGGTACATTTCTTTGAAGAGTGATCTGGGGGTCCTTTGGGTAGTACATGGTGTACTCAACATTCTTCAGGAACCAGCAAAGCTACAATGCAAATATTTCCTTTCTTTAATGGCCTTCTTCCTCATTATCCAGCTCTTACATGCATATGAGGCAATCAAAAAGAGCTTGTCTTGTCTCAGACAACCTTAATCATCAAAGAATTGTCTTTGGTTTGTAAAATGATAAAGAGCCCTGTAGTAGTTTATTGTCAACTTAATTGGCCCAGAATTATCAGTGGTGTGGCAATAATCCCCATGCTGTGGGTTAATATATCGTCATCTCCATAATGGGATCTGCTATAAGCAGCCAATCAGTTATAAGATTAGGGTGGGATATAATACTATTGCATAAGTCACTGTTCTGATGCATTTGGAAGGAATATTCCTTTGGAGTGTGGCCTGCTTCCAGAATAAGTGGACATGAAAAAGCTGGCTTTGTGTTTTAATGTGTCTGGATCCTGCATCTGACTTATTGGCTTCACGTCTTCTGGAATTGAGTCAATAGCTTGCCTTATTACTTGAGAACCCTGAGAGTCGTCAGTAGTTTGCCATCTAATCTGCTGCCCCCTTACACATTTACCTCTACAGACACCAATGTGTCACTTTCATGCAAATCTTGGGTTCATCAGCCCCACACCTGCGTGAATCAGGAGATGCCTCCAGCTTAACATTTTACCTATGAACTTGGAACCTGCCAAGTTTGACTTGCCACTTCTATAACTGTTTGTGCCATTTCCTTGGTAGGTATAATGTTATATAATCTATTCCAATTCTTCACATTTCAAAACTATTATTTGATTTTATTTATATTTCTTTGATTGCTATGACATTAGAGAGTTAACTCTAATATCAGTCGACATATGGTATTTCACATTTTGTGACCTATTCATGTCTTTTGCTAAAATTCTACTCGACTATTTGATATTTTATCTTTTAAGATATTTATTTATTAAATTAGAATATAAGTGAAGCTAGGTTTTATGAGATACATTGGTATCATCCATATTATTTTTTCAATTATAAAATCAATTGAGAGGGACACAGAAGAATCTGTAGATGGTAGTAAATAGTAGCTTTATGATAAATCTGATATCAGATGCAGTTAAGTTGTTATAGCCAAATGAAGTTGTGAACACTGCCTCTCATCATGTGAAGCTCTTAACACAACCAAACACTGGACAAATCCGGATCTGCTGAATAGACAGATGTCCTAGGATGGTGGTATTACATGGCTCCAGTATAGCGTGTGAAGACACAGCTGAACCCCTACAATTTCCAGCTTTCTATAAATGTGTGACTTTGCTGACTACAGTGCATCTGACCTAAGGCTTGGCATTTTCAATCTCCTCGTATGTATGAAAAACCTCAACGATGAATAACAAAGACTGGAGAAGAATCTTGGCATCTGAATTATAGTGGTGCTAATGATGAATATTGAATATACCTGGATCACCAAAAGAATAAATCAATATTTCTTGGAAGAAACGCAGCCAGATTGCTCCTTAGCAGCATTGATGGCTACACATTTTCTCACAGACTGTGGACCTGTATCAGTTAGAAACAGCTGCCGATGAAGGCCATCATGTTTGGTAATGAAGAAGGTCAGCAACAACAACAAAGAGGAACCCCCTCAGGTGATGACGGGGCAGTGGCTGTGACAATGGGCTGAAACACAGGAGTGCTTGTGAAGCTGCAGCAGGCCCAAGCATCACTGTGAGTTAGAGCAGACTGGATAGCACCTAACAACACACACACTATACAAGTAGGAAATATGGACTGACATAAAATGTTTTGTGTTTTGTTTTTAATTTAAGGACCTCACATTTCCTCTACAGTGCTGGTTCTCAACCTGTGGGTCATGACTCCTTTGGGGGTCAAACGACCCTTTCACAGGGGTCACCTGATTCATAACAGTAGTAAAATTACAGTTATGAAGTAGCAATGAAAATAATTTTATGGTTGGTGGGGGGGGGGGTAACCACAACATGAGTAACTGTATTCAAGGGTCACATTAGGAAGGTTGAGAACCACTGTGCTCTATAGGGATACATAAGCAGCAGGCTCTAAATAATTGGGGGTCTATATTGAATAAAGTCATGAGAAAAAACAGTATACCCAGAGCTCTCCCTAAACATTCTAAGCTATTTGTTCTCTTAATTCATTGAATTTAACCATTATGCCAGTTGTTAAGATTGTCAATGCCTAACGGGATGGTATTGTCCCCTCTATGGGAAATGATAGCAGTCTATCAAATCAAAGCAGCTTACACCTCTTAAAGCCCACTCTCCAATCCCTGTCACTACTCTCTTGGATTTCTCCTAAGTCTGCTGTTGAGCAGATTACACCAACCCCCTTGAAATACATAAAATCAATCAGAACTCTGAAAATGAACCGTAGGATCACTCCATAGCTTAACTTGAAAATGCACCCCTTGTTTTATTTCCCATTAACCTAAAACTCACTGTTATAATTCCAAACTTGTAGCGAACCCTACAGGACAGACTCAAACTATTCTGCAGGCTTTGCAAGGCCGTCAATCTGTATGGGAGCTACCTGCCCAAATGTTCTTCCATGAAGTGACTGGTAGGGTTAAATCACCTACCTTAGATTAGCTAACAAAGTGAAGTTAGCTAAAAAATCAATCTTTCTTAAAATCTAAATGAAGTTAAATAAAACAAATGCCCACAGATGGAAATAAAGCAATCTTGTCTTTATAAGTTAAACTCCAAAGCCAAAAAAAATATCAAGCTAGTGTCTAAAGACAATACCCCCACCCCCACCCCACACACCCCCTAATTTTGTATTCTTTCAGTATTCGCCCAAGCAGTCCATGCCTGAGTGGAGTTTGGCTCACCGCAGTGGTTATCCTCAACTCATAGTCTATGTGAATTTTCCCAAGCCAATAAAAATGATCAGAGACCACTCTCATCAAAGGGTATATTATGGCAATACCTTGTATCATATCTGAAAGGGAAAGTTCACTTAATTATCCCACTTTCTCAGAGATATTTAGAACTTGCTGTCTGTTTGCGACCATTGGAAAGTCCCTGTGGTGATAACCAAGATGTGTTAGGTACCTTCTTCTCCTTATACCTGACACTCCAAGTCTTTGGAAATTTATCATTTTACTTTCTCTGTTCAGCCCTATTTCTGGTGTTCTTAGCCAGCCCAAAGGGTAGATTCTTTCTAAATATCTTGGTTTTTGTTCTTTTCTGTTTCTCTGAGGCACTTCAGGGTGAATTCCAACATTTAAGTGAACTGAGACTGTTAGCCATGTACATCACAAAAGAACCCCTTTCTGTATGATGAAACCAAGCACTGCTATCAAGTATATTCTGACTCACAGGGACCCTATAGGTAAGAGTAGAAGTGACACTGTGAGTTTTGCAGTCTTTATGGGAGCAGAACACCTCCTTCATCCTTGTTGGCAGAGCTGGTGGATTCAAACTTCTGGTCCTGGGGTTAGTCCGCTGGTGGATTCAAACATCTGGTCCTGGGGTTAGTCTCCAAAATGTAACCCATTACCCTGTCAGAGTTCCTTTCCTTAGGATGCCTGCTGGTGTGTGTATGTGTGTGTGTTTGTGTGTGTGTGTGTGTGTGTGTGTGTTTTAAGTTAGGATGCCTGCTGGTGTGTGTGTGTGTGTTTGTGTCCATATGTGTTTAAGTTAGGATGCCTGCTGATGAGTGTGTGTGTGTATTTAAGATAGGATGCCTGCTGGTTGTGTGTGTGTGTGTGTGTGTGTGTGTGTGTGTGTGTGTGTGTAAGATTCTGGATGGATACAGGAGTCCTAGTGGTGCGCTTAGTCAAAGCACTTGGCTACCGACCAAGAAGTTGGCAGCTGAACTCAGCAGTCAGCTCACAAGATGAAGATGGCGCAGTCGGCCTACACAAAGATGGACAGTCCTGCAAACCAGCTCTACTCTGTCTCACTGGGTCACCGTCAGTCCGAATCAACTAGAAAGTAGTGTATTTGCCTTTGGTTTTGATGTATGCTTTCATAATGGCCACCAATGTGTACTCTCATGAATATTGTATTAGGATGACCATTTCATCATACCCTCACCGGCATATATTTTGTTCCTGATCTTTGTGCTCTGTGGATGCTTCTATTGTCTTTTACTGGGGAAATGGGTCACTACCTTCAAATTTATTTCCAACTCATGACAACCACCCAGGACAGGGTAGAACCGGGGCCATTTTATTTTCAAGGATGTCCATTGTGATGGGAGAAGACCACATCATCTTTTTCCTGCAGAGTAGCTGGTGGGCTTGAACTGCTAACCTTTTGGTTAGTAGCCCACTACCCCATTAGAGCTTCTCAGTTAGACGCTTGTCATGTGTCCCTAAGATGGAGCTCTATTGAATAATCTGTAGTCAGTGGCATGGAGATGGCTCCATTTGACCTCCTCTGGCTTCCCTGTGGCCACGAGGCAGACCTCAGGCACTCTTCATCCTCCAGCCTTTACCTACTCTGACAGCAAGAGTTCCTCCCACGGCATCGGCTTCTGTGCTGGGTTCAATACTTCTCTGCTGTGGCCGCACAGAGCTCGCCATGAATACTCACACATGAGAAGGAGTTTCTAGTGTAGGGGACAAGCCAAGATCAGAAAACATAAGGGTGTTTATTGGCTATTGGATTTATGGGTTATTATGTTATTGGTCTACAAGACTACCTCTCTTCGGCCAGCAGGCAAGCCTCTCTCACGTCCATAGTTTCTCAGCCACCTGGTCCCTTTGCTTCCCCTTCCATGGGCCTGGCAGCCCCCTGGTTGCTCTGCCTCACAAGGCCGTCATTTGCTCTGTCTCATGTTCTCCTTGCCTTGGCCTCTCGCTGCAGCCTGGCAGGGTGGCTCTTGCTGGCCCTGGTCTCTCCCTGAGAGGGATAGATGAAATCCCATATATACAGCTTTAGAAACTCTCCCTGGGGTGGCTTTGCATTGAAATCCACTTGATGGCATTCGTTGGCGTGGCTAGTAGTATAAAAAGCCACTCAGTAACAACCTTAACTACTCTTTAGATAAACGACTTCCATGTCTCTATTTACTTGTGGGCAATATTAATAATGGGTAGTGTTATTGAATATTATTCTGTACCAAGCACTCTAATCATGGTACAGCATGGCTTTTCTTACTTAAGGATAGAAACTGGTTATAGTTTCATCTTCATGCAACAATAATATCCATGTTTCAGTGCCCATTTTCATAAAGTTCCACATTTGACCTTTCCATCATGAGGATGTAGATTTGTAAAGGAAAAACAAAACAAAAATCATGAAGGATGCTTTTGTGCCCTGGAACACTGCAATACACAGTATCTCCAGAAGAGGGCAAAGCAAGCCGTGTTGTTGGACTCGTGGAGAAAGAGTGCATCGACTGGAAGGCATTTTCTCTCAATACATGGATCATACGGAATGCTTTGTACATGGCAGACAATAAGATATTTTATGAAATTCCAGAATAGAAGAGAAAGGAAACACATTCTTTATTTGTGTCATCTCTATGTAGAAACTTCTTATTGCAGGTCACTAATTTGCTCTGCAGTCTGATACCCTCCATTTTAATTCGGTTCGTTACAGTGTACATACTTGGAGAGTGAAAGTTTGGGACAGGGAAGAAGGTGAGGAGGAGGTGATTAGGTATCTCAGGTGCTTAAAAGAGACATATTTAGCTTTGAATCACACCTTCTTTTCCTTTCAGGCTATGTGACATTTGGCAAGTCTCCCCACATCATTCTTCCTCTGCTTCAAAGCACCATTCTTCTCTCTCCACTAGAGGCTGCTGTTCTTCCTCATCTGTAGTGGTCATTCATATTTTAATGGATATTTTAAAGACCAAGTGCTTCCCCTCACATTCAAGGGTCCATTTTAAGGAAGTCCTTTTCTTGCTGCACCTAGTGAAACAGATCTGCCGCCGTGCCCAAGGGATTCCTTTTCCAATTCTCCATCGTATTTCCTGTGCCCTTTCATCATTTGTGTTGGTGTTTCTCATCCTCCTCTGAGCCTCTTCCACCAGACTGTAAGCTCCATGGGAACAGAGCTGGCTCCGCACAGATGGAGCAGCACATAGAAGAAGACACCTCTCCCTCACTCAGAGCCTCACTCCCATTCAGTCAGTTCTGGCTCAGCGACCCTAGAGGACAGAGTGTAATTGCTCCTTCGGGTTTCCAAGGCTGTACGTCTTCACTGGAACAGAAAGCCTCGTCTTTCTCCCTGGAAACCACTGGTGGGTTTGAAGGGCTGACAATCTAATGCATACCCACTACACCACCAGGGATCTCAGACACCTATATATATCAACCGAGTGGAAAAATAGGTAAATCATGGAGTCGCTTCAATAATCAAAAAAGATTATTCATTT
The DNA here is from genome assembly GCF_050624435.1 of Tenrec ecaudatus. NCBI lineage: Eukaryota > Metazoa > Chordata > Mammalia > Afrosoricida > Tenrecidae > Tenrec > Tenrec ecaudatus. Next base: position 276,237,287 of record NC_134531.1, read on the forward strand.
ATGAGTAGCCAAGTATAATTCAAAGTAGCTGAGTATGATGCAAAATGTTTTCAGGGTAATGTGTTATTTAAAGTGACAATGTCGGGGAGAGTTGTGTGTGTTTCTTATAGGCTTTCAAAGTAGCAGGACTGCTACGGCTTCTCCTGTACAGGGAGCTTTCTGGGAGACATTTTGCCTGCATCTTTGGTCCTAGTACTAGCAGGATGTCTATGACAGTCTCCAGAGCCTTCATCCAGAATGACGAGTGAGAATGCTGGTTGTCTTGAAGCCTCTTCCTCATATTCTTCAGGGTCCATGGTGGCGCTGTGGGTTGGGCTGTTCACTGTTAGGTAAATTGTGTCAACCCCCAGTATTCTGTGAGAGAAAGTTGAGTCTGTCTGCTCCTATAAGAACTCGTGGTCTAGAAAATTCTATCAATACGGTCCCCATGAGTCATAATGAACTCAACGGCAGTGAGTTTTTTGTGTTTATTCTTATTCTTTGTTCAGCAGTGCCCTATCTTCACAATGAACACAATCTCTCTTAATGGATGGTTAGCATCTTTCAATCAGTGCCCCCAACATCGGGTAGCCCCGTCAACAACGGAAGGAAATGCTGCCCAGACAGAACTTGCATAAACCATGGGCTTTCCTTCCTTTGGCTGATGTTTTGGAGAAGTATCTAGGTCTTTGTTTCTAGATGCTTATATTCTGACAATAACAACTGTAATGCTTTTATAATAAGCAGTCCACACCCCTAACAATATGCCCAGTGCCACTCTGAACCAGGGTCAGAGTTCTTTTAATATAGGCCTTTCTAGGGGATAGAGACGCAGGTTTCAAAGGGCTTGGGGGTTTGTCCTGGATTTCATCAATACCCCAAGTTCCTTCTTCCCACTGGAGGAACACGTTTTTTGTCCTTCTGAGTTTATGTCTCGCCATATCAAAAAGATGCTGGCACTGTCATTTCAGAGTTTTAGCAGTCACGATTGCCTCACACTGGAAAACACTGTACCCTAAGAGCGTGTGATTCGAAGTCTCCTGTGGGAATCCTTACTCTCCCTTAGCAGAGGAAGACAAAGGAATGTTGCCAGGGATCCTTTTGGGAGTCGCTGTTACCTGATGGGATGAGTAGCTTGTTAAATTAAGTGACCAGCAGATGGTGCTCAAGGAACAGACAACTTTAGCTTGCGTGGTCACGCAGAACGCTCACTGTATTTGCAGTGAGAAACAGTTTTTTGTCAGTCTACTCCCATAAGGATCACAGACTCGGAAAGCCTATAAAGGCAAGTCTAGCACCTTGCCGGGCTTCTCCGAGTCAGAATGGTTCAATAGCAGTGGGTTAGTGCTGGGTAGGCAGCCCTGCGCCTCTCTAGCGAGAACAACGAAGCATTGCCATCCAATGGATTCCAACTCACTCCCGCCCTGTATAGGGTTTCCTACCACATTGTCAGGAGAGACGGGTCCCTGCAGAGGGGCATCATGCTGGGTAAAGGAGGTGTGCAGCGAAACAGACGTAGCCCCTCGACGAGATGGGTTGACACCGTGGCTGAAAGGAAGGCTCAAATATAAGAACACTGAGGCTGGTGCACGACAAGGCACTGTTTTGCTCTGTGGTTCATAGAGTTGCCAAGAGTTGGAGCTGATTCGCTGGCCCTAAACAACTACTGCCTGGTCTGGATGAACCATGCTGTCCTCACCGAAGCAGAGAGCCTCTCCTTCCTTCTCAGTTTGCTATTGTTGCAGAAAGAAGGAAGCTCAAACTAAGCCCGCATAGCTTGAGTCACTATTTTTCTGGTACAGGTTTGTGGAAGCCGTGATGGCAGTGAGTTTGGTGTTTTGGTTTGCAATGAAATCAAAAAAGCACTATAGCATGCACTGCACAGGTAAAACGGAAAAGTCCAAACTAACGGTCATTGATCCAGTGGATTCCACCTCATAGCCACCATGTAGGACAGAGCAGAACTGCCTCCGTGGGTCTCTGACACTTTACATGGCTTCACCTGCTCATTTCCTGCGGTGCACCTGGTGGGTCCACCCTGCCCCACGTGTCAGCAGCCACTAAGCCAGCAGCTCTCCTTCCCTCACAACCCCACTACAGGGGCGCCTTCGCCACTGTGTCTCCTGTGGCGAGAACCCGCTGTGAATGGTTTCGGGTCCTCTGGATCATCCCTAGGCAAAAGGCTGCATTCTTGTTAGAAAACGAGTAATTGTTTTCTGTACGATCCTTGCCTTTTTTCCCTCATCTGTTTCATGGTAGCATCTGAATGCTTCCCGAATCTGTATATCAACTTTGGCAAAAACACTCAGCATGGGGCTTTCAAGCAACGGGAAGCCTCTGATTTAGTGAAACATGTGAATCCTTTCACCGCAATTTTTCTTGACAACTTCTGTCTCTCCTCTCCCTCGTTATTTATTTCTTCCGCAACATTTCTTTCCCAAATCCATCAAGTCCTGAGCTGTCCATCCCGTTCTTCACTATCTGTGCCCTCTTCCACATCAGCGGTATCACGTTCTAAATTCAGCTGTCCTGCTGCTGCACGATGTTTCACCAAACTCTTCCCTCCTACTGTCTGGAGCAAATGCTTCGAGCGTTCCCGTGACTCCGCAGTTTCTGTTCATAACCCTTGCCTGCCTTTTCCCATAGCACACTTCCAGGAAGACACGTTCCAGGGAGCCTGTTGGCCACAAATGCACTTTGTTGGAACACAAATACGTCTTAAGCTGGGGATGAGTTCCATTTACAAAGCATGCTCTCTTGCGCTTGCTCAGTGCCATTGAGCTGGCTAGGAGTCGGGGCCACCCTGTACTGCAGAGGAAATCTCCACCCTCACAAATGTTCGCATATTTGAGCACATAGAGCAGCTGACAGATTACATCAAAAGTATGCAAGAAACGCAGCATCCCCATGTAACTCCCACCTGAACAGCTTCTCCAACTATTAACGGTTTTCATTCCTGTGGTATCGCTGAAACAGCAGGTGAGCTAATGTTTGACTCAATCAAACCCAGCTCTCCCTGGCATTGAGGCAATGCCGATCCATAGCAATCCGATAGGACTCGGTAGAACTCCCTCCTGTGAGTGGACAGTTCTTAGGGGACTAGAACTCTTAGGGGAGTAGAAGGCCCCACCTTTCGCCCTTGGAGCAGCTAGTGGTTTCAAACTGCTGGTCTTGTGGTTCACTGTCCAATGCCAATGTATAACCCACTATGCTACAGGGTTCCTAGCAAGCTCATACAGGTAGATGATTATGAAGCAAAATTCATTGTTTACAGTAACATTAACTCTATGTTGGTCGGTCCTATGAGTTTTTTTCTTTCTTTCTTAACAGTTTTATGGGGAGTTAATTCTCATGTAATTCAACAATTCAATCACATCAAACGAGCTGCACAATCATGACTGCAGTTTTGCAACATTTTCTCCCTTCTTGTACCCATTGTTATATTTCCGCATCTCCCCTCAGCCTCCCTTGCCATACCCCCACAGAAACATGAATCTAGTTACTGTCTATAGATTTACCTATCCTGGATTTAGTTATACATAAAAATAGTTAAAACAACAACCAACGGACAAGAATAACAAATTAAAACGGAGTTTTAAAACTTCAATCTAAAAGAAAGCAGAAAAGATTTCAAACTAGAACAAATGTCAGTGGATCATAAGAGAGATCAAATGATAGGGTGCTAAATTTTAACCTCACAGCATCTGTAAAACTCCACTTTCCAATGCATTCTTAATGGTAACAAGGTATTCACATTCCTGGTCCATGGTCAAAGGGGATTCTCCATGGATTTGATCCTTCACTTCTTAAAAAAATATTACTGGTATGGATTGTGATAAGAGTTATATGAGTCCCCCAACAAAATGATTAAACAATATATTATTGAAAAAGCTTCAAAGTGGGTCTAAAGGGAAATTGAAAGATAAGATATTACATTTTGGGGTCCTATGAGTCAAAATCAACAGTTATTATTATTGGCCTATTATAATTATGAAATATGACTCATTTTAAACACATATCTACAATATTAAAAATGTACTATATAATTTGGACCCTTCATTTATAATACATTTACCTTTGCTTACTTAAATATTTTATGGAATGAACTTTCTATAAAATATGTTATGATGGTTCTATTCTATTTAAATGACAAGGTATATTTAATTAATTGAAATAAATTTAAATGAAGCATGATTTAATTCATTATTAAGACTTAATTTACTCATTATTTTCTATGAATGGCACGTCCTGCTACATTATGTTGATATTTACATTTAAATGTAACTTTAAAAAGAAATCATATTATAACTATTTGAAATAATGCATTCAATTATATATACATCTATTTAACAAAGGGCTATGCATTAAGCTGCTGACCACAAAGTCAGTAGTTTGAGCCAACAAATCATGCATGGAAGAAATGCTGAAAGTCTCAGGAATCAATTCGACAACAGTGATAGTGTTTGTCTTTTATAGTCAGATGTGTTTTGTTCTACTTACAAATGATTTTTGAAGACAACTTAATAGGTGATCTTGAGAGCAATCCTCTCTAACCACAGCTTTAGTGATATTTTTATACCTCTGGAACATTGAGCAAACATCAACAAAACCTTAGGAATGTACCTCTGAGTATACAGAAAAGATAGCATTGATTCTGAAGTTAACATATAGATATAACACCATTCCATCTCTACACATTTTTTCCCATTCAAGAACAATGATTCTAAAATTTTCTTGTAAAACTAAATGTCCAAGACTATAAAATAATATTGTGAAACAAACAAAAACCATGGGTTTTCAAAGGTAAAAAACCACACTTACCTGTTACTTTGTCAAACTATGGTCGATTGCACATGGCTGCGTTGCTGGAAGCTATGCCACCGATAATTCAAGGACCAACAAGGTCACCCATGGAAAGTAGGTTTCATTCGTGTGTCCAGACTTATAAGACTAGGAAGAAGAGGTCCAACTTCTGAAAATGTAGCCTCTAGAAACATTTATGAATAGCAACAGAGCATAGCCTGATGGGGTGGAAATAGTGCTCTGTCTGGGCCAGGATGCTCCGCGGTTAGGGACTGAATCCCCTGACCATGTGATCTGACAGAATGTAATCAATCAATCCCATGATAAGAGCTGCTGGACACCAAGTAGTTCCTCAGGCCAGCGCCCTGATGATATCTTTATGAAGATGTGGGCTACATGATATTTAAGTAGACACTCTAGAGAGCTTCACTTTTCTTGCTAGTCTGGGTTCCACATCTGTCACATTGATCTCCAGTTTGGGGGCCAACAGTCTGATAACCCTAGAAACTATAAATGACCTGCCATTTCACTATCAAATGAGTAGCCATTAAAGGCTGTCAAGTTTGAATTTGTTCCACTCTGTCAGCCATCGGCAAGATCTACTGACATCCGCTAACTTATGGCTCATTGTTTTTTCTTCCTGCTTCCTGGTACTCTGGCCACTTCCATCTGACTCAAAGACTTGAACTGAACTGTACTTTCCACTCCTAAAACTGTATGAGCCATTGTCCTTCAAATAAACGTGATTGTGTGTGTGCGTGTGTGTGTGTATGTGTGTACGCGTGCCAACATGGCACCTATAAGAAGATATGGGTGGAGTTTAACCTGTCAATCAGGCAGTTTGATGATCTCCTTTGGAGGTGCGACCTCTCTGCCTTCGCCTTCATGCCAGTGAGCCTCTCTGAGACCTGCCGGAGCCTTGTGGTGACCTGCGCCATTGGATCCACCTCTGTCTTGCACCCACTGGCCTGTGATTCCTGCATTCTGCATCATTGCATGTGGTTAGATGAGCCTGAAAAGGGACTTAAGGCCTGGTGTTGGACGTATGGACTTGAGTTGGGCAGGGCTAGCATGTCTTCCTGGTGTATAAAGCTTCTTGATGTAAAGTTCTTTCTTACACGTCTATGTGTGCCATTGGATTTGCTTCTCTAGTCAATGCGGCCTAAGATAATGAACTTCTCTCTATATATACCTACGTAAGTATCGCTGCTTTTGCTCCTCAAGAGAACCCAGCCTAATGCAAACCTCTCAGGTTGGGAGGCACTCAAAAGGCGACTGGAGAAAAGTGCATCCAAAAAGAGAGTCCACCTCAGAGCTAGAGGAACCAGCTCCGGGCGAGCTTGCTGGAGCAACTGAAGTGAACCGGCACTACCTGGGCCTCTGGCCCACGGGGAGGTGCACACAAGTCCTTTGGCCTTGCACTTCTCCTGACCGAGGGCTCAGCAGCCTGGAGGTGAGGACTGCCTCCGCTGGGTGATGCCTGGAGCACCCCCAACCCCCACCCCCTAGTGGCTGTGTGGTGGTCAGCCTCTGGTGCCTTCAGCAAACAAACCCTAAAAGAATTAGGTGGATGTTATGTGAGATTTAAACACGAGACCAGTGGTACCCAGAAGAGGAGAGCTCTACATTGCATTCAGAGAGCCCTGATTCAGAGGCAGGAACTGGGCGATGACAGGATTCAGATTGTGAGTCAGATGGCAGAGCTGGTTGAGGACTGGACCAGACAAGTGGGCAGTCAGGTGGAACTATGTGATCAATGATACCACGGCAACAGTGGCAAAACCAGCCAAGAATCAAAGAATGAGACTGCCACTCAAGCAGAAAAGCCCACGAATAAGAGTTCCCGATGACAGAGCAACAATGAGAATCGAGAGAATGCATCCAACTGTCGCGATGACCATGACATACCGTCAGCAGCATGGAAGCAGAAGAAAGTAAACAGGTCAAAGAAGAGGAAACGCTCTAATGGCCAAGCAGAGAGAGAAGCCTCTCCTGCAGACCTTCCCCTCGACCCGAATGAGCCTGTGCAATCAGGTCCCCCACGGAGAAATGATAGGCTGTGACAATGATGAGAGTCCCCTGGAGTGGCTTCATTTCTCATCCGTGGGAGTTAAGCATAAACCAAAGGGCAAGTAGGACTGTCCCAAAGGTAGAGAAGACAATGAGAAAACAATGGGCAAAGCCCTGGAGAAATCCAAAAAAGAAAGAGCTTACCACAGGTAGTTTGTGGACATTCATTGAATAGTGAAGAAGGAGTAAAAAGATGTGTTGTTGATGTGTAAGGATTGTAAAATGTGCATTTTAAAGATTTTTAGAAAATGAACCATTTCTTTCATAGGGGTGGCAGGGAAAGTTTCCCTTTGTTTTCGTTGGTACTCATGTATAAGAAGACAGTGGTCTGTGGATCAACATTTTAGAAACTACAAATAGAGGTTTGAGTTAAACTCTCGTGTGAGTCTTTGAGGGATTTCCCCCCCCCCCTTTTTGGTGACTTGGAAAAAACATAATATTAAAATGTGGAAAGAAAATTCATTTAGCTAATATTTTTTTAGAAAAATAACGTTATTACTTTATTTTTTAAAATACAGAATCCATGACATTGATGTGAATAGAGTAAAACTTTCAGGCCTTTGCTAATGGGAAATGTCTCAACATGAGAAGAATTGACTTTCAATAGCCATTCATAATTGGAAGGTGGTATATACCAAGGATGAACAAAGGAAAATTAGAAGTCATAAAAATATACCAGAACTTATAAATATTGATATAGTAGGCATTAGTGAGCTGAAAAAGGAACCCTGGTGTTGTAATGGTTATGCATTGAGCTTCTAGCTTCATGGTTTGAAGTTAAAAACTGCCAACTTCTTGTCAAAAAAATGATGGGGCTTTCTACTCCCTTAAAAAGTAGTCTCAGTAAACTCACAGGGACACTTATACCCTGCCCTATAGGCTCACTGTGAGTTGGCATTGACTGGGTGGTGGTGAGTGAGTGAGTGAGTGAGTGAGCTGAAATGGACTGATACTGCCACTTTGAATTGCAAAGTCATACGGTTTGCTATGCTAGGAATGAGAAATTTAAGAGAAATGACATCACGTTCACGATCAGAAAGAACATGTCAAAATCACAACTCTGTCTGCCATAGGATAATATACATAAGTCTCCAAAGAAGGCCAGTCAATACAACTACGTTATTCAAAAGTATGCCCCTACCACTCCAGCCAATGATGAAAATGCAAGCGTCTCATCAACTTCTTCAATCTGAAATTGATCAAATCAAAGTGTATTAGAATTCCTGGTGATTGGAATGTAGTACGTGAAAGTTGGGGAGGGGGTGGGTGGGTGGGAACAAGTTGGAATATGTGGCCTTGACAAGAGAAAGGCAGCTGGAGATACCGTGATAGAATTTTTTCATAACTAACTACCTCTTTGTTGCAAATATCCTTTTTTCAGCAACATAATTGACAATGATACATGCAACATTGAGATATAGAATACAGAGAAATCACATTGACTACAATTGCAGGAAGAAACAATGGGAATCTCAATATCATTAGTCAAAACAAGATCAGGGGATGTCTGTGGAAGAGACTACCAATTGTTCATGTGCAGATTCAAGTTGAAGCTGGAGAAAATTAAATCATGTCCACAAAAGCTAAAATACAACTATGTCCTACCTGAATTTACAGACCATCTCAAGAGTAAATTTGATACACTGAACATGAATGACTGGAGCTCAGATAAATTATGGGGATAACATCAAGAATATCCTACATGAAGAAATCAAAGTGTCATTAAAAAAAACAGGAAATGAGGAAAGCGTCAAAGTAGCGGTCAGAAGAGATTCTGACGATTGGTCTTGAAAATAGAATAGAAGGAAGAAATGAAGAAGTGAAAGAACTGAACAGAACAGTCCGACACGAGAAGAAAAAGTCATGCATTGTGAGGAACTGGGCAACGACTTGGAAAGAAATTCAGAAAGTGAGACCATGCTCAGCGTTTCTCAAGCTTAAAGAACTAAAGGGAAAAATCAATATTGAAATATTCTATGGGCAACATATGGAATAATGCAGGAAGAATCAGAAGAAGGTGAAAAGAATTCACACAGTTGTTATAACAAAAAAAAGTGATCAACGGCCAACCACGTCAAGAGGTAGCATATGCCTAAAAGCCAATGATACTGAAGAAAGAAGTCAAAGCTGCACTCAAGGGCATCAGCAAAAACTAAGACTTTATAGAAATTGATGAAATAACAATTGTAGGTTTCAACCAACTGACATAGCATTCGAATAATTTACTCTCAAGAAATTTGGAAGACAGCCTCCTGATCAGCCAACTGGAAGAAATCCATATTCATGCTTATTCCAAAGAGAGGTGACCCAACAGAATTTTCAAAGTATCAAGCAATATCATTAATATCAGCTTCAGGTTAAATGTACCTGGAGATACCTGGAAAACTGCTGCAGCGGTCCATCGACAGGCAGCTTCTAGAAATTCAAGCTGGATTCAGAAAATGAAGAAGGAGAGACATCAGTGCTGATGTCAGATGGATCAGAGAATATTAGCAAGATGTTTACCTCTGTCTCATTGACAATGCATAGGCATTTGACTGAGTGGATCATAACAACACATGGAAAACTTTGCGAAGAATAAGAGCTCCAGAACACTTAACTGTGCTCATGGACACCCTGTACTACACAGGACAATAATATGTCACTCAAATAGAACATGGTAATACTGTATGCTGACACCGGCAGGCTTCTCCCTAAGGGGCAGTGGCTCTCATGTATGCTCAGGAGAATCTTCCCATTCACCACCACCTCTTGGATAACCTGGAAATGTAGGCTGCTTATACTCCCTTCCCCTTATTTTCCCAAGTCCAATCATGTCCACTACCTTTCAGAGACTCAAGAGCCGCTTCCTGAGGAGTGCAAGCCTAGTCATGATCACTCACCCTCTAAGAGGAACAGATGTACCTCACTGAGGGCCATAAATCTAGTTAACCACTTCCTGCAAGCAACACATGCTAACATGTATAAACTTGAATATGCCCACCATCCCCTTCCCTGAAACACAGGTGATTTACAATTATATGCTTAAGCCTGGCCTGCCCGTCATTCCTTATGGAGGTGAGGCTGCTTATACCTACAGGTCCAAGCTCCACGACATTTATCAGATCCCTGAGATGGAAACTCTGGCCACCAGTCAACTAGCAGTGAGCACACAGAGCACCTGCTTCACCAATCAACAAGCTTGCTCCCAGGATTTACATCTTAGGTTCAGGCCAGATAGACACATTTGCTCACTAACAATTCCAGTCACATCCTGACAGGAAGCAGGTGGATCTCTGCTAAATATGAAACGAGAGAAGGTAATATCCTCATTCTTGTAGCCCTAGATGCATCTGACATGGCCCCAAACCCATGAATGCATCTGCCTTTTCACTTAAAACTATTGATACCTCAACATCCACTGGATACAACTTTATGCCTGTACAGTGGGCCTGTCCATTTGCATTGCCCTCTCCCGCGGTAGATACAGAGATGTTCTTCCCTGATCTCCAGACAATGCACTAATTGCTAATACCAACATTGAAGGGCCTAACAGTCCCATAATTACATTGGAAGTAACCTTAACACTCTACATGTGCCATTCAATATCAGAGAAATGCATTGCTTCTCTACTGCCCCTCAGTCTGGTAAGGGAAAATATTCAAGTCTGTCCACAGAAGGCGAAGCTAGGATGAGAACCACCACAAGCACTAGTCCAGAGAGCTAATTATATGAAATCAACAAAGCCCTGCTAATTTTCAATTTTCTTAAGACTTCTTCACAAGTAGCCACTGTGGTAAGCTTGGTAGCCACAAGTAGCCACTGTGGTAAGCCACTGTGGTAAGCCTCTGTGAAAATCTCTCAAGATTACCCACTTTGGATTTTGGAATCCTATAAAATAGTAAACCTAACCGTCTAGGTTAATCTTGCTGCCTTTAATTTAACTGGCATAGAAGATGCAATCAGAAACCATTCTTTTGATTGCCTTTCTTTAAGACACTACAGAAATGATACTAAGATAATCAAGTTACTGAAAGAATTGGTTTACAGTCATCCCCTAATCACAGACAGGGTTTAATATATTTCTTTGGAATAAGCTGGTGGATAAATGTATTGAAATCCTAGTAGCAATACATATTGAATTACTTTCACATTTAACTGTCATATTACTTTCATATCAATATATTAAAATATGTCTGTGATTAGTAGATGATTACAAACTTTCGAAAATCAAGAACAAAAAAAAAATTCTGAGAGAAACTCATGAAAAATGAAATAGCACCTTGCAAGGAACCAGTAAAACAGAGTTGACTTCTAAACAGAAAACATGAAGGCAAAAAGATAATAGAATGACACATATAAAATGATAAAAGGTAAGAGTTACCAACCAAGAATCATATATCCAGAAAAAGTATAAGTCTGATATAATTGTGAAACTAAACAAGTTTAGATTAATAGAAATTAAGCAAATTTGTAAAATCCAGATCTAACTTACACAAAATATTCGAGTCCCTTAGACAGAGAACCAACATCAAACAGCCACCTGAAATTAAAATACATTCTCCAGATTCCAACCCAGATAACGAAGCCCCAGATGTAAAATAAAGCCACAAAACTGAAAACAAGAAGTCAAAGATGTCAATATTTAAATGATTATAATTTTAAAACAAAAGAAGGGGATAAATGGTGCAGTTACAGATCTTCCATATGAAGAGAAAGTGAAAACAATATCAAGATATGCTTTAAACTTAGGAAGATAAAAGTAAACTTCAGAGTAATCACAAAGAAAATTAATAAACCTACTCACCAAAGTAAATATAATTAGAATGATTCAATAAACACAGCATCAACCATGAAGGATGCAAAAATAAATCCATAACCAAAAGAACTCTGCACATATGATTAAGTGAAACAGACACTGTTGATAACACACACGCACATGCATGCACACAACTGCAGCAGTAATTTAGACCTCTCAATAATCATACTGAAAATAAAGGGTCTATATGTACCAGTCAAGAGATAGAGAGTGGCATATGCAATTAAAAAAAAAAGAAAACAAACACAAAAATTCAGGACCCATCAAGAGACACTTTAGCAACTAAAATAGAAATAGATTAAATAATCAAAGGATAGAAAAATGTATCAAGCAAACAGTAATCAAAAAGAGCAGAGTGACAATAAAAAGTGTGTGTGTAACAAAGGACATTGTATAATGATTAAAGTGTAATAACCCCAAAGGATATAACCATAGTACATGTATGCACTCAATGACAGAGTTCCAAAGTACTTAAAACTAACAAACATTAAAGAAAAAGCAAATGATTTTATTTGAAACCAATGCTGCCTCAGGATAAAGGCACAGTGTTTAAGCTTCATGGGTCAGTAAACTTAGATCTCTAAGTGCCTAGATTACACTCCACAAATAAACCTCCTGTCACAAGGTTCTCAGCTAAACCTATTCTGTGGGCCAGGAATCCCATTATTCTGTCTCATGCTGTTTCTAGGCTCTGCTGCCTATTCTGATGTTCCTCGGATGCTCCTGCGGTGTATAACTCTGTCTCATGGATGGAAGAGGATCAGGGTACAGGAATATTGAGATCCAAAGGATGTGCTACCTCCTGGCTTTCCTTTCTTTCTTTTTTTTTTTTTAAGAGACAGTTTTAGATAAAGGGTAAGTGTACATTAAGTCAGCATCCCAACTTAAGTCCAAGCACATAATTCTGACACCAATCCAATCCACAAAGTCTTCCTCCATCTCACAAAACACACACAATGGTGCCAACTGCAGGAGGAAGGCTGGATTAGTGAGCGTGTAGGCGTCTCAGCACTGGCAGGGCTCTCCACGTGGCTGCTGCAGCACCCAGGGCTGCATGGGGTAGGTCCATGTGGCTTCTCCTCAGGGATATCTTGCAGGAAGTGAGTCTTGCCAGCTGAAGCAGGCTAAGGCAACTGCACCCTGGTCCGACAATCAGAAAGCAAGAGACCCGAGAACTAGAAAGGGGAGGCTCACTGAGCCATTTATCTCTCTGCCTTCCAATTAACCCCACATGTGTATATCGGCCAGGTTGGCACAATGAACCTTAGCGACCTCAGTGGTCTAGTTGCAGTCTTGGGATCTTTCAGAGAGCTCTTGGAATCCTCTAACCAAGTCCATGAACCAGTGGCGAAACCAGTAATTTTTTACAGAAACAGTGACGGAAGCATACCTTTCTTCCAAGGATCTGGTGGTAAGCTTCAATGTGAACACTGAGATTAGCATCTGATTGCCCACTGTGTGCTTCACCCCTAGACCTGGTCAGATGTGACTTTCACACACCGTATATCAATGTTTCCACCCAGTAATTTTGTGGGAGCTACAAACACTATGGCTAGAAAACCAATTAAAAAATTCACTTTAAAATATTTGTAAAATTGTAGAACTTAAAGTGAGTTTAAAACAGTCTTAGAATCAAATGAGAATAAAAACAAAACCTACATAAACCATTGGGACATAGCAAAATTATTGCTCTAAAGAGTATATACCGGAATAAATGCACACATTGGAAAATAAGAAAAGGCAAAAATCAATAACATAACCTAAAACTCCTACAAAAAGAAAAGTAACAGGAAAAGAAGTCCATAGCTATAAGAAGAAATTGAGGACAAAACTCAGAGCAGAAGTAAATTAAATAGAAAGCAGAAGATCAATAGAATCAACAAAATTAGAAGTTCAAGTTTCTTGGAAAGAGCCAATAACATGGACAGCCACTGAGTAAATTCACACAAAATTATCATCATGGTTCTTAAATTTTTTTTTCTTACTTTTAGTGGGGGCTCTTACATCTCTTATCACAATCTGTACCTTCATCTAGTGTGTCAAGCACATTTGCACATATGCCACCATCCTCATTTTCAGAGCATTCTCATCCCACATGAGCCTCTGATATCAACTTCCTAGTTCTTCCCCTTCCCTCCCCAACCCGTCCTCTCCCTCACCAACCTTTGAGAAACTATAGATTATTATTTTCATATCTTACATCGCCCCTCACCCACTTTTCAATTATTCATCTTCCTGGGAGGGGTTATAGATTGATCCTTGTGATGGATTCCCGCTTTCTCCCCACACCTTCCCCACCTTCCCCTAATCCTCCTGGTATCTCTACTCTCCTCGTTGGCCCTGAGGGGTTTATTTATCCTGGATTCCCTGTGTTGTGGGCTCTTATCTGTAGCAGTGTGAATGTTCTGGACTAATCCGATTTATAAAGTAGAATTGAGGTCATGAGAGTGGGGTGAAGGAAGCACCAAAGAACTGGAGGAAAGTTGTATGTGTTTCATCAGTGCTATACTGCACCCTGCCTGGCTCATCCTTTCCTGTGATCCCTCTGTGAGGGGATGTCCAATTGTCTACAAGTGGGCATTAGGTCTCACTCCATGTTCCCCTCCCACCCCTCAATTCACATTGGGTATCATTTTGTTCTGGGTCTTAGATGCCCGATACCTGATCCCATCAACACCTCATGATCACACAAGCTGATGTGCTCCTTCTATGTGGGCTTTGTTGGTTCTGAGCTAGATGGCCGCTTGTTTATCTTCAAGCCTTTAAGACCCCCAGACACTATATCTTTTGATAGCTGGGCACTGTCAACTTTCTTCACCACATTTGCTTATGCACCCATTTTGTCTTCAGTGATTGTGTAGGGAAGGAGAGCATCACAGAATATCGGATTATTAGAACAAAGTGTTCTTGCATTGAGGGAGTCCTTAAGTCGAGGCCCAATGTCCCTCTGAAACCTTAATTCTTAACATATAGGTATGAGTACATAGTTCTAGTCATAGTTCTATTCCCCTCTCATTATATATATATATGTTTACATATGTACATGTCTGTATTTAGACCTCTATATATTCCCTTTGCCTCCTAGTCCTTTCCTCTAGTTCCTCTATTTCTTTTTACTTTCCTCTTGTCCCACCATCATGTTCAGCATTCATTCAGGTTTAGTAATTCCTCACTCCTACAGTGCCCATGATTAAGCCCTTCTAGGCATCCTACACCCTTATTTCCATTGATTTTAGTTCATTTGTTGTTCTCTTGTCCCTGAGTTGGTTCTCCTGACCCCTTCCTTTCTCCCTTTCTCCCATCTCCCCTTCTCCCCTATTCCCCAGGAACCATTGGTCCCGTTCTTTTCATCTCTGAATTATTTATCCCGCCTACCTTATCAAGATAGACATGCAGATACATTAATAAATGCAAAAAAAAAAAAACCAGACAAAGCCAAATAAAACAAGAAAGGAAGTCAAAACCAACAAAACAATAACATCAAAAAACCCAAAATAACAATAACAAAAAGAAAGCCACTGACAAAAATGGAAAAGCCTATAAATCGTTCAAGGTCTATTTGTTGGTCTTTATGAGTGTTTTCCAGTCCAGTCTGATAGGGTGCCACCCTCTGTCTCCAAAGTCTATTTTTGGTATTCCCTGAGAGTTTCACCACTCTGCTCCCCCTGCTGCTCTGCTGCATGCCCTCAGTGTTTTGCCCCAATGCGATGGGGTCAGATTGTGTACTTTTCCCGCACCGTGTCTCCATTGGTGTCCCCTGCAGCACTATGTTTTAATGAGAGACATCGCGTCTTGTGGTGGGGCCAGCCCTATGGTCCTCTCTGTGCTTTGTCTGCTCTAAGCAGGAATATCATCCTTGGGGCTTATTGAGGAGGATGTCCTCTCCTTCATCTCCATCCCTTTTAGTTTCTCTCATGTGCTCTAATCCAATGTGCCCCTCTTTCCAAGCTGTAACCCCAGTGCTGTCCTTTGGAGTCCATTCTTGGGGGGGGGGGAGAGGGGTGTCCATACAGTTGGGATTGGAGCCGGCCCCGCAGATCGCTCTATTGACTCCCTGGTACATACAGCTATGTTTTATGCACATCTTGGCATATCAGGTTGAAGCCTGGACTCTCTCTCCCTCAGGTGAGATATAAATAATACCTCTCCCTTGGGTGGGTTAGTACCTTGCTCCCCCACTACCCATGTCTCCCTCCCCCCTTTCTTTCACCCTCTTATTTAATTGGCTGCCATAAATATCCCTAGATTGGGTTTGGTACCTTCTATAGTTGCTCGACCTCACCTCAGGGATATATGTCTATTTAGCTTTTCCCCTAAGACCCAATTTTTGCTCTTTTTTTTTAAAGCTTGCCCCAGTGGACTCATGTTGCACTTATCCTTTTGTGCTTGGCTTACCTCACTTAGCATGATTTACTCAAGTTCTTCCCATGTGGCAATGTGCTTGATGCATTCATCACTGCTTTTTAGAGATGCATAGTACTCCATTATGTGTATGTACCACCGTTTGTTTTTTTTTATCCATTCGTCTGTTGATGGAAATTTGGGTTGTTTCCAACTACTTGCAATTGTGAACTGTGTCGCAATGAATGTTGGAGCACAGATGGCTGGCCATAGTTTGTTTCTTGCCTCTTCTGGGTATATGACCAGCAGAGGGATTGCTGGGTCATATGGTAGCTAAATCGCCATCTGCTTTAGATATCACCAAATTGATTTTCCATAATGGCTGTACATACCTACGAGTCCACCAGCAGTGGATGAGAGTTCATATCTCACCACAGCCCTCCAATACTTGTTACTTTTTGGCTTTTCTAATTGGTCTATCTTTGAGGGTGTTAGGTGCTATCTCATAGTTGTTTTTAATTGCATTTCTCTTATGGCTAATGATTAAAAACATTTTCTCATATGTTTATTGACCATTCAGATTTCTGCCCCTGTGAAATGTCCATTCAGATCCTTTGTCCACCTCCTTAGTTGGTAGTTATTTTTTTCTTATTGTCAGCTTGCAAAGTATTGTAGATTTTAGTAATAAGGCTTTTGTCTGATGTGTCATTGCTAAAGATGCTTTCCCAATCTATGGGCTCTCTTATACTCTCTTGGTGAATTCTCTCAACATATAAAGGTGAGTTATCTTTAGTATATCCCACTTATTAATTTGTGACTCCTCTGTATTTGTATCCTTCCCTAATTCTGATAGGTTATTTATTCCCCAATTCCCTCATTAACGGCCCTAAGAGTTTTGGATTTTACCTCAAGGTTTATGATCCATCTTGAGTTTATTCTTCTGAATGGAGTGAGGTAAGGGTCTTACTTGATTTTTCTGCAGGTAGATATCCATTTTTCCAGCACCACTTATTGAAGAGGGCATCTGCTTCCCATTTGATATTTTAGGGACCTTTATCAAAAATTGGTTGTCAGTATGCTTATGTTTTTACTTCTGTGTTTTCAGCTCTTTTCCATTAGGGTGAATACTTGTCATAATACCAGTACCACACTGTTTTGACCACTGTTGCTCTAAAATAGGTGCTAAAATCAAGTAGAGCAAGCCCTCCCACTTTGCCCTTCTTCATGAGATGTTCTCTGCTAATTCTGGGCTTCTTCCCCGTCTATGTGAAGTTGGCAATCAGTTTTTCCAAATCTTTGAAGAAGGATGGTGATATTCATATCAGAATAGCATTCAACTTACATACTGCCATGGGCAGAACGGACATCATTATTATCTTCCAATCCAAGAGCATGGGATATTCTTCCATCGTTGAGGTCACTTTTGGTTTCTTGTAATGGTGTCCTGTAGTTTTCCTCCTATAAATCTTTTTTTTTTTTAGCCAGGTATATCCCTAGATATTTCTATTTGTTCTTGTTATTGTAAAGGGTCCTCCTTTTTAAATTGCCTCTTCTGCGATCTTGTCTGCTGTATATAGCAGTCTGACAAACTTCTGTTTTTTGATCTTGTATCCTGCCACTCTGCCATATTCTTCTTTCACTTCTAACACTCCACTTGTGGAGTTTTGGGGATTTTCAATATATGAAATCATATCACCTGCAAATAACAACAATTTTGCCTCTTCCTTGCCCAGGCAAATACTTTGATGTCTTTTCTTTGTCTTATGTTGTTATCTAGGACCTCCAGTACAATGTTAAACTGGAGTGGGGACAAGGGGACCTTGTCTGGTCCCCCTTTTCAGTGGAATTGTTTTCATCTTTTCTCCATTGATGATCATGTTGGCTGTTGGTTTTTCATATACATCTTGTATATTAAGGAATTTTCCTTCTATTCTTATCTTCTTGAGAGTCTTAAACAGGAATGGGTGTTGGATATTGTCAAATGCTTTTTCCATATCTATCGATATTGTCATGTGGTTCTTATAATTGTTCATGTCAATAAATAATACTAATGGTCTTCCTTATGTTGAACCATCCCTACATTCTTGGTATGAATCCCACTTGGTCATGGTGAATTTTTTTTTAATGCTTTTGTATTCTATTGGCCAGTATTTTGCTAAGGATTTTGCATAGATGTTCACTAAGGATATTGGTCTGTATTTCTCAATTCTTGAAGGATCCTTGACTGCTTTATATGTCAGTGTAAAACTAGCCTAATAGAAAGTTTGCTTTTTCTATCTTCTGGAAGAGTTTTTGTAGGATTGGTGTCAGTTCTTCCCTGAATGTTTGGCAGAATTCTCCTGTAAAACCATCTGGCCCAGAGGATTTTTTTTTTTTTTTGGTAATCCCTTGAAAACCTTGTCTATTTCTTCTATTGCAATGGGTCTGTTGAGGTTCTTAACGTCCATCTGTGATAGTCTAGGGAAGGCTTGTTTTTCTAAGAATTTGTCCATGTCTTCAAAGTTGTTGAATTTATTAGCATACAAGCCTTCATAGTACTGTGTAATTATCCTTTTGATTTCATTAGTGTCCATTGTAATGACCCCTGCTTCAGCCCTCATCCTTGTTATTGAAATTTATTCCTTCCTTTGTTTAGGTTTAGCAGAAGTCTATCAATTCTGTTAATCCTTTCAAAGAACCAACTTCTGTTGCATTAATTTTTTCCATTGTTTTCTTGCTTTCCCTCCCCTGTATCTCAACTCTGATTTTCATGAGATTTTTCCTTTTTCTATTAGCAGGATTGTTCTGTTGACTCTGTTGTACTTGAAGTTTAAATTTTGTGCCAGCATATCATCCACGATTCTCTCTTCTTTTTCCATGTATGCATGTATCACTATCAGCCTTCCTCTGAAAAATGCCTTTGCTTTGTCCCAAAGGATTTGGTATATCATATTTTCACTCTATTGGTTTCTAGAAACATCCTGATTTCATCTCTGATCTGGGCCAGTACTCATACCTTATGCAATTGTTTTCCCATGTTTTCTTCATCACCCTTTTGTTGCTTTCCAGCATTATGTAATAGTGGTTCAGAAAGAGAAGTCTGTATAATTGCTAAGTGCTTGAATTTACTCAGGTTCAACTTGGGTCCCAGCATGTGGTCTGTCTTCGAGTATGTGCCATCTGGGCTTGAAAAGAATGTGAATTTTTTGAATATGCATGGAAAGCTCTGAAAAAATGTCTCAGGTCTAGTCGTCCAATTGTGCTGTTTAGATCTGTAGTCTCCTTGTGAAGTTTCTTTCCCTGTGATCTGTTTTGCTTTGTTTTTCCAGAGAGTGGTGTATTAAAGTCACCTACTATAATTGTTGAATCTGTGATTTCTTTTTTCATCTTTTGGAGTGTTTGATTTACAAATTTCATGGGTCTCTCATTGAGTATGTATATATTTATTATGCTAACTGATTCTTGATATACTGTTCCATTGAGCATTATATAGTGCCCCTTCCTGCCTCTTGTTATGGCTTGTATCTTGAGTTCAATTGTGTAGGAGATTACGATTGCTACCCCTGCTTTTTTTACATTGACATATGCTTGGTATATTTTTATCCAGTCTTTTATTCTCAACCTGTTTTGGTCTACAAGCTTGAGGTGTGTCTCTTGTAGGCAGCAGATCGATGGGTTATGTTTTCTAAACCAGTCTGTTAGTCTCTGCCTTTTAATGGCTGAGTTCACTCCTTTGATATTCAATGTTATTACATCCACCGGTAGATTCAATGATGTCATTTTTACCTTTCATTTTGGGTATTTTCATACCTACTTATATTATCAGTTTGTGTTGTATGTGTGTGTGATTCATTCTTGCCTTCTTTCCACTATTGAGCTAACACTATCTTGTGGATTTTTTCTTTGTCACACTCGAGATGGAGTTGTCGATGTGATGATCTCTTATTTATGATCAGTAAGAGTCCATCTTCTGGCCATATTGTGTTGGCAATGATCTTCTGTAGGGCTGGGTTTCTTTATATGTATTCTTTGAGTTTTTCCTTGTCTGGGAAGACTATTACTTCTCCATCTATCTTAATAGATAATTTAGCCGGATAGAATATTATTGGGTTTGTGTTATTTTCCTTCAATTTTTGGAATATGTTACTCTACTTCCTCCTCTTCTTCATAATGTCAGTTGATAGGTCTTAACATATTCTTATTTGGGTACCTTTATAAGAGATCATTTTTCCCTAGCTGCTCTTACGAATTTCTCCTTTTCTCATAGTTGGATAATTTAACTATTATGTGTCTTGGTGACTTCTTGGGAATCAGACTAGCTGATGTTCTAGCAGCCTCCTGAATGGTTTCCTGATTTTCATTTATTAAGCTGGGGAAGTTTTGCTCTAAGAATTCCCTCACTATTTTCACTGTTGACTTCTTTGTTATGCCTTGTTCCAGTGGTCCAATTACTCTAATATTGTTCCTTTTCATAGCATCAGACATGGCTCTCAGATTTTCTTCAGCTTCTCTGATGGTCTTATTTGACAGTTTTTCACATTTGTTGAAGTCTGCCTGGTTAACGAGTAGGGCACTGGTACGATTCTCTGTCTCCTCAAGTCTGTTGGCAAAGTCTGTTAATTTGTTACTGGATTTTGTTATTTCATCCCTTAGGTATTTCCCTTTGGTGTGTTGCCTTTATCCCCTCTATCATGTCATCTGTTTAATGTATTTCTTCCCTCATATTCTATATTACTCCAAGCAGCATTCTGAAGATTTCTTTCTGTGGCAGATCAATGTCTGTGTGTTCTATACGTGTCATTAGGTTCATGACTTCTTCCGACATTGTCTTCTGTTTCTCCTGCTTTTCATTGAGGCTGTTGGGGCTGGTTGCTGTTTACATGCTATTTTAGAAGAGTCCGGCACCATCTTTCAGAGCCAAAAAGCACTGGGCTCTCTCTTGGGGTACTCATATGAGTGCTTCTACAAACTAACTGCAGTTAGCTGTACTGGGTTCAAGCTACTGCTGTATCTTCCTGTGATTTCACTCTTATCCTAGCCAATCAGCATTCCATTATTTAGAATGTGAGTTGGATATTCCTCTCGTGAGATGCTAGTTGGATGGTTTGGGCCCATGGGGATGGTGTCTCACTGGCTGATCTCACAGGAAGTCATATTGGTGTGTATCACAAGGCTTGGGGCACCTCAGGTAGCATATGGTTTTCCCTCTGTAACTGGATTGCTGCAGAGGGTGTGTGGGTGTACTCTCATTGGTGTAGAGCACCATTGATGACAGGTAGAATTACCCTTCTTGGAGACATCACTTTGGAGGTTGGGCGGATGTTCCCAAAGCAGCATGGAGCACCATGGATGGTGGGCAGGCATTCCCCCAGGCACTTATAGGGCCTTGGGGCGTAGGCAAAAGTTCCCCAGCCATTTGAAGTGGAGACCCCTTGGCTGGTGGGGTCTGGTGGAGGGTGAGTGTGATTTCCCCAGCTGCATGTAAAGCCAACAAGTGCAGGTGGGAGTTCCACCAGCTGGGCCATCAGAGTTGCTTTAGGTGGAGGGGAGTGTCCTGGATACTGGTAGTGGTTTGTGAAAGGAAAGAGAAGGAGAAGAGAAGAAAAAGAGAGAAAGGAGAAAACAAAAATAATAAATAAGCTAACACACACACAAAATGCAAATACAAAAAAATAGTCATAAAAAGAAAACAAGAAAAAATAAAAACTGAATATGCTGAGACTATGTTAGGAAAGCAAGAAGAGAGAGGAGGTAAAAAGAAGAAAAGCAAAAGAAGAGAGGAAACTAAAAATACCATGTATACTCGTATATAAGCCGTTTTTCAGCACACAAAAAAAGTACTGAAAAACTGGGATTTGGCTTATACACGGGTCAGTGGTACCCCAGTGAGGGCAGCGTCTATGATGATCTCACACCAGCTGAAGCTCTGCATTTGGATACAGATGATGATGATGAATCCAGTTTTGAAGGATTTTAACTCTTTACATTTTAGCTTGCTTGCTGATTGAGCTCAGGGAATAGTACTCGTAAGGTATCATTGTTGATACCTTATTGTTTTTGTTAAACCTATTTTCCACTTACTGTGCTGGTTTACTGATGTTAAATGACTTGTTATCCTTTTATTTATGTTTTTATTTAAAATAAATATTTAAATATATTACCCCACTGATTTCTCCATTTTTAGTAATTTTATTTTCATTTTTTTTATTATTGAAACTCATCAATAGCTTCTGCATTTTCCACCCTAGGTTGATACTCGAGTCGATCAGTTTTTCTGGTTTCCCAGGTAATAATTAGGTACCTCGGCTTATACTCGGGTCAGCTTATATTCGAGTATATACAGTAGATAAAGAGATAGCTGAACCCACTGCCATGCTGTGTAGAGCGCAGCCTTGTGATGTGTGCAGCACTGCATAGGGGGGCAGGCTGGACCTCTCCCTGCTGGGTGGGCAGAGTTGCCCTTGGCAGAAGGTAGGGGGCTGGAAGCCAGCTGTGGCATGTGGAAGGATAGAGAGGGAGAGGGGAGAAACAGAAAAGAAAAAAAGAAGAAGAGAACAGAAAAATGAGAGAGAAGAAAGAAAGAAAGAAAGAAAAAAGAAATAGAATGAAGGGGAAAAACACAACTGTGTTTGCTAAGACTGACTGTGATGGTAAAGATAGAAGATAGAGAGAAGAAAAAAATAGAGTAAAGCTGAATCCTGATGACCTGTACATGGGGGTAGAGGGGTTTAAATCTTGCCCCAGGGTGGCAGGTAGGAGTGCTCTTTTAGTGCAGGGTTCTACTAGAGCTGGGTGGAATTTCCCCAGTCAGCAAGACCACTGTAGAGGCCAGGCAGGTTTCCTTAGCATCATGGAGCACTGTAGAGGGCTGTCGCAGCTGCCTTGTGCAGGGTGCAGTGTTCCCACAAAGGGCAGCCTGGAGTTCCCCCTGCAGCTTGGGTGGAGTTGCTGTAGGCAGAAGGTAGTGGTCTGGAAGTCATCAGTGGTGTATGAAAGGAACAAGAGGGTGAGAAGAAGAAAAAGAAATAAAAAGAGAAAGAACAAAACAAAAACAAACTGGGCTGACTGAGTCTGATTGTGGTAGGAAAGGTAGAAGGCAGAGAGAATAAAGAGAAGAAAAAGAATAGTAAGAAAGAGATAACTGAGGCCTGATCACCAGACTGGAGGAGATCAGTCTGGAGGAGTTCCAACCCTGCCTCAAGGTAGCGGGGTGGTGTGCCTGCTTGGTGTAGGGTCCCATATATGCTGGGCAGGATTATCCTCGAAGGCAAGATCCCAGTATAGGCCAGGCAGCTGTGCCTGTAACTGTGTTATGTGCTGGAGATCACTGGTATAGCTTCCTTGTGCTGTATGCAGCACTATAGTGGGGTGGGAGGGGGCGGGTGGAGTAGTGGGCGAGGGGTGTTCCCTCAGCCACATGTAGGGCCCCAGGACAGGCAAGGGATCCCCTAGCCACTCTGAGGACAAGTAGGACCTCCCCAGATACACATAGGATTACTGAGGGCTCATAGTAACTCCACCCACCCCCTTGGCTTGCAGAGTTGCCCTAGATTGTGCCACATTGGCTGAAGCCGTTTATTTTCCCCCTCACCGCTACCCCCCTAGAATTGAATTAAATTAATTTGGCCCCCTGGCTCTGGGCTCTGGGTTTGTGCTTGATAAGATATTCTCAAACTGAACCTTGCTCCAGAGGTTCTTTATTATGTTGAAAGCCTCCAGACTCTGAGCTAACTGCTGGCATTCCTTAGCAGGGGCTCCTTATTATGCTAATGTATTTTTAAAGGACTCATCCTACCTGTTTGTCTTGGAGTTAAACAATGAGCCTGGGATTTCCAGTTTTTACCAAGAAAATATTTTTTCTCTGTTTTATATGAGTGTTCTGATTTCGGGGCTGTCACACTGATCCCCAGAGAAGGAAATCGAATTTATCAGAGAGGTTGTTTTCTTCTGGGCCAACTAACTGAATTTGCACCCTGGGCTATGACTACCTGCTTATGTCTGCCCCACCATGATCTGACTCAGGTCAGTTTCCTGACGTCTTCTCAATTGTTCCAAATCCATGGCTACCCACACTGACCCTGACCCCTAGGCAATGAGCTCAAGGCTGTTTACAGCCTGGGGACGGGGTTCTCTTCAAGTCAGGGATTATGACCCCTTTTGGACATCAGTCTGGGGACATCCTGCTCACTGCCAGACTAAGGTGTTGGTAACTGCTCCATCTGGGGTCCATGAGCCCAGCCCACCGAACCTAGAGTGTTTTACTGTGATTTGGTTCACTCTGTGAGTGAAAATAAAAAAGTGGGGTTCAGGACAGAGCCTAGTACCCTGATTCTAATTTTAGGACTCCATCTCCCAGTCTCCTTCATCTTACCTCCCAATTTTCTGGTCTAGCAGCAGGGCTCCAAATGGGGAAATCTAACTGGATGTCATCTTCTTTCATCCCATCATGGTTCTTAAAAAGAAAATTGGAACATAAAATATGCCTTACAGTTCCCATCTTGTGATGAATGCAGGTATTATTTTTCTAAGCATGAATAAATTCATGAATAAAATAATTATTTCTAATGTAGTATGTCAAACAAGATTAACATAATTGCTTAATTATATTAAAATAATATAATGAGATTATATTATTTAATGAGATTGTTTCATCCATTTCAATGAAAAAAATAACATATTAAACAAAATATGTTTTCACTATTACTTTCTTTTTGTCCTAAACAGGAAACAAGGAACTTTGGCTTTGTAATTCTTAAATCAATTTTCAATTATTAGTAATCATTTTATGGGGCATAGTAAATTTATTTTTGTGGGAATATCTTATAATCAAGGCAAGATAGTCTCTTTGTAGTCTTCGAAGAATCCAAATGCTTTCCTGACTTCTCTGTGACTCTTGAAGTGCCATTTTGAAAGCCAAATTAATAAGTTTCTTTTTTTTTATAACTCATCCTTATCCCATAAAATCACCTTAGTTAATGTTAATGCGAAGATAATAACTATATTCTTGTGCCACATCCACCCTTTCTTTAATATATAAAGATTGATGATCAGTCTTAAGTACAAGAATTTTGGCCAATGAAGGAAGGAATGAAGTAAATTTGCACACAGCTTATCATGACCTCTTTGTAAAATTGCAAAATACACATGGTTTATTGCTTCTACACCATGAACTTTGAGAAGACTCATTTGCATATCTCTATTTTTGGCTAATTTCCACTATCTACTGTCCCGAATACTGTATTTAATTATATCTAAAACTCCCATGATTCTTATACTTCTTATTTTTCCATGGATCATAAGAAAAACAATACTTTTAAGGAAACTACAAAATGTTTACTTATCAATTAGATGTGTTATTTTATACATCATTAGGGACTTTTTTTTAAACTTTGACAGTTCTTATTCTATCACTTTTGAGTATGTGAGGCCTGGTGATTTAGCGATTACAAGTTGGGCAGCTAATCAACAGGTCAGCAGTTTGAAATCACCAGGCACTCCATGGGATCAAAGGCATTCTATTCCTATGAGGAGTTATACTTTTAGAAACCCACAGGGGCAGCTCTATTCTGTCTCATAAGATCACTATGAGCCATAATCAACTTTGGGAGTGAGGGTTGTTTTTTGTTTGTTTCTTTGTTTTTGTGCCTACGTGAAAAGCTAATACACACACACACATCAGTTAATATATTTCTAATGCTGATTCCCAGTCAGGTTCAACTTTTATGAATCTCTTTCCAATCAGTGTTGTTGAGGTTCCATTTCTCCATACAATATCATCTTCTGTGCAATCAAGAACTTTAGCGCAGGTGATTTTCTGAAAACTGACAAATAGCAGTTCTGGTGTCATTCAATTTACACAAACCTGTATCAATTTCATTGCCAGGGTTCTCTTGAAATCACAGTTCTTGCTCTCTTCTCTCTCAGATATTTGCTTCAAGGTTCCACTCTCAATGAGGTCTTCCCTGACCGCTCTCTGTAAAGAGCACCCACACCTTCCAGCTGCCTTTCCATTTCTGCTCATGTTTACTCAACACTGACATCAGTCCAGTCATTGTGTTATGTGTCTATTATCATTCCCCCAAACACACTAGACTAAAAGGTCTATGTGAACAAGATGGTATTAACAGTCTTTTTCTTCCCAGAGCCTAACCCAGTACTAACCCCATATTTTATTTTTGGTCTTAGATCCAAGCAAAGGCAACCTCAGAACAAACCATTTTCCAGGACTGTGCAATCCACACAAATGGTTGCAGTTTGAAACATTGTAATCTGCAGGGTTTTCCTTGGAAGAATTTTGGAAGCAGATTGCCAGTCTCTTCTCTCTAGTCTTAGTCTGGGTAGAAAAGTGAAACTTCTAAATATGGCTCTTTTTCCCATGCCTCTGTATCTCTCAGGTCATCATTGGGTGGGGTTATATAAATGGAGTGCGGGGAAACACTAATGGAGGGGACTGGTCCATTTTGGTTACCTTTCCCCTTCTGATAGGTATCTTAGAAGCAAAACAGAGAGAATTCTTGTACCATTGAGTCACACGAGTTAGCAGCAGAACATGTTCCAGATTCCTGCCTCAGGTTATGGCAGGCAAGAACAAAGTCACCAGAGGCTCACCATGGAGGCCATGGGACAAAACAAAGGAGTCACACTAAGATCAAAGACCGAGACAAGTAGACCATGAGACAGGACAGAGGAGCAGGGCAGACACTGTGAGATTGTGAGGCAGCAGTGCAGGTGGCCTTCCTGGCCCACAGAATTAGGCTCTAGTACCATGTGGTTGTCAGAGATACTGGCCTGCTGACCAATGAGAGGTGTTGCTGCGGACCCAAGACTGTGTCCTTAATGGTTTATGATTCTAACTTTTGCTAACCTAGTAACTTCCCAAATAACAAAAACTCACTGCTACTGAGTTGCTGCTGATGCAAAGCGATCCCAGAGGATAGGGTGGAACAGCCCCTGTGAGTTTCTGAGACTCAACTCTTAACAGGAGTAGAAAGCCCCCTCTTTCTCTCCCAGAGTCCGTTGTGGTTTCAAACTGTTGGTGTTGCAGTTAGCAGTTCAACTCATAACCACTGTTCCCCTGGGCCCCCTCAGCTTCCCCAAGAAATCCCTTTCATCGTAAGTATTGCTGGTGAATTCTGTGTGACCATGACAAGGGAGTATCAAATTCAGCAGAGAAGCAGGGTGTCATGGTAGGAAACTACAAAATGTTTACTTATCAATGAGATCAATTAGATGTGTTATTTTATACATTGTTAGGGACTTATTTTAAACTTTGGCAGTTCTTATTCTATCACTTTTGTGTAGGTTAGGCCTGATGAATTTAGCGATTACAAGTTGGGCAGCTAATCAAGAGTCAGCAGTTTGAAACCACCAGTGCTCCTTGGAATCAAAGAATCAGATTAGAGTGAAAGATTGATGGAGAGTGGACCAAGTCTGACCTCTACCTTATGGCAATCGGCCTTGGGTTTTGGTAAAGATGAATTATCTTCCCTTCTATTGCTTGAAGAGATCAGTTATGGCTTCTGTGTCATTTATTCATCTAGTAATTACAATGAAACCTCGAAAGCATTAGAGCAACACACAGGCTCATTGGCAGAGAAGTGGTGACCGTGGATAAAGTGCAATGGCCAGACAATGCATCAAGGTCTTCAGCATGAAGGTCAAGTTTTCTACCACTGAGCCCTATTGTTGCTACCTTATAAAAGGCACTCAATACATACCTACTGAATAAATGAATATTGACCTAGACCGTGGAAGAATGAAAAACCTATATCTAGTTCACAGGCATCTCTTTCCTTATGAGAGATAAGACATATCTATATTTAGAACATTTCTTTCCCTCTGAATCTGATTTCATGCTAACAAACTCTAACCCTGATTTTGGACACAATACTAATATCCATCTGTACCCAAGCTGCTGACACCCTGTGCCTTTAGGAGTTCTGTCTTTTTCCATTCTGAATATTTTAATGCCAAAACAGCTTCTGGTCAGCTCTTGACTGGTCAGCCATGTGACTCTTTCCGGGCTATTTAAATTCCACCATGCTCATGAGTTTGGTTGTGAGGACTCAATTAGAAGTGGAATGTAAATACCATTGCATGGCATCTGACACAGTATAAATGTATGCTAAATATTGGTTATTATTACATTTTGATAATAAAACACACCGGGCCCTGCTCTTCATTTCCAACCAGCAGTTGCCCTTGAGTTGATTCTGGCTCCCGGCCACTCAAGCTGGGCAAGAGAAGAATTGACTTCCACAGGTGTTAATGTGGGCGATCTTCTGCCATGCTTCTGGGTGAGCTCGCAGCGCCTGCCTTTGTGTGAGTTGTTCAGGACACACTGTGTGTGCCACCCCCTGTGTCTACATTAATTTAATTAAAAATTCTTCAATTCTATTTCAGATGCCATATGTCTGCAATGTACAAAATTAAACACATGTGAATGCATGAATCTTAGCTCATGAAATGTTTCTATAAATAACAATAGGCACTTTATCCCATCAAATAGTGATTTAGGTGAAGGAACAAAAATCGATGTAGAAATTTTTGAATGGGTATGTGATTCGCTTTGTTCATTTTCACCAAAAGTAAATAAAACTAATGACCAATTTAAAAAAAACAGGTGGAGGTGCAAACAGCTGCAAATAGGCACAAACAACTCTGTTGTAGGTTCATCAAAATCTATTTATGGGCAAAATTTCTGGTTTCAAGTTGTTAGTGTCTTTGTGAGAAGAATATAAAATGAGCCCAGAGAAGGCCTGAGGCTTTCTCCCATGCTGTTCCTTGACTGGAAATGTTTTGCCTCCAGCTACTCTGCGGGCCAGGCTTCCATTGCTACATGGTGACCTATTACGTGGGCCTTCTCTACTCGCGGAAAAGTGGCACCTGTCTAAAGTTATTCTTCTCTACCGTCAGATCCAGTTCATTTTTTCATGGCACCGTGAAGTTTGCAGTTATTTATTTCTTGCCCATTTCATCACTGGTCTTCCATTAATGTATAATCCAGCGAGGGCACGGACAATTAACTTAATTTTCACTCGTCATCAGAATGCCCGGCACATAAAAATTAGTCAATTGATAGTTGTGGGAAAATTTATTAAAGAAGAATGCAATGGAAATTGAAGGAAATTCCTTCAATGATTTGGATTTTCATCTTTGTTATATTGTATGCATAGAACTTTTGGGTCACAACAGAAATGTTCACAATTGAACTATGATTTATTCATGCAAAAAATGAGTAGATTTGTAGCCTGTCTCTCACATTAAAGAATCAGTGATTATTTGAAGCAAAAGGAAGGTGTGTCTGCTTGTTGTAAGGGGAAAACAGATCCACAGAATCTTAAATTTAAGACACTCTTGTTTTTTCCTGGCCTTCCTTTTCATGGTAATACTAGAGAAGCCACTGAAAGTGATTGACCTGATTTCTTTCTCTGAAAGTTGGTGTATTTGAAATCCACCCTGAGAGCCCTGTAATATTTTCTTCTTTTACATTAAATTCCCTAGTATTGATTTTTTTAACTCTATAATGCAGCACGAGGAGCTTACTCCTAATGCATCAAGTTAGCAGGTGACTGCTCTTTCCACTAATGCTCTTCTCACGTCAGGGTTGCAATCAGCTTCCCCTGAAGAACAGTCATAGACTGAAGAGTCCACAGTTCTTCCAACACTGTCGAACCCAGACGTCTGTCTCTTATTTTCAGATCCCTCTGAGTTTGGACATAGCAGTTACATATTGGGCTGTGATCTGGAAGATCAGCAGTTTGAAACTACCACCTGCTCTGTGAGAGAAAGCTGGGCTTTCTACTCAAGACTTACAAAATTTACAGGAACTTTAGTCAGTATTGACTTGATGACTGAATGAGTGAGATCATGATGTGAATTTAATATAACCAAAATAGTTATTAGTAAAAAATATCTAGTTATTCCTGTAAAAGTCAACACCAGCCCTTTCGTTGTTCAACATCATTGTGAAGTTTAGAACAGTGGTTCTCAGTCTGTGGGTCGCGACCCCTTTGCAGGTTGAACGACCCTTTCACAGGCGTTGCCCAATTCAGAACAGTAGAAAAATTAAAGTTATGAAGTAGCAATTAAAATAATTTCATGGTTGAGGGGGGTGTTCACCACAACATGAGGAACTGTATTAAAGGGTCGCAGCATTAGGAAGGTTGAGAACCACTGGTTTAGAAGTTCTGAGGCAATTCACCTGTGTGTACTTTTGAGCAAGAATTGGTAGATTTGGGAAGACACGTCATAATTATCATCTTTACCTGTGTTTCGAATATGGGGTCTCTAAATTCGGTTGAACCCTAAATTTAGGATTTTCCGGGAGGACACTAACTGTACACTCATCTATAGACCAGGGGCAACCCTCCAGAAACAGACTTGTTAGCTTTCTCAGGTGAGAAGTACCTTGGTCCTTGACTTCCCACCAGAAAGAATGTGTGCCGAAGCCTGGTTTGTGCTCCACGTGGTTCTTATACAGGAGAGGAGCAGTGTCAGGCGGTACAGTGACTGAACACAGGAACACCCACGGCGCTGCGCATGCATGAGGGGAAGGAGGGGAGGGGAGGCGAGGCCTGCGTGGAAAGGAGAGAGAAGCAGCGGACAGACAGAGACCAAGGCACAACCTTACGGAACCGGGAAGGAGTGGCTGGAACAGAGTGGGCTCCAGGTTCTGCTTTTTTGGGGCCTTCCGCTGGGAGTTGTGGTTGACGGTGCTGGTTAACCCCATTGGCTGAATTAAGCCCACCTGGCCTAGATTGGGGCCACCCAGGTGTACCGCCCACCTAGGCAAACCACTCTTTTCTGGCTCAGAGCCTGAATTTAGCATTCCTTTCTGCCCTATTGGCTTCCATCTTCCTGTAGGGAGCCCTCTAGGCGTGGAGAGGAATAACCCCAAATCTGGTTTCCTACCAGATTATTTTTTCAAAGCTATGTATTTAATTTTATTTTACAAAGCATCCTTATCACCTTCAAAGTACTCCCCATTACACTTAATACATTTGTCAAATCTGTGATTCCATTCTCAGAAACATTTTTGAAACTCATCTGTTTCCGATCTGAAACTCATGACAGCACCTGCCTCTTTTTTTCTCTTCAACTCTTCTACATGGTTAAATCACTGTCCTTTCGTGTCCCTCTTCATTCACAAAAGCAAAAAGAAGGTGCACGGAGCATGGCCAGGTGAGTCAGGCCCATGGGGCAAGAGAGACATGCTGCGTTTTGTTTTGCTTTTTGCCCAAAATTGGCACACTGAGATGGCTGTGTGAGCAGGCGCATGGTCATGGTGGCAAAACCTGTCTGCCACAAATCAGGCCTGGTTTTTTCTCACACTGTTATGCAATCTTTTTAGAATCTCTAAATGGAAAGCTTAATTAACAATCTGACCTGGTGGAAGGAATGTCAAATGCACTATCCCCCTCACATAAAAAAAACAAAAAACCAACAAATGAGCATCTGCTTTTGGGCGGTACCCCCTCATATAATAACCAGTGACATCCCATGTTATACTTCATATATTAAGTACTTAGAATGTGTCATGCTGTGTGTTCAACATTTTACATTTAATATTTCATTTAAGGCATTTGACACACTCTGAGGTAAAACAGTAGGAAATAAAGCTAAAAGTCATTGTTATCTAAACGATTCCTGCTCATAACAATCCTGTGGAGGCTGTAAATCTTTAAGGGGCCAGATAGCCTCCTCTTTCTCTCGCAGAGAAGCTGGTGGTTCTGAACCTTTGACCTTGTGGTCAGCAGGCCAATGTTTAACCAATAGTGCCACCGGGGTGCCTAGGAAGTCAAGCTATCAAATGACAGGTGTATAGGTGGATTTCCCATCAGATGTTACGTCTCACAAAAGGGCAAACTCGCCTTTAAACAGCAGCACTTGGTTGGCAGAGAGCAGACAATGCTATTCAGTGTGTTACCTCAAGGGCAGCTTTTGAATTGCAATCTGGGGACTGACTGTTTAAAAACAACTCAGAAAGACGTATCCTTCATGAGATGCCCAGGCCTTTGACCTTGTACTCTCTTAGCCTCACACTCTTCTCTGTCCAAACAAGATGATCCAAGTGGCCCACTCATCCGGCCTCTCATGTTGTGTGTCCTTTTGATGGATGGTCTACCCCGGGGCAGTTCAATCATTCCTTTGATTACGTCTACTTCCGCACTGGCAAACGGATCTGGGAAGGCCGTCTCAGGGTTGTGCTCCTTCGCTGGGCTTCAAATTAAGTTTTCCAAGTTAGAAGAACCTTAAACTGCAGACTTTTCAGATATGGTGCTAAAGGTATTCCAAACGCCTGCAAGAATACAGGATAGTCTCATATACTGAGTACTTACAACGTGCCATGCTACATATTGCAACATTTTCCATTTAGTATTTAATTTCATATTTTTGATACCCTCTGAGGTAAACAAATAAATGTAGGTGTACTGGTGGCCTAGCTGGTAAGCTCTGGGTTGCTGAATGAAAGGTCCAGAGCTCGGGGGAAGATGAACCTATCTGCTCCCATAGGATTTACAGCCTCAGACACACTTGATGAATGGATCCTGACTCGACTACGGTGACTTTGAATAAGGAAGTGTAATTAGGCTGAAGCAACTGAGGTTACGAAACAGCGGGCTAGTTCTTACTCTAATTTCACACAACTAGCAAATACAAATTGACATCCAACCCTTTGGTCTATCTGGAAAACATTCATTCATCCTAACACTCACTAATGAGGGCTACTGTGAATATGTGTGTATTTGCTTGTATGTATGTGGATACATATGTGCAAATACACACACGTATGCACACAAATGTACTTTTTGAAAAATCCCACTTTGGTTCCTTTGTCAAGAATGTTTTGAAGCCCTATTCTATGTTCTTATTGCTGTTGGATATTGTTGAGTCCATTCCAACTCACCGTGACCTGTTGCAGAGTGGAGCCACACCCGTGGGTTTTGTAGGCTCTAATCTTTCTGAACCAGGGGATCCGGGTGCCATAGTGGGTAAGGCTTGGGCTGAGAGCCACAAGGTCTGCAGTTTGAAACAGGAATTTTACCATTCTAGTAAAGCTGCTACAGAGGAATTGATATCCTTAAGTGTCTATATTTACCAATTCATTTTAGCTTTAAATGTAATTCTTCTCCTTGAATGTATGACTTTTCCTGACTTTGAAGACTAACTACATCGGAGATTTTAGCTGTTTGTTGTCCATTACCTCTATGTGTGCTCATAATAAGCAAATAGAAAAAATAGCTAACAAATACTTCTAGACTCGAGCAACACCTAGTCACAAACCTAAGCCCTGGTTGTGCAGTGGGTTAAGCATTAGGTCAATAACGGCAAGTGCAGCAGTTTAAACGTATTAACCACTCTGTGGAAGACGAGGCTGTCTGCTCCTGTACAGCCCTAGGGGACCATCTCATAAAAGGTGTTCCTGTCTTTGACCTTCTACTTCGCCAAGCATGGCATCCTTTACCAGGGACTGAGAATATGGTCAAAGTATGGGAGACAGTCTCACCATCGCTGATTTTAAGGATCAATCTGGCAGTACTTATTTCAAGAATTGATGATATTTGTACTGATGATGCAAAGACAATATTGGGTAAAATGAATGGCGATTGGGTAAAACTAATGGTTTTTGTGGATGAAAGTAAAACAGAAGTACCAGGTGTTCATAGTGATGGAGGTCTTTTCCTCCCTACCTTCATATCAAATTTAAATGTGTGTATGCACACATTTTATTAAATCTAGACTATGTCTTTTTAATATACGGAGCGAAGAAATGGAATCATGTAAACCACAGCTGCCACTAGCATTAGCCCAGAACTAGTTGATGCCCACTGATCTCTCTGATTAGAATCCTGATGGAATGTCCTGGATAGAAAGGGATGGGGAAGATCAGAAAACAATTCAATATCATAAAGAAGACCAGACTTGCTCGACTGATAGAGGAGGTCAGAACTTCTGATGCGGTAGCCTTAGACACTCTTCAAGCATAAAACAAAACCCAGCCCTGCAGATTCACTTTCAATCAAACCATAAACAAACGGGCCTGTGAAGTGAAAAATAACAGCAGGCAGGCAGGCACTCCTCAGGAGAGTTAACCACAGGAGCCGATCAGGAGAGCATTTCCCCTGAAAGGAAGCTCAGAAGGCAGGAAGGAATATGGAGAGGAAGGCTGGGAACATGTCCCCGAGGCAGGGAGGGACAAGAGCGCTGGTAAGTTGCGGCTGTTGCAGTGTTTGTGGCCCCCTCACAGTGTGCTCCGGCCCTCTGCATGCTGTGAAACAAGGTGTGTGTCGGTAATTGACAGGAAAACTACCTTGCCCTGTGAACTTTCAAATGAACTACAACACAAAGTAAAGGTTTCAAAAAACAGTGTTCCTAGAAAGCAAATGTTCATGCCTCAGTAGTGAAAACGCATGTAGGGCTGCATAGACTCCCCTAGATAGAGCCCCTACAATGACTGTCGGGTTAAAAAAATAAGGGTGCGAATTACATGCAAGCACGTCATAGCCGCTTGTACCAATTTTATTAGGTTCACATTAAATAGCACCATATGTTGTTCAAGGACAAATAAAAACCCTCGATAAATGTAACGAAGCTGAATTGTAAAGATACATATTACTTACTCCATATAAATGATTTCTGGTGGAGAAAAATGGATTGAAAGGCCATGGTGTAAGGTAACAGGAATAAAATAAAAAGTGGTTTCTCACAAAACAATTATAGAGCACCGTGAGCGGAATAGTATTATTAACTCAACTTTTTGGCCAACGTCCTTGCTTTATTGGCCCACCAGTGTTGTACAAGTTTTGTTTTAAATCATTTTATTGAGGGTTTGTGGTCAAACGTAAGAACAACCAAAACAACCTCTTCCCAAAGAAATAAAATAGCCTGCAGCTGTCTTGAAGAAAGAATCCTCTCTTCTGTCAAGGCAACTACTCGATGCAGGGCTATTTATTAAAAGCAGGCAGCTCTGGCTCGCACCTTCCCTCGCGTCAGCCTCGGGGAGTCTGACCCCGTCCATGAGATTCGACGATGCTTATATTTCTTGTAAAGCCTCACAGAATACCGGAAAGGACAAGCACCCTCATAATAAACCTTCTCAAAAGGCCAAAATAATCTAATCCTATGACACTAAGCATGTCCCACGTGTTACTAAATCTGTACGTACTTTCATTTCACCTTTCCATAATTGTTGTGGTGGTGGAAAAGGAATGATATATTTCACAGTTCAGTTATCCTGAAAATTCTGCGAGTCAGCCTGCTAACTTTGCATTCTTATTTTACATAAGATTTGCTTATGTCAAGGTCAATTATTTTATCTTTCATAAAAATACTTTATATTCTCTAGGCACACAGGAATATTTACCAAGTTTTCCTTAACTTAGGAGGGAAGCAATGCAAACTGTCATTTCTTTCTTGAGCCTTCTTGCTTTCCCTTTCATGAATAGTCTCAGCTTCTTCAGATGGGAGAAATGATATGAACGCATTATCAGGCTAGCCTCTCCGGTTAAATTACAGATAGGAAGATGGAATATGAGATGTCCTACAATGGGCATTTGGGTTTGTGGACAGTTCTGGAAGGAAGAAGGACAAAATTTCTAAATCCTGAGTTCTGACATTAATTTCTCACTAACATTTATTTTTAAATGGAATGTACAACTTCATTTTGGTATTGGGCTAGACAAAACTGATCTAAAGAGAGAGACTACAAGGTTCTAACATTTTGCCAGGACTTCAATTCCGTCACGTGATGTGTGGACTAGTTATCATGTAGAAGTTGACCGTTTCCTCCCAAGCTTACCCAGTGTACGGACAGCACGGCACAGCGTCCGATGTCATCTTTGATCCCCTTTCTCCAGAAACCTTGACTTCTCTTGTCTTAAATTTCAATCATACCCTGTAATCTTTTGCATTAACCCCAAGAGCCAGGCTTCAAATTCCTTAGTAACTATCCCTTGTAAGATTATTACATTGCCTTACCTTTATCCCTAATATCCAGAGTTCCCAAAATTACTCCTTGCGTTGCTTTGAGTTCTAAATAAATTAGAACAAAATGCTTTATGAAGAGCAAGGCACACGTGTTCAAGCAAAAATCATTATCAAGACAATGTTTTAGTTATCTTACTCTGCTGCAACAGAAATGTCCCAGAGGATGGCATTCACAAAGTGTGTTCTCTCACAAGGTAGAAGGAAGTAGGGCCCCAGCTCGAAGGGAGGGCCTCTCCCTGTGGTTCTGAGAGAATCCCATGCTCTCCCTTCGGCATCCATGGGCCCAAGGTTCCTTGGGGATCTCTGAGTGCCTGGACAGCAATCTTTCTGGGGTCTGTAACTTCTCAGTGTAGAGATCCTAGGATCCACAAGACTCGCCTCACTTAGACTCTATTGTTCTCTCCTTCTAAGCTGGTTTCTCTCACTTTCTATCTCTTATAAAATAAAAGGGGATGCAGGCCAAACACTTTCTGCGGTAAATGGCTTGGGGGTTCCTAGCTGACATCCCCTGGCTTCCCTAGGTCAAAAGGAAGGGCTCAAGCCTGCCTGCCTGCGGAATCCTTCTCTTCCTGCTATGACACAAGCCCTCCCTCCCACATCACATGATTTTCCCTGCTGAGTTCAGTAATGCCTTTCAATGGCCACACAGAACTAACAGACACTATGCATAATAATGGTAATTAATTAAGAAAGTTAATAGGTTACCACAAATCAGGATCAGTAAACCTTAAGGATATAAGCACTGATCTACAGCAAACATTTCTCCTCAGCTCTTACCTGAGGCTCGTTCTGATCCTTAGCCTCTAGGCCACAAGAGCCCTTGGTCTCTACCTCCACAGAGCAGGACACGCCCCACCCCCACTGTGCTGCTCTGTGTCACGGTGCCAGAGTCTAGGCACTGCGCCACGGGCTCTTCCCATAGCTCTGGTGGATGGGTCAGAGAGGGATCTGGAATGTGCTCTTCTGATGGTCCTAGGCTTTTCCCTCTCCCTGGTCCTGCTTCAAAGATTGCTCCCTCATATAGTGCAGGGGAAAGATAATGCAAACAACGTCATCCCCTGATTTCATGTTACACACACCCTATTTGCATAGCCTCACCCAATGCTTTGATAGGTGTTACAGAAACTTGGGTAGAAGAGCCATACTAAGGAATTTCACTCCAACAAACTCTCTTTGCACTGGGTTAGGCTTGTGGCCTGAGGGTCGTATAACCTCCCCCAATGGCCTTAAAACGTATTGGTTGAACACATTAGATCAACTCAGAAGAGATGACTACATTAACTATCAAATTACAATATCATGGTAGCCAAACCAGTGAGGATTATGGCCTAGCCAAGGAGGAGCACATTTTAGGGGAGCACAATTCAATCTATGTGATAATAAAAATTATGTGAAGCTGTTTAATATATGACATGTAAACCGGAATACCATTGAGACCTTCCAGTACTATGGAGTCCATTCTAACTCATAGTGATCCTGGTCAGGGCTACAGAGACTGTAAATCATTACAGGAGCAAATAGGCTCCTCTCTCTCCTGCAGAGCAGCTGGTA
The DNA here is from genome assembly GCF_050624435.1 of Tenrec ecaudatus. Classification (NCBI taxonomy): domain Eukaryota; kingdom Metazoa; phylum Chordata; class Mammalia; order Afrosoricida; family Tenrecidae; genus Tenrec; species Tenrec ecaudatus. Next base: position 276,274,797 of record NC_134531.1, read on the forward strand.
GGTTTTGAACTGCCCACTTTGTGTTTAGCCATCCCATGCTTACCCCACTGTGCCATTTAGACTGTGGTTGGGTGCCATCTATTTACACTGGAGAATCAAAACTTTGCAAAGTTTAAAGAGCTTCCAAATACTGTAATATACATATTTCCATGGAAACATTGTCAAGACAGTGTATTTATATAATATCAATTTACCATCAAACACAGCTTCAGGTCTGAACCTGGAGTGCTGTTTCTGAAACATGCATGTAGATAATTCTGAAGAGGCTCACACCTAAGGCAAAACTACCTTATTACTTCCTAGCCTAGTGTTCCACTTTAGGAAATCGGTCTCCTCAGGGCTTCGGGTTCTAAGAAAGACCTCAGGGCAAAGGTGACAGCCTCCTTGGCAGCCCACCCGCTTCCTCCTCGAGGACCCTGGTCTCTAGTCTGTGGCGATGCATATTGGCTCCTCCCTGCGGATCTCTGGGCACACGGACAGCAGATAAAAGTGTAGGTTCTGGGGGAGAGATGGGGCGGTGTTTCATGTCCAGGGGAAGGAGACAGGTGAGGGGGGTCCTGGGAAGTGGTGTTTCTGACCCCTCAGACGCTGAGAAGTGGCCTTTGTTTTAAATTCTAGTTTTCATAGCAATCGCATACATAATAGCTTCCAGACAGTCTCACGTTCGGTCCTGCAAGTTTGGACAGCCGCCAGAGCAGTGTGGAACCGGAGTCAGCACCCTCCCAGGGTTGGTAACAGCCAGAGGGGGGAAAGAGGCACCCTTCTTAGAGGGAAATGCATCTGCCTCATGTCGCCGAAGGTGTAGACATATGTGTATAATTCTCCTATCAGTGGGTGAGCCACTAGTTTCTCCGGTGCCATTCCGAATTCGTGGCATAATGGGATGCTGACATGTGGGCCGTGGCCAGCAATTGGGCACCCTCCACTGTGGCGGGCGCCACATTCCCAGGGGCACGTGCTTCTTTCACAGTCTGAGGCATGTGCTAATGCTAACCACGTTCTGGGAAACCTTTCTGCGGCTGTTTATCTTAGGAGCTGCTTCTAACAAGAGGGCCATTGGCTTCACTTATCCTTTTACAGGACATGAGTTAGAAATAGCTTTTAACACAAAGCCCCGGAGCTTTATCAAGAAAACAAACACAGAAAAATGCAAAACACAAATTTGAGACTCGAGGGACCTGATTCTAATCCTGCCTTTTGTTAGTAATTTGTTAGATGAATATTACTGTTTCATCTGATCACATATAAAATGAAACAATAAATTTCTTTGAAAAGTAAAGCATTATCATTATATATCCAGAACTCCTTTAAAAAGTTAAAAGACATAGGGGCTGAGTAAATCTTATAAATGTGAAAAGGCTCTACCAGAACTATATATCTTTTTTTTTAACTTTCTATTAGAGGTGGCAGTTTAATTCAGGCAAACGGGATTAACATCACTAGTCAGATACAAAGGCGGCTCCAAAAGTCAGAAACAGACTGCCATCAAGTTGATTCTGATAGTAAGTCATACAACCCTGACCCTGTAGCACAGGGTAGACCTGCCCCTGTAGGTTTCCAAGACTCTGTATGGGCGTAGGCAGCCTCTACAGGGAGTAATCGCAAGGGATTTTATAAAAAACTGAAAGTATACTCACCCCAAACTTCTGTTTGTGTCTCTTCTAGGATTTGCCCAACGTTAACTTTCTTCCTAACAGTATACTGTTCAATCCACTTCTTCCTGAAAAATTAAAAAGTTCTGGCTGGGATTTCTGCTGATATTGTATAAATTTATTTTAGTTACATATACCAGACATATATTATAAAATAAACTCTGAGTTATCAATGCCAGGAGAAAAGAACCCAATAATCAACCAACCCATTGCCACAGGGTTGCCCCTTTCAAAGCAAGAAATCCGAACCAAACACCAACAACCACTAATTCCATCAGCTTGATAGAATAGTCATCTGCTTATTCACACACTAGAGCATTTCAGCCTTAAATCCATGGGAATATGTCATTTGCTAGAGGCGAGTGTAAGGTAAAGCCTTAAATCTTCTTAAATCTGCTAGAGGTGAGTTTAAGGTAAAGGCTTGTTTGCTTAGGGGGTTTCTATACTTAGTTCTTGTGATGTGTCCTGGGAAGGGTGCTGTGAACCTCCAAAGGACAGTCAAAAGTCCCAGTATTTTATAGGACACAGCTCGGGTCAACAAAGGCTGTACAGAAGCAAAGCCACTCAAAAGTATCCAGTTAGGTACATAGTAAGGGCATATTTTCCCCCTGGGGTCTATTGTTAAGTGTTTGTTCCCGGTGGGAAATTTTCCATTTGGCTTACTAATAAAAGTGCAATTGCCTTCTCTGAGCCATACATGACCCCCTCCCTGCAATTTGACTTGCATTTTCGATGAGGTCCACTTATTACTCTTGTAGGAGTGGCTGTGGACTCGAGGTTCCCTTAGCACCATGTTTGTTGTATGGCAGCAAATGAACAGGCTTCTCCCTCACCAAGCCCCTACTCTTGAGAAACCGGAGGTGAGGTCAATTCTCTGTGGATGTGGATTTTAAGATTTACTTAGAACAGGGGTGATATGGGCTCTAGGTAGATGCTCTACCTCTTTGTTTGGAAGACCAGCTTAGGTGACCTGACCTGACAGCAGAAGCCTGCTATCCGTCTCGGAGTTTACCCTTATAGCAGTGGACTCACACAATATTGTTCCCTTTATGCCTGACTAACTTCACTCAGCATAATGGTTTCTATGTCCATCCACATCATGAGGTGATTTACTGCTGTCTTTTTTAGGGATGTGTAGTATTCCATTGTGTGTATGTACCAAAGTTTCTTTATCCATTATTTTAATGATGGGCATTTGGGCTGTTTCCAGCCTTTGCTATCACTGTGCAATGAACATGGGAGAGCATATGTCTGTTTGTGATCTGTCCCTTACTTCTCTGGAGTATGTGTCCAAAAAAGATATTGCCAGGTTACATGGTGTTTCTGGTCCTGATTGTGTTAGGTAGTGCCATATTACTTTCTATAATAGTTGTGCATATTTACAAACCCATCAGGTACATCAATTGGCTTGTTTGTCTTTTCAGAAATGTAGTGAGTCCAGGCAAAAACTGCTTCTTCGGTACGATGACACAGTAGGAAGGAATATTACCAAAAAATGTGTAGTACACCAAACTGAGGGAATTATAAGACGAGAAACTGGTAAATGCCATTATTTAATTAGGCATTTTCCTTAAGGTGACTTTGATTCTCCTTCATATTATTTATTATAGAGAAATCAGCATTAGTAAGTGTTAAACAGTTCCTCAGAAAAGACAGGATTAATACCTTAACATGGCTGTACTTTTTAGAATATTTACCCCTATCAGTTCCAGGAAATGGCAGAAAATTGATTTTTTTTTTTGAGCACTAAGAGTATATATACCAGGGCACATCAGAAAGTTAAGTGGAAATTCCATTACTTTTTAATTCCATGAAATGTTTGAACCATCCTCATATGTTTTCTGGTTTAATTCTCACCTGAGTCCTATGTAATATAACTTACTATTCCCATTTTCCAAAAACTGAGGCTCAGGATGAGGAAATAACATATCTATAAAGACACACAAGGAGCCCTGATGGCGTAATTCTTATGTGTCGGGCTGCTGACTACAAGGTCAACAGTTTGAACCCACTAGCTGCTCAGCAAGAGAAAAACAAGGACTCAACTTGATGGCAGTGAGTGAAATGGATTCCTGGGTAAAAACACAGTGAGTTGATATGAGAAGGTATGTTAATGTTTTATACTTTATAATGTTTTATAATGTTTTATACTTTTTTCATTGCCGCTATAGTTTTACTAGTCAAGTTCTCACATATACCTGCATATTTTACTATTGATGGCGGGAGAGACTACTGGGAGCACAATTAATAGTTTTTATAAAGTAGATAGTCTACTGTATCCCACAGATGAATGTTTCATTAGTAATGCATGATGAGGGCTCAAATACATTTTTACTTTAAGAAATAGCCATAGTAGCTGCTAGCCTTAACAAATGCATTAAATCATGGTAAACAACGAACTCACATTTTCTAATTTTATTAATATAGAAATTCTCTTTATTTTTTCTTTAATTTCATTCAACTTTTAAAATAAAATGAAACTACATTTATTGTGTGATATTTATGCCTCTATTCTCAATATGGTAGAAACCAAATTGCTCATTCCTATCTGAGGCATGTCCCCAAGTATAGATGAAACCTTTAAAGGTTGTTGATTGTGTACTAGAAGCAATGCACTATGATTACTTTTTAAAAAAGTAGATATAAATGATCTAGCCTCCATCTTCCAGAAATTCATAGGATACTTAGGAAAATTACAATGCAGACCATTAATTAGTATATTTTAGTTGACCAACCGCTCTCTTGCCACTCCTCTGCCACTTCTGTGGTATGATCGCTTTGTTTCCCTGGGTTCAGGGAGGTTCTATGTGCCGGATTCTCAGGGTCCAAAGGACTTGCTCTACTCCTGACGTAGCTCTCTCTTAATGGTTGTGAGATTCCCCCCATCCTGCTTCTGAAATGGCTCTTTTGAAGTCCAGCCTGATGGAAAAACTCACCAATTACCTCATTTGTAGACGTTTTTACAATCAGAATTAACCTTGTTAACAGTCCATCAAATAATATAATATAATCCTATCAGTATTTTCTCTCACCATCTCTTACCCAGACCTATCAGGAAAAAAGTTACTTGGTGGAGGTTACAAAGACTATGGCCCTAAGAGGTATATTAAATAATGCACTGTGCTGTGGGTTTCATTTCTGGTGATTAAACAATTGTAGTTCAAACATAATTATTGTTAAAGAGGTGTCATTTTGAATACAATGGAAAATTGGGCTCCAAGATCTATTCTTCCAGTTTCAGAATGCAGTCACAAATTACTTTGGAGAACAAAGTTCAGTGTAAAATTACATTTAAAAAAAATTTTTAAGTGTACATATGCTAAAAAATATGTAGGAAAACAGATATTTGTAAGCCTTAATTCCTAAGGCATCAGCTCTCTAGATCATTTTGATTATCAACTAATTACCAACCCTTTATTAGTAAATACAACCTATCAAAAGACAACCTGTCATCAGTGTATATAATATCATGGTCATAGAATAATACCAATTAAAAACCACAGCACAATTATGGTGTTTGGTAGGCCACACCTAAGTTAACATTATAAGCCTGCATACATTATTCAATATACCCTGCCTATTTCTTATAGATGAATAGCATCTAATTTAATAAAATTTAATATTAACTGAGTTAATATTCCATCCACTGTTTTTTTAAGATAGCCTGATTTTATTCCTTTTCCCATTAGACTATCTTCCTTTTCTAAAACTGCTTTAAAATGATTAATAGTGATAAAATTGATAATGTAGCTATATATACATACTTTCCAGCTATAAAAAAATATTCTTAGACCATTTACATTTGATCTATAATATCTATGTTGCCTTTTCAAGGATAGAATGTTTTCCTTTAGCCAGCTGCCACTTTCATGCTACTTTTCCCATATAAGTTGAGTGCAATAATTATGTATCCATAATAATGTTAAATATATTCAGATTTTCTCTAAGATACAAAATTAAAAGCAGGGTAGAAATATTAGACTTGAAGGTATTGTCCTCCTTTGAGTTTCCACTGTATTATGCTTATGTGTTTTAAAAATGAGAAGAGAGTCTGATTTGGGACCCATACTATAGAAAACAAGGGGAAGATATCAATTTTCATGAAGATGTTTCAGGACCAGGCTCCATTTTCTTCTGCTACTCACAAGCCTAATCTAAGTTGGTGCAAAAGCAATGACGTGAACAACAAGCAAAAATGATTTCAGAAAAGACTTTGAAACTTGTCCTTGAAATTACATAGCTAAAATGAATAGATCAAATAGAAAGTGAAAATACAGAAGAGAATAATTAAAAGTGTAGTTCTAGTCGGAAAAGTAAAGTAGTAAGATGGGAAGTGAACAGATTTGGAGTTGTAAACTAACAGGGAAGGATGTGCTCAGCTTTCTCCAGTATATAAAACTGTAAGTAAAAATTCAAGTGACTAGTCACAATATAGGATTCTATAAGCAAAATATTGAATGATATAGGAAACCTAAAACGAAGATGGAAGGGACGCACAGAATCACTGTACCAAAAAGATTTGGTGTACATTCAAAAAATTTAGGAGGTAGCATATGATCAAGAACCAGTGGTACTGAAGGAAGAGTCCAAGTGTACTGGATGTGTTAGCAAAAAAACCCTAGGAATTGACAAATTACCAATTGTAATGTTCCAACAAATGGAAAAAGTAAATGCTGGAAACATTCACTGTCTATGTAACAATATGTGGAAGGCAGTTACTTGGCCAAGCAACTGAAAGAGATGTATGTTTGTGCCTACTACAGAAAATGATCGAAGAGAATGCAGGAATTAGAGAGCAATATTAGTCAATCTCACATGCAAGTGAAGTTTGCTTAAGATAATTGAAAATGGTGCTCGCTTCGGCAGCACATATACTAAAATTGGAACGATACAGAGAAGATTAGCATGGCCCCTGCGCAAGGATGACACGCAAAGATAATTAAAAATGCTTGCTGTGTTATATAAACTGGGAGCTGACTGCAGAGATTCAAGCCAGATTCAAAAGATGATCCAGAATGACGTTCCTGATATAAAATGAATCTTGGCTCATAGAGAGAATACCAGAAAATATTTATCCATTTGTAATTGACTATGCAAAGGAATTTGACTGTGAGGATAAAATTTCAAAAAACAAGAATTCCAGAATTCTTAATTATGCTCATGCAGAAGGTACTAGGAGACACTTGGTCCAACAGAACAATTATTATGTGGTTTAAAAATCCACAAAGGTATGCATAATAGTTGTATCCTTTCCCTTTCATGTTCAATCTGTACGTGAAGCTAGACTATATGAAGAAGAATATTGCATAAGAATTTGAGGGAAACTCATTAGCACTCAGTGACATACAGTTGAAATAGCCTTGCTAACTGCAAGTGAAGAAGACTTGAGCCATTTAGTGATTCAAATCAAAGACTCCACTTTTAACTATGAATTACATATCTATATAAGGGAAACAACAATCTTAACACCTGGACCAATAGACATCATGATAAATAGGGGGGGGGTAGGATTCCTTTTTTCTTGGATGCATAATCAACACCCATGGAAGTAGCAGTCAAGAAATCACAATTGGAGAAATTAAACTGGGAAATCCTCAATGTTAAAAAGAAAATGTGTCACTTTGAGAATTAAGGTAAAAATAACATGAGATGGCTCTTTCAGTGGCCTCAAAAGCATGCAGAAGCTGGATACTGAATAAGGGACATTGAAAATAATGGTGGATGTCTTTGAATCATGGTGTTGGCAAAGAATCATGAATGTGTCTTGGACTTCCAGAAGAGTGAACTCATCTATCTTGCAAGAAGTACAGCTCGAGTGCTCTTTAGCAGTAAAGATCATGAGACTCCATCTCATAACACTTGAACACATTATCAGGAGGGGCCAGTTCCTAGAGAAGGACGATGAAAAATCCCTCAGGAAAGAGGAAGCCCATCCATGAGATGGACTGGCACGGCGGTGCCACAGGGGGCGCCTCCCGCGTGGGAATGATGGTGCAGGGCCCGATAAGACATCAGTCTGTTCTACATAGTGTCAGTGCGCTTGAACTAACTCATTAGCACCAGACAAGAACAACAAGCTCAGGTAGGGAATTGTGAGGATCGTATGTAAATGAACATCTTTTTAAAGGAAATATTCTGAAAATACAAGAGCTATGTATAGCACTTATTATTGTTTTAGGAATAAGACCTAGAAGTCTATGGGACCTGGTACACCATATGTGCAATACATATAACAAGGAAGTGGAAGTGTTTCGATTTACTGCCCCCGAGAGTTTTCTGAATAGTTTAGCTAATCAGGCAGCACTTTCTCTTTCTTCAGACTCTCCTGTGGGATGGGAAGCTCAATCTGTGTGGTGGGGTAATTTTATTGGCCAGAGAAAGAAAAGATGGAAGGGAACAGAGCCCTGGGAAGAGAGACACCACAGCAGTTAGGTATCTGAGGCTTGTGAATCCCAATGAACTCAGCCTCGGTGTCACTTTCAGATGCTGCATTATTTGGAGACTCAGCATGAAAGCCAGGGGTCACTTCTCCCTGTGAACCAAAACCGCTGAGTTTTGCACAGTTCGAACTTGAAATGCTGAGGCAGTAAATGTTGTTAAAAAATGCCTTTGTGAAAAATCAATGCAATCTTATTTTGAAAATGAATATTTATTTTATGGAATAGAATAGAGGGACTTAATATGACATGAAAGGAGTTTATTGCTTAATATGTTTTTAAAAGTGCACTGTAGGAAAATGTGCAGCATGATCGAGCCAAGCAAAATGTGATTACTGAAGGGTCTTTCTTCCTCCATTTAGGCCCTTTAGTTAAATATGTATTGTGCTACTGCAAGATATAATGAGAGTAAAATTGAATCCTGTGGGGACTGGTGGCCACAGGGCTTAAATCCAGGCTAGGGTCAGCCAAGGGAGATTATGCAGAACCAACAGCAATAGAAAAGCAGTGCCAATGTGGACTAAGGCGATGCTATGATTTAGGTTCTTCAGTTAATACAATACTCTTTGTAGAGGTCAGTACTGTGGAAATAGTCAGTAGGCTTGGGTTTCAATACAGATTTAATTCCCTATTGAAGAAGTCATGTAACAAACTTCATACACTGAGTGCACCTGAACTATATCACTTAGGACTGCATTTAGCTTCATGTAACAGAATATCCAAATAAGAATAGCATGAATAAATATGTTTATTTTCTGAAAGTGTTTTTTCCCCTAAAGGATTTTTCTGAAGTATGTTTATTTTCCTAAGAATTCTGACAAAGGACCCAGGCTTAATTATTAATTTTCTGTCTTCCTGATCTGCAACTGTGTTGGCCCCATCGTACTCCCAGAGGCAAAGATCACCTCCGAGTCTCAGGGAACCACGCGCTCAGTTCAGGCCAGAAAGAGGAGGAACGGAAGCAGAAGGAAGGCAAGGCAGTCTCCCCTCTCGGTGTTGTGCCTCTCCATTTAAAAAGAATGCTCTCCCCTAGCAGATTTATGTTGAGCTCTTGTCGTCAAACTTAGTTGTATTTTTAACCCCAAGGAAAAGGGGGTTCTATGCCTAGGGCTAGTTTAGATAAATCATAATTCATAACTCAGTGCCTGAGGTAAGAGCTTACCTGCATGCAAGAGATTTTCAATGGAATAAGTTGGCAAATCGTATTTCTGTTAGCAGGAAGAAGGTGAGGCAGAGGGGTGACTGTGCAGCGAGCACAATGCACTGTGTGCCACATTAGCTTCCCTGGTGTGGATAAAGAGGCCATACCTTTCGTTTGCCAGGAGGAATGCCAGCTTAGACTCCTTTCCTCGCAATCACGTTGTTTCCTTGGGCAAATTCTTTGAATGGAGAGGATGAGCAGCATACACTTGTGATCCTCCTTAAAGCATCCGCTGAGCTAATCATGCTCTGGTCATCCAAGTAAGTCATACCGTTGTTAGGTGCCATCCGATTGGTTCTGACTGATAATGAACGTATGCACAGCAGAAGGGACACTGCGCCATCCTCGCACTGTGGCTGTGCTTGAGGCAATATTATGGCAATTATGACTCTCTAGTCTAAGAAGCATCATGTCCTTTTCCAGGGACCGGTCACTCCTAACACCTGTCCAAGGTATATTTTGTCATCCTCTCTTCTATGGAGAATTCTGGTCATACTTCTTCCAAGGAATAAAAATCTTTGGAATAAATATTCATTATACTGGCAATCGTGGTATTTCAATATTCTTCTCCACTATCATCATTCAATGCATACTTTTCCCCTTGGTTTTCCTTATCTATTACGTGGTTTTAGAATGCATATGGAGTGATTAAAAGTCCCATGGCTTGGGTCAAGAGATTTTACTTAATTCTCAAAGTCATATGGCCAAAATCACAGTCATTGGGCAAGAACAGGTATTCCGCGTCTAATCATATGATCTATAATGTCATGCTGCAAAAGATAGATAGTCTCAAGGAGCTGGGGAAAGTCACAGATGCAGAGTATGGATCTGGATTGATACAACACTTACAGCAAAGTGTGGGTTCTTAGGTGTTTGGTGAATACCTGACTGTGGGAGCTGATATTTAAATTTCACTGAGGTAAATGGGAAAGGTGGAGGTGTGGACATATACCGAATATGATACAGTGAGCAAAGTTTGAATTTCACTAAATGACTAGATCTCTAAACAGCCCATCTAAGAACTGGAAGAAATTATTGCACATCACTGCACTTTAAGTAAAGTTGGCTAATATTTAATACATAGAGTCTAGTCCTTGTATTCTGATAAATCAAATAAATGAAAGGCTGGAATTTGTGCATGCAAAAACTATTTGGAACTGAATTACTGACTCTGCTAAATCGTTTTCCTTATTCTTTTATTTTTAGAATGATTATTTTTGGCCACAACAAACCTTTGGAAATAGAGAATCTTAGTGAAGTATGTGAAAGTGATTCCTCCCTCATTGTGTTTTCTATTTTTGAAAAAAGAAGGAAGTTTTAAGAAATAAAGCCAGCCAAAAAAGAGAAGGTAATTAATTATTAAATATATAATTGCCACTGTGATACTAGATAAAACTTTACTAATAAGAGATGTTAATACTGACATACTTCAGAAATTTGCGAATATTGGAATAAAATGAGCTACACATTTTTGTTTGTTTCCCAATGTATATAAAAGTTATGTCTACACTCTACTGTATTCTATTAAGTTGTAGTAGCATTATGAAAAAGTTTGAATATTGTGAGAATTACCAGCAAGTGATACAAGGTATGAAGTAAGCCAAGGCTGTTGGGAAAATATCCCCAATAAACTTGCCTGATGAAAGATTGTCATAAACCTTCAGATTATTAAAAAAGACACATAACAACACAATGTCTGTGAAGCACAGTATAAGAAAGCACAATTAAACAAGCTATGCCTATATAGATGACCCTTAAAATATGTCAAATAACAAACTTCTTCAATAAGCACAGTTGGTTGTTATTGTAGCTATTTTCTGAAATTTGATTACACAGCTTCCCTTAGATGTAGTCATATCTCTACTGCTAGATCCATCAATCCAACTACTTTGTTTCTGTCTGCCTATCTGTCCTTCTATCTACCTAATGACCTACTCTTTAGACTTCCAAAAAGGAACCTATAACTACAATATATAAATTGTAGTTAATTTCTGTTTTGTAATAATGAAATTATTATGTTAAAATTATGAAAGGGCTAATATGATTCCTCTTGCTCTGTGATGGCTTGTGGCATCAGTAATGCTAAGTGGCCTGGTGCTATCCCATAACAGTGTTGCAGGTCACACTGAACTTACTCTTTCCCTCTAACCTTATTTTATGGAGTACATTACTAATTTTATGGTTTGTTTATATTTAGGTTCTTTCCATTTTACTCATCTTAATTCTGTCCAGTTTTCCTGTTATGTTTATTTACTTTTCCATACAGGTCTCCTCTTGTAAAGAGACACAGCAGAAAGCCATCATGACTTTCAAAGTTATGAAGCACCTTCAAGTGGTTCTGATTCAAGTGGCTTTATTCAAAGTATTTGCTGATATTTTTTTCCTTCACTAGTACACTCAACAGAAAGTAACATCTACTGTGTTTTTTGTTTACCTTCCCACCCATAAATGATAAGCATATTACCACAACAGAAATTCTACTAAAAGAGAATAGCAGTATTTAGGACATGGACATAGTATCAGGTTTGAATGTGATATAAATGTCACTTATGGTGAATACAAAATTCCGTACTAGTGCTATTCTAAAATGTTCACATTATCTCATTTAATTTTTACAACAATTGAATAAAGGAGGAAATATTATTAAATCCATTGTTACAATGTAGAGAGTTGAAGCAATTACTGTAAACAAATTAATAAGTATAGAATACATTAAGCCAAAATAGATCATAGGAAATGGAAAAAGAGCAAAAGCAAGTTAAGAGGTATAGGAAATGATAGTGCAGTGGGTAGGGAATTGCTGTTCTGTAAGGTGTTGAGAGAAGACATCAACAGTAGGGTTGACATTTGAAGAATGAACTAAAGTCAGTTAGGGAGGAAGCTACAATCATAACTTGTAGTTACAGGAAACAGGAAGGACAAAGGCTCTGAGTTAAGAATTGCTTGGAGGACCTATGAGTCTAAAACTATTGCTATTTGTATGATACTCACCTTTCTGACATGATCACTGAAGACAAAATGGATGCATAAGCAAAAGTGGTGAAGAAAGCTGATGGTGCCTGGCTCTTAAAAGATATAGCTTCAGAGGTCTTAAAGGCTTAGAGTCAAACAAGCGACCATCTATGGAGGGAAGCCACAAAGACCAGTTGGAAAAAGCACACCAGCCTGTGTGTTCATGAGGTGTTCATGGGAAGAGATCCAGAAGTTCAAAAACAAGCAACCTAATCTCTGTAAAGAGGTTTGGATGTCCTGGAGGTCCCAAACCCACTTGTAAGATAATTGAACAGTCCCTCTCAGAAGGGCTGCAGAGAAGAGATGAAAATCCAGGATGAGATATAGCAATGATGACCCATCATATAACAGTCCTCTACTTCTTTAATATTTCATCCCCTTACTATTATGCTTTCATTTGTTTTACCTTATTAATCCTGTTAGATTTATAAATTTAAGCTCATTTGATACCCGAAAGCCAAGATTAATAACCCTTCAGAAATAGTAACCGGAGTAATGGTTCCCTGGGGGGTACAGGAAAGGAGGGAGGGGGATAGGGAGCTGGTAGCATTGATGACTGTATAACCCTATTCAGTGATATTGAACAACAGAATTGTATGTGGATGGATATATTGGATCGTGTAAGATATGGAAAAAAATTATAGGCAAAAATATATTAATAAGGTTTCCTGAGGGGGTAGGGTAGTGGAGGGAGGAAATAAAGCTGAACTGATTTCAAGGAGTTCAAGAAGAGAGAAAACGTTTTAAAATTGATTATAGTAGAAAATGTACAATACTCCTTGATGTTATTGAACTATGGATTGTTATGATATCTGTGAGTTTCCAAAGAAAGATTAAAAATTAAAACAACTATTACTAAAGACTAAGTAAAAATATAATACAATTCTTGCATGGATTTGATGTGTTCAAAATAAAACTTGTTTAATAGAGTCTCAGTAGTCAGCAGGTGATGGCAAACAAGTTCTCTCAGAAATACATTTGTCTTACTCTTGTTATATTGCCTTTGAAATATGGATACCTCTGTGGGAAGGAAAATGGGTCTTAAGATCAGAGCTCATATTATTTTTAACAAAATTCAGTTGGGGGTGTCGTCAAATTGAAGCTTGGCATCGAGTTTGCAGCAACGCTGTTTTACATACAATCGTTTTCAGATGAGACCTCAAAGGCAGTAGTGGTGATCGGTAGGAAGATTACGGATAGAGGGGGTTGTCTCCACTGAATGCCAGTGCTAAAAAAAATTAGCTGGCAATGCCACAATAAAGGGGTTGGAAAGAAATCTGGCACACACTAGACTCCTATGGGGACAAGCCAAAACTGGAGATGCTCAGACCAAGGTCACCTAGGCCCAGGTGAAGGTCAACCTGGGCACACACTAAGCACCAGTGATGTGACGTCACAGGTGTGCCTGATTTTAGCCACTAAGATTGGCCAATACTCTCGACCCGCCCCCCACCTCCATTTCTTGGGTGGGGTGGGGGGAGATAGGAAGGGATTGATGGCCTAGACTGAGGGCAGGCCGCTCTCGCAGGTCGGAGGGCCGGATCTCTCCATGTACATGGGAGCATGCCTGGGCCCTCTCCGGGCTTGCTCTCTGCTCTCACCTCTCTGCTCTCCCACAAGCTTTTATCCTCTTTCCTTTCAGACACTCTTTTGGCTCTCTGGACTCCCTTAAAGGCCATTTCCCATGTGCCTTTTCCGGGCTCCCCTGAGGGGGCCATTTTCCCTTGTCCCCGCCATGGGGCCTTGCATGCTTCCCAGAGAGAGGTGAGTGCTAGCTGACATTGTATTACCATACATTTCCCTTTCCCTCGTGAAAGCTGCTTGCATTACACAAGGGCTTCTCCCGAGTGGATTCATTCCACATTGAGAAGCCAGAACCGGGGTCGAGGTCGACCACTCCAGAAACCTAACAGTGGGATTCAACCGCTTCTCATCTATTTGGCAGAACTAATACCTAATTTTTTGTGGAGTTTTGAGAACTGGTTATTCCAATGTCACTTGTAATCAGGCTTCTCTTTAAGGTAGAAACCACAAATTTACATTCCTTACTAGTTTTCAAGGTGTATTTGCATAGTAGCATATTCTAAGTGCTCATAGTAATGTTCATTCTGTCCATAGGAATAAAAAAACTTAGATGGAACTATGCTTATAATATTTATTTATTTCACAAAACTTGTTATACTTTTGATGAAATACTACATTTTCATTCCCATGTATTTGTTACTTCAGTAAGCAATCATTTATCATAAAGTGAAAAAGTGCCAAATTTACAGAGGTTGACACACTGTCATTTATTTCAGCTTTGCGTTTTGCCCAAAATTCCCACAAACTATTATGAGTAAATTATGCAATTCCCAAAAGTATTCCAAGATGAACAACTAGAAGCTAAAAAAGTTGTTATAACAATGAGTGATCATGTCGGGAAGGTGGGTATCATGCAATGACCGTTTAGCTGGGGAAGTGCTATTGTATTGGGGAGTGTGCGTGAGGAGGCCCAATGTCCATCTGCTACCCTACTTCTGAAGCTATAAATATATGCACATAGGTCTATTTCCCCCATAATCATAAATATATTTACATATATGCATGTTTGTATTTAGGCTTCTATGTATGCCTTTTGCTTCCTACTCCTTTCCTCTATTTCCTTAAGCTTTCCTCCTGTCCCACTACCATGTTCAGCCTTCATTCTGGTTTCAGTAATTCCTCTCAGTTACCTCGCCCTTGGTCACACCCTACCAGTCCTCCCTTCCCCTCCCTGGCACTGGTTTTGAGCCACTCGCTTTTCCCTTGTCCTTGTGTTGGCCAACACCTCCTCCAGAAAGGTCTTTTCAAAGATGAATGCCATACATCCAGAGAAGAGAAGTTGCCTGTTTCTGATCTACCAAACACAATGGCTCTGGTCTAATTGGCCGACGCTCAAGGATCTATTCCTACAGTGAAAGGAGGGTGAAGCATAACTTATACAACTGAGGATGCTTAGATAAAAGCGCATCATACTGTAAGTGAGGACACCAATCAGAAAGTAATGTGGAAATATTGTAACTAGCAGTTTTATTGTTTTTGTAAGGTATTTCATATTTGACATCCATATTTTAAAACTCTTATAATAAATCCTAGTCTTGTGTACTTTTTATTGTTCTTATTTAAGTATTAACTGTATGAAATAATAGGCTATATTTTTGTAGATCATTTTTAATACTTAAAACAGTCATTAGGGCAGTAAACCAGTGGTAATATTATTTGAATCTTACCACTGCTCAAAGGTGAATTCAAAGCTAAAAGGTCACCTCAGAAGGTCATAACAACTGCTTTGGAGAATCCAAAGATGTAATCTTGATATATTTTCTTTAAAGACATGGGATAATCAAGATATTTTAAGAAAAGCAAAAATTGCATGGGTAAGAAAAGGCCAGAAAAGTTTCCCTGATTTTTATTTTCTCTCATAGCAATGTCCTTGCCTATTCTGTAAGAGTAGAAGGGAAATCTTGCCCTGCAGGTTTTTTTTTGTTCCCCCAAATTCAGAGAACTTTGGAAAGGAACATGATTTGAGTTTTTTCAAGTTTGCCAAAATTGCCGTTTTGACGTTGTGAAAGTGGAGAAGGCCTACAGAAATGGAAACACCCCCTTCACAAGTATAAATCTAGATGGAGGATGTGTCTACAAATAGCAACTTAACATTTTGATATTTTTGCTAAACAAAATTTTCTGCTATTTTATAGTGACACTTAAAAAAAACACTTACCTTTAAGTAAGGAGACAACTTGAGATGGGACTGGAGGAACTGAAAAGGACAGTTGTAAGACTGAGATCAGAAGGATTAGGAGGTGACACAGATCTTGATGGCCTCACAAGATTTGACTAGCACTTTAACTTTTATTCACGGTCAAAAGGGAAGTGGGGAAGAATTTTTAGTAGGGAATTAGACTAAATATTTATAAGAATCACACTGACTAATGAGTAGGGACTAAAGAAGAGAAGGCATGGAAGAAGAAACACTAGTTAGAAGACTGCTATGACAACCCAGGTCCATGGGGACACTAACTCTGGAATGTGATGAAAGTGAGGGTCATATTGTGCCTCTATTGTAAAGATCGAGCTAGCAGAGTACACTGATGGATTGGATATGGCTTGAGAACGGAAGAGAGTTGACAAGGATACCTTCAGAGATTTTTGCTTTCATAATAAGGAGTCAACTTGAGGGTAAATGCTTTGATTTTAAAAGTTGCTCTTTACTGAGTTGGAGAAGGGCTAGAGGAGTATAATAGGAAGTGGCGTTTGATTTTGGATTTATTAAATTAAAAAATATCTATTAGCTATTGTGTAGAGAGTTACCTCAGCAGCTTGAGTACTATTCAGTGAAGGATCTGTTTATAAGATTATAAGATAGGTGCTTAGCTGGTACCTGGATTTTGAGAGGGTTACTACCAGATGCTCAACTCACTGTGCCAACTATTGTCATACTGTTTGCACCATTCTTGTTATCTATTGCTGTACAATAAACCACCTCACAGCATAATTTCTCTGCTTCACAGTGGTTGAAGCCTGAGCTGCTGGTTTAACCTACAGAGATGGGTGCTATAGTTCAAATTCAACCATGTGTCTGAGGCCTTAGATGTTGTTAGCTGGGGTTCATTGGTTCTTTTCCATGCTTTCAGGAGGGAATGGTCAAGGTATAATGTCATTGACAGCAGATGTCTAGAACTCTTAATTTTAGTCAGTGTCTATAATTTAGGGGCAAGAAGAAACCAAAGTGGTCATGATTATAAACATTCTCACAAACTCCCTCTATCCCACCTTTGAACTTGATCTTCATGATCATACCACTGCAAGCCTAAGAGCAAACAAGGAGAGGATGTGGAGAGAGATATCAGACATGACTAAAAGTAGGAATAAAGAAAATGAGGTGTAATCTGAGCCTTTAGAAAAGCTGTGGTCCTTTGCAAAGTGATTTACTTAAGTTAACTATGTTTATCTAATGCATGATTTTATATATATATATATATATATATATATATATATATATATATATATATATATGCTTCAATTGTTGTGCTAAACCAGGAAAAGGAATATTATTTCATGAGATTGCCATATGAAAGCTAGAAAATGACTTTTCTCCTGCAAGTCTATCAACATGGTTATTGGTTCTGTTTACTTTGTATTCCAATGCTCAAGTGAAGAAAATGGAAGGATGCCAATTAGGCAAATTGATAGAAGGAGCATGTAGAGGGGTGCTTGTTATAAAAACATGTAGGTTAGTTAGATAGAATAAAAACATTTTGATAATACCTAACTCTCATAAACATTTAACTGCCTCAGAAGTTTAATATTTCGTCCACTTTCTCATTTTTTATGTGACAGTCAGGCACACGATTATTTTCTGTGAATACCACTCTGGTGTGGGCTAGAGTGGCTATTATTATGCAGAGGCACTTCTTTGTAGCCTTTTGCGAACCATGATTCTTCAGCAGTATCAACATTTTAACATGCACACCTCAGCAAAAATTAAGGCAGCTGTAATTGGACTTATCTAAAAAAAAAGGTTAAAATTAACTCTATTTCTATTTTCTTTTTCTTAGATGCTTTAAAAAGGGACTAGACCATGAGCAGAATATATTGAAACACTCATGGGTGCCTTCTCCCTCACCACCCACCACTAGACTCCACTCACCAATGTTAGTTGTCATCTTGTCATTTGGCCTGAGATTTTTAATAGGTTCCTCTCCTTGTAGTCCCTAAAACTTCTAATTGACACTAATCTATGAAAGTAAGTGATAATCTCGATTTAAGTGTATCATTTCACTTGTTCTCATAATGCAAATGAATAGTTTCTATGAGCATCTGCATGTATGCATCCATAAGAGGCATCTTTACACAGCCGTCTTCATTCTGCATGCTGCCTTTATTGTTCTCCTCTGCTCATTCTCATCAACAGCATTAATGAGGCCATGCTACTCTTCTTTATTCCTCTTCTTTCATTCAATATGAACTTGAAGTTTAATTTGCCTTTTCTCATTTTGAAAATGAAATTTCACCTCTACATTTTTTTCATTGGAACATATTGTGACCTTCTATCTGTATGAAATTTACAAATCATTATTTCTATAATTATTTATCTATTATTGAATAAACAGGTCTATTTAACTTGAATTTTCACTCAAATTAAATTCATTTCTCTCAAAACTAATTTGAATTTGTGCTCCCTTATAAATATGGACATGTCAAGATTTTCACTAGAGCCATATTTACCAGTTATATTATCATCATCTAAAATGGTGAAATTTACTTAATTTTATATAAACCGGATGCATGAGTAAATGAATTAATTTACCTGTGCCTTTAATAAATTGGAAGGGATAGTTAAAATACATAATCAATATATGGTGCAGAATGCAAACTTTATAAGAAATCAAATGAGCATGAAATTCATGAGAGGTGTATACAATCAAGGATGGTTTTACAAAGTAAAGGAAGTCTTGGAATGGTTTTTATTAAGTGCCATTGAGTCAGTCAGTTCAACCCATATGCACAACAGAACAAAACACTGCATGATCTTGGGCCGTGCTCACAATTGGTCATACGCCTGAGCCCATTGTTGCAGCTAGTGTTTAAATCCATCTCAGGAAGGTCCTCCTTTTTCACTGCTCCTACACTTTACCAATCATGAGCAGTCTCTCTTGGCAATATACCTACAGTATGCAAGATAAAGTCTTTCCATACTTGCCGCTAAGGAGGAATCTGGCTATCCTTTTTCAAAGACAGATTGGTTTGTCCTTGGTACTTTCAATATTCTTCTCCAGTACCATAATTCAATTGGAATTATTCTCCTATGGTCTTCCTTATTCAATATCCAACTTTTACTTGCATATGAAGCCATTGAAAACAAAATGGCTTGAGTCAGGCACACCTTAGTCCTCACAGTAACAAAACTCCAAAAAGTATTGTGCAACAGATTTACTCAATGCAAGGCATCTTTTGATCTCTGGACTGCTGTTTCCATGAGCATTGATTGTGGAGCCATGCATGACAAAATCCTCGACAATTTAAAAATATTATCCATTTGTCATGCTGTTGCCTAATTGTTCAGTTATGAGGATTTCAGTCTTCTTGGCATTGAGTTGTAATCCATACTCAAGGCTTCAATCCTTGATCTTCATCAGCAAGTGCTTCAAATCCTACTCACTTTCAGCAAGAAAGGTTGTTCCATTTGCATATCACAAGTTGTTAATAAGCGCTCATCCTCTAATTATTTGCTCAGCATTCAAATTGAGCAAGTAGGTGAGAGAATGTAATGCTGTCATTCTCCTTTCCTGAAGCTAAACCATGCAGTATTATCTTGTTCTGTTTGGGCAGCTGTCTTTTGATCAATGTACCAGTTCTGTAGGAATACAGTGAAGTATTCTGTAATTCTAGTTCTTCTCACGGTTATCCATGGTTTATTATTGTCCACAAAATTTAATCCATTTGCATAGTCGATAAGACACAAATAAACACCTTTTACAAGTAACCATCATGGAAGGAGAAGTCAAGAGATCAAAAGACATACCGAATTAGGTAAATCTGGTGCACAAGACTTCTTTACCATTTTGAAGAGCAAGGGTGCTACTTTGAGGACTGAGGTGAGCCTGATGCAAGCCATGGTATTCTGCAATGCAGTGTGTGCATGTGAAAGTTGGACATTGAATAAGGAAGACCATAGAAGAGCGGATGCATTTGAATTGTGGTGCTGGAGTAGAACATTGAAAGTACTATAAACTGCTAAGAGGACAAACATCTGTCATGAAAAAAGTATAGCCAGAGTGCTCCATTGATGCAAGGATGGCAACAATTTATCTTACATACTTTAGACATGTTCAGGAGAGAAGAGTCCCTGGAGAAAGACATCATGTTTAGTAAAGTAGAGAGGTGGTGGAAGGTCTTCCAAGGGATTGACATAGTGGCGCCCTCAATGGCCTCAGTCAAAGGAACAATTGTGAGGATGGCACAGACTTTGCAGTGTTTCACTGTGTTGTGCATCGGGTCATCATTGTTTGGGGCTGACTCATTGACACCTAACAACAACAAAAAACCAACAAACATCTTTCTGGTATTCTCTACTTTGCATCAAATTCCATCAGACGTCATCAATAATACCCCTTTCCATGTCCTCTTCTGAATCTTGGCTGAACCCGTGGCAGCTCCTTGGCAAGGTACTGTTGGATGATCGTAAATATATAACAGTAATAAGTATGACTTTGACTCAAACTAAGCATTATGCATTACAGGTCACTTGACCATTGGGCCTGTCTTCATTATCTAGTGATCCTATTATAGCCATACCACAGATGTGTTATTGTAAGCAGCAGAAATTTATTTACTCAAAATTCAGGTGGTTAGAAGTCTGAATTAAGGATGCTGACTCTAGGGCAAGGCTTTTTATGGGTATCCACAAAATGGGTGGAGGGTGAAGCTTTCGATTTGTCTTCAACTTCTGTCTTTTTGTTCCTTAGTAAGATTCATGGTGAATGGCATCTATATTCCCCCATGTCTACTGACCCAATCTACCTGTTTTATCGCAAGAGAGATTGATTTAAGATACGCTCTTAACCAATGCTCCCTCACTAAAAAATGAAGAAATCCCATTTGCAAATGTGATTATGACCACAGCTAAATTTCCCTGCCATGTAGTTGATTCCTACTCATAGTGACCCTATGGGACAGAGCCTTACTGTCCATTTGTTTTTCAGGACTATAATCTCTTTTCTTAATAGTTTTATTCACATTTAATGCATATATCATACATCTAAGTTTTAATTATATTAAAAGGAGTTGTGAAATCATTACCACAATCAATTTTAGAACATTTTCTTATTATTAATAGCTTTCTATTTCTCCCCAATTTCTTAGCAAAACTCTAAAAAATTATTATTCCTGATTGACCTATCCTTGATATCATATGTAGGGAAAAAAACCATACAAAACAAAAACAGAAAGAAATGTCTATAATAACAAAATAAAGAGATGATTCTCAAAGATAGCGAATGAGTAACACAAACCAGAGGGATTCCTCAAAAATCAGTGCAGGAGAGTCACCAAGAGGGAAATTGCACACAGCCGAGCCTCAGGAGGAGCATCATAAAGGTAAGTAGGCACCATCCCACTAGGTTTTGAGGAGCTGTAGGCTTTTGGTTTACCACTGTGAGAAGGGCAGCTAGCATTTAACCTTGGCCACGCCACTGACTCGGCCAGAGGCAGGATCATTTGACCAGCCCAAAGGCTTTATCTCAACACAGCCACAGCTTGCCACCATCTTGGTGCACACTTTAAACCCCTCCAGTCCCATTGTGAGGGATCAGGGATCAGCTATACTGTGACCTTTGTTTCCCTCTCTTCTCTTTCCCCCACAGTCTCAGAGGGCTCAGTTTGTTTGTTCCTCTTTTTCTTTTTCTATTCCCTTTTCTCTTACACACCACTGCCGAATTCCAAATCATTCCCCCTAGCCTAGTGCATTTATGCCTGCCCTCCACCAGTCATCATCCTTCAGAGGAAATCCCGCTCACTTTCCTCTAAGAGAAATCCTGCCTGCCCCTCTGCTGGACCTATATCCCGCACACCTCCCTCTGGAGGAAATCCCGCCTACCTCGCCCCAAATCCCACACACTTTCTTTCTGGGGGAAGTCCCACCTGTGTGTCTGGAGGAGCTATTGTCCATCTTCTGTGGTCCCATGTGACCGAGGGAACTTCCTCCCACCTGCCATAGTGCCTCACATGGACAAACACAGCTCAGTTAACATTCTCCAGTGCTCCATACAACTGTGGGAACCTATGCCTAACCTCTGCAGTGATCTAGCTGACCAGAGAAATTCTACCCACCATCTCTGGTGCTCTACACCAAAGTGGGCACACCCACCTAACTTCTCCGGCACTCCCATTGCAGTAGACACCCCACACAGTCTCTGTGCCACGCCAAGCTGCTATGGGCCAAATCATCATGGCTTCTTGTGAGATCAACCAGTGCACCACCATCTTTGTGGGTCCACAACCACCCAACTAGCATCCCCTGAGAGTACCATCCAACTTGCCCTACAAATAACAGAATACTGGTTGACTAGGGAAAGAGTAAAGCCACAGGCAGATAAAGTGATAGGCCAATCCCATAGTAAAATTGGCTGCAGGCAGTCTGAAGCAGCATTCCTGCAAGTCATCTAGAGAGAGAGAACAGTGCTCTTTGACCCTGTGGAAAATGTCACTGAGCTCCTCTAAAACAATGCAACACAAACAGCAATCAGCCTATTGACCTCAAAGAAAAAACAACAGAAATAAAAGGCAATGTCTGAAGATATGCTAGACCTAACAAAATCATAGAAGAAGCAACATTGATCTGCCACAGAAAGAAAATTTCAGAATGCTGCTTGGAGCCATATAGTATATTAGGGAAACAATTCAGAAAAAGGATGAAATGATAGAGGAGATAAAGATCACACACCAAAGGGAAATAAAAGAGCCTATGGATGAGATAACGAAAACCAGTAGCAAACTCATGGGCGTCGCCAACTGACTGGAGGAAGCAAAGAACCACACCAGTGACCTAAAGTGGACTTTAATAAACGTGAACAAAATTCTAATAAGATCAGCAGAGAAGATGAAGAAAACCTAAGACCTATATCCGATGCTATGAAGAGGAGCAACATCATAATAAATGAATTACAGGATGAAGACACAACAAAGAAGTCAACAATGAAAATAGCGAAGGGATCCGTGGATGAAAACTTCCCCAGATTAATGAATGAAAAGCAGGCAACCATTCAAGAAGCTGAAAGAACACCAGCTAGAATGAATCCCAAGAAGAAGTCACCAAGGCATATAATAGTTAAAGTATCCAACTCTGAGGAAAAGAAGAAAATCATGAGAGCAGCTAGGGAAAAACAAGCAATCACATATAAAACTTCCCAAATAAGAATGTGCTCAGACCTATCAGCGGACACTATGAAGAATAGGGGACAGTGGGGCAACATATTCCAAAAATTGAAGGAAGATAACACAAACCCAAGAATCTCTATCCAGCCAAATTATCTATCAAGATAGATGGAGAAGAGTCTTCGCAGACAAGGGAAAACTCAAAGAATATGTTAGAAGAAATCCAGCCTGAGAAAAGACCCTTGCCAACCCAGTATGGGCAGAAGAACAGCACTCACCAAGCACAAATAAGAGACCGCCACATAGAACAAAACCCAGAGGGCAACAAAGAGAAAACAGGCCCAAGATAGCATTGGCTTGAGGATGGAAAGAAGTCAAGGAAGAACTACACATGCACACACACATGCACAACACACTGATAAGAAAGGGAGGTAGGAAAACACACAACACAAAAGGTATAAGATGACATCACAGAATTCACAGATGGATGTAATAACCCTGAATATCAATGGGCTGAAGCCAGGCATTAAAAGGCTGAAGCTAGCAGATTGGCTTAGAAAACACTTCCCATCAATCTGCTGCCTACAGGAGAAATATCTCAAGATTACAGATGAAAGTAGTCCGAGATCAAGAGCTGGAGAAAAGTATACCAGCAAACAGCAGTTAAAATAAAACTGGGGTTGCAATCCTAAGCTCAGATAAAATTGACTTCAAAGTGCAAACCATAAAAAGAGATAAGGAGGGACACTGTATAATGCTCAAGGGAACTGTAAATGAAGAAGCACTAAGCATTTTAAACATATATTTCCCACATGAGAGACTTGCTGAATATATCAATCAAATGCTCCAAAAGATGAAAAAAGAAATCACAGCCTCAACAATTATAGTAGGTGACTTCAATACACCACTCTCTGAGAAAGGTAGATCACCGAGTAAGAAACTCAACAAGGAAGTTATACATATAAACACTACAATGAAAGAATTGGACCTGAAGGATATTTACAGGGCTCTCCACCAAATACAAAAAAATCACATTCTTTTCAAGTTCACATGGCATATATTCGAAGACAGACCACATTCTGGGACACAAATCATATCTACATATTTAAGCACATTGATATCATACAGACCTCTCTCTGACCACTGTGCCATCAGGCTGGATATCAACAAAAAGAAGATGAAGGAAACAAGGGCAAACAATTGGAGGATGAATAACTCTCTATTGTAAACGGAGTGTGTACTGGGCCAGATCAGAGATGAAATTAGGAAATTTCTAGAAACCAATGAGAATGAGAACACAATGTACCAAAACTTTATCTGAGGTAGTTTCATAGCAATACATGCACACCTGAAAAAGGAAGAGAGATTTATGATTGATATGCTGGCGCAAAATTGCAGCAACTAGAGCAGGGTCAACAGGACAATCCTATTAATAGCAAAATAACAGAAATAATAAAAATCATGACTGAGATTCTGAAGGGGGAAAATAAGAATATTATGGAAACAAAATTAATATAGCTAAAAGTTTGTTCTTTCAAAATATCAGCAGAACTGACAGACCCCTGGCAAGCCTAACTAAAGTAAGAAAAGAACAAATTTCAATAGTAAAGATGAGGGATGAAAGAGGACACATTACAACAGATCCTAATGAAACCAAAAGGATAATTACACAGTACTACGAAGGCCTGTACTCTAACTAATTCAACAACTTGGAAACATGGGAAAATTCTTGGAAAAACAATCCCTCCTAGACTATACCTGATGGATGTCAAGAATCTCAACAAACCCATAGCAATAGAAGAAATAGACAATGTTATCAAAGGATTACCAACAAAAAATTCCCTGGAACAGATGACTTCACAGGAGAATTCTACCAAGCATTAAGGGAAGAACTGACACAATCCTATAAACTCTTCTAGAACATAGAAAAAGACTGAAAACTCTCAAACTCCTTCTATGAAGTTAGCATAACTCTGATACCAACTCTGGGCAAGGATCCCACTGAAAAAGGGGACCAGACAAGGATGTCCCTTGTCCCCATTCTTATTTAACATCACACTGGAGTTCTTAGTTAACAGCACAAGCCAAAGGGGGGAAAAATATAATAGGTATTCACCTGGAGAAGTAGTGAAAATATCATTACTTGCAGATGATATGATTTTATTTATGGAAAATCTCAAAAGCTCCACAATGAGAGAACTGGAAGCAATAGAACAATATGGCAGAGTGGTGTGATACAAGATCAACAAACAAACGTCTATCAGACTGCTCTACACATTGGACAAGACCACAGAAGAGGGGATCAAAAAGGTGGTACCTTTCACAATAGCGAAGCACAAATTGAAATATCTAGGGATATACTTAACTAAAAAAAAAAAGAGTTTTGTATGCTGAAAACTGGAGAACATTATTACAAGAAACCAAGAGTGAACTCAACAAATGGAAGAATATCTCATGCTCATGGATTTGAAGACTCAATATAGTAAAGATGTCAGTTCTGCCCAAGGCACTTTATAAGTTTAATGCTGTCCTGATACAATTACCCTCATCTTTCTTCAAAGAAATGGAAAAACTGATGACCAACTTCATATGGAGAGGGAAGAAGCCCAGAATTAGCAGAGAACTCCTCAAGAAGGACAGAGTAGGAGGGCTTGCTCTACCTGACTTTAGCGCATATTATACAGCCACAGTAGTCAAAACAGTGTGGTATTGCTATAATGACAGATACTCAGACAAATGGAAAAGAACTGAAGTCCCAGAAATAAAATCAACAGCATACAGATGACTGATCTTTGATAAGAGCCTCAAAAGTATCAAGTAGGAAGCAAATGTTGTTTTCAACAAATGATGCTGGAAAAAAAATGGATATCTACTTGAAGAAAAATGAAGTAAGACTGTTATCTCACTCTATGCACAAGAATAAACTCAAGGTAAAACCCCAAACTATTAGGGCCATCAATGAGGGAACTGGGACAAACTTGAGAACTTTGGTACAGGGAATACATAGGCTTTCAGAAATAGGGAAGGACACAAATACAGATGAGTCACAAATTGACAAGTGGGGTATACTGAATTTAAAAACCTGTGTATATTGAAAGAATTCATCAAGAGAGTAACAAGAGAGCCCACGGACTGGGAAAACTTCTTTAGCAATGACACAGCAGACAATGGCCTTATTACTAAAATCTACAATGCTCTATGTTCCAAAAAGAAAAAAAAACCTAATTACCCACTGAGGAGGTGGGCAAAGGACAGAACAGAAGTTTCACAAGGACAGAAATCTGAATGGCCAATAAACATATGAGAAAATGTTCCTGATCATTAGCCATAGGAGAAATACAAATCAAAACAACTATGAGATACCACCTGACACCCTCAAAGATAACCCAATTCAGAAAATCGAAAGTAACAAGTGTTGGAAAGGCTGTTGTGAGATAGGAACTCTCATCCACTGCTGGTGGACTTGTAAGTATGTACAGTCACTATGGAAATCGATCTGGTGATATCTAAAACAGATGGAAATTGAGCTACCATATGACCCAGTAATCCCCCTACTGGGCATATACTCAGACGAGGCAAGAAGCAAACCGCGGCCAGACATCTGTGCTCCAATATTCATCACGGCACAGTTTACAATTGCAAGGAGTGGGAAACAACCTACATTCCCATCAACAGACAAATGGATTAAAAACTGTGGTACATACATACAATGGAGTATGAAGCATCCCTTAAATGTATGAAGCACATTACCACATGGGAAGAACTGGAGAAGACCATGCTAAGTGAAGTAAGCCAAACATAAAAGGACAAGTACAACATGAGTCCACTGAGGTAAGCTTCAAAATGCTAAAGGAGTATAGGAGAAAAGCTACTGTATACATATATTCCTGGGGTGAGATCCAGGTAGTATGGCAGGGCCCACACCAAATCCAGGGATACATATGGTAGCCAACTAAAAAGGAGAGGGAAATAAAAAGAAAGAAAGACATGGGTAGCAAGGAAACAAGACACTAAGCCATCCAAGGGGATTGTGTTGTTTATATCTCCACAGGGAAAGAGGGACTAGAATTCAACCCACTGCTCCCAGGCGTAAATGGAACATACCGGAATGATGCAGGGAACCAATAGTAAGGTCCGAGGGGCCGGCCCCAATACCAACTACGTGGACAGCCCCCCATCTCCGCAGAAGAATTCACTTCAGAAAACAGCACTGAAGCTACAACTCAGAGAGAGGGACATGCCTGATCAGAGCACACAGGAGCAAAGGAAGAGAGAGGGAGAGAGAGTGGAATACATCCTGGCCCACCAAACCCTGAAGTCTATAATCGTGCTCAGAGCAGCCAGTGCACAGAGAGGATCCTAGGGCCAACCCAACTAGGAGACACGCTCTCCCTCACTGACCCATAGCACTAAAGGGGACAACCAAGGGGAGCAGAGTAAGGAAGTCCCCAGGGAATACCAAAAATAGACTTTGGGGCCAGTTTGTAGCACCCCATCTGACGTGTAGTGGAAAATTCTCATAAAGGTCAACAAACAGATCTTGAACTATTTATAGGCTTTACTTTTTTTTGTCATTGTTTTTGTTGTTTCCTTTTCTTTTGTAGCTTTGATTTGCTCTGTTTTATTTTTGTGTATATTATTATCTCTGTATGTCTATCTAGATAAGATAGGTGGGGTAAACAAACTTGAGGAGAAAACAACGGGCCAAACTGTTCCAGGGGGACATGGGACAGAGAGAAATAGAGGAAAGGAAGTGGGTGATAACAAACCCAGGGACAAAGGAACAACAAGTGATCTAAAATCAATGGTGAGGTGGGTTTAGGAGGCCTGGTAGGACTTGATCAAGAGGCACTGTAACTGAGAGAATTACTGAAACCCAAATGAAGGCCACATATGATATTAGGACAAGAGGAACATAAAAGGAAATAGAGAAAAGACCTAGGAGGCTAATAGCATTTATAGAGATCTAAATATTGGCATGTACATATGTAAATACATTTATATATGACCATGGGGAAATAGATCTATGTGCATATATTTATAGGTTTAGTATTAAGGTAGCCTCTACTCAAGTACTCCCTCAAGGCAAGGACACCTTGTTCTAGTAACCTGCCATTCCATGATGGTTACTTTCCATGCACAATCACTGAAGACAATTCAGGTGCGTAAGCAAATGTGATAAAGAAAGATAATGGTGTCCAGCTTTCAAAAGCTATAGTGTCTGGGGTCTGAAAGGCTTGAAGATAAACAAGCGGGCATCTAGCTGAGAAGCAACAAAGTTCACATGGAAGAAGCATACCAAGAGGTATCGAATAGGATCAGGTATCAGGCATCAAAGACTCAGAACAAAAACTTATATTATTGTGAATGAGGGGGAGTGAGGGGTGGAGACCCAAAGCCCATCTGTAGGCAACTGGACATCCTCTTACAGGGTCGTGGGGAGGAGATGAGCCAGTCAGGTTTCAGTATAGCAATGATGAATCATACAATTTTCCTCTAGTTCTTTTATGCTTTCCCCCCTCCCCTCACTATCATGACTCAAATTCTACCTTTAAAATCTGGCTAGACCAGAGCATGTACATGGGTATAGATAAGAGTTGGAAACACAGGGAATCCAGGACAGATAAACCCCTCAGAACCAATATTGAGAGTAGCCATACCAGGAGGGTAAGAGGAAAGTGTGGGGAGAAAAGGGGAAACAATCACCTATGATCTACCTATAGCCTCCTCCCAGGGGAATGGGCAACAGAAAACTGGGTGAAGGGAGACATCGGTCATTTAAGACTTGACAAAATAATTATAATTTATAAATTATCAAAGGTTAATGAGAGAGGGAGGAGAAAATGAATAACTGATACCAAGGGCTCAAGTAGAAAGAAAATGATCATGGCAACAAATGTACAAATGTTCTTGACACAATGTTTGGATATATGGATATTGATAAGAGCTGTATGAGCCCCCAATAAAATGATTTAAAAATAAAATAAAACAGAAAGAAGACTGTCACAACTTTCTTCAAATGAGCAGTTGGTCCCTTCAAACCAATGACCTTTCATGTAGCAGCTGAGTGTTTTAACCACTGTGCCAAGAGGATCATCAACCATTGGTATTTGATTTAGAATTTAAAGCAAATATTGGGGTGTATATAATTCAATTCATAATAAGGTCAATATGGCATGAAATTTCATTAGGGATCATACACTGCCCAGGATCAACTAAACTACAACATGTTAGCTGATCTTGCAACAGATTAGTATTTGAAAGATACTTTACTGAACACCTCAAAGCAAGGAGCCAGGAAGGCAATCCCTCATATCCAACTTTCCATATATTCAGAGGTTTTCAGATGTTTAGGAAAATGGACAATAAAGTTTATTTATTCACTTTGCAGATGTATGGATCTCTCACAGTTGCAGACAGTAAATGGATCTTGGCTGACAGCAGAGAAGTCTAGAAAGGTGTTTACTTGTATCTTATTGACTGTATGGATCATAACACACTATGGATTGTCTTGGGAAGAATGGGTATTTCAGAAAACTCCATTGTGCTCATGCAAATTTTGTACATGGATCAAGCACAAGAAGTTGTGCTCACAGAACAAGTAAATACTGCATTTTTAAAATCATGAATGGTATGTTTCAAGGTTTTATCTTCTCACCACAATTATTCAATTTATATGCTGAGCAAATAATCAGATAATCTGGATTTTATAAAGAAAATTGTGGCATCAGGATTGGAGGAAGTCTAATAAACAATCTGTGATACACAGATAACACAGCCTTGTTTGCTGAAAGTGAGGAGGACTTGAAGTACTTGCTGAAAGATCAAGAATTACAAACCTTAGTATGAATTACAACTTGTGTCAGGCTGGGTTGGCTAGAGAAACAAATACAGTGGCATTCATACATGTGCAAGAGAGAGCGTTATATCAATAAGTAGTTATACATCAGGAAAATATCCCAACCCAGTCCAGATCAATCCCCTAAGTACAGAGCATGCAGGTTACAGACAGTTTTTGGAATTTGGTGCTCCAAGAACTCAGCAAGTTTTCCTGGGGATTTTAATAAGCTGGTTCCTTTGGTTGAAAGGCTCAGCACATGTATGTGGGCCCAAACTAGTTGACTATGGTTTGGGCTGATTATATTCTCAATGTGGCTACTGAAAAACAACTCAACAGGAAGTCATATAGTATAATGAGTTAACAAAAGTAAAAGGCAGCATTAGCCCTTAGATGTAGCAGTGTTACCATCAATGGACTCTGGCTCTTAACAACCCCTTGTGTGGTCACAATATAACTATTTCATTGGCCTTATATATTCCTATAATCCATAAAGGTACATATATGAACCAATAATACCTATGAGCCCTGGGGATACAGTGGTTAAATACAGAGCTGTTTGAAGCCACCTTCTGCTCCATGGGAGAAAATTGGGGCAATCTGCTTCCATAATAATTACAGGTGTGGAATTCCTAGTGAGCAATTCTACTCTGCCCTATAGTTGTAATTGACTTGACAGCATTGGGCAACGACTTATATATCGTTCATATGGAAGAAGATTTCAATTAGTGATTAAAACTCTGGGGAAATGGATTGGTTTAGATTTGCAAACATATGGAGTGAAGTGTAGTGGAAAGTAGAGCAAGCTGTCAGAAATAAAAAGGGAAATCGGGTATTGAATTTTAGTTCTTTGCAGGGGTAATGTTAATGTCAAAGAGAATAGTGGACACAAGGGTTGAATTCTACAGTCTCTTGGTGACTTGGACATTGTTTAACAGCGTAGATTACTAAGGATTAAGGGGATATGGCTGTCAAGCTGAGATGACTTGATGTATCCTGTACTAGGAATTATGGTTTAATTTCAAGATGCATCAAACAAGAAGCAGAAGGCATAACTCACAGTGCAAGGATTGAGCCACACACTATGGTAAGACCTCTCCTTAAGTGATGATGGAGAGCATGTCTGTTCACTGGGCCGTTTATCTTAACTGTAACTTTAAGAGGAATTCTGTGTCCATGGAACGAAGCCAAACCAAAGCCCAAATCCATTGCCAACAAGTCAGTTCTGACTTTAAATGACCCTATTCAGAGCTTCTGAAACTGTAAATCTTTATAGGAACAGAAATCTGTAACTTCACATTATGGAGTGTCCGGTGAGTTTGAACATCTGATCTTGCCTAACTCACAGTGTATGGAGCTAAGGAAAACACATAAACAAACAGCAACAACAAAAAACTCAGTGCCATCAAGTTGATGCTAATTCATAGTGATCCTATAGAATACAGTAGACCCCTTTGAGTTTCCAGGACTGGAACTCTTTACTGGAGTAGAAAACCCCATCTTTCTCTCGCAGAGTGGCTGGTTGTTTGTGCTAGACACCCTCAAGATTCCAAGGAGTTTTATACCTCTGACCAAATTTCCTATATTTACCTGAAATGGGCCCTATATCATTAAGGAATTCAAGGAACCCTGGTGGCTTAGTGGGTTACAAAAAGGGCTGTTAACCACAAGGTCAACTTGGTTAGGAATCACCAATGGGATATCAGTGAGGCTTTATAACGCCTGTAAAGAATTCTCACTCACTTCAATGGAGTTGATTCCAAATTATCAGGACCCTATAGGATAGAGTAGAATGTCCCTTTGGGTTTCTGATTCTTCAAAACTTTACAGAAGTAGACAGCTTCAGCTTTCCCAAGTTGAGAGGAGTGAAGAAAAATCATTCTGATCCCATATTGAGGAATTCTATGCACAAAATATTATTGGTGGTGATGTGGGATAAGCGTTGGGCTCCTCACAGCAAGGTTTTTGGTTCAAACCCAGGAGAAAACTTAGTCTGTCTGCTCCTATAAATGTTTATGGTGTCAGAAACTATAAGGGGCAGTTCTACTCAGTCTAGATAGGGTCTCTAAACTCTGAATTGACTCTATGACAGTAGTTTTTGTGTGTTTGAATGATGCAGAATTCAGCAACAGAAGATGTCAGGAATACACAGAATCACGTTACCAAAACGAATTGAATAGAATTCAACATTCAAAAAATTGATCAAAAATGGATACCAAATGAAGGAATACATTCAAGCTGTGTTTGTGGTATTGTAGAAACCCAAGCTCCAAGAATTGATGGAATACCAATTGAAATATTTCCACAAAATGAAACTCTGCTGGAAGCACATGTCTATGACAAGAAAGTTGGAAGACAACCACTTGACCAACCAACTGAGAGAGATTCATATTTGTGCCCTTTCCTAAGAAAGTTGTACCAAATAGAATAAGGAAATCAGTAAACACTGTCATTATTGCTATATATAATGAAAATATTGCTAAAGATACTTTTAAGCTGGTTGCTGCATTATATGGGAAGAGAGCTGTCAGAAATTCAAGCCTGATTCTGAAGTGGACAGGGAATGGGGACTATTGTCCGCTGATATCATATAGAACTTTACTGAAAGCAGAAATCATCAGAAACATATTTACTTGTAGTTTGTTGACTATGCAAAAACATTTGGCTCTGTGGACCATAGCAAAATATTAATAGCATGCAAAGAATGAGAATTTCAGAACTCTTTTTTGTGTTCACAATGAACCTGTACATAGACCAAGAGGTAGGTGTTCAAACAGAACAAGGGAATTCTGTCGAAGGGATTAGGTATCGGACATAAAAGAACAAAAAAATCACATCTTTGTAAATGAGGGTGGGTGCAGAGAAGAGACTCAAAACCCATCAGTAGGCAATTGGACACCTTTTACTGAAGGGTTGTGGGGAGGAGATGAGCCAGTCAGGGTACAGGGTAGCAACGATGAAACATATAACTTTCCTCTAGTTCTTAAATGCTTCCCCCCCTCCCCAACTATCATGATCTCAATTCTAACTTATAAATCTGTCTAGACAAGAGGATGTACATTGGTACAGATAGCAACTGGAAACAGGGAATCCAGGACAGATGAACTGGAAACACAGGGAATCCAGGACTAGTGGTGAGAGTGGCGATACCTGGAGGGTGAAGGGAATGTGGGGTGGAAAAGGAGAACCCATTACAAGAATCTATGTATAACCTCCTCACTGGGGGATAGACAACAGAAAAGGGGTGAGAGGATATGTCAGACAGTGTACGATATGCAAAATAATAATTTATGAATTATGAAGGGTTCATGAGGGAGGGGGAGTAGGGAGGGAGGGGAAAAATGAGGAGCTGATATTAAGGGCTCAAGTAGAAGGCAAATGCTTTGAGAATGATTATG
Organism: Tenrec ecaudatus; assembly: GCF_050624435.1. NCBI lineage: Eukaryota > Metazoa > Chordata > Mammalia > Afrosoricida > Tenrecidae > Tenrec > Tenrec ecaudatus. The sequence goes on from NC_134531.1 coordinate 276,308,231, forward strand.
ACAACAAATGCACAAATGTGCTTGAAACACTGGATGTATGTATAGATTGTGATAAGAATTGTATGAGCCCCGCAAAAAATGATTTTTTAAAAACCAAAACAATAAAGCTTGGTATACATTTTGACACACAAGGAAAGTGAAGAAGAGTAAATTCTTAGAGATGTGTTCAGTTCCCTCTTTGAGATAAGCCTGTTGGCATGCTGAGGACAGGGATGAGAATGAAAGAACTGTATCCTTAATGTCACTGAAATAGCTTACGCTTCTGAAAATCTGAAATAGAGCCTACTAGCATCAACCGCAAATCCCCATAATCAGGAGTATTATCTGTGCATTCTGTGTGACCTTTACAATGTACTGTCAAGTCCAGAAGAGAAGTAGAATGCCACGGGAGGGAAATTTAGTGTCATAATAAGATAAGAAGGTTAGGGTGAAGGCATGCCTGGCCTCTGCCTCATAGGCTGATGTGGAGTTAGATTCTCCTTTGGCTTTGAGTAGCCAGAAGAGGTCTTATCTTGGCCACCATTCTCTTTCCACAGAGCATAATTGAAAAACTTAAATGGGGTGACAAATGAAAGCAGTTTCACAGTCTTTTGTCTTTAAAAACTAGGACTCACATACATGTAAATACTGTAAGAAATAAATCCAAACTCAGACATGAAGTATAAAATAATAGATTTTCCTATGGGAAGAAATGATTTGGACTTTAGCTAAATTTTTATGAATATTTATGAACTCCAAACTATTTTAGATTTTACAAATGGAGTTCTTTCTTCTTTAGCTCAGGCCTGCTCTCTGTTAATGGAAATATTAAGTATATTTCTGTCAGACAATTTTGAAACATATCCACTACAGTTGTTGTATCATTTTACAGTATTCTTATAAATAATTTTATATAACAAAGAGGCAGGTAAGATTGTATAATGTAGTAGTAAATTGTAACTAAATTGCCTTTCAGGGCTTGTGAATTTTACCCACTACAGCAATACAATGTTTGATTCAGTAGGAAAAATATTTTTGAAAAATCAGTTTTTCTGATGATAAAATGTCATGCACAACATCCAATCACTTGATACAATTTAGTTTTTTCCATAATATTCTGGAAGCAATTAATTTTTAAAGATTATTTTTGTTTTTCTTAGTGAAGAAAACATGTCAAATACATAACATTTGTAAGAGAATATGTCAGCCATCCATAATTTTAAAATCTGAACAATGCTTGTAGCATGGGCAGACAAAACCATGTGATTGGACTCTGTTATTGTGACGTAATGACTCTCTGAAGTGAATTAGAATATTAGAGTAAATTGACATAGACTTTTGCCCTTGCTGATATATTGATACATGTAATCTGGGCTTACAAAAATATGGTTTCATTATTATAACTAACTATAAAGAAATTCTTATGAAAATAATATATTTGTGCTGAAAAGCTGCACACAAATTTTAAATAGTTACCCAGTGTCACTACATATAGTCTACACCCGGAACACCTCTCAGTGGTGACTGCACTTTGAAGAGGTTTTTTGGAGCCAATTTTCCCAATTCAATATACTACCTGCAATATATATACGGATTTCATAAGCATTGATTATTGATCCAAGAAGAATGAAATATTCGACCACTTGAATTTCTACTCCACTTATCATTGTCTCTTGCTTCAATTGTTCAGATGTAGTCCATAATGAACAATGTTATCCTTTACTTTCATTAGTAAATAATTGAACTCATCTTTCAGCAAGCTAAATTGTATCATCTGTATATTGCAGGTTGTTTATATGTGTTCCTCTAATTTCGATGTCAGATTCATCTTCAGACCATCCTCCTTCTTGGATTATTTATTCAACATTATAGATAGAATATGTAAAGGGAAAGAATACAACCCTACCACAGATCTTTTATTCCAATTTTAAAGCTTGTATTTCCTTGTTTTTTAAAACAACTGCATCTTGATCCACATTTAGGCTCTCCGTGAGCACAATGAAGTGTTCTAGAATTGTTATTCTTTGGACTACTATCCATAAGTTGTTATGATGCATGCAGTTACTTGTCTTCACACAGGTATACATCTTTCCAGTATTCTCTGTTTTCTGTTAAGACCCATCTGACATCAGCAATAATATCTTTTGTTTCATGGCCTCTTTTGAAGCTGGCTTGACCTTTTGGAATTTGCCTGTCAACAAATTGCTGCATCTTTTAAAAAATCGTCTCCAGCAAAATGTTGCTTTCATATTATACTAAATATATGGTTTTATAATTTCTTCATTCTGTTTGATTGCCTTTCTTTGGAATAGGCTCAAATGTTAGGTTAGTAGGTTGGGTAGCTGTCTTCCTAATTTGTTGACATAGGCAAATGAGCATTCCCACAGTTGGATCTGTGTGTTAAAGCATGCCAATTGATACCCCATCACTTCCTGAAGTCTTGTTTTTCAGAATTGCCTTCAGTGTGAAATGTACTTTTTCCTTCAGTATCAGCAGTTCCTTAATCATATGCTGCCTCCTGAAATTTAAAATGCAGTCTCCCCCTGTCTGTTGACACTACTGGCTCTTGAACCAAGTACAAGTTCTGCATATGCACAAAAAAGAGTTTTGGAATTACTGTTGCTCTCAAGGACATCCATGGATTGTGATCATCCACAGTTGAATACCTTCACAGAGTCAATAATGCACACACAAACATCTATTTGGTATTCTCTGCTTTGAACCATGATCCATTTGACATCAGCAATGATATTCCCTGGTCCATGCCCTCTTCTAAATCCAGCCTGAACCTCTCTCTGCCTGATCCCCGTCAATTTATTGCTGCAATTGTTTTTTGATGATCTTCAGGAAAATTTGTCTTGGATGTGGTAACAATAGTATTGTTCTGTAGTTTGAGCATTCTGTTGGATCGCCTTTCTTAGGGATGGAAACAAATATGGATCTCCTCTAGTCAGCTGGCCACTTTGGGGGGATAGAAAAGTAAATGGTTCCAGTGCTTCATCAACATGTTTTAACATTTCAATTGGTATTCCATAAAATCCTAGAACCGTGTTCCTGGCTAAATCTGTCAGTCGAGCTTGGATTTCTTTCTCAGCACCAGTGGTTCTTACTCATATACTGCCTCCTACAATGGTGGAATGCCCATTAGTTCTTTTTGGTGTGTATCAGGGTTATATGTCTTACCATACTTATTCAGTCTGTATGCTGAGCAAATCTTTAGAGGAGCTGGATTATGTGAAGAAGAATGTAGCATTAGGATTGGTGGAAGGCTTATTAACTAGCTGCAGTAGCCACAAAACACAAGTATGCTTGCTGAAAGTGAGGGGGACTTGAAGCACTTGCTGATGAAGATGAAGGGTTGCAGCCTTCAGTATGAATTTTGACAATGTAAAGATGACCAAAATCATCACAACTGGACTGATAGTTTAACAACAGGAAAAATGGAGAAAAGACTGAAGATATCACGAATTTTTTCTCACTTGAATCCTCAATCAATGCTCAAGGAAGTAATAGTCAAGACATCAAAAGACATATCAAAATAGGAAAATCTCTCACGAGACCTTGTTAGAGTTTTGAAAAGCAATGATGTTACTTTGAGGATTAATGTACACCGACCCAAGCCATGGGTTTTCTTCTTCTACTTCTTTGTTAACACTTAATTTTATTTATTTCTAATTTTGAAATCATTTTTTCATGGGGGGGTGTCTTATAGCTATTATCACAATCCATACATTCATCCATTGTGTCAAGCACATTTGTATATATGTTGCCATCATCATTCTCAAAACATTTTCTTTCTATTTGAGCCCTTGGTATCAACCACTCTTTTTCCCCCTCCCCCACCATCCCTCCCTCATGAAGCCTTTATACTTTATAAAATTCCCCCCTGCCCCCATGTCTCACACTGACCACTGTCTCCCTTCACCCACTTTTCTGTTATCCATCCACCTAGGAAGGGGTTATATGTAGATCATTGTGATTGGTTCCCTCTTTCTTCTCCACCTTCCCCTTCCCCTCCTGGGATCTCTATTCTCATTATTGGTTCTGAGAGGTTTATCTGTCTTGCATTCCCTATGTTGTGAGCTCTTAATTTGTAGCAGTGTACATGCTCTGGTCTAGTCAGATTTGTAAGATAGAATTGAGGTCATGGTAGTGTGGGGGAGGAAGCATTAAAGAACTAGAGGAAAGTTTTATGTTTCATTGGTGCTATACCGTACCCTGACTGGCTTGTCTCTTCCTTGTGACCCTTCTGTGAGGGAATGTCTAATTGTCTACAGATAGGCTTTGGGTCTCCACTCTGTGCCCCTCCCCCTCATTTACATTGATATGATTTTTTTGTTCAAAGTCCTTGGTGTCTGATACCTGATCCCATCCACATCTCGTGATCACACAGGTTGGTGTGCTTCTTCCATGTGGGCTTTGATGCTTTTCAGCTAGATGACTGCTGTGATAGTTAGTTTATTGTGCCAGCCTGGCCGATAAACACAAGTGGGATTAATTGAAGGGAGGAGAGATAAATGGCTCGGTGAACCTCACCTTTCTTGTCTCTCATTCTTTAATCATCGAACCAGTGTGTGTCTGCCTTGCTTTTTCTGTGACTCGATTTAAAGGATACACTACAAGTGGGACGCCTAGTCTGTGGACTATGTTGCTGTAAGTTGAAGTCCCTTTAAGACTACACGATTATTGGAATGTACATCTCTGGAGCTGGGGACTGACAGTTGGTGACCTGGCTGACACTTGGTGACCTGCCTTGCTGTTTGCTGCCTGTGCTGAGATAGCCTAGCTCTCTCTACAGAGGACTACCTGACGGCCCTCAAGACTTGAAGGACTGCTAGTGTCTTATAACTCTCTCATGGGAGTGAGTTGCACTGAGAAATTTTACTGCTTTATAATTTAATCATTCATTTCTTGTATTATATATCTATCTATCTGTATATAATTTAACAGTTCATTTCTTGCGATATATATATGTATATATATATTTATGAGCAATCTGGTTTTATCTCTCTAGGGAACCCTGCCTAATACAACTGCTTATCTTCAAGCCTTTAAGACCTCAGATGCTATATCTTTTGATAGCCAATCACCATCAGCTTTCTTCATTACATTTGCTTATGCACCCATTTTGTCTTTTAAGTACCTCCCTCCATTACATTTTAAAAATATTTAACAACTGTGTTTAGTTTCAAATTATTTTCTTATATATGGTACCCTTTTGGTGGATATCATATTGTTTTGCTACAAATGTAAAGGAAAGATATTGAAATATCTTTTTCATATTCCTTTTGCCCATAGGAGAACTGCCTGCTTGGATAATAATCCATCTAGGTTAGTAGCATAGTATATTTTAAATACTGCTTACATTTTCTTTCTAGAAAGGTGGGGAGAAAAATCTCTATTTTCTTAGAATTATACATTAGGTGTGGATTATAGCAGGCACCAATGATTCTGTCTTCAAAAGTTGTAAATGGAGTGAAATTTGCAATGGTTGGATTTTTGTTGTTTTTCTTTGGCACATTAAACCGAAAACCAAACCTATTGCTGTCAAGGAGATTGTGACTCACAGCTACGCTCTAAAGAGAGAGTAGAAATGTCCCATAGGTTTTTTGATGCTGTGAATCTTTATTGAAACAGACCTCCCACCTCATCTTTCTTTCACAGAGTAGCTGGTGGTTCTCCCTGCTGAGTCTTAGGTTAACAACCTGATGTTTAACCCACATTATGAGAAGATGCAAAGATACACTTAAAAAGCTAGAAACTTGCACTGCATATTGCTTTTTACTCTATCTTCCTTCTTTCCTTTTTATCTTCTCTCCCTTTCCCCCTCTTTTCTTTTCCCTCTTTAGGAGAACACCACCTAATTGCATCAGAAAATAAAACATCTCAAATTTACAGCAAAGAAATGTAAAGTAGGATTGAACTCTGGGCAGAGCCTCATGCTAGGGGCTGCTGACACTGAATTTTATCTAGGTTGTTTATTCCTTCTGTGGCCCTCCCTTATTTAAGTCCCTCTTTCCAGAAACTGGGCCATGTGAGAGCTGGATTCTGCTACAAGTCTTGTCTACTTGCTTTTAAATACACTTTTACCTTTGCTTATATATCACGCATTTCGCAAAGAATTAGAGCTTGAGTGCCTGCGTTCTCCCAATTATTGTTTTTAGTCCCAACTCTTAATTTGTCTAAATCAACATAGTGGAAATTCCATAAGAATTTAGAATATGAGCAATGTCTATGACTGGACTCCATTACAGATATATATAGGACTATTAGTTTATACTTACTTATATACTTCAAAGGAATGTTAAATTAGTATGCAATTAAATAAGTTGATTTCTAGCATCATTCATAGTAAAAAAAAGTCATTGATTGCTATGATTTGGAGAATGCTGGAGTCAGTATCCAAATATTAAATAATTTTCACAGGTGAAAAGTAATACTTGAACCTTTGAAGACAAGATATATCCCAATTTGCCTCACGAAGTTCTCCTAATCATCTCATCTTGCATTTACCCAAACCCTTGTTAACTGCTTTTGCTCTTATAGTTGACCTATGTGTGAAGGAGTATGTGTTGTGAGTGTGTGTCTGGAAGGGTCATAGCACAGGCTCCTGTTGTCTAAAGAAGTGCTCCTTTCCTGGGTCTTTGTCTCTTGACCCATTAAGAAGCCCATTTTTAGCTTTGATGTTCAAGTGTTTTTATCAGTTATTGGCAGATTCCCTATCCAAGTCAATGGTGGACTTGGGACCAGGACCAAAAGTCCATATTGTTTTATGTTTTAATCAAATAATTTCACACACATCATGTTTGTCTATAATCTCTCTCCACAAAGAGAGATCATTGTAAATGGATTTTTAAAAATCTTTCATGCTTTCTAACATAAATATAATGAAATAACCAGTAGCTATTAGATATTCATTTATTCATACATGAACTTTGGATTGATAACATTTAGATGGTTTAGCCTTACAGGGATATCAAGAAATGAATGGAAGGGGTCTTTAACATCTAGAGTAGATTTTTTTTGTTGTAATTAACAAGTTGTGCAATGTTGCTGGAAACCCAAATGTAATTTTTTCCCCAATACTCATTGAGTTGTAAAACTTGTACTTTGATCAAGAATTCTATTTTTAATTCATCTAAGAGTCATGTCCTTTGATATGATATTAAGGATATAAATACAGAAACATAAAATTTTCTAAATATTTAGGCATTCAAAAGTTATCATTGTTTAAATATAAAGATACCCTATAATCTATATAATGAAAAAATATTTTGCTTCTTTGTGTCCAGGCCTTGTTTTTGTCTGGTGTTTCTAGAGAAAGGTTTCCTACTTGGAAATTAGTGACTTGATGCCACCTGATCTGCACCAGCACATGGACTGCACGGCAAATCTCAAAGTCCTCTGGTCTGCCTTTTCCAATCCTGAGGGCAAGAACGAGGCCTAGTGACTTCAACCCGGGGGGCCGTCCTGGGACTTGTAATATCAAACATTGCTTTAGTTGCAACGGTGCAGAAAAGCTGAAGGCGAGCAAGGAAATGATTGTTTCGCGTTGCATGGATCAAACAAAAGTTTTTCTGACTTGCGTTCACCATAATGATCTAGTTAATTCTGTCTGTGGGGAAATAAGTGCTTATAAATGGCAATAATCAAAATTTGTCATCCATTTACTTCCTTCAACCAGTAAAAACTGGGCATCTGATGGGCCTCTCACTCTGCCAGACACACAAAGTATAATGCTGTGAAGTGCCACGTAGCCTGCTAGTGGGAGATTCAGACCCCAAGAAAGTAAATTGCTAGATATAAATCATAATACCTGGTGGCATATATGAAGGGGCACTTCCCAAAAAACAATGCTCACTTGTCTTTGTGATGTGAGTGGGATAGTGAATTTGGAATTCCTTTCACCAGGTCAGACTCTTAATGAAGTTTTCTATTTAGAGGTTCTGAAAGGATTGTGTGGGGGTAGGTCAGATGCTCACAGCCATCCTCCCAGTTACCAGACTGTAGTAGGCTCCACGCCCAGCTGTTAAAGACAATAGACACCTGCAGACATCTATTTGGTTCCAGAAGGTGGGGTTTACACCCTACTGATAATGGTTCCTATGGAGATCTAGGGAATAGGTCAAAGTTAAGCCGCCATCCTAAACCTAGGATCTGCCCATCCTGTCACATGTATAACCCCAATCCCTCCCCTTCCTATTGTGTGTATATCCCTAGACCATCCCCCTCTCCTTTACTGTGTTACCCATAGGACAGCCCCTTCCAGTGACGTATGTCCTTACCTGTAATTAGGGGGCTTGCACGTCCCCAGAGAATATAAAAGGCCTGGGCTAGCATTAGAGCCCGCTCTCTCTCTCCCTCCACGTGGACCATCAAGCAGGGCTGAGGTGAGCATGCTACTATGAATCGTGTCTGACTCCATTTATTTCAATACTCCTATCTCTCATGCTCTCAATAACTTTACTATGATCTTTATTTATTATCACTGTACAATTGCGCCTACCGGACCCATAATGGTGTGTTAGGGGCTGGCTTCCCCTGACAGAGGTTCTGAAAGGATTGTATTAGTGTGCAACAAACACTCACCTGCTCAAGCAGTCATCTCAGTGTGCCAGATTGTGGCAAAAAAAGCATGCCTCTTTTGCCCCACGCACCTTAGTCACCTGATCTCATTTGGTGTGACTTCTTTTTGGCTTCCCTGAATGCGGAGGGACATGAAAGGACCGTGATTTGATCACATAAAGGAGGTAAAGGAAGAAAGGAGGGAGGTGCTCTCAGCCATGCAAAAAGATGAGTTTGAAAATGTTTCCAAGAATAGAATTCCAGAGCTGACAAATGTGTTAAGTGTAATGAAGAATACTTGGAATGTGATAAAGTTGGTTTTTAAAAGCAAACAAACAAAAATAACTTAGGGAGAAAATTCCCATTGGGTGGGGGGAGGTATTTACACCCTCGTATATATTAATATATATTTTAAATATATAAGAAAGGGTTTCATTTGGAGTCTTCTCCAAAGATGTGACATAGACATGAACATGGAAAGGGAACAATCCACATGGGTGTCCGAGGGAAAGAAATGACCAAGTAGAGAAGTGATTGGTCATGTGCACTGCCTGAATGGTGGCTGTGCTCGGTCGGTTGTTTGGAAGAGTGGATGGGTCGTAGGCTCGTGAGCAAGAGTAGAGCACCAGCTGTTGAGAAAGAAATGACTGCCTGTTGCCAGTGGGCAGGAGACACTTAAATGTCTGTAAATTAACTTTTTCTAACATCAGTGATATTTCCATCTTACTATCAACCTATTTTTGACACCTTACCATGTGTTAGGCAGTGTTTTCTGGGCTAGGCTGTGGGAATGAAGAAACAGAAGAGTTTGCTACTCTAAGAAAAACGTTCTGTACTGGAACAGATGATGCCGCAGGTCAAAGTCAAGTGTCTTACTTCTAAAGGACATTGTTTCAAACAAGGAAGTCAAAGATGAACAGTGCCTATGTACTGACTTGGTAGTATGTCCATAATATATTAGAAGAAAGTGTGTCCATAATATATTAGAAGAAATATATATGTGTGTATATATATTCCATAAAATCAATGACATCAATCAGATTGTCTATCCATTACCCATATCTATTGCCAAATGCTCCAGCCACACAGGAAAAAAAATCCATGCTAACATGTGAAAATATATTCAACTGACAAATGTCATGTTATATTCATGTAATTTGTGAATTCTGACTCATAGTGTCCCCATGGATATCAGAATAGAACGGTCCTCTATAGGGTTTTCAATGGCTTTGGTTTTACAGAGGTGGAATGCCAGATCTCTCTTCTGTGTGAATCACATCTGGGTGAATTGCTTTACCAACCTTTCACTTGTAGTCAAATGCTTCACCCCTGTGCCATGCAGGATTAAGTATATATGTGTTTATACCTATAGTCAGATGCAAATATGTACAGAAAAACATGAGTACAATTTAAACAAGGATATGTCCATCCATATGTATAAGATACATAGTAATAGATACAAGTGTATTTGTATAACAGTAATAATAAGCTGGAAATAAATAACAAGTCTTTTAAGAATTACCTGTAGATTTCATCTTGCATAAATCCACAATCAATATACATGGAAGCAGCAATGCATAGGTCAAGCGACCCATTGCATGGGACAAATCTGCTGCACAAGACTGTGTTGAAAAGAGAGGATGTTACTTTGAAGACAAAGGTGTGCCTGACCCTAGCTGTGGTCCTTCCCATTGCCTCATATGCATGGGAAAGTGGACATCGAATAATGAAGACTGAAGAAGAATTGGTGCATTTGAATTCTGGTGCTGGTGAAGAATATTGAAAGTTCCGAGGACTCCCGAAAGAACAAACAAATTTGACTTTGAAAAAGTACAACTAGCTTGCTCCTTAGAAACAAGGATGGCAAGACTTTGGCATTAGTACTTTGGACATATTGTCAGGAGAGACCAGTCCCTTGGGAAGGACATCATGTTGGTAGAGGAACAGGGCAGTAAGCATATATTCAACAAATGGACTGACACAGTAGCTTCATTGATGGACTCAATCATAGGAACCATTGTGAGATTGGCACAGGACTGAGCAGTGTTTTAGTTCAGATGTGCACAGGGTTTCTATGGGTCAGAAGCCACTCAATGGCATCTAACAACAACAACCACAACCACAACCACAGCAACAATCCGTAGATGGTGAAATAAATGGTAATAGGGTATATTTCTCACTTATTAATATGTTTTAAGTAAAAAATTACATTTCTTTCATATATTTCATAATTAATAAAATCATTACCTAAAAGATGACTAGTCTTAGGTGATAACATATAATTATGTAATATAGGGAAATTAAGGATGTTAGTATGTGGAAGAAAACTGTATGCTTATAATCATACGTATTGCTTTCAAGTTAATTAAAATATTTTAGAGTTTTAACAAAAACATTTAAAATCAAATGCAAATTTACTATACTACACAAACATATACTATATAACGGGTATTCATTTGCAAATGTGTTTCACATTAACATAAGAATGGCAAAGCTATGGGAGGAAATTGTCAGTGATAGATATAAACTGTTGTGATTACAAAGGATTAACTAAATATGCAACATTGTTGTTAGCTTCTGTAGAGTCTATTCTAATCCTTCAATACTATTCCAGAGGCTTTCCAGGCTGCCACCTTGCAGAGACGCGCTGTCAGGCCCATTTCCTGACACAAAGATGCAATAATTACTTGGTATTTGTAAATTGAAAAACATTCAGTAGTGAAAAGTGCACATTTTAATTACTCCAATTCTGAATGCGCTAACATTAGTTAACAAGGTGTGTTTGCAATATCGAGAATTTTATTATTGGGGATCCCGCTATTGTAGAAGTGAATGCAATTTAGCTGATGGAAGTCCTAGAAATTGATTTCATTTTAGTAAAAATGTGGATGCATATTATTTTTCATTCAATTTTTTAAAAGTCACTTTTAGATACTTATTCTATTTTATTTTGGAAACAAAGCGTTCTGCTTTTATTTTATGTGTATTTATATTTAAATTTTAAATACATATTTATAACTGTTCCTTAATAGTACCAAACAGAATTGGATTGTATAAATACTTTAGGGTATTTTCCTGAGCTAGACATATATTAAAATATAGGCAATAAACTGTTGTTTAAAAATACTTGTTCCCATATAAATAAATGGTATTCCAACTTTTTTCAAATATGCTTTTAGTGTTTAGATAAAAAAGCCAAATGATGACCAAAGATGAACAGATAAAACTACCCAATGAAATCTTACATGGAACTAAGGTCCTAGAAAAGGCATGTATGTCTTTGATTTAACTATTTAGCATGAAGCCATAAATTAGCCAATAAATTAATTTGTTTTGATTTTTAAAACATCAAAGTAATTATAGCTATGTGTATAATCTCAAAAATATAATTGTTGGGAATGGATATTAGATTTCAGAGACATAGACTTTCTTAGTGTTAAAAACATTTTTAGGGAAAACAAAGGTCATTGCAGGTATTTGTTGGTTTGGGCATAACGACTAACGTCACCGAATATGACTCCTTGCCACGTGGTCAAGTGGCGGGGGAAGCAGGATCAGTTTCATAACCCGTCTAACTTCATGGGCGTAATGAGAATCACCATGTGCACAAAGCTGATTCCAGGAGGAGAGTGCTGAACATAACTCCAGTCTTCAAACTTCTTACAAATCCTGATACCAGTGTCACCCATCCACAGCACTCCTCCTCTGGGTTCAATCATCCAATGCCAAGGCCACCGAGAACTCACAGATTATACTCACAGTTCGTGGTTTATTGAGGGACAGGGTAAAATTCAGGATCAGGGTCAAACAAGCTATATAGCAGGATCAGGATCAGGAAACCTACAGGCAAAGACTCCCTTCTGCAGTGCAACAGCACACTCTCAGCACGCCTCCATGCCCCACCCCCCCACACCCGCCCCAGCACCTCTCAGTCCGTCCGAGGAGAGGCTCATCTTGGGGCACCTCCTCTTGATCCTGCTGTCTGTCACCACCGGTTTGGTGACTGGTTCCCTTTCAGATCTCTCACTCTCTTGAACTGTGCTGCACTTCTCTTGGGAGATTGCTGGCTTCCTCTCAAGGCACCCTAGTGGCACAGCGGATTAAGCATTGGGCATCTAAGTGAAATGTCAGTGACTTAAATCTACCAGCTTCTCAGTGGGAGAAAGATGAGCCTGCCCTAGTAAAAACCCCAGTTTAGGAAACCAAATGAGTCAGAATGAGTCTCTAGGAGTTGAGTCGATGTGAGTCAGGCTAAACTGGAAAGCAGCAGAGTGTTACCTCTTCTCTCCTTCCTGCTGTTTCTCTTCCTGGTGTTTTTGTTTTGTTCTGTTCTGTTTTTCTGTCTCTTAAGCCTCTATGAAGTTGGCTACTTAAACATACAACCCTTTGTCAAAGTCTAGTGATGGCCCCTCTCAGTACAATGCCACACACTGACCAACCCTCCCCACCCCCCAGAACAGCTGATCTACTTAGGCAAATATAATAAACACAAAGGGTAGAAAACTAGGACGAAGGTAAACTCCTTGGGACACGGGAAAAATTTCAAGCTGCTTTCCCAAAGAACCAAAGCAAATGCTCACAGGATGGACCTTATTTCACTCCGGATGTTTCTGCAGAAGAGATGGGCTGACCCAAGCAACGGCGATAACATTGTCACTGGTGTGGACTCTGGGTTACATGAAGGAAAGGATTAAATGAAGAGGCTTGAAAATATTCATACAGATTCCATTCTCTTTTAATCCCATTTTCCCTCAAACTTTTTTATCTCCCCTCACTTGCCATTCACGTTGGCAAAGGACCAACCATGTGCATGCTATATTACAAAAGGAGTGTGTTGTAAATACGTGTTCACACTGTTAATATGTTTTCTGCAAATGAGGAAAACCCCCACAAACTTTTTTATACATATATGTGCAAGCATATCACTTCAAATCCTTTTACGTATTCATTATGCTGCATTCAGTTTTTCAAAGGGACTAAACTTTCAAAGTCTTCTGGCACAGATGGTGAGTTAGGACATTTCCTCTATGGGACGCTTCTACTGTTATATGCACATAATATACCAATTGTGTGTACGTATTGACTCACCTCACAATCAAGAAATGCTTAGCATATTCCTGAATCGCACGTATATGAAGTTGTGAAGTGCTACTATAGCCGGGATTCTCTAGCGGAGCAACACCAGTGAATTCTGGTGCTTTTGTTAGGTAAATGTTGGAATGCTAATCACAAGGTTGGTAGTTCAAACCCACCAGTCCCACTCCACAAAGAAAGATAAGACTGTTTGCTCCCATAAAGATTTACAGCCTTGGAAACACTCAAAAGCTCCCTTTAAGTTGGAATTGACTTGATTGTGGTAGGTTTGAATTTTCATTACAAAAGGTCATGGAAAATGTCCATTATCTTTGCATTCCTTTTTTTCCCATGAATTTGTTCAAGCTTCTGTGTGTGTGTGTGTGTGTGTGTGTGTGTGTAGAGGGGAAGAGTGTGTGTGTGTGTGTAGAGGGGAAGAGTGTGTGTGTGAGAGAGAGAGAGAGAGCGCTTTAAAGAAATGCCTCACACAATTGTAGGAGCTGGCAAATTAAGTTCCATCCCTTTCAGACAGCAATCTGGTGACCTCTGCTGGCTCATGTCCCAGGACCTGTGTGTTGGGCAAGAAGAGCACACAGAGTTGCAACACTGAGAGAGCAAATGAGCTTTGCCAAAATGCCCATGGATATTCCGGTGGTGGCAACATCCCCAAGGAAACTCCCCTTCAACTGATTGACTTATCACGTCAAGTCAGGTCATGGAAGATGATTACATTATATTGCATTATAGAAAATCAACTAGTCATTTTCTGCCAAACAACAGGTAACTTATAGGCTAGCCAAGAGGACACAGAGAATTAACTATCACAATACTGGAGTGAAACTACTAGTTACATTAAAGATGTTTTGAAAAGGATCAGATATCCACGTTTGATCAGAAGTTAGGATTATCTTAAGTAAAATGTATAATGCACTTTTACAATCTTTTGGAATTTAACTCAGATTATTTAATAATAATCACAACCCCAAAGTAATATTATTTGAATGTACTTGCAGATTTTGTGGGCTAATGGATTATTATTGTGTCTAAAAATTATAGTGATACATGTTTCTAGGTTTTAAATATTGCTATTCTCTCTCTCTCTCACACACACATAAAATATGTTCTCAGTAAAAGAAGGATCACACCAAAATATGAGTCGATTCCAATGTATAATGGCCCTGCATGGTACTTCTGAAGCAGCAAATGTTTACAAAGCAAATAGATTCATCTTTTTCCCATGATGCAGCTGCTAGTTTTGAATTGCTGGCTTTGGGTGATTCCAAGACAACGCTTACCTGGAGTGCTCCCAGCATCTCTTAAAAGTAGGATCATGAAGGTAAAATTAAGAATAAAATAAAAATCACAAGACCTGAGCAAAGTGCAAGATTTGAAATAGCAGTTTCAGCAGGAAGTGGGCTAGAATCAAATGAATTAACTGACTGGGATTTCAACATAGAAACGAACGGTGCTGAGAGTGAGTCACAGGCACTGTGTGCTTTCTGCCCTGCATTTTAGGCTGCTGTCAGGTGGAGCCAGATTAACAGCACTTAAAGAAACAACACACGTGTATGTATTTATATATCGTGGGCACTTTTAAGCATTTCAAAGTATTGGATTATTTTCTACCTAATAGTTCATTTCACTTTGCTTTTAAAAACTAGCGTAAGATACTACACTATGGCATTAAAGGATTCATTTTCTTCCCTAATTAAAAAAATTATAATTAGGTGCTTGGTACAAAACTGTATTTGCATGTTTTCTCTTGGAATATTAATAATCAGTCAGAGAAGTGCATTGTTGTGTATAGAGCCAGCAATCAGGCTCTGTATAAGGTACCTGTGGCTGATTCTCCCTGCCTTTCATTCATTCTAGTCTCCAACCCATGGAGGCTACAGAGATATGGCACGAAGTAGAAGGCGGTTACAATGTGTAGGGTACCCAGACATTTCCTCAGACCACGATTTTTGGTGGCAGGTTAGGGTTGTTCAGTCATAGCCCATTGGATCCTTTACCTCCAGGGTAGGACTCAACAAAAGTAAGGCAGTGCTTATTAAATGAGCAATTTTGTCATAACTTGAATAAAGAGAAACATTGATGAATAGTAAATACAATTAAACCACCCTTGAGTACAGTTAGATCTCTTTTCATTTTATTTTACATATATCCACCAACAGAGGGCACAGGAGTACTATCAGTGGGATACTCTAACACTTGCGTTTCTCTTTAAGAATTTGTCCATTCTAGAGTATACGGATTTTGTTTTGCTTGTGAAATAAGAATTTAGCCATGGTGTTGTATCTCAAAGTGTTTCCCAACTCCTACTGGTACAATATTGCCTTCATTAAATAAATAGAAGAGCAAGAGTCAAAGGAAAGGAGGAAGGAAGGAGAGAAAAAGAAGCAGTCTTTTGCGCTGCCATGGTGTGCTTGGTAAACAATGCATCAGTTCAATGCCACCTTACTAATTAACACTACAAATCTCCCAGCAGAACATAATTAAAAATGCCCTAGAAAGTTTTTGTTAATTCATCTCAGGGGGAAAAGGAGTGATTTCATTCACTCTCTGATTTGACTTCAAAATGTGGAAAAGTAGAATGGAAAGATAATGGGATATTTCAGCAATCATTTGAGGTCTTCTCATATTTGTAGCTAAACATTTACATAGCTATTATATTAAAATTAATATTATTGTCCATCCTGACATGTTTATTTTATACACAGTTTGCATAATTTTGGAATTATTTTAATTAACATTTTTATAATTATGTATTCAGCAAATACATTATTTTTAGCAGGGTCAGGAGGAATATTGGTTTATTCAGATGACTCCCTGTCCTGATGATATTTCTTTCCATTTAATTCCTGAAACTCTTATTTGTCTTTAAGGATGAATTTATTTATAATGTTAAAGTGTGTCAAAGTACATATATTTGTGGAATACTCATTAATATCTTCCATTTTCATCAAAATGTTATTCATGCTGTCAATCACAATAAACACGTTGAATTAAGCCATCCATCAACCCACGTTAGGTCCCATCCGTGTTTATTTCGATAGCCAAGGAAATCTGCAGGTCGTTGTGGAGAGTTTTCAGTGCTGTGTTGTTGCGCCCTCAACATTCTGAAACAGACTGTACTGGAGGTCAGCACTTCCTCTGGGTTTTCAATATTTATTTGGGTCCTGGGTAATTGGTTGTAAAATGCATCGCTGTATTTGCTTTTCTTTCTAGAAAATCATGCTGTTGGAGTTACAAATGCTTCCTTCTTTTGGGACGAAACCAGGATTCCTCTATTGATAGAATAAGTCAGAGTTTTGGAACATTTAAAGTACCTATATTTGCATTAGGTTCTATAAAACATGTATTTTAGAAGATAAATCTATTGAAATTCACAATATTAAAAAATTCTCATGTACCTTTCATTTTTCATGGTGGTTTTATTTTCCTGAATCCATCCATTCCCACGTGATCGTGCAGCCTGTACAGGAGGTCGCAGAAGGGACCGCGGGGCTGCTGTAGGGTGAGGAGGGTCTAGAAAACCACCTGTTCTTCCTGTCATTCTGGGAGACATTTGCAGGTGGAATCCAAGAACAGTAAAGTCATCAGGGCATTTCCCCCACATCTCAGTCTAATAGACTGTATCCAGGACATCGTGAATGTTATTAAGAATCTATTGAATTGAATTGAAGATGTGCATTTTTAATGGGCATTTCCAGTTTGTAATGAACAATATGACTTCCATAGAAATTGATTAACTATGGATGGATTAGCAACAGCATTCTCTTCTGCACATATTTCAGCAATCAGTTATGAATGCTTATGGTAATTGTTTGATGGTATTAACTGAATTGCAACCAATTATACAGAAGCAAATGTGATTTACAATGTAATTTAATTAAGTTTCTAATTATTGTTCGCTGCAAGACTTCAAAAGCAATTATGATCATTCCACCTCTAAGACTTATAGTTCTGAGTAGGATCTCCAATCCTAAAAAATAATATTAATAGTTTGCATTGAACACCCAGCCTTTGAGCAATAAGGAAGCCTATTTACAGCCACTTGTTTTATTTGTACAGATCAATCCAAATAAGAATTCAACACACTGTAAAACAGCTGTTTTTTCTTTGAAACCACACCAAATGTTCCCAAACATTTTTGGCCATAGCCCCTTTTAAGAAAAAAAAAGTTACTAATATTGCTGGCAATTAACAACTTAGTGCTATGGATCATAAACTTTTGTACTATAGGTCAGGATAAAATGTAGGTCTCTGTTTTTGCAGCGCCCTCCAGAGGCCAGTATCACCTGCTCTTCACTATCCAATAGGTGCTCTGGTGGCAGAGTGGGTTAAGTGCTGGGCTCCTAACCAGGGTCAGCTGTTCAAAACCACCAGTCACTCTGCAGGTGAAAGATGAGACGTACAACTCCTGTAAAGAGTTATGGTCTCTGGAAACCTACCTATGCAGTTATGTTCTCTCCAACAAGGGTCACTGTGAATCAGAATTCACTCGATGTCAATGAATGAGTTTTGAGACTATCTAGTAAGTTCTACCTTAGACCTAACTGCCCATCAGTGGGACAAACTCCTATTCTCTTGGTTCCTAACCAAAACATTAGAGGTCAAAGTAGGCCTGATCATGTCTTTCAATAAAGTCAGCCATTGAAAACCAATAGAGCGCAATTCTACTCAGACATGCATGGGCCTATCGTTAGCCATAACTGGCCTGAGAGTAACTGTTGTAGCCAACGCTTAGATAAACACCAGCCCAGGCCCGCCTTCTTCACCTCTGACAAAATTCAGGTATGAGACCAGGTTCTTCATCCTTAGTTCTTGTTTTGTTTTGTTATTTTTCTTCTCTGAGAAAAACAACTTTTATTCCTTTAGATTTTCCTTTTAATTTTTCCCCGTATCTTTATATATTTTGTGTTTCCAAGCCTCTAAGCATTTATTTTTATTATTCCTCTCACTCTTGGTAGGAGTGATGGTTACTACTTTAGGATCAAGTGTAATTGCTAGAGGTTTTTTGGACAAAAATCATACTTATGAGACCCTACAATGTTTGAATTTCTGTTGCAGTAGAACCCCGGACCTCGGTGCTAGTCGGTTCTAGGAGTGTCAAGATGTGATGCAGCCGAGGTCTGAATCAATTATTCCCTTAAGAAATAACTGAAAATGGATTAATCCATTCTTGGCCACAACGTTCTTACCCTAATGTTGTCTTTTTATACAAAATATTACACAGAAGTTTTAAAGTATGTTAGTTCAGAGTTGATATCATTTAAATAAGAAACACAACATTAAAAAAAGTGTTTACCAACTACAGCATGCCCCATCCCTTGACATTGATGAGAATCTGGATCTGTGGATGCGGATGTGGAGAGGAAGGATGGAGAGAGAGTCATTGTTTGGAAGGGGAACCCACTTCCATAAAATTAACTGGTAGCTACTTTTCAGGAGTATTTTCCCCCTTTTTGCCTTTTTTCACTAGGACCTGCTTGGCTTTCTCTAAAACAAAATCTGTCTAATTTGGTCTGTTGTTGGCATTTCCTTAACTGTTTTCTAAAAGGGTTTATTAAGTGATCATCAACAATATCAATAACACGATTAACCAGTTCCTTAGCATGATGATTCTTTTCAAAAAACTCTTTCTTAGGATCCATGCTTTTTACCTAAGAACAGTACCAAAAGCCACAAACCTAAGAAAATTATAGCAAAATGCTTGGAATACAGCTGCAAAAGTTTCAAACAACACATACTGACAACACCAACTAACACCAGTGACTGAAACACAAACTGCTTTATTTACAAAAACCATATGCATCTGGTTGGATTCTGATGCTTTGTTCGAGCGCCGCTGCAAAATTTTCCCCACATCTTGTGTCGAAATCCGATTATGTCAAGAACTGATGCGGTCGAGTACATATGGATCCATTTGAATCTAAGAATTATTTTGGCAAATGTCTAAATCAGATATTTTTTAAGAAATGAAACAATTAAAAAGAACACATTTTTGTTAGAGAAAGGTAAGAAGTGAATAAAAGAAGTGGTCAACTTTTACTTGATCTTGAAAGTTAATTAGAAGCTGATAAAGGTAAAAAAAACTGTATCAAATCTAGGATTCTCCTTATAAATAAACAGTGATGGATTCAAAAGCCTGGAATGCAGATTGAATAAGGCAATGTGCAAAGGCCTAGTTCAGTTCCTGGCAGGGAAGAGTCTCCCGATGAATATTTAAAGGTTTTATTCTCTACATTATGATTGCTGAAGCTCTGGATAAGATTTAGAGATTATTTCTGATCCATTTGAGTGATTGTAACTAAGAAAGTGCTCAAAGCAATGAAGGAAATCCTAGAAATGCCACAGCTAATGGTAAAGCAGAGAACGTCCCTTTTGTTTATGATACACTAGAATGTAGAGGATAAATGCCATGGTCTGATTTGTCTGTGTCATTGGCCATTCTGGGCTTCAGGAAGGTCATGTAGCAAGGGCAAGATCTGAGGTACTCTAAATTATTGCCTTAGATGTTTTTATTCTTATTTTGTAATTGCCATCCTAATGATTTCTAGCTTACATAATAATAACCATAATATGTACCTGCTCAAGCTAACATTTACAGTTTACACAGTGCTTTGTGTACAGTTTTCTATTTCTTAATGACTCCAATAAGCTCTTTATGACCTACCTCACACGAGTCAAACTTTAAGAACCAGTCTCCCTCCTTCCCTCAAAGTATTCTCCCTTAAGACCTACCTCTTAGTATCCAAGACTCATGCCAGTCAAGGTCAATGCAGAGGAGTATGTAATTATTCAGTGTTCCTCAATGGCACTTAAGAAATTTAGAAACCATTTTTCAATAAATAAAGCTTCTTGTAGTTTCATTATATAGAGCAAAAGAGACAAATTGAGTTTTCATTGGTATGTGGAAACTGTAATAATGATCATAAAAGGGTATGCATCTCTGAAAGCTGATTAGCTATTACACACCCCTGTGATATCCATAACTGGAGTACATGCCTCCCTATAATACTATCATACTTCCTTTCTGCCTTAGATTTTATGTCGTGATGCTCATGACATGACAGTTTCCCCTGAGTCCTTTCCCCTGCTTCCCACAACTTTCCTAATCTGTAGCTCATACTCACTGTGCTCCAGACCACCATGACTCAGAATATGTGGCAAGTATTCAAAATAAATTCTCACGAATGAATTGATTTAATACGTTATTCTAATCAAAAGTTATTCACTTCCCAAGGCAATTCAAAGGGATTACTTTTGTTCTCCAAATCAGGTCCGATCAGAACTACCTAGTTTTGGTTTAAAAACTATTATGTGTCTTTAGTACTCAAGAAGAAGAATTAAAATTTAATCTTTGATCTTTAAAGTAGATGGTAGAAGTCAAAAGGCAAATGATTGCATACGTGTCTGCCAGAAATACTTTAAATGCCTGATATTTTTTATTATAGCAAGTGTAGTAGACAAAATACTCCAAAATCAGTGTTCACATTGAGTCCATGCAGAAGTTTCAAAGTTCAAATCCTCTATGTGGTAGATTTCCATTTAGGAAAACAGGGTTGGTTAAGAGGAGATTTTACAAAGCTAATTTTCAGCAATATAAAATTCAGTTTCTTTGGGGTTTTCCCCATTTGGAGATGGCTGCCTGTCCTTGAAAGGTCAGACAGGACAACCCTCAAACTGTGATGGGCACTAGTCTTTCACAGCTCTCGGGATGGTTGCCCAAAGCTTTGAGGAAATCTGATTTCTTCCACTACCAAGTCTTCCTTACTCTTCTCTTCCCCAGGGATTGATCCCAAGGAAGCATCTTGCAGACCAAATTCTGTGTGACATCTGATTCTGAAGAATTACCTAAGAGAGATAGTTTCCATTGAAACTCTTGAGGAAATAAATAAGAAACTCAAAGTAACTCATTTAAGGAGGACTGTGCATAAAAACATTTCAGATTATATTAAAGCAAGAGATCATGGGCTGCATGTTGACATTAAAAACAATATAGTTATAAAAACTAAACGAAGGGAAGGAAAGCCATGGAATAAATATGTTCCTCAAACTGGTACTTGCAACTTGTCTCCCTTGCTTAAACATTTCCTTTGCTACTTGCCCTTTCCTTTGCTTTCTTTCTTTCTTTTTATGGTTCTGTGGCTGATAGTTCCCAGCAGGCCTGGATTCAGAATTGCAATTTGCAAGGAAACGTTCTCTTTGGCTCCACCGTGCAGAAGTAGTTTTATGAGGAACTATTGGAAGCCTGTGCTCTCCTTCCAAATTTGCAGCAGTTACCAAACAGAGATCAAACTGAGATTGGAGGAAGAGTGAGGAAAATGTAGTTTGGCACATGCAGAAATAAAACCCTACTCAGCTGTGCTAATAAAGTGTTTATAGCCTTTTTGCTGATGTCTTGAAGAGCTAGGCAATTATAGTTTTAGGCAAAAACCTATTATAGAATTCATATGAAAGTGATGGCACAATATTAAGGACACATACATTTTTTATGACTAACTCTGTGGAAAGCAGAAGAAAAATCAGTAGGAAATTCTGTTGTTAGTATTCATGTGAGTGAATTAAAACCAAGGGATTACATCACACTTTATTCTAGTAGCTGCCACAATGGTTTTCCCTGTCTAGCAAGTAGATCCAGATTTTGCTTTTCCCTCCAGCATGGGCTCACAAAGCCAAACCGAGAAAGGTAGCAAGTGTGCATGGTTACCAGTGTCCAATGTGGCATGAATGGATAAGTCCTGCAAGAGACTCTTCAATTATATTTCCATTCACACACACATCACTTTGGTTTTTCCTGATTAAGGAGAATCTGGTTCCCAGTTGTCTTATTCTTTAGTTTCTTTTATCCACATTTTTACATAGTCTCTGAACAATATTCAGAGAAGAAAAAAATATGAGCCAAAGTCTAATTTCTAGCCATACCACCGCCCCACAAGTAAAATCTCCTTTAATTACATTTGAGTACAAAATCAGGTTTTGCCAATACTCATGTGTGCTTTCAAGATGAGTAATATGTATTAAGTATACTGTATTTCTAAAAGGAGTTAGTATAGCATTGTGAGACACTTTCCCCCCAGTTTCCTTTGATCTAATATTTCTATTAATGAAAATGAGAAATTGTGTAACAAAATCATGGAAGGTAGGGCACTTTATGTCTAGAATGAATTATAAGAAGAGACTAGCTCCTTGGGAAGAACATCATACTTGGTAAAGTAGAATGGCAGTGAAAAAGAGGAAGATCCTTGATGCCGAGGCTGCAGCAATAGATTCAAGCATGATAGTAATTGTGGGACCAGCACAGGACCAGCCAGTGTTTTCATGCTGTTGCACATAGTGTCGCTATGAGCCGGAAACAACTTGACAACGCCTGATCATAGGAATAAGTATAACTTATCCTTCAACGAGAAATGCATCTGCCTAGTTCATAGATCAGTGCTTTACAGATGTATTTCCTAAGCAGAAGTAATACATAGATTTGATGCCTTTCCCACCATGTTTGGTTTATTTTGGTTCATTTTCTTCTGGAATCTTCATTCACCTTCACTGAATAATGCTAGAGTCGAAATCCTGAATATTTGGGTGCCCACAGTCTGCTCCCTCATCCACAGTCATGAGTCTTTGGGGATTTACATTCTAGTGAATTTCTGTTGATGATGGTGAAGTAGTTATCTTACTTCATATTTCCTACCTTTATAGCATCAAGCAAGACATAGGTGCTAAGGACTCTTCTACAATGGTAAGCTAAAAGCTTGTAGGCTAGTGAGACAGACTGATAACAATATTGCCAGTCCTAGCAATGCAATTAATAAGCCAAGTACTGCCAGACAGAAAGCAACAGCACAACTCACATCACTCAGGACCCTCTGGAAGGATGATTTTTAAAAGGACTCCAGAGTAAGTAGCCTACGAGTAGAAGGCCAGGCAATGCAATGGATGAGAATTTGTCTTATACCAAAAAGCTTGCACTTCAAATGTGATCAGCAGCTCCATGGGAGAAAAATCTTGGCAAGTTGCTTTCATGAACTTTATTTTATTTTGTCATGTGCATTTATTGTGAGTAGGAATCGACTCAACAGCACTGACTAAAATCAACGACCTTTGAGTTGAAAGGGAAAATATGGCCCACCAAGCAGAAGGAAAGCCCCTGCATAGTGAGTTAGGGGAGGGCAAGCTAGTTTGGTTGGTAAGCCAGAATCACTCAAGGACAGTATTGGACAGAGTCCACCCCAAAGGATATGTAAGTGTCATAGATTTATACTAAGGGATTTTTTATTGCCTGTGGGTGATTGGGGAGCCCTAGTGGTGATGTGGATTAGTATTTGGATTACTCACCACACCGTGGGTAGTTCAAAGCCACCAGTGCTCCTTGGGAGAATGATCAGGCTATCTTCTCCTTAAAGATTCAATCTCAAAAACCCTATAGAGGGACGCTATGAGTCAAAATCTACTCAGTGGGTTGGAGTTTTCATTTGTGAGTGATTTTGGTTAAAAAATACGTACTTATGACTGATTAGAAGATAGGAATTTGTGAAGTATTAGGCAAGCTGATAACATAGATTAAGTATTGACAGGCAGAGTGTATGGATCAGAGAGAGGAAGAACTGGTTGATAATAACTAATTGATTATGTTTTCACTGAGTGTTGGATGTTTTCTGAATGTTTTATACTTATTAATTAACTTTCCCAAGAATACATGTCACCACTGCTCTGCCAGTTTGTCATCCTGCGGTGGCTTGTGTGTTGCTATGATCTTGGAAGCTGGATCACTTGTATTTAAAATACCAACAGTATCACCCAAGGTGAACAGCATGCAGCAGAGCTTCTGGACTAAGAACGACTACAAAAAAGTAGAGGGCTGCCCTTCAGAAGAAATGCATGGAAAACCTTATGACTAGCACGACAATGAATAGTAAGTTGTCATATACTGAAAAATCCAAGAATAGCAGCAAAACATGGCGAGCGAGAGTGCCAGAAGATGAGCCCTCTGGTTGGAGGGCACCCAAAAGACAACTCAGCAAGAGCTATCATTTCAAAATCAAGTCAACCCTAATGATGAGGAAAGAGGAAAGCCTTGGAGAGTAAAACTTTCAATTGGGCATAGGTACATTCAGATTGAAGGTGAAGAAAATTAGAACAAATCTTTGATAGGTAAAATGCGACATTCAGTGTATTCCACCTGGCTTTCAAGAACAGATTTGATACATTGAACACTAATGACAGAAGCTGTGAGATAACATTCAGAACGACATATACAAAGAAAGCACAAAGTCATTTAAAATAGAGGGAAAAAAGAATATATCCAAGTGGATGTCAGAAGAGACTCTGAAACTTGCTCTGAGGCATAAGAGTGCTTAAGGCAAGTGGAAGAAAAGATAAAGTAAAAGAACCGAGCAGAAAACTTCAAAGGGCATCTCGATAACACAAAGTAAACTCTAAGACCTCGAGTCAGAAAACCAGGAAGAACACACTAAGCATATTTTAAATTCAAGCCTCGAGTTGCAATATTGAAAGACTCTATACACAAAATATTGAATCATGCAAGAAGCATCAAGTAATATAGAAGGAATTCACAGAGTCACTGTGCCCAAAAGAGCTACTTGACATTCAAAGATGTCAAGAATTAGCATATGCCCAAGAACCAATGGTATTGAAGGAGGAAGTTCAAACTGCCCTGAAAGCATCAGACCAAAACAAGGCTCCAGGAGTTGATGAAATACCCAAAGAAATGCCTCAACAAGCTGATGCAGCACCGAAAGCACTCACTCTTCTATGCCAGGAAATTTGGAAGAAGGCTGCTTGGCCAACTGATTGGAAAAGATCCACAGTTGTAGGCACCCCAAAGAAAGGTGATAAAACAGAAATCCCAAACTAGGGAACACTATCATTGACATCACATAAAGTGAAATTTTCTAAAGATCATCCAACAACAGTTGCAGCAATACATTGACAGGAAACCTCCAAAGGTTTAAGCCAGATTCCAAAGGGGATGTAGAACAAAGGATATCCTTGCTGATGTCCAATAGATCCTGCTTGTTAGCACAAAGTACCACAGAGATGTTTACTTGTGTTTAATTGACTATGCTAAAGCATTTGACATTGTGGAACATAATTAACTATGGATAGTATTGAAAAGCCTGGAATTCCAGAATGATTTATTGTGCTCATGTGGAACATGGATCAAGAGGAAGTTGTTAACAAACACAGGGACAAGGGAACAACATGGGACCCAAAATGGTAGTGAGGGGGGAGTGGCAGGCCTGGTGGGGAATGATCAAGGGTAAGGTTGTGTAGAGAAGAGGTATAGCTGTAGCCCAGGTGGGGATGGAGCATGGTAGTGGGGCAGGAGGAAAATCAAGGGAGATGGAGGAAAGAGCTAGGAGTCAAAGGGCATTCATGGAGGTCTAGACAAAGACATGTACAAGCAAATATATATATGAGGATGGGGAAATAGATCTATGTGTCTATATTTATAGGTTTAGTATTAAGTATGATGTTGAATCTCAGGAATTATGTCATGTTTTTTTCTTTTCACTATGTTTACCCAATGTATATGCTGAGCAAATAATCTAAGCACTGGACTATATGCTGAAAAACATGGCACAAGGTTAGGAGGAAGGCTCTTTACCAACCATCAATATGCAGATGGCAGCCTTTCTCACTGAAAGCAAAGAGAACTTGAAGTATTTGTTGATAAAGATTAAAAACTGTAATATAGATTATAATTTAGTGTAAAGAAAACCAAAATCCTCAAACCTTTAATATAGATTATAATTTACTGTAAAGAAAACAAATCCTCACATTTGAACCAATAGATAATATCATGAAAATGAATAAAACAAAATTTGTCAATGATTTCAGTATACTTGAATTCACAAGTGACACTCATGGAAGCAGAAGTCAAGAAACCAAAGAATGTATTGCACTGAGCAAATCAGCTACGCAAGTGTTAAACAGTCAACATGCCTCTTTGCGGTCTAAGGCATATGTGACCCAAATTGCGGTATTTTTCAATCACCTCCTATACAAGGGAAACTTTTACGGTGAGTAAGAAAAACTGAAGAAGAATTTGCTGCCTTTAAATTATTGCATTTGGTCACTGTGAGTCAGAGCCAACTCAATAGCAACAGTGTGGCATATAGTTAACACTCAATCAATATTAACCTGTACATTAGTATCTAAACATGTGTGATACTTCGTGTTGTAGTAATTATATTCCTCAGAAAAAATGAGGAGAAAACAATCCAAAGTAGAAACTTGGGTGAAATTAATATTTGAGAAGTAAAAAGAATCAGAGAAGATAATTGAAAAGGAACATGGTTTTGAGAACCTTTAATTCACAGTACAAGTGGGAGTTTTAGGGTGACAGCAAACGAAGATGAAAACCCAGAAAAAAATAGCTTCTAGAACCAAGCAAAGAAATTCTCTTCATCTCACTCCATTGCCTGGATAGACCTGATAGTCTTTCAAATCTATATCACGTCATTCTTGTCATAGTGACATTGTTTCATCTACCCCTGCTCAGAACTGATTCCTTACAAAAAACCTAATTTAAATTTTTATGGGGTTTTTTTATACACTTATACATGTGCCTGGATGGTCAGCTGGAGGGTTCTCATCTGCTGACCAAAGACTGAAAGTATGAATCTACCCAGAGTCACTTGATAATAAATATCTGGTGATCTACTTTTGAAAATTACAGGAATTGAAATTTATGTATATATAATGTCTATATTTATAATATGTATCATATTATGTTATTTCTCCTGCTCACCTTTTGTCCCTTCATGGGCGGCAGATATCCTCCTTATGTCACCATGAATCCCACATGCTAGCACTGCACCCAAAATACATTCCTACTCAGGAGACGCATGTCTAGTAAGAGAAGAGAAACAAAGATAAGGCGTTTCGTCATCCTAGGCCATTACCCAAGTGCTCTGCTACCCAGAGAGCATATCAAGCAGATCTGTAAACACTAAAGATAAAATAAATCAAGTAAATGAGGCCTGGCCTCGTAATTCTCTATACGTGGTTGTACATGTCAACTTTAATTTTCACGTGACGTAATGGATATTCCTTGGAGTTGAACTTTTGCCAACAAGACTTGTACTAATCTTTCAACAGAAGAAAATAAATGTTGATTACTGCTCTGGTAATTTAGCTATTATTCTCAATTTTCTATGTGTCAATTTAAAAATAATCACTCACGCCAGTATATGGTTGGTAGCCACAGGGTTTGTTTAATACCCCAGAGGCATAACTTTTCAGAGTAAGAGCACTTGAAATCCTTTGCTCCGTATTTTTTAGCATCTCCATTAGTGGGTAAGAGAAGTTATCTAAATTTGCTACTTTGTATAAAATACCAGCATTGGAGTATTTGGAAAGCCTGGATAAAGTAAGACTTGTGAGTTAACCTTGGCTTATTATCTACCCCTATTAGAGTCTATGGCGGTATCAGTATTTCCTTGTTGCTCCACTTCCAGGGTGTGAATACAAGTGGAGGGCAGAAGCATCCAGTCAGGCTGGCCAGAGCTGTCTATAACAGAGTTAACACCTTGATGATCCTTTGTCATGAAGTTGATGTTCATATCGGGACACAGCTTTTGGAAAAGCAATCGGATTAAAACCATTTGGAAAACAAGGTAACTATAGACAGTTATCACACAATGAGGAAGTGGGGGGATAGGAGTCACCTGCATAGCTGTTGTGAGTTGTCCGAGTGTCATCTCAGAACCTTGGTGGCCGTATGTGTAGCAAAATGAAATGTGCCCTGTCCTGTGCCAGATCTGTGATCTTTGGCACGTTTGAGGCCATTGTTGAAGCTGCTGGATGAATCGTATTGAGGGTTTTCTCGTCTTGCTCTTCCTCCTTCACCAAACCTGATGATTTTTTTCTAGCGATTGGTCTAGCATGGTGACACGTCCAAAGTAGGTGAACTGAAATCTTACCATCCTGTCTTTTAAAGAACAAGTTGGTTTTATTTCTCCTAAAGACTGATTCCCTAATTCTTCTGCAATCTGTGGGATTTTCAAAGTTCTTTGGCTATACACCACAATTTAAGGGCATAACTTTTTCTTCTGTCCACACTTACTTTCAACATCCAACTTTGACATGTGTATAAGGTGAAACGAAGATGGAATGGATCAAGAGCACCTTAGGTGTCAAAGTAACATTTACATAGTACTTTACCCAAATCAAATTATTTTATGTATTTGTTTAAGTCAAGTAATGCAGCTGTTACTTGAAAAATAATGATTTATATTGTTCTTTTACAGAGGAATTTAAAAAATAATGTCTAAGTTTTACTTTAGTGACAATTTATATGATTGTTAGCTTATAACTAAAAAGATAGTCTTAAGGAGTTAAATGTTTCAAAACAAGTATCTTTTAGTTTAGTAGATTTCTCTAAAATGGTTTGTATTGCGTAATTATTTTATAAATATTGTTTTTTGATTATGCATTTCCTAAAATTTATCATTGTTAACAGAATTAATTTTAACAGCAATAATAATATTTCAACTAATTTATTAAGAGACCAAGAAGAAGGGAGTTAATCTTCTTTAGGTGTTTGACATTTTATATTTAAATTAGTTTATTTAGCTCTCATATCAAATCTGTGATATAAGCTTTATTATTATTCCTATATTATAGAAGACACTTACATAAGGCTTCAAGTTACTGAAAAGTTGTGTCAAAGTAAAGATTTTAAACCAAATCTATTTGACCACAAAGTGTACGATCTCCTTCATGCTATATGTTTATAGATTTATTAATATACAAAATTCAAGAGAAAAAATATTAAAGAAAACATAAATTATAAAATGCACATCTAAATAAATATAAGTATATTTATCTGTTAGATGAATCAGATATAAAACATCACATTTAAGTGCAAATACATGTATCAAATCATATAGAAAGATTTGTAAATAAAGACTGCAAATGATTCCTTGAATAAAAGTTTTTTGAAATTTTTATAGTACATTTTAGGACGATATCTCTCATTTTGAATATATTTAATTCAAATTAATGGAAGAATTAATCCAGATACAAGGAGTCATAATCACATTTGTAAACTATTTGCTTCAATTAGCACCGCATCAGCATTTATCGTGAAACATTGGTGCTGCCTACCAAGAATTGCCCTCTGATGCAGTAATTACCGAAAAGAAACATTTGTGTTGATTTCTTTCAAATAAATCATGCATGCTATTTTCTGTAACCTAAGGAATAAAACGTTTTTTCAGACCCATATTTTAGTCCCACACAACCTCAGATTTCTGCCAAAGGTGGGGCTTACTGTTGTAATAGGACGTGATAAAGGAGAACAAAGGGGAATGTGCCAGGAGTTGCTGCCTAAGCCCAAGAATTTCCCTTATCTGCTTCAGGCCTTCAGTGAACAAGAAAGAGGTAAGGGCACAAGGAAAAATAAAGATACAGAATACCTATCTATTTTGAAACTTCCTTAATTGATTTCTCACTATAAATGTTTCTTTATCCTGTTTAAGTCAGAAGCTGGGCACCTTCATTTCCAAGAGAATAATTTATCTATTCTCTATGAGAATAATTACCCTATGGAAATGAATAAAGTAGAAAACATCAGTTTGAATTAGAGTCAACCTCATTTACAGTTCTTCAGCAAAAATATAATGGTCCAAGGACTGCTTATTCAACTATTAAATATGAGAGTAGATGGCTCACACACTCTATTCCAAGCCTAGAATAAAATTCTCCTAAGCATTCTATTTATTTTTAAATAAAAAATAAGGGCACTAAACCTTGTGAAATAAATAATGATTTATTTATTTAGTTGTATGTTTCATCATTGCCGCTCTGCACCCTGACTGGGTCGTCTCCTCCCCGTGACCCTTTTGTAAGGGGATGCCCAGTTGCCTACAGATGGGCTTTGGGTCTCCACTCTGCATTCACTCTCATTTACAATGATATGATTTTTTGTTCTTTGATACCTGATTCCTTCGATACCTCGTGGTCACACAGGCTGGTGTGCTTCTTCCATGTGGGCTTTGTTGCTTCTGAGCTAGATGGCTGCTTGTTTACCTGCAAGCCTTTAAGACCTCAGACACTATCTCTTTTGATAGCCCGGCACCATCAACTTTCTTCACCACATTTACTTATGCACAAAGTTATCTTCAGCAATTGTGTCGGGAAAGTGTGCATCATGGAATGCCAATTTAATAGAACAATGTGTTCTTGCATTGGAAACTCAGCATTTTCTGTATTCCACAAAGACCAGTCCTAAATGGACTGCTAATTCCAATGTTGGTAGTTCAAACCACCCAGTTGCCCTCAGGAGAAAGCCGAGGCTACCGTGCTCTCATAAAGCCTTACAGTATTTTTGCATCGTAGGGCTACTCTGCATTCGTACTAACTCAGTACAAGTGGGTTGTTTTTCTTCCTGGGGCTGACATGGAAGTAGAAAGTGCATGTGTTTATCTCCTCCTTTCCCCATAACTGTTTGCGACCTGACCACCTTCCCTATCATTTTCCCTCCCACTACTTGGGCTGATTAGAGGTATTGCAAAAGTAAACCATAAGAAAACACAGTGTCAAGTGTAATTTGGGTTTGGACATAATTGACTGTCTAAGATTCTTACAAACTCTGAGAAATCTTCCAGTGTCACCCCATGAGATATAAGTCAATCAATGACAGCTGGAAATTGAGCTCACAACGAAAGGAGTAAAAGCACTGATGACACATTGTACTCATATATAATTCTAGTTTGGGCTGAGGCTTGTGCATACTACTAGTATGAGTGGCATCTTGGAATCGACTACATCATTATATTTTGGGGGTTAGGTGCCTCAGAGTCAGCCATCACTCCTGGTGAACCTACGCAAACAGAACAGAATACTGCCCAGTCCTGAACCTTCTTCACAGTTGTTTTCTCTTTCAGGAGGCCAATTGTTCAGCCACTGTGTCAGTATAGTCATGCATTTCCTATTTATTGAATCCCCCCATAAATCTTCTGCATTTATATGATACAGTTTGACATCTTACTCAAGCTAACACTGTAAGTGGAAATTGGCATAAATTGGATCTAATCTGCATTTA
Source organism: Tenrec ecaudatus (assembly GCF_050624435.1). Classification (NCBI taxonomy): domain Eukaryota; kingdom Metazoa; phylum Chordata; class Mammalia; order Afrosoricida; family Tenrecidae; genus Tenrec; species Tenrec ecaudatus. The sequence continues at coordinate 276,339,927 of NC_134531.1, forward strand.
TTTTTTGCCAGAGGCTATTCAGGTTCTTAGATGTTATATTAAATGTAAGAAAGTGCACTGACATAGTAAGAAAACACAGAAGGGTTGGTACTAATCTCTTCCCCATTCTTTCTCTAATAACTCAACACTTTAAACAAGTGACTTATTCTTGCTGAACTGTATTTTCCCCCTGCAAAACCAGGCATAGACTAATGTATTCTCTTCAGCTCATCTTGGAGTTTAAGTAATATACACTGCATGTGAAAGCACTCTATAAATTTCAATTAATTATAGAAATACTGTGATTAGAAGCTAGATAGATGAAATGTTCCTTTGATCAGAGAGCTCAAAACCCCTTCATGCCGCATTCCATCCATGGCCTTGGATTTTTCTTGTCACAGAATAAGTTACAATACACCAGATTCCATCATGACAGGCAAGATGGTTGGTACCAGAGAAAGGAGGAAACAGAATTAATAGAAAAGAGCTCGTTGTTATCGATAGGCAACGTCAAGGTGATTTCAGCCCATTGCATCCCAATGAGTTTCCTTGTGCACAGAACGAAGTACTGCTGGGCCCTCAACAACCACACACCGGTCCCTATTCTTGAGCTGATTGGCGCAGCAATGGTGTCCATCCATCTCCTTGAGGGCCCTCCTCGCCCTCGCTGTCCCTCTGCTTTAAAAACAGGTTCTCTTTCTCCAGGGACTGGTCTCTCCTGATAACATGCAACAAAGTATGTAAGCTGACGCATCACCGTCCTTGCCTCGAAGAAGCACCCTGGCATTACTTCTTAATCCACTTTGACCTATTAGTATTTTTAATATTCCATGGTACGTTCAATATTCGTCTCCAGCGTCACAATTCAAATGCATCGATTCTTCCTCAGTGTTTCTTATTCAATATCCAACGTTCACACGCATCGGAGATTGAAAGTGGTTTGGGCAGGCTCACCTTAGTTCTCATGGCAATGCCCTTGCTTTGCAGCACTTTGTAAAGGGCCTGTGCGGCAGATTCCCTCGGGGCGACACATGTGTAATCTCCACTGCTGCTTCCGTGAACCTTGGTTGTGGGTCCAACCAAGACAAAGTCCTTGACAGCGTCGAACTTGTCTCTGTTTACCATGATGTCACCTATAGTCTAGTTGTAAAGAAAAGATCTTAGAAACTTTCCATTCCAATTATTGCCTTTCAGGATGAGAAGCTTTAAATTCAAAAAGTTTAAGTATAAATATTAGTAAAGGGTAAAATTGTGCATAATTTTGAAGTGTCTGAGGAATCCTGGTGACAGAGTGAGTTAAGCACTGAGTTGCTGACCATAAGATCAGCAGCTCAAACCCACTAGAGGCAGGCTGCATGGAAGAATGGTAATGCTCTCTGCTTCCAGAGAGATTTAGTCTGGCCTGTCCTGGATGGCCACTATGAGCCAGAATTTGCTTGATGGAAATAGGTTTAGCATTTGGTTTTGAAGTGTTGACCATCAATGTATCTTAGTATCTAAGTATCTTAGTGCTGGCATTGACTCTGAATTTGAAGCTCAGTGTCTTGTAGTTCTATATGTAACATTGGTGAATCGCTTCACCTCTCTGTAACTCAGTTTTCTTACAAATGAAACAAAGATAACTATAGGGTATTCCTCACGGGGGGTGGGGTAGGGATTAAAAGTTATATACAGATATTACTTTCTTCCTCTTAAGAATACATTATTAGCATTAGAGTGATATTATATAGAGTATGGTAGAAATCTGGAGGGATTTACCATTTTAAAAACCTTCACAACAATCAAACGTGTCTACAAGGCTTAGTGAAATCATATTTATTATAATTTTAAAGGCTCCTCTGGGTCAGAAAGTGCACCCTTCTGGGTAAGACCCAGAACAAATTAATGCCCCCTCTCTGATGTTAAAACAATTAATCAGTATGCTTTTAATTATTAGTCTTGGATTTTAAGACATTTCAAATCATTGTGGGTGAAAAAGGAAAGGACTCCCATTATACGTGGGGGTCCACCACCCAAAGGTCTTTCCGTTTGAATAACCCTTCCTCACATCTCCCTCTTGCTTGTTCATTGCTGGCTTATGAAGGTGTTCAAGTGCGTGCCATCTCCCTCTGAGGTTTTCCTTTCCATGAGGTCAATGGATCTAATTATAGGGCTACAACAAAATGCCAATTCCAGGAGCGAAACAGTAATTAAGTATGAGGATAATACTAGACCCTCAAAGGGTGCGGACTCATAAATTGAATTGTCCAGCATTGCGCAGGCGTCATATAGAGTTATCTGTGCATAGCTGTGCATTGGCATCCACACCGCTGGTGACCTCATGCGGTCCAAGCAAAACCATTCCCCATCATTGTTTGTAATGGGGAAGTAGACCACCAGGTCTTTCTTCGGCGGCCTCTCTGGATAGACTCAACCTGATACTTATCAGACATTATCTTTACCATTTATAATTTTCTTAACCATTTTACCACCCAGATATACAATAGACTCATTGGTTTCCAATTTTAAACTAAGGTAAACTACAGTGAATATGTGATTTAGTTACAGAAAATTTGCTGATTAGGCACTCAACAATTTGGAGCCAAATTCTGGTAGCAGAGATCCATTTTGTTTATGTTTATGTGTGTTCAAAATTATTCTCATCCCATTATGTTCACATAATCTAAAATGTGTATTTAAAAATAGCCTCTAGATATGAAAGTTACACAATGGACTAGGACTTTTATCAGGCCAGGATATGTAACCCAACAATACAGATTTTTGCATAAGAGCTAAATAATCTGCTGAGAAAAACAGGACAGAGAGGGAGGGATGGAAAATGGATGACTGTAGGAGATAGAGAAATAAAATGAAAACTTTCTCCCTGATTGGTATTATGCCCCATATATTTTCTGTCATTGTCATCAGATTGATTCGAACTCACAGAGACCCTATAGGACAAGGTAGAACTGTTCCTTTGGATTTCTGACACTGTTATGTTGGACAAGAATAGACAGCCTCCTCTTTCTCCCACAGAGCAGCTGGCAGTTTCAAACTCCTGACTTTACCCTTGGCAGTTGACTAAATTGGGTAATGGCTAAAGCAAATCAATCACTTATTTTCTCCCACTCCTAATATTTCCATCACAAGTTGCTCATATAAAAGGCTAAAAGGAGGTCATAGAAATGCCAGGGTACAAAGAGAAGAAGTTAGAGAAACAGGGATAAGTCACTGGTTAAATTTAAAAAAAAAAAACGATTAATTGGAATTACAGAAAAGTAAGCACTTTACAATTTGAGAGTTTGGAATTTTGTAGCTTGGAACTTAAATTTTAAAAATGGATCCTGAATTTATTATTTCTTTAAAGAATTGGATATTCCCAAGGGTATGTGGATGACGTGGCTGTTTATCAGTTTGGAACTTTCTGTAGATATCAAAGTTAGCTGATTTAATGAACACCAAAGAAAACAAACCCACTCCTTCAAAGCCACGTACACCTTACAAAGACCCTTTGTGAAATACGCAAGCGGAAGCCTTCGTCTTCCTTACTCAGAAAAGCTGCTGGCTTTGAATCACCAGTGTTGCAATTATCGGTCCCACACGTTCCCAGCAGCACTACCAGGCTGTGGGCTTAGTGGTAACATTTAACCTCATGGTTTCAAATAGCTTCTCCATATTAATTTATAGCAGATGTAATCCACCCTTCCAGACCTCTCTGAGCTACACACTCAGACAGTTTTTATGTCCAAACTAGAACTCCTGGTTTTCCCATACCATGCATATGCCTGTTCTTGACTTGCCACGGTCTCCTTTGTCTCAGCGAGTAACAACCCCATCCTGTTAGTTGTTCAGGCTCAGAACTACACAGCCGCCTACACTGGCATACTCCTGAGTCATCCTGTCCTCAAACCCCACTGGTTTTATGTTGAAAATAGATGCAGATATCCAGAAGTCAACCACCACTCAGCACCTCATCAACTTCCCAGTGGGGTGGTCACCTTTCCCTAGATGGCTACCATTGTCCCCTGAGATGATTGTTAGTACTTGTGGTCTGGTCTTCCTGCTGTGAGCCCTGCCAACAATCTTCTCACTAACACAGCATCCCCAGTCATTCATTTAGAACTGTAAGTTAGATGGTACCACTTTTCTCCAAAGAAGTCGCATCTCCAGAGTGAAATCCAGGTCCTTATAATAACCTACAAAGCCATGCAGGACTTGGATCCATTTAAATCTCTGCTATCTCCTAATTTACTTTCTGAACAGCCAGAGCTCCTCCCAACACAGGGCCTGTGCATTCTCTGCCCCTCTTTGTAGTGAACTTCTCTGAGACATACCTATCGCCATGCCACCTTCCGTAGACCTTTGCTGACGGGCACCTCGCCAGTGAAACTTGCTTAGCCATCTTACTCCATATTGCACGCCATCCTCTGCTTGACTTTTTTTACATAATCGTTTTCAGCATATATGAAAATGTTCACATTTACTTTTACTTTATTTACTTAGCTACTTCTGCCTTTCTCCCTTTTTGCTTTCAACCTTCTCATTTCAATCACCAGTAATTAGCAATGCATTTTGATTGTATGCTTAATCAATTCAGACTGAAAGTGGGGGTAGAATATTGTTTTAAAAATCTCTTCCTCACGAGTGTTAGTGGGTGCTGCAATAAATTTGAATTATGGCTGTATTAACTAACTCCCTGATGGGTGTGTAGGGTAGTATGCTGCTGCTAAACACATGACACTGCAGGATAGTTCTTAAAAGGTTCTTTTCATCGGACATTTTTGTCACTTTAATGACATTACTTCCAAGTTTTATACTTTCAAAATATTTTTAAAACGATTTTCACAGTTTTCTTCCATTTTTGTCTAAGTTTATGTTGGGTATTTTAATTATTTTATTTCTTTAAATAGCTATTCTTATCTTCCCTATGACATAGACTGGAAATTTTAACTTACAATCTAGACTGCTCTCTCGTGGTAGTCCAGTCTGCTGCTCTGAATGATCTAATCCATGCACGTGTATTCTACAGGGACTCTGGCGATGTGATGGTTGATCACCGGCACAAGGCGAGTGTCTCAACCAACCCAGCACCCCACAGAAGTGGCATCAGCTTCATAAGATGACAGGCTAGGAAAGCTATAGGACATGCCTACTTTGCTCTCAGCATCCTAACAAGCCGAACCAATGCCTGGCACAGAACGATGACTTACCTAAACACTTTAAAACATTGTGCTTAATTCAGTATAATTTCCAATGAAATGATTAATGCCTTTTACACAATAACATGCAGGTCAATGTGCACATTTTCTGGAGAGCTTCTGGAGCACAGAGGAAGGTTCACTTTAAAATTCTCTCCCACGTGAAATAAGTTTCGTTTTTAAAGATTCACATTTTTTTCCACATAAAAATATGCAGTATTTTTTGTAGGAAAAGAATAATAACATTTTGTTTAGAAAGACATACTTTGTGTATGGTGTTCAATACATTATTGGTTTTTATTAATTATGTCTAATTAGGAAGTTTAATTTTCTTTTAAGAGTTAAGCACCATAGTATTTTATGTCCAGCTACAGTAAGAATTATTTGTTTGGCTTGACACCAATATGAAATTTGCTCATCCAAACAGAAGTCATGCCAAGGTTCTAAAGGATGATGACAGTGATTAACCCAAATCATGTGGCAGAATCTATGCCAATGAAAGCGTCTGTTAAGTAGTGTACACTTCCCTGATGGTGAAGTTCACCCTACAAAGGGCATGCACTGTAATGTCCCAAAGAATGTTCTTTGATATTCATTGCCAGAGACAAGAGAGTAAGAATTTATAGGTGGAATTTTTTTAACCCCAAGAGATATATAAGAAAAATGTCTATCAAGCAAGAATTATTGAATTTATTAAATTCTAGCAAAGTGATCAATATTATTTTGCCATATAACAAAATATAATATTATTATAGATTAATGTTTGCTTATTTGATGTTCATTGTATAATATTTAACTAAGTGTGTTAGTCCAGGTAGACTAGAGAAATAAATTCTAAGATGTGCTCATATGTGTACAAAAAAGAGCTTTATATATAAGGGCAGTTGAATATTGAAAAAACATCCAGTCCAGTCAAGATTAAGTCCCTAAGTCTGATATCAGCCCATATGTTAGATACCAATCCATAATGGCCTCTTCATACTCACAAAACACATGCAATGATGCTGAATGCAGGAAGATCACAGACCAGTGGGTGGGAATTCTTTTGGATCCAGTGGAGTTGTAAGCATCTCAGCGCTGGCAGGGGTCTCCACGTGGCATCTCTGGCTCCCAAGGTCTGGCTCCACCAGCCTTTCTCCACGTTTCTTCCCCACAGGAATGTCTCATAGTGAGTGAGCATCGGACCTGGCTTCAGTGAGTTGTTTATCTCCTTAGCGCCTCCAAATGAGGTCATCAAGCTACTACCTGATTGACAGGCTAGGCTCCACCCCTTCACTCTGAATCCTCAAACTGACACCAGATTATGTAACTACCACACATACCTAGGACTACCAAAAAAACCTTGATTAAATTAGTTATGGCATGATGTGAATTAGTGCATGGCACCATCTGTCTTCTTCACCACATTTGCTTATGCACCTGTTTTGTCTTCAGTGATTGTGTCGGGAGGGTGAACATCTCAGAATGCCAATTTGTTTTAGAACAAAGTGTTCTGGTATCGAGGAAGGGTATGATCAAAGGCCTGAAATCTGTCCAGTATCTCAGTGTTTTGCCATATAAATATATGTACCAATAAAAGCCAATACCTCTATTTATGCATTAATGTAATTATCTATGTACACCCCTATGTTTGTACCTCTATCCATTGCTTTGCTTCCTAGGTCCTTCTTCGGTTTCCTTTTACCTTCCACCGGCCCCACCATCACTTTCCCCTTATTTCCTCCTCTTGGTACCTCCTCTTAGCTAGATTGCTATTACTCAGACAGCCCTCTCCACCGCCACCACCCCCTTGCTGCCCCCGCTGGATCCCTATCTCCTCCTTGTTATTGACATTAATACACTGGCCCCTTCCCCCACTGCCTTCCCCCCCCCCAGATCTCCCCAGCACTCTCGGTCCCACTGCTTTTTCCTTGGGTATGCTTCCCATACCTATCTTATGTAGGTAGGCATACCGACTATGACAGAGCTCAAATTGACTTAAAAAAAAAAGATTGAAAAGAGAAAACGAGAAGAAACAAGAAGAAAAAGAAAATGGAGAAAAGAAAAAAAGAGCAGAAATATAAAAAAAATCCTGGGTCTGTTCGCTTGCCTTCATGACTGTCCAGGAACCGCCCTCCCAGCCTGGAGTCCCTTTTCGGGGCCCCTCGGGGGCTTCTTAGCTTTGCGTTGCTCCAGCTGCTGATCTGCTGTGTTCCCTTCTTATTTCGCACTGCTGTGGGGGGTTCAGACCACGCTACCGCCCCACTGTGTGACCCAAGAATTGTCCTCTGTCTCAATCTGCTCCATTAAGGGGACATGACATCAGCTACTGTTGGATGACCAGTCCCCTCTGTGTCCCATTAGTTCCCCCACAGGGACATCATGCTCCAGGCTTGGTGTGCCAGCGTGGGGTCCAGTCCGGGGCTCTCCCTTTCTCTTCTTCCTTCCTGGGCTGCTTCCCCGTAGGTGTGGCATGCTGGCCTCTCTGCCAACCTGTCGGTTTAGTGTTTTCTGTCACACCTATTTCTAGGGAGGGGGTCAGTTTGGCTCTGGTTGGGACCAGTCCTTAGCTCTCTCTATTCATGCATTCTTCCATGTGACCGCACTGTCCTATGGTTTGGTGCACCATGATAGGGTCTCCAATTCTGTGGAGACAAGACCAGTACTCTCCCACTGGTTGGGTTAGTGCCCTGCTCCCTCTGTCATCATCTCATTTTTGCCTCTCCCATTCCCACCCCTTTCTCTCTTTCCCCGTTTTTTTTGTGTTGGACCAACATGCACCTCCTTGGGTTTGGTCTATCCTCCTCCTGACTCCCTGTACCTCAACGCAAATGTTGTGAGATAGGTGGCATCTCTATACCTACCGTGCTGATTGCACTTACCTCCAGGGACTCATGCTGTACTTCTACTTTGTGATTGGCTGATCTTGCTTAGCATGATTTCCTCCAATTCTTCCCATGAAAACACGTGTTTCATGTTGAGCTATGCATTTTGATGGTCATCATTGAAACCCAGTATTTTGAATATATTATATCAGAAAAAGTATCTCTTTATCAAAGAGAAAAAGAGGTACTACTATTTCATACTGTTAAGAATTCCACAAAGTACAGAAAACTTTACTGTATGATCAAGAAATGTTTTTCATGATACTTTAGATGGTATTGTTTATATTTTAATAAAAATTGGGTCACTTTTTGAGTTTAGACTCAAAGATTTTGTCACCATGTTGCTACAGTATAATACAAAATGACCGTGTGTTTCATATGATTTATCAGAATACTATGAGGCTCTTTTCACAAAATGACATAGCTCATGATTTCCAAACACATACATGGTAAAAGTCTTCTTGGGGTTTGAAAGGACCCTGGTTGTGTAGTGGGTTGTGCGTTGGACTGCTAACTGCAAGGTCAGATCTAACAGTCTCACAGTCACCCAGAAGGGCAGTTCTGCCCTGTCCGAATGGGTCACCATGGGTCATAGTTGACTCGACAGCAAAGAGTTTACTGACGTTTAGTGTGCTACCACTAGAGTATTAACCATGCTCTCGTTTCTGCACCGGATCTGTCTTTATTTCTCCAATTTCACGCATTTTCTCCATTCTCTCATCTTTCCCAGTCTTACTCAGCCTTTGTAGCTCACGTTTACTTCTCTACCAAAATGTGACTGAGGTCTGACTCACCCAGGCACTGTGGGTTTGCTAATCTGCTGTAAGAGCTATATAAGAAAGCACAAACTGTCTCCTCAATGAAATTGTAAATGATCTGAAAGCAGAATTAAAGGACAATATAATGAAGATCGATGATATATCTGCTTACAATGAACCAACAGACACTCATCTCACAAATGAAACTACATGCGACCACGTGATGGCTGGTAGATTATAACTGAATGACCAGGACTGGAAGAGGGGCCAAAAACTCTAATTTCATGATGAGAAACATGTGGGGTGAGTGTTAGATTTTTAATTGGAGGTCTGGAGTTCCACTTCAGTGCTTGGCCTATCATTGATCATTGTTCAGGCTTTATTTCCTTCCTTTCCAAAATAGAGGTTTAAATTAAACCGTTGAAACTCAGAGTGGCTTGTAGTCAGACTCAGGGGTCATACAAAAATGTCTACCAGATCAAAATCTCTCCATGTGGAACCCAGAAATATAAATGCTTTCAGACACCTTCTAGGTCAGTAGTTCTCAACCTGTGGATCATGACCCCTTTCACAGGGGTCGCCCACTTCACAGCAGTAGCAAAATTACAGTTATGAAGTAGCAATGACAATAATTTTAGAGTTGGGGGGTCCCCACAACATGAGGAACTGTATGAAAGGGTCGCAACATTAGGAAGGTTGAGAACCACTGCTCTAGGTGATTCTTGTTAAGATGGAAAAGGATTGACCTAAATGAAATATTCTTAAACTGGATTTTCTGGACAGTTTTATTGAAACTCTATAACTTTTTCAAATCACAGAAATTCCGTGAAGCATCCTCAGTGTATATGAAATATGTACGTTATACCCAGCTGTCGAGAGGATAGTGTCGTCTCAATGACCAACACAGAGTCCTAAAACTAGGATCCCTGATCCAGGCAATCTCTCCATTTCCTTGCAGCCCTAACATGCCATGAAACAATGTATTGTGGAGGGTATTTAGCACAGAGCAGAATTTGAGCAAGCTCTGAGGCTATGTTTGTGCCCTGAGATATGTTTATGTTCTGTGTGCTCTGAGTTTTTCCAAAAATAACTTGTTTAAAGTAAGATACTTTACATAAGATTTTACAGTGAATTTAAAGATTTTCATGTGGGGCTAGAAGAAGGAAAATATGAAAACTTGTGATTCTTGGTTTGTAGCAATGTTGTTGATCTGCCTAGTGATGTCCCAGTTAAGTCAAGATATACTTTTTCCAGCTCACCACAGTCCTCACCAAACCCTATTGCCCTTAACTAGAGACCATGGATTAAACATTGCTTGTAATAAAGTCTAGAGTGCACTTTTCTAACATTTTTATAGCTATATTTAAGTACAAAGTTTGTTATACAAAGGGGCTTCAAAAAGTTTGTGGGAAAATTGAACTGACTTGATGGCACCTAACAACAACAACATGCAGGAGACCCGTGTTCGATTCCCAGGAATGCACCTGAAGTGTAGTCTCCACTTACCTGTCAGTGGTGGCTTGTGTGCTGCTGGGTTTCTGTGGACCTTCTAGACAAAGATGGACTAACAGAAAAGTCTAACAACCTATTTCTGACAAAGCTGTCAACAAAATCCCTGCAGCTCACAATGGTCTGCCCCGTTTTACATGACCCCTCCATGACAGGGGGCAGATGCAAAGGCAGCTAGCAACTAACATCCAACCCTTGTGGTTTTCAAGTCATTGAAGCAATCTGCCTCTTTCTGCCTTCTGTTTAGAGAGACGACATGGCCATCTCTCTGCAGATCCCATGGTTTGCAGGAGCATCCCGCTCTCCTGTCATCTCCCACTTTCATAAGACCTTTTCAGGAGCATCCCTGATCAGAGCAGTTGAGCATGAACAGAGGTTCATTCAACAGAACAAAGAGTTGGGGAATGAGAATTCAGTCTGCTTAGACAATAATGTCATTCCAGGCACGTAAGATGAGTAGTCCTATCAATACATCTAGGTCAGGACCAAGCTCCATTAGACATTTTGTTACCTAACTTTAAAATAGAAAAGTGTGTTTTGAAATAGAAGTTCATTAAAAATAACAATAATGAAGTCTTAATTAATTAGTTTACAGTATTTAATATTTAGTCAGGCAAATTTTATTGATTTAGGCTCATAAAACGATACCATTTTATATGTAAAAAGGTTCCAAGTTCAGCAATGATTAAATAAAATTCCATTAAAAGGCTATTAATTCTAATGATTTCCTTGAAAATTCATAGAATATATTTTACTTGCCATTAATACTTTATAACATATTTAATTTTAAATCATAATTTCATATAAAGGAGAAAACCTATTAAATATCACAAGAATTGAGTGCATTTTAATTTTTAGAGAACTCTTTAATCATATTCAACCAGTGTAAGTAACTGGACAGTAGTTGCTTTTTCAATAGGGTTCCTATAAATTGCAAAGCATAATTTTAGCTGGTGTTATTTTCTTGTGTTTTTTTTAATTCTGATTCAGTTTTAATCTGTAAAAGTAAAATAAATTTGTAGGAATAGAACTCCTTTAAGACTTTCTCACTGAACAACTCCTGTGCCTGGTCGAGTTCTAAGAAAGGGAAAAGGGGTTGGGGAAAGCTTCTGTCAGTGTATATTTGGGAATTCCCTGCAGAGTTGTTTACTAAGTGCCCCAGAACGTCGGCACCTCAGTTACTCAGGAATATGGTCCGTTTGCTCCAGGTGGATGTCCATCAGACCTGTGTTTCTTAGCAATGTAACCGTATTCATTACTGCATTGTTGTCTCGCTTAGCTGGCAACTCCATAGCTTCAGTCAGCTACAGTTGGTTTTCCGTATCCTAATCCTTAAATGTAAGTAACAATATTTTTGTTGCATGTGGTTTGTCTGTACTACAATTAATTAAATACTCTTCTCCCCTACCTGTCTGAATGATAGATCCTATTCAATAAATAAAGAGTCTAGTTTCTCTTGTAATTGTAGTCCTCCAAGACGCTGACTCAGCTGCTCTTAGAACCCAAAGACCAGCTGCACTCAATGTGAGCAATGAGGATCAGGAGAGGTCTGCTGCTCTCTAGTTAGTTACCCAGAGTCTCGGGCCCCGTCCTTCTAGATACTGAATGTTACAGGGGCAAGGGCCTCTCCACTGTCGCACAGCCATCCAGCTTTTCCCAGCGAAGCATGGGGATGACGGCAGCTCCGGGGCGGTCTGCTGGCACTGTTGGGTAAGCATTGGACTGTTAACATCAAGGTCAGTGGTTCAAACCCAGCAGCTACTCCATGGGAAAGGATAATACCATGTGCTCCCCTGGAGGTTTACAAGCGTCTACACTTTCCATGGCGTCACGATGAGTCAAAGTTGCCGCTGTAGATGACGAGGAGTTTTGTTTTGTTTTGATGTTAGGGGTGTGTGCGTGAGGGGAGTACATAGTTTGTTTCTTCTCTGACTATAAAATTTTCTCCTATAACATGTATTCTATATGTCACTAGAACTATGAATATGTTTTATGTACAGCTTCTATAATAGTATGTTCAACAGGACTTAATAATTATTTTAGAAAGTAAGTCTAGAGATTATTTTGATACCATCCTTTAGTTCTCTGTCCAATATCCTTGAGCTCAGTTGCATTTCCGAATTCAAAACTTGGGCTTCTAAATTACAATGCATATATCTGAAGAGCCTGGAGTAGCACCTCATAATAAATGATTAATACTTCGGCAGTGAAACATGAGTTAAATAGACACTTTAAAAAGCCTCACACCATTGAAGGCACCCAATGAGTTGGCATAAATGCACCAGAAAAAAATGAACTATGAAAACTCTTTAAGATGAAAGATGCAGGAGAAGCTACAAAGTTAAGAAAATCTAACTTCAGATGGATGTGTGTTAGTGGAGACCATTGAAGATGATGCCTCTCATGCACTTTTTTATTTGAATGAACACTTTTTGATAATGCTCCATCCATCTTGGTGTGACCATTTCTTACACTGAATTAGGACATTTTTGAAATAGGTTTGAATGGTTGTATGTAATTTCAAATAACTTTATTATTTTTGACATTGAGTTCAATATAATTAAATACTGATCTATTTATATGGGTATGTATGGTACCATAATTAATTAAATATGCTCCTTTTTTGCGTGTCTGAATTACAGATTATATTTAAGAAGGAAGAGACAAATCTGGATTACCTAGGAGACTAGTTTCTTTTTATTTTTTATTTTTATTTATTTTTTTAACAATTTATTGGGGCTCATACAATTCTTTTCACAGTTCATACATATACATACATCAATTGTATAAAGCACATCTGTACAGTCTTTGCCCTAATCATTTTTTTTCTCTTTTCTTCTTTTACATTTTATTAGGGACTCATACAACTCTTACCACAATCCATACATATACATACATCAATTGTATAAAGCACATCCATACATTCCCTGCCCCACTCATTCTCAAGGCATTTGCTCTCCACTTAAGCCCCTTGCATCAGGTCCTCTTTTTTTTTCCCCCTTCCTCCCCATTCCCCCCTCCCTCATATGCCCTTGGTAATTTATACATCGTTATTTTGTCATATCTTGCCCTATCCGGAGTCTCCCTTCCCCCCTTCTCTGCTGTCCCTCTCCCAGGGAAGAGGTCACATGTGGATCCTTGTAATCAGTTCCCCCTTTCCAACCCACTCACCTTCCACTCTCCCAGCATCGTCCCTCACACCCTTGGTCCTGAAGGTATCATCCACCCTGGATTCCCTGTACCTCCAATCCTCATATGCACCAGTGTACAGCCTCTGTCCTATCCAGCCCTGCAAGGTAGAATTCGGATCATGGTAGTTGGGGGGAGGAAGCATCCAGGATCTGGGGGAAAGCTGTGTTCTTCATCGATACTACCTCACACCCTAATTAACCCATCTCCTCTCCTAAGCCCCTCTATGAGGGGATCTCCATTGGCCGACACTTGGGCCTTGGGTCTCCACTCTGCACTTCCCCCTTCATTTAATATGATATATATATACATATATACACATACATATATACATATACACATATATACACATACATACACACACTTATATCTTTTTTTTTTTTGCATGATGCCTTATACCTGGTCCCTTGGGCACCTCGTGATCGCACTGGCCAGTGTGCTTCTTCCATGTGGGCTTATTTGCTTCTGAGCTAGATGGCCGCTTGTTCACCTTCAAGCCTTTAAGACCCCAGACACTATCTCTTTTAATAGCCGGGCACCATCAGCTTTCTTCACCACATTTGCTTATGCACCCACTTGTCTTCAGCGATCCTATCATGGAGGTGTGCAGTCAATGATATGATTTTTTGTTCTTTGATGCCTGGTAACTGATCCCTTTGGGACCACTCGATCACACAGGCTGGTGTGTTCTTCCATGTGGACTTTGTTGCTTCTGAGCTAGATGGCCGCTTGTTTATCTTCAAGCCTTTAAGACCCCAGTCACTATCTCTTTTGATAGCCGGGCACCATCAGCTTTCTTCACCACATTTACTTGTTCACCCACTTTGGCTCCAGCCGAGTTTCTTTTTATAGATATATAAACATACTTCTAAATTTGTGAAATAATAAAAATAAATAAATTGTACAAACACTGAGAAGTCCTATTAAAATAAAATATTAATATTGAATTAAATTTAGGACTTAACATTATGCATGAAATGCTTATATTTTGTTTACTTTTTTACTCAATTTCTGAATAATGAAAACCAATACAGTTTTCATTGAGTTTATGAATATAAAAATAGAGACAAGTAAGCCTTCCTACATAGCAAAAAAAATAGATATCAAATGAAAATATTTGAAAGAATCTTGTATTGATATTTTAAAAATATAACCAAAGGCCTCATTCCAAGTTTATGCTATCTTATTTAGCATTTTAATAAAGTTAAATTTTTATTATAAAATGCGATATATTCAAAATCATACTACGGTGGTTTGGGGGAGATATATTCAATTAAATTAAGACAGTCTTTAAATTATGAGATATATCCTTATTTAGGTGATCAAAATAAAATATGATTTTTTTATCTATCTATAAAAGGTACAATGATTAGTCCTCTACATATGTAGGAGAAAACACATCCCACAACTATAACTTTGCTATAAATGTACATGAATGATGTGAAATCTCAATTATTTAGTCTGATTGTACAATTTTTTCATTAACTACACACTTAATGATTTCATCTTCAGTTCCATTTTCTCATCATTAGCATGTCTGCGCATGGGAAAAAGAAGACCAGATCAGTCTGTTTTGTGTCCTTAAATTATGTATAATTCAGGAGGGAGAAGAAGCAGACTATTGACAGCATCTAATATAGTGTTATATAAACACTTCACTCACTTGGATTGCTTCTGCCTCCACATTCCCTGAATTAAAGAAACAGAAGACAAAAATGATGTGAATTATTTCACTTTCAGTATCTTTTTTTAACCTTCCCATGAATGTATCTACAACTCTTCATGAAACTCCTTTTTAATATCGTGGAGGAAGAAATAGTCTGCTCCCCCAAAAGTTAACAATTTTTCTTGTATCCATAGTAATACTTCTCCCGATCTTCACTAAGACTTTGCTAACTCCTACATCTTCTCCACCCACTTTGTTTGCTGAGGTTATTAATGTGCTACATTTACATTCTGCATCCTCAAAATCCTCCCTAGACCTTGTCTTACTTTTTCACACAAATCCCATGGACTAGTCAGTACTCAATTTTCTCAACCTATGCCCTCTGAACATGACATGGTGGCACAGTGGTTAAAGCAGTTTCTTGCTGACTGACAGGTCAGCCATTCAAACCACCAACCAGCCCACAAAAAAAGACATGATGGTCTGCTTCTACAAGTAGCACTGGGAACCCAATGGGGCCTTTCTACTCTGTCCTGTAGGCTTGGTAGGAGTAGGGATAGACTTGTTGGCATTGCCTTTGGGTTTTTTTGTTTTAATTTTTAATTGCCATCTAGTTCCTATGGTAGCCAATTAAAAATAGCCAATAAAACCAGTTGCTGTACCATGAAAAATACAACTTTCCTCTAGTTCCTAAATGCTTTTTCCACCCCCCCATCCCCACCCCACTACCATGATCCCAATTCTACCTTACAAATCTGGCTAGACCAGAGGATGTACACTGGTACAGATAGGAACTGGAAACACAGGGAATCCAGGACAGATGATCCCTTCAGGACCAGTGGTGAGAGTGGCGATAACCTTAGGGTGGTGGAGGGAAGGTGGGGTGGAAAGGGGGAACCCTTTACAAGGATCTACATATAACCTCCTCCCTGGGGGATGGACAACAGAAAACTGGGTGAAGGGAGATGTCAGACAGTATAAGATATGACAAAATAACATAAATTATCAAGGGTTCATGAGGGAGGAGGGAGCCAGGATGGAGGGGAAAATTTAAGGAGCTGATACCAAGGACTGAAGCAGAAAGCAAATGTTTTGAGAATGATGATGGCAACAAATGTACAAGTTTGCTTGACACAATGGATGGATGGATGGATTGTGATAAGAGTTGTATATAAGACCCCAATAAAATGTTTAAAGAAAACAACCAGTAGCTGTTTAGTTCACGCCATCGTACGGTGGCTGCCCGCATTTCACTGTCGAATTGTGCTTCTAAGGGTTTACAGCTGATGCAGGCTCTCAGAAGTATAATCCCCGGAGCTTTTCTTGAGGGTGCCGCTTCAGTTAGTAGCTGCGAAACTCACTCTGTGTCTGTCTGAGGACATGACGTAAAAGAGAGCCCTTTGTCCTGAGAACCCTATCCATTCTCCACCGGCCGGTTGCTCTACTCTCCCCCCAGCAGAATTCCTGGGAGAGTTGCCTGTACTTCCTGTCTCAACTGCTCCTGCTTCTCATTGTTTTCGCCTTTCTCCCAATAGGAATTCCCATGCACCATTCCAGAAAACCGCCCATCTCACAACCACCGAGAGCGCATCTTCATCAGCACGTGTTTCAAGCCCTCTGCACGTGCAGCGCGCAAGGCTTCACCCCTGCGGATGGCAGGTGGTTGCCAACAAGCCTTCCTCCCATCTCGAAGCCACATTCGTGTTCACTTAATGCAGCTTCTCTGATGAATTGTTCAGCGCACCGATTGAGTAAGGAATGTGAGTGGTTACAACCTGGCACACGCCTCTCCTGGTTGGAAACCACGCAGGTAGCCCTTGTCCTGTTAGCTCAATAGCCTCGTGATCTATGTACAGGTTCCACATGAGCAAAAGGACATGGTCTGGAATGTCCATTCCTCGTCATCCCTAACTTGTTCTGCTCTCTCCACAGGAGTCATTACGAGTAAGAATCGATTCAGCTGCAATGTCTTTGTTTTTAAGGATGTCCAAATCACTAATATCAAGGGGAAAAAACATATTTTTCAAACCAATATTCATAATAATTTCAAACCAAAAGAAATTATTTTGAAATTTTGATCACCAAATTCATCCAACACTCTCGATCGTTTGAAGGAGATAGTTGTTTTGATATGCCAAGGACATTAGCAGATCTTCTTTTGAATTTCATAGGCTCTCTGGTCCTCCAGTTTTTCCCTTGCTTATGTTCTTGATTTGGTGGGGTGGGGAGGCTGGGGGTTGATAGAAAAAACTCCCTTGTTCTGAAAGATGATCTTCTTGCCAGTGTCTGCTTTCCCTTCACCCTTTGTGGCTAGCTCAGAGATAATTGTAGTTTGATTACTCTTTCTGAGACTACTGAGCATCTCTACATGGTAGCTAAGGGAAAAGAGATATACCAATTTTTCCCCAGTATGTGTGCAGTGTCTGGGGAGAAAGACTGGGCTTTCTACTCTCATGAACAGTTACAGTCTCAGAAATCTAACCAGGGGGCGCTAGGCTTCAAAGGCAATGAGAGAGAGAGGAGGGGCTGGGTACAAGGCTGGTCCTTTGAAGTATCACATTATATCTTCCATGACAGCCATGGTTTTTCTAGTTGTGTACAAAAGTTAATCTTACCCAGTAGTTAAATGTGTTCAATGTCAATTGCAAAGGCTCCATTCCCTCACTAAACGTATGGTGAAAATGGTATAAGCTCATGTTGGAATTGTAGGCAGGACTGGGGTGGGTAAATCAACACATGCTTATTTTAAATTTAGTGAGAAATCAGGAAGAAAAACAGTGTGATGAAATTGACATACCAACTATTGGAATGCATGACCTTCATAGCCGACTTAATGTTACCCCACCTGTAAAGTTAGTTCGCAGGCATCTTTTTTAAACTCATTCAAGTCAAACTTATTTCTTTTTATTTTTGAATTTGTACCTTCCAAGTAAGATAAATCCACATTTGGAATCCAGGTCATTCAAGCTATATTAAGTAAAATCACTCATTAATTAAATACTATAGAAAATTTTACAATAAATTAAGCATGCAGCCCCACAGCATTTCTCGGCTGGAAAAACCAGTCCTCTCTTTGCCATCAAGTCAATTCTGACCACAGCAACTCTATGGGACGAACTAAACTGTTCCTGGGAGTTTCTGACGCTAGAACTCGCTTTAAAAAAAAATCATTTTATCAGGGGTCTTACAGCTTTTATAACATTCCATACACCAATTGTATCAAGCTTATTTTTACATATGTTGCCATCATAAGTTTCTAAACATTTGTTTTCGATTTGAGCCCTTGGTATCAGCTCCTCCTTTTCCCTCTGCTCTGCCTCCCTCACCAACATGGCCCCTTGATAAATTATAAATTATCATTGTTTTCATATCTTTTACTGACCACTCTCTCTCTTCACCCACCTTTCATCCCCAGGTAGGGAGGTGGGCGTGGGCTATGCTTCGATCATTGAGATAGGTTCCCCCTTCCTCCCCTCCTACCCACCCCCCCCACCCCCCAGCTTCCCGCTACCCTCCTGGTGTTGCTACTCCCATTGTGGTTGCTGAGGGTTTATCTGACCTGGACTCCATGTGTCATGAGCTCTTATCTGTACCAGTGTAAATGCTCCAGCCTACTGAAAAGCAAGACTGCGGCCATGATAGTGGAGGGTGAGGAAGCCTCAAAGAACCAGAGGAACATTGTGTGTTTCACTGGTGCTATAGTGTCCTGGTTGACTCATCCCTTCCTTGTGACCCTCTGTGAGAGGATGTCCTATTGTCCATAGAAGTGTTTGGGGTCTCTGCTCCCACCCCCTTCATTCTCAACAATGTGTTTTTTTGTTTTGTTTTTAATTTTCTGGTGCCTGTTTCTGTCAACACCTCATGATCACACAAGCTGGTGTGCTTCTTCCATGCAGGCTACTGTATCTTTTGATAGCTGGGCACCATCAGCTTTCTTCACCACATTTGCTTATGCAATTCTGTCTTCAGCAATCGTGTTGGACAGCGAGCACACAGAATTCCAGGTTATTAGAACAAAGTGCTTTTTGCGTGGAGTGTGGACTTGAGCAGAGACCCAAAGTCCATCCACTTTCTCAATGTATTGCCATGTAAATATATGTACATAGGCCAACACCTCTATTTTATGAATTAATATATTTACATAGGTGCACACCTAGGTTTATACATCTATCCATAGCTTTGCATCCTAGATATTTCCTTTGTTTCCTTTACCTTCCTCCTGCCCCAACATCATGCTTGTCCTTCTGCTTCTTAGTAATTCCTCTCAGCTAGATTGCTGTTGCTCTAGCATCACTGGGATGTCTATGTTCTCCTCCTGGTTGCTTTTATAGTCCCTAGTTGTTCCCCATCTGTTGTGTTGTTTGCTCACCGCTCCTTTTCCCTTGACTTATCCTCCTGCCAGGTTCCTCTGGAACTGTCATTGTATTAGTCTGAGTAGACTAGAGAAACAAAGTCAGGGAGCCATATGTGTTTTAAGAGAGTGTTTATATGAAGGGCAATTGTACATTAAGAAAGCATTCCAACCCAGAGATCATCATTTTTATATTCAATAATTTATCAAACCTTCCCAATGTTTTGCCAAGATCATTATTTTTTTTCCCATTTCCCTTGGATTAGAACTTCACCAAAGTTAGCTCTTGTCTACCCTCTGGCCTAGGAATTTCCATTCCCTTTCTTCTCCTTCCACCCTGGTAACCATCTAAATCTGTTTCTTTTAGTGTAACAACCTCTTTAATAATAATAATAACACTTAAATATATGAGTATATATCTATGGAATGATTTTTGATCCATGTTGACTAAGTAGTTAGTGCCTTCTAAGCCTTGGATGATTGAAAAGTCAGTGGAATTTCTAGCTGGAGACAGTGGAAAGCATTCATTTGGTTGTGATTATAGATGTAGTTCTCAACCAACTTTAATGGAGCATCTGCTATGTGGACTGTCATCTCGTTCTTTTTGGTCCAATGACTGTATTCTTTTCATCTTTTTTAAATGCTTCCTGTTTCATTCAATATTTTGGCTATTGAATCTTTCAGTATTGCAACTCAAGGCTTGAATGTTCTCTTCAGTTCTTTCAGTTTTAGATATGCTGAAAGTGTTCTTTTTAATTTTCTATTTCTAGATCTTTGCACTTTTCATTATAATGGCTTACCTTGTCTTCTTAAGCTGTCCTTTGAAGTTTTCTATTCAGCTCTTTGGCTTCATCATTTCTTCCCTGTGGCTTAGTTACTCAAAGATTAAGAGATCATTTCAGAGTCTCTTATGCCATCAGTTTGAACTTTTTGTCCCTATCTTTGTAAATTACCTCTTGCTTCTTGTATGGGATTTCTGATGTCACCCCAAGTTCAGTGGGCCTTGTCATTAATGTCTAATGCATCAAATCTGTTCTTCAGGTGTTCTCAAAAGTCGAGGGGGATATACTTAAAGTTGAATTTTGGCTTTTTTAGACTTGTTTTAATTTTCTTAAAACCTGAACTTACATATGCGCAATCAATGGTCTGTTCCACAGTTTGCCCCTGGCCTTGTTTTAGCTGCCAATATTGAACTTCTCCATGAGCTCTTCCCATAGAGGTAGTCAATTTGATTTCTGTCTAATCCATCTGGAGAATTCCACATGTTGTCACCTTTTGTGTTGTTGATAAAAGTTATTTGCTATGATGAAGTCATTGCTCTTGAAAAATTCTATCTTCTGCTATCCAGCTTCATTTCTATCACCTGGACAGTTTCCAGCTATATAGTCCTTTGTTTCCAAGTTTTGTATTCCAAATGTCAATATTTTTTATTAAAATTTTTCTTAATGTATTTTTTATTTCATGTTTTATCAATTTCTGACTAAAGACACTGGTAGAATTATTTAATTTTCTGCATCAATAACTTTAATAGTTGGCACACCAATTTGAATAATAGTTGTATTGATATGATTTCCTTGTATATTGGTAGACGTTATTCTATCACAGAAAGCATAGTACTTCAAGATAACTGGAATATCCCTTTAGATATTAAATGGAGAGCCATTCCTCACAAAGTGAACCATATGATTTTAGATTCAAAATGGCCAATACCAATCCATTTCACCTAACATCCAGAAAATTGAACGTTATGCATTCCATTTTTAATAACTTCCAATTATCCTAAATTCATTCTTCATGCCTTCCAAGTTCCAATTATTAATTGATAGTTTTCTTCTCATTTTGAACCTTGTCCTGTCAGCAAATGAAAGTTCCCTGAAGTCTTTAGTCCCACAGTCCCGCATCATATGGTCAGCAGTACTTTGACAAAGCAGTTCTTATTCAATCATATCCTGTTTCCCCCAAAATAAGACAGTAGCATATCAATTTTTGCTCCCAAAGATGCACTAGGTCTTATTTTCAGGGAATGTCTTATTTTTCCATGAAGAAGAATACAGTACACATTTATTATTGAACAACCAAAAAAAGAAAATTTATTACCTGTATACAGTACGGTAGTAGTTGTCATCACAAACCAGCATAACCAGACAAACTGTGACTACAGTAGCAATAATTTCTTGTAACTATCGTTATTTCTATACACAACAGTCTATAGAACATTTACTCATTTATTCAATGGCAGTCATGTCATCATCTTCTGGAACATCATCAAAACAATCCAAACCCTTATTTTCAGGAGGTCTTATTTTTTGAGAGGCAAAATGGTAAGTAGGTCTTATTTTGAGGGATGTCTTACTTTCGGGGAAACAGTATTTTGAGTGCCTTCTGACCTGAGGGGCTTCTCTTTTGGAATATATCTCTGACAATATTCTGCTTGTACTCAGTAGATTTGCAGTAACTGAAAAAATTTTTTTTTATGTTATCCGTATGGTGTTCAGTGGTCAATTCCTCTACCTTAAAGTAACATTCACTGAATGGTGCTGTCCCCATCGTTATTATTGCTGTGGACCTTCATAATAGGAATACAAAAAGGATCATGGACTTTGTAGGAAGTTAATCTACGTTCTGGCTAATCTGATTCTTTACTGTTCTTATTCTAAATGCATCTGATACACACATTATGCTTGGTTATTCCAAGTTTATTTTCAAAGTCTTATTAAAAAAACCCATTTGTGTGAATAATATTCCAGGTGACGACTTTATTCTCCAGGACCCTGTTCTGCTATTCTGGAAGCCTTTAAATGAGCCTGGATCTCTGAACATCTGTTCTTATGGAGAGCTTGTGGGAAGTGCTGGAATTATGTAACAAAATAATATGTGAAATCCCTTCTCAAGAAAATTGCTATAGGAGATCTCCAAAGGGGGTGAACACCTCAGGTATGCAGCTAAGAACAGAGCTAGCTGAAGTCATTGTTTACACACTCCCTGGAAACTGGAAGGGACTTCCAAAGAAACATTCTCCTGCGCTCCGGAAGCTGGTTGTTCCACTCAAAGTGCCCCGTTGGGAGCCCACCCAGGAAAGGGGAGGAAGGAATAAAATGCTAGCTGAAGGCTGGGAACTGCTGGGGACGGGAAAAGCACGACATGGAAGGAGAACAAAGCAGTACAAAAAGTTACTATTTAATGGAATCTTCTGAAGAGTTGAAGCACAACTCTTATTAAAACAACAACAAAAACAAATGCAAGGGACTCCTATTTTTCCATCTCTCATCACTCTTTGTTGTCTTATGCCCATCACCTCCATGTGTTCAGAGACTTAGAGAAGTTAAACTAGTCTACTTAAGACTTTTTCTCTGGGGACTTCTCCCTTTTTGCCTCCGACCCCCTGCCTGACAGCTTCTGGCTGGGTCAAGCCTGCCTCCTCTGTCCTAGGGAATCTGGTACAAGCCTCCCTCTGCCATCTGTGGGGGTTCTCCTTTCCTGTCCTCAGGTTTCACTCAAAAGGTACCTTTTCCATGGGGACTTCTTGTGCAAGCATCGCATAGTCCATTCCCCAGGCCCTTTTAATTTCCATTTCCTGGGAGTTTAAGTTCTTATTTCTTATTAGACACTAATATATAAACAGTCTCCTTTCCTAGGGGGTTAAATTCTTCTGATCACTTATTAATATTTGATACATTTTATATCATTCTATTATATTCTTGCTGGGTGATGAAGCTAGTTAAGGGCTTCACTAGTAATAGATGGGTAGTTGGAATCCTGCCGGGGCACCTTGGATAAATGACCTGGCAATCTATTTTTTTTTAATTCACCATTAAAAATCCTCTGGCGCACAATTCTACTCTGACTAAACGGCATCACCGTAAATTGGAATCAACCCATTGGTGACTAGCTATTATACTCTGTACTCACCCAGTATTAGCAATTTTACTGAGTTATCCTGTCTACTGTTTTCTCTCCTTCCTCCAACCCCATCAGACTATCAACTCCATGCAGAGACTTTTGTCTATTTTGTTCATTCACTTTATTTTCAGAATGTAGACAAATGCCTGGCACAGAGTTTCCACCCAGTCCATGGTTCGTGCCGGAGAGAAGGGGTGCTTGTGGCGGTGGAAGGGAGGAAGAGTCAGCAGTGTCGTGAGAACTTAGAACATTGAAAGTACATGGTTGAAATCCGCTTACTGCTCTTCTTTGAACTGCCTTGGACAACACAAGCCTCTCTTGTCTGGTTCGAACATGGCTTCAAAAATCCAAAATTTCTTCTCTTGCATGAGGCAAGATTCTCCATCCACTTTGAAACTACTAACTTGGTGCAGAACACTAGCAGGAAGGAGTTCCCTGATTGTGTCAACCTGGCAATTGCTCACAGGCGCATTCCATCATTGATTCTAATAGGCATGCTTCATTTCGGAAATAGCATGCTTCCCACTTAACATCAGCATCGGGTCTACAAAGCATACTTCGCTATTTGCCACTACTGAAGACCTTTATCAGTACTATGAGATAAGATACATTTTTCCTAACGCTTTTGGATTAAACTGTGTGTTTGGGGGGGGGGGGCAGCACATATCCGACCCCCTCGGGCATCTCTTTTGCCAATCGACAAGGGTCAGTTTTTCCTTATTCTGACACCATGGCACTCTCTGCATGTAGTCTGTGTTCCATAACTCATTCCGTTGCCACACAGAACTCACAGACAATACTCACCCACATGAGAGGTCATTAGGGAAGGTAATAGCTTCTCACAAGTCAGAACCAATAAACATGGTCCGCAGCAACACCCTCCTCAGCCAGCAACCAAGTCTCTCTGTGGTCCTCAGCCCATCAGCCAAATGGCCCCTTGGCCGCTGCCTTCCCGACCAGTCTGTTGCTATCTCCCAGTCCCATAATCTTGGAACTCCCCTGTCTTCATAGTCTCCATGCCAGTCACCGGTGCCTCGAGCCTCAGCCTTCTACACTTCACAGAGAGGCTGGACTGTGCTCTTTGGAGAGTTCTGGGTTTTCTCTTTCTGCTTTGCTTCAAAGAGGGCTCCTCCCTAGACTCAGGGGGATGGGAATGAAAACCGACCAAGGCCTCTATTGGGGTCGCACAGACACTATTTGCTGGTCGTAACTAAGACTTGAGTAGAAGAACCATGATAAGAAATTTCACTCCACACATTGAAGATGGTTTCAAAGTAATGTTAGGAAAAGTTTAATACTAAAAGAATATTAGAAGGCTTGATTTCTCTCTTAGGTTAAATGTAACCTCCATTTTGCACTGAAATAAGTAACTCGCACAGTGATTTCGAGCTTAAACTAGCATGGCCAGAAACGGTGGGAGGGAATCGTGACCAGAGGCTACCTGTCTGGTTTCTCTTCAGGTCGCAGCATGGTTACACTAGAACCTGGGAGGACGGTGGGATATAAAGCACCACGGTCTGTTTTTTAGAAATGAAAACAGAAGCTGGAATAAGACGAGTCCAAAATAAAACAATAAGCAATTCTAGCTATGTGTTGACTACATAGGATAAAATTAGAATGTATAAAAATAATAAGTATGGACATAAAGGCCCAAGAGTAGGCCCCCCTGGGTATGTGTTGGTACAAATGCTTCTATGTGTCACAGCTTCTAATCATTCTGGGCTGCCCCTACCATCTGTCTCATTCATGTCATGCGGAATGCCTACTTTCATCACAGTGCCTAAAGTGCTAAGAACCACTGATCCTTTAAATCACTGACTTCGGACAGGCGTCACTCCTCCAGAGAGCCTTTCCCTCCCTGCATCCCCATCTGATTTAGATACTCCTTTTCCTGTGTTCTCATTAACCCCATGTACATACTTCTATTTTAATTTTTTCTATTTTATCTATTTTAATTCTTTCACTTGAGTAGCTCTGCCATTAGACCCTTGAGGAGTCCATCTTCAAGGAGCATCTGTGTATTACATCCCTATCATTGTCTTTCATATGCATTATGGATACCCCATACAAATTTGTAGAATGAGCAACTATTTTATTCTAAATAACTGCTTATATGCACCTTGCTACTGTACAATCGAGAAATCACAGAATACTTAGAATTGCCTGCCATTTAGAAAGAATAATTTTATAATAACTAATCTTGATAATCTACTTTTATTATAAAATGGGTTATGTTGACTATTTGCCTTTGAGTAAGAAAACTGTACGTCATGATGTCTTAGCAGATCTTAAAGAGATTTTGTACTTTAGTGCTACAGAAGTAAGATGTTAAACCATTAACTGTAGTCACAGTGAACGGAAGTAAAGCTTCAAATGTATTATTAGTCTAATCTGTAAGAAACATCCACTATTGTTGATCTAAAAGTGGTTCAATAGCAGCAGCTTCGTATGACCCTGAATATATCTCATATATCTTTAAAACATAGTATTAAGAAAAAAAAAAGAAAAACAAAAAACAAAACAAAACATAGTATTAAGGACATTTAATATTATATTTTACTATGTATACAAATAATAAACAGTTCTGCAGATATAGAGGGAATTTCTGTTAGGGAAAATAATTAAGAAAACTACAATAAGAAAGCAATAGAGATCCAGGCCTGGATTTTGAGCTTGTACAAAATCCTAGCTCCAATTTATGAGCAATTAGCTCCTCCATCGTGGCCCTGCTCGATACTTGCCCTCAGGAAGGGAACACAGAAGATAAGGGTGCTATAGCCAAGTGTGGTGAAGAAATTAGATGGTGCCCAGCTATCAGATAAAATAGCATCTGGGGTCTTAAAGGTTTGTTTCCAAACAAGCAGCCATCAGAGATGCCAACTACATCCACAGGGAAAAAGCACACCCAAATAGTCACTGAAGGATTGAAAATCACATAATCTTGTCAGAGGGAATCGTATCAGAGCCTAAACTGGGAGACTCTGGTTTGCAGAAGCCTGTGGATGACAGTAGGAGCCCAAGATACATTTGTGGGATCTACTCAGGAAATAAGCCTCTGGTGAGTTTTCTCTGTCCATAATAGAGGAATAGGAGGAAAGTGGTTACTAAACAGAGTGCACTGGAAAGAGGACTGTCAAAGATCAAAGGGATAAACCTGAATTGAACGGTTCAAGCCGTCAAGTTGATCCCCCTGTGATGCACTGGGCCTACTCTGGTACTCAACATTTTCTGAGTTTTGTTTTTTGGTTGTTCACAATGGGGCTTATCTCAGATGTGTACTCAGTGGGTCACCCCCTTGAATTTTTCTTATGCTTTCCAGTATATGAAACCCAGGTTTGCTGAGCCTATAGGGACAGCCAGTAGAATAAGGATTTCTGGGGATACAGTGATGGTTGGGGTGGGAGTAAGATAAAGGAGCTGGGGTTCAGGAGTTCCAGAAGGGAAATATTTTGAAACTAATTGTGGCAGCAATTGCACAGTACTGCCGGATATGATTAAACTATGGAATGATATGAGATCTGTATTAACTCCCCCCAAAATGTTTGGTTTTTTTTAAGCAGCAATATAATAAAGAGTCCAAGCCCTAGAGATAGGATGCCTTGTTAAGTTCCAACTCAACTACTTACTAGCAGTGTGGACTTGGGAAAAGTTGCTTACTTTTCTGTTTTGGTAATCTTAAGTACACCTATTTCCTCAAGAGGTCTTGACCAATAGATCATACTATATAAATCAATTATAAAAATGTCAATGATGGAAGAAGCAGGTTTTTCGAGGCTGAATGTGGTCACTTAACTTTCTGCTTGCTAAATCACTCTTGTGTAACCTCTAATGGGATGGCTTTGGAAATCCACATTGTTGGTATGCCGCCCATGTGTTCACCACAAAGATAAAAACCCTGCCTCTACAGTGAAAAGTGAGCTGCCATCTGGGACCTGTTGCCGTAACAAACTGCTTTGCTGGCACCCTGGTACTGCCCAACTCTCGTCTTAAGGCACCCTCCTTGTTTGAAGGCCAATACTGAGTTATCGCTCCATGCTCCTGACAACTGTGCTTCTGTGGGTCGGAAGTCTCTAAGTCACGTAGCTGGTGATTCTGGTCAGCTCCATCATGAGGTTGCAGGTGT
Source organism: Tenrec ecaudatus (assembly GCF_050624435.1). Lineage (NCBI taxonomy): Eukaryota > Metazoa > Chordata > Mammalia > Afrosoricida > Tenrecidae > Tenrec > Tenrec ecaudatus. The sequence goes on from NC_134531.1 coordinate 276,367,443, forward strand.
TGACTATGGCTGCATCACCCGAAGCGTTGAGTAGAGCTGGCAATGTTTTCTAGACGGTTCTCACCCGGCTGTGCCGTGGTGCTTTGCGTCCTCACTTTGACGAGGCCTCTCATCGCTCACAACATTGCTTCTCCATTTATACGCACCAGCAAGACAGCATCGTCCTCTTTACATAGCAAACGGCATGCAGAGAGAGCACGCCAAGAATGAGACCACTGACCTAAACTAACCATTATTTTTTTATAACCTAACCTTGAAAGTGCTACCTCAACACTTCTGAATTAGGTCACTCAGTAGAAGAATGTACATCCAATTCATACTCAAGGGGAGATTACACAGAACATAACCACAGGTGAAGAATAGTCATATTAGAAATATACATTGATTGATGTTTACTTAATATGAGTGCCACCTCATTTTCTCATATATTTGTACTGCCCAGTAATTGTTAATCATGAAGAAACCACATGAACTAGATCTGCAGAGGAGTAAGACTATACTTTATCAAAAGGCTCATCTTAAAAGATTAATAAATTTCTTAAAAATTCCATTAACTGCCTATTAAATTCAATCTGACTCCTAGTGAGCTTATGGGACACACAGAATGTCCGCTGTGGGATCCCAAGGCTTTAAATCATTACAGCTGTAGACAGCCTCATCCTTCTCCCACAAAGCAGGTGGGTTTGAACCACTGACCTTGTGGATAGCAGGTCAATGCATATACCACAACCAGAGTTTTCTATTGCCATTATCTTCAGCTTTTTTGTTACAAAGAAAAAAATTCAGAAAACCATTAAGTATTAACCATTAACCAAAAGATTAGTTCATGATCCAGGACTATGCCATTCTCTACATTCGTTCATGATCCAGGGCTATGCCATTCTCTACATTCATTCATGATCCAGGGCTATGCCATTCTCTAGATTAGTTTAGCTCTTGGCTATAGTACTTTCAGAATTCTGGAGATACTTTATATATGTTAAAAGCGCTGTCCTTTGTAAACTAGATGATGATTAGAGTATACAAACAATCTCTGATAATCAAGATGTAAAGAAAAGTGTTTGTGTAACCAGCAGAATGAGGTTGTCATGAGCACATTAGCTCTACGCCCACTTTCCTTAAATAGCTCAGAAAGCAGCTCCTGCCTATCCTGAATGAAAAAATTGCACACAGTTTAAAAAAATGCAAAATGATATTTATTTACATTAAAATGTGAATCACCTGTGCACGAATGCAAGAGGTACAATCCGCTACGCACAATAACTGATCTTCAGGACATATTAAACAGAGTAGCATCTGTTAAGTCAGTGGTTTAAGTGAAAACACAGTAACAAAACAATCCTGATACCAAATAAATTAGTCACTCACATTTTCTAATCATACAAGACAATATTTTTAAATGTACTTCAAAAATGCTAACTGTACAACAAAAGTGTATTCTGTTTGCTTTGTGGAAAATGTCTTCAGATATTTCTGCATAAATGATCCCCTCCAGGATGTGCTCTTTTAAATAAATAAAGCACGTTGTTTTCAAGACTATTTATGTATAATTCCTAAAATGATTGAAAACCGACATTCTTCTATCTTTTAAAGTATAATAGAGAACATGCTAAACTATTGACCCCAAAGTCCAACCCTGCCACTGCATAATTCTGTCAAATTAAATTCCAATTTTAGTATGAGGTTAGCTATCATATTTCAAACTGTTTCCTTTACGACTAATGTCTTCATCATAAGGATTTGAGAAATCAGATTTTTTTTTACCTTAGAATGTTTCTGACTAAAATTGGTATCACACAGATTATGAGATAAATTAAGTACATTTCAACAAAGATCTTTACAAAATCCTTTTGCAATTTTAAAAACTAATAAAGATTTAAATAACGTCAAAGAGAGCACATGTTATCTTCATAATGTAGCGAAGGATTCACCTTTGGCAAACCTCCGTTATGTCTAAAATATTTCAATAAATTATACTATACTACCTACTACTGACATTCTGTACACAAAAGTATTTGACTGAAGTTTGCTTCAACACCAAATCATTGCTAAGAAATACTGTTTTTCATACTTCAAAACCACCAGCAGTTCTGACTGAGAACGACTGGGCTTTTTCCTTGTGTAAACAGTTTAAGGTCGTGGAGACCCACAGGGAGCCACTGGGAGCCAGTACTGACTCCATGGCAGTGAGAGAGGAAATATTATTAACAGCATTTAGCTTTCACTACAAAAAGCTACAGTGTTTTTTATCTTACTGGAATTTAGTTAATTATTTTTCATTGATTGTAAATTCAGCATCTTTTCAAGTCCAACAATAGGTACAGGAGACATATTTTCCATTAACAAAGATGTTGCCCACCAGGGTATAATTTTTAAAGTATTAGTAGCAAGTTTCTAATGCGCACGCACACGCGTGCGCACACACATACACACAGGGCTTCAAAAGTTCGTGGGAAAAGTCCATTATCTTTTTTAAACATTTGCGTTTTAATAATTGATAATGGCAAAAGTTGGCTGAAGAATAGTTATATACTTGTCAATAATTAAACATCACAATTACTTTTTATAAATAAATTTATCAATACCACATGAATTGACTTAAATTCAATTCAGTTGTTCTATGACAAAATATGGTATTTAAGTAGAATACTAGACAAGTTGGTGGAGATTAAAAATGTCTCAAATGTCCAACTTTTCCAACATGCTCTACTTATAGCTCTCCATTGTCCCTGATGCTAACCACCACTCTTCCCCTCGTTTCTCCCCCTCCATCCCTGGATTCAGCAAGTGCCTGCACAGGCTCCGGGTACTCATGAAACCTTACAGAACTAGCTCACAGGGTTGTGTGTGCTGAAGTTCATCTATCTGTCTGGAGGCTCTCTTCATCTACAAAGCTGCAGATGGTGGAATCAGCTCAAGTGATAGATGACAACCAAATCCCCAAAACTGGAGGTCATGCCAAATGCTGGACATGAGCCAGAAGTCAAAAATGTCTGAAAAGCGGTCTTCTTGCTTCTACCGATGCTCAGTGGGGAAGCTAGGCTCACAAAAGGGAGGGCAGGCTATGTGTGTGGTTTGTCTTTTAACTAACTAACCATACCCTCCATTATCTTTCCATTTCATTTTTGACAAATATTTTTATGTTTCCTTATATATCTTAACATGGACATCACAGAAGTAAAACTGATTTATACACACACAACGCACAAATATATATCTCTGCCCCCTATACCCTCCCATTTGGTTCCTGTGTCTTTTCCTACAAAGTAGAAACAGCCAAACCAAAGGGGGGGCTGTGTGTGTGGAGTGAGGAGACCGTTACAAATGTCAGCATTTCATTTGGTTTCCACAATCCTTCTAATTTTTTTAGCTCTAATTACACACCAACTTCAAGGGTGAATAGTCCAAATATGAGTTTTTAAATGACAACAGGAAACAATGACAGGTTTTTTAAAACTGAGCACCTTGTCTCAATTCAAAAACAAGGGGGTAAGTTTCAGTAAACGTGAACCAAGTACCACTATCATCCCAATGCCAGATTAAATCTCCATGGCCGATTACCAAAGAAACGAATACAAAGACAAACAAATACAGTAGCTAATCGCCAGCGTCTGTCCTCGTCTACTCCTGCAGTTCTGCAGTCTGCATCCTGGAAATCCAAGCAGAGAATGACGCCCAGACTGCAGAACCGCAGATGAGAAAGCAAGCCAGGTATTTCTACTATCCGCTATTGAAACACGTCAATAAACCTGCGGCTCATTTAGAAAGATGGTGTGATATTTACTTAAGATGAAATCAACACTGAAGTGTTGAATGTGTTAAACAATGCAGTTGACAGACGCTATCTCCGGGACATTGCACCTAGCTGACATTAACACTGTCTTTCCAGTACAGGTCACATTAGTACTTGCACATGAGAACCAAGTAAGTAAATCACCAGTTCCTGCTAATGGAGTTTAGTAAGAACAGGAAATCTTACAATTGGCATTATTTCATTTCTACAGAATCTAATTTTAAGATTTACTTCGAGAATTTAAAAAGAAAAAAAGCAGCCACTCATGCGCTTCAAAGACTTTTATGTCATTTTTTCCTATTATACGGGATGTGACCAAAACCAAAGACTAGGCTGGTCACACCTGATCCTAAACAAAATGATGCCTACAATGTTCAAGTATCTAAATGCTGTCTTCGTGGTCACTTTGAGAGATAATCGTGGATGGAGGCTCTCTATGGAGGGATCTGACAAAAGGGGAGAGGCCACATAGCACAAGTGCCCACTAACCCGGTGACTCAGTTGAAGTTGGTTTTTTGTAGGTGTTTACTAGGGATCTCTAAAGCACTCACTTGGAGAGGCCATGAGCCCCCGTCGATCCCTGCTTGGATGGCCACCCCTGTGACCACTGCTAGGTCAGGGTCCACAGATGTGTTGGGATCCTTCCCAAAGAACTCCCGAATGACCTGTCGGATTCGAGGAATGCGAGTAGAGCCCCCAACTAGAACTACTTCATCGATCTCACTCTTTTCCAGGTGGCCATCCTTTAACACCTGTTGAATGGGCACTAACATCTTCTGGAAGAGATCTTCATTAAGGGTGTCAAAAAGCTTCCGAGATATTTCTGTTTCAAACAAAACCTGATTTTCTCCATTTTTCTTTGCAGAAAGACCAGCTGAAGCCACATTGTCCACACGGTGGCCACCTGCTGGGGAAAGGGTGTCCTTGGGGAATTCGGTTTTACTACCTGGGGGTTCCTGCCTGCCCTTTTCCTCTACCGTGAGTAATGCTGATATCGGTGCCGACTGGTGAAGCGTGAGGTTTAATTTGGCCATCTCCACAGCTTGTCTTAATCTGTGGATTTCCTCTTTCCTGGAGGGAAGGAAGCCGTACGTCTGATAGATCTGCGTATATAAGTACTGAAGCAACCTCTGATTGAAGTCCTGTCCTCCAAGTTTGTTGTTTCCTAAATTAGAAATCAACATTCATGTTAGACTTATGCAAATGTAGGTATCTACATGTCTGAGCAAGAATAGATAAATATTGTGTGTCTGGGTAGTAATCAATTGCTTCTTCTTACCTATTATAAAACCTAATGTAAACAAATTGACTTAAAATATGTCTAAATAAGTATCATTAAAACACAGTCCTCACTTAGGTTAAAATATGTTAAATGGTGCAAATAAAAGTATCTTTTATCGAATGTTTTTCAGAAAATAAGGACACAGTTGCCTTTTAAACAGTAATTTAAGACTCTAAAAGGCATTACTCTCAACAGAAGTTCTCATTAAAATCAGCAGTAGGCATTTAAACATGTTGTCATTCTAGGTTGACAAGGTAAACAACTGAAATGCAGAAAAATAACTTCAGAGTGGTAGTACAAAGAATCTGGTTCTAAAGAGAATCCAGGTAAGAAAAAGATGTCGAAGTTAGACTTACTTATCATTTGTAACATGACTTTTCAAAAAGCTTATTATCTTAAAAAGAAATATATATATATAAGATTTAAGAATGCAAAATTCTGTAATTTCCTAAAAAGCTTATTAGGTTTTCAAAAGATATCCATTTTCATTTTAAAATGAATCATTCGAACACATTACCAAATGAAATACACTGAACATCTGTCATGTTAAAGGGATTTCTGTGTTACTCTTTGCCGTTCACATGAGTAGTACTACTGGCTCAATTGCCATGCCTGGCTGTCCATATATATTCACTTTATAGAATTATAACTTTATCTTGAGTGAGTAACACTGTTTTCACATGAATTCTGACTCACAGTGACTACAGGGCAGAGGAGAACTGACCCTATGGGTTTCCGAAGTTAAACTATTTTTCAGCAGCAAGCCTGATATGTGTGACCCACCAGTCTAGTAGTATTTTAGTCAAAAATGAAATAAATATATATTTTATACAAATATAAATATACACACATGATTATATATATATATAGTGGTACACATATATATGTGCATATATATATGTGCATATATATATATATGTAGTGGTATAACACTGCAAATCTATCATATTACCAAGGAATACTGGGGGCAAATAAATGTTACCTCAGATATGTCAAAAAAAAGCGCTCACTGCCAGAGCTCCAAACCTAAGCCATGGTAATTTTAAATCACCTCATATGCACATGAAAATTGGGCCGTAGATTGAAGAATTTATGCATACTGAAAGTACTATGGATTGCCAAAAGGGAAAACAAGTCTGTCTTGGAAGGACAGACACAATGTTTCTTAGAAGCAAGAAACTTGTCACACATACTTTGGATATACTGTCAGGGGAGAGCAGTCCCTGGAGAGGGCTCTCGTGCTTGGTAAAGTGGAGGGCCAGTGAAAAAGAGGAAGACCATCAAGGAGATGAAGCGACCCAGTGGCTGCAACGAGGGGCTCAAACATAACCATCATGAGACTAGCACAGGGCTGGGCGGCGTCCTGTTCCGTTAACATAGGGTCGCGGGGAGGTGGAACGTGCTCAAGAGCACCTAGCAACTAGTTTCCTTACCAGACATCGCCCGGGTTAGAAACATTCCTCCTTGTTTATTCAGTAACGACACATCTAGTGTTCCTCCACCCAAATCTATTACCAAGACGTGGAAGACGTCAGCCTTGTGCAGCCCGTAGGCCATAGCCGCTGCTGTGGGTTCATTGATTACTCTCAAGACCTTCAGTCCTGTTGGAGAAAAGTGGATGAGAGGAAGCTATGAGGAAATTCCTCCCGACTCAACCACAGAGTCTGCTGGTATCTGGTATGAAACACTAAGGAGTAATAAGGACAGGAACAAATCCAATGAAAATAACAAAAAGTCGAGGATAGATATAATTCTTCCAAATGATGTCATTAAAATTATTCTAGCAGAAGATCATAATATAAATAAAGGTTTTGAGTCACTGGAACAAGTCATTCTCTTCTTTATTCATTAATATTTAATTAGCAAAAATCTTAGTCTTCAAAATAACATCCTTGCTTTTCAACAGATTTATCCAATGCAATACGTCACAATACTTTACAAACTAGAAATGCAGGAGCTCCCAATCAGTTAAATAAAATTAAATGTAAACACAGAGAAATATAAACACACCAACCTCGGGGCTGCTGCCTACAAACTGAAAAAAAGAAACCATAGCTAATACTATCATTAGCAATTTTCCACTGTAGACTTTTTGAACAGTGTGATAGAATAGTACATGTATGATGTATATAGTATATGACATGCAGTATAGTATATAATGATGACTATATAGAAAACTACAACATACTGTTACACACTCAATGTTCAATAATAATCTGTTTTCCAAAGAAATAGTTCCTCTTTGTCTAGTGTTCTCTACAGATGCTTTCTAAAAGCCAAGTTCTTGGAACACAATCTTTGTGTTAAACTAACTGCCGCACTTAATGAGTGCTCTGGAAAGTAATATAGAATTATGTATTCAGAGCCCTATGTACGATTCAGACTCTTAGGAATTTATCCAAAGACCATAATTACTCCGCACTATGACTTCACTACTCACTCTGCTTCAGCCACATTGGCCTGTCCTAGTTTCTACCAGCATCTTCTCATTTTATGGCCGTTGTAGTTCTTGCAGGTGTCTACACGGCTAGCTACCTCACTTACTTAAGATCTACTTATATGTCATTCTTTCAAATCGTCAAACCCTCACCACCCTCTAGCTACCACGAGCAATGCTGCCTCTTCACGCGAATCCTTTCCTCCAGACAGCACAATGCTCTCTGAGAGGCACCGCACGCTGGTTCTCTTTGCCGCCTCGAGGGTATTTTCAGTGTGTGACACCATTGTGGGGAAGGTGTTCCTAGCAGAGGCCAGAAACGCTGCTAAAAAGTCTGTAATAGAAAGAGCAGTCCCTCACCACACAAATTGTCCAGCCAAAATGTCCCTAATACCGAGGGCAAGAAAGCCTGCAACAAACTTGTCTTCTATTTTTATTTCCTGAATTCCAAAGATAGAATACTTACATATTTGTTAAATCATGTTATATGAATTTTCCCTTCAGATTAAAAACAAGCAATGTATATTCTTATCAAAAGTAAAAAAAAAGTTTAGAAAATTTCTAATTGCTAACAAAAGCCCATGTGCTCACTGACAGCCTTTGTCCTTATGCCTAGTTAATATCTTTAATAATCATTGTCATGCTACACAGCTGTTGCACTGTGGTCCAGCATTTTCAAAACAATCATCTGAAATATCTAATCCAAAACTATCTAATTTATCTGCCATACATTTTATCTGTGCACCTAGATTTAGGTGAATTTCAATATTGCATTAAAAATTTTTTTTCACTGCCATCGAGTCAATGCTGACTCAGAGTGACAGCTTGCAGTAGAAAGCCCAGCCTTTCTCAAGTGGAGCTGGAGCTGCTGGTGGTTTTGAACTGCCAATCATGTGGATCACAGCCCAATGCATAACCACTATACCATAGAGAGCTACCTAACTACAAAAATTTTAACCCAATAATATTTTGAAAATAACATACCACAGGAAAGAGTGACATTACCTGCAAGGTTAGCAGCTTCAACTGTTGAATTTCTCTGCTGCAGATCAAACTCTGCTGGCACAGAAATGACAGCATTGGCAACTGGCATGCCCAGATAGTCCTCTGCCATTTCCTTTAACTTCAACAACAGCCGAGACCCGACATACTCAGGAGAGACGGTGAATGTCTCATTACTTGTTACAGAAAATTCAACCATTCCATTTTTATTTAAAACCTGTGAACATAATTATCAAAAAGTATACTTATACACTACACACACTTAAGCGCATACACATATATGCATATGTACTTATACACAAAAATCCACACATAATGGACTTAAAATCATGGACATGAAACTGATCTTTCCAAACTAAAATCCACCGCCAATGATTTGATTCTGACTAGCAGTAATCCTATAGTGTTTCCAAGACTAGTAAACGTGTGGCTGCTAATCATTCTTCAGAGAGCGCTGGTGGTGTGGTGATTACATGCTGGCCTGCTAACTGCAGAGGCAGCAGTTCAAAACCACCCATCACTCCAAGGGGGAAAGTTGGGGCTTTCTACTCCTGTAAAGAGCTACAGTTCTCAGAAACACAAAGGGCCAGTTCTGCCCTGTCCTATAATAGTCACTATGAGTTGGCATCAACTTGATGGCAGTGAGTTTGGTTTGGGCTTGGTTCATTTTTCGCATAGCCGTATATGCTTTATTAGTATTAAGCATGATTTGTTTTTCTAACTTAGGATTTATATTTAAAAAGGGTTTTGGGGGGGCTAAATGCTAAAAGTTCTTTTATTTGGATATAGTTATGTGTTAAAGATTGTTTGACAGTTCAAGCTTTATATTTCAGAAGTCAAACTATAACTGAAATTGAATAGAGATCTATCGCTCAACTTGCACTTTTTCAAAAAATCAACACATTAAGTCAATTCCAACTCATAGCAACCTTTTAGGGCAGGGTAGACAGCCCCAGCGGGTTTCCCAGTGCAAGAATAGAAGGCCCCTGTCTTACAGAGCGACTGGTGGTTTTGAAATACTCATCTTGAAGGTAGCAGTCCTATAAGCAACCCACTATGCCAAGAGAATGTAACGTATCAAGTAGTACTTAGCACATAGTTAATGATCAAAATTGCTTCTTGACTGATGGACATTGACTTTAAGTCAATTTCCTTAGAAATTACCTACAAATAAAAAGGCCTTTTATTATATAGTTTAATCAAGTTCATTATAACTAAACAGGTAACAGATTAGGGATTGTGGTGCTTACACTTATTATTTTAAAAATATGTCAAATTTGGTTTTTATAGAGAGCATGAATGATTCCATAGGGATGCGGTCAAGTAATAAAGGCCCCCTCCTTCAGTGGTGCATTACAATTCTGGACTCTGTGCTTGTGGTTAGGATCCCGTTTTGGAGGGAGCTTTCTGTTACAGGATTAGCCAAAGTCAATCCATGGAATCGATGCAGACTCATAGCAACCTTATATGACATATCAGAACGTCCCCTATGGCTTTCTAAACCTGTAAACCTTTATGGGAGTAGAAAGCCTCATCTTTGTCCTTTGAAGCTGCTAGTGGTTTTGAACTGCTGACCTGCGGCTAAGAGCCCAATGCATTACCCACTAGGCCACCAGGGCTCCAAGTATGAAGAGAGTTCAAAACAGTCACAGCAGAAAATTTATTTATTTTTTAGTTCCATTTTTCTATGAACTCTTTGCAGTCTGCTGATATGTATGCCTAAGGAGAACTTGGGGCTTGTGGGTTACGCGTTAGGCTGCTCACCACAGCTCAGCAGTTTGAATCTTCTAGCCATTCTGCCGGGGCAAAGTTGGGTTATGTGCTCCTGTAAGATGCACAGTCTCAGACCCACAGGGGCACCTGTAAGGTAGCTGTGAGTCAGAACTGAAAAGATGGCAGTGGGTTTAGTTTGGGCTTTTCATTTAAGTATTGATGGAACCAAACTGTCGCCAAGTTGATCTCAATGCACAGAGACCAGACAGAACAGAGGAACACTGCCCATAGGGTTTTCCAAGGCTGCGTATCCTAAGGGAAGCAAACTGGGACATTTTTTCCCGTGAAGTAGCTGGCAAGTTCCAAGTGCTAAGTTTCAGTTAGCAGTGAAACGATTACCCACTGTGTAACCAGGGCTTCCCAGGCCTCCCTGCTGGCATTTTTTAAATGGTGAGCTAGGCAGGCATGCTAAGGATGACACCAGAAGACAGGAAGGCCTTAAGTCCTCAAGAGCTTTGTGGAACCACTGACTTAACTCACCCTGGGAGAGAGGGATATGTAACAATATGTCGACGTAAATTTAGTCAGCTGAAGCAGAATATTTTATAAGCCATTTTCTGAGAAATATTACTCTGGACTAAAATTAAGATGTATTTTAGATTAATCCACTTACCTTAAATGGGTATCTGCCAATTTCCGCCTCTAGCTCTTCTGGGGTGAAAATCTTGCCTATGAATCTTTTGGCGTCATATATTGTGTTCTGTGGGTTCGAATCGGCTAGCTCTAAGCTTTCATAGCCCACAGAGACATCGCTGTCGGTGAAGGATACCATACTGGGGATGCTGTTATGCCCATTTTTATCTGAAATGACCTTCACTTTTCCTGTACCAGGAAAAAACACTCCAACAGAACAGTAAGTTGTACCAAGGTCAATGCCAATCACCTTTGGAGTTGGCAAGGGCAAATACTGTTGTGCCAAATAGCCAGCCAACAGGAGAGTCAAAACAGCTGAGCCTGAAACATAGGCAAACGAGAAGATACATTTCACTGAACTAATACGTTAAACTACTATAGCAAAATCCTTTTAGTACTCTGAAAAAAGACTAAAAGCACAAATTCTCAAAAGACCTTTTATAGGACTGAAGTCAACACTTCTCTCACAAAGCACTTTTTTATATAGGCAAGAGTTATGATACAATTAAAATGACAATAAAAACAGAAAACTTTGAAAATGTAACTTCACTTATAAGTAATACAGTTCATTTATATATGTAAAACACATCTTGCAACTATATTGATGAATTAGTTTATATTTAGGTTTTATAGTGTTATATATAACTCTAGTTTTGGCTAACACTATTAAAAAATATTGACCTCCATGGATAATTGCCTTCTGTGCCATGAGATCAGACCTACATGGTGCCAGTCTACCACGACTGAATCTTTTGATCAGGGATTCCACAAAAGAATCCTGATCAAAGTTGAAGAATACAGAATTTCAAAATCATGGAATCCAGACTTTCTAGGGCCAATGAGGTGATCCCTAAAACTATAACCTTAAGACACTCTAAACCTTAAAATAAAAGTATCCCCTGCCTAAATGTTCTTAGACAATAAAAACCAAGAACCAAACTCACTTCCATCCAGTCAATTCTGACTCATAGTGACTCTAGAGAATGGGGCCGAACTGCCCAAGATCGTGACTTTAAAAATGTTTTTTTCAAATTTATTTTGACTGTGACTCTCTACGGGAGTCAAAAGGCTCCTCTTTGTCCAGTGGAGAGGCTGGTAGCTCCTACCTGCTGACCTGGCCGCCCAGCAGCCCGATGTGTTTTAGTTTAACTAATAAGGAATGCCTGGGTGGTACTCTTTTTAAAGAACTACCACGTGGGTTCCAAATGACACCACCACCACACACTCAAAAGATGAGGTAACAACTCCCCGCAGGCAGTGAGTTGGATGGAGAAGGGACTCGGAAGGGTATGAAGAAACGCCACAGCAAATATTGCCTGGTACTACTTATGTGGCAGGAGCAGATGTATGGACAATAGAGCTTACTTTTAGTGGTCCTCCAAGGTAGGACAGAAGGAAAAAGGGGAAGACATCCCTCAGGGAACAGTGACTTACTCTCAATTGTACGGCAATATTAACACAAATATATGCCCATCATCAGTGTCGCTGATTATTTGTAAAAATTACTCAATTGGCAAATGTTTTGTTATATAGGTTACCACAATTTTTCAAAGCAACCTCATTATTAACAGTTCCATGGCTGAACTTTTCTAAAGTTAAAAAATAAAACACCGCAAAACAACATTATCCCTTTATCTCCTTTTCGTTCAAAAGTGTAAGATGGGTATAATGAAGTAAATACATTTGAAAGTTGCTTGGCGTGTACTTCAAGAGACAACCCGGTCAACGGTTTATGTATTTCGATAAGAATTACTTAAATGCAGTAGAGATGCCTCTAGCAGCAGGCGCCTAAGGGAGTCACTCCGAGGGCAACAGGAGTCAGGCTTCCAGGCAGTCTTTGTTATCTGCGGGGTCCCCTGCCCAGAAACAGTCGCTAACACGTTAACAGATGCTCAACAAGTATCACTGACGTTTTGGGGGCTCGTCAGTCAGTTCCTACTGCTGAGTAGGGTTTTCTTGGTTGCGATTTTAACAGAAACAGATCGCCTCTTCTTCTCTTCAGTACTATGCAGATTGTAAACATAAAGCGACGAAGGAGACCACTTTCACTTTCTGATGAGCTTATCTGGTTTCAGGGACCGGTGTCTAATCATGCTACATAGAATTCAAAGAAACACCACGGGCTTACCCCACTTTCCTATTTGTCCGATGGGTGAATGGTCCCTAAGCGCATGGGTGGGGGGAGCATCTGCTGTATTTCACGGGTACCATTAATCTATGGAGTCGAAGTGCTGCCGCTCCTCTCTCTCTGCCACAAATGGGCCCCATCACCCCATAAAACCAATTCAAAACCGAAGTTCTCGGCGGGGACATTCGCTTTCGAAGGCCCGAGGTCCCCAGGACAGACGCCGCTAGTTGCGCCCGGCCCACCTAGTTATGGGGGCCTGCCGGGGCCCGGGCTTTCCGAGAAACTCCCCCTTGCTGAGCAGCCGGAATGTAGCTCGAAAGCACGTTTCTGGCGCCCCTTCTGCTGTGCCAGATGAATGCAGGGCAAACGGAAACCACTGCCGCCCACCCAGAGGGTCCCAGACCGTCCCAGTGGCCGCCACGGCTACAGGGACCCCCCCAAGTTACCGACCTAAGATCGTCATCTCTCCGGCCATCACAGTCCCACCGAAGCAGCTGGGGATGACTGTACCAGACAGGAGGCTCCGCCCCCGCGCCGCCCGGCAACCCCGGGTCCTCCTGGGAAATGTTGTCCATTTACTCCGAAGCGGTCGAAGAAGAGACGGCTCAGACTGGAAGGCGGACTTCAACGACCGTCGGGCCGTGCGGCAGAAGTGTCCACCCGACTTCAGCTAGTGACGACTGAGCAGCGTTGCCTTCCCGTGGACCAACGGCCTATCCAATCAAGCTACGTGAGGACGGCAAAGGCGAGGGATTGGATAACCAAAGCACAATGGTCGGGAGCCAACCCGAGGGTAAAAAATATTAATGAAATGACTCCGCACTACCGCTGAGCATTCTGGGAAATGTAGTTCTCCCTGCTCCCATTCGTGGAAAATGGTACGACGGAGGTTAAGGATCTTTAAGCTATTCGTTTTTCGATCGCTTCCCCAACCAGACACAGGATTCGAGCCATCCATTTTAAAGCATTTTCCTTTGGTATTTCAATTCTAGATGATTGCTTTAAAGCGACCCCGAGCCTCCCTAGTAGAACTGGGCTTCCTGCTGCACTGCGCTGGACAAAGGTGGTCCCGCCTCTGATGAAGAAGCCTGCTCCCACCCCAAGCCTAATAGGATCCTCAGACCTCTGCTGTTGTTTGCGGATAAATGAATCCAGCTTTGTTTTTTCAATGGATCAGAGACTATTTTAATCCATGATGCTATAATGCACATATCACATGTGGGTGCGGTTTTTTTAGTTGATATATTTATTTGTTTATTTTTTATCATTTTATTGAGGGCTGAGAGTGAGGTTGTTTTTCTCTGAGTAACATAAAAGCTAACCAAACAAATAAAATAGGTAGCCTTTTTTTTTCTTCTTCAGTTGAATTAAGTAAAGCGTGATTAAGGGCTGACTTCACGGTCAAGTTCTATAACAAATAATGGTTTTTGGGGATACATGAAATTTTGGGGATTCAAAAGGTTTACGCAATGAGCTGCTTGCTAACCAGGAGGTTGGAGGTTGTAGTCCCCTTAAAGGAGCAGCAGATGTAATGTTTAATAATCTATGGCCCATACTTCAAAAGAGAAGAAAAAAATCAGAAATTGAGGACCCAAAGGAGCACCGTTCTATTTTGACATGGATCATCATGGATTGTTAATTGGTATATGTAGTGGTTTTCAAACTCAAGTTTGTAACAATCCTTACTTCTCACTTCTTGGTGACTAGTGGTACTTAATGGCTCCTGCTCAGAATGGATTTGGTGCTATTGTTGCCAAGTTCAAATCTATGATCCTAGAGAACTGAGAGCTACATCACATCTATAACTCAAAATATCACAGTTGACCACAAACCTGCCTAGCTTGGGAAGAATCCCACACAGGTTTTCTAACTGGTTTTAAAATACATGTGCAAAAATAATGATGAGTATTGAAAATAATGTAAAGCTAATAGGGAATCATTTTAATATTCTGTCCTGTGTATTTTTAAAATTTTGTGCAATGAAAAGAATTAAAATGGGGGTATGTGTGTAATGAATACTATTTAGTAAAATTGCTTTGTGACAAACATAATTCAAGCATCTGAATTTTAGGTAAAACCATTTTAATGAATATGAAGCAGTTGCTAGGTACTAAGTAGAGAGGTAGCCACTGGCAGCACCACTTGCCTGTTGGCTGCATACTGTGATGGGTTGTGTGTTGTCGTGCTGCTGGAATCTTTATCATTGGTATTTCAAATGTCAGCAAGGTCACCCAAAGTAAACAGAATTCAGTGGAGCTTCCAGGCTAAGAATAGAAAACAAAGAAGGAATTGGCTGCCCACGTTGGAGGAAGTAGCCGCTGACCTTATGCATAGCTTCAAAACTTTGTCAGGTACTGAAGGCCTAAGGAATGGAAGCAGACCATTGTGTAAGATAATGCAGAGGACAGATACTTGAAATGTGACTGAGGAGGATCTGCTTTCTCAGAGTGCTGTCGGCAGTGTTGACTTGAGTGGGGTAAAGACTGAAGGACCAGACCTTTCGGGATCTCCATTAACTGATAGGGCACAACCCAAAGTAATAAGAATCAGCTGCAAAAACCCGCTAATAATCTAAACGTGGAACGTAAGGAAGTCTGACTCTAGGAAATATGGAAGTCATTAGAAATGTAATGGAACGCACAAAGATTGATGACCTAGGCTTTAGTGAGCTGAATGGACTGGTATTGGCCAGTTTGTATCAGAAAATCATATGCTTTACTGTGCCGGGAATGACACAATCAAGATGAATCGTGTTGCTCTCATTGTTAAAAAGGACATCACCTGTTAGTAGTTCGAGGTCTGTTTGTTGACCTTTAGGAGTGTTTTCCAGACGAGTCTGATGAGGTGCCACGTCCTGCCCCCAAAGTCTATCCTTTATATTCCTTCGGGACTTCCTTGCTCTGCTTCCCCCACCGCTCTTTGCATGCTCCCAGTGTTTTGCCTTAGTGTGATGGGGTCAGCTCAGTCGCACATCCCCCACTATGTCTTAGGTGCTGTCCTGTGTAGGGCCATGAGTCAGTGAAGGATGTCGCATCTCGCCGTGGGGCCAGCTATATGGTCCTCTCTGTACATTGAGCCCTTCGAGCCGGGCTATTGTCCTCTGAGTTTGATGGGCCCAGGTGTGCTCCGCTCTGTTTTTCCTCCTTCCTTTGCTTCGGCTTCCTATCATGATCCCAATTCTACCTTGCAAACCTGGTTAGACCAGAGGATGCACAGCGGTACAGTTGGGATCTGGAAACACAGGGAATCTAGGACAGATGAACCCCTCAGAATCAATGGTGAGAATGGCGATACCGGGAGGGAAGAGAGGGTAGAAAGGGGGAACCGATCTCAGGGATCTACATATAACCTCCTCTCTGGGGGATGGGCAACAGGAAGTGAGAGAAGGGAGATGCCGGGCAGTGTAAGATAAGATAAAATAATAATTTATAAATTATTAAGGGTTCATGAGGGAGGGGGAGGGAAAAAGTAAAATGAGCTGATTCCAGGAACCCAAGCAAAGGCGAATTTTGAGAATGATGAGGGCAACGAATGTATAAGGTGCTTTACTCAATTGATGTATGTATGGATTGTGATAAGAGTGGTATGAGCCCCAATAAAATGGTTTTAAAAATACACAATAACAACAAAAAGGACATCGCAAAATATATATCCACTTTTAAGGAAATCCAATCTATACAGCTGTTTTTCAAATTTATGCACCAACTACAAAAGCTGGTGATGAAGACAGTAAAGAATTCTACAAGGTCTTCAGTCAAAAACCGATCAGTCATGCAATGAAGATGCATTAATCATTATAGGTCCTTTGAAGGAAAAAGTTGGACACAACGATCGAGGAACAATAGTTGGATAAATATGGAATTGGTGATAGAAATGAAGCTGGAGGCTGCATGATAGAATTTTGCAAACCAACAACCTTGTGTTAGGCTGGGCTCACTGGAGAAACAAATCCATGCACCTGTGTGTATAGGAGAGATTTATATATCTACCACAGACGTGTTCTTAGCAAATACATTTTTTTCAACAGCACACAGACAACTATACACATGCACTTCTCCAGGTGGAATACACAGAAATCGAAGTGCCTACATCGTGGGAAGAAAGAATGGAGAAGCTCAAAATCAGCAGCTAAAATGAGGCCCAGGAGCCAACTGTGGAACAGACCCCCAATTGCTCATATGTAAGTTCACGTTTTAAGAAAATTCAAACAAGTCTAAAAGAGCCCCAATACAACCTTGAGTCTATCCTCCTCAAATGTTGAGACCATCTCAAGAACAGATTTGATGCATTAGACACAAATGACAGATGGCCTGATGAGCTGTGGGATGGTGTCAAGAACATTGTCTACAACTGTGTGAGCTTGATATGAATCTCTTTCTGTATGCACACTCGTACAAGCGTCCTCGTGTTAGCTTCTCTAGGGAACCAGGCCACCACATTCTTTGTTAAGGTCCCAGGTTTTGACGCTGCTTTATTCAACAGAAGCAAAGTGATGAGAATGGTAATTAAAATACTTAAGCAATTATGTGTGTTTACTGTCTAATCTTAGGTAATGATGAGAGAACAATGTAGACTACACTTTTTTAACCCATCAAGATATCCAACAAAAGTACTTTCTTGATGTGACTCTATAGCATAGTAAATGAACGCTTTTAGCACTTTTTTTATAAAAGAGAAAAAAGTTACCAATTGACATGAGTTTATTATAGAGTCATTAGATAGATAGATCTATATCTATCTATGACTATATATATAAATAGAATATTAGTTTGCATACTTTAATTTCAGAACAAAATAAACAAAATGAAACCTCACAGATCTCAGAGATACACAACATCTAACCACGTTCTCAAATATGGAGGGAATGGGGTTTGAGGGCCTTAGATCTTACACGCAGGAGCTGGATAGGGGAAACCCACTAGCTCCCAGAAAGTGGAGCCAGGTAGGATAAGGCCCCTTAAGGCTGTTGTGGGAGTCACAGGGACACTATACAGAGGGCACAGGCTTGAGAGTAGAGAGGACTAATCTACTTCTTCCATGAGAGATATGTCCTTGTCACCCTCAAGGGGGAGGATCTCATCAGGAATAAGACCATTGGGTTGCTCGATTATCACCTCATTTTCCTTAAAGCTGAAAGTCCGGCTTGACCAGGCGTAGATACGGTTGGATTGGGACTGGGAGTCCTCTAGGGAGAAGCCAGAGGAGAGCAAGACACCTCCAAACAGCAGCACCACTGGTCCTGGATGTTGTCTTGTCAGCCTCAGTGTCTCCGTGATGCGGTGGGGCGGGTTGATGTCCAGGTGCTTTGGGGCCATCCTGTAGCCCATTATAGTAGAGCTGTCTTGAAGAGCTTTCATGATCCGCTCCATGATGGCCATCTAGCCGCATGTACAAGTCACAGTGCAGCAGGCTGAAGGCACAAGTCTATTGGTGATTGTCCCCGTCTCAATCTTCTTATCCAACATTTCTTTCTTGAACTTGCAGAGATTCTCGAACTTGGCCTTGTTCTCCTCCATTCCTTCTTCTTATCCTCCTCGGGTAGCTCAAGGCCCTCTTTCATCACTGAGACCAGACTCATCCCATCAAACTCCTTGAGCTGCTGTACATAATTCTTGTTGATAGGCTCAAAACAGACTTCTGGGTCTCCTCTATCCAGGAGACGTATTCTGAGAGAGAAGTCATCTTGTCTCCAGACTGGGGGGTGTGGTAGTGCAGCCGCTCAGGCAGGTGCTATCGCTTGGCAGAGTCTCTGTGGATGTCAATATTTGGGGTTTGGGAGAAGGCCTCTAAAATTTCCGATAGTTCTCCTTGTCTTCTGCCAACTCAGAGATGAAATCAAGGTACTTCTTGACAATGCTTTTGCGGATGACTTTCAAGACTTTGCTCTGCTAGAGCATCTCTTAGAAGATGTTGAGGGACAGGTGCCCCGAGGTGACCACAGCACAGGTGAAGGTGAGATACTATGGTATTAAGTCATCATGGTGTCCATGGGAAACACGCTGTTCTCCTTCTTGTTCTCCGAGGTCACAGCAAGTCTGGTGGAGGATCAACAGCAATGCCCTGAACTTGACTTGACCTTCTCCAGGAAAGTGCTTGACTGCTGAGTGGTCTCCCAGTCATTCATGAGTCTCTGAGAGAATTCGCCGTACTCCTCCTGGGTGATGTCATCAGGATTTCCGGTCCAAATGGACTTGGTCTTGTTGAGCTCACCTCCTTAATCGTCTCGGTTTTCTTCTTGTCCTGACAACTATGGTCTTCCTCATCTGAGTCCACAGCTTCATTATTGGACTTCTGCTCCTCATCCTTTCCTTCTTCGTTCTCCCCTTTCTCTTTCTCTGCTCCCCACCAACACTGATGGCCTTCCAATGTTCCTTTTCTAGATAAAGGGTGATGACCTGCCAGTGCTTCGTCACTGCGCCTCTCCTCTAGGTTCTCCGTCTGGTCTTCTTTGAGGTGCGCAATCGCTTTGGTCCCTGGCCAATGGTCTCCTCGTGGTCAGCTCGGACAGTGAAGGAGCCCCCAGCTGAAGACTCCCAAGTACACTATTCATCCTCATTGTGTTTTGCCATCACAACCACATTCATTACCAGCAAGTCGACAGAATAAAAGTCAACACCAAATGGTCCAATCATGGAGATGTTGGCACTGGCCAGCCGAGTCTCCATGAATGCTTTGGTACCAGACTATGCTAGGATTCCTGGGTGTTGTTGTGATGATCAACATTGGTCAGGCCAATGGCTGAATCCATTAGGGTCAGGGTGCGCTCCTGGAGATTGGGGGTCTACTTTCAGCACTTTACCACTGTCCATCTTTGAGGAGTCTGTCAGGTTCTCATAATAAATCTTGTCCAAGGTGTCAGGGCATTAGAGATCCCAAAGGAAAATGCTCTTATTAGAATGGAAGGGATTACCGATGAGGGACATGGGTTGGACAATCGGTGCGTGGAAGGCAAAGCTCTCCGCCTCCTTATCTCCAGGATGCACTTCCTCAGGCACAGTGGAAAGGGCTGTGGATGCCAGAGAGCAGGCCTTTCACTCTCTCACGGGCCACTCGGAGGTGATCCAAGAGCTAACTGAAAGTGTTACAGTTAAAAACATGTTACAGGCTACAAAAGAGACCATAAAACTCAAATATAATTTAAGGAGAACCTTTATTCTGTCTTAAACGGGAAAAGGCCAAAAGATCACCTGGATGAGGGAAGACATTAGCAACAGGTCCTTAGGACATCCAAGGGGTTCAGAGTTAGAGGCTTAGAAGGAACATGGGAAGGCCAAGGAAACTGTGACCAAAAAATTCACCACAGTCACAGGTGGAGCTACAGAAGGGGGAGCAGGACCAGAATTGGGACAGGTAAATTATGTTAGATAGAAGAGTTTATAACATGGGCCACGGGACTTCTAACTAAGGCAGTCATGGCAGGACTCAGCAGTCAGGCCAAAATTCATGACTGCGTGACATCATTAAGAGGATCCCCATCTAGGACACACTCAGGTGAGCCCCTAGGGAGACTCTCTGCCCTCCCTGGGCTGGCTGTGTGGTGTTAATCTGCTTTCTAAGGCACTCTGCCTTAAGGCATGAGAGTTCACATCCCTCAATAATTAACAGCTGTTGTTTTTGTTAGGTACCATCTACTCTGATCTGAACCAAAGTGACTTTATGCATAACAGAACCAAACACTGCCCAGTCCTGCACCTCCTTAAAACTATTTCTGTAGCTGAGCCCATTGCTGCAGCCTCTGTGTCAATCATCTCCTTGAAGATCTTCCTCTTCTTCACTACCCCTCCAACCTACCGAACACAATGTCCTCCAGACACTGGTCCCTCCTGACAACATGTCCAAAGAATGTGAGGCCATTCTTGCCTCTAAGGATCACTCTGGTTGCATTTCTACCAAGACAGAGCCTTTGTCCTTTAACAGTCCATAGTAATTTCCATATTCTTCTCCAACACCGTAATTAAAGTGCATTCCTTCCCTGTTGGTCTTCCTTATTCAATGTCCAACTTTCACATGCATGTGAGGCCATTGAACATACTATAACTTGGGTCAAGCAAATCTTAGTCCTCAAAGTAACATTTTGCTTTTCAAAACCCCAAAGAAGTCTTGTGCAACAGATTACCATATGCAACAGATATTTTGATCTCTTGACTGTTTGCTGCTTCCATGAGCATTGATTATGGACTCAGGCAAGACAAAATCCTTCACACTTCAGCCATTTCACCATTTATCATGAGGTTATTGGTCCAGTTATGAGTATTTTGGTTTTCTTTACATTGAGTTGTAATCCACATTGAAGGCTGCAATCCTTGATCTTCAACAGCAAGGGCTTCTGTTTCTCCTCACTTTCAGCAAGCAATCACACTTTGGTATGGAATGGCTTCTATCTCCTACTGAAGCCTGAGGAGGTCAGGTGGGCCACCCCCATTATTCCCTCAGGACCAAGACAAAAAAAAAAAAAAAGCAATGCAGGTTGAGGAAGCAATGCATTTCTGCTGGGTCACAGGTACAGGGTTAATTGTCTCTCATTCATGACTAAGGGAATCACACCCAAACTGTGACTGGCGGCAGATCAATTCATCACTGTCAGAGGTGTCTCTACAGAATTACAGAAACGATCATGTTTATAGAACACGCACACAATTGCAAATGGAAAAGCTTCCAGGGTTAGATCTGGGGCTAGACTATTTGCTTGCCTAGGGGCCCTGGAATGACCTTACATCCCAACTTTTAGTTTAAATTACATTAAAATGTGATTATTTTTATTAATCATTAAAGACACACCAGGAAAGTTCCATAGTTCTCCACTCAAACTTGAGGCAAAACTGCCTCTCCCTGGGTTGGCCTGGCAGTTGTCATGGCCACATTGCAGGTTTAATGGTCAAAACAACTCCGATAGAGAGTAGACTTAGGTCAGGATACAAAGTAAAGCTCTTAATGTGGACAGCAGCCTCTACAAACCGAGTGCTTTAGAAGTTAACCTCTAACACAGCTTCTTAATATAGGCTGAAGACAGTAGGTAAATAAAAACATCTACAACTAATTAGCCATAATAGAAGGAGTTGGAATATTTTAACCACAACTTATCTAAGAATTTTGTAATGACTAATGAAATATTTAATTGAATTGTGACCAGATTTGTTTAAAACCTACTCTTTTCTTATAGACATGGTTAGGTTCCAAAGACAAGTCATTATGGGAAATCAGTGTTAGGGAGCGCTCCTGTCAATGGCAGGGGTGCCCCTCCTTTCCCCATTGTTCACTGCCCAGCATGGTCCTGGCAGTGAGTTCCCTTTTCTATCACACATTCTTCACCAACTTAGAGCCCACTGGGCTTGGGGTTGTTAGCCGTTGGGTGTTGTCCACCTTCTGCCTCCTACTACCACCTTGAGTGGGGACCCTGTCCTCTATCAGCCAGAGGCCTTCAGCCTTCCTTGCTCTACTTCTCTATTTTACCCTTCCTAGCTCCTCCCCACTGACCTCTACAGAACCTCAAGATCTACCCTGCATGTTCCTGCCTGCTCTCTACCTCTGTTATCCCACCATGCCTCTGTGCCCTCCAAGTGAAGAGCAAGGCACTGTAGATAATGGGAGAATAGATCTCCACCACCATCACTGGTGCCTAGTGTATTCCATTGGGGCGCTGACCTTGGAGGTGTCCCTTGACACTTTGCTCAGAGTTATCATAAATGAGAAATGTTAGATAACAGGAGAGTGAAGAGTTGGTGTACCTTTTCAAGTTATTCTTTTGGTTCAAATTGATGTGGACTCCACTGGCTTGAAACAGAATAGGATTTGTTGCCTGGAAGAGTAGAAGGAATTCCAGGCCACATTCATTACATGACTTCATGTTTAACAGAGAAGACCTTGAACACCCCATTTTCTTAAAAAAAAAGCCCTATTCCTTCCCTCTTTCCTCCCCATGTGCTTTTCTTGCTTCTTCCTCTCATTCCTTCCCACAATATCTACTTTGTACCTACCACCTTCGAGGCACTGTGCATGCAATGAGGCGGCAGAATAAAAGAATTCCTGAGTTCAGGAGCTGTTAACCTAGCAAAGGTGTCTAGGCATTCAAAATCATGGGTAAACAAATGATTCGCAGAAATTCATTGTCCCCCAAGTGTAATAACTGAGTCAAAGAAAGACTTACATAGCTGGAGATGGGTTGTGGGGACATCATTCTATGCCTTGTTTTATTCAGATTTGTATTCAAGGTAAGTATTTAAAATCACTTCTTACAGTTCTGAAAGAGAGCGGGCTGAAATCCTATAAAATGTATTATTTGTAATGTAGTCTGGAGCTCCTTTAGGAATTTTATTAGTATATTTTTAGCAGACCTAACTTTTCCTTTTTCTGAAAAGTTTCTTTTGCACGATTCTGGAGAATAATTTTAAGTTTGTTTCAGTGCCATCTACTCTAGGAATTTCAAATGCTGGCAATGGGTTGTTTTATTCATGAAGTTGATGAGCTCAGAAGGCTAGGTAAAATATACTGCTGCCCTAGATTTTCCCTTTTATAAAAGTGATTTCCCCCTAAATTTTAGGTCAACTGAAGGAATTTTCTTTATACAGTCTTTTTGTTAAAAATTTAAACAGAGTAGTGTATAAAGTTAGAAAGAAAACTCTTCATCCTTCAAACAATCCAACTTGCCAGTGTGATGTATTTTCCTTGAAAAATTTCTCTGCATAGACCTATATATTATTTATGTATATATTTGTTAATAGAATATGCTCATAATACTTCATTCTTCAATCTATTTATCTCATTTATTAATATACAATAGATTAGTTTTTTATGGTAGTTGTATATAGTCTGGGTACTTTAGAGAAACAAATCCACAGAAACTCATCTATAAGAGAGAGTTTTATATAAAGGGTAAGTGCACATGAAGAAAACATCCCAAGCCAGAGCTGCCCAAGCCCACAAGTCCAACATTAACCCATATGTCCGACACCAATCCACAAAGTCCGCCTCCATCTTACAAAACACACACTATGATGCCGACTGCAGGAGGAAAGCCTAGTCAGCGAATGTGTGAGCATCTCAGTGCTGGCAGTGGTCTCCACATGGCTGCTCCAGCACCCAGGGCTGTATCAGGGTAGGTCCATGCAGCTTGTCCTTGGGGATGTCTTGCAGGAAGTGAGCCTTGCCAGCTGAAGCAGAGAACTGGCTAAGGTAGCTGCACCCTGACCCAACCATCACAAAGCAAGAGACTCAAGAACGAGAAAGGTGAGACTTACTGAGCCGTTTATCCATCCACCCTTTAATAACCCCACATGTGTTCATCAACCAGGTTGGCACAATAAACTAACTACCTCAATCCACCCCTTGTCAACCTGGCACCCATACAAAATTCTTTAGTTTCATGATTGAAACTAAGTAACACCTACACTTTAATCCTATAATCCTGTAGATATGTTCCCCCACCTATGAAAGTTTGTAAGCCAACCACTTCATGCCTTTATCCCCCCAATTTTGAGTATCCAATTTATATACTGCTCACTTACATCAACCCAGTTCTCTGAAAAGACAATCATATTTTTTTGACATGGAGAGTTTTCATTCCAGTTGGAGCCTTGTGAAGTCTGCATCCATAGCAAACTCAAATCTGAACAGGCCATCCATAAAGTCAGCAACAATATGCACCAGTTCACAGGCTCAAACATCTCCATCTAGTCAGGTTCTGTTCAACTCAGTGTGGGCTGCCTCACTCAGCCTCTACAGGGTACCCATTGGTTGCCTTGCCTTTAGACAATGGGCTCTCACCAACACTTAATAAGCCTAGCCCCCTTGTGCTAGGCCATGAACCTTAGGCCAACCTGCTCTTGTCTTCTCCTCTTTTTCCTGTAAACCAAGTCCACAGGTGTCATTGGCCAAACTCAACCTGTCTCTTTATTGCTGCATTTCTCCCACTTCCACTCAACAAGTAGATCCAGGTGGTCACCTAGCAAGCATCCAAGCCTGCTCTCAGGCTCCCTTTAACTTTCAGTCCTAGAGGGGAGTTTTCTTCAGGCTTCCAGATTTTTTCCAGCTTCTCACAAAGACTGCTGGTTTCTGAGTACTCCAAAGCACTGGGTGGGGCATATCTTTTCAAAGTTTTCATTATAGGCATGACCTAAACCCATCTAAAGATCAAATTTTAATGACTGAAAGCAAGTGGGCTTACAAACTTTACATTTTCCTACTTCCCATATTTTCCCCAAAAAACAACCAAGTGACCTCGGGCTAGACAAAGGTGAAAAACTGCCATGAGGGAGAGGTCAAACAAACATCTACTCTCCACCTTATGATTTTTTTCTCCAGTACCTCACTCCCAAGGTACCATAATGTTAGTTTGGGTACTTTAGAGAAACAAATCCACAGAAATTCATGTAAAAGAAATAATTTTATATAAAGGGTAAGTAAGTGCACATCAAGAAAATATCCCAACCCAGTGCTGCCCAAGCCCACAAATCCAACATTAACTCATATGTTCAACACCAACCACAAATTCCTCCTCCATCTCACACAACAGACACAATGATGCCGACTGCAGGAGGAAAGCCTAGTCAGTGAATGTGTTAGCATGTCAGTGTTGGCAGGGATCTCCACATGGCTGTTCTAGCACCCAGGGCTGCATCAGGGTAGGTCCATGCGGCTTCTCCTTGGGGACGTCTTGCATGAAGTGAGCCTTGCAAGCTGAATCAGGGAACTGGCTAAGGTAGCTGCACCCTGATCCAACCATCACAAAGCAAGAGACTTGAGAATTAGGAAGACGAGGCTCACTGAGCCATTTATCCCTCCGCCCTTCAATTAACCCCACATGTGTTTTTTGGCCTGGTTGGCACAATAAACTAACTATCTCAGTAGTATATATAATTCTGTTTGCTTCTAATAGTTAAATTATTTTCCTTAATATTAATGCCTTATAATTTATTTAAATAAAAAATCTTGCCAGATACTTGCATTATTTCTAGCTTTTGCTATTACAATGTTACAATGTAATTATTCTACAGCTAATTTTGCTTTTTATATGATTATTTATCTGTCTGCCTTTTCATAGGTTAAAAGCTTTACTCATTCAACATTTCTGACATATATTACTAATTTTCTCTCCAAAATTCCAAACCAATTTGTACTTTGTATATAGTATTATCAAATGAAAATTTTTAGTAAGACTTCATTTCTGAGGAGGAGTTGTGGTAGTGTAGTGGTTATGCACTGGGCTGCCAGCCAAAAGGTTACCAGTTGGGACCACCAACCGCTCTGAGGGAGAAGTACTAGGCTTTCTACTCCAATCAAAAGTTCCGGTCTCAGACGCCCACAGGGTGGTTTTGCTCTGTCTATAGGCCCGTATGAGTCCGAGTCATCTTGATGACATTGAGTTATAGTCAATGAATATCGCCCAACTACCCATAATTCTTTAGGTGATTTGTTCTGGACTCTCTGCCTGTGGCTATAATCCCATTTTAGAGGGAGTTCTCTATTATATTAATTGAGAAGAGTAGAGTGGGATTCAGACCAGATTTTAGAAGAGGATTCAAACCCAGTCACACTCTTTCCCTTGGGGTCATATTTACACTCTACTTTAGTATAGGGGATGAACCAAGCCCTACCCTTTGTTTCCTCAGGGTATGTTTAAGATGACTTTACTAGAGGGTGCGACTGAGCCACCATGCTCTCTTTTCCTTCAGTGGGATATTCATTTACATGCTGGTATCACTGTGCAGTATGTTCACACCCACATCGCTTGAAAGCCATACCTCTATTTTCTGTCAGACCTTTGTTCGAAGCAAGAAGATTTGCTGTAACTTTGGACAATTGGGAGATTGAACAGCACCCACCATCGCATGAAATATTTCCTTAAAGTTTAGTGAATTTCCGTGGACATTGAAGTGCATTACAGAATCCAGGGCCATGGACTATATTCTAGGACGAAGTGAGGGGGAAGTGGAGCAGAATAGCATCTTGGCAGAGATCCACATTTAGGATAGCTTCCATGTCAAACTCCTTTGAATTAAAAGTCAAACAAGCCTGTTATCATTGAGTTATTCCGACTCATAGCAGCCCTACAGGACGGGCTAGAATTCCTCCTGTGAGTCTCTGAGACTGTAACTCTTCATGGAATAGAAAACCTTGTCTTTCTCGTTCGGACTAGCCACATATTAATATTTTTAAAAGAAATTATTATCTCAGGCAGTGGTTGGACTATATAATTGTGTAGATCCCCTGCCTTTACAGTTACAACATTATCAGTCTTTGCCATTGTAGAGGGTTATATTTTAATTTTATTATTTTGCATTGGCCTGTTTTTTAGTGATGCTAAAAATATTTTATGTTAATTAACTTTTATAAAATGTATAATTTTAGAAGGATCTGATTGTTCAAATTCTTTACTGATAGGTGTTCATCTTTATTGTCTTGTAGGTACTTAATGAATATCGATACAAAAATTATGTCATTTTGGAATTATTTATTAACGATGTCATTTTTTATTTTATGAATACCATAATTTGTCCTGTTTAAGTTCTATATTTTTATGTTACATCTATTTTTGAATTGTGGTACATATATGTAACAAAACATTTACCATTTCAATTGTAATTTTGATTATAAAATATGTGCAATTGACTTGTCTCCTGTGTTTCACACCATGTAATTATCACCATTATGTGTCCAAATTTGCCCATCCTTGTCTTCTAAGTAATGGGTCCCCTTTCCTTCTCCTTTCTGCTAATGGGAACTATGCCCTGCCTCTCCTAGATATTGCATTTGCTGAGATCAAACAATGAGTGTCCTTTGCTGTCTGACACATTTCCAGGGTGATGGTTCCTAAGTGCATCCATGTTACAGCTGGTATCAGGACTTCATTTGTATATATTATGCATTGCATGTATGTACGACATTTGTTTTCCCCATTCATCTGTCAATGAATATTTAGATATTTGACCACTTTGCTGAATTCATATTTTTGCTGTAATCTCTTTTGTTTTCAACAATTTTAAAATTGTAAAGTAGATGGTGGCTTACATTTCAGATCATCAACTTTGTATCCAACACTTTAAACTACTAACCAACCCCCCCTAGAAGTTCCCTCCCCAACACAATGATTTTCTTCTCCCTTTCACTTCACCAAGTCAGCAGCCTCAACTGTTGAGACCATTGCTTCCTGCTCTCTCTTGCTCTCCACCCCTTAGCCATCTCCAAATCTGTTCCCTTTGTTATGACGTCTTGTTTCACCCCTCTTTATATAAGTGGTCATATATAATACTGTTCCCTTTGGTGATTGGCTAATTTCACTCCAAATATTGTTCCCCAGGTCCATCCATGCCATGAGGTACTTCATAGTTTAGTTATTGTTTTTAGATATGCATAGTGTTCCATTTGTTTATGTACCAAAATTTCCTTATCTATATTTCTACTGATGGACACTTACATTTTTTTCATCTTCTCACCATTTTGAAGAGCGCTGCCATGAATTTGTGCACACATATATCTGTTCATGTTGTGACTCTTACTCCTGTAGAACATATACCCACAGATGGATTGTGGAATTGCATGGAAGCGCCATATGAGACTCCAGAGCAACGGTACATATTTACAATCCCACCGGCAGTGTGTGAGGTGCCGTTCTCTCTGCAGCCACGTCAGTATTTGTTATTGCGTGTGTGCGCTTGTGTGTGTGTTTGTACTTAGCTATCCCTGTTGGTGGAGGTATGGAGGGAGTAGCTGATCAATGCTTTATTTATATATCCCAGATTTGCATCTTTAATTGTCAACTTTGGGGAACAGTGTGTTCATTTATTTTGCCCATTGTTTAATTGAGTTATTTGTACTTACTGAGTTTTTCTTATTGCAATTTTCTGTAGATTTTAGAAATTAGTTCCTTGTTTGTTGTGTCTTGTCAGAATATGTTTCCCATAAGGTCTTTTGATGCACTTAAGTATTTATATTTAGAGGGTCCCAGTCATCTACTTTGTCATCTACTGTGTATGTTTCCTTCTCTATATTTGATATGCCCTCAAATAAGGCCCTTGAGTTTATCCCTATTTTCTCATGGAGGGTCTTTAAAGATCTGGGATTTACACTTATATCTTTGATCCATCTTGCAATTGTTGTTCATGGAGTGAAGTATGCATCCTGTTTCAATTTTCTGCCAGTGGAAATCCAATTTTGCCAGTACCATTTGTTGAAGAGATTATGTCTGTGTCGTTGAACGATTTGGGGCCTTTGCCAAAGATCAGTTATCTGTCAGTGGGTGAATGTAGTTCTGGGCTTTCTTTTGTGTTCTATTGGTCTAACTATCAATTATTGTATGTGTTCCAGGTCAGTTTAACCACTGTGGTTGTATACTCGATTGTGAGGTTGAGAAGTGAGTGGTCTCCTATTTTATTGTTTATCTTAAACTTTCATTTCTTTATATGGCTGCCTTCACTCTTCATATCAACTTATTAATTAGAATTTTTATATAACCAATTTTTCAAGATTCTTTGGATCCTCTGTATAAGATCATGCCATCTTCCAAAAATGACACGTTTACTTCTTCCTTCCTAATTTGGCTATTTTTTCTTTTTCCTGTATTTTGTCTTTTTCTGGGTAACATCTCCAGTACAATATTGGACAGCAGTGGTCAGAGTGGACCTCTTTATGTTGTTCCTGATCTTAAGAAGCAAGTTTTCAGTGGTTCTCCCTTGAGTGTGATGGTTTCATAAACACCCTTTATTGGATTGAGGAATTACCCTCTATTTTCAGTTTTTAGAATTCTTTTCTTTCCTTTTCTTCTGAGTGCAGATTGGATTTTGTCAAGCACTCTCTCAGTGTCAATTGTGATGACCTGGAGTAGAACCCCTGGGGTCATTATGCCATTGTTTGTTCTGGCTGGAATCTGCAGTAAATTTGTCCACAACAGAACTCTCACTAGTCATAGCTGGAGCACATATGACAGACAAGCTATTTGGCTGTACACCCAGTGTACTGCAATGGCACACTTCAATTCAAAAGCCTTCCAGTTGTCCTATAGATTGTTTTCAGGTCTGTTCGTGTTTCCAACTCTGGTATCTCAGAGGCTGTGTTATTTTCTAGGGATGGCTCAGAAAAATGTGTGTACCTTCTGCTTGAAAGGTACCCGACTTGCCTAGGTGATATTACTGGCTTAACTCTATTTTGTTTCCGGGCTTATACTTTCTTGTATTTAAAAACTATATATTGTATAACTATAAAATAGTGAATATATAACTCAGGCTGTGAAGCAGAGTAAAGAAATGAATATTACACCCTCACACTCTTTAGAATTTCAACAATTCCAATATTGATAACTTTAATCTACTAATGTGTTTTTTTGCTATTTTTCATCTCTTCCTGCCTCCCTCTCAGAAGTGAATTTTGTGTTTACCATTTAATTTATTTTTAAATCTCTATATAATGTTGGGGTGCAATGAATCACGTGGTTCTTCTGGTCACAGTCTTTGTAACTTCTACCAAACAATTGTGTGGGAACATACAGACTGGGTGCATTGCTACTTTCCCTGATGGTTCTGAGTAAGAGAAGCTCAGGGAAGATGTGGATAGGATTCAGTGGAGAGTGATTGCTAACAGGGTTAAGTATAATTATACAAACTTGGAACTCTAATTGGGGATTGGTCAGCTTCCCATCTTGCTAGGTATAAAATGAGTCAACTCAGAAACAGGACTGGGGCATCTTACTACATCAGGAAAGAGCTTGTGTTTTGGACCCTACGATACCAGCATGTCGAACCTCCTCCATCCAGGAGGCAGCCCTACTACATCAGAGAAGCAGCAGCAGCGTAGGCAACAGCACCAAGGACATGAGACACAGACAAGGACCCCCTGACCTGAGTGGGAATGGAGTGTCTTTGGACAAATAGTTCCCTTTTGGAGTGGGGTGCCACCAGCTAGATGTTCTGTCTCATGGAGCTAGAGTGGAGTGCTTACAGGCTGGGTGCTTACAGAATAGATGGTGTGCCCTTTGGACATTTGTTGGCAGTGCTAAAAGAGTTTTGTAACATTTTCTAGCACAGAAGATGCCAAAGGACCACATTGTTCAGAGGCCAAGGACTGGAAAGAGGCATGCTCGTTGTCAAGGTTATGAAGAGTCTGTCTTGACCACAGAACTGTGTCCTGAGCACTTGTTAACATTCCTAATGCCTCATAGCTATGATAGATGTCTGAGTTCTGCTTGGCCATAGCAGTGAATTTTTGAACCTAGCCAGGAAGTAGAAAGTGCCTTGAAGGGTCCGTCGGTAGGGGAACTGGTAGAGAACGTAGACGCGAGTCTGACCCCTGCCTCATAGGATTAATGATACACTCTCTTCCTTTGCGTGTAGTCAGTTTGATTCGTGTGCATTCTATCTGGCAAGGTTCATGTGTATAGACACAATTAATAGTTCTGAAAAATGGTATTTCCTGTAAATAAATTATTGGTCCTGCAGACTTCTCTCATGCAATTTCTATCACCGAAACCACACTTTCCAACTACTGATCCTTCTGATGAGCTGAGAATCTGAGCTCTCTGAATACGGACTCAACATCAGAACTGAAGGAAGATTCATGAACAACCTTTACTTGGCAGATGACACAACTTTGCATGCTGAAAGTAAAGAGGACTTGAAGCATTCACTGATGAAGGTCAAAGACTACAGCTTTCGGTTCGCATTGCACTTTAACTTAAGGAGAACAAGATCCCTCACCGGTAGAACAATAAGAACTTATGACAAACAGAAAATGTCGAAATTAGCCAGAATTTCATTTTATTTGAATTCACAATTCCAATAGAGGCAAATATCAAGAAATCAAAACTATACAATATCTTTGACAAATCTGCTGCAAATACTATTTAAAGTGTTAAAAAAAACCCCCAAAGGTGTCACTTTGAGGATAGAGGTCCCCCTTACCTAAGCCATGATATATTCAATTGCTTCACGCACATGCAAAAGCTGCACGATGAATAAGACACACCAAAGAAGAATTGATGTGTTTGAATTATGGATGAGCTTCCCATGGACTCCCAGCATAGCAAACCAACAGTGATGGGATAACAATAATCATCGTAGTCCTTAGAAGCAAGGATGGTAAACGTTATCTTGCATGCTTTGGACGTATTATCAAAAGGGCCAAGTCCTTGGAAAATGCCATCATGTTTGGTAAAAAAGTGTTGTTAAGATGAACAGGAAAACAGAAAAAGACCGTCCACATGATGGCTTGGCACAGTGCTGACCACCTAGCACCAATTGTGTAGGTGCAGCAAAACTGGGCAGAATTTCACTCTGTGATACCTAGGCTTGATGTGAGTCTCAGTTGACTCAAAGGTGCATAACAAACATAGTTATTGACTAATCTATATTTAAAAAATAAATAACGATGTATAAATTACCAAGGGCACATGAGGGAGGGGGGGAAAAAAAAGAGGACCTGATGCAAGGGGCTTAAGTGGAGAGCAAATGCCTTGAGAATGATTGGGGCAGGGAATGTATGGATGTGCTTTATACAATTGATGTATGTATATGTATGGATGATGATAAGAGTTGTATGAGTCCCTAATAAAATGTAAAAAAAGAAAAGAGGAGAAAAAAATGATTAGGGCAAAGACTGTACAGATGTGCTTTATACAATTGATGTATGTATATGTATGAACTGTGATAAGAATTGTATGAGTCCCAATAAATTGTTAAAAAAATGTTTTGCCTTGAATTTCCATCTTTATCATTTATCAAGTTTATATATGTACAAATCTGTTTCTACCACTCTGTGGTTACACAAGTCTATTGATCTTGTACACTTTTAAATCGTGTGATTCATAACATGCTTCTGAAGTATGTTGGCTGTCTTACTTCCCCCTTTTTTGCATATAAATATTAGAAACAACGTGTGAGATGACCAAACTTTGTAGTTCAATAAAACAGGACATACTTTCCTCCTCTTCTTGGTCTCTGGGTAAATATTTGAGACTCGGGTTCATATTTCCCATTTTGTTCACGGTCCAATATCGGGATGATGATATTGACAGTGCCCTTAGAAAGTGTTTGCCTCTTGAGGGCTCCTTTTGACTCTCCCCTTAACTTTCAACCAACTTACTTCCTGTTACAGTCCCTTGAGGAGTTTCTTCAGATTCCCAAGAACGCCGAAT
This sequence comes from Tenrec ecaudatus, assembly GCF_050624435.1. Classification (NCBI taxonomy): domain Eukaryota; kingdom Metazoa; phylum Chordata; class Mammalia; order Afrosoricida; family Tenrecidae; genus Tenrec; species Tenrec ecaudatus. Next base: position 276,400,607 of record NC_134531.1, read on the forward strand.
GCAATGAAAAATGAAAGCTTCGTTTTCCTTTCCCTTAATAAGAGGCCCCTGCACTGTATCTAATAAACACTTCCTTAGAACTGTCAGTCCTCCAGATTTCTTATTTCATTAAAAATAACGGTCACATTTTAGTTGAGTAATGCACTGTAATGATGCTGGAATTTCAAGAACATCTCAAGAACATATTTGATGGGTTGAACACAAATGACAAAGGCATGATGAACTGTGGGAGGACCTGGTGAACATCATTCATGCAGAAAGCAAAAGGTTATTTAAAAGACAGGAAAGAGAAAACATCAAAGGGGGTGCCAGAAGAGATTCTGAAACGTTCTCTAACTGTAGAGTTGCTAAAGGAAATGAAAAAATGAAAAAAATAATGAAGTCACAGAGCTGAACAGAAAAATTCAAAGGGCTGTTCAGGCAAACTGTACTTTTCAACGGGACTTCTTTGTTCTTTACTTAAAAAGTTCTTGTGCAGCAAACTTGCCCAATGTGATTTCTTGACGTCTGCTTCCATGAGCATTGACTGTGGATTCAAGCAAAACGAAATTCTTGACAACTTCAATTTTGTCTCTGTTTTAGAAACTGTCTTGTCATCACTTAATTTAGTCCATAACTAAATTCTGACTTCTATGGTGTATCATTAGTTCATGTAAAATACGATGATTGATTCAATTAGAATATGGTTTCTTGAAAACAGAGTGCACCTTACAGTTTTTCATTGCTCACAACTTTATGTATAGCAGTGAACAGAATATTAATAATAAATTTAAATGATGAACTAGTATATTATAATTAGATACTTTTATTTTAATTTTCCTCTGTTGTGAATGTAATAGTTACAATATTCAAATTGAATGAGTTACTTCATTACATGCTACTTAAAATTCTGATCATAATATTTGTTTTTGAAATAGTTTATTTATTTTTTAAAATATAAAATTTCAAGTTGCTAAAAATTCAAATAATATGTTGTATGTTTACTTATAGTCTTTTGATCTAAAATATTTAAGAAAAAACAGTTATTGTTCAAAAAGTCAAAGTTCCATTAGAGATAGGAGTCCTGAGTTATCAGCCACAGCCCGTTAATATTCACATCTTACTCCTTTCAGGTACAGCTGTACACACTATAGACATATTTCATCCATTTTTAGAATATAGCAATTGATGAAAATAAGCAAGTTTATTTTCTTTGCTCTTAATCTAAAAAAAGGTAAAATGTGTACAAAATAAAAAATTAAATGTAACAAGTGTAAATAATCTGGGTCTACATTGTATTTCTAAGGCCTATCCTAATCTAGTTTCTTAGAAATATTTGTTTTGTAACTTTTCATTTGTTCATTAACCATAGAATTACTTTGAACTTTCTTTTCTTTTAATTTTAAGAAAATAGGAAACACTGGCCAGTCCTGCTCCAGCCTCACAATTGTTCAGAGAGTTGAGTCCATGCTTTGCTATCCATCCTCTTATCTGTATGATATCTCCAAACTCCTGGTTACTCTATGGCAGAAATGCTTTCATAACATTTGTAACTGTGTACTTTCAAAATGCAAAACACAGTTCTTTTTATCTGGTTAAGGAGAGTTTTATGTTATGATGTCACTTTTAGTAGCCTATTGTTCTGTCACTTACAAGCATCTCCACTTTCTGCAGCCCCCGAGTTTGCTGATTCACTGCAATGACGATACAGACGTCACAGACAGTTCTCAGGATTGCAGGGCTTATGCTGGAAGTTAATAGGGTTCAATGCAGAAGAGAAGTGCTCAGGATACAGCTGTTCAGTCCAGACATGTTAGAAAGCTCCTTCAGGGCTGCTAATAACTACAGAAAGGGCATGTCACTGGGTGCAAAACTCAACTCGGAGGCTCATGATGGGTTAGTGAGGGCAGATTCCAGAATTAAGTGCCAATGTACTCCACTTCAGTGAGCCACAACCTGTGATTTCACATTAGTAGTTCAGCAAGCCCAGATCCCTCAATTTAGGGTCCACAGGCACCCTGTTCCACAGCTAGCTTCCTGCCTCAGACCACTCAGTTTCACTTGGCCCATGGCCTGGGAAGGCCACCACTCTGTTTCACGTCCTGGCTCTTGTCTTTTCTGTTCCCTCCCCTGATGTCACGGTTGTCTTCTGCATCCAGGAGGTCACTGCACAGGAATAAGCACCACTCCTGGCTTTTGCTGGTTATAAGGTTTTCCTCACCTGCTTCTCCTAGGGATCATGGTGTATACAACAGGATAGCAGTCCAATAACTCCTGTTCATAATTACTCACAAGGAAATCCTCTCAGCATCTTCTCCCACCTTTTTACCAGACACATGCAGGACAAGGTGGTTTGGTGGGAGTTAGAAATTTGGCTAGAAGAGCCATATTAAAGAATTTACTGCTCCTGCACATATTAAACAAAACAAGTTTAATTTAATATACATTAAACCGATTCTAGCATTAAACTGATACTATCTTGGTAGCCCAGATTACCCCCAAGATCCAAAGAAAAAAGTACATTTCTGTGATGATTCAATGATTATATTTTGCTGGTGTTAACCTCCCACTCTATTCATGCTGTGAATTTTCAAGGGATTGGAGGTGACACAGGGAACAGGCTATACAAATTAGAATATCGCATGTATTTTGAGGGGCTGAGCGCTGAACTATAGAGTAACCAGCAGGTGTCTCTGTTACATAATGTAGAGGAGACTGTCCAGGCTTTCCTAGCATTGGCCTTTCGTGCATCCAATTAAATTATTCACTTTCCAATTTTTACATTCAATTTCCTTTTATCCTTCACTTCATGCTAAGGTATCTTTGCATGCCTTGGATCTTCACTTATGGCTATGTTGTTTCCCCTTCAAAGTGTTGTGCCCAGATTTAGGATCTACCTTTTGCCTCATATTCAATGTTGAGTTTGTGGACTTCTCCACAATGAGGGTTGGGTTAAGCACTTCATAAGAGCAAAACAATGGAAAGGCTGTGATACAGCACCTCCATATAGACAATTAAATTAAAACATTGTTATACTGTGCAATGATGATAAAGAAATTTAACAACTTATAAAACATTTACAATAATGGTGGCAATAATTCCTTGATAATTCAAATATATTCTTTTCTTTTAAGTGAGGGAAATGGTGGTGCCTTGTTGAGTGATTTGGTCTTTCTATTTTATGATTGACCACTGTTTAAAAGTGAATGTCAATATGAAGCCCAGAATTAGGCAGAAAGCCCCTTTCAAGAATTGCAATCATAAGCCAGGCACATATGAATCAATAAAATGGGCCAAGAGAGCCGAGTGAAATCAGAAGTGGAATGATTGGGTACCCTACAGAGTACCAAGGGGAGTATATTTAGCTTCTTTACAATTAAGATAACATCTAATATTTATTGATGGCTTATATATTAAACTTCATATGCACTTTCATTTGTCCTCACAAAATCCTCGTTAAATTAGTTTCTTAGTTAAATGTTGAAAATGAATAAGTAGAGGAACACAGAGAGATTGCCAAAGACTACATAGCAAGAGGTGAGCTAGCACCATAAGCTCTATTCTATTGAAGGGTCCATAAAATCCACATCGCCACTGGGGTGCCAGTGCACAATTGGGCAGATGCGCTCCAAACAAAACGTGCTCAAATGGCTCTGAAATCAGGGCACCGCCACCGACGGATTCTCTCGGGATACGCTCCGGAGAGCGCCTTCATAAAGGGTTCAACTCAAACCATGGTTTCTGGGGGATCTGCGAGGCTATTTGGTCAGCTAGGTTATGGCGATTAAAAAAATTAATTCCAAAAGTATAATCGTGATAGGTTTTCCTGAAGGACATAGAATGACCACAGGGTTTCTTGTGAAGAAGCGTTCTGAAAACCAGAGAACTCCATTGGTAAGAAGAGCCCAGGAAAGGAATTTTCCCATCATGACACTTCAGCTGCTCATCCTCTGAGAGTAGTAAAGGCCAGGCAAATGAAAACTCAATCCCAAACCCTTACCTCACCCACCCTTCAGCCCTGACCTTGGCTTTTCATTCTTTTTCTGCCACAAACACAAATAGCTCTCAAAAGGAGCACGATTTGAATCCCCTGATGATGCCATTTTGATGTGGTGTAAATACAAATGTGCAGAATCGTCCAGGGAGGGCTTGAGAGATGGAAACACTGCCTCCATCCTAGATGGGGATACATCAATAAACAGTAGGGTCACATTTCTATGTTTTCAGTTTTTAAAGTTTCTATGGTTTTTATAGCAATATTTTCTGACTTACCCTTGTAGTTTCAGAGAGTGCTTTGCCACTTTATTTTTTAATTGCCTATTCTTAAATTTAGCACAACTAAGATTGTAACTAAATAGATAAAAAAGGAACAATGAAAATATGTATGTTTACCAATATTATGAGAGACATTGACACTATTAAAATGCTTGCTTAGAACTACAGGTTCAGGTTCGGCCAGGCTAAATTACACAAAGGATCATTTATTTAGAGCAGCGGTTCTCAATCTGTGGGTCGCGACCTCTTTGGGGGGGTTGAACGACCCTTTCACAGGGGTCGCCTGATTTATAACAGTAGCAAAATTACAGTTATAAAGTATTAATGAAAATAATTTTATGGTTGAGGGGTCACCACAACATGAGAAATAGTATGAAAAGGTCGTGGCATGGGGAAGGCTGAGAACCACGGAGTTAGAGTTTCTCTAGAAGCCCCAGAAGTATGGGAAGCTGTCAGCGGTTACAGGGAATTCAGAATTATCAAAGAAGTTCTTGAGAAGCAAGAGGGAAGAGATATGAACAGGAAGAAACAAAAGCTGGTCTTATGTCTGTAGCAGATACTGCACCTGCTGGGAAGAACATGTTTTTCACGTACTTGATTCAAAGTTCAAGTCTCTGAGTCCCACAAGAGGGTCTCTAACTGACCCAAGTTAGGTCACATTTAAACCCTGGTGCATATAGGAACCAAAAATGTATGTCTTTCCTTTTATGAGGTTTACAGTAGCTGGTAGATACCCAAAATTATTCTCCACCAAGTCTTAAAATAATGAGAAGGTAAATTCCCGAGTTGGAAATGAGGGTGATATTGGGAAAAAGGAATGCAACTGGGCAGACTACTACCCCCTACAACAATCGAGTGACCACTGCACAATTGACATATTCAGTCATAGAAAAGTAATCAAATTATTCCTCATAAAAAAGGTAAAATACAAAAGATCAATTGTAAATGAAACCATAGTCTATTTCAAGACATTGAAAGATGTTGGTGATGTTTTAAGTTAAGTTAGCAATATATAATATATGAATTCTTTATTGTAGTTGCACACCCAGGCAGATGTGTGTATTTCGTTATGTGGAATTAGGAAGCACTACTTCTTAGGTAGTAACAGCAAATACTTCTGAAAGTTGCCCAACACCTTTCTCTTCTGACTACATTTCTCTTCCATTTATTATAAGTTCACTACGAGGTGTTTCCTCACTGAGCAATTCTAGTAAATTTTTAGAGAAATGGGGAGGGGGGAGTGGTGTGTGTATGTATGGGGGATCGCAAATTGCTATTTTTCTTTTCTCATTTTTACTTGCTTTGTGTGTGTATAAGCGCTTCATTGAGATGGCACTGTCCACTAAACACCGGACTGCTTAGTGCAAGGTCAGCGATTCAAATCCATCAAGTTCTCTGAGGGAGAACTACGAGGCTATCTGTTACAGTAAAAGTAAGCAATTTTCATTGTCTGAAATCTATATAGTGTCACTATGAATCAGAATTGACTCCAAGACAGTGAGTTTGCTTTGTTGTGTTTTTTTGTGTGTTTTTTTGTGAATAGATGCATGGGTTGCTTTAGGTCAGATAAACAGTGCTCTGAAAATATTTGAGAATAATTGAAGAAATGGGATCATTATATTTGAGGTTACTGTAAAATCAGAGTGGTTTTAGTTCATTTGCTGACTTGTGGGATTTAAATGATTTTCTGTTTGAGAAAGGAACCGTCGTACTTTTTAACTGAATATATAAGAGCCCCGAGAAAGTAAGAACACCTGGAACATACACGAAATGTTTTAAGAACAAAAACAGAACTCACTGCTGTGGAGTCAACGGTGACGTGTGGGGTTCACGTCGTGGGTTTCGGAGACGGTTCACCGGATCCTGTAGAAGGAGGTCCGGTCTGACTTCCGCGGAGCTGCTGGTGATTTCGACCACACAAATTGCAGTCCAGCGTGTAACCACGACACCATTAGCCACGTTACATTACGGAAACACTATATTAATGATAATTTTCCAAATATAAAAACCTCATAATTTTCAGCATCTCTTTTATAGATTTTTTTGAGACATTTTCAAGCTTTGAAAACACATCAGGAAAGGTCTTGAAATACAGACAAAAACAGTCCTGGTGAAAATGCATAAGGAATTATCCTGCTCTTAGTTTGATGATTATTTTCAAACTAGTAGCCACTCTAATGCCCCATCATCTAAATTTCATTCCTATAACTCATAACTTGTAGCTCTCTCAGCGTTTTATTACTAAAAAAGAAATTGCTTTTTAAATAGAATTCTGAGTTTTCCCTTTCGCCTGAGAATCATCTAGTTTACAGACTTCCTCTGTGAACTGTAGTGTGCGGAAAGTGGTAGCGGAGTGTATTTTGTAGTAAGAATACCATGTGAATGCAGTCAGGGAGGTAAACTTCATAGATTAGTTGGCTGTACTGTGCTCCCAGCTCTAATGCCTTACCATCCGATGCCTGCCAGCGGACTAGGTCAGGGTTTAAGGTGTGTCAGCAGAGATTTAATTCTTTGAGTAGGAGCAGGCATCAAGATGTACATCAGCTTCCTTATATGAAAGTCAGAATGTTTTATACCACTAACCCCATGGCATTGGCATGGGCCAATATTGACTCAAGTGGCAACCAACTATGGCAGCAACTGATCATGCTAACTAAGACACCTCTTTGTTGTGAAATGCAATATGGGCCAAAGGCATGGCTATCTAAACAATTTCGTAATTTGTTGGGGAACATTAGAAAATACTTAAGATAAGATCAGATAAAACAATAATTTATAAACTATTAAGGGTTCAGGGGAGAGGGGTAGCGGGGAGGGAAGGGGAGGGAAAAAAAGGAAAACGAGCTGATTCCAGGAACTCAAGTGGAAGGTGAATTTTGAGAATGATGAGGGCAATGAATGTATAAGGGTGCTTTACTCAATTGATGTATGTATGGATTGTGATAAGAGTTGTATGAGCTCCAATAAAAAGATTAATTAAATAAAAAAGAGAAAATACTTAAGAATAAATTAACAAAAGATTTAGGAGTGACTACAAGAGTCCCTGGGCTATAGCTGTCTTTGCCTGAAGGCAAGACAGTGAGTTTCCCATATACTTTATATGGCAGCCAAGTTCACCAAGGAATTGCATTTTAAGACTCATCTTGCTGAGTGCCATTGAGTCTGTTCCTACGCAGAGCAACCCTGTGGACCAGAGAATGAAATACTGTCCAGCCTCACATTTGTGCTTGTCTTTCAACCAATTGTGACAGCCACTTTGCCACTCATTTTGTGGGGGGCCTTCCTCATTTTTTGCTGCTCCCTCTCCCTTACTAAACATGCTGTTCTTTTCCAGGAACTGTAAAATTAAAAAAGTAAATGAGACAAAGCCTCACCATCCCTGTTTCTAAGGAGCTGTCTGGCTGTATTTCTTCTAAGGAAAAGGTGTTTGTTCTTCAAAGTGGTGGCACTTTCAATGTTCTTCCCCAGAACCACAAGTCAAATGTTTCGGTTCTTCTTCACTCTTCCATATTCACTATCCAACTTTTTTATGTGTAGGAGGGGATTCATAGTATATGGCTTGGAACAGGCACAGCTAAGTCCTTAAAGGAACATTTTTACTTTTCGGCATTGTAAAGAGGTCTTGCGCAGCAGATTTACCTAATGCAACGTGCCCTGTAATCTCTTGACTGCTGCTGTCATGAGGATTGATTGTGGATCCAAACAAGTTGAAATCCTTGACAATTTCAATCTTTCCTTTCTTTATCGTGGTGTTAGTTATTGGTCCAGTTGCGATGATTTGGGTGTTCTGTATAGTAAACTGTAAGCCATATTGAAAGCCGCAATCTTCGATCTTCATCTGCAAGTGTTTCAATTTCAGCAAGCCAAGTTGTGTTTTTTGCATATTAAAGGTTGCTAGTAAGCCTTCTTCAGATATTGATGCATTTATCTTCTTCATGTGGCCCAGCTGATTTGATTATTTTCTCAGCAGACAGATGTAATAGGCATGCTGAGAGGATATAGTGTTGGCCCACACCATTCTTAATTTGAAACCATGAAGGATTCCCTTGTTCTTGATCTTTATACAGGTTCTGCATGAGTACAATTAGGCGTTCTGCAATTCTCACTCTTAGATTAATGTGTTACGATCCAGCAATCCAATGTCTTTGCATAGCCAATAAAGCACAAATAAACCTTTTTCTGGTATTATCTGTTTTCAGTCAAGATCCATCTGACATCACCAATGATCTCTTATATCTCTTGTGATTATCTAGTAAATATTTTTAAGCAAGACAAAATTTTAAAGAAGTATCAAATGCTTCTTCACAAATAGCAGGGTGACCCAGAGACCATGGCCCTTGATCATCCTTCAAGTTTGTAAGTGGGTTCACCCCCATTGCTCAGTTTCCGGACATACAATAGGTCTGGAAAGAGAAAGACGAAGCTTCCACTCCTGTAAACAGTTAGTCTTGGAAATTCACACAGGCAGTTTTGCCCTGCCATGTAGGGTCGCTCTGAGTCGGCATTGACACCATGTCAGTGAATGAGTAGAAAGGGGGAGAACACCATTTGAGATTTTAAAAACCCACTGCTATAAAGTGGATTCCAACACGGCGACCTTACATGACAGAACAGATCTGGCCCTGTGGGTTTCCCAGGCTGGAAGTTTCTATGTGAGCAGGCAGACGCCTGAGGAGGTCTGGGTTTGATCCTCTGACCTTGCAGTTAGCAGCCCAACATGTCAGCCACCGCATCAAACCAAAACCAAACCAAACTCTGCCATCGAGTCAACGCCAACTCACAGCCACCTTAATAGGGCAGGGCAGCACTGCCCGGGAGGGTTTCAGAGACTATATCACTTTTTTTTAACTTTAATAAATCATTTTGTTGGGGGCTCTTACAGTTCTTTTAACAATAAAAAACGTAACAACCATATGCAAAGGTGTTCAACACCATTAATCACTCAGGAAGTGTAAATATTAAAACTTCAATGAGAGATGTTGCTGTTGCCTGACAAGAGAGAATAAATGAAGAGCGCTAACAATATTGAGGATTCGTGCTCATGTGGAACATTTAAAACCACCGTATGCTGCTCATTAGAGTATAAATGGAGAAATCACCTTGCAAAATTGTCAGTATCTATTAATCCCAAGCAAATCTCCACCAGGTCATTATGCTGCTGCTGTTGGGTGTTGTTGATTTGGTACCAACTCGGCAGCCTGCAGTATAACACAACTAAACACTCTTCCTTCCTACACAACCCTCTCAAGATTGTACTTATGTTTGAGTTCATTGCTGCAGCCACTGCCTCAGTTCACCTTCCAGATGCATTCGTCATCTCTCTACGTCCTTCTACTTTACCAAGCATGATGTCCTTTGCCAAGACCTAGTATCTCCTGATAAAGTGCTAGGTATGTGAGATGATGTCTTATTTTCATGCTTCTAAGAAGCATTCTGGCTAGACTCCTTGCAAGACAGATTTGTTTGATCCTTTGGAAGTACATAAATATATAATATTACTGGTCAACACCATAATTAAGATGTATCAATTATTTGGTCTTCTTTGTTCATTGTTCAACTGTCACACGCATAAGGAGCAAGTGAAAATACCAGGACTTAGGTTGAAGGGCCTTAGTTCTGTAAGTGACAGCCGTTTTCCAACTCTTTAAAGCAATCTTATGCAGAAGATTCTCCTGACTATACGACCAAGAAAATCAATGTTTTCAATATTTATAGCACCTCATTCCTAATCTAATGTTTCCATTACTAGACAAAGCTCAAATATCTACCAACGTGGTAATTGAAGAACTGTTCTCCATTCTTACAGTGGGATACAAGAGCACACTGGTAAAGAATGAACCACTATTTTTCACAACATGGATGCATCTTACAAATGAAGTGCTGTTCCAGAAATGGTAGATAAATAAGTAGACACTCAAGATATCTTTTCATATAACACTATAAACCTGGAAATCTAATCTATCTTGAATGAAGGCAGAATACTGGTTTATTTTATGGAAAATTTTGAAAGGGAGGGAGCTCAAGGAAGTTTCTTGGAATGTGAGAAGTGTTTTGTAATCATTACCCAATTGTATTCATATTTAAAAATTAATTGAATATACATTTAAGCTGTGCACATTTAAAAATAAAAGCATACCTTCTTCTAAGATCCATTAGAATAGAAAATGACAACGTTTGCTAATATTTTCAACTGACAAAGGATTATAAGTGATTGATATCCAATCTGTATAAAGAATTCCTATAATTCTTACATGAAAAAAATTAAAATCTCCTCCCAGGGATTGGAAACTAATAGGGTAGAAAGTAGAAGCGGATGATAATAACTGACAGAAGACAGCTTGGGGAGAAAAAGGTGGGAGGTAGGGCAAGCTATTGGGAATGTTAGAAAGTTATTAAAGTTGAAGAACACAAAAATGATGCTCTGATAAGTAACCCCTTACCAAATTCTCAATTTTAAATATGTTTAATGAAATCAAAGCAAAAAACTCTCACAAATAATTCAGAGAAAACCCCCCAAGGGTAAACTATGCAAATAGCCAGTTAGAAAAAGAACACTCATAGTTAATAAACTGAAAAGGTGTTCAAATTAGTTAATAATTAGGGAAACAAAGATTTAGAAAACTGAAATATCATTTCATGATTATCAGATGGACAAAATTAATTAGGTAGCACAAATCTTGGCAAGCTATCCCAAGGAGCTGAGTTATTTTTGGTGGGTTTTTACATGGCTATACTTGGGAGAGCAACTGGCAATGGTTGGAAAATAGAATAGTTACATAGCATTTATCCAATCATTCCATAGCTATATCTACAGCCTAAAATAAATTTCCCAGATATTCACATGAACACATTTTAAATTACACACTGCATATAATTGATAACATGTGGGGAAATACTGCCACTTGATAGAAATATCAGTGCAATTCAATTGTGGCTTATTTGTAGAGTGTAATATAATTTTAAACTTAAATAAATGAACATGAAAAGTAGTGGATCCCGGGTGGTGGAGTGTTTATTTGTTGGGCTGCAATCTGCAAAGTGGGGAATTTGAAACCAACCACCAGCAGCCTCGTGGGAAAAGGGTGGGAAAGAACAGTGGGGAGAGTTAGAGTGTCTGAAGCTCACACGTACAGGTCTACTCGGTTCTATAGCATCCCTGCGAGACGGTATCCACTCGACGACTGTGATCAACATTTATGTGAAGGTTTCTATGTTATTCTGGGTAGATTAGCGAAACAAATTCATAGACACTCATAAGTGTATTAGAAAGAACGTCATATGAAAGAGTGATTGGATACTGAGAAAACATCCCAGCCTAGTCCAGATCAAGTCCATAAGTCCGATAATGGATTTTTCTTGTGAACTTTCTGAAACTCTCTTGTATATATGCAAGTTTACTAATATAAACAAGTTAAAAGTAAAACACAGTAGGACATCAACTTCATAAATTGACTACACTCCCAAAGTCTATATATCATTGATAGATGTGTATGCAGTTAAATGATAAAAATATTGATGAAAAAATATACACCAAAGTCACAATAGTAAAGAATGAGTGCAGGGATGGGATTTTGACTATATAATATTTTATTTTAAAGTAGATCATAGCTCAGAAGCAACAAAGTCCACATGGAAGAACACACCAGCCTGTGTGATCGAGTGGTCCCAAAGGGATCAGTTACCAGGCATCAAAGAACAAAAAATCATATCATTGACTGCACACCTCCATGATAGGATCGCTGAAGACAAATGGGTGCATAAGCAAATGTGGTGAAGAAAGCTGATGGTGCCCGGCTATCAAAAGAGATAGTGTCTGGGGTCTTAAAGGCTTGAAGGTGAACAAGCGGCCATCTCGCTCAGAAACAAATAAGCCCACATGGAAGAAGCACACCGGCCAGTGCGATCACGAGGTGCCCAAGGGACCAGATATAAGGCATCATGCAAAAAAAAAAAAGATATAAGTGTGTGTATGTATGTGTATATATGTGTATATGTATATATGTATGTGTATATATATATTATATTAAATGAAGGGGGAAGTGCAGAGTGGAGACCCAAGGCCCAAGTGTCGGCCAATGGAGATCCCCTCATAGAGGGGCTTAGGAGAGGAGATGGGTTAATTAGGGTGTGAGGTAGTATCGATGAAGAACACAGCTTTCCCCCAGATCCTGGATGCTCCCTCCCCCCAACTACCATGATCCGAATTCGACCTTTCAGGGCTGGATAGGACAGAGGCTGTACACTGGTACATATGAGGGTTGGAGGTACAGGGAATCCAGGGTGGATGATACCTTCAGGACCAAGGGCGTGAGGGACGATGCTGGGAGAGTGGAGGGTGAGTGGGTTGGAAAGGGGGAACTGATTACAAGGAGCCACATGTGACCTCTTCCCTGGGAGAGGGACAGCAGAGAAGGGGGGAAGGGAGACCCCGAATAGGGCAAGATATGACAAAATAACGAGGTATAAATTACCAAGGGCATATGAGGGAGGGGGGAAAGGGGAGGGAGGGGGGAAAAAAAAAGAGGACCTGATGCAAGGGGCTTAAGTGGAGAGCAAATGCCTTGAGAATGATTGGGGCAGGGAATGTATGGATGTGCTTTATACAATTGATGTATGTATATGTATGGATTGTGGTAAGAGTTGTTGGAGTCCCTAATAAAATGTAAAAGAAGAAAAAAAAATATTATTAGTCAGCTGAATTAGGGTTTTTAGCATTAAATGCATGACATGGTCTTCCAGTCAAAAGGAAAAACAAAAAAAACAAAAAAAACAAGAGGACAAATATGGTTCAGTCCAACTTACATGAGCTATGTAGACTAGGTAAAGGCATAGAGACAAGCAGTAACTTATGTTTACCATGTGCTGGAGAGCCCTTGGCAGTACAAACAGGAAATAGTTGTATAAGGCTGGAGATGTGAGCTGACCAGGAGGTGCTGCAGAAGAAAAGGCTGGCAATCCACTTCTAAAATGCGGCTGTTGACAGCCCGGTAAAGCATGTTTCTACTCTGACATCCAGGATGAGGGGCGGGGGGGGGGGCCAGGGTGGGGGAGGGAGGTTATTTTGTGAAGGTCACAGCTGTGGGGTGATTGTGGCAGTTATATACTTTGGTGTCAATTTGGGACTTGAAAGGATTAAGAGCGAAGAGGTAGAGTTTAGTCTGTCAATCAGATCGTAGTCAATGAGGCCTCTGTGTGGGCATGGCCTTTTCCTGAGGATGCTGGGAAATCCTGTCTTTCCTCTCTGGAGGCAGAAAACCCACATTCTCTCTGCTCACTCCCTTGGAGACTCTCTACAGACAAGACCCATGGCACTATGCTGATAGTCCTGTGCCCTGCGAATAGGAGAAGCCACGCGGAGACCCCTGCCAGTGCTGAGATGCTCACAACACCACTGGATCCAAAGGCTTTCTTCCCACTGGCTGTGATCGTCCTGCAGTCGGCGGCATTGCATGTGTTTCATGAGTCTGAAGAGGATTTTATAGATTGGTGTCAGACATATGGGTTAATAGTGGACTTATGGACTTGGACTGGGCTGATTGGGATGCCTTCTTAATGTACAATTACCCTTTATATAAAACTCTCTCTTCTACACACACACACACACAAAAAAAGAGTTGTATAAGCCCCCAATAAAATGATTTTTTTAAATACAAAAAAAAAAAGAAATATTCAATCAATATTTAATACCAATCTGTCATATTTGTATGGAAGGTATTGCATATTTCCTATATTTTATGTGAATTGGACTTGCTTAATAATGAATATTTAAATTAACTAAAATATTTTGGAATAAATTCATATCATTTTTATTACATGTACATGATCAGTTTATGTAATATAAGAGAAAATTCATATAAAGAATTTTTGTGTGTCCCACAGCTATTTGACTTTGGAACTCTTAATGTTAGAATAGTTTTTTTCTGGAGGCGTTTTCTTCTACAATATAAGAGATAAGACTCTGGCTTCAAAAAAGCAAACTGACTTCCATCCAACATGGTTTTAATCCTAGATGAAAGCATTTACTTCAGTAAGTCTTGGTTTCCTCATCTGTAAAATAATGAATTCTGACTTGGTCATTATTAAGGTCCTTCTCAGACTTAAAATTGTACAATGGTTTTGAAACGATGGCTTCCTTATCTTCCCGAATAGGAAAAAAGAAAAGTAAATTAAAGACCATTTTAGGGTCCAATTTCCTTTATCTATAGCTGTAGATATCTTCTACAGATTGGTGAAATCCCACCATCCTAAAAGGTAGAACCTAAGATACATTGTAAAACCTTACTCATTCTCTTTATATGTGTACTTTTCATTAAGCTATTTGGTATTTAAACTCAGGAAAAAGTATTGGTTTTTTTTACTTATCTCTGTCCCATGATTATTAATGGTAAAATATTGCTATAATCTTCTAAGATTACATTCTTCAAATTTCACCGTCCATGTCCACAGCATCAATTTTCTTCATGCTTCTGGTAACTTTATTGCTAAATGCTTTTCAGTTTAACTTTTCAAATAATTATGATAATGCATGAAAACCTCAGGGCACTTCCTTTGATTGCATGCTAAGTTACATTTTCAGAATGAACAGGTTATGTGCTCTGCATATTTCCATAATGACACAGAGAATGTATGATGGCCAGAGCTTCTTGGACAACAATGGTGGGACTACAGGAAGAACTACAGAACAAACCTGGAGTACCTTGTAGCTTTTGAAATGAAGAAGTTCTCAAAAACAAAAAACCAAATCTACGATGGGTAGAGTATGTTACAGTCTCTGAAGTATAGATGCCACTGAAACACTTCTCAATGACTCCAACTGAAAAAAATATCCAACGGGATAAACAAATGATTATGAACTTGTAACCCAAAGCGTGCAATACATGTCCATATTAATGTAAATTAGGCACTCTGGAGGCATAGTGGGTTACCAGTTGGACTGTTAACCACAAGGTCAGCATCATCCACTCTGCAGTAGAAAGGTGAGACCATGTCCTCTTGTGAACAGTGACAGTCCCGGAAACCACAGGGCAGCAGATGTGTTGTGTCCTGTAGGGCATATTTGAGTCAGAATTGATGTGGTGGCAGTAAGTTTGAGGGGTTTGTGTGTGGTATTTAAATATATATATATATATATATATATATATATATATATATATATATATATGCTTGACTAAGTAACAAAAGAGAAGGAAATTTTCTCATGTACAAGGATCCCACACAATTTCTGTGGAAACACTACCCTGAAGGCAAAAGAGAACACTTTCTAAAAAATAGGATATGGAAAAGGGAGTGGGTGTAACTGTACAGTTGGGAAATCTGACAAACGTTCCTTAGCCAGGTGGTCAAAGTTAACATCAACATTTGTGTCATTTGATAATTACGCTGGATATGATACAATGAAAATGACACTTTGCCTTTATGATCATTCATTCAAAAACCCACAACCTAAACTTAATTATGTGAAAAATCTGAAACAAATTCCAATAGGCAGACCTCCCACATAGTGCCTGAGCAATACTCTTCAAAAGTACCAAGGATATATATAAAAAAAAAGATACCCCGAGAAATTGTCACAATGTTAAGCAAAACAGAAAAACTAAGTAAATCTGAATGAACTATTGACTTTAGTTAATAATAATGTATTAATATTGGTTCATTATTGGTAAACCATATGTCATATTAACATAAGATGTGAATAATAGGGGACACAGAGGTGTGGTATATGGGAAATCTCTATACTGTTTTATCATCTACTTTGTAAGTCTAAACCTATTCTAAAAATTAATATAAAATTACAAAATAAATGCATAAAGAAAAATCATATAATCTTAAAATCAGTGTTCAAACCTGAGGACTATAGCAACATAATTGAGTTAAGTATTTAAGATAATGAGAGAAAGGGTTAAAATCGCTCTTAAACATTTTGAGTGCATGGAACAGTGAGCACATGCCTTCGTGTATTACAATTATCTTTTCAAAATAAAATTAAAATAATTTTTGAATTAAAAAGGAAGTCTGGTGAAGCCTATCCTATTTCCTGATACATTACAAATCTTTTTCTTTTATTTTTGCAGTGTATTTCTCCATTTATTTAACTATTTCAAGAATATTTTCATTTTTCTTAATCATTTTATTAGGGGCTCATACAACTCCTATCACAATCCATACATACATCAATTGTGTAAAGCACACTTGTACATTCGTTGCCCTCATCACTCTCAAAACATTTGCTCTCTACCTAAGCCCCTGGCATCAGGTCCTCATTTTTTCCCCTCCCTCTCCCTTCCCCCCTCCCTCACGAACCCCTGATAATTTATAAATTATTATTTTATCATGTTTTGCTCTGTCCCACGTCTCCCTTCACCCACTTTTCTGTTGTCTGTCCCCCAGGGAGGAGGTCACATATAGATCCTTGAAATCGGTTCCCCCTTTCCATCCCTTCCTCCCTATACGCTCCTAGTATTGCCACTCACACCACTGGTCCTGTGGGAATCATCTGCCCTGGATTCCCTGTGTTTCCAGTTCCCATCTGTACCAGTGTACATCCTCTGGTCTAGTCAGACTTGCAAGGTAGGATCCGGAGCATGACAGTGAGGATGGGGAAGCACTTAGGAACTAGAGGAAAGTTGTATTTTTCATCATTGCTACATTACACTCTGGCTGGCTCATCTCCTCCCCAAGTCCCTTCTGTAAGGGGATGTCCAATGGCCTACAAATGGGCTTTGGGTATCCACTCTGCACTCCCCCGCTCATTCACTATGGTAAGATATTTTGTTCTGATGATGCCTTATACCTGATCTCTTTGACACTTTGTGGTTGCATAGGCTGGTGTGCTTCTTCTATGTGGGCTCCGTTGCTTCTGAGCTAGATGACCGCTTGTTTACCTTCAAGCCTTTCAGACCCCAGATGCTATATCTTTGATAGCCAGGCACCATCAGCTTTCTTCGTCACATTTGCTTATGCACCCTTTTGCCTTCAGTGGTTGTATCAAAGAGGTGAGCACACAATGATATATTTTTTTTGTTCTTTGATGCCTGATAACTGATCCCTTCAGCACCTCGTGGTCACACAGGCTGGTGTGCGTCTTCCATGTGGGCTTATTGTTTCTGAGCCAGATGGCCGCTTGTTTACCTTCAAGCCTTTAAGATCCCAGATGCTATATCTTTTGATAGCCAGGCACCATCAGCTTTCTTCACCACATTTGGTTATTTACTCTCTTTGTCTTCAGCGGTTGTGCTGGGAAGGTGAGCATCATAGAATGCCAATTTAATAGAAGAAAGTATTCTTGCATTGAGGGAGTACTTGATTGGAGCCCCTATGTTCTTCTGCTACCTTAATACTAAACCTATAAATATATGCACATAGATCTATTTCCCCATCCTCATGTATAAATATATTTGCTTATATATATGTCTTTATCTAGACCTCTATAAATGCCCTTTGCCTCCCAGCTCTTTCCTCTATTTCCTTTGCCTTCCCTCCTGTCCAACTATCATGCTGAGTCCCCACCATTGTTTCCGTGATTCCTCTTAGTTACATTACCCTTGATCATGCCTAACAAGGCCTTCCACACCCTCCTCACCACCGATTTGGATCACTTGTTCCCTTGTCCCTGGGTGTATTAACCCCACTACCTTTTCCCTCCATCTCCCCTTCTCCCATCTCCCCATGTAACTGTCGGTCCCATAGTTTTCTCCTCCAATTGTTCACCCAGCCTATCTTATTTAGACAGACCTGAAGAGATAATAACATGCACAAAAACAAGACAGACCAAAACCAAGCAACAATATACAACAGAACAACAAGCCAATGACATAAAAACAAGAAAGAAAAGCTTTTAGTTAGTTTAAGGATTGTTTGTTGGCCTTTTGGAGTGTTTTCCAGTCCAGTCTGTTGGGGCACCATGCCTTGGCCCCAAAGTACACCTTCAGCATTCCCTAGGGAACTTGCCGCTCCATTCCCCTGCTGTTCTGTTGCACCCCTCAATGTTTTGCCTCGGTGTGGCGGGATCCTATCGAGTGCAATTCCCACACTGTGTCTCTGGTGTTGTCCCCCTGTAGGGCTATGGGTCAGTAAGGGACGTCTTGTCTCATGGTGGTGCCGGCCATGTGGTCCTCTCTATCGACTGGCTGCTCTAATTGGGAACATCAACCTCCTGGCCTGGTGAGCCATGATGTGCTCCACTCTCTCCTCCTCTCCCCTCATCTGCTCCCGTGTGCTCCGATCAGATATGTTCCTCTTCCAGAAATGTAGATTCAATGCTGTCCTTTGAAATAAATTCTTCTGAGGGGAGGGGCAGGTGTCCACTTAGTAGTTGGTGTTGAGGCCGGCACCCCCAAACCTCTCCACTGGTTTCCTACTCCATGCCGGCATGTTGCATTCACATCTTGGAGCACCGGGTTGAAGTCTGGTCCCTCTTTCCCTGTGGAGACACAAACAATACCCACCCCTTGGGTGGGTTAGAGCCCTGTGCCCCCATTACCCTTTTTCTTTATTATTATTATTTTTTCCTTTTTCCACCTCCTTTTTAGTTCTCTACCAAGTGTATCCTTGTATTTGGTCTTATCTCTGCCATATTACCTGGTCCTCACCAATAAATGTTTGTATACGGTAGCTTTATCCCAATGCCCGTTTTGCTTTTTTTAAAAACTTACCTCAGCAACCTTTGAAATCTTTCATCATTAAGTCAATGCTCTCTTGAGGTCTGTTTTCTCTTTTTTGCCCTCTGGGTGAGGTTTTTCTATGTGGTGGTCTCTTATTTATGCTTGGTGATTATTGTTCTTCTGCCCATACTGGGTCGGCAAGGATCTTTTGTAAGGCTGGGTTTCTTCTAACATATTCTTTGAGTTTTTCCTTGTCTGGGAAAACTCCTCTCCATCTATCTTGATCAATAATTTGGCTGGGTAAAGTATTCTTGGGTTTGCATTCCTTCAATTTTTGGAATATGTTACTTCTCTTCTTCATAGTTTCTGCTGATAGAACTGAGCATGTTCTTATTTGGGAACATTTATATGTGATTGCTTGTTTTTCCCTAGCTGCTCTCATGATCCTCTCCTTTTCCTCAAAGTTGGATAATTTAACTATTATATGCCTAGGTGACTTCTTCTTGGGATCCCGTCTAGCTGGTGTTCTTTCAGTCTCCTGAATGCTTGCCTGGTTTTCATTCATTAAGCTGGGGAAGCTTTTCTTCAATAATTCTCTCACTATTGTTGCAGATGACTTCTTTGTTGTGTCTTCCTCCGGTAAGCCAATAATTCTAATGTTGTTCCACTTCATAGCATCAGACATAGCTCTTAAGTTTTCTTCAGCTTCTCTGATGATCTTATTAGATTTTCCTTTGAGTTTGTTAAAGTCTGTTTGGCTGTCCTCCAAGTGACTGATGCGGTTTTCTGATTCCTCCAGTCGATTCTTGAGTTCCATCAGTCTACTACTGGTTTTTGTTATCTCCTCCCTAAGCTCCTGTATTTCCCTTTGGTTTATGGCTTTTACCTCTTCTATCATTTCATCCTTTTTCTGTATTGTTTCCCTCATATCCTGTATGACTCCAAGTAGCATTCTGAAAATTTCTTTCTGTGGCAGTTCAATGTCTGCTTCTTCTATGCATGTCCTTATGTTCAGGACATCTTCTGCCATTGCCTTTTGTTGTTCCCATTTTTTTTCATTGAGGTCGTTGGTGCTGATGGCTGTTTGCGTTGCATTGTTTTAGAGGAGCCACCTGCCATTTTCCTGGGAGCCTAAGAGCACTGGCTCTCTCTCAGAGACTTGTAGGAATGCTTCTATTAACTGCCTATAGCTGATTTTATTAAGGAATTAACCTACCACTTTATCCTCCTGTGACTTCCCTCTCAGAGGAGTGTCCCAGAAGGTTGGTGGATTGTCTGCTTTGGTGTTGCGGAGGTTGGGAAGAGGTTCCTGCAGCAGCTTGGAAGGTTGAGGAGTGCTGGCCGAGCTGCCTTATGCCCTCAGGCACACAGGCAGGAATTCAGAACTTGAGCAGAGTATCCCGTGATGGAGATCAGCTGGGCTCCCTCAATCTGGGGCTAGGTATACAGGGTGGAGCTCACCTAGCTGGGTGTGGTGCAGGTGTAAATGCCCTAGGCTAAGGGGAGTGGTCTGGAGGTTAGCAGTAGAGTGTGAGAGACCAAGAAAGAAACACAGAGAAGGAAAAAAAAGTTAAAAAGCAAGTCTGCTGAGCCCTGGAGATATAGTTTAAGAGATGGAAACAAACGCAACAATGTACCTGAGTCCAGATACTTGCCAGTAGAGCTGCAAGGGTTTAGTGTGATGTGGCAGTGGCTGTGTTTAGAAAAGGCCCCTGCGCAGCCCTCCAAGAACTGGGGTGAGGGGGTTGGAGGGTGGGGAGACAGAGAGGAGCCTCAAGGGACTATTTCCTAACCAGAGGCAGGGGGTGGCAAACTGTGGCTGTGTTGAGACCAAGCCACCCTATAGTCTTCAAATGGTCCTGGCTCCGGCAGAGACAGTGGCGGGGCCAAGGTCAAGTCTCAGCTGGCCTCCACTGAGGTAAGTCAAAAGCCCCCATCCCCTCAAAACCCTGTGAGTCTGTGCCTACTTATTTTACGATGCTCCTCCTGTGTTCCAGCAGTGTTGAATTTTCCTCTAAGCAACTCTCCTGGGCTGAATTCTGCAGAATCCCTCTGATATCATGACTCTTTTTCTAAAATGCTAAGATTTTGGAAAACATAATTGATCATTTTTACAACTTTTTAATTTTGATATTTACCATTACAAATATCAACTTATTCTCATAAACTGTGATATAGTTATTGTTATTTCCAACTTTCCATGAGAAAATTGGTACAGTGGTACACACTATGTCACAAAGCTAATAAGATAGAATTAAGATCTGAACGCAATCTTTAACATTCTGATTTAAGGTTCTGCTCACCAAATCAATAATCTACAAATATTTTTATGGCACCTAATCTTAATGAAATATATAGACAAGCATCTATCTTCTCCAAGTATATGTATATTTATATGTTCATAAATCCTATGCCTATATTGTTAAATTAACCCAAAGTATATGATAAAATAAATATCAAAGTAAGCGTTATATGATTTAATTATAAATACATATAGATTGAATTTCTGTAGTGTTTTTCCACACCAGGTATTCATTTACACTCATATATCCCTCTATTTAAACCACTGTAACATGTCAGTGCTCTAATTATTTCTGTGTAATAAATCATCCCAAATTGACAGTGCTTAGTAGCTTATAAGAATACCACCCATTATTATCTCTCATGGTCTCCACCTTGACTGGGGTCAGCTGGGTGGTTTTTGCTCAGGGACTTTCACCTGGTTACTATCAGATGATGAATGAGGCTGAAATCCATCATCTTTTGGCTTGCTCACTCAATTACTGCACTGGAATTTGGCAGGGGGCAAAGAGTGGGATTTGAAAGAACTGGCATTTCTCATACATTTCTCTCGCTGTGTTCTGTCTCTTTGTCTCTCTCCAGAACAGTGACTTAAGGATAACTGGTCTCGCATGTTGGCACAGGACTCTAAAGCACATCTTGAACGAAAGTCCCAAGTGACAGTCTTATCCCTTTTTAGTTCAGACTCAGATTTTACCTCTTTTTGACTTAGACTCAAAATGCACGCAACAACATTTCTCTTATATTCTGGTTTCAACAAAGTCCCTAAAGTTTGTGCATTTTCAATCTCCTCTTAGGCAGATGAAAATTGGACACTGACTATGAAAGACTGAAGAAGAATTTATGCTTTTACCTTATAGGGTTGACAAAGGATATTTAAAGTACCACAGACTGCCAGAAGTACAAACAATCTGTCTTGAAAGAAACAGAACTGGAGTGATTCTTAGAGGTAAGGATGGCGAGAGTTGGTCTCATGTACTGAGGACGGTATCAAGAGAGCCCAGTACCTGGAAAAAAACATCATGTTTGGTGGAGTAGAGGGTCACTAAAGAAAGAGTAAGACACTTGATGAAATGGATTGACCCAGTGGCTGAAACAACATATCTTAAGCCCAGACCAAACCAAACCCACTGCCCTGGAGTGGATTCAACCAGCTATAGATTGAATTATGTCTCTAAAAAAGGAGGTCAATTTTGCTAGGCAATGATTCTCAGTATTATGTAATTACCTTCCATTTTATGTTTGGATATGATTATTCTATGTGTTGTAAATCTTAAACTCTATGATGTTAATAAGGTGGAATTAGAAGCAATTATAATAATGAGACAATATGCAATTTCATAGGATTAGGTGGTATATTGAGTCAATCTTTTTTGAAGGAACTATGTGGACAATTCAGGGAAATTTTTTAGTCTAGTACACCTTGTTTCAAGTAGCTGCTAGGTTAATGGACTGGCATTATTTATCAGTTCTTTTCCATGAGTCAGAACCAAGTTGACAAGACCTAACAATAATAATATCTGGAACCTATGCTTTATGTCATATTTGGAGAGCAGTATTAAGAGACTATTTTTCCAATTATTTTGAAAAAATGTATTCCTTATTGGTGATTGTTTCGTCTCTGAAATTTTATTATGATTAGACACCTTATTATTTGTCATTTGATATTGTTGTTGCTGTGAGGTGTCATCGAGGGGATGGTCTTCTGCCTTCTCACTGCCCCTCCATCTCAACAAGTTTGATGCCCTTTTCCTGGTCTCTCTGACAACATGTGTAAATACATGGGAAGAAATCTTGAGATCCTAGCTTTTAAGGAGCTTTGTGGTTGTACTTATTCCAAGAGAGATGCTTGTTCTTTTGACAGTCCATGGTACTTTCAATAATCTTAACCAGCACCATAATTCAAATGCATGGGTTGTGAGTGTGTGTGTGTGTGTGTTTTCAACTTTCAGGTGCACAATAGGGGCTTGAAAATACAATGACTTATATCAGGTGAACTTTAGTCCTCAAAATAACATCCTTGCTTCTCAACACTTTAAAACAACAGAGTTCTCAACTTGTGGGCCACGACCCCTTTGGAGGGGGGGGTCAAATGACCCTTTCTCAGGGGTCTCCTAAGACCATTGGAAAGCACATCTCTGATGGTTTTAGGAATTGAGACACCACTCCTCTATCTGTGTCTAGGCAGGACCGCCTACATACAGATACAAGTACCCAGCATGAAGAGTATTACCCATGCTACACTATGCTGCAACGCAAAATTTATTTGTAATTAGAAATAAATATTTCACAATATATAACTACATATTGTTTTTTGTTAATCACTATGCTTTAATTATATTCAATTTGTAACAATGAAAATACATCCTACATATCAGATATTTCCATTCTGATTCATAACAGTAGCAAAATTACAGTAGCAAATTAGGAAGTAGCAATGAAAATAATTTTATGGTTGGGGGTCACCACAACATGAGGAATGGTATCAAAGGGTCGTGGCATTGGGAAGATTGAGAGCCACTGCTTTACAGAGATGTGTGCAGCAGATTTATCCAATGTAATGGGGTGTTTGATTACTTGGCTGCTGCTTCTATGATCATTGATTGTATCCAAACTGGCATAACACACAATACAAAAAAATGTGACTACAGAAACAAATCCAGTGATATTCATATATGCGCCAGAAAGAGCTTTATATCAAGAAGTAACCCCGTACAATTCAAGTCTGTAAGTCCGAAACTAGTCCACGAGTCCCTCTTAAGACTGACACAGCCACATGCAATGCTGCAGAATGCAGGAAGATCACAAGCCTGTGGGTGAAAATACTTGGGAATCCAATGGCTGCAGAAGCACGCCAGGGCTTGCACGGGTCTCTGTGTGGCTTGCCAACTGGAAGGTAAAGGCAGAGATGGAGAGGGGAAATTCCCAGGAGCTTCCTGATGAGTGGGCCATGTCCATCAGGCTGTGACCTGACTGACAGGTCAGACTGCACTCCTACACTTTTATATCTTCAAGTTGACACGGATTTATATAATTCTGACAAAGCGATGATTATACTTTGCTTAGTCTTATCAAACTGCCTCTGGCATTTCCGTTCAGCTCCCTTACTTTAACATTTCTTCTATTTTCTTTAGTCACTCTACATTCAAAAGCAAGCTTTGAACTCTCTCTTCTGGCTTCCACTTAGATCTTTTCTTACTTTCCTGTCTTTTTAATGATCTTTTGTATTCTTCAGGTCTGATGTTCTTATGTCACCCCACAGCTTAAATTCAGATATGCTTTAAATTCAGGTGAAATATATTAAACATTGCATTTTGGTTCTTTTGAACCTGTAAGAATTTTTCTCAACTTCAACTTTTATTACATATGAGAAATTGATGGTTTGTTCTGCTGTCAGCTGCTGGCTTTGTGGACTGATATTTACCTTCTCCATTGTCTCTTCCTAAGATTTAGTTGATCTGATTTCTCTTGGTTCCATCTGGAGATAAACAAGTCATCGTTATTTATGCTGATGATAAAAAAGCCGCAAATTAAGATGAAGTGATTGATCTTAGAATATTCTCTCATGGGATTCTCAACTTTGTTTCTACCAGCAAAGCCATATTTTCTAATAACTGTTCCTTCATCTTTGTTTCCAACTTCTGAATGCAAATCTCTAATAATTATCAATGCATGTTCGATCCCTAGTTTTAATGGTTGGTGCATAAATTTAAATAATTGCTATATTGACTGGATTTCCTTGTAGGAATATAGATGTTATCTTATAGATAATTAGGTTTTCTATGCCAACATAGCACCTGTAAGAAGATATGGGTGGAGTTTAACCAATCAATCAGGTCACACATAGCGTGATGATCTCTGTTGGAGGTATAACAGAGATTTATAGCTCTCTAGAGGCCAGTCTTTCTCTTTCTCTCTCTTTCTCTCTCTCTCTCTCTCTCCTGTCTTGACTCTCCTTCTTCATTCTGAAGCCCTGCCATGTTACCAGCACCATGAGATCCATGTGAATTTGCACCCACCAGCCTGTGATATCCCTGTATTCTTCATCATTGCATGTAACTGTGTGTGTCTAATGAGTACTTACAGACTATCGTTGGACTTACAGACTTCAGTTGGATTGGGCTGGGATGTTTTCTCGATGCATATTTACTTCTTCATATAAAGCTCTTTCTTATACATATATGAGTGCCACTGGATTAATTTCTCTAGTCAAGCTGGTCTAGCACATTATGGACCTGGAGAGTGGGGTACTAGAGGACATATCATGAAGATGGAGATTGGATGCTTGTCTTACATCTCTGCCCTATCACGGTTTTTCTTCTTTGGCTAGCTAGAGGTCAGATAGGGCCACGCTGTTTACATGGTTATTTTCTGGAAAGGACACGGGCAGTGAAGGTTTTGATTCCTAGAAGTTGTCTTTGATCATTCCTAACTGAAATGTCAAAATTAAATGTGATTTATCTCTCTTGACCGTCTCTGAGGCCATGCTACTTAATGAAAACGGCTGACAAAAAGCCGGGCTCTGGCTTGAGGCAGTCAGAGGCCTAAGGCCATATTACATACGAATGGGGATAGTTTAGATAGAAAGGATTGAACTAGACTGTTTAAGGAATTGTGTTTAGTATCTGGCTGTAATAGTATACTAATTTCTTCTACCTATTGTTATTGATATAATCTGTGGTAGAATTTACTATTGGGAAGTATGAATACAGAGAGTTTGTAAATCCACTGTTGAATGTTAATTTGGGTCTGTTAAATGGGCTAGTAGGAAACGCCTGCAAAGACACAGGAAGTTCCAACCCATGCCTTGAGTCCTCAGGACACTTGTATTTGAAAGGACTGACCAGTGGAGCAACTGTAGACAAAGTGAAGAGCCAACCACGAGCCATTTGGCTTTTTGAATTTTGACCCAGCTTTTTGTACCCGAATCTGGAAAATTTTGAAGCAACGAGGAATTATTGTTAAAGGGAGCCTGTGGGCAGGCTGAGATGCTTGCTAGGTGACCACCTGGACCTACTTGTTGAGTGGAAGGGGGAGAAATGCAGCAATAGAGAGACAGGCTGAGTCTGATCCCGGCCACCCTGGGCTTGAATCAGAAGGACTAGGAAAGAGCCGAGGGCGGGTTGACCGGTCTGAACTTTAAAGAATTGTGCGACACTTGAGCTATAATTGGGCTATGCAATGAATAGTCCAAGGAACTAGGGGCGTTGAAAATTTGTGAAGGGCCATGGTTGAAAGGTGAGGTGGACAATGGACACCCTGGTGCACTACGTGCGGCATCTCACATCGAGCTGAGCAGAACTAGACCAGATGAAGGTAAGATATTTCAGCCTGTGAACTGGTGCATATTGCTGCTGATTTTATGGAAGTTTGACTTTGCTTATGGATATAGACTCACAAGATTCTAACTGAAATGAAGGTTTTCACATAAAAAAACATGCCTGTCTCTTCAGACCTCTGGGTTGATTGAAATAGGCAGTATAGAAATTGGATAACCAACATAGGGGTTTAGACATAAAATGGTTGGCTTATAAACTTTCATGGGTGGGGGAATATGTTCATAGGATTATAGGGTTATGATGTAGGTATTCACATAACTGCAATTGGAGGCATGGAATATTTTTTTGTTAACTTATAGAACATTCTCTTTAAATGGAGGGGGCTGGACATTTTTAGTTATATTCAGTTTACTCTTATCCAATAGCACAAATATGATTTTACTATTTTTTTGTTCAAAGATGATTTATAGGTAAAGGGGTTGTGTTCAAGTACCAAGTTGTAAAGGCGTGGACTGTGATGGTTGGGTTTTTTGTGCCAATATGGCATATGCATGAAGAAATGGGTGGATTTTAGCCTGTCAATCAGGTAGAAGCATGATGATATCCCCTGGAGGTGTGACTGAGATATATAACTCTCTGGGGGCTGTCCTTGTTCTCTCTCTCTGATTTAACCTTGCAGCTTTCTGGACACCCTGAGAGCTATTGATGTTTCTGCTGCCATTGGATCCACAGACTTTGCGCCCTGCAGCCCGTTATATTCCTGCGTCATTGCATCATTGCATGTGACTGCATAAGTCTAAAGAGGGATTTATGGACTATGTTTAGATTTATGAACTTGAGTTGGACTGGTCTGGTATGTTTTCTTGCTATGCAATCACTTCTGGGTATGAAACTTTCTCTCATATATATGTGAATGCCACTGGATTTGTTTTCCTAGTCAACCAGGCCTAATAAAACTGGCATCATTGCACTTCAACATAATCCTGAAATGTCCTTTTTGATCATGAATATGACACTTTTCCTGTTGAATTTTTCATTCCAGGCACAGTATATCATATACTTGTCTGATGTAAAATGGCCAATACTATTTCAGATCACTAATGCCTAGGGCATCTGTTTATGTGGTCCATTTTGTTTTTGATGACATTCAATTCTCCTAGATTCATATTTTCCACTTTTCAAGTTCCCATTACTCTTTGACATCTGCGACCATTTCTTCTCATTTGGAGTCACACTCCATCCGCAAATGGACAACTCAGAGGCTAAAGCTCTGTCCATGGAATTATGGATGATTGGACTGGGAAGATCGCTCTTCTGGAGTCACAGTTTGAGGGGCTCAGAATCTGGCACTTGATCTGACTGTTCCTGTTCCACTCATGAATTTTTTTAGCATCTGACAATTGTCTGCTAATTTTCAAAAAGTTTTCAGTTGCTAATTACTCACACATGGATAGCTTGTTGATTTTCCTAGTCTGTTCTTGCTTTGGAAGCTCTGCTGAAATCTGTTCATCTTGGGTGACCCTGATGATATTCAAAATACTAGTGACATATTTTCAGCATCAAAGCAACACGCAAGGCAACATAGTACAACAAACTGACAGAGAAGTGTCATGAAAGAATCTCATGAAAGAATGTAAAATACTTTAGATAGTGAGGCTCATTTTTTTGTTTTATTTAAATTTTAAGTCATCCCCCTTTTATTGTTTACTTTTGATATGGAAAAATCAAACCTTAATCTCTCGCAAAAGTCTGTGGACCATCTCATATTTTACAGAGATGGACCACATTCCATAGGACTTTCAATGACTATGAATTTTTAGAATTACCTTGCCAGGCTCTTTCCCCAAAGGACTGCTGGGTGGATTAGAACTGTCAGTAGTCAAGTGAAACTTCTTGTTAAGGGCCACTCAAAGACTTTTTAGTACACAGTACATTGTACACATACTATATAAGTGGGCATCATCTGGCTTTTGTGGCAACATGCTTCCCATATCTGCATTTCTCAGTGCCGTGCTGTTGCTTCAGTTTCCTTACATGCCTATCTTTTGGTACCTTTCATCTTTCTAAATAGATTGGCATTTGTCCATACAAATAGATGAAAGAAATAGTGACATTCCTATATTTAGCATCAGGGAAATATATTCAAATTTTATTTGTTGACCCTATGATTTGAAGGAAAGATTGATATTGCTGACGTGTTAGGCGATATTTGCTGGAATTCTACCTGTTGAGCCTGCCCTTTCAAAAGACACACCATAAAAAGTATTACCCTCTGAATAGTCACTTCTAGAGGGAAACTATCTTCACCATTTCCTTGCCAGCATAAGACTTGCGGCTATCTAAAACCGAGATATTTTCATCCCTTACTTAAGATAAGTCTAACCTTATAAGAATTGAAAAACACTAGGAAATGGTTATAGTTTACTAACAAATAAATCATTTGGACTAACCACCCCAATGATAAAAAGGTCATCACTCAGAATCATCCAGTTACTCTCTTCAGGATTCCACTTCTTGTTATGATGTCTTGTCCTTTAACATTACATCTATTTTGTGACTATCACCAAAGTAAACAGCAAACTAAACTACACAGCGAAAGATGCTAGTGGAGTGAAGAAAATTCATTGTGTCACAACTTTATTTTGTTAGTAAATTCATTAAAGATAGTATATGATTTGAGTAGTGAGTTTATTTAACTAAATAGTATATAAGATAGACTACGTCTCACTAAGTAGACTTCTCCCAACGTATCTGATTTTCTGGTGTTGCTTCCTTTGGTGATATAGTGACTTTAATAGTAAGTAAAGATCAACTGATCAGGATAACTACCAAGAAAATGAATTGCAGAAGTTCTTTCTTCAGATTTTACAAGACGATAAAAATGTTTTTCTGTGAATAACTGACTCTCCACTTTCTAGACAGCTCTCATTGCCCTTCATCAGGCTTAAACTCACAGTGACCTATAAGACAGAGTAGAACGGACCCTGTGGGTTTGTGAGACTGTAAATCTTTATAAAAGCAGAGTCATCCAAGGAGCGGCTGGTGCTATTAAACTGCTGGCCTTAGGGTTAGCAGCCCAACATCTATCCACTATGCCATGAAGACAAAAAAATCTAGTCATTTTCAATCAATAAAAAACAAACAAAATATATTGGACTTTTAAAATTTTCATTATACATTCTCAGATTTTTTTTTAATTTTAAAAAATTTAGTTGTCTCCTAGCTTTTTTTCCTGGAAATTGTCTTAGATGGATGTTGGCTCATGGGGAATTCTCCTCTCTATCTTTTAATGATGATTCTGCTCTACTTTAAAAATGTATCCAATTTGTTCTGGGTCTTTGATGCCTTATACCTAATCCCATCAACATTTCATGATCACACAGGCTGGTGTGCTTCTCCCATATGGGCTTTGTTGCTTCTCAGCTAGATGTCCGCTTGTTTATCTTCAAGCCTTTAAGACCACAAATGCTAAATCTTTTTACAGTTTGGCACCATCAGCTTTCTTCACCACATTTGCTTATGCACCCGCTTGTCTTCAGCAATTGTGTCAGGAAGGTGAGCATCACAGAATGCCAGGTTATTAGAACAAAGTGTTCTTGCATTGAGGGAATACTTGAGTAGAGACCCAATGTCTGTCTGCTACTTTAACGCTTAAAATATGTATATAGATATATTACCCTATCATTATATATGAATCTATTTACATATGTGCATGCCTATATTTAGATGAATGAGGGAGAGGGCGGAGTGGAGACTGAAAGCCCATATGCAGACAATTGGACATTCCCTCACAGAATAGTACCAAGGAAGAAATGAGCCAGTCAGAGTACAGTATAGCACTGATGAAACATACAATTTTCCTATAGTTCCTTAATGCTTCCATGCCCCCCCCCCCCCCCCATCGCGCGCTCAGTCTCGCCAGCAAGAAGGACGCGCCACAACAGGATTCTTCCACAGGCGTTTAATGCAGGTTCGATTTGCAGATGCGGAAAAAGACCGCGAAGCCCCAAACTACTGCTGCTTATATGTGCTCTATGGGGACGTGCTGTGCATTGATTGGTGCGTTCGCCAGAACCCTTATTAGCATACTCCAGGGTGGAGTTATGACTACGTCATCTAAGCAGTACGCATGCTCTAAGTGGTTGTTTACCACTTAACTGGGCCACCGCCCTGACTGCCCGGCGCCATCTTGTAATGGCGGCGAGAGCTGCGGCTTCCCACACCCCACCCCGCCACATCATGGCCCCCATTCTACCTTACAAATCCAGCTATACCAGAGCATGCACACTGGTAAGAGCTCACAACACAAGGAATCCAGGACAGATAAACACCTCAAGACCAATAATGAGAGTAGCAATAACAGGAGGGTAAGGGGAAGGTGGGGGAAGAAAGCTGGAACTATTCACAATGATCAACATATAGCTCCCTCCCAGGGGGATGAACAACAAAGAAGTGGGTGAAGGGAGACAGGGGTCAGTGTGAGACAGGACAAAAGTAATAATTTATAAATTATCAAAGATTCATGGGGGTAGGGGGGGATGAGCTGATACCAAGGGCTCAAATAGAAAGGCGATGTTTTGAAAATGATATGATGGTGGCAACACATGTACAAATGTGCTTGACACAATGGATATATGTGTATATTGTGATAAGAGCTGTAATAGCCCCAATAAAATGATTGTGTTAGCTTGGGTAGACTAGGGAAACAAATCCACAGAAACTCATGTATATAAAAGAGAGTTTTATATAAAAGGTTATTGTACATTAAGAAAGCATCCCAACCCAGTCAAGTCCAAGCCCGTAAGTCTGACATTAGCTAATATGTCTGACACCAATCTACAAAGTCCTCCTCAAACTCACAAAACACACACAATAATGCTGATTGCAGGAGGAAAGTCGAATTAGTGAGCATGTAAGCATCTCAGCGCTGGCAAGGGTCTCCACACAGCTGCTCCAGCACCGGGGGCTGCATCAGGGCAGGTACATGTGGCTTCTCCTCAGGGATGTCTCACAGGAAGTGAGCCTTCCCAGCTGAGGCAGAGAACTAGCTAAGGCACACTGGTCCGAGCATCAGAGAGCAAGAGACAAGAAAGGCGAGGGTCGCCTAAACATTTATCTCTCCACCTTTCAATTAATTCCACATGTGTTCATTGGCCAGGTTGGCACAATAAACCTTAACTATCATGATGATTAAAAAATAATAAAATAAAATATAAAAATGAGGTAAAAGATTTTTTAAAAAATGTATCCATTTGTTATGTGGTCTGAGAAACCTCTTCCATCTTATGACTCACTGCACTGATTTTCTTTTTAGTGGTGGCTTTTCATGGAATGACATGTCTCCAGGTTTATTGCTTTTTTTCCTGAGTGTGTCTTAACTTCAATTTTTCCTTTCTCTACATATGGAATGAAAGAAAACATGAGAGCTTCTTTTTATTTTCTATAACCTCATATCCAAGCTACCTAGATTCAATACCTGCCTTCATCTCTTTAAAGATTATTAAATTTACTTTACATATCAGATTTGTTTGCATAAGTGGTTATTTTTGCTTAGGTAACAATCTTTGTGTTTGTGTGCATGGTGTTGGTTTCATAAGAAATTATACTTAGAAAAAAATAGGTTTTCCTGCTTCATTATTAACACAATAAGCTCACAGACATATGACAATTATTCTGAATTTCATTTCATAGGCTTTCTTTTGTTTTTTTCCAACTCTTTTAAAAAAATCATTTAAATCATTTCATTAGGGGCTCACACAATTCTTATCACAATCCATAATACATCCATTGTGTCAGACACATTTGTACATCCGTTGCCCTCATCATTCTCAAAACATTTGCTCTCCACTTAAGCCCCTGGCATCAGCTTCTCATTTATCCCACTTCTTCCCCGCTCCCCCCTCCCTCATGAACCCTTGATAATTTATAAATTGTTATTTTGTCATATCTTGACCTGTCCGACGTCTCTCTTCACCCCCTTCTCTGTTGTCCATCCCCCAAGGAGGAGGTCACATGTAGATCCGTGTAATTGGTTCCCTCTTTGCAACCCACCCTCCCGCCACGCTCCTAGTATGGGGATCATCCGCCTTGGATTCCCCGTGTTTCCAGTACCTATCTCTACCAGTGTACATCCTCTAGCCAGATTTTTAAGGTAGAATTAGGATCATGATAGTCGGGGGTGAGGGACGAAGCATTTAAGAACTAGAGCAAAGTTGTCTGTCTCTTCGATGCTATGCTGCACCCTGACTGGCTTGTCTCCTCCCTGTGACCCTTCTGTTTACATTTCCTGCTCTAACTATCCTCTACAACAACTTTGCTGTTATGTTTTCTTTTGACTTGTCATATACTTCCAATAATGTATAAATAATTATAATTAGTAAAAGAAAAAGAAAGTTCCTGCTAATCTTCCAGGAGCCTGTGAGGAGAGTGACGTTTTTTGTTAAGGGTTCTGCTGCACAATGTCGCTAGAGAGTAACAATTTCACAGCTGATTCTCTGGCCCTAACTTCTCCCTAGTCATTCATGAAATCATCCTCCATCTGGGTTTCTACCATGCGTCCTTGACCTAAACATTTTGTTTCCTGAATGTAGACCCTATGACCTCAGGCATAGAATGTTGCACACTAGTAGTTCTGGACGCTCATCGTGTAGTCCTACTGCTCTTTGGCAAGAGACCCGGGCTATTGGCAATAGTCAGAAAATATTTATTTTTAGCCTTCAATAATCTATTAGGGGCATATTTCCAGTTCACCCATCACATTCTTTTTAATAACTGCACAATAAATATTCCACTCTATAGGTGTATAATGATTTATTTAATTCCTTCCTGGTAGATTTTTAAACTAGTTTCAAGGCTTTTCTATTATAAATCACCTTTGACTAAAAATTTCCCCCTGTAATTATCTTAGAAGAGCTTTTTTCAGAAAGGTGATTGTTGGGTCAGAAAGTACACAAATTTTTAAGAAATTATATTCCCATCAGCAATATAGGAAATGATCTATTTCTCCACTTTCAAATAAACTCAATCTTTTAAATTTTCTAAATGTGCTAGTTTGAGAATATTATTTTCCTTTAATAATCAAAAATACTGTATCTACTTTTAATATAGTTACAGTTTTCACATCTACATTTTAAGTCCTTCATCATTTATTTATTATGGTATAGTTGTGTTACACCCCCTCCCCATATGACAGTTACCTCATGGAGTAAAGTGTCCTTTCCCAACTATTCTGCAATATAGGAATTCTGTTACTTACTTGTGTTATTTTCTGAACTCGCTCTACTTTAATGATTAATCTCTATTTTTTCATGTATACTCTGATTTTATATTTACATTAAAAAACAATATATTTTAGACCATATTTCTTCTCATTCTTCCTTTTTAAAAACATTTTTTCATAACTTTTAAATCTATTTGTTGGGTTTCATTTTTTAAAAAGGAGTGACGCTTCTCTTTTGAAGGACACTAAATTTATCTAATATTTGGGAAGTAATTTGATTTTGAATAGGATGAACTATTCCCACGTGGGAAAATGGTCTGCTCACCCCTATAAGTCTTTTAATCATGTTCCCAAACTTCTTACTGATCTTATTCCTTAATAGATAAATTCATACCTAGGTATGTAAAAAATATGTTGTTATTGTGAATTGGATCTTTTTCCCATTTTGCTTTCCAACTGTGTCGCTTACTTTTTTTTGACACAAAAGGAAAAATTATTGATTTTTGCATGTTTCTTATGTGAAGTTACCTTATAGAACTCACATTTGTTTTAAAGTTGTTTTAGTTTGAAAATTTAGGCATAACATTTTATCATCTGTAAATGAGGATAATTTTCTCTCTTCCAAAATATAATATATTAATAAATCCTATCTAAAATTTGTTACATTAGCTCAACTTTCCAAGCTATTAGTGACTTTGGACAGCATTGGCAATACTGTCATACCTGTCTTGCTCCTGGGTTAATTGGGTGTTTCTACAGTATACATCTTTTAATATCTCCAGTTGGTTTGTGATAAATGTCTCCTATGATTTTTAGGAAGCTCTTTTTATCTGACCCCATATTTCATATTGACATTTTAAAGTCTAAATATTTGTTCCACTCTTTCAAGATATTTCCTTTGAGGAAGAAGTCATAATCATAATCCAGCTGAGACATTATATCTGATGGGATCTTTTTTTATGTGTGCCATGTGCCCTTCTCACCCTAATGTGTTCATGTCCAGGCTCTAATTTTTATCACAGCATTTTAGTTGATGTTTATGCATTTAATTAAAGTGCAGGAAACACCAAATACTTCTTAGATACTTCTCTTCAAAATATTTGATTTTGTCTAAAAACTCATCGAATGATCTCCATGGCCATGCAATGTGGTGGCTCTCTCGGCCCTCATCGGAATTTCCATTAGGATCTGTCTTCTCACTGTTGAACCATCATCTCAACAGGAACAATGGACAGTGTGTGAACATTTTCAATCTTTGTTCAAAAACTAAACAATTCCTGTTTGGAGAAAAAAGAAAAAAGTTTCCACTATGCATAAATGTGAAAGCCACGATATTATCTATGAAACATCATTAAAGTGTCCCCAAGTAGCCGTGCTCTTAGATGCTATGGTTGGCAATACCATAGGGATTACATACAGTTCCATTTAATATTGAATAATATAGCGATAACACACAAATTGTTTATTATGGAATGTCTATTTTGTACTGTTTCCACATCAGTATTTCATTAATGTTGAGGGATAGTACCAAAGATATTTGCATCTTTATTTTTGCAATTCCTGCAGGGAAAAAAAGAATGGAGGTGACTCCAGTTTATCAAGTCAGTTGGCACTGTGGATAAACAATTACATTCAGAATCCTCATACTACATTTTTTAAAATGGGATCTTTTCCCATTCAAATGGAACATGATACTTGATACTTATCTGTGTATTTTTCCTTTTGTTACAATAGATCCTAACAGTCAAAACTAGAGTGTATGATAATTTATTATTTTCTTTGCTATGTAAAATTGTTCTAAATCAATATTTCCATGAACTTTTCTTATTGGTAGTTGTTTTGATGCATGAATAAGATGACCATATTTTTCAACCATTCTTAATTTACATCATTTTGATTTAGCTGTAATTTGAATTTCTTCCAATATCTTGGTGCACTTTAACAAAGAAAACACAAAACCTGCATGCTGAGGACCTTTAAATGCCAAGTCGGATGGAAAAATTACCTCGATTTTTTTTGTATATATGATACTGTGATTAACAACAGTCCGATTGTTTATTTTTGTTAAAAGTTTATTCCTTATATACTCATACGTTTT
Source organism: Tenrec ecaudatus (assembly GCF_050624435.1). NCBI lineage: Eukaryota > Metazoa > Chordata > Mammalia > Afrosoricida > Tenrecidae > Tenrec > Tenrec ecaudatus. The sequence continues at coordinate 276,436,358 of NC_134531.1, forward strand.
TATATAAACCATATTATTGGGGGCTCTTAGAATAATCAATACATCAATTGTATCAAGCATATTTGTACATATGTTGCCGTCATCTTTTCTTTCTACTTGAGTCCTTGGTATGAGCTTCGCTTTTATCCTTCCCTCCCCCACCCTCATACCCTGAGACCCCTTGATAAATTATAAATTTTTATTATTTTTCAATACTTACACCATCCACTGTATATACTTCCTGGATAGGTGTTTTCTTATAACTTTGAAGGCAATACAGTAAGCAGAAGATAAAACTTAGAGCATGGAGCAGAGATAGGGGATCACAGGAAAGAGGTGTTTTGGCTTCTCAAAATTAGTTTAGCATCTTCAATATTTTCCACGTGAAAAAACATTGGGTATTAACTCAACAATATATCTACAATCATATGAAATTCAGAGTGTCATCCTTCCACTACCATACGTCAACAGTGACATAAAAAGGGTTATATTAAAGATGATTCTTGCTAAAAGGATCATCATTCCATTAGGGAAGATGACCTCCTTGATTTCGTTCCTGCAGATGGTTTCTTACCTTCTAAGTTTATATTTCCAACTAATCACTCCTCTGGCCATTTCACTTTTACTCAAATATAGTCCATCTTTCTTGAGCATAAACATGAATTTAAGGATGTTTTCTAGTAGCTTATTGCTTTCATGTACAGTAACTTACTTGATTCTATAAACTTGTCAGGTTGGCAGAGAAGAGTCTGCTCGCTTCATTTATAGATAGGAATTCTATTGACTTTGGTGGTAGCAGCCATCTGGGTGACAACTGGAGGGTAGGTTGGGAAGACACATTTTGCATATTCTTTTCCAGGAATACACACTTCTTGCCTGGAATCCAAATTGAAAATAAATTGCCTAATGTGCAGAATCATGAAAATGTTCTCTTTGAAAAACCACTAAATAATCCCTCTGCAATCATGATTTTGGGTGTTACTGTTACATGCAGATTTGCATTATTCCAGTTAGATTAGATGACTTGAAAGACTGAGTTAGAAAAGGAATAAAAATGAGTTATCACATGTGGCTAGCTTCATGAACACTTTGAAATGTTGAGGGGTTGGATGGGATAGATTTAAAGCAGAAATACTATGCACAGTTGTCTGTCTCGTTTTCTGCAACTCAGTAGAATATTTGACAACCTAAATTTTCCTCCCCTGAAATTCTTCACTGACAGGGACAGAACATCAGTTTGATGAGAGGAAAACTACTTATATATTTCTCCTGTTTCCAGAATTTGGGCTAGTACACAGATTCTTTGAGTTCTGATTCCATGCTCTTCAAGTACAAACTATAAAAGGACTATGATTTTAACTCTATTTCACCACTGATATTAGACTATGTCCAGACGTATCCAGGGAAAGACCCAAGAATATGTGGAGGGAATAAGACACATAGAAGGCAGAAGGGAAAATAACTATCTCAAAAGAGAAAGTGTAGTAAGGACCAGGTGGTCCAAAATACCATTGAACCCTCAATGGCCCTGTGACATAGGCCACAGTCCAAATTTGATTCTTAAATTGAGGCCATTAAGTATTAGTTATGCAGATTACGCAATGGGATCATAGATCAATATCTTTTACTTGCATAGGAGCCTTAGTGGTGCTCTTGGTAAGGCCTTGGGCTTCCAACTGCATGGAGAAAGACGAGACTGTCTGTCTCTGTAAAGATCACCAGCCTTGGAAACCCTATTTCAGCAAGGCAGAATTGACTCAAGAGCAGTGGGTTTGTGTGGGATTGTTTGCTTTCTTGCAGAGCTAATATCCCCAGCTTTGAGATATGTGACTTGTTTGTATATATGAATTGTGTTTATAGAATAATAAACTTAACTATTGCAATAGTGTTAACCTTCATGCTAAGACCTGGAGCTTGGCAACTACATCTCTCCCTCTCTCAGAAAGATGTGCTGAGGTTTCATACTTTGACTTTGATGCTACCATGAGAACTGGTCCTGACCTCTGGCACTAGCATGGACCCTGCGCTTCTCCACTTATGTGCTTGCCTGTGACTTCTTGGTTCTATAAGATAGGGCACTCACACTCTCCCCTTTATAATCTTTCAATTTAACTCTGTCAATGCAGAAGTTACAAATTTGAGATCGAGATAGTCGTGACTCACTTTTGTATGGAGTTTTGATTTTTTTTGCACTTGTCGCTTTGTAAAAATCTTTAATATCGTACTCTAATCATATTCAGCTTAATATATTCACTTAGTATTTTTACATTTTTTCTCAACCCTTTATTAGCAAGTAATTTACATATCATATAATTCAATAGTTCAATCATTCAATTATATCACAGAAAATTGTACAATCACCCACATCAATCTTAGCGCTTCCCCCCACCTCATGGTCAAACAGCCTTCAAGATGATTTATGAAATCATATCTTTTCTAGTGCGACCTCCTCGCTCCTGAATTCACTAGTTATTCCCGAAATCCCCTTTCCCTCCCTATGTCCTCATCCCATCCCCCATCCCCATATCCCCTACATTCCCTTGTATCCATAATTATGATTATGTATCCACTCCTCCTGTGCTTCACAATTGGGAGATGCAACAGAAAATTATAGTAAACAAAAGTTTGCTTAGGGGGTAAGGGTAGAAGCATAATTGTACATGGACAAAAATAGTAATAATCTATAAGAAGGAAAAGACCCCCAACAATAATCAAAAAGCCAGGGAAGAAATTTCTCTCATGGAACCAGTAAGAGATACTTACACCCAGAACAAATTCAGGTCACATCGGTAGGTGGTCAACTGGCCAAGTGTCCAGTTTGATCCAGCATAATCAAGATTGCAATGGTCTCTGCCTGATAGTAAGGCAATGGTGACTCGTGCCTATGGCTAGAGCAGATCAGCCAGTGGCTCAGTCTGACCCAATACTCTGCAGATGGGCTTGGGCTCTCACCACCCCCTATAGCCCTCTACAAATTGGGTGTTCATAATTTTTGCTCGGATGCTTTTCTCCTCGCCATAATCGAGTTATGTAATTGTCATCTTTGCATCACACAAGCTGGCGTGCTTCTTCCGTGTGGACTTTGTAGACTCCTTGCTTATACAGCTGATTGTTTGGAGACTAATCTTTAATATCCCAGACACTATTCTGATTGATAGCTGGGCACCATCTGCTTTCTTCACCATACTTTACTGTAGCACCCTTATTTTAAGTGATAATTTCATGCAGCTGAGTATTGAGTGGGGGTCATGATGTAAGAACTGATTGTTCTTAAGTTAGGGCTAGGATTTAATGTGAGCCACAAACCCTTTCCTGGATATATGCCTTTAATTAATTTATTTATTTATTTTGTGTTTAATTAGTTTGCGAGTCAGTTCATAAGTCATATTGTTCCATAGTTCAATCACGTCAAACCTAATTATATAATTTGCTGCATACGCATACATGTTTTTCAAAGCATACTTTTCCTTCCTGATATTGTTGACATCATCTCCCTCTTGTCTCCCCTGCCCCTCAATAATCTCCTTCCTCCCAACCCATTTTTATATTTTCTTTCCCTTTAGGTTCAACAATCTTGGGTTATATTTTCTGGAAAAACACCTTCAAGAGGGTGAATCCCAAAGGCCGTCAAAGGGTTGCTGGGATAAACGTGTCTTTATACAGCATACCGGGCATTGATGTGCCAAGACGTGGTTTGTTTGCCCACCAACAGTACCCCACTCTTGGCACAGCAGTTTTCTTCTTCCTCAGACACTGTACGTTGTCAAGTTTTGATTTTTAAGAGTTTTTATAAACCAAAAGGGAAATTTACTGCCATCAAGTAAAGGCTTACTCATAGTGATCCTATAGGAAAGAGCTGAACTATCCCTATAGATTCCCAAGGCTATAAATCTTTACAGTAGCAAACCTTCATCTTTCCCCCTCAGAGTGCCTAGTGGGTTTGAATTGCTGACCTCGTGATTAGCAGACCCACATATAACTCACTTGGTCACCAGCTGGCTACATGCTGGCAAGCTAACCATCAGCTCAGCAAGTCAAATCCATCAAGTGCTCCAGGAGAAAGACGAGGCACTCTCATCCCATATAGATGTACAACCTTGCAACCTTGGAAACCCAAAGGAGCAGTTATACTCTGTCCTATAAGAGTGTTATAGGATTGTAATCAATTCCATGACAGTGAGCGAAAAAATTTTGTAGTTCTGAAAAAAAAACCCACTTAAAAATATACATTTACTAGAAATGTTTTTAAAATACAAAAAAAAAAAATAGAATGTTCAGGTATTCTAACTTTTCTCTCCCATCTACTTTACTGTTTTCACAATGTTCAGAATATTGAATGGATCTAAGATTTTCTTAGTACTAGCATTCATGCTTAGAGTAAGCTGTAAGGACTTGCTCTCCTTGGGCTGGCTGCTCTAGCCTTCTTCTGGTTCCTAGCCACTGTCTCTTGTGGCAGCGTCCCAGATACCTGGGACCAAGAAAAACACGCTATCAGTTTTTATCACACTTAGCTGACTTTTTGCCACTTTCTGCTGAGAGCCCCTGAAAAATAACAACCAGGTTGGCAGCCATTTTACTGAGTTGGAGAAGAAAAGAAAGCCAACTGTATGCAGCCTTCCTGCATTTGAACGGATTCAAGTCAATCCTACGTGTAATTTGAAAGCACACCCCACACCAAGCACACAGCGCATAGAAAGGGATAAGAAACTGCTTTAGGCAGTTTGCTTCAGATGAGCCAAGGAGTCGCAGCATATTGTGATACGGGAAGTTGGCTTGTTTGTCCACACTGAGCTATGCTAATGTGCAGTCAGCCATTACTCTAAAGAGGATCGACGCTCTTGTTAGCCATGTCAGCCCTTGGTTGCAGAAGGTGGCATGAGAGCCCAGGTGTCCCCAAAGGCAACCAAGACAACAGCAGAAGGGAGCAGACTTTCCAGAAGCACTCTGCATATTAGTAAGTTAGGGAATCCTGGCGGTGTAACTGTTAAGTGCTTGGCTGCTAACCGAAAAGTGGGCAGTTAGGACTCATCCAGCACACTCCACCAGAGAAAGACCTGGCGTTCTGCTCCTGGCATGCTTAACTAACACCAAACCAAACTCACTGCCATCAAGCCGATGCCGACTCAAAGCGACCCCCTGTGAGTTTCCCTGGAATATAAGCTTTAACTTCTACGGGTGGTTCTACTCTGTCACATGGCATTGTTATGGGTCAGAAGTGGCCTGATGGCACCAAATCACAACAGAGATATTAAAAAATGTAAGCTTTTAATGTTGTATTAGTTTGGAAATTATTTTCAGTGAGTAGCAAAATACCACTAGCAAAAAGGCATTTTATTTTTAAATCAGTTGCAAACCTGCACGAAAGGTTACCATGACAATATGATTTTACAGTTGAAGGAACACCGTCAACAGACCAGCAAGTCATTGAGACTCCAGTGTGATACTGAACTCCACTAGGCATAATAGCATTGATTCACCCCAGAAGGATATTGTAAATAGCAACTAATTAATTGGTGCAGAAACTGAAAATATATCATTGAAAACCAGAAGACAGATAGGGGTAGCTCAATGAATCTGTTGGGTTTTCCTGAGATTTCTGCTGAGTCTTCTGTGGTCAGAGCTACCGCCATATTTGCAGTTCTGTTTTTTGTACGAGGCCATGAGGAATCGCAACCAGCTGGCACAGCCGGCACCTAGATTCTTTTGAAGTACCTGTGCTTGCTTCCTCACCCACTACTGAAACCTGACAACCTAGCGCCGGCAAACAGAAATCCATCTGTCAGGGAAACCATCTGCATTGTCCAGTGAGAAGGCGAGGGTCTGTCACTTTGGAACTGCGACCAGAAGAGATTTGTGCTTCCACCCTCCGGCACGGCGCTTTTCTTTCCCATATGTCCATAGCATCCATTGACTTCTCTGACTCTTTTTCTCTCCTGTCTCTCTTTTAGGCTTCGTGAAATCAAGTACTGGCCATGTAAAAACCTTCCCCGAACAACTTACAGTTCTCTTTCACATGGTTACGATCACAAGACATAAAGACAAGGTTTAGGTTATCAAATTCTCTCAGCTGAGTTTGTTTGAGTCAATGTGCTCCCTTACTGGTTCCTTTCTGTGGCTTCTGGGGAGACTGTTCCCCAGGGAAAGCTTTCGCCCTTTTCCACTCTGGTACACCTTCTACACCCTAGTGGGTGTTCATAAGCCTAAGCAATTCTCTCGGGGCTTGAGGTTGATTTCATGATGCCATGGTGTTTGCACTTAGCCATCCCAAACAAGGGAAAGCTGATAGTTTCTTTAAGGTCTTGGACCCTTCTAAAGAAATGTTTTGATGGTTCAAAACTAGCCAATTATCATCCTTCAAGTTTTCTTTAGTTCTAAACCAGTAAAAAAGATTCACTGTGAGCAACGTAGAAGACGACAGATAGATTAAAAATTCTTATTATTATATTTACATTTATAATGTTACCAATCTGTATTTGTTGAGGAGCCCTGGTGGCATAATGGATTACGAATTGAGCCAGGAACCACATGGTCAGCATTTCAAACTCACCAGCTGCTCCAGGGGGAATAATGAGGCTTGCCATTCCTGTAAAGATTTACAGCTTCAGGAATCCACAGGGACAGTTCTACTTTGTCATATAGCTTAACTGTGCGTCAGAATCAACTCAATGGCATTGAGCTTGAGTTTGGGTTTTAATACTTGTTGAAGGAGACCTGCTGGCATATAGGATTACTCATCAGCCTACTGACAAGGTCAGTAATTTGGGCCCACCAGATGATCTTTTAGAGAAAGATGAGGCATTAAGTTTACAGCCTCAGAAACTCTATTGAGAATTTTACTCTGTCCTATAGAGTCACTATAAGCTAGAATTTACTAGATGGCAATTGGTTTTGTTGTCATTGTTCATTGTTTTGATTCATATGTACTGATGTTTCTTCAGTGTACCTTATACAAATCTTTTAGCCCTCACCTTGAACCTGTGGAATATTTTTTACCCCCTGCTTTACTGTGAAGTCTACCATTCCTTGACTTCATACTCTAAGACCTATTGATTATACCTACTTAGCTCCATATTCGAGGTCAATACACTAGTTCAAGTCACTACTATACTTCAGTTAACCTTTATAGAAAGCATTATCTTTTTCATTATGGCTCCTATCCAATTAATTTCCTAGGCAGGATCCAGAATTATGTTTTAAAATGCATATTGATTCATATTGCTCCTTAGTGTGAATTTCTGGTATGCAAAATACTGAGAGATGACCTACAGTGCACTGTCTATTCTGACCTACCAACTTTTCTACTATCATCTTTTCCCAAGGTGTCTTTGTTCAGTGCACTCCAGGCTTAAGGCAGTCTGTCCCTTTTAGAGCATGCCACATTGCCCCCTTACATGTGCTATGTGTACAAGTTTCTCTGGAGGACTCCCCCAGAATTTGGCTGGTTACTCTTATTCCTCTTTACACCTCTGATAAAACACACTTTCTCAAAGTATTCCAATTTGTCAAGTTAGGTTCGATCTAGCAAAGCTAGTTTCTTCTGCTCTACTTTCTTACAGTGGTGATCTATCTAAACCTATTAATTGTAGGGTCTGTTGATGAAGCAAAAACTTTATGCAGAACTGTTAACCTAAGGATTTGTAGTTTGCATTCACTCAGTGATCTTGTGGAAAATTCCTGGGGCTCTGCCTGCATCAAGGAAGGCATATGGAGTAGTTTTACTTCATATATACATTGAGTTTCCACGAGTCAGAATTGATTTCCTACCAACCAGCAACAGCATAGTTAATATACCAATACTTGCTGTTGTGTGTCATTAAGTTGATCCACAGTCAGAATAACCCTATATGGCAGCGAAGTAATATCAATATAAGGTTTCTTCGAGTGCAATCTCTATGGGACCAGATTTCTTGGTCTTTTTTCACTTGACACTACTGGTGGGATTGCACCACCAACTTTTCAGGTAGTAGTTGAGTGCTTCGCCAGTGCACCATGTACCTAAATTTACACCTATTTATAACAGTTGGCCTATTATTTTGTAATCCTATGGTGCCTTGTGTGTTGTGCTGCTGGAAGCTACACGGAGAAGGAATAAGTGGACGACTTTTGAGCCCCTGGAAACCTTATGCATAGCAGTGAAGCATTGTCTGGTATGGTGTTAGACATGAGCCCCTCTGCATGGGAGGCCCTCAAAATAAGGCCGGAGAAGCTGCCTTTCCAAAGTAGAGTCAACTTTAAGATCAATATTCTAGGCCTTACTGGGTTGATATTGATGGTAGTAATCATTTTCAATCAAATAGGCATAAGATTTAAAATGCTGGAAGAACAAACTGGAGTGGCATTGCATTCATTGTAAAAAAAGAAGAAGAACATTTGTAGATGTATTTTGAAGTATAATACTTTAATGATATGATAATAGCTACAATCTTATAGAGAATATAAGTGAACATGCCTACCATTCAAATTTACCCAGAATAACTTCAGCCAATGAATAAGAAATTAAAGAATTCTACCAACTTCTTCAGTTTCAAATTGATAAAATATATAATCAAGATATATTGATAACTAGCGATGATTAGAATCCCAAAGTTGCAAAAGAAGGGAAGTAATTTAAAAATATGTCCTTGATGATAGAAACAAAGCTAGAGATCCTATGGTACGTATTTGCAAGAGCAATGACTTCCTCATTGCAAATACCTTTTATTCAACAACGTAATTCATTACATTGTTGGAAAGAAATATTAAAGAACTCAATGTTATCATCCAAGACAAGGCCAGGGACTGACTATAGAACAGACCATCAATTGCTAATATGCAAGTTGAAGAAAATGAAAACCTTCCCATAGGAGTCAAAACAAAATCATCTGATACTAGACACATCTCAAAAACAGTGTAACAAACTGAACACTAATGACCTCAACTAGACAAGTTTTAGGGTGACATCAAAAACATCTTACATGAAGGAAGCAAAAATTCATTAGAAAGAGAAGAAAGAAAATATCAAACTAAATGTTAGAAGAGACGTTGAAACTTGCTCTGAACATAGGACAGCTAAGAAAAATGGAAGAGAGGAAGTGAAAGAGTAAAATGAAATATTCTAAAGGTAGCTTGAGGAGATAACATTAAATAAAATGGGCAAAGATCGGGAGTTAGCAAAACAAAAATGATGTTCATGCCCAGCATATATCAAATTAAAAGAACTGAAGGGGAAAAAAAATCAAGTATCAAGTTGCATTACTGAAGAATTCTATATGGTAAAATGATATACCGGTAGTTATTCCTATTTTACTAATGGTATTGAAGTATGAATTCCAAACTGCTCTGAAGGCATTGGCCAAAAGTAAAATTCCAGGGATTGATGGATACCAATTGAAATGTTCAATGAGCAGTGCAAGGAAATTTGGAAGACAGTTATCTGTCTACCTGACTGAAAGGCATCCATATCTGTGTCCATTGCAGAGAAAGGTGACTATAAAATGATGAAAGTATCAAACAATATCATACAGCAGTCACATTTTGCTGAAGTTTATTAAAAAAAATAAGGTTGCCTCATGACATCAACAGGGAGCTGCTAGAAATTTAAACCAGATTCAAAGAAGGATGTGAGACTAGGAATATCCTTGCTGATGTTAGATGGATCTTGACTGACAGCAGAGAATGTCAAAACTTCTTTTGTATATTGCAAAAAGTCATCTGCCATTGTGAATCATAAACTACCAACAACTTTGGGAAGAACAGGAATTTCTGGGCATGTAATTGTGCTCATATAGAAACTGTACATAGATGAAGAGATGCCTTTCCCGTTAGAGCAGGGGCTGTTGCACAGATTTAAATCAGGAAAGGTGAGTGTCAGGGTTGTACCCTTTACCAAGCTTATTCAGTCTGAGCCAATGATCTTACAGACTAGACTATATAAAGAAGATCCGAGCATCAGGATTGGAGGAAGCTGCATGAACGTCTTGTGATAGATGAAACAGTCTTCCTTGCCGAAAGCAAAGAGTACTTTAAAAAGCTTATGAGTGGAGCACAAGGATTACTGTCTTTAATATGGATTATACCTCTGTGATATCAGAGGCAAGTAAACATTTTACCGAAGATGATCCAACAATGGTTGCAGTCCATTGACAGGGAACTGTCAGAGGTTCAGGCTGAATTCAGAACAGGATCGGGAACAAGGAATATTGCTTGCATTACATGGATCTTGACAGAAAGCAGAGAGTACCAAGAAGATGTTTATTTATGGTTTATTTACTATGCCCAGGCACTTGACCATGTGGATCCTAACAAACTATGGAAAATCTTGAGAAGAATCCTAAAACACTTCATTGTGCACATGAGGAACTTGCTCGTCAATGAAAAGGCAGTTCTGCAAAACATCACGAGGGAATGCCGCATGGTTTGAAATCAGGATAGGTGTGCAACTGGGTTCTTGTTCTCATTGATTCAATCTGTGTGCTGAGCAAATCATCAGAGAAGCTGGCTTGTAGGAAGAAGAATGTGGCATCATGACGGGAGGAAGTCTTATTGACAACCTGCGCTATGCAGATGACAAAAACCTTGCTTGCTGAAAGTGACGGGGACTTGAAGCTCTTGATGAAGAGCAGAGATCACAGACTTCAGTGTGGAGTACAGCGGAATGTAAAGAAAATAAAAAACCTCACAACTGGTAACATGAAAAGTGGAGAAAAGGCTAAAGTTGAGGATTTAATCTTTCTTGGATCCACAGTCAATGCTCCTGGAAGCAGCAGTTGAGACTTCAAAAGACAAGTTACACGAGGTCAATCTGCTGCAGAAGACCTTGTTAGAATTTTGAAAAGCAAAAATATAACTTTGAGGAATAAGGTGCTCCGGACCCAAGTCATGGTATTTTCAATCTCCTTGCTTGTGAAAGTTGGGCATTGAATAAAGAAGACTGAAGAAGCATTGTTGCATTTGGATTCTGGTGCTGGAAAAGAATATTGCAAATAACCATGGAGTGCTTAAAGGTACAAAGGGTTCTGTCTTGGAAGAAGGTTGGCCAGATGGCTCCCCAGTGGCGGGACCATGGAGGAAGATAATGGCAAGACTTTGTCTTACTTGCCTCAGTCATGTTGTCAGAAGGAACCAGTCCCGGGAGAAGGACATCATGTTTGGTACAGTAGAGGGGCAGCAACAAATGAAGGCCCTCAAGAAGTGTCACTGATACCTTGGCTGCAGTGATAGGCTCAAGCATAGGACCACTGTGAGGTTCCTGTACCGAGTGGTGTGCTTTTCTGTAGTTCACAGGGCTGCCTATGGGTCAGACCCAACTCACTGGAACCCAACGACAACAAAATACCTTAATGTACAAAAATGTAAAAAATATCAATAATAAGCAACAATGATAAATGGAGACAAGATGGAACTTGTCAAGGATTTTTATTCTTCTTGGATTCACAATAGCACTCATGGAAACAGCAGTCAAAACATGGGATAATGCACTACATTTGGTACATCTACTGCAAAAGACGTGTACAGTCTTAAAAAGCGAAGATGTCAAATTGAGGAGTAAACTATGCCTGATATAAGCCATGGTATTGTGAATTACCTCATTTACCTATGAAAGCAGCGCAGTAAATGAGGGAGAATGTGAGGTAACCGACCATCTAAATTATGGAGTTGGTGACCAATATTGAATATACCATGGACCGACAAATAATGATCAAACTTGCATCAGATGTATAAAAGAGGATGATGAGACTATATCTCATGTACATTTATGAGTTATCATAAGAGATTAGGTCCTGGAGAAGGACATCGTGTAAACAGCATGTCAGTATAAAAGAGAAAGACCCTAAGTGAGATAGATTTTTACAGTAGCTTCACCACAGGGCTCAAGCATACAAATCATTATGGCGATGGAAAAGGACCAACAATATTTTATTCTATTGTTCATGGGTTACTGTGAGTGTGAATTGGCTCCTTAACAGCTAACAATGATATGCTCATGTATGTCATATCATATCACATCATATCAATCACATCATATCATATATACTGTACTTTTATCTTCACAGATAGATTTTTTGCCTCAGCTTCTTGCTGATTAATATGTATGTCTGGATCTGTCATAATTTCCACTATAAATCCAAAATTACTTAACCTTTCAGGAGAACAAAGGCATTTTGAATGTTTTATTTAAGACTCAAAGGTCACAAAAACCAACCGAGCATAGTACCGTGTATTTTATTCTCAGAGCGCTGCCCACATTTGCTTTTTTCTGGAACTTCTGATTAGCTACAACCCAATTTAAGACTCTTTTCACTTAGACTCTGCCAACCAAGAAGATCCCAATGAATACAGCAGTCTACTGCCCTCCATTCCGGGGATCCCTCAGTTCATCTCTCACTCCCCGGAGTGATCATTTAGCTCCCCATGAAAAAGGCAGGCACATTTTCTCTGCTCTAGTGTCTGTCTGCTTGTCTCCTAGGGGAAGCAGACAGGAGCCTTGGTGGCATACTCTTTTTGAGTTGAGCTGTGATCACAAAGGTCAGCCATTTGAAACCATCAGCTGCTCTGTGTGAGAAATATGGGGCTTTCTACTCTCATTAACAGTTAAAGGTCTTGGAAAGTCATTTCACCTGTCTTACAGGGCTGCTATTCATTGCCATCAACTCGATGACAGTGAGCAGAGTGTCTACTTACAAATGTTGCTGCATTATATACCAATTTACACAAGACTCTCAAGCCACTAGGATCGATAAAGAAGAAAACAAATAACAACAACAAAAATCTTTGGAATTTATATGCATGTAACTTTTATTTTTCTTTTACATTTGTTTAGTCCACCGATGATTTATTTAATGATTGTCTCTTGACTAGTCTCTGTAAAACAGAACAACCCTATGATGTTCACATTTAGATCTCTTGCACTTAGCACCATACCTGGGGAATTAAAGGTAATGTGTGACTAATGTTTGAATGCATATCATAAAGTAGTGAGTGGTGGGGACAGGACTCATGCACAATTATGCATCTGATTTTTAAAGTGAAAAATTTTACAAAAACCATGACCAATGAAAACATTGTGGCATGTGGATATGTATATGGCCTCCCATGGAACCAATTTGTCTTTGTGAACAAAGGTATACATAATATTTTTTATAGATGCTTTATCTTGGAGACATGGCTTATAATTCATTGATGGTCAAGTGATGTGAATACTAGCGACCTTTCTGAGGACTTAAAAATAAGGTTCTAACTTATGTCTTTGCTTAAAGAAAACTACCGATCATTTCTTACCCTAAAATCCACTTTCTTGTACCATATTATCAAAATCTAGCATATAGAAGGAAAGCACTGGAACTAGAAAACAATAATATCCAGTACGTTTATATTTTAAAGAAATTAATGGCAATCCCATGCAATCTCAAGAGATGGTTTCTCAAAATGAATCAATCCATATTATTTGGGTAGCTGTCACTTTGCCTCAAAGCTTTCTATGTAATCTTGTATCAGGAAGGACACATAATAGGACAATATGCAGTGCTCTGACTTTGCTACCATGCAGAGAACTCAACCTCTGCCATGGAGTCATCACGACGCGGGCAATCCTGAGTGCTGCAAAAGAAGCTGCCTGTGCTCTGTGATGGTCCAGCTCATCTAGCGTTCAAATGAGTCTCAGATAAGAGTCATTTTTTACATTAGCTTCTGGTCTCAAATGGTCAGTGTTTATTCCACTATTTGTTAATTTACTAGCAGGTGATGTGTTAAATAACACTCAATTATCAGTGGTAATGCTACTATTTTTTTAACTTACTAGCAGTTTTATTAAACATTTTAAAATTGAAAGTAATACAATTATAAGGTATGCTTTACCATAAATTTAACAGTTATTTTTCCTTTTAAGAATTTATTATATGATAATTTAGAGTGGTTTGAAAATATTTAAAAAGGGGAATTTAAAGAAATCTCCCAATTCATAGATAGTCATAATCAATATTCCATCACATGTGAACTTAAGTATGCGTACATTACTACTATATCATATGAGAAAGTTTAGAAATGTTTTTACATCCCTTTCATTCCGTGTCAAATGCCATGCTCAACATATATACAGAACTCACCTTGGCTTCCTCAGAATGCTGGGATTTCCACTTAGCACAGGGGTGCTCAGCATTAAGCTGTCTCTGTTCATGTGATGGGGTAAGAAGAGCATAGTGTTCTTGTCAATAAGTGCATTATTTAGAGTCTACTAGGCTTGGGTCCGAACAAAGAGGGCTGTTGTGAAAAATAGTAATTATAATATTTTTTCAAGAGCCAAGATTGTGGGCCACATGTGAAATTGAGTTATCAGTCAATTTTGTCATTATTTTGAAGTCATAAGATTTTGTGTTACTTATTCAAAGATTTATTTATCAGGAAGAACAGAGTATCTTAGGGTTCTCTAGAGAAACAAAAAAGAGAGCGAAAGAGTGTGACTTTTCAGAACTGCTGCCTGTGGTTGATTGTGGGGGGGTATTGGGAAGTCCCCAATTTGTAGGTCAAGTGATGGACTAGAAACTTCTGCAGGCATGTACCCCCAAATCCACTGGTCAGGTGGTGAGAGGAATGAAGATAGGAGGGTTCCAGAAAAATGTGGATTTATAGTTTGGAGGAAGAACACGCTCTGGAGAAACGTCCTTTTTACTTCTTTAGTTCTTCCACTGATAGATGGAGCCTTGCCTACATTATAGAAGGTAAATCACTTTACTTGAAGCTAACGAATTCAATCACATGTAATTTTTAACAGCAATTTGCTTAATGTTTTACTCAGCCACTGAGCACCATAGCTTACTTATCCTTATAATACAAACCATCAAGGAAGAATTCCCAACCAGAGGATATTTACTCCAATAACATGGTGATAATATTCATTTTATCAGGACAGACGTGTAGCCTATCTTTCCAATTATCTCTATTTTTCCCTATTATGCTTAGGACAAGCTCTTCTACTTCTATACTGAAATAGTCGGTTTCTCTTAGCAATTTCTAGAGAATAACTTAGCAAATTTAATTAACAAAATATATTTAAATGTTCATAGATAGTATATTAAGATTCAGCAATATAATTAATTACTTAGTATGCCCTTCTACCCATTGTCCTCTATTTGGTGATCTATTATAAATTCTAATCTCTACACCTGTTGTCACAATCCCATTTTGAAGAGGTGTTTACTATGCCACGGAGACAAGATTGTTCTGATGTATAATGGCCCTACATGCAGCCGTACAAACTGAGCCATCCTTACAATTAATCTTGTGTTTGAGACCATCGTTGCAGTCAATGCGTCAATCCATGTGGTTGAAGGTTTTCCTCCTCTTCTTCTTTACCAAGCATGATGCTCTTTCTTAGAAGCTGGTTTCTCCTGATAACACGTCCAAAGTACTCGAGAAAACATTTTGCCATCCTCACTTCTAAGTAGCATACTTGTATTTCTTTCAACTCAGATTCATTTGTTCGTTTGTCAGTCAATGTACTTTCAATTTTCTTTTCCAGAGCCATGCTACGTTTGTCAGTCAATGGTGCTTTCAGTTTTCTTTTCCAGAACCACACTTCAAATGCACTGATCCCTCAGTTTTCTTTTCTCAACACTCAACTGTAACATGCATATGAGGTGATTGAAAATAGCATGGCTTGGGTCAGGCACACCTTAGTTCTCAAAATGACATCTTGGCATTTCAATGTCTTAAAGAGATCTTGAACATCATATCTGAGAATTAAAGTGGGGTATATTTTGAGTCACTAACCTGTTAGAGGATGTGGATGAAGTATGATCTTCAGAAGTAAAAACCACATCTTCATCAAAACCTGGACATGGGCAACAAACCATATTAGTGACCTCCTTGTCCCAATGAACATGTGCAGAAGTCTAGTGCTGAGTCACTGATGATGAACACAAATCAGACATCAGTTACCACCCAAAAAATATCGCTGCCCCCGGACTTGGGGAGCCATCTTTATGTGAATCACATATGCATTTTGGCCTTCTTAGTCAAAAAGCCCTGCTTCATCTTTGGGTCGGGACCCTGGTGGTACAGTGGTTATGTGTTGCACTGTGATCCTCATGGTCCTCAGTTTGAAACCAACAGTAGCTCCAGGGGAGAAAGACTGAGCTTTTCACTCCTGTAAAAATTTACTGTCTCAGAAACCCACCGGGGTCACCATGAGTCAGCACTGATTTGATGGCAGTGAGTTTGTTTTTGGTTTTTGCTTTTGGGTCTTTTGCTCTTTTACGCTTCTTCTTCATTTGGCTTGCTTCGAATCTAGCTTGCCTCTAGATTATCTCCAGACTAGATATGGTCTATCATCTGACCCGATTCACCAGCTTCAAAAGCTTTTTGGATGATGAAGATCCTCAAGATGGCTGTCTGAAATTCAAATTTGGAAATTACCAGCATCCATAACTACATAAGCCATGTATTTAATAGTTTGTGAGTTCTGTGACACATTATAGTAAATTTCGGAGAACTGGCACTTCACGGGATATACTAAGTGGAGGAGTAGTGGTTGATGGAAAATGGAGTGTTATAACATTTTGGAAAATTTAGACATTGGGACCATTAAGCAATTGGTGTTTCTGCTTCGAACGTCAAAACTTTCCTATCATGCCAAAGCTGCCACTCTATCTCACTAATTCTCTTCTCCACTGCCTTCGTTCCACTTCACTAGACAGAGTCGGCTCCATTATCAGAAAGTGCTGCTAGTTGCTAGTAAGATTTTGAGGAAGTTGAGAGTCTTTCCAGTCAGGAAGGTGAATGGGTAAACTAGAAGTGACAGTCAATGAATAAAATGCTTGAAAGCCAGATTTTGGAAGTTTTGAATGAATATGGATGATTTGCTATATTATTTTTCATTCTCAACTAGGTGAGGACTAATTTCAAGGGAAAATAATAGGTATAGCTAGATCTATCTAGTCATAACTTCATATGTTTTTTTATCCTGTTAGTTGGGCAGGATTCTTTTATGATTTTTGGGAAAAAAATGAGTTGAAGCACAAAGAGTCCACATAATGTGTCCGAATGGTGGAACCAGGACTCTAACACATGTCTTTTGATTCCGAGTACAGTGTTCACTTGGTTTCACTGCTTGTTTCCCTCTTCAGTTCATCCACAGGATACTCTGTGAAGTTCTGTAGGTAATTTGAAGATTCCCCACAGGACTTGCTCTCAAAGTACTTCCTGTTTGAAGATCAAACTATTATATTCTTCATCTGCCTCACTCTGTCCCCACAAAATTCTGTAAGCATACAAATGCATATGCATATCTACACTCACAAAGTCTTATTTTGTACTATATTTGTAGGAATGTATTCTCTTAATATGAAAATTTCCCAGAGGGGAGTAGGCAACTAGTTGCCTACATTTGTGATTGTGATTGTGTGACTGATAAGATGACATCTTCCCTCAAATATTTCTCTACCTGCCTGTTGAGGTGCCTTCGTTTCCATGATTCTCACTTCTCTATATAAGAGAGCTAGAATTTATCAAAATGCTATTCAATGATCAATGGAACTAAGCTATTCATTCAGGAATTTCAAAATCAATTTCATGGATTAAGCCTTTAAAATTTGATGTAAACTAAAATGAGATAGACAATATCAGAGTGCAGTGGAGAGAATTAGAGGAAAAACTGCCTACTGGAACTTTTGTGTCCATTTTCCTCAGTATTTATAGGAGTTTACATGCAGAATCTTCATGAAGAATGTATTTCTAGTTGAATGAAAAATATTAAGGTTGAATGAAACTTAAATCTTGCTTTATTTTCCTGTATAAAATTGTTATTGGCATATAATAAATGAACCATACAATTAAATGGTATAAGTATATTAAGAGGTGTGAAACCACCACCCCAATCAATATTGGAATATTTTTTCACTCTTTTATTAATTATTATTAGCTCCCATTAGCCCCAACCTCTGAAGACATAGCCCTAAGGAAGTATTGATCTAGTTATTGTCTCTGGATTACATATACTGGATTTCATAAACACAAACTCATACAAAAATACTACAGCACAAAATAAGAGAAAAACTCCAAACCAAATGAAAGTGAAAGATCATAGAAGCTAGAAAAAATTAAAACTGGGTAAAGGGGGAAAGAAATGATCAATAATATGTTAAATTTTAACTTCAATACATCTCTAGTACCAACTCAAATGTCTCAACCACCTGATGAATCACTGGAAGCACTGACTCATCACAGCCAGGAAATCTTAAAGACAGGAAGGTGAAGCATGTCTCAGTAAATCTCCTTGTGGCTTGTCAACAGGAAGACCAAGGCAGAGAGTAAGAGAGGAAGTTCCCAGAATCTTCATGAGAAGGCCATTCCCACAAGGAGGCATCCTCCAGTTCTGACCTTATTGACAGGCTAGATTCCACCTCTTCACTCTTAATACCTTCAAGTTTACAGGAGATGATGTAACTACGACACTAGTTCTCTTCCCTTTCCATAAAAATATTCGTAGTAATTAGTCTTTGTTTTTAAAGAATGAAGTTGGGACTTGTATTGGACTTATTTCTATTTATACATTGATTTGAGTAGTATCCATATTTTCACCAAATTAAGTCTTTCAAGATATGAACATGAACAACAAAAGCCTTGAAAAGAATTGGAACTCCAGAAGAATTCATTGTGCTCATTTGGAAGCTATTTACGAATCAAGAGGCGCTTGTCCAAACAGAACAAGGGAATGCTGTTGGTTCTCATCATACATCTTTAAGAAGAATACAGGATCAAGAATAGAGGAAGGCAAATCACCCGACTATTGCTCTTGCTGTTAGATCAGAAAATTAAGACACAGGAAGGCCAGTAGTGGGAGGCAGGATCCAGAAACAGAGTTCAAGTATACCAGTATCTGTGGAGCAGAAATCCCATGGAGTGATTTGAGGGCTTGCTGAAATGCCTCAAGTTCACCGTGTCTGTCCACACAGACTCTGCTAATCCCTCACCAGTTCCACGGAGATGGTGCCAACCACTCCTTCCTGTACTCAAGGTTTGAGACCTACAGCTTGCAGCAGTTTTCCCAGACTGCTCTCTATAGGTGGTCATAAACTTGGGCTTGTTGAATGCCTCTGTGAACTAGCCACAAGAGTTCATACCAAGGGCTTTTCTCTGCAATTCTTCCCACTCCTGCCTTCTCGGGCTTTGCATTTCCTCTTCCCAGCCAGGAGCAGAGCAACTGCATCAGCCAGCCCTTTTCTCTTTCCACTCAGCTCCCTGCCTGCCGGCCTGGGTAACAACAAATCATCAGACGTTAATTTGCTGCAATTGAAGAGCCCCAAGGGTATTTACCTGTGGTAAAGCATAGATCCCTGGATCATAGCCTTCTGAGCTTTGCAGGAGGAAGCCAGGGTGGTGCAGGAGGGCAACCTGGGCAACTCAGACCCAGCGGGTCCCAAACTCACTCGACTAATTTGGTTCTCCTTCTCTGGGGCACAGTGAAGCACAGCCCCGATACCAGGGCACCCTACAAGCCCATTATATTAAAAAAATAATTTAAAGAACTCTTTAAATCTGAGGCTGTGTTCCTTTGTGTAACTTTGAATATAAGCCACCAGAATCCTGGTCTATTAACATAGCTGTAACACAACAAACAGGAAAGGCCAAGTGGAGTTGAGAGCCACAGCCCAGCCCCCAAACTGGTTCTACCAGATAGGGATGTGACAAAGAGTTTTAGAAAGATTGTTAATAGAGGCCAGAAGTCGTTTGCCTCCAGTGTGCAGCCCTAGACCTCATGGCACCCCCACCAGTCTGCCCCAGACCGGCAGCCACAGTCTGCCCTCCTGGCCCAGCAGCATGGTCTGCCAACCACTGCCAGCCTCAATCCACCCCACCCCGACCCCCACCCTGAGGAGTCCCACCAATGCTCTCTGTCAAACCATGATTTATCCTCATCCAATTGGCCTACACAGTGCCACCCATGTGGCCTGCAACCATCCAGGCAGCATCCCCTGAAAGGGCCATCCAACCCAACCTCCATAAAACAGAATAGGCTACGATGAGAAGAAAACCCTAAGGGACAATGTTACAGCCAGACCTCCCAAGGCAGTTGGCTACAGGCAGATCAAAGAAGCATTCCTATCAACCTCCCAAAGAGAGAGCCCAGGCTCTTTGACCCCTAGGAAAATGGCACCGAGCACCTCCTAAATGACATGCAGACAGAAAATTGCTACAACCACCTCAATGAAAAATCAGGAGAATCAAAAGGTAATGTCAGTGGAAGTCCTGAACTTAATGGCATCCGTAGAAGAAGCAGACGTTGATCTGCCACAGAAAGAAATCTTCAGAATGCTACTTGGATTTATATAAGATATGAGGAAAGCAATACAGAAAAACATGAAATGATAGAGGAGATAAAGTTCACATACCAAAGGAAAATAAAAGAGCTAAGGGACAAGCTAACAAAAGCAAATAACAAATTCACACACTTCATCAACAGACTAAAAGCTGAGAATCATACCTGTGCCGTTAAGGATTACCAGGAAGATTTTAACATATGAGAAATATAGTCCAAAAAGATAATCAGAGAACATGAAGACAACCTGGGAACAATGACTGATGCTGTGAATAGGAACATTAAAATAATTGGACTACTGGAATGAGGCACAACAAAGAAGTCAACAGCAAAAAATATCAAAAGAATTCTTAGAGGAAAACTTCCAGAAGTTAATGAATGACAATTAGAAAATCATTCAGGAGGCTGAAAGGACACCAGCTAGGCTGAATCCCATAAGAATTCACCAAGGCATATAATAATTACTATTCAACTTTGAGGAAAAGGAGAAAAACATGAGTAGGTAGGGGAAAAAGGCAGTCACCTATAAAGGTATCCAAATTAGAATATGCTCAGACCTATCAGCAGACACCATGAAGAAGAGGATATGTAAGGTCTCTCTCTCCGGGACTAGATTTCAGCCTTGGTCCTTGACTCCGCGCGAGAAAGATTTCACGCCGAAGCCGGGCTCATGAGCCAAGTGAATTTAATGAAAGTTCAAAGAAGCATCAGGTTTTACGCGGCACCCATAGGATTCCTTTGACCATGCAGCCTGGCAGAGACTGCTCCAGGACACGCAAGGATCTCTCCCCTCCCACGAAGACGACCAGACTGCACAAGCAAGCCAAAACCCCTCTCTCTCCCTCTCAGTCCCTGCCTTTTCAAGGGTTCCCGGGGGAGGTGTGGTGAACGACCCCAGGTTGATCCCATTGGCTGAATTGCAGTCACCTGGCCCAGGTGGGCTGCTCCAGGTGTAACGCCCATCTGGGCCCACCGGCGGGAAAATCCAGCTTTTGTCCTTTGCTGGCTCTCCTGGGCATGCATAAATGGACTTCCCAATTCTCTAGGCTAAGCCACCTAACAGAAAGAGTGTAGGACGATATTCTGAAGGTTGCAAGAAAATAATGTAAACCTAAGAATACTCTACTGAGCCAAATTATCTATCAAGGTAGATAAAGAAGTAAAAGTATTCCTGGGCAAGGAAAAATTACGAATACGTTAAAAGAAACCTAGCTCTATAAAATATTCTTACCAAACCAGTATGGGCATCTCTCACCAAGCACAAATAAGAGCCCACCTCATAGGGCAACTCCACCCCTGGATAACATTAGTTCAACGGTGAAAATAAGGCAAGAATAAAACCCCCAACCACACATGCACAACACATTGATAAGACGGCAGATAGGAAATCACTCAACACAAAAGGTACGAGATGACATCACAGAGTCCACAGATGGATGTAATCACTATGAATATCAATTGTACTAGCCCATTAAAAGATAGAAACAGTCTGGCTTAAAAAACACAACCCATCAATCTGCCCCCTAAAATGATATGTTTAAAGTGTGCAGACAAAAGTATGCTGAGAATCAAAGGTTGGAGAAAAATACACCAAGCAATTGGCAATTCATACAAAAAAAAGCAGGGGTTTCAACCCTAATCTATGATGTAATTGATCTCAAGGTGCAAGCCATAACGAGATAAGGAGCGGCAATGTACAATGCTCAAGAGATCAGCAGACCAAGAACTAGTGAGCATAATAAACATATATGAATCCAAGGAGAAACATACAAATTCATCAGTCAAATGCTCCAAAAGATGAAAAAGAGAATCACAGGGACAACATTCCAAGAGAGTTCACAGGAACAGAAGCTTAACAAGGAGGCTTCAGATCTAACCTCTACAATTAGACGACTTGACCTGATGGAGATTTTCAGATCTCTCCACCCAAATGTAAACATAAATTCAGATTAATTTCAATCTGCATGACACATACTCAAAAGGAGACCACATGCTGGGGCACAAGTTGAGTCTATGTACATTCAAGCACATGGAGATCACTCAGACTTCTCTCTTGAACCACTAAGTCAGAAGTCTGAAGGATGAATAATTCTCTATGAAAAAAAGAGTAGGTGCTGGCCCAGATCAGCTACAAAATTAGGAAGTTTTTAGAAACCAGTGAAAATGAGAATCCAATGTACAAAACCTTTGATAACAGCAAAGGCAGTTATCAGAGGAAGTTTGATGGCAGGAAATGTACACTTAAAAAAAAAGAGAGACTTTTGATCGATATATGGGTACACAACTTCCTGCAATTAGAGCACAGCCAACAGGTCAATCCTACTAATGGCAAAAGAAAAGAAATAATAAAAATGTCGGCTGAGATACAGGAGAGGGAAAACAAGAAACCAATTCAAACTGTCAATGCAGCTAAAAGGTGTTTCTTTGATGGGATGAAGAGAAGCAATAGATTGTTGGCTAACTTAACCAAAGGAAGGAAGGAAAAATTTCAATACGTGGATGAGGGATGACACAGAGGCCATTACAATGAACTCTAATGAAATTAAAAGGCTAATTACACAGTACTATGAAGGCCTGTACTTCAACTCAATAACATGGAATATATGGACAAATATTTGAGAAACTATCCCTCCGTAGATTAGCCCAGATGGACATCAAGAACCTCTTCCAATAACCAAGCACAAATTGAAATATCTATGGATATGCCCAACCAGAAAAACAGTAGATTTGTGCAAGGAAAGCTATAGAACATTATTACAAGAAACCCAGAGTGACCGCTACAAATCAAAGAATACTCCATGCTTGTGGATTGAAAGGCTTAATATAGTAAAGATGTCAGTCCTGCCCAAAGCACTGTATAAGTTTAATGCTATCCTGATATAAATACCAACATCTCTCATTAAAAATTTGGAAAAACTGACTGCCAACGTCATGTGGAAGAAATCCAGAATTAGCAGAGAACTCCTCAAGAAGGACAAAGTCTGAGGGCTTGTGTTCCTTGACTTTAGAACTTATTATCCAGCCACAGTGGTCATCAATGGAAGAGAGTGAAAATCCAGAAATGAAATCAGCAGCATAGAGACAACCGATCTTGGATAATGGCCCCCAAAATATCCAATGGGAAGGGGATGCCATCTTTAACAACTGGTATTGGATAAAATGGATATTTATCTGCAGAAAAATGAAGCAAGACCCTTACCTCACTCCATGCACAAGAATAAACTCAAGGTGGATCACAGACCTCGACCTAAAAATCCAAACTATTAGGAACATCAATGAAGAAATTGGGACAAACCTAAGAACGTTGATGCAGGAATACATAGGCTATCAGAAATTGGGAAGGACATGAATACAGAGGAAGCACAAATTGACGAGCGGGGTATACAGAATATAATACACCTGTGTACATAGAAATCATGTTCCAAAGTAGTAATAAGAGAGCCCGCAGACTGGGAAAACATCTTTAGCAATGACATAGTAGAGAAAGGCCTTATTACTAAAATCTACAATACTCTGTACTTTATAATAAGAAAGATAGAAAAATAAGCCCATTGAGGAGGTGGGCAAAGAACCTGAAGAGAAGTTTCACAGGGACAGAAATCCAAATTGCCAATAAACCTAAGAGAAAATGTTCCTGATCATTAGCCACCAGGGAAATGCAAATTAAAACAACTATATTATACCACCTAACACCCTCAAAGATAGCCCAATTCAAAAAATCAGAAAGCAGTGCATGCTGGAGGAGCTATGGTGAGATAGGAACTCTCATCCACTGCTGGTGGACCTGTAGGTATAAACAGTCATTGTGGAATCAATTTGGTGATACCTAAAACAGATGAAAATCAAGATACCATATGATCCAACAATCCCTGTTCTGGGTGTACATCCAGAAGGGGTAAGAAACAGACCATCATTGTGCAGTTCACAATCACAAGGAGTTGGAAATAGCCCAAATTTCCTTCAACAGACAAATGGATTAAAAAGCAGTGGTACATACATACAATGGAGTACTGTGCATCCCTGAAAAGCAGTGATGAGTCCATGGGACACTTCGTTCCACGGGAAGGGTTGAGGGAATTATGCTAAGCAACGTAAGTCAAGCACAGAAGGGTAAGTACAACGTGTGTCCGCTGGGGTAAGCTTAAAAAGCACAAGGGGCAGAGGGGGAAATCCACTAAATGCGATAATTCCTGGGGCAAGGTCCAGGCACTCTGGCAGGCGCCAGACCCAACCAAACTAAAAAGGTAGCCAACTAAAAAGGAGGGGGAAGGGGGAAAAAAGGAAAGGAAAGCATGGAGGATAATGGACGTACAGGGAACAAACATACTTGGGCATGGGTATTGTTTATGTCTCCACAGGAAAGGGAGAGAGGAACCAGAACTCAACTGATACACCAAATCTTGAGGGCAACACACCAGCATGATGCACTGAACTAACAGAGAGGTCTGCGGGGCCGGCCCCAATCCCAGCTATCGTGACCTCTCCCCCCCGCCCCCCAGAAGATTGTGCTACAGAGGACAAAATTGAAGATACAGCCTGGGGAGAGGGGTGGGTCTGCTCTGACAACATGGGAGCAAACAGAGAGAGAGGCCTGCACCCTGGCTCACCAAGGCCTGAGGACGATACTCTAGCTTGCAGCAGCCAAGGCACAGATAGGACGATAGGACCCGCCCCACCACAAGACATGACATCCCCTCACTGACCCACAACGCTGCAGGGGACAGCATTGGAGATATGGTTCGGGGATTGTGCCCTGTCTGACACCCCACCCCTCCACCCCTGGCAACACTGGGCAAAATATGAATAGATCACAATAGAGCAGTAAAGGGAGCAAAGCAAGGAAGTCCACAAGGAATCCCCAAAACAGACTTCAGACTTGGAGGCCAGGACTTGGCACCTCATCAGACTTGATTGGAAAACATATATAAGGGTCAACAGACAGACCTGGAATTATTTATAGGCCCCTTTTTATTTTCTTCATTTTTCAATGTCTATTTATATACAATAGAAAAGATAAATAATCCTGAGGAGAAAACAATGCGACTAACAGTTCCTTGGGTACACGGGAGAAGGGGAGGTAGGAGGAAGGGCAGGGGAGCCAACAATTGTAGGACAAGGGAACAACAAGAGATAAAATCAATGGTGAGGAGGGTGTAATAGAATGCCTGGTGGGGTTTGATAAAGTGCAATATAGCAAGAGGAACTACTGGGAGCTGAATGAAAGTAGAATATGATAGTGGGACAGGAGAAAATAAAAGGAAATAGAGGAAAGAACCAGGAAGCAAAAGACATTTATAGAGGTATAAATATAGGCATGTATATATGTAAAGACACTAATATATAATGATAGGGATACAGTTTTATGTACATACATTTATATGTTAAGTATCAAGGTAGCAGATGGACATTGGAGTTCTACTTAAGTTCTCCCTCAGTGCAAGAGTACTTTGTTCTAATAACCTGGTATTCTGTGAGGCTCACTTTCCTGACATGATTACTGAAGTCAAAATTGGTGCATAAGCAGTTGTGGTGAAGAAAGCTGATGCTGCCCTGCTATTACAAGATAAAGCATCTTGGGACTGAAAAGGCTTGAAGTTAAACAAGAGGCCATCTAGCAGGGAAGCAACAAAACCCACATGGAAGAAGTACAACAACCTGTGTGATCATGAGGTGTTGATGGGATCAGCTATCAGGCATCAGAAGATCCAAAAGAAACAATCACATTCATGTGAACAAGGGGGGTCAGAGTGGAGACCTAAAGCCCATCTGCAGACAATTGAACATTCCCACACAGAAGGGTCACAAGGAAGGGAAGAAGCAGCCAGACTTCAGTATAGCATCTATGAAACACACAACATTCCTGTAATTCTTTAATGCTTCTTCCCCTCCACTATCATAAGTCCAGTTCTTTCTAACAAATCTGGCTAGACCAGAGCATGAATACTGATACAGATGAGAGTTCTCAACATATGGAATCCAGGACAGGTAAACCTCACAGGAGCAATAATGGAAGTAGTGATACCATGAGGGTAGAGGGAAGGTTGGGGGAGAAGGGGATAAAGTGGGAACCAATTGCAATGCTCTACATATAACTCCTCCTCCCCCCCCCCATGGTGAGGGGGACAAACAACAGGAACGTGGGTGAAGGGAGACAGTGGACAATGTAAGATAGGAAAATAATAATTTATACTTTATCAAGGGGTCACAATGGTTGGGGGGTTGTAAATAAAGAGGAGCTGATGATACCAAGGGTTCAAGTAGAAAGAAAATATTTTGAAAATGATAGCAATACATGTACCAACGTGCTGGGGCCTACCTTGCTGGAGGGGTGGCGGCAGCTGAGGCCTGACTTGTCAAGTCCCAGGGAGACCTGGGACCTTCCCTGCTGGGGAGTCTGGGTAGCTGGAACCTTCTTTTCTGTCACTGGGGCCACTGAGGCCTGCCTGGCCATGTCTCAGGGACAGGTGGACTCTTCCTTAATTGGAATCGATAGCTGCTTTTATATACTTTGTTAAATTAAGGATCATCTTGATAATATAAATTACCTCTGCCATGTAAATCCAGATAAATGTATACACATGTTTTGGGGATAATTTAAAAGGATTTTAGATCATATGAACCTCATCCACTGATTTCAAGTTCAGGATAGTTACTGTTGATAAAATGACGTCCATTTCTTAGAAAGGGGCTGAAGGACCCTTGGGGTCTCTCCCGGTCCTTGTCCTCAACATTTCAATGTTTCCGTGTGGACACCTTTAGTATTTTAGTGCTAAGAGCCTAGCCTCAGGAGAATGACATAATTATTCAGCATTTAATTAGTTGCTGTTTACCGAACAGTATATTATATGCACTGTTATAGAGGCCTGGGAGAGTGGGTGTCTAAGGCATACAACATCAGCTCCATAGAACTTACATTTCAGTGGAAGAAACAGTTAACAAACAATTATATCAGCTAATGAAGACCATGCTTTCAGGTAGGCCTATATTCATTTTTTTTTGCAGGATTGGTGAAATACATCTGAAGAATAAGTAAGATAAATTTTAGAAAGTAGCTTATTTTGGACTGAGCATCAAAAATGCTTCTCTTTTGTTAGATTGAATTGCTGTATTAGCATCTGTGGCCATAATGTCCCAAATGCATTACATCAACTGGGAGAACTTACAACTTCTAGCACTTCACCAGTTGGTAAAGTTATTAATATTTTTCAAGGAAAATCGGGAATAAACACTGTGGTTGAGTGTCGATTCTGAGCTTGAATCCAGCATTTGAATCTTCATTCTGCCCTTTCCTGGCTGTGTGGTAGTTGGCAAGTCACTTCATCGCATTAAGCTTCAATCCTTAAGGCTGTTTCTACTGTGAAGCGAATAGTTTTACCTATATAATTAGATTGTTGTGAAAAATAGGTTAATAAATATGAAAAGCTTTCATATTGTCTCTTGCAATATCCAGTCTTGAATTTAATGACTTTTTTGCAACTGCCCAAACTAGTGATTAAAAAAAAACCATTTTATTTGCAACTTTCAATTTTGTGGCTCAGAAATATGGGCCGAGCTATGCGATAGCTTTTCCTCATTTTTTTGCTACATTAAGCCAAGGCGCTGGGCATCCTTTCCCAAGTGGCTTAATTCACGTATCTGGCACGTTGTAGGAGTAGCTGGAACCCTGGGACTGTTTGTCAGAATCCCAGAACGTGACCTGTTCAGCAGCCTGTCTCTAGACAATCAGGCTTCTTAGACGGCATCTCAGGGCTCATAAGTAAGTATTCCAATAGAGAAAGTGTAGACGTGAAGTGGTTTTAAAGGGCTGATGGTGGGAAGCATCACACTGGCATTTCTCCCGTATTTGACTGGTCAAAAGTAGCACAGAGAATCCCCAAATTCAAAGGAGAGGAATATGCAGGATAGAACTCAGCTACCCACGGGATAAGTCACAGAGACCTTGTTGTTAGGTGTCCTCAAGTTGGTTCCGACTCAGAGACTCTGTGTAGCAGAGAAGGAAACACTGCCCGGTCCTGCATCACCCTCACAATTGTTCTTCTAGTTGAGCCCACTGCTGCGGCCACTTGTCAATCCGTCTCACCCAGGCCCTTCTGCCTCTTCCCCGCCCCTCCGCTTCACCACGCATCATGACGGCACGTTCAAAGGATGTGAGACAAAGTCTAGCCATCTCTGCTACTGAGGAGCATTCTGGTTGTCTTCTTTCAAGGCTGATTTGTTTGTACATCTGGTAGTCCAAGGTACTTTCAATATTCCTTCTCCAGCACCTTAATTCAAATGCATCAATTCGTCCTTAGTCTTCTTTAGTCAATGTCCAACTTTTATATGCAGATGAGATGATTGAAATTGACCTGGGTCAGGTGCACCTTAGTCCTCAAAGTAGCATCCTTTCTCTTCCCAACTATGAAAACGTCTTGTGAAGTAGATTTACCCAATGCAATGTACATCTGATCTCTTATCTATTGCTTCCATGCACATTGATTGGGGATCCAAGCAAGATGAAATCCTTCAAAGCTTCAATATTTTCTCCATTTATCATGATATTAGCGATTGGACCAGTTGCAAGGTTTTTGGATATTTACAATGCAGTGTAATCAATACTGAAAGCTGCAATCATGAATTTTCATCAGCACGTGCTTCAAGCACTTCCTCACTTTCTGCAAGCAAGGATTGTTAGTGAGTCTTCCTCTAGCGCTGATGCCACATTTTTCTTCATATAATTCCTTTCTCTGATTAGTTTCTCAGAATACAGATTGAGTAGGTGTGGTGAGAGGATACAACCATAATGGACACCTTTCTTATTATGAAGCATGCAATATTCCCATGTTCTGTTCTCACAACTGCTTCTTGATCCACGTACAAGTTCCACATGAGCACTATCAATTTTTCTTGAATTCTCATTCTTCTTAAGGTTATCCATATAGTTTGTTATTACCCAGAGTCTACTTCATTGGAATCATCAACAAAACACAGAGAAACATATTTCTGGTATCATCTGCTTTCTGACAAGCCCCATCTGACATCAGCAATGATATCCATTATTCTATGTCTTCTTCTAAATCCAGGTTGAACCATCTTTAATATGTCATACACATAGAAATTATTTGATGAGTCATTCTGTAGTCTATAATCACTATCTCTTTGTTTTCCTCCAAATATCATGACTATAATTTTTTGTCAGATTGTAATAGTAAAATTGAGTTTAGCATTGCTTTTCTTTACTTGGTTGTATATTTGAAAATAATCCATATCAGTGATTGCAGATGGAAACTTAAAAAGAAATCTGTCCTACACAGCCCACTGAACATTAATTGGGGGAATATCCCTTCCAGGATAGCAAAGCTTTATATTTATGCTACAAGTAATATGAACTTGATTTCAATTATTTATTATAGCCCATACTCTCACTTATATTACTACACAGAGTTGTATATGTTTCTTTTCCAGAGACCTCGAATTTAGAGAAAAAAAATTGATGTCCGAGTTCATCAAAAACAAACAACAGTCACATTAGTAAATAATGGAAATTTCTTTGACTCATAACCACTTGACTAACCTCAGGCTGTTACTTCTTTCTCTCCCTGGTTCTGCACCCTCAAGGCATTCCAAATGAAGTGGGTATAATCCAGTGCCTCACAAAAAGTAAGATATGTTCACATTTTAAAATTTCTTATAAGAGGCTAATGATTGTGTGGCATTAATCTAAGCAGACATTTCCTATAAGCACACTTATGCTCTGTAAGTGATCAGCAATATAATGGAGATTCTGCATTCTTATCTACTGGGAGGGATCTCTAAAGGAGTATTTATTTGCCTTGGTCAGTTCTTGCTGATCCTTTTTCCTTTTTTATTTAATTTCCATCTGCCCCCCACCAGATTTAAAACTATCCTGGGCTGCATGGTGCTCTTTTTAGTTGTGAAGCTCAAGGTCAATTTAAAGGCAAGTCCCTAGAGAAACGAATATTTGTGCCTGGGTCATCTATTTCCCTGAATCTGTTGCAGCTCTTTTAGATATATATATAAGTGGGAGAAAAATAGATAAGCCAAATCTTCTTTCTTTTTTTTTAGACAAGGGACACCTATAAATGGAGCACTATTAAGCACGAGTTTGTAATATGACTATATTTATTTTGGAGGACAGATTTCTCCGATCATTTTATCCTCTGTCTTGAAAATAAAATGCCCATGCCTTGGTTTTATTTTCTTTCTAAACCATGATAATGCAATCCATTCTCATCTCATTCAACTTCACCTCCCTACCCCCACTCTGGTTCTGTCTCTTGGACACATTTTATTTTAAGTTCATCCCCCACCCGGCCCCATCTTTCCCAGAATTGCCACCTCCCCCCTCCCTCCTAAACTGTTTTAATTTGAGCAGTCAGGCTATTCCAGAAGGGGTATTGGCTGGTGGGAGTATTGATTCAGTAATGGAGCTACAGTTCAATTGTGGTGACAGGAAGCCTGATTTTTTCCCCCCACTTTCCTTAAAGGATGAAAAGATATTTAGTCTGGAAAGGATAAAATTTGTACAGTAAATCACCTGATTTTGCTTGTTCCATTTCTTTTGATTGCTTAGGCAAAACACTTGGCTTAGCAGTTTGATCTAAGTCCACACATCTGCACCTTCTGAATAGCTTTCAAAACGAAGGATGTCATTTCCCCGTTTGAAAAGAAAAATTGGCTGCTAGTGAGTGGGTAGTTGATATCCCCAGAGACTGTCATTCTTCTCCTGGGGGACCTACTCCCATCGTCATGCTGGGCCCCTTACAGACTTTATCTGAAGCACAGCTTGGTGGAAGGACCTCTAATTAGGAGCCTGGAGGACTGGGCTGGATACCCTTTTCTGCTCTCCA
The DNA here is from genome assembly GCF_050624435.1 of Tenrec ecaudatus. NCBI lineage: Eukaryota > Metazoa > Chordata > Mammalia > Afrosoricida > Tenrecidae > Tenrec > Tenrec ecaudatus. Next base: position 276,467,477 of record NC_134531.1, read on the forward strand.
CTACCTGTTGACAGGACCAGGTGCTTAGCTTTCCTTCTGAGGGTTCTCTTCCGCTGCCATTCAAAGCAAGCATGAGGAACGATGCAAGCTCTGGGTGGTTTTCAGTTCAAACTAGGCAAACAGAGTTACAACACGCTTAAACTATTTAATTTGGGGATAAAATTAGAATGAACCAGGTCAAACAAAACACTCTTTAAGTCTTTATATAAAGTAGTTCTTAGTGTCAGTTTAAATCACCATTTCTCTCTTTTGGGATTTTTCTTTGTTACCAAAACCCCGACCCATCTCCATACGTCTACTGATGAGACACCCAGGGGCCTGGCACAGGCTGCAAATATGGAACACGATGAGCCGATTTCCAAGCCTCAGTCACCTTTACGATACACAGCAGCATTTCCAATCAAACTGATGCTCACAGTCCTATTTCTGGCAGCCAGCTCCTCAGCCACAGGGTTGATACAATTTCTTTTTCTCTCAACACAGCACTTTCCCAGGGCATGTAAAGTCTGTGTTAATTATTTTGGCTGTTAGCTGAGAAAGAAGAAAACCTCGCATTTGCTAAATCCAGAATGACGAAGGTAGATTCAGAAGTGCTTTCTTTACAAAGTGGCTTGCACCTTGGAGCTAATGCAAACTTGCTTTGCCTCAGTCCGTTGATCACAAATATCAATGAATCATTTTGTCTTTATTAGCCTGTCTTCTCGGTGGTACAATGTATTTGACTTTCCTTCTGTCTTCCAGGAAGGCGGGGGGTGTGATAAACTGTCATTGGCAGTAAAAGTATTGAAGAGTCTTCTGGAGATGGGGAAACAGACACAAGGTTAGCCTAGCTCCTGAATAATAATAGAAATGGTAGAGATTGAGGGTGCTCCCTCAGTTCCCTCCCCCCCAACGTTTGGTAAAATCTTGCTTTGTGAGCACACGGCCTGTGTGAGGCTAAGGATATGGTTTCATTCATCTTGCCAAGACTCGGCCTTCTTTTCGTTTCCAGGCTCTTTAAAGAGGGACCCAAGGCTACGCTGTCCCTTAAAGATACACATGAAAAGGCAAAGAAGAGACCGGGGTTGAAATCTTGCCTTCTAATTAGCTAAGGTATACGTATTTTTAGGTGAACAGGAGATAATTAAGCAGCTTTTTAAATGTCCACATTAAAAAAAAACAAACCCACAGTCTTAACAATCAGAGCGCTCTTGTCTCACCTCCAGACACAAATTAAGTTAGTCTCCACATAAAGGGAACATTTCATAGGCCTGGGAACCAGAAGCAGTGGTGCAATTCATCAGGCCGGGGACTGCTAAGTGAAAGGCAGTTCGGCTCCACCACTCATCTTCTGGGGCATCATGTAGCCCTCTGCTTCTTTGACGATTTACGGTTTAGGAAACCCTGGGGAGGCAGTTCTACCCCGGCTTATAGGGACGCTGTACGTTGGAATTGGCTTGACGGCAATTCCAGGTTTTGTTGATTTCCCTGTCTTTTCATCGGTTTTCTTCCATACTGCATGTGGACTTTTGCCGTTGAGTCCACTGTGGGAAATATAGACCACGCATGTCTCCTGAGATTATAGGACAACAGTCTGGGCCGAACCAAGAGGATTCTACCATCACTTTTAAATTCAAGATGGAGAGGATTTGAATGGTTCAGCTTAGATCAGCTGAGGAGTCCTCCTTCCATTAACCGTGGCAAAGTGGTTGGTATGGAAACACAAGTGTGGCCGTGCAGACACATTCTACCATCATGCCATCGCTCCTTCTAACAGCGCGATTCCCGGAAGCCCGTGGAGTCGGGTTCTCTAAGGGCATTTGAACACACTCTGGGACCCGAACGTTCACAGGCACACCTCCCACACAAAACCCATCTGTGTTCTGACTTGATCTGCCTTTCACACGCATAGATACCAAAATGGACTTTTCTTTTGGTGCCAAAAGAGGAAATAAGAATCAAAGCTGAGGATGACTAATTAATTGTATTACTGTTTTTTATTAATTCTATAAATTCTTATTGGCTTTCATCATAAAGGGGGATTTTGCTCTTTAATATTCAGTATCTCTCTCTCTCTCTGTCACACACACACATGCACAGACACACACACACACACACACATACCACAAACCAAACCAAATGTGAGTCAATTCTGACTCACAGCAATGCTATAGGACACAGCAGAATGGTACCTTTGGATTTCTGAAAGTATAAATCCTCATGGGATCAGAAATTCTCCTTATTCTCCCAAGGAGTGGTTGGTGACTTCAAAACAGGGGTCCCAAACCAACATGCAACTCACTATACCACCAGAGTCTATGTATCTATCACAGTCTGAAAGTTCATTATGCTGTTTAGTGTGGGTATAACTTTGTCCATTGTCTTGGATACTTAGCGGGCTCCCTTCCATTAGAATCTCAGCAATACATTTAATTGATAATAATTTTATTATCATTTTTATTTTTAACCTTATGGAATTTACTACTTTGAGGATATTGTACCTCCTTTTCTGGGGCTATAATTGTCTTATCATCCCTATTTTCCATGTTTTGTATTATACATTAGTACTTTCATTGAAGATTTTATTTCTGCTTTAACATTTTACCTTTCAAGCAATTGTTCCTTAGTTTCTGTTCCTTTTATGGAGATAGTAGTGTTTCAGGGATAAAATGGTTCTATTTTATCCTCTGAATCTATTGCTAATAAATTTTCCATGTCAGCATAGATTTTGTTTCCTTCATTTCGAGGTTTGTTGTTTGGTTGTTGGTGTTCTGCTGGGTTGGGTTGATTTGTCTTCTGTGTTAGAGAGTGCCCTCAGATCTCTGGTGAGCCTTGAACACGTGCTCATATGTAGGGTATGTGATTTGTTTAATTATAGCTTTACTTTTTTTAAAGAACATTAATGTATGTCTTAAATCAGACAAGGACAACACCGTGACAAAGACATATTTTCCAGATGAGGGAGACCATTAGAATGTAATCATAATGGTATCCAGATATACAGGACTTTAAAAGAGACATGCGGGTGTGGGGGGTGATGTCAAGGAAACCTGTCACAAATGCATGATTGGCAGCAGATCAGTGCATCACTTTCACAGCTGGGTTACTGGATTAGGAATAGGCCCTGATTGGAATAAGTAGGTTATATGTAGCTTTCATTGTCAAGTAGTATTGAGCTGTCCCTGTGGGGATGCGTGCAATCAATATGTTTTGATCTTTATCTTGTACCAGATACAAATTTTCTCCAGTCCAGTGAAATCAACTTGACTGCCAGAATCCTGGGATATGAGGGAGAGGAGATGCATGAATTTGACTATAGATGGATGCATTTCCTCTTTTCAGGACAGCAAGCTTGACTCGAATGTCTGTATTAGTATCTTTCACTCTTGATAAGCTCTACAGTACACTAAAATGATTAAATCTCTTATCCAACAAAAATGAAAGTTGGGCACATGTTTGGCTGAGCAACATGGGAAAAATATCTGCTTCTTAAATAGACTTTAAACCCACCCTCTTGTTCTTAGTTCACAATCACTTGCTATTCTATGCAAATGGTCCTCTTTTACATCCCTGCTTCAAAAGTTTTCAGAAGGTCTCTAATGCAAATGGAATTCTTTTCTTAGCTCTATTCAGTGACAGGATTTAGCTTTCTAGAGTATCTAATTTAATACTCATTCTATATTCCTAAATTTTGTGACTATTAGTTTCTTTCACACACTATATATTCTTGTGTATGCATGCTAAAAATCCTTATTTTAAATATTTTAAAATTGTGGAACTTTTAAACCATGAAAAATAGAAAGGCAAAAGCAAAACCTATTGCTATAGACCCGGTTCCAACTGATAGCAAGCACATGTATCACAGAAGGACTGCTTCCTAGGGCTTCGAAGGCTGTAAACATTTGCAGGAACAGAGTCTCGTCTTTCTCCTCAGGAATGGCTGGCAGGCTCCAGTGGCTGACTGTCTTGTCTGGAGCACAAGGGATTGCCCTCGGTGTCATGAGTTCCCTGCGAGAAGAGCACGTTACATCTCCAGGTACCCATTCTACACAGGTTTCATAAATTGATTGCTAATTTGACTTAACCTATCTCTTCAGCCCTTCCAAAGGTTTACCCAGAAGGTAAATAACTTTTTTTAAATTATGGGTTATACATTAGGCCTAAGTAACAGTAATGAATACAATCTAATGACCAACCCTATGTTCAGTTTTCTTCTATTATCACAAAAATATGCTTAAAATTTTTTATTTTTATAAACTTTGCAGCTATTTTATTTACAAGTATACATTTAACACAATGAAATAAAATAAACACTGATGTATCAAGCTTAGTTTAGAGTAGTGTAACAATAGGTGTTTTGATGATTACATTATTTTAAACAATGAACTACACTGAAAATTAATGCCAGTAAAATTCTTGGTCATAATATTATTAAGAAATACAATATATAATTTGAAAACAAGATTGCTTAAAATTTGAAAATGGAAGTGAACTCATTTGGGCAGTCAGAGTTTTAACATAATCTGAAAGTTTTATGTGTGCGCGTGCAGGCGTGTGTGAGGCTCTGACCCAAATGATGTCTTTCAGGTTAACAGAAGAAAAAAGAAGCATAGTTTATCTTAAGGAAAGGAAAATGGGCAGTTCGCTTCTTCAGGCAAGGTATATCCCCAGTGTCCTCAGGTTCTGCAGTAGGATTACATCACTGAGCAGGAAGACTTTCCTTGTGAAGTTGCATTTTTTTCTGCCTCCAAAATTATCCTTCTGAAGACATCAATAGCAGTCTGATTCTCTTTAGCAGAAGATTCCAAAAAAGCTGCATTACAAGATCCTGCTAAAGCTTTCCCTTCTTCGTAACTGGTCACCCTTTCCATATGTAGATCTTTCTTATTTCCCACCAACATAATGGATATTTGAACTTTCCCCACCATAGCCAACAATTTGCCATGGATAACTTTAATCACCTCAAAACTTTTGATTGATGTAACTGTGTACACAAGAATATGACCATTGATATCTATAGAGTATGTCTGAGGAAAGATGGAATATTCATCCTGCCCAGCTGTGTTCACAAGTTGAAGATAATATTCTTGTCCATTTACTGTGATCAACTTTGTAAAGGTGTTCTCAATGGTTGGATCGTAGGAATCAACAGATTGGCCTTCAGCAAACTGTATTGTCAATGAAGATTTCCCCACAGATCGGTAGCCCAGGATGGCGATCTTCCGGGACTTGGCCTGCTGCATCTTCATGGCCTGCCTGCCCGGCACGCACCTCACCCCTAGCGGCTGCAGCTGTGCTGCGTGGGCTGTGGGCGGCGATGGGAAGCCGCACGGGGCGCTGCGGCGGCTCTCGCGCTCTCCCCTAAAGTTTTTCTTTTTAAATTAGGATTTATACTGTGTGGCTGATTAGCAAGCAAAAGTAGTTGGCTTAACCATTCACCGTGTCACTGCCATATCTGAACTCATTTCTGCAAAGGTGTGCCATAAGTAGGTAAGACTACATGTCCAAGATCAAAGTGAAAATCTTTTGACTAAGCCTGTTCTCTAAGGAAAATTATATATAATGATCCTTTCATGCTCAATGTACTCTGGAAGGTTTGGAAAAAAATCGTGTCCTGGACATATGCATAGAGACAAGTTCTATCACCAAGAGGGCAAGGCCATGGGCAAGTGTTATTTTCTCTGAGCATAGGAGCAGTGTGCAAGAACCAATGGTGCTGAAGGAAAACGCTCAAGCTGCCCTGAAAGAATTAGCCCAAAGCGGGGCTCCAGAGAGTGATGAAATACCAATAGAATTTTTCAACACACGGATGAAGTACTGGAAGCACTTACTCATCCATGCCAAAAAATTTTGAAGAAAGCTACGAGGTCAACTTTAGAGTAGATCAATATTTGTACTCATACCCCCAAAAGGTTACCCCCCAGAAAAGATCCAATTGTAGAACAATATGATTACTATCACATACAAGTAAACTTTTGCTGAAGATCATTCAAGTATGGCTGCAACAGAGCATTGACAAGGACAGGCTGGGGATAGAAAAGGGGATAGAACAGGGGGTGTCATTACTAATGTCACATGGATTTGACTGAAAGCAGAGACTACCAGAAATGTATTTGCTTGTGTTTTATTGACTATGCAAAGGCATAGGCTTGCTGGATCAGAGCACATTCATGTAAGTGTGAAAATTCCAGAACACTTGATTGATCTCTTGCAGAATGTATATAGGGATCAAGAACAAGGGAATACTCTGGTTTAAAATCAAGAAAGGTGAATGTCATGGTTGTATCCTCTCCCCACACTTATTCAATCTTTATGCTGAACAAATAACCAGAGAAGACGGGTTATATAAAGAAGATTGTAGCATCAGGATTGAAGGAAGGCTTATTAACTACCTTTGAAGTGCGGGTGACACACCTTGCTTGCTGTAAGGAGGATTTGAAACACGTGCTGATGGAGATCAAGAGTTGCAGCCTTCAACACGGATTACGATTCAGGTAAAGAAGACCAAATGCCTCATAATTAAACCAACAGAGAAAAGTGTGATAAAGTGGCGGGGGAAGTGAAATTCACAAAGATTTTGCTTGGATCCACAATCATTTCTCATGGAAGCAGCAGTCACGAGATCAAAAGGCACATTGCATTGGGTAAATATGTGGCACAAGAGCTCTTTCGAGAACTGAAAAGCAAGGATGTCACTTTGAGGACACGGGTGCACTTTCCATAGCACTTTCAAGTGCCTCATATGCATGTGAAAGTTGGACCTTGAATAAAAATGACTGACGAAGCATTGATGCATTTGAATCGTGGTGCTGGTAAAGACATAGGTGCTGCCAAAGGAACAAATTCGTGGTGCTGCCAAAGAAACAAATTTGTTTTGGAAGAGGTCATGTCAGTGTACTCCTTAGTGGGAAGGGTGGTGAGACTTTGCCTTACATTCTTTGGCCATGTTGGTAGGAGAAACCAGTCCTTGAAGAAGGACATCATGCTTGGTAAAATAGAGGGGCAATGAAAAAGAGGAACGTCTTCAAACACAATGGCTGAAACAATGAGTTCAAGCATAGCATAATGTTTTAGTCTGTTGTGCATCTGGTCACTGAACGGAATCAGTGGCACATAATAGTAAAGCTATCTCTCTACGGGACTGCATATGTCCTGCTTTTCAACAGGCCTGAGAAAGATCCACCCTTCCTCTCCTTCCATGTCTTTACATAAGGAGAGAATTATTGGTTGAATAGAGGGTCTCTTCTGGTCTTATGGATTTATCTTACTGACTTGATGGCACCTAATAACAGCAGCAACAACTGATTTCCGGGTAGGCGACTCCTCTTTTTAATGACAGTAGCTTGATGCATTGCTTCACGACACTGCTCATCTGCTTCAGTTCAGAAGCCCAGTCTGGGCTTGACATTCTCATTTCAAATCACTGTAATATACTTAGGACACTCTTCTTGGGGCAAATGTGGGATTCAGTGACTTTGGGGTTGAGGGAATTCCTATCACAGAACTGTATCACTCTTTAGTGACTTATGTGGCCACTTTCTAGCCCCAGCTCCATCTCTCGGATCCTTCTTTAATTCCTGTGTGACTTGATGCTTGAAAAATACTATTTTAAGAGCTCTTTCTGTATGGCATCTATACTTCTTCAGTTTTGTTAAGTTTCATGGCCACTCTGTTCCTACTTTTTTTCTATCTTCTAGGGGATACATCCCTTTTATAATTTGTTATAGCAAACCACCCAGCTTTTAAGCATTTATGGATTTATTTTACATAATTTTATTTCTTGTTTTTAGAAAAGGGATTAGAGAAAGCAGGAAAACTAAATGTGAGAGTGGCAAGTCATTTAACTATTATTGTAGATTTCTTAAAATTCTGTCTTTCACTTAAAAAATCTACTGACTTCAAGCTTACAGAAAACAAATTTTCAATAGAAAGATATACGACAGGTAAAACAAACCAGCATAGTCACATTTATTCAATACAGTTCTAAACAGCATTTTGACTATCCTCAAACTGGAAACAGCCCGACCATCAATAAAAGAAGTGGATAACCACATTCTATATACTCACACATTGACAACCTTTACAGCCATAAAATTGGCAAACAATTGCTAGTTATAATAGATATGCCTCTCAAAGTAACATAAATAACATGCATCAAAAATAAATAAAATGCATCAATATTGTTTATATTATATATTATAAGATTCATTTAGAGAAAGTTTAAAAATAGGCAAAACTAATCTATGGATTTATGTTTCATTAGAGTGGTTTCTTCTCTAGAGAAATGAAGATGGTGACTTATAAAACAGAATCTAAAGTGAGCCTCAGGTCCTGTTTATTAATCAGGATTGGGGCTTCAAGGATGTGGTCAGTTTTTGATAGTTCATCAGATAATATATTTATTTGTGCTACTGTTCTGGATATATATTATATACTACTTCAGGGAGAAAAGCAAACAATAATGGTCCCACTTTTTCTAAATGAATACCATTAGATTCAACACAAGCCCTAAATGATTCCATTTATTTAAGAAATAGTTTTCCTACCACTTGTCTGTCAGTTTGTCATTCTGTAGTGGCTTGATTGTCACTATGATTCTAGAAGCTATGACTTTAGTGTTTCAAAAACCAGCAGGATACTCCAAAGGGAATAGGTCTCAGCAGAGCTTCCAGACAAAGAACAGACTATGAAGAAGGAATACGCTGTCCTCTTCTGAGCAAGGAATTAGCCACTGAGAACCCTGTGAACAGTAGCAAAACGCAGTCAGATACTGAAAATATCTTGAAGAGTAGCAGAAAATTTTTGTATATAGTCCAATATAGGCATTAGTAAATTGAAATGAACTGATTTGGCCAACTTGAATCAGATTATTGGTTTACTATGCTAAGAATCTCCGCAGGTCTGTCTAAATAAGATTGGCTTGATGAACTATTTGGAGGAAAAACAACAGGACTGACAGTTCCGGGGGGACATGGAATAGTGATAGGTGGGGGGAAAGGGAATGGTGCTAACAAGCTCAGGGACAAGGGAACAACAAGTGATCCAAATTGGTGGTGAGGTGGGTGTGGCAGGCATGATAGGGCATGATCAAGGGTGATGTAACTAAGAGGTATTGCTGAAACCCAGGTGGAGATGGAGCATGGCAGCGGGACAGGACGAAATTTAAGGGAAATAGAGGAAAGGGCTGGGAGGCAAAGGGCATTTATAGAGGTCTAGACAAAGACATGTACATATGCAAATATATATATATGAGGTTGGGGAAATAAATAAAAAAAGAATGACAAATTCAAGAGAAATAGCATTGCATCCATCATCAAATCAGTACATTTCAAGATCTCTCTTGAAGTACATGTATTCTGTGATAGGATATCTCTATGTATACAAAGAAATTCAGTCAATACAACTACTATTTATAGCTGTGTACCAATCACTAAAGCTAGTGATGCAGAAATTGAAGGATTCTACCAATATCTTCTGTCTGAAATTGACAATATGCAATCAAAATTTATTGATAATTATTGGTGATTGGAATGCAAATACATTTTTTCAATAGCACAACTGGTGACTGTACACATGGATTTCTCCAGATGGAGCACACAGAAATCAAATTAATGACATCTATGCAAAGAGTATCAATAGCTAAAACTAAGCCAGGGACTGAATGTGAAACAGACCATCAATTGCTCATATGTAAGGTCAGGTTGATGTTAAAGAAAATTATGATAAATCTATGAGAGCTAAAATACCACCTTGCATCTATTCCTGAATGTTGTGACTGCGTCAAGAACAGATTAGGTGACCCAAATACCAATCGCAACAGATGCAAAGAGCTGTGGAAAGACACTGAGGAGATCATGCAGGAAAAACAAGAGTCGATTATGAAGACAGGGAAGAAAGAAAAACAGCAAATTGTCAAAGGAGACTCTGAACCTTGCTATTAACCACAGAGTAACTATAGCACATGGAAGAAATGATGAGGTCAAAGGAATGAACAGAAAATTTCAAAGGGCAGAACAAGAAGCTTACTGTATATACTCAAATATAAGCTGACCCATGTATAAGCTGAGGTACCTAATGATTACTTGGGAAACAACAACAACAACAAAAAACCGGATTGACTCGAGTATAAGCCTAGGGTGGGAAATGCAGGTTGTGGATTAACACAGAGACCAGAGGGGAGAGACGGAGCGCAGCCACAGACACATCCTTACCAGTTCAGCTGCCGGTGTAAGTGAATCACTACGGGTGCTTCTGCGAATTGGAGCCGTCCACGTCATAGGACGGCTCTGATTGGTTAGATGTGAGTAAACAAACATTCAAAGCCCTGCAGTGTCAGCGGGGCTTTGAATGAACAGCGGAGAAATGGTAATCACCCACGAGATGTTACACCTCGCTGGGGTACCACTGACCCGTGTATAAGCCGAACCCCAGTTTTTCAGCACATTTTTTTGTGCTGAAAAACTCGGCTTATACACGAATATATACGGTAAGTCTAATATTATAATAAAATATGTAAAAACCTAGAGTTAGGAAACCAAGAAGGACGCACATGCTCAGCACACCTTAAACTAAATGAATTGGCACCCAAATTCAAGCCTGGAGTTGCAGTATTAAAAGATTATATGGACAAAATATCAAAAGATTCTGGAAGCATCAAAATAAGATGGAAAGCATACACAGGTCACTGAACCAAAAACAGCTGTATGACGGCCTGCCACTTCAGGAGGTCGCATAGAAACCCGAAGCCATGTGACTGGAGGAGGAAGTCCAAGCTGCACCGAAGGCAATGACCAAAAGCAAGAGCCCAGGAATTGACGGAATGCTAACTGAAATGGTCCACCCGCTGATGAAAGACTTGAAGTACTCTCTCATCTATACCAGGAAATTTGGAAAACAGCTACCTGGCAAACTGACTGGGAGAGATGCATATTTATAGCCATTTGAATAAAGGTGACCCAACAGAATGCGCAAATTATAAAACAATATCATTGCTATCATATTCAAATAGAATTTTGCCGAACAATATTAAAAATTATTGCAGCAGTACATTGACATGGAGTTTCCAGGGGTTCAGGCCAGATTCAGAAGAGACAGCCTTTCCCCAAAGGGCTACCATTACTGATGTCAGATGCGAATGTCAGTGGAGAGCAGAGAATAACTGATAGATACTTACTTGTGTTTTGTTGACGATGCCAATGAATTGGAATGCATGGAGCATAACAAACTATGGAAAGCCCCAAGAACAGTGGGAATCCCAGAACACTTGTGCTCATGCAGAACTTGTGCAAAGAGAACAAGGGAACACTACATGGTTTAAAATCAGGAAAATTGCCCATTAGGCTTGTATCCTCTTAACATTCTTATTCAATCTGCGTGTGAACATATCATCATCTGCATGGTTGTTGGTAGATGCCATCCAGCTGGTTCTCAATCACAGCGACCCTACAAATACAGCACACTGCCAGGTGCTGTGCCATTCTCAGCATTAAGAGTATCTTTATATATTTTCTGAGGGGTTTATTTTCCAGCACTGTACAAGTTTGTTCATAAAGTTTTCTGTGGATGCTTTTTCTGAAGTGGTTCATCTGTTTCATCGTCCTAGTCTGTCTTAGTCTGGCAACTCCATCGAAGCCGATCCAGCATCGGTGTTCCTGCTAATCTTTGAAATACGCACAGCATACCTACCGGCATCATAGCGAGACGCAAGCCAGCCAGGATGAAAGACTGAAAAATGAGTGGTGGATTTACAGAGTCCTCAAACCTTTTCAGACTGCTCAGGGAAAAAATGATCTCATATAAACCCATGGCATCGAAATTAAATCCTTAAAAAATAATTTAATTTTTGTTACCAAAAAATGGAACAACTCATTCTGAAAGTTGCACTTTGCCGGGTGTGTATTATTTCAGGAGAGTTTATCTCATGAGCTATTTATTACTGCATGTGTGGGTTCATTATACTGCTAAAGAAACTTTTGAAAAAAAATTTTTTGCTCATGATCAGACACCATCTCAGGTTAGTAAAATTTGCAAGAAATAACCCTTAAAAGTTTCTATAAAAGGTTTCTCAATGGAAATATAATTGTTTCAAATGTTTAAACTTAATGCTTACATACTTTAGTCAGATTAATGGGGTAATCAAGAAAAAAATCTACAAACTAACACTGTATCTCACTCTAAAACGAAATAACTGAAACTTATGTTGCAAAAACATCATTTTTACTGCTGTAATATGAAATATTTCCCCAACTAGACTTTGCTGCTCTAAAGGGGTATAATGACTTTTTTTTGGGTAAATAAACATTTAAACCAAAAAGGATGTATAATCCTAAATATGCATTTGAGTTTTATATTTAAAAAAATGATTACACTTGTGTATTTCTAGTAAAGGAAACCGGAGAAATAAAAAATAAAAAATAAAGGAAGCAAGAAAAGGCTGGAACAAAGACAAGATTCAGAGAGCAGAGAACTACAGGGGACAGGGCATCTGGTCTGTGTCTTTTTGTGTCTTTACTATCTTCCAGCCAAGGAGCTCACAGAGTGCTGAGGTAAGGGACTAGTGTTTTTCCTCCTACTGCTCCCCCTTTGCCACAAATCCACCTTTTCTCACATTAAAGTGAATGAAGGCAGTTTGTTATTTGTAAATGGTGATCATAAAGATTCAGAAAATGAAGAAATCAAACGACTCAATTTCTTGCTCTTTTAACAACCAGCCTGACTTTTTTAATGTCTTTAAGGACAATAATAGATGCACGCCTTGGGGGGCACCAGAATCTTCACAGTGGCACCGCCCCAGGAATGTTTAATCTGTCAACTGGGCTATTGTACTTAATGCAGCTCAGAAGGGAAACAGTAATGAGAGTAAATTTGGCTGTGCTTGGCTTAAATAAGAGAAAATGGAGTAAGTAAAATTAGTGCTAGAAAAGTAAAGCAAATCAGCTATCTTTTTCATTACAGTTCATCTGTTCGTTTATTGTTCTGTGATGTTGGAAGCTCTCCCACCTGTATTTCAAGGTCAGCAATGTTGGGCATGTTTCAGTGATGTGTCCTGCTTTCAGATTAAGAGCGCCTGGAAAGAATGTCCTAAAGGCTTGGCGATCTTCTTCCAAAAATTGACCAACTTAAACCTCAGCTAATTTTCTGACTAACTTGTGTAAGACATATCAGTGGGAAGAGGGACTTATTAGAAAAAAAGACATCATATTTGGTGAAGTAGAAGTCTAGTAAGGACAAACATGACCCTTGACAAGGTGTGTCACAATAGGAAAAACAATGAACTCCAAACAGAATGGCAATCCTGAAAATATTGATATAATGACACCATGGTTTGAGATAAACACAGTGGCACCTGTATCTATTGCCTCTATCTTATCATTAAATATCTTTTTGGTAAAAGGTTTTAATGACATTTTGCTTTCTTCTTGTATGATGTTCTTGATGTCATCCTATAGCTTGATAGGTCTTCTGTCATTAATGTTCAACTCATCAAATTTCTTGAAATGTTCTTGAAATTCAGGTGTGATATGCCCAAGTTCATATTTTGGCTCTTGTGGAATTCGTTCTAATTTTTTAAAACTTCAACCTAGTGTTTCATATGGGCAGTTGGTGGATTGTCTTACTGTCAGCCACTAGGTTTATTTTTATGATAATATTGAGTTTCTTCATAGTTTCATGCCAGAGATAAAGTCAATTTTATTCCTGTTTCTCTCATGTACTGATGTTCATGGTAACAGTTGCCACTTATGTTGTTGAGAAAACATTTAAATTAGGTTGAGAAAAGATATTTGCAATGAAGAAGTCATTGATCTTGCAAAATTCTATCATGTCTTTTCTGGCCTCATTTCTATCACCAAGACCATATTTTCCAACCATTTCTTCCTCTTTGTTTCCAATCAATGCATTTTGATTTCATGTTTGATCAATGTCAGACTGAATATGCTGGAGTGATCCTCCCATTTACTGAACACTAAAGTGGCAGATTTCATGTTAACTTGCACCTGTGCAACAATGTGGGGTGTACTATAACCTGCCAATTAGGTCACAACTTGATGGCTGAAGGTATGGCTTTTTAACAATAGAGATACTAGAAACTTCTCGCCTCCCTGGCCCCTTTGCTTTTCTCCCTGTGGGCCACTAACCTGGAATCTGAGCATCTTACTCGATCTTCACAGACCTTCAATCCACATGAACCTGCACCCACCAGCCTGTTATATGCTTGCTTCCCACTTCATCTCTTTGTATCATCAGCCTGCAGCTCCCTGAGTTTGAAGAGTGTTCTGGGTAGCATTTGACCTATGGACTTGAATTGAACTGGGCTAAGATGCTTTGATATAAAATTATCCCTTGATAAAAATATCCTTCTGATACATATATGAGTGTCACTCTTTCATTCCTTTGTACACCCCAGCCTAACATAATTAACTTTAGTAGTTTTTGAATATATTTAAATAATAGTTGTATCAGCTGGACTTCTATGTAGGCACATAGATATTATCTTCTCACAGACAGCATTGGACTTCAAGATGGATCTTTAGATATTCTGTTTGATTTTTCAAATAGAAAAATCCCTATTCCTCTTGCTTTTTCATTCTCAGCCTAGTAAACCATATGATTGTCTCTCTCAAAGTGGGCAATATTCGTCCAGTCCAGCTCACTAATGCCCAGGAAGCTCCTTTTTATATGACCCATTTCATTTTTGATGATTTCCAATTTTCCTGGATTTATACGTTGTACATTCCGAGTGCCAACTATTAAAGTATGATGACAGCAGTTCTCATTTTGAGGTGTGCCCCAGCAGCAAATGGAGGTCCTGAAAGGTTTACTTCATCCACACCATTATGGTGGATTGTGCTTTGAGAAGGCCACTCTTCCTTAGTTGTATTTTGAGTGCCTTCTAACCTGAGTGGTGCATTTTCTGGCACCGGAGATGATCATTTCCTGCTGCTAGTCATAAAATTCTCAATGGGATGTTAGTCTGGATCAACTAGAAAAACAAATTCATAGATGCTTAGATGTGTGTGCGAAAGATCTTTGTATAAAAGAGTAATTGTATGTTGAGAAAACATCCCAGCCCAGTGCAGATCAAGATCTTAAGTTCGATATTAGCCCATATGTTCGTTACCAGTGTATAAATTCCTCTTCAGACTCGCACAACACTGCAACGATGCTGAATGCAGGAAGATCGTAGGCTAGTGTGTAAAAGTCTGTGGATCCATGGGAAGTGGAAGCATCTCATTGGTCTCCATGTGGCTCCTCCAGCTCCAGGGCTCTAGCATAGCTCCATGTTTCTTGTTCATAGGAAGACGAAGCAGAGAGTCTGTGTGTCCCACTTCCAGCGAGCTAGTTATCTCCGCAGCGCCTCCAATGAGGTCATCAAGCTGTGACCTGTTTGACAGACTAAACCCCACCCCTTCACTCTTAAGTCTCAACTTGACACCAGATTACGTAACTACCACAAGTGTGATATTGTCCCTTTTCCATTCATAAACTTTTCAGTGGTCGAGTCCTTAGAAGTGAACAGTCTATTCCTTCTGTTCGTTGTCTGAAAGATCAGCTAGATCCTGTTGTCCACGGGTAACCCTGCTGGCATTCTAAATACTGATGAGACCTTCTAGCATTAAAGCCAATAATGAAGAAATTGAAGAATTCTACCAATTTCTTCAGTGTGAACTTAAGCAAACATGCAATCAAGATGCATTGATAATTCTTTTCATTGGAATGTGAGATTTAGAAACCAAGAGGAAAGATACATAACAGAAAAATATAATCTTGATTATATAAATGTAGCTGAAGATAACATGGTAGAATTTTGCCAAGACTATTACTTCATTGCAATTACCTTTGCTTGCAACCATGTAAATGGTGACGATATGCATGAATATCACCAGATGGAATACATTGTAATCAAACTGACTACATCTATGGCGAGAGAAGATGGAAGAAGCTCAATAACATCAGTCAAATCATTAGAGGTCACCTGTGGATAAGACTATCAATTTCTCACGTTCAAGGTCAGATTTTAGCTGATGAAAATCACAACAAAGCTATGAGAGCTGAAAAATAACCCTGATATATCCCATCTGAATTTAGAAAGTGTCTTAGGAACATATTTGATTCGTGGAAAAGCAATGCCTGAGAAAGTGACGAGCTGCGGCATGACATCAAGAACAGCATGCATGAAGAAAACAAAAGAGGACCTACAAGAGAAGAAAGCAAGAGAAGACCTGAGTACATACGACAAGAGACGCTGAAAGTTACTCCTGACTGAAGAAAAGCTAGAGTGGATGGAAGAGATGAAGCAAAGGATCTGAAGAGGAAATATCAAAGGATAACTTGAAAAGCAAAGTATTATAATGAGATGTGCAAAAGTCTGGAGTGATAAGACCAACAGGGAATAACATGCTTAGCATGTTTGAAACTGAAGAACTGAAGAAAAATGTTAAGGTTCAAATGGCAACATTCAGGGACTGCATGGGCAATATTTTGAATGATGCAGGAAACACAAAAAGAAAATGGAAAGAATTTACAGAGTGGTTATACCAAAAAGAAATGGTCAACATTCAGCCATTTCAAGAGGTAGCGCATGTTCAAGAGCCATTGGTGTTGAAGGAAGAAGTTCAATCTGTATTGAAGGCATTAGTTAAAATCAAGGTTCCAGGAAATGACAAAATAACCACCAAAATCTTCCAACAATCTGATGCAATTTAAGAGACACATGTCTATGCCAATACATGGAAGAGACTCATATTTGTGTCCATTAAAAAACAAACTCCTTTTGAAAGTCTGTTGCACTAGATATTTTTGCAATGTTAGAGAGTAAAGATGTCACTTTGAAGACTCAGGTAAACCTTGCTAAAGCCATCACCTTTTCTTTCTTTTTTACACTATACTCATAGCTATGTGGTTTATTGAGGAAAAACAGGTTACCAGTCAGGATTGGGATCAACTTGGAAATATCAAGGACTACTCAGGACTTGGTTCCTCAATCAGGACAGCTTCTTCTCAGTTTTGTTATCCACAAGCAGGCCTCTTTCTCAGACTTTGGCTCTTGCTCTTGGCCCTCACTTTCAGCCTGGCCCCTGACCAGGCAAGTGTTACAAAGCCATTTTTATTGCTGTTGTTAATAAATTATTTTATTGGTGGAATTTCGCAGCTCTTATAACAATCAATTATAACATTTTATACAATTATAACATCAATTGTATCAAGCACATTTGTACATATGTTGCTATCATAATTTTCAAAACATTTATTTCTACTTTAGTTCTTCACATCAGCTCCTCTCCTCCCTTGCCCCACCCCCTTACCATCATGAATACACAGAGAAAAGAACTAGGAGACAAAATACACTTATGTAGGTATACACATAGGCATGTACATATGTAAATGTATTAATATTTAACTATAGGGCTATAGGTCTTGTACATATATTTATAGGTTAAGTATCAAGGTAGCAGAAGGACTCCGGGACTCTATTCAAATCATCCCTCAACAGACCAACACTTTGTTCTAATAGCCTGGCATTCTGTGATGCTCACTTTTCCTCCACAATCGCTGAAGACAAAATGGGTGCATAAGGTAATATGATGAAGAAAGCTGATGGTGCCCAGCTATCAAAAGATATAGTGTCTGGGTTCTTAAAGGCTTGAAGTTAAACAAGTGGCCATCTAGCAGGAAGGAACAAAGCACACATGGAAGAAGTACACCAACCTGGGTGATCATAAGGTGCTGGTGGGATCAGGTATTAGGCATCAGAAGACCCAAAACAAACAACTATTCCAATGCAAGGGGGGCCAGAGGGGAGACCTAAAGCCCTTCTGTAGACAACTGTGTATCCCCTCCCAGAAGGGTCACAAGGATGGGAGAATCCAACAAGACTGCAGTATAGCATTGGTGAAACATACATTCTTCCAGTTCTTTAATGCTTCTCCCCTTTCCCCAACCCCCGTCACTATCATGACCCCAGTTCTACCTTACAAATTCAGCTAGACTAGAGCATGCACACTGGTACAGATAAGAGCTCCCAACACAGGGAATCCAGGACAGATACACCTCTCCTAGCCAATAATGAGAGTAGTGATACCATGAGAGTAGGAGAAAGGTGGCAAAAGGGGGAACTGGTTGCAATGATCAATGTATAACCTCAGCCCCCTATCCCCAGGGGGATGCACAACAGAAACTTGGGTGAAGGGAGACAACACATGGTGTAAAATATGAAAATTAAAAAAATTATCAATCATATTTTCAATGGCCTGATATGCACATTTGGGTTATGTTTGGTTCTCTAGAGAAGCAAATCTAGTGACAGCTGAAGGGAGAAGTTTGTGCCTAGAAAAATGGCTCACACAATTGTAGTGCATTTAAGTCCAACCTAGTTGCCAGGTATTGGGCTACAGGCTTTTCCTGACACACGTGGCTACATGGGGCTTGGTAAGGCGGCAGACCAGATATTATGGAGGGCCTCAGGTAGGTTTAAGGATTGAAAGGCAATACTGTGGGCTTCCAGCACATATCCAAAGAGAGCAGATGCAGGAGTCAGGCCAGAGTGCAAGAGAGAACCTCTGCAGTGTCTCTTTTATAGACAACAAGTCACATTCACAAGAAGATATCATGAGGCGTTGCCCTGGCCCTTATGGAGGAGGGCTTATGCCAAAGATGGAGAGTTCCTGGCAGACCTAGTTGACATAAAACCTAACCGTCACATATGAGAAGTCTGGACAATTAATAAAAAGCTGGGGGAAAATGATGCAGTGGCATTACAGTGTTAGTGAAGAAGACTGAAAGTACCATGGAATTCCAGAAGAACAAGTAGTTCCATCTTGGAGAAAATACAAGCAAGATGCTTTTGAGATGCTCGACTGGTGGACTTCATCAAGGACTTTGGACATGTTATCAGGATAGAGTGATTCCATGAGAAAGACATCATGCTTAGTGAAATAAAGAGCCAGTGAAAAGGTAGAAGCTCCTTGATTAGATGGACTGCCAACTACAGGTCAAGCATAACAACTGTGTGGCATTAAGTCATTCTGTCGTATTTAAGAGCAGAAGCTGACTCGAGGGGACCTAGCAACAACAACAGAACATAATGTCTTCCAGCTCCAAACAATTGTCCTCACAATACATACTTTTAGTTCAGTATGAATATCAACGTAGTTTGTGGTCTAGATAGATATTTGGTGTCAGTCTGTGCAAAAACAGTTTTTAGTGCTCAAGACATTCAGATTTCCAGATGGTTTATTTACAAATAGTCTTTGTGAGGCATGCCTCATGAACCATGTAGTACTTTTAAATGGGCATATCTCAGAGGTTGCAAGTGGGAGAGCAGTCACCTAGACATGTTTTAGATTCTTTAGAAATCAACTTTGAGGGGTAGTAGTTTCACCGTGATCCCAGATTGCAAAGATTAGGTCTGTGTGACTCCCAGATTGATTGCTATAACTAAAATAGCAGTGTGTATGGGTGTTTGCAACTGCTAGTTTGGGGTGGTTAAGGATTTTTTTCAAGGCATGAACTGCACAACGTAAAAGGATCCATTTGAATTCCAGATAGCGTTCAGGGGAGAGGTAACGAATGAGTCATTGGATGTAGGTGGAGTGGTGAGACCACAGAGCATAATGAGACCAGGATTAGATCAGGGACTCGGAGACACAGGAAAAAGGGGGACTGGAGGCCAATTAAAGCTGAGTTCTTCTGGAACAGGAAGAACAACACAGAAATGACTTGCTTTTTCAGAGATCGGTTTCTTTTTCTCATTAACCCAATCAAATTGTTTTATTCAACTCATTAAAGTATTTTGGTAAATTTTTGTGTGGCTAGAAAATTTCTATTGGAAATTTAACCTCTATTTAAGGGAGCAAATTAAAGATTTGCTCATTTTCTAGTATCCTATTGCTGCTTTAAAGGTTACAGAAAGCTTATTTCCTGATTTAAAAGGAGGTAAAATAACTAGGCAAAAAGAGTACAGAAAACCAGTGCCCAATTCATTGTAATTCTATTAAGAATTTTCCCTTCGTAATTGTTTAATGCATGGTGTTCCAACCGCGGCCTTTCTGCCTCAGTTGTGAAAGACTTTCTACTTTAATTCTCCCCTTTCCCTTTCCGCATTGTGGTCCTAGGTGATACGTAACCTAATTTCATTTTTTAGATAAAAATTATTGATTTTCTTTTGGGGAAATCCAAGTTTCACAGCTCTCCCTCAGATAACTAGGACCATTAAATGCGGACCAGAGTCCTTCGTGTACATTGTTTGTGTTACTGGGAACTTCATTACTAAGATACTCTGCTCTCATGAATCCTTTAGCAAGAGAAGATGGCTGGTAGGCTAGACACTACATGCAAATATCCTAAGCAAAGAAGCTGAAAAAAGACAAGGTGCTTTTTCCAGAGCCAACACACACACACACACACACACACACACACACACACACGGAGGTTTTATGAGTCAACCTATTTATGTTGTTTAAATCCAAAGTGAGCAAGTGCGCGAGAAAAAAAGATGGCTGATAGTTTAGTAAATGCCCCTTACCACAGTGAGCTTATGGAATGCTCCTTCTTGTCATGGGACCTTTGTTAGCACTAGGCGATGCTACAGTCTCACTGGAAAACTACAAATGACACGACCACGATGAAAGATGTCTCTGTTTAGTGTTTTCAATTAGCTGCATTATTATAACAGTGCAAAGCAGTGTTGGTTGCTGTGTGCGCCATGAGGCTTGCTCTCCTAGATGAAAGACAAGCACATCCTGGCCTGACAGCAAGGAGACGGTACTTGCAGTGAGGCAGCAAATCTACTAGGCATGTTTGATTCAATGCCTTCTATTACCAAGATGCTATTTGGTTCCATTTTCTCCTCAGTCCTCCCTTGAGCACATTCTCTCATGTCTGGGTTCTGTGGGTCCCTGCAACAAACCACAGAAATTCACACAACTGAGAAATGAATAGACAGAGGTTAGCCTAATGCAGGGTCGTGAGCCAGAGTTCAAAATGTCCAAAAGTCATATCTTGCTTCTACCAAAGATTAGGCAGAAAATAGGGGTATGAATTTCCAATGAGCTGATTTGTGTGAGAATCACCATATAAACCCCACAAAAGATGATGTCCTATATCACACCCTTTACTAAGATAAAATCAAAGATCTCCTGAAGGCAACAAAGAGTGTGACTGGTTCACAGCCTCTGCTAGTGTGGAATCTTAAAGATGCTCTGAAAAAAGCAAACAGTTTGGATTGCTTCACATCCTCTCCTGAGGTCGGTGTTCAATCCCACCCTATTGCTGTCCATTTGTAGAGCTGAGAATATCCTCCAAAATGGGGTATTCTCAGGCATATGAAGTCGAGAATTATAATATATAAGGAATTATGGCTAAACGGGCAGTGGAAGATAAGATAAAATAATTATTTATAAACTATTAAGGGACCAGGGGGAAGCGGGGAGCGGGGAGGGAGGGTGAGGGGAAAAAAAGGGAAACCGAGCTGATTCCAGGAACCCAAGTGGAAGGTGAATTTTGAGAATGACGAGTGCAATGAATGTATAAGGGTGCTTTGCTCAACTGATGTATGTATGGATTGTGATAAGAGTTGTATGAGCCCCAATAAAAAGATTTATTAATTAAAAAAAGGCAAGTTAAAAATATTAAGGAGGAAGAAGTACAATGTTGGTTGCAAGTCCAGATTCTTTGTAGATCTCATAAGTAAAGGCCTCTAATTTTACTGAGTGCAATAGGACCTATGAATCCTGTAGTCAATTCCAATTCACCATAACTCTGTGGATCAGAGAAGAAATTTGCTCCCTAACTAAGCTGGAGCTCCCATAAATTTGCTGATTTTTCAGAAATTTACCACTAAGTTTTTTTTTGTTTTGGTTTGTGTTCATGGAACCTCTGGGTAGACTCAAGTCTAATCTTTTGCTTAATGGCCAATAAAAGACACTGTTTGCAAGACTCAGGACTTCAGTTCACTAACTGCTCTGCCTTGAGCTGTGGCAGAGGACCAGCTGGACGATAAGACCCAAATAGACTCATGATGACATATACAAAACAGCATTATGAGAGACAACTTCTACCTTTGAAAACATGAATCATTGAACATGAGTGGCCTTGTATAGCCTCCTTCAACCAAAATTTGTCAGTGCCAGCTATATGCATGGGATTATGTGGACATTGTCATTTTAAACATGTATGTGAATCTATATTCTCTCTCTTTCTTCAGAGAGAGAGTAATAAAGCATATATAGGGTCTATATATAAGGATGCATACATAGGGTATCCCTTTATATGGTAACTAAAATGTATTGCTACAAAACAATAGAAACCTTCATTAAACAAAATATCATCATATGAAAAAAAGAGTCATATAAATTGATTACTACCACTTCCCAACCTGGATTATCATACTTGGAGAGAAAAGGCGATGTATGTCTTATGTTTCCTAATTCTCAATGTTTAGTAGGATCTTATTCACCTAGAAAGTGCTCAGTTATCCTGATGAAATCCTACAGGTAAGGCAGTAGACACTGCCTATTACCATCCACTATATCAAATCCATGAAAATAAGTCTACCTATCAAATGAACTTTTTAATCTCTAAATAAATTTAATGCAAATATACTAGTATTTCTTTAATACCAACCTAGCTATTCTACATTGTGTTGTTCTCTTTGTTTCTATCAAAATATATATATCATTAAGGTTTGAGATGCTAACTACCACAACATTTGTATAGGCATAGAGTACTTAAAGATTAAAGACTCCTTTAATTCTTCCATAATAGTGATTAGACAGCTGATCTTTATGCAATATTGAGAATTCTTTAAAATGTGATTCTCCTTCAATTTGGTGAAAAGTAATTTATATGAAGTTTGCTTTGAATTTCATACATGCATTTGTAAATAATCTTTAACTTTATATCTTTAACACAGGTATGTTAGACTGGGTTGACTAGAATAACAAATCCAGGAGCACTCATGTGTATAAGTGAGAGCTTTATATAAAGAAGTAATTATATTTAAGGCAAACACCCCAGCCCAGCCCAGATCAAGTTCATAGTCCAATACTACTCCATAAGTCTGATACTAGTCCATAAATCCCTCTTCAGACTCACGCAGCCACACACAATGAAGTAGAAATTAGGAAGGTAACAGGCTAGTGAGTGCAGTCTTCTAGATCCAATGGTGGTAGATACATCTTCAGGGCTCTGGCTACCATCAACATGGCTCAATGTGGCTTGTGAACAAGAAGGTGAAACAGCGAGAGATAGGGGAATTTCCAAGGACCCTCCATATGAGAAGGCCATATCAACAAGGAGGTACCATCAGGCTGTGATCACTTGACAGGCTAGTCTCCACTCCTTCACTCTATTTATCAAGTTGACAGGAGATTACGTAACTACCACAGACCCCACCTTGTCAACTTCACACTTTACACAACTCTTTAGCCATACACATTTTTAAAAAAAGTAATAAAATCATATTTTGACTAACACGGTAAAATTAAAATGCATATAACTCAAAATGTGCCAACCTCATTTAAATATAATACTTTATAAACGAATAAAAGAAAAATATTCTATGCTTAACAATTACAGTACAGTGAACACTTATACCACAACCCTATGAATATATTCCCTTTATAAACCCATGAAAGTTTCTAAGCCAACCATTTCATGCCTTTACCCTCTACATTTGGGTATCCAAATTCTATACTGCCCACTTATATTAACCCAGTCCTCTAAGGAGACAAGCATGTTCTTTGATGTGAAGAATCTTCATTCCAGTTGGAACCTTGTGAGCCTGCGTCCATAAGAACATCAAATCAGGACAGGCACCCATAAAGTCTGCAGCAATATGTACCAATTAACAGGCTCAAATATCTTCTCTTCATCTGGTGTATTCTGGTCAACTCAATGTGAGCTACTTCTGTTAGCCTCACCAGGGTGCCCATTGACAGCCTTGAGTTTCAACCGTGAAGCCAGTCACAAATTCTCAACAACAATACCCCCTTTGGGCCAGGTTATGTCATAGGCTTTGGTTCTACACAACTCTTTAAAATTCAGATCAGCCAATCCACTCTCATCTCCTCTAGTCCCTGTGAACCAGGTCCACAGGTCTCAGTTGCCAGACTCAACCCATCTCTCTTGCTGTGTTTCTCCCACTTCCACCGAACAAGTGGAGCCACAGGTTGCACGCAAAGGTCCTTTAACCTTCAGTCCTAGAGACGGGAGTTCCTTCATTGCTACAACTTTTCCAGCTTCTGGCACACATCACTAGTTCAAAATTCAAAAAGTAATAGTCTCCTTTTTGTTTGCTCTTTAGTCTGTCAACATCTCCTTAGGCAAGTCTCTTCAAACGCAAATGCCCTGAGGACTCAAGACACTGGGTAGGGCTTATCTTTCAGAGACTTCTTTGTAGGCTTGTCCTATACCCATTTAAAGTTCTAATTTAATGGCTGAATGTAGTGAGCTTACAAACTCTCTGTTGTCATGATTCTTAATAATCATTTCTAATAATCATTATATCATAACAATAGGCAGAAGAAAACAGTAGAAACCTAGTACAGTCAGCTCCTAAACTCAATTCTTAAAAGTCAAATTCAATCCTTATCTAAAGCATCCCATTTGTAAGCAATATAGCCTCAGCCCTCTGGCTA
The DNA here is from genome assembly GCF_050624435.1 of Tenrec ecaudatus. NCBI lineage: Eukaryota > Metazoa > Chordata > Mammalia > Afrosoricida > Tenrecidae > Tenrec > Tenrec ecaudatus. The sequence continues at coordinate 276,492,091 of NC_134531.1, forward strand.
CATTGCCTCAAGCCACGGCCAGGCCTCTGTCAGCCATTTCGACTAAGCAGCATGGTCTCTGCCAAAGAGAGGCTCAAGGGGTCATTTTGAATCTTGAGATCAAAATTCATTTTTATCACACTTATTTTTGCCATTTCAAACAGGAATAACCCTAGTCAACAACCAAAGAAAAGAATCAGAAATTTAACTACCCATGTTCTTTCCAGGAAACAACCCAATAAACTGAAGGGTCATATCTGCCCTCTAGCTAGCCAAAAATAAAAGAGACTGCCTTAAGGCAGATGTTGGACAAACTTCCATTCTCCATATTCATGACTTTTTCTCTAGTATCCCACTCCCAAGCTACCATGCACACACACACACACACACACACACACAGAGAGAGAGAGAAAGGTGAAAGAGCTTTATATCAATGAGTAATTGTTTATTAAGAAAAAAGGAGGGGTAGAAAGGGGGAACCAATCACAAGGATCTACATATAACCTCCTCCCTGGGGGATGGTCAACAGAAAAGTGGGTGAAGGGAGACACCGGGCAGTGTAAGATAAGATAAAATAATCATTTATAAATTATCAAGGGTTCATGAGGGAGGGGGGAGCAGGGAGGAAGAGGGAGGGGAAAAGGGAAAATGAGGAGATGATCCCAGGAACCCAAGCAGAAAGTGAGTTTGGAGAATGATGAGAGCAACAAATGCGTATGTGTGCTTTACACAATTGATGCATGTGTGGATTGTGATAAGAGTTGTATGAGCCCCAATAAAATGATTAAAAGAAAAAAAGAAAACATTCTAGCCCAGTTTAGATCAAGCCTGTTAAGTCCAATATTAGCCCAAAAGTCTGATACTAGTCCGTAAATCCCTATTCAAACTCATACAGCTACAAGCAATGATGCAGAATATAGAAAGATCACCGGCTGGTGGTTGCAAAGTCTTGTAGATCCAATTGTGGGAGATGCATCTTCAGGGCTCTGACTGCTATCAGTGTGACTCAGAATGGCTTCTCAACATGAAGGTGGAGCAGAGAAGAGAGGGGGAATAGGGAGATGGAGGGAGATTCCCAAGCCATGCCCACAGGAGGTGACATCAGACTGTGACCAGTTTGACAGGCTAGACTCCACCCCTTCACTCGATTTACCAGATTGACATGAGACTATGTAACTACCACATTAGGTTTGAGGAATTTTTGTGCTTTAATCAGGAGAAAACTATCCTAGACTTTTTAAAGCATATTGAATAATACATTTATAAAGGTGATATGAAAGGGAAACTCTTTTTTGGATAATCTATATAACACAGGATCTCTGGAGTCCTTTTTAAGATTCAGGACAAAGAAGTAATTTCTTTCATGAGAGTTTCTTGGTATGAATATGAGAGTTGAATATTTAGTACATATTTAATGAATTATTATTCATGTAAATTATTAGTGTTTGGATAACTATAATTCTGTTTGGATTAAGAGTATATGCCTGGCTGTACAGAGAATGATTAAAAATGCCTAACATTGTCAGTGTATTTTGAAAAAGTTTGAGCAAATAATTTCTAAGTTTCAGAAAGGACAGGGCAGATACTAAGTTGAATTTTTGAATACATACTTTAAAGTCCCAAGGAGCTGCTTAGTCCTTCCACAATGACCCAAATTGTGCAAGGCATCCATTATGCTGGCAATGCTATTCCTATCAGAAACCATATTGGGCACCCAACTTGTTCATGTGTCACCATAGTCCTTCAAGGGAAGAAATAGTGCCCCTTTCCGGAAACTTAAATATTGAAGAACATGGAAAAATAAATGCTGAAGCTGAGTCTGGACCCAAATATTCCAACCTCTTTTTTATTGTGCTGAATCTCTTTGCTGAATACAAAAGTGACTTTTCCTTTTCATAGCTAAATAGTAGGTTGTTCTTTGCATACTGGTTTTGGCAGTGCCTCACACAGGAGCTTCCTATCATTGCCAGTCACATGGTGACAATTATGCTTGATTAAACAGATCCAGTAAGCACTTGATCGACTTTTCCCATAAATGCTGACTTCTGCAGCCAAGGGGGAAAGAACACTTGCTTCATTTTAAGCACTCTGGTCACCGCTGATTGTCCCTCCCAATAATATCCAGCCATGCATTTCCTGAGAACTGCATTCCCAGATTTGTAGACTCAGCCTTGATTCCAGAGTTTCTATCAAATGCTTCCTTGGATGCTTTGAATGTTTTATATCTGTATGCCCTACAAGAAGATGGAGGAGGTACCATGTATGAGCATTTTTGAAGAGGTGCCTGGCAAAATTATTCTACCCTTGAAAAACCATTGCTGGACATTTTCAGTTATTCAAATTTATTCTAAAAATGCATAAGATTGAGTGATTAGAAAATTATACATGGATGCTATCTTGAGAATGTAAGCATCCCATGGCATCCTAAATGTAGCTCTTAGCTAGCACATTGTCCACAGAAAAGACGATAAACGATGTTACTCCAATGGTGAAATAAACATATCCAGACGTCAAGAAGAGGCAGACAAGAAGCATGGATGGAAATGGATATTCCAGGGAAAACGTGGGAAGAGAGCTGTTATTGAAATGAAAATCACCACATAAAATGTGTCTAAGCTGTTGAAAAGATGTACAGTGAGACCGGTACCGTCACACACTGCTGATGGAGTGGTAAAATATCCCATCCCTGTGGAAAGTGGCCTACTGCTTCCTCAACCAACTAGAAATATGGTAACAACCGTATATAAATAAAAAACAGCAATCCCTGCACTTGGGTTAAAGTCCAAATCATAAGAGAAGTATTACAAACAGATATGTAGACACCTTATTCATGACAGCATTAACCACGATAGTCAGAAGATAGCAACAACCTAACTGCCCATTGGTGGGAAAATGGATAAATCAATAAACTTTGGTCCATGGTCACAAGGGAATACTATGCTTCACCAAAGGATAGTGATGTAGCTGGGAAACACCGAATGGCATGGATGGATTGGGAGGATGTTATGCTGAGTGAAGTTAGTCATTCAGAAGAGGAAAAATATTGAGTGAAAACTCTATTATAAAAGAAAAAAATCAAGATGAAGGTCTTCATACCAAAATAAACAGACTTTGATGGTTACCAAGCTAGAGAGGATATGGGAAGAAAAAGGAAGCAATAAGCTAGAGGGTAGCAAGTATTAACTTACGTGAAAGGGAAGACAACATTCTATGAGGGAAGAGACGAAAAGGTAGGAGGTGAGGGAAAGCTATTGAGAGGTTGTTTAGGTGGTTTACTCTGAAAAATGATCTGAAATGTGATCCCCCCACCTAATTCACAGTAAAAAGCTAAACAAGCAAACACAACACAAAACGAATGGACTTCCTACAATGGAACAGTGCATCATAATGCAAAATGCAATAGTTATATTGAAAATACTATATTTAAAAAGTATATGGTTCAAGTAAACAATTTTGAAAGACAAATGAACTGGCTCTGGAAGCTTTCACCCAGCCACCCTAATAAACAAACACACTATTGGGGGAAGGGGAACAGACCCAAGGTTGATGTATCATAATCACACAGGGTGACTGCCATCCTGCCCTCATCTCACGATCTTAAGTTAGCACACTCTCTGACATAGATAATTAGGGAAAATGAGTGGCTTATCACAATATATTCACACTGTGTAGAACTGTCTTGTGGCTCAAGCAGCATTCCTGAATGGTTCTCTTCCAAAAATGACTCAGGGATTTAAGCTTCACTTCTGGAAATTCATCGCCGCTTGCCATGTAATTGTATATATAGAGGGTTATATATTTACATAATTTATGAATGAAATTATAATATATATTATATAAAGAAAGAGAACAAGAAAAGGAGAACAAGGGGTGAATATATAGATCTCAAAAGAGATCTCTACCCTTAGCCCAAACTAATCACGTGGTCCCATGTCTATGAAAAGTTGCTGGAATTAAGCCCAGGGGGCTAGTAATCACAGTTGGTGAGCAGACAGCATTTTCCCTTCCTCATGGCATATGTGCATAAGGCTAAGTAGAACAAAGAAAAAAATCAAATAAGACTCTATACTTCAATTGCAATAGAATGTTAATGGATACACAATCATGCCTCAGGGCTCCTTAGAGTTGATACAAGCTATCCAGAGAATATGGCATACTATGATTTTTTGTTTTTTGTTTTTTAGGAAACTCGTCTTATTTCCACCCTTCTAGGCTATGATCTCTGGGAAATCCAAATGTGTATTTGGATTACCAGAAACCAGGACATGCAACCTATGTTGTCATACAAGTGCTGCTCTCACAAAGCCCCTAGACTTGGTTTGATGGTTGGCTGTTGAATAGTTTAATACTTTTGAACAAAGGGTCCCACATTTTAATTGTGCACTGAGTCATTATTCCAAGCACCCTGGTCATTGCTCATTATGCAGCTGATTCTTCCTGAATCTCATGCCTTACCAAAGAATAAAACCAGGGTTTCCATGATAAAATGACAATATAGTCTTTAGTAAGATGCAGCCAATGCTAATTGAACTTTACAAGATAAATTGCATACCAAGTGAGTGTGTCAGTGTTTTTGTATGTGCCTTTGTGTGTCTGTTTGTGTGTGTGTGTGTGTGTGTGCAAGCGCATGCCTATGCATGACGATATTTTTTAGGATAAAATTTATTGGGAACAATTTGTTCTAATTGAAATTCATTGGGCATCATTCCATTGTTTATTGTGAGCTACTCATGTGAAGAGTTGGTTGATGTCGGTAGCACAAACATTTGTTTCAGATAAATGGGTGTTTCAGTTGGATAGGTTTTAATTAAGCAAACTTTATCATACAAGTTGTTTCCGAAACCTTGATAAAAACTACTATAATTTACTAATTGTGCTCTCCAGAAGGTGAAGATGTTGACTGTAGCAACTGTAACTCTGCATTTGTTTTTTTGCTCAGATTTTCCCATGTGTTTGGCAACAAGATTAAGGAATTAGACACTTTTCTCATACGGAGTATTTCGTGATTCCCTTACAGCAAAGGCCTGGGATCCATCAAACTGCCCCCGAGAACTGGATGGCTGAGACCAGAAAGCAAGATAGCTTTTGTGCTGCATTTTCAGAATCTTTTGGTTCTGAAAAAAATTATTATAAGTAATTTATGTACACACCACTTGTCTATATTACTACAATAGCTATCTAATTCTACTGCATTTATTTATTTACACATTTGCCACAGGAACACACGGGTTTAAGACTGCGTTCTCCAGAAAAGCAAAATCAATGGTGCTTATATGTGTCTATAGAGAAGGAGGTTTATATCAAGAAATGGTTCACCGCATTGTAGAAGTGGGTAAGTCTAGTCCAGTCCAAAGTCATAGGACAGATGGTAACCCGGAGGTCTCTCAAGACCCATAGAGCTGTAGGGGCTGACAGATCAAGAAGCAGGAAATGGAGGTTCAATACCACAGACTGGTGGGTGCAGAGCCCAATGAATCAGAGGTCAGCAGTCTGCTCATGGATACTGGGGCTGTGAGGTAGTTAGTTTATTGTCCCAACCTGGCCGATAAACACATGTGGTGTTAATTGAGGGGTGGAGGAATAAATGGTTCAGTGAGCCTCAACTTCCTACTTCTCGGGTCTCTTGCTTTCTGATGGTCAGAGAAGGGTGCAGCTGCCTTAGCTAGTTCTCTGCTTCAGCTGGCAAGGCTCACTTCTTGCAAGACATCCCTGAGGAGAAGCCACATGGACCTACCCTGAAGGAACCCTCAGTGCTGGAGCAGCCGTGTGGAGACCCCTGCCAATGCTGACATGCTTACACATTCACGGACTCAGCTTTCGTCCTGCAGTTGACATCATTGTGTCTGTTTTGTGAGATGGCAGAGGACTTTCTGGATTGGTGTTGGACATACGGGTTAATGTTGGACTTGTGGGCTTGGGAAGCACTGGGTTTGGATGTGTTTTTTTTCCATGCACACTTAACCTTTACATAAAACTGTCTCTTATACATGAGTTTCTTTGGGTTTGTTTCTGTAAAGTACCAGACTAACACAGGTTGGTAGGCATTATGACAGGAGGTTGGTGAGCCAGATGCACATCCATCAGAAGAAGGATCTCACTTTGCCTCAGTGTCAATCAATCCCAACAGGAGGCCACACCTGACATGAAACCTCCGCTCAATTGTATCAAGGCTGTGACCAGATTAAGAAGGTGGCACTCTGCCCTCTTCTTCCCACATTAACTATACTGTGTGAGATCACATGATAGGAGAATTCTGGCCCAGACAAGTTGACATAGAACTTATCTCTCCCAACATTGAACTCTTCATAATTTGAGAGCTTATCCCAGAATATGAGAGTCTCATAGAATATGTTCAATTAATATTTGACAAAGGAAAACAATAGGTAAAAAGAAACAAAGCAAAACAAAAACACCTCTTTTCAGGGAGTGGTAGGATATACATTTCAAGGTTTTCATGAAAGTGTCTGTTCTTAATAAAATTTAAATCAAGGGGTGTTTACTCTGCAAAAATGCATTCAACTGGAAAGATGCACTTTAGCTCAAAGCAGCAATGCTCCTGGTGGGATAATAGAAACACAATCTAAGTAAGTGAAAATTTAAAATACCTGAAAAGTGAAATTGGTACTTTAAAGTCATATTCATGAATTCATTATTTTATTAAAAGAGCTTTCTCTCCTTGTACGGGGTGAAATGCTTCATCCCTCAAATAAGTGTTTTAATCCGAACCTCTACCCCTTTGGATAAGGAGCCCTAGTGGAACAATAGCTACGTGATCAGTGGATGACCTGAAGACCAGGAAGTGGAACCTACCAGTGGCCCTCTGGCAGAAAATACCTAGCCATCTGATCTGAGAGAGAGTAAAACAAACAAACAGACAGACAAACATCCAAATAGCCAAATAACCATAACTGTTGAGTCAGCTCCAACTCAGAGTGGCCACATGGGAAGCAGAAAGTTTTCTCCTTCTCTTGAGGAGCAACTTGTGGGTTTGAACCACTGACCATGAAAAAAGGTCACTACCTTTGTGTGAAGGTTGGAAATGGTTTACTTGATGTACATTTCCTATGACCGCAGCAGTAAATTACGAGAGACTTAGCATCTTAAAAGAACAGAAATATATTGCCTCACCATTTTAATGCCAGGACTTCAAAGTCAGTATTATTGGGCCAAAATCAAGGTGTTGACAGGGTTTGTGTGTGTGTGTGTACTTTGGTAGCTTTAATGAAGAAGACATTCATTGATTTCTCCAGCTTCTGGTGGCTACCAGCATGCTTGGCTTTATGGTCTCAACATTGCAGGCATCCAGGTCAGCTTCTCTGTTTCTGCTCCATTTTCACATAACCTTCTCCTCTTTGTATATTAAATCTGCCTCTCTTTTACAACTATTGCTGTAATTAAAGATAATCTCCTCACATCCAAATAATTAAAGAAAATCTCCTCACATCAAATCATTGCTCACATTTGCAAAGAAAGGCCCTAGGGATTACAAATTGGTGTCTTGAGGAGAGTGGTACATCACTTAGTACCCACACTGTCTTGTCCACAATTGACCTCAATGCTTTCATGGACGGATTCTCGATGAACCCCTATGGCATACTTTTTTCTGTGATCACGGACATAGGAATAAGGATAATGTATCAGCGTGCTGAAGAACTGTAAACTACATAACCCTGTAAAGGAAACATGCCTTACAAAGCAGGCTTTGGTACAGAATGCTCAGAGGGGGACCTCGTTCCTTCGTGACAATACTTGACATAAATTAATATTAATTGCCTCCCCCCAAGCAAGGCCATCTAGAACAGTGGTTCTCAACCTTCCTAATGACGCTACCATTTAATACATTTCCTAATGTTGTGGTGACCCCCAACCATAAACTTATTTTCATTGCTACTTCAACACTGTCATTTTGCTACTGTTGTGAATCGGGTGGCCCCTGTGAAAGGGTTGTTCAACTCCCAGGGGTCATGACCCACAGACTGAGATCTAGAAGCTGATTGCTCTTTTCTTAAGAATGTGTCTTGGTTTTACTTGTGGGCCTGCTTTTTATTGGTATTTCACTTTTTACCCCGAGGAGACATTGCCATGGCCATGACAGCCCTTTCCAGATATTTCATCTCATAAGTAGAACATAACAACACGCCTATTGCCTTCAAGTCCACTGTGACTCAGAGCAACCCGAAAGACAGGGTGGAATTCCCCTGCACAGGGCTGACAAGGCTGTCATCCCTATGGCAGCAGAAGGCCCACAGCTCTCTCCTGTGGAGAAGTGGGCGGGACCAAGTCATCAGCCTTTCATTTAGCAGGGAGCCCTTTAAACACTGTACCATCAGGGCTCCTTACGTTTTATACGTGAGGCAATAAATCACCAAACAGATCCTAGAAGATTCTCAGCTAGCCAGACTGAAAGGATCTAGGCATGTATTAGTAGGTGGACCTTCATTTTGAAAGAACCGTTTGCAACAAATGGAGAGAAAAAGTGTGCTTCATTTCCTAATCATGAACGACTGGATGATCAGGGCCCTTGCCCTTGCCCAGGGGGAAATGTCTCATGTATGGTTTCATTGCGCTGAGATAAAGCCTTTCTATCCAGGACAGAAGACATTTCATTCCCTCAGCACTTTTGTTTATTGGTGTTCTATTACAACGTGCCAAATATTATGCACAAAATCCTAGCAAATATGTTTGTTCTTTATTTTCCTCTCTCTCTCCTGGTCAGTTACAAGTTTTCCATTGTCATTTGTGAATCACTAAAAACTTTGCAAAGACCTATGTTTTGCCATTTAAATATAAACCAAGGTGGCAAACGCAGAGGATAGGAAGGGGCAGGAAAAAAAAACCGTCACAAAAATGCTAAGGAGTTACATAAATGTCCTCTAGCACGTTCAGTGTTCCAAGGGCTAATGTACTGTAGCAATTCATCAGTCATTCTAATAGTCTTTTAACTTCTGTCAGAAAGCCTACTAAATGCTAACATCTTAAATGTTTAATATTCTAAAACATATTTTCATTAATCATGCAAATTATCTGGGCATCCATATTTTACAATAACCTCTTTTGATATTAAGAGGCCTAAGGCTTTGTGTCTGAGAGAATCATGCTAGTGAGTGATGTAGCAGATACAACTATAACTGAGAATTAATGAATTTTAGAAATGAAAAGTTGCTAGTAAGATTCTAATACTTATATGTTCTTACACTTACATAAAATTAAAAAATGCTATTAATGTCAAATATTTGTCATTAGGTAGCAAGCCTCTAATATAGATATGTATTTCTAGTTTTTTAGCTTTGTTGTTATTTATGAGAATATACACAGGGTCACTTACAGCAATTCAACCATTTCTAGATATATAATTCAGTGGTATTGATTACATTTTTCAAGTTGTACAACCCACTCACCCTTCCATTCTGAATTGTTCCTCTCCATTAATCAAATGAGAAATCACCCTCCACTAAATTTCCTATAGAAACTTTCAAGTTGCTGCTGTGATTTTGATCCCATATAGATATTTCTTACAACGTGTGCTCAAGGCCTACCTGTTTTCCATGTGAAGCTAGACTGCTGTTTGCTTTTAAGAATTTTCAGAGGATATTTTTATTTAAAATTAAACAATTATATTAGAACCATAGTTTTAAGAACAGTAGTTTTAATGTTGCATCTAGCCTCATAGTTCCAGGAAGACTGAAGCCCATGAGAACTTTGTTCCCACCAGCTTTTGACTGGGATTCTTCTGTGGAACTTTTGAACAAAATGTTCAGCAGTGACGGCTGGGCCCCATCCACCGCTAGTCGTGAAATTAAAGAGAGCAGGTGTTCATAGGAGCTCTACAGCCCAGATCGTCATCCTGTTCCTGATGCTACTTTCTCTGTTGCTCCAGGTAAATAGAGACAATGACCAGATTGAAGATCACTACTTGCAAACTGTTCCAACCCCCAGGCACCACACAATGAACTATGAATATAATAAGCATAATTATTAGGCCACTGAACTGTAATATATTATAAAACCCTGACCCTCAGTTTTCAAACCAAGAAACCACATCCCAAGTGGATTTTAGTTGTACAAAGTCATCCCCAAGAGCTAACCTTTTAAAAATTCCATCTATCTATCTATCTATCTATCTATCTATCTATCTATCTATCTATCTACCTACCTACCAAGCTACCTATCTATCATCTATCTATATCATAATTCTGGCTAATACAACTTTCTACAACTTATTGGCAATAATTAGATGTACAGCTCTACCTTTAAAATCTACTGCCCTTGAGTGGATTCTGACCCATAGCAACCCTCTAGTGGAATTTTGAGATTGTATGCTTTTAAAGGAGTAGACAGTCTCATCTTTTTACCAAGAAGGGGTTGGTAGGCTTGAACTGCTGTTCTTTTAGTAAGTGGAGTAATGCCTGTCTCATGTTAGGTTCTCTGGAGAAGCAAAACCAGGGATGTGTGTACGTGTTTGCATATAGAAAGAGATTTATTCCAAGAAATGGCTTCCACAGCTGTGGAAGAAGGACAATCCAGTCTGGTTCAACTCATGCTTCTTCTGGAAACTGATGGAGAGGAGGTAGGATGACAGAGCAGAGGTGGCAGGGGGAAGAGGCTGGTATATGTAAATAAATCCAAAGCCAGCCAAGAAATCCATTGCCAGTAGTCCACTGGTGGCTTCTGAGCTAAGCAGGCAATGTACGAGGAGATCAAAGAAGCAGATGCAAGACCCAGCTCCAGCAGAAGGCCAAAGGTCAAAGAGAATTCAACTTTGCTTGGTCTCTTTCTAATACAAGAGGCCACACCTCCAAGGAAGTGTTATCAGGCTGTGACCCAATTGACAGGTTGGGCCCTTACCCCTACCTTGACCTAGGAGTGTCTGGTTGACATCATCCCTAACCATGACAAGGCCAATCCCATAGAGTCACCAGGGGCCTTCACCCCTTATATCTAACTATATTGTTAAATGGTACAGTGTTTCTGTAGAAATAGTCCTATATTTTATAGGTAAGTGGACTGTGGGCTGGCTTGTTAGTTAAAATGGAAGAAAGGGGTTTACCTGCAGTTAGGTAAGCCTGAACCATATGTTATTCAGACTTTATTTTATATAGGGCCTGTTAACCCAAATCCTGAGGTTCTCAGCTATGTAGAACAAAGGAGAAATAGTTGGGTAAGCCCCACGAGACAGATAGGACATTCAGGAGTGAGGGATATATTGTAGTGGTGTTAATCACCAATACGTGTTTATTTGACTTAAGAACATGACTTAACAACTGGAAGGCCTGCGCTTCAGTGGGTGAGTGTATAGTCCCGAGCCAAACAGGAAACAGACACCCCAATAAAATTACTCCAATTCATGGAGGAACGGTTATAAGGAGCACATTATAAAGGTATGGTCAGGGTGAGGCCTAGGGAAGCTTAATCGAGTGTGCAGGTACTAGAAACTAGCAGCTACTCCATGTGGACCTTCAGAGATGAAGGCAGGGAGCAGCTTGAAGAATGCAGAGCATCACAGAGGAACTTGAGAAGAAGAAGAACTTCTCCACTGAGCGAGAGAGACAAGGCACACCCTCTCTCCACGCCCTCCTACTTCCGGTCTCCCAATGGGGCTTCCTGTTCATGGAGGCAGATGGCATGCTGAGGACATGATCAGGGATGAACACTCTACAGGTCAGCTTCTCCTCTGAGGGGATATCATAGTCTTATGTGTAGATAGTGACTCTATCGCTAGATATGGAAACATGAAAGTCCTCCGCCAAGTTGGTGGAGTGATTCCTTTATCCCTTGTATTCTATTTTTCATGAATTTTTGAAGCCCCCTGGCATGCTCCACTGAGACTCATGATGTCAGTTGGATCAATTCACTTCTTTTGCTGTGCAACCAAAATTCACAGCGACCCTTTGAATGGCTTTGCTACATTTTTTTAACCACATCAGGCCTGTTTCTGTCACATTATCTCTTAGGGCTGTATTCTTATCTGAACACAATTTCCAGTAGTGTCGCTGCTCCCTCAGTGTGCATGCACGAATCTCCCTGCCCCCAAGTACTCAGACTTTAAAACATAAAAGAAAGCAAACCCCCCAAGCCCCCTATAATCTCCACCTAAATTAATTTTTCAATTTAACACTGTGTCTTTAAATGTCTAGAGTCTGTAACAAGAAGGAAACTCTGAAGCCTTTACCTTTATGTGGTTTGCTTTTTAATTGTATTTCTCTAGTAAATATTTAACCATTCCTCTCTGAATTATGGATTCTAAGAAGCACTAACAGTTCAAAGAGAAATACAGAGAGGCAGATTATTTTTTCTTTCTCAACCGTTTTCACTGGTTGTTACGGGAGTAAGTATTTCAAGAGTGACTAGTTGCAGAACACCAGCCTACTTCCACACATACACTCCTGAAGCCCCCGGATAGAAGGACTGATGGCTCTCCTTGCATTGGGTTCTGCATTTTTAATGAATATGCATACTGGGGTAAAAACTTCCATCTGCTCTCTTTTAGCTGATCCTATCACATTTTGGAACTGAGCATCATTATAGAGCTTCAGAGAAAGATGATCATTTACATTGCATATGGATATAAAGGAGTTGATGAATTGCAAACAAGAATAATTTATATGGACAAAGTGTGCCAAAAGTGCTTTTCACCCCATTTTACTCTGCAAATGGAATGATTCCTACCCATTCACTTGGCCCAGTGCCGGAAAACTCTGAGAGGAAACGATCTTTCTAGCTGTATGTATAAGGATCCACCCCTTCCCTGGTAGGGGCGATGCTCTACACTCCCAAGGAGTCAGGAAGTTCAAAAGAGATCACTGACAGGCTAAAAACATGTTTAAAATTCTACCCTCATGACGTCTTCATTTATAACATAGATCCCACAGACATATTGATACTTCTGCATTTTAAATAGAAGTTTGCAGGATAAAGAATGGAAGATTTGGAAAATTCATATACACTCAGGCTTCTTCTGGCAGATAATTATCTAAACTCCCCGTGACTTTTGTAAATCTGTAAATATCTATGCTTAGGGCTCTTTCTTAAGGGCTTCTCTGTTGCTACGGTGCCTTGCGAGAGTCGTGGGTTCGACTTTGGGATGTAACCACAAGCCAGCAGGTCCCATCTACCAGAAAGGTGAATCTCTATGCTTCCGTAATGATTTTCAGCCTCAGAAATGTAAAGGGGTAATTATACTTTGTCCTATGAGATCATGATGAATCACAATTAACAGTTAAACAAGAGAGTTATTTTTTTGTTTATGTTGCCTGTGGCATAATTAACTGTGATCTGATGATCATTGGAGTTCCAGGCCCAACGGAACAGAAATAACAGTCGCGACCCCAAATCTCGTATTCACTAATTATTGCAGGCATTCATTGATACATACAATCATTCATTCTTCAAAAATATACTATGCTGTGGATGAGAAATCAAAGAACAATACAAATAGTCCCCCAAACTGGTTAGAAGTACACAGATATGGTGCCATGATAAAATTGTCATTTATCTGAGAAGTTCTGTTAAATTAGATAATTCTCTCTCCCAGCTTCTGAATAACACAGATGTCCTTGCTCTCAGTTTGTGACTCAGGAAATCTAAATTCCTGCAAACCCAGGTCTGAATCAAGGTAGCATATGCACGGCTTCACTTTTATGTTCAGACATCAGTGAATAAAGTAAAATTATGGGCTAAAGCAACAAATAATGTCTGGCAATACTTGTGCTGCACACATTGTGTTGAATCTCATTTGACACAGTAATATGTAGGACGATGCATATTTTTATTTACATGTTATAGTTTAAAAAGCATAAACTTATAAGATACTTGATCTGACCCACTTCACACAGTTCTCCAACCAGATGAGTCAATTCTAAGTGTTCAGGTCAACGTTGAGAACTATCAGGTCAGATCAGTGGTTTAAAATAGAAGGCAGCATAAAGTGAGGGTTACTTGTTATTTCCATAACCAAAATATTAGTCACATTTAGAAACTGCTGGGTTTAAAATAATCCATATTTGTCCCTATTCACTTTCTTCTCAAACTACCTATCTTTATGCTAACTTTTCACTTTAGGAAGGAGTGCTGAACTGTGCACGGTGGTCAGAGATAGAATACTCTTTGGTGCAGGAGAAATGGGTGTGCGTGAGTGTTTCTTTCGGTGGGATGGTGATGTAGTATCACGGATTTCTCAATAATGTTTTTTCTCAGAACTTAAGCTTGCACCGGAAGTTTCTCAACATGCAATGTCCTCAGCTTGGCCACACTCAGGAAGTTGCTAAGCACTTGACTGTAACCTCAGTGGACCGAGTGTTGTTTAACATTTGGCTATTTGGCAGCCTGTCATTTCAAAAGTTTCAATATTTATTTTGCTTCCTAACGAACTTCTTTGACAATTCATTTGATGAAAAACCACTACAGGATAAAGAGTGTGGATGGGGCAAGACTTCCCCACAGGGTCTCTGAAACTGGACATCTTTGTGGGAGAAGGTGGTCTCATCTTTCTCCTGGGGAGAAGTTGGTGCGTTTAAATGTTTGACCTTCCTGTTAACAACACAACACACAACCCACTGTGCCAGTAGGGCTCCGTGGCAGAAGGTGTTTTTGTTTGTTGTAATAGAATGTTCAGGATGTAGCAAAGTTGTTAGGTGTCAGTGAGTCGGCTCTAGGTCATCATGACTCTGTAGAAGGGAACTAAACGCCGCATGGTCCTACATTGCCCTCGCAATTGCGATGCTTTCAGCCATGCTGCAGTCACTGGGATCCCTTGTTTTGTGAAGGAGCTCCGTCTTTTTCGCTGACCTTCTATTTTACCAAACGTTATGTCCTTTTCCAGGGACCGTTCCCTCCTGAAAACAGGCTCAAAGGACGCGAGAGGAAGTCTTGCTACCTTTCCTGCGAGGGAGAACTTTGGCAGCACTTCCTACAAGGTAGATTTGTGATTTTTTATTGTCAGCCTGTGGTATTTTCAGTATTCTTCCCCAGCACTGTAATGCGTTGATTCTGTTGAGGTCTTCCTTATTCAACGTCCAATGTTCACATGCACATGGGGCGACGCAGGGGCCCTTCAGTCCTTCAAGTGGCTCTTCACTTTAAAGAGGTTTGTGCAGCAGATTTCCCCTGGAATACCCTCTGATTTTTGTACCATTGTTTCCATGAACATTGATTGTGGACCTAAGCAAGATGAAATCCTTGACAACTTCATCTTTTGCTCCCTTTATGATGATGTCATCTAATGATTTTAACTGTGGTGGTTTGTATGTTGCTGCGATGACTGAAACGATGCCACTGTTATTTAAAATACCCGCAGGGCCACCCAGAGTGATCCGGTTTCAGTAGAGCTGGAGACATTGGCAGAAAACCTAATGAGCTGTGTCATGACATCAACAGCATCATACATGAAGAAAGTAGAAAAGCATTAAAAAGACAGTCTAATAGCCTATGTATTCCCTGTGCCAAAGTTCTCAAGATGGACCAAATTCCCTCATTGATGGTCCTACTAGTTTGGGGGTTAACTTCAAGGTCTGTAATCCACCTTGAGTTTATTCTTGTGCATGGAGT
The DNA here is from genome assembly GCF_050624435.1 of Tenrec ecaudatus. Taxonomy (NCBI): domain Eukaryota; kingdom Metazoa; phylum Chordata; class Mammalia; order Afrosoricida; family Tenrecidae; genus Tenrec; species Tenrec ecaudatus. Next base: position 276,507,613 of record NC_134531.1, read on the forward strand.
GAGATAAGGGTCTTGCTTCATTTTTCTGCATGTTAATATCCATTTTTTCCAGCACCACTTGTTAAAGAGGGCATCTGCTTCCCATTTGATATTTTTGGGGCCCAAATCAAAGATTAGTTGTCTGTATGCTGATGATTTTATTTCTGGGTTTTCAGTTCTTTTCCATTGGTCTGAGTATCTGTCATTGTACCAATACCATGCGGTTTAGACCACTGTGGTTGTATAGTATGTGCTAAAGTCAAGTAAAGCAAGCCCTCCCATGGTGTCCTTCTTCTTGAGGAGTTCTCTGCTAATTCTGGGCTTCTTCCCTCTCCATATGAAGCTGGTAATCCGGTTTTCCATTTCTTTGAAGAAAGATGAGTGTAATTGTATCGGAATTGCATTAAACTTATATAGTGCCTTTGGCAGAACTGCCATCTTGAGTATATTGAGTCTTCCAATGGGATATTCTTCCATTTGTTGAGGTTACTCTTGGCTTCTTGTAATAGTGTTCTGTAGCTTTCCCCATATATATCTTTTAAAACACCCCTAAAGGCCAACAAACCATCCTTGAACTAACTACAAACTTTTCTTCCTTGCGTTTTGTTTTGTTTTTTTGTCATTGGTTTGTTGTTGTTTATTGTTGCTTGGCTTTTCTCTGTCTTCTTTTTTGCATGTTAGTATCTCTGCAGGTCTGTCTAAATAAGATAGGCTGCATAAACAACCTGGAGGAGAAAACAATGGGCCCAACAGTTCCGGGGGGACATGGGATAGAGGGAGGTGGGGGGAAAGGAAGTGGTATTAACAAACCCAGGGACAAGGGAACAACAAGTGATCCAAATTGGTGGTGAGGTAGGTTTGGGAGGCCCGGTAGAGGATAATCAAGGGTAATGTAACAAAGAGGAATTACTGAAAACCTGGTGGAGACTGAGCATGATAGTAGGACAGGAGGAAAGTCAAGGGGAACAGTGGAAAGAGTTAGGAGGCAAAGGGCATTTATAGAGGTCTCGATAAAGGCATGTATATATGCAAATATATTTATATATGAGGATTGGGAAATAGATCTATGTGCATATATTTATAGGTTTAGTATTCAGGTAGCAGAAGGACATTGGGCCTCTTCTCAAGTACTCACTCAATGCAAGAATACTTTCTTCTATTAAATTGTCATTCTATGATGCTCACCTTCCCACCACAACTGCTGAAGACAAAGTGGGTGAATAAGAAAATATGGTGAAGAAAGCTGATGGTGCCTGGCTATCAAAAGATATAGTGTCTGGGGTCTTAAAGGCCTGACAGTAAACAAGTGGCCATCTACCTCAGAAGCAACAAAGTCCATATGGAAAAAGCACACCAGCCTGTGCGATCACGAGGTGTTGAATGAATCAGGTATAAGGCATCATCAGAACAAAAAAATCTTACCATAGTGAATGAGCGGGGGAGTGCAGAGTGGAAACCCAAAGCCCATTTGTAGGCCACTGGATATCCCCTTACAGAGGGGGATCTTAGGGAAGACAGGAGCCAGTCAGGGTGCAATGTAGCAATGATAAAAAATACAAGTTTCCTATAGTTCCTAAATGCCACCCCCCCCGCCCACTACTACCACCACTATCATGATCCCAATTCTACCTTGCAAGTCTGACTAGACTAGAGAATGTATATTGGTACAGATAGGAACTGGAAACACAGGGAATCCAGGGCGGATGATCTCTTCAGGACCAGTGGTGTGAGTGGCGATACTGGGAACATAGAGGGAGAGTACATTAGAAAGAGGGAACTGATTACAAGGATCTGCATGTGACCTCCTCCCTGGAGGATGGACAACAGCAAAGTGGGTGAAGGGAGACGTCGGACAGGACAAGATATGACAAAAAATAATTTATAAATTATCAAGGGTTCATGAGGGAGGGGAAGCAGGGAGGGAGGGGAAAATGAGTAGCTGATGCCAGGGCCTTAAGTGGAGAGCAAATGTTTTGAGAATGATGAGGACAATGAATGTACAAATGTGCTTTACTCAATTGATGTATGTATGGATTGCGATAAGAGTTTTATGAGCCCCTAATAAAATGATTTTTAAAAAAAAAACAACAATCTAAATTGGGTTACCAGAAAAAAAATGAATGAATGGATGATTAATCTTCATAACATGTACTTTGGCATGTTATCCAGAGACAATAGCTCCTGGAAAAGGACGTCCTGCTTTGTAAAGTGCACCCTCAGTGGAAGGGGAAAGTCTCTCAAGAAGATGTATTGACCCCAGGGTGGCTGCCACAAGGGGCTTGCTCCTAAAGAGCACGAAGCCAGAACAGGACCGGGCAGACGTGTTCTTCTGTGACAGGGCGGTTAGGAGTTAGGACTAGCTTGGGGCCACCTAACAGTCACAGCGTGGACTGGAGCTCATTCTCACATGCTCTCATGCTGGGAATCCCTGAGATATAACACAAATACTCAAGTACCATATTTAAGGTTCTTAACCTCAAGTGCATGTCGTAGTCTCAGACAAAGGGAGTAGGGTGCCGAAGTCCTTCAATTCCTTCACAGCCCCGAGTGATGCTTTTTTGCTTTTCCATCCTTCTTTCTTCAGATTTTCATGGTAAGGAGGGAAAGCCTGCCTTTTTTCTGAAAATGTCCTCTTCACATCAGTTAGGAAGGCGAAGCTAGAGCCTCGGCATCCAGTTGCTTAGGTGAACATGGCAATCTCACTTACTATGACTTATTTTTAACTGCATGCCTGCATTTTTCAGTGCTGTATCTGTACCTTCTACCCCGTTCCATCTTTGTTCCATATCCCTTCCTAATTTGTAGGGAACCTGTCTTCCTCTCTTTCAATGCTCACAGGTTTATTATAGCACCACCTCACAAAAGTTTTCTCCAAATCCTTGTTTGGGTACCAGATTTTCATTTTGACGAGGGGCGGGTTTGAAACAGAAGTGGAAGACGGCATGTTATCATTACATTGTCCCATAGATTCTTCTCTGCCTGTGGCTTCCTGGAACTTCTAAAGAAACTGTATTCACTCAGTCTCTCTGAGGAAACAAGCTGATTAACATGTTAAAATTACAATCAAGGACTATTCATGTCCAAAGAGTTTTGGATATACTCTATTGAGAGTGGCGGCCATAAAGGTGGATTGTAATAGAAGTGTCATTTTGGACTCTGGAGTTTGAAAGACCATTTTCCCGTGGAGAGGGAGCGGAGGAGCAGGCATGTGCTTTACTGCCAGGTACCGCATCGGGAATGGACTCTGGAGGATCTGAGCAAGAGACCAGAAATCACCAGTGAAATGTTGGTCTCTGGTAATGCAAATACCACATCTTATTTCCTTTTTATTCTTCCTAAGCTCACGTGTTTCAAACACTTGAACGGTTTTGGATGACATTTTAAATGTAGGTTTCAGTAGATTGCTTTAAATATTGAGATGAAATTTGTCATATAGGAATAGCCATTATTTCCAAGATACTTCCATAAATATTTCCTAAATGCCCATCCTGCGCCAGGCATTACATTAGGCAGAAAGTATTTAAAATGATAAACAAAATAATCTCTGTCACTAGGAGGTCATAATCTTGTGGCGGGCCAATTGTCGTCCACGTCAAGTATGAAATGGTAGGTTTCGTAGTCACAGAGTGTGTGTGAGGCAAATGGAAGCACTACAAAGAGAGCCCCAGGAGAGCCATGGAAGGCTGCACAGTGTAAGGGAGTCTGAGGAAAGAGAGAATGTCTGGCTTTGTAAGAAATCGGAGACACTGCAGGAAATCATTTATGAAAAGTGACAAAATCCATATTGACTTCAGAGAATTGCCAGTAGAGTGTTCTGGATAGGGTATAAATGAGGGGTGGGAAATTTAAAAAAAATGATTGTGAAGGACCTTATACAGCCTGAAAGAAAAATTAAACAAAGATGATGAGGACCAGGAAATGTCAGGCTGGAAAGTACGTTACTTGGCGGGCGGGTGAGAAGTCTCTTTCTGGAGGTTGTGTAGAGGACGGATTGGAAGGCAGGGCCCTGGGGGAGCAGCGGTAACACAGAAAGTGACTCTGCTTGTTCAAACCTGAGAACTCAGGGTCTAAAGCAAGGTGGTGACCACAGGAAAAAGATAAAGTCATGGATATTAAAATTTTTCTAGAAGTAAAGGTCCGAGGAGTTGATTATTTGCTTAATGTTTATGAGGAGAACAGTTGAGATAAAGTGAGACTGGTATCCTTCTTAAGGGACTGGATAGGCGAAAGAGAAAATGTGGAAATTAAAGAGGAGTGATGTATTTGGTGAGAAAATCAATGATTTGGGGAAGCTAAGTGATGGCTTTCTCAGAATATCTAGGAAGGCAGATTCCACAGATCTGCATTTCATAGGACAGAGTGAAACTGAGAATATTAGGCAATAAATGATTTCTTTTAAAATGCAGGTTTCTGAGCATAAAACCTTGTAAAGTACCAGATAGTTTTTCTAAAAATCTAATATTGAACTACTTTAACATTAATGTGGAAAGTGAAATATGTGCATAAGTATTTTAATTAGTAAAATACAGGTATTTAAAACTCAGCATATTTGAATTTAAAGACAAATTTGTGCACAACTATTACAATTAGTCTTACTAAATCTAGTTGGCAAATACCGTCATTTGTACTTTTTTATACTAGGTGACAGAGTAAAGAAATCAATAGCATCATCCAAACTCTACAGTGGGTCAAAATGAAATGTGTCAATATTAACTTACAACTTCACAGGAAATATAAAAATGAGTATAGGTATGTCCTGGACAAACTAATTAAGCATAGACATATTTAACATTTCTATATATTACATAATATACAATGATTCAAAACTGGCAGGCACAATACGGGGGTTGTAAATAGTTGTGCTTTTGTTGGTTTGCTTTCTTTGGAGCAAATTTTATCATTTTTTGTTATAAGGTAACGTAAATAAAGCATATGTTGCACATAGCAAACATGGTCTTTATACTACTACGTCTTTCTAATTCAAGCAAGTAAGATATTAACACCAAGTGTTTAAAATAAAAACCGTTATTTACAATAATGGGAAATGTTAACTGTGCAAAACTTTATATACAATCATTCAGACTACAGCATGTTAACTCTGGGTTGTATTTACAAATTGTCCTTTCTTATTTGCTAGTCTAGCTCAGGAAGCCAAAAAGGGAAAGGATCTTCTGAGCAATAGTGAAGAAGGTGTGGTCAGTCACTTGGCTCCGAGATCGAAATCTTCTGTACCATGTCTGGCAGACGTTCCGTCTCCGGATCTTCTCTGCCATTATCTGAATTCTCTGATGAGATGTAACAACCAGAATCCCTTGGGCAGTCATCTAGCTGTGACTTATTTAAGATGTCCGGGTTTCCATTTGGGGCCACAGGTTCATTTCCTTGCTCTTGAATAACTGTAAGTGAAAGAGACAAAGGCAAAGTAAGTTTAACCTCATGCACTCACTCCTCTTTGAACCCTGGACGAGTGTAACTTTTCCAAACTTGAATGTTATATACATATAAATAATAAAAGAGATATTTAAACATAACTGTTTTATTAGAATGCGGGGTTTCCCCTGATCCACTTGCAGTTTTCATAGAACTCATGGAAACTACCTGCGTAAGTGAAGATCCATATGGCCGTTCATTTTAAATTAATAATAAATTGCCAGAGAAAGCAGATTGTATCCATAGTATGACTGATGCTTGATCCAAATGCCCCTTAGCATCCCCTTAGGAAAAGTCATTTGTAGTTTAAATGTGCAGTCCAAGTGCATATAGGGAGCTTCACTAACAATCCAGAATATGCTAATGTGGATTAATGAATTAAAGATCACTAGAGGCAACACTATGGATGGAGCACCAATTACCTAGAATTTAACTAATAAAACTTGAAGTAATCAGAGATTTCCTATGTTGACACTGATCAACATAATAGGCTTAAGGAAATAAGATAGATAAAACAGATAATGACAATTTATCCTGGATTATGGGCCATAGCACAAACATTTTTAATTGCCAGGGGTTACTGGGTAATTTTTTCTTCTTCAGAGAATGGGGGCTGTTCAAGAAAATTTGGGGAACTATGCTCTAGTAGCTATCAGTTCAGTGGGTCTGGCTTTGGGAAGGCAGGGGGAGGATTCAAGGTTTGTTCTACAACTTCCTTACATTCGGTCCCTTAAGTCCTTGTGTACTGCTCAGAAAGGCTGGTGGTGGTAGCCAGGCCCTCTCTCCTTTCTTTTTGGAGCCTTTGATTTCCTTCCTTCCGACCAATAGTTATAGCTTAAGCGATTGCTTACAGGCTTTTTAAGATCTTAGACTATACTCATCAAACTAAGATGGACAACCTTATTTTTGTCCACTTGACTAAGCCACTCCCTGAGATTATAGTCCTGATCCTTTGAATCACTAAATCAACTCAGCAAATCATTTATATGTCTGGAAACCATATATAACTATACCTCCTACATTGTTTTTTTTGAATATGTACCTATATATGTAGCACCTACAAATGTGTATATGAATTCCAACAGATACACATATAAGTGCCTTCTTATATACACATATGCACTCACATGTACATATGTACCCAACGTTTTTTTTTTACTGTCCTGAATTTGCAAATGCTATAAAATCTATAGAAATTGTACCTTTCCTTGTATACGTCTGTCTTTATTTACCTCAGCTAAGTTGTGAGGACTTCACTTGGAGTTTGGAATTTCCTTTTCCATTCTCAAAAGTGACCAACATCTGCTATCTAGAAAGCCATTACTCCATCTGTTCCTTCCCATCCCTGAGAACCACCAAACAGCATTCAGTCTTATGTCTGAGCCCTTCTTTGATCTAAAGGCAGCACTGAAACGAGGCCTGATTCTACGAGGCATCGTCCTCCTTTGCCTCTAGCTTCTCGCCACCAAAGCAGAAGGAAGACTGTCCTGTCGTCCACATGTTTCTGGAAAAGGGCAATACTTTAGTCAATTTGGCTGATATTCTCACAACTTCATAGGCCATCATATGTGAAGCATGACCCTTCCTTTATTGGTTGTGGGGACAAGTCTGCATTTTCTCCAGATGTTTTTCTGGTCTAAGCACCATGAAATGAAAAGAACTGAGTTAAAGCATTCAGACTGTTACCCTAAGCAGGATTTGGCAGAATAGAAACTCCTGTACCCGATACCATGCTTGCTTAGCTTTTTTTGTTTGGGGCTCTCTATTCTCTCAGTATAAATGGAGGCCTATAACCCAAATGCTGAAATCACTGCTGTTGGGTCAGTTCCAACTCCCAGCCACTCCACGGGATGGAGCAGAACTGCTTCTGTGGGTTCCAGGACGTTATATCTTTATAGGAGTGGAAGGCTTCATCTCATGCCTGCAGAGGCGCCAGTGGTTTCCAAGGGTGGATGTTGTAGTTAGCAGCCTGAAGCATAATACTATGTCACCAAGGCTCCTCACCTGGAGCTCTGTGGACAAATTGATCTCTTTTCCCTTCAAAGAATAAGTATGCCGCTTGCTCTTTTGCCTCAGAAGCCTCTATTTATTCATCTCAAAGGGCACCAAAGTAAACAAATAATCACCCAAAACTGACCTTAACAGAGAATACGGTGTGCCATTTAAAAACAACACCATCAAAATATCCTTGTTTTTAATTCCATGCAAGAAATGCAGTATCACATTCTTTAAATTCTAGGAATCAGTGTCCTGTAAATATAGGCTATTTATTGTAGAATCCTTTCATCCACAATTTTTATGAAAAAGAAAATAGTTTCTCAGTATGAAAGTTATGCAGCACAGTAATTTACAGAAGAGCAGTAATTTGCTAAATGATTTCCTAGTGAAATGGAAACATGACTTTGCCTCCCCAAATGCTTCCCACCAGGCTTGCAATAATTTCAGGCAGGTGATCAGCTGGATGCCCTCAGCTGCGACTATAAAAAGAAAAGCAGGCCATTATCTTCGATTATGGAAAGAAAAGCTATAGAGATCTCAGTTTAGGGATTTGGAGGGTCAGGATTTTCCTCCACTGTGCTGCTTGTCCTGAAGACACTAGTAACAGGGTTGGCCTAACCTTGGATCTTGTGCTACGGGTGGTTGATACAACAGAAGTGATCAATTCACACTCATCTACATTCTAAATCAGTCTTTCCCAAAGCGGGCAATACCACTGCTGCCACGGGGACCGGAGCACTGGAACAATCCAGGGGCAGCAAAAAGCAGATCTCTATGTTTTATCCTGTATTACGGGCTATGGTAAAAAGTTCTTAACTGCCAGGTGATGCTGAGTAATTTGTTTTCTGAAAAGGGGGCAATAGGTTAAAGAAGTAATGGAGCCTTTCATGTGGCCGTGAAACAGATTATAGCTAACCGACGGACCCAGAAATGGAAACTTCTTTAGCAAAATCTTTCTGATACTATTTTACATTTCAAAATCAGGGTACGTAATTTATGTATTCTTTTATTGGGTGGAGTACCATCGAGTCCAATCCAACTCACCATGACCACCTGCGACCAAGGAGAACTGACACATAGCAGGAAACCTATTGGAATAGTGGGGCTACTGACTGTTCTTTTAAATAAACAGCTCTTAATTTTTAATTAATATTATCTTCAAACATCTATACAAAAAGTTTCTCTGTGGAGACAGATGGGCTTTCCACTCCAGTAAAGACTGAAAGTCTCAGACCACAGGGGCAGTTCTATCATGTCCTACAGGGTCGCTATGAGTTGGCACAGACTCTGTGGCAGTGATCTTGGTTTGGGGGTTTCAGCCTCAGGGGAGCAGGCTGTTATCCTGTGGAGCTGCGGAGTGTGTTTGAATGGCTAACCCGTAGGCGGGCAGATGAGCACTTAATCATTCCGCCTCCAGGGCTCTTATTCCTGTATTGAAATGATGTACAGACATATACATCTATACAAAAATATCACAAATTTAATACTTATAGATTTTGATACTTTATTTATTGTTTAGATTAAACATTCATAATGTTTCATTCATAATTATTATATTAATTTAAAGAGTTAAAAATTTAAAGTAAATTTTATCAATAGCTTACAAACAGCTCCAAACAGACACATTTATAAGTCTGATTATATTAGATACTCATTACATAATTTGATAAAAGCTTTTATTTTTGTCAGCTACCAGCAGGACTAAAATGAAGTGCAGAAAGCAGCCTCAAATAACTCCATTTTGTAATAACAATGAAATAATCACATCAAGGAAAAAGTTACTTAGGAAACACTGTGTTATACAGAACTGATTTGATTATTAAACTATTTTCCTATTTCTTTCTCACTGTAATTTTTATGGAATTGTATGAAGCCCCTAATTCAGTGTTTTAAGATAGTCATCATTTTAGAAAGAGTGCTACAGTAATTAAAACAGAAAGCAACCAATATGATTATTCAAAAGTAATCATATTGGAGCTATGACATGTAATACATATGACATACATTAATTATATGACATATAATAGGCAATCTCAATTATAGTAGCAGTGAAGAAAGCTTTGAGGGAATCAAACTGCAACCTTATTCTGGGGAAAAGTTCCCATTCATGAAGGAGAGACAGCTAGTTCTTGCTTAACTTGCCCAGGTCCCTCTGCCAAGTCTTCCAGATTTTGACTTGACTCTTTTATTTGCGTTAGGTCTGAGCCAAGTATAATAAAATAATGCAACCTAGAGGATGGCGGCAAGTGCCTGGCTGAACAAGTGCTTAATAAATGATTTTTTAATTTAAGAATATTAGCTTCAAGTTAATTAAAGGAGACAGAACTACAGAAGGCCAAAGGAAAACTTTGTTGCTAGTAAAATAAAGCTAACTCTTGGCTCGATACTTTTTTTTTTAATAGCAACTGAAGCCATTTCCACCACTGCTCCATCAGGCATAGACATCTTAGAAGAGATGGAAACCCACCCTTAGGTTTTAACTCAATTCAAAGATCTCAAACCCAAACAGGACCATTACCAAGTAAACAATGGCTCTTTTTCTTGTACAGAGGCTTCATTGGCTACTAGAATAGAGTTTTAATAGACCACACAGCATGGCTATCAGTTATTAACCTTAAGCAGATCTTCTGAGTGCCTAAAAACTTAATTTTTATTTACATTGATAGTTGGAATTTCCTTTGGCTATGAACCCATGCTTCTGGTAAACAGCAACACGGAGACAATCATCCCTTGTGCACAAACAACCTCTTCCTGCTGCTCCTCTGAGCCCACGAGGGAATGCCGAGTTTAAATGGCTACCTGTGCTTTTTGAACACCTCAAAATCACTTTTATCCTAGGGTGTCAGTCTGCCCTCTAATGAGGTGTGCGCCAGGGAAATGAATTCACTCATAGTTTTAGTTATTTCACTTTTCTGTACTGACTTCTTCAGGGCCACCCGAGGGAAATTCAAGATCACAATCGCTCAATGCCAATAGAAACAATACCATTCATCTACGACCAACCATCGGTCCCTTTTCTGGAAGGCTTCAGTTCCAGGAAATATTTACCCTCAGGTGCTTTATTGTCACATTTAACTGACTGTTTTCATAATGATCAAATAAAATTTAAAATGTATCATATATTATCTTATTAGGGATATTAGTAAATCAATTTCATATTTATGGGATAAATTGGTTCTGTCTACTTGATATGATTTCATTGTTTTAAAAAACATTACTATTTGAAAAAATTAAGAATATCCTGCACATTATTAGTCTACACTTTACTTTGTCCACTTATTGTATTTTGAGTATCTTTCCATGCTTTATGTTTATGCCATCATTTCATTCTTTTTTATTTTCTTAATAGCCTTATTATATGGATAAAGCTTAATTTATTTAGAAAATTAATTATTGATAAGATTTTACTTTCATAGTTAAACTATAACTACCAGCATTAACTTACGTCCTAGAAAAAAAATCTTACAACTCCAAATTCTGGATATGAAATTAAGTACATTTTAAACGGTGGCAATTTTTGAGATTATTGCTTTACAAAAATGCTATCTTCATTTATATTTTTGCACATACTTAGTTTGCATATGCATAGAATAAAAATCTTGACAATACGTAATAATAGCAACTGGCCTATTCCAACAATTTGTATGAGAGACAGGGTTGCAGGGATGCCTGCTGGTCTTCATCAGAAAAAGTAAAAGTGGTTATTCACAATGTTAAAATCTCCTCATCCTCCACATCAACATTTAGCCATCTAGTAAGCATTTGCGAACCATTTCATGGCTGCAAACAGAGGAGTCTTGTTTGGTGCATCTGATGAAGAGCTGGATCATGAGCCGAGCGATGGAGCTTGGAACCCACTCAAAGGCACATTGGAAGAGAGGCCCCAGCCTCTGCTTCTTTGATGCCACAGCAAAGAATCCCCCCTCCCCCACCGCCCCTCCCCGCCAGAGTCGCAGTTCCACCCTGTGACCCTGGCGGTCACACTCGGAGTTAGAATTGATTCCATACCGAGCGGTTTGAGTTTCAGCTTACTTTGGATGAAAGACCTGGCCTGAGGCCTTTGGAAAGATGCTATGGGAAGAGAGGGATTCCGTCTTGCCCGGCAGAGGTATCATCACAAAGCCATGCTTGGTGCACAGTCACAAAAACTAGTATGGGTGGCCCCCGCATGTACGGGTGTCACAAGGTTCTCTGGTGATGGGGTTGAAAAATCTGGGAATTCTCTAGAGATTTTGTTCTGGTCATAGAGTAAGCAGTGCATCTATTTAATTTAATTTAATTTTGCTTTGTATAGTGTGGGCTATAGAATCGATCAGAAATAAAATCTCAGGGAGTAAAACTGACAAGAAATCTGAAGCCATTGAAGTGCAAAAAACCAAACAACAATGAGTGTTGTATAGTAGTACAGCAATAATAGTAACTACATATTTTAAATACATAAAGGCAGAATGCAAATGTGCTGTTTCTACTTGATATATTTAGATAGCACATCTTTCCTTAAAAGCTGCAAAAGGCTGGAGTCTAAATTCAAATCATATGGCAAGTGGGCTGGACACCCCAGGCACACATGTCAGGGGCTAGGGCACCAGCCTCCTCTGGCACGCTGTCAGGCCAACTGCTGGACTGCTGCTTGGCACACCTACAAATCCTGCCTGCTGGAAGCTCATGTTCCAGGCTCCTGGCTGGGCCCTGCCATTTGTTCTGTATCGTTTGGGGCAGGTAGGCAGTCAGGAAGGCACAACTGGGGATGGCTGAGCAATGAGAGGCTGCTGTGACCACAGCTGGTGTCAACAGCCTGGCACACAACCCACTGTTCCTCTCATGTGACACTGTACCCGAATGCTGCAAGCACATAAATTACATTGTACATAGATCCTAACAAAGTTTGCTTATCTTGTCACTGGAAACTATACTTTTAAACTGAAGTTGTATTTATCCTTTTACCATTGGGAAAATGCGATATTCCCATCATCTCTTTCCCCAAGCACAGTAGCACATGTCCTCACAAACACACTTTGGAGACACATCGGTGGCCTACTGAAGGCAGGACAAGTGGAACCAGGGTCAAACAAAGAAAATAAAGTACTCGACATTTCTAAGCATGCAAGGGGTTCTTGAAGATTAAGTTTAGGGAACACACGCATATTATTTATTCTTTTGTAACTTGCTGGCATTATTTACTCAAAGTAAACAAACATTTTAAATTCAGATCATAGAGAAACCTGAAATGTGCACAAAAACACATCTACTCTTTTTCTCCGTCAAGAGCTGAGGTTCACCCTAATTTTTCTGCTTCCTATAACCTCATTTAGATTCCCAGTTCAGGGAGCCAGTGACCTACATCTGTCCAGTTCTGATGCATCATGGGAGCAAATGCAGAATAACATCGCGCTAGCCTGGCTGGATTGGAGAACCTCAAAGTACCGATCTTCCTCCGTGGTGGTCCTGCGATCACGCTAAGGCCCGGCACCATCCCTGCTATCTGCTTGTTGGAGGAGAATCTTCACCTCCTGTTAAGCAGTGACCTAACAAGTTTAATCCAGTTTACATTTTCGAAGGTCAAAGTATATAATTCTATCTAATTTGGACTCAGAGAAAAAGAAAATCAATTACATTTAGTCTTAGATATCTTTCCCTCTACCACACCACCCCGTGTCTACTTGATTCCTCTCAATGCTTTAAAAGGCTCACATGAGACTTGAGATCTTTCTACGTGTTTCTGACTTTCTGCTCTTAGCCCCAAGACATGTGTCTGTTGTGCACAATTAAGAAAAATAATAATGTTGAATTATCAGTAAAGCAAAGCTTTCCAAATCCCCAGCCTAACAAGCAATAGGACCCTAATACTAGACATATATTGACAGTCCTAAAATGCCTGATATTATTCAATGACCAAAATAAAATGCCTATTTGTATACCTCATTCTTACCCCTAAAAAGCCAACTATTTTTAACCTATGACTGGGACATGCATTTGTGTTTAATAATGTCTCAGTTTTATATAACCGTACATTCAAGGTTTCATCAGAGTCCGTGGAAGTTGCGCATTTAATCTTCAGCATGGTTGTCGAAGATATGATTCACAGAGAAGAGATGGAAATAAGCTTGCAGCACTTTGGTGCCGAATCACCAGAACTCACCATCTCATCAACAAATGAAAGCCATTCTTCTTTATTTCTCCAGCTAAGCAGTTTCATATAAGATACATCGCTTTCAGTCAGAATAGCCTAATATGCAATATGCATCTTTGTGACATGTATATTCTAATAGTACGTTAGACTGTGAGATTAAAATAAGAAAAATTTCAGGCCTGTGGGTTGACAACAACCAGTAGTCAAATCTGCATTTGCCCCTATTTTTCATCACCCAGAAACTGGCTTTGTGTGTTATATGTGTGCACAGGGGTGGATATTACTAAATGATTAACTTCTGATGACCCTCAAGTACAATGTTAAAAAGTGAACATAGTTTGGGGAAACTCCCTATTTTTATATCAAGCGTTGAAGGTCATTTCGTGCTTCTGAGCTACTAGGTTACGTTGCAGAGACAAGGATGTACTAGAACATGTTTCTAATAGATTTAGGAGACTGGGATTTAGGCATCTGACCTTGGGAGAGCCACTGACATACTTGAATTTTACTGTCCCTTCTTGCAAAGGAAGAAATTGGGTGAGCTAGTTTATAAAATCATATCCAGCCCTAATATTCTTTGAGCTATAAAGCATTATTCTTTTCTTAATGTGGGATGTGGATGACTGAGGAGGGAGGTGGGGCAAAGCAATTAAGCAGAAATAGATATTCAATGTCTGACCATTCGGTCCCTGAACCCCCAGGTATCTGACGGAACACTTTGCTCGCACACACGCTAAGGTGCCTTTGACCCTGTCGCAGGCTACTCCCAACAGACTACACTTCTCAGGGTCACATTGTTGCACAGTTTAGCTATCACTACATACTAACTCCCATTATCAGCGACGGAAAACGCAAGTGGATCCACTGAGAAAGTCAGCAAAGTGCAGAAGACATCAACTTCCAACTGTGCATTTCTTCTCCTCGTCACAGGTGGAGAAGGTACACTGGCCTCTCAGTTGTCGAGCTCACTTTGATCCGAATTCTTGTGTGAACATCAAGTTCAACAACTGAACAAAATTTTCCCATAAGACATGAGGGGGAAATAAAAAAAATTGGTTCTGGAGCCGAAAAATTGCACTTAAAATTTCATTTTTCAAGGACTTGAAATTGCGATGGTGGTTTCTCTTCTCTCGGTCGCAGGTACGTTGTCACCATTGAGTTGTCTCTGATGTATCCAAATTAATAGTTACCTTTCAATCTCCTTGATGGTCTGTCTGGGTCCTTTATTTCATGGTGAACCATTGCACACCTTTTGCTACATTCGCCATTTCAATCATAGTTATATATTTTAAAGGTTGACCATGAACCCTCAACCATGTTGTGTTCAGCCACCAAATCAGACAAGCGGCGCCCTGATTCCAATTCTTCAGCACATCCTTTCTTTCACCCTATTGTGGTTGTCACCGTTTTCCTGGTGACCCTTTGTTGCTGGTGTCACCAGCTTCTTTGTAATGGTATTTTACACAAATTGCCAAAGAAAAGCACCGTGAAGAGCGTGTGAATGCATGAAGGCACGCAGTACATGCTGACTGAGTGAGAGTGTGCTCAGACGGAAGCCTCACCCCTGCGGTACCCAGGCGAGATGCAATGAGTCACTCACGCTCGGCTCAGGCAGGTTTCTTTCAAGTCAGAGTTTTGGCTGAAGAACACCAAGCCAATTTTTTTTTTTTTGAACTTCACTGTTCAAGTAGTGGGAAGTTTGAGCTTGGAGCCATCTGATAAGGGAGGTATCACTGTACTTGTTTTTTGTTTTGGTTTTTAATGGCAGACTGACCCAGGTGTCAAATCCATTCTGACTCACAGTGTCCCTGTGTAGGGTTTTCTGAGGCGGTAAATCTTTCAGAAAGCCGACAGCGTCATCATTCTACACAGTAATCGACGGTTCTGAATTGTTAGTCAGATGGTTATATGCTCAGTACACAACCCATGTTGCATACTGAAATCCTTTTAAAGAGATAGCTTTTGATCAAAACCCCACCTCTACTTCTTGGCCTGGTTTCAATATACCTTGAAATATTCCCAGATCTGTAAAATGGACAAACTGGCTTACGACGTCATCAAGGAAGGTTAATGATTAGAAAAGTAGGGGGTCAGTGAAAACAAGAGGAACACTTGGTGGGATGGATTGATACAGTAGCAAAAACAATGCACCCGAAGGCAGCCCTAATCATGAAGCTGGGAGAAAACCAGGCCACATTTTCTTCAGTTATACAATGAACAGTGGGTACAGATTAGAAAAGCAATCACTTATAAATGTTCAAACATGGTCACTCTTCCTTCCCTTCCACTTCAGCCTCAAGTTACTTAAGAGAGTACTGGCAGTGACCCTGAACATTAGCCACCCAGGAGTGATAGCACAGTCACAACATCTATTTATTAGCTGAACTTGGTGTCGCAAGAAGCTGTGTCTTGAAATGACAAGATGCGAAGAAAACAGCCTCATCTGCCTGGCAAACCCTGCTATCAGTGCACACTGATCAATTTTGTGTGGGTTGGCAGAGGAGAGTAAATGGGCTACTTTGTTTTCCTCTGTGACCCTGTCGCCCTCTCTTCTCCATCTCTCAGCCACCACAACTCACGAGAAAGCCTTCAGAGTTTAGGTTTAAGGGTGAAATCAGTTCTGCTGGTGCAGATTATTCCTGCATTCGGGAGTTCTTTTTAAAGGATAGGTTTCTATGGGAAGATAAGCCTGCAAGTAAGATCAAAGGTAGAAAGTGTCTCAAAAATGCATATGCTACCCTGTTGGTCTGCTTGCTATTGAGCCCACTGTTGTGAGTCCCTAACTTCTCTGCGCAGGAGAACGATGGGGCTCTGGTTTCCTGTAGAGTTTATGTCTGGGCAACCAACAAGGGCAGTGTCAGCTCGTCCTAGAAGATCTCTTTGAGTGGGAAGAACACAGTGGCAGGGGATGTGATGTTCTTAGCAATAAAGACTAGTGAATTAGACACGAGGTCGGTGCATTTCTGCTCATTTTATGTAACATAAATCGAGAGTATAGGAGAGGCCGTGAATGGAGAGACAGGAATCCTAGATCCTAAATATAGCTTTCCTCTTCCTTCCTCATTCGGCCTGCATTTGGTTAGAAAGGTCTGCATCTAAATTCTAGGACTCATGAAGTGTGTGAACTTGTAAAACTTCTGTATCTCATAGTTTTCATCATTTATGTTATTTTATAGGGTCATGGTGTTCCTTGAAATAAGATAATAACTCCAAAGTACTTGGTCCAAAGATTTCATTCATAAAACATGTTCCAAAGAAAGATGTGTGCTATTAGTTACTATGAGGATCCCTGGTAACAGAGTGGTTACTCATTGGCATACTAACTGAAAGGTCAGTAGTTCGAACCCACTAGCCAGCTCTGTGGGAGAAAGATGGGACTTTCTACTCCTACAGAGCTATAGTCTCTGAAACTCGCAGGAGCAGTTCAACTGCATCCTATAGGGTCACCATGTATTAGAATTAACTCAATGGCAATGAGCTTGTATTTTGGTTATCAGTTATTGTCATAAATTTGAAAAAGAATGTTAGGTCAGATAATCTAAATTCTGTCACGTTTAAAATGAGCCAATGCCTTATCATTTTTCCCCCACATAAAATACTTTTTGCAGTATTTTGCATGCCCCTCGGCAGAGAGCTTTAGGGCCAGATCAGATTTAATAAAAAGTTAAATTTGGGTTCTGGATTGGCCATTATAGAAATAAAAGCCCTCCTGTTTTTACAAAACCAATAGGGCTCCCAAGTATTCTACCACCAGTGAATCTGTAAGCTTTATTCCAGTTTTTTCTTAAATACAGAGAATCATCTCAGGTAATAAGAGTGAGTGTGGACTATTCTGGCAAGCTTTATAGCATTTTTAAAGAGTGCTATAAACATACTCAGGATGTGACTATACGGTAATGAAACGAATTTCCTGTTCAGAGCGAAGGCTCATTAGTGTAGCATCATGCTCGGTGCTGTGTTGCAGAAGCTGCGTATGACAGGGCTCAGTACTGGCGCATGCTGTCATACATATTTGCCTCTACCGCCCTGAGTATTTGAGACCACAGGCATCCACCTGCGTGGAAGTTAACAGCTTTGCAGACTTGAGATGAAATGCCCAGGAAAGTCTTTTGATATCATAAGGAGAGGTCAATCAGGAGAAATAGTGCATTTTTGAATTATGGACTTCTCCCAAGTCAGGATTTCTAAATTTACATGAGAATGCTTATTTTATGGAAAACAATGCTTTATATAATTCTCAGTTAAGAAACTAGGGGCTGTAGTTTTTAAAAGCTCTGTGATATTCAGCTGTGATTATGAGCTAGAGATAAGGGCAGGTGAGTACACTTACTTTCCTCATCAAGAAGATTTGTAGCAGCCGAGAGTAGCCGCATCCGATCTTCTGCATCTTCAATTTTTAATTCAACAAGATGACTCTCTTTTATATATTTTAAATCTTCTAGGGTCTCATAACCATTGAGCAAGAGTGTTGAGGTGTATTCCTGTTGAGG
This sequence comes from Tenrec ecaudatus, assembly GCF_050624435.1. NCBI lineage: Eukaryota > Metazoa > Chordata > Mammalia > Afrosoricida > Tenrecidae > Tenrec > Tenrec ecaudatus. The sequence goes on from NC_134531.1 coordinate 276,525,640, forward strand.
AAAATATATATATAATATAGTCAGATTCCAATAATTCCATTTTAGCTTGTTTCCCCCCTTCCAGATTTAAAGCGAGTATACAAATGAAGATGAAAACCAAGTGGGAATGTATCCTTTGAGTAAGTTGTACTCATTTTATTAGTACTTTTAAAAATTTACATGTGGATGCTAAACCATTAGGCAGAGAGAGGGTGAGGATGTGTTACTACCCTTACCCTTTGAAAACACCAAGCCCACTGCTGCCATCAAGCCATAGGGGCCCTATGGGACAGAAAACAACTGCCCTCATGTGTTTCAGGGACTAACATCTTGAGAGAGAGAAAGCCTCGTCTTTCTCCTGTGGAGCAGCTGGTATTTTGAACTGCTGACCTCGTGGCCAGCAGCCTGTTGTGTACACTCACTCCACCAGCCTGGCTCCTTTTCCCTTCTCAAGGGGAGCTCTATAGAAGTCGTTACTCTGGGATTACTCTTTGCTATAGTATGTTAAATAAAGAATCAATTGAATGGCTGGATCATTCACTCCTTTTGGCACTTTTTGTCCGACTTTACTAGTTAAATCGACAGAGGGAGTTATTAAAGTCAGTAAGATGCTTATTAAAGTCAGTAAGATTTTTAACAAAATATCTAATAGCAATATTTCTGAATCTACATCTCATTCTGTTATGTTGATGATAAAAATTACAGTTTCAATATCATTTTAAAATATGTAAAAATCATTTGGAAGTATATACAATTTTATTTAAAATTTATTTTAAGCATTGTGGTTAAAAGATACTGCACCTTAGACTATTTAATTAAAAACTTTTAAGAGCTTTTTAAACACAATAGCATAATGGTTGATAAAAGTATTATTTCCTTCTGATCATGTATATTTTGGTCATATTATGTAGTCATATGTAATTGTTTAAAATTCATAGTCTTCTGATTTCAAAATCTTTATGTGGTAGATATAACCATGGCTCTAACGGGGTAAAAATGCTACTTCCTTAAAATTTCCTCTCATTTCACTTGATTACAATTTCAATATCCTATTTTTGTTGCTAAAATGGAATACGAGGAAGTATAAAAGTTTTACGTAATCGAAATGAATTTATTACCAAACTTCCATTTTTTAAAACTAAAAACAAAAATAGAAGACATGTGCTAATTTTTTTTAAAACAATGTGTTCAAGAAGGAGCAGATGACTTGAAAGAAAGACCAAAATTCCTATTTATAAATATTTCACTGTGGGCTGTTGTATAAGTTATTTAACTTCCTTCAGCATTGATTTTCACATAAGTCAAAAAAGAAGTAGCAAAGGCAGTATTTCAACCGACATTGGCTCCATGGGAGATCTCACTTGGGGAGCACCAGTAGGTACCCTGGACATTTTGACAGTTGTAGTCACAGACAGAAACAGAACTGGATAATTCAGAACACTTTAATTGGCTGGATAAATTTTGTAAACTTTCAAGGAGTTGCTGAATTAACTTTAGAAATGGATTGGTAAGTAGTAAATTGAGTGAGACTATGAATACTGATTATAGAGACTAAACAGAGTAGGTATTTCAAAAATATTTTACTACTATTCATGTAGCACTGATGAAATACTTATAAATATGAAGAGATTTTAAAAGGGTCATGAAAAATGAAATTTAATGGTAATAGAATTTCCCCAATATATTTTCTGATGTCCCTTCATATAAATAACAAACTTTTTAATACAATAATTTTGAGCCTATGATCTGTTTTTCCCAATAAGTGATTTTCTCTCAACTTCATTTTGATTTCTTCTTTAAATAAAATTATTAATTTTCCCCTTATTATTCCCCCTCTTTTCACTTCACTGGACATAATCTCTTTTCATCATTCACATTTACATGTTTTCTCTGGACCTCTTATTCTCCTCCATATTTTTGTTATTCATTGCACTTTCTCAACATTAATTCATACTATCACTGCTAAGAACTATTCGGTTTAGTCCAAAGGATTCTACATGAAGATCTTTCCTTACATAATAAAGTCATAAGGGAGAAATAAGAAATAGTCTTGGAAAACTCATTTTCTGTTACTATGACTCTTACCATTATTTTTTAAGCAAAAGGGAAGAAATCTATGGCAACCCATATGGGAAACCCTAGAAGGGCCCAGCATACCCTGCTGTGTAGGCATGCCCAGCAAAGGGTCACACCATTCACTGTAGCCCCATGTCCCAGAGGGACTCCCCTTGAGCCGAGTCCCAAAGCCCCAGGACTGGCTAGGGGGTGTGGATGACTCTTTATTATTTTTTAACACCACTAAAAAATACTGAGTTAAAGCATAAAGCACAAACTGTAATTGAGATTATTTCAATGAAGCAATCTGTAGAAATATTTTAAAAAGTAATTTACTGTTCATAATCACATGATAATTATGAATTTTAAAAATAGGTATAAAAGAAACACTAGTGGTAGGGTGTGCCACTCACAGTAAGATTATTCACAGATTAGGCCATCTATCTGCAACCCAAACCGAAAAGACCTTTGGTTTGCTTACCTGAAGGTGAAGTCTCTCTAAAAGCTCTTGTAGGGTCTTTGGTTTTTCTCTCTTACTCCCCCGGTGTGGCTTTATTTTCTTGGGGGCAATTTCCTCTTCTGAGATAACATCCACATAAATAAATTTGAAATTTCCCACCTTGTTGTTTAACATTCCACTCCACATTCCCATTGGTGTTTTACAAATTATATCTATAATATCTCCTTTCTAAGGGCAAAGAAATACCCGAGTCAGATTTCAGAGAGCCCTGTGCTTTGTTAATTATTAAATAGAATGAAAACATAGAAAATTAGAATAATGAGAGGACTATTGAAGAAGCTTTGGTTAAAAAAATAAAAGTAAGATGAAATATCCTTAAATTAAAGTAATTTGCTAGTGATATGAAGACAATTCAACAAGCTTGAAGAAGAGCTCCTAAATACGGGTGATGACACATCGATGTCAATGTCATCATGTCAGTTTATAGCTGTAGAAAAGAATATAATTTACAAAGTACTTTTGCATAAACTAGTTCATTTTACGCTTACAGCAAACTGCTGATATAGATATATGTTATCATCTTGGTCTTTAAAATATGACAATAAATGAAGCAGGAATATTACATGACTTCCCAAGGATGTACATGGCATGCTTTTCTCCAAGCAGCACACACAGCAAAGCCCCAACCATCATTCTTTGAAGAGTCCCCAGTTGGTCAAAGAGAAGTAAAAGAGTTCTACTCCTCTGCCTGTGATTCTGGTTCATCTGAAAGACTCATCTCCAGTGAGAAGTACATAGACCCCAAGTATTTCCTTCCCCTAAAATAATAAAATTATTCAAAACCCACCAGATAGGTGTGAAGTGTACCAAGTATGCTATTTGTTTCTTATTCTAGATGAGATAATACTTAGGATGAGTTTTGCATCCTAGTTGAGTGGAAGCATTAAAAAAAAAGCACATTTTGATGAACAAACAAGATTGGTCTTTTTACATTGCTCATGGCAGGGACTCTTCTTGGCTAATAACTGCTAGCTGTTGGCAAGAGTAGACTCCCCATGGCATAGTTCTTAGTAAATAAAATGGATTTCTATAGACATACTCCTTTGTGTCTTATAACTTCCTGCCTCCAGGGATGGCCTTGTGCAATGCTGTCTTTTTGGCACTGCTAAGGAACTGCTCTCAAACAAACAAAGCAGTGGATTTGCTACGAAAATAATATTTGGTCTTGCTGCTCCATGAATGTGTGCTCTTCAATATAAAATCAAAGCTGTATTTCTGCTATTAGACTTCTGATTTGTACCATCTGTCCCTCTCATCCTGTGAGCTGTTTGTCTGATTTCCTGCCTTGAACACACGGAATCAAATGCTAGAGAAGATGGTATTGGCTAAGCAAATGGCGAAATGCCCACCAAGCTCTCAGAGCAGTTTCTAGACATGACCTATCTTTGCTGCATTTTTCCTATTGCCCTTTAAGCTAATTCAAAAATTAATTAACTAATTACTGAACCATATCTAGGAAGGCCCAAATTCACCAAGAACACACAAAGACCCAATTTTATTTTGGATCAGGCCCTGATAAAAATGTGTGAATTGAATCTGAATATAAGGCCATAAAACTTTGTAAGCTGAGTGGGTGTGATAAGCGTAACACTAAGACAGCCCTCACTCCATCCACAGAGCTAGTTGTTTGCACCTGATGGACACACTCAATGCTGTGGCCTCCTTTTGAGTGTGGTTGTGACTATGGACATGATGGTTATCACACTCAGGATTATATTACATTAGATGACTATGTTAGTTACATAATCTGGTGTCAATGTGAGAGGATTACAAGTGAATGGGTGGCATCTAGTCTGTCAATCAAGATATAACCAATAAGGCCTCTTGGTGGCATGGTCTTCTCCAGAGAATTCTGGGAACTCCTGTAATTTTCTCCTTAGAGGTTAGAGACACTCTCTCTCTCTCAGCTCACTCCCTTGGAGACTCTCTACTGACAAGACACCTGGCACTATGCTGATAGACCCCATGCCCTGGGAACTGAAGAATCTATGTTAGAGACCCCTGCCAGCGCTGAGCTGCTTACACTGCCACTGGATCCAAAGACTTTCTACGCACTGGCCTGTGATCATCCTGCATTCAGTGTCATTGCATGTGCTTTGTGAGTCTGAAGACGGCTTTGTAGCTTGGTATTGGATATATGGGCTAATATAGAACTTATGGGCATGGACTGGACTGGGTTGGGAGGCTATCTTAATGTACAATTGCCCTTTATATAATAAAACTCTTATACACTTATACGTCTCCCTGGGTTTGTTTCTCTAGTCTTCCTCGACTAACACAAAGACAGAAGAGACTTTTCAGATGGATGAATATCCAAAATTAATTGCTTTTGAGTTCATTGGATGAATTTCACTCTGTTAGTGGGAACTCTAAAATGGAAATATATATATATATAATTTTTGTGGGTACTGCAAGTCCGAGAGCATTCACTTCCATGTTGTGCCTAGGGTCATATAACAACATGGTCCCCGGATGATCTCCAGCAACAGAGCCGGGACCTCACTTGAGCAAGCACAAGAAGCGGAATTCTCTCAACAGCCAGTGAACTGAGAACAGGATGCTGCAGCCCTGGGGAGGGGGTGGTCGTGTCTGTCACTTTGACTTTAACCCTTTTACAGAGAACCCAGTTTACTGGTGCACTTAACTGAGAAAAATAATAATAATGTATGCAATATTAAGCCTCTGAGTTAGTAGTAGAAAGAGGAGGGGATTCTAGAGGGGATGCCTTTGGGAGAATGAGCTCTAGTTACTTTCAGCAACTAACTTAAAAAGTACTGCAGGGTCTCTGCCAAGATGGCTCTCCAAGGATTTTTCTCTGACATATTTGCATCTGATGTCTCCATCTTCTCTCCCTCTCCTTAGCTTCTTTGCCTTTCTTCCTGCAAGAATGAGCCAAATTGGGCACTCCTGGCAATCTGTGTGGATTTTTGTTCTCAGAAAATGCCAGGCTAGGCTCTGAATCTATATGACCTGAGGCTTATAGTCGTGAAGTAAATTCCAGTTTGTAGAAATTGTACAAGCTTGTGCAGACCTGGTGCTGGAATCTATACCGGAGCAGATGCCAAATCTTTCTCTAACAGAGCTGCTGGTGGGGCAAAGTTGCTGATCTTTCAGTTAATAGCCCAAGGCTTAAGGCACTTCATGCACAAGGATCTCCATAGCTGCAGAACAACACCTAGCAATAAGAGCCCCAAAAGAATGACCCTCACTCAGGCCCTACGTGTTTCACTCAAACTTTCCACAAGGAGCCTGTTCTGAGTTCTACTGTTGGGACAGACCCACGTGTGTCCCACTGCCTGCCCCACTCATGAAAGTAGATCACCATCCAAACCAAACCCTCTGCCATTGGTTCCCTTGTGACTCAGAGTGATACTACACGACAGCATAGAACTGTCTCTGTGGGTTTTGAGACTATAACTCTTCACAGGAGTAGAAAGCTTTGTCTTTCTCCTGCACAGTGGCCAGTGGTTTCAAACTGCTGCCCTGGCAGGCAGCCATCCAACTCATAACTACTGTGCCAATGTGGTTCCAGAAAGAGCTCACAACCCAATATATTGTAACCCATCCAGAAAGTAGAGATAAGGATGTCTTACCTTGATTTTGAGAGAGTCTGTGTCATAAGGGCTTGGTGTGAAATCCGTGTGTACTCTGGCACGACCACAGAATGGTCCCGTGTACGGACCTTCATCCTCAAGCCGGAAGCTGTCCCGGTTACTGTTCCCATCAGAACAGCTTGTTATTCCACCTGCCGAAAGCAGCGGTTAACAGTTGTTACAGAGAGCTCCTGATGCTCTGAGTCAGGACGTGGACACGAGAGAGGATGAAAATACGATGCGTTTGATGTCAACCTTCTGCAGGGTTTCTGTCGCCCGCTTCCGATTAGTCCCTCTCCATGAGCGATCTCTGTCTTCTGAGCTATCTCTGACCTTTCTCCAGCCAGTCTGGCTCCTGTCATTAACCTAACCACCCTCTCCCTTCGGTCCCCATGAAGTGATTCAGTACTACAGTGCCAGCGTGATACACAGGTAGATGGTTCAGGCTTAACCTCTGCACAAACCAGACGGTGACTATTGTACCCGTAAACCAAGACAGAAGGGGAGAGCATCACTTCGAACTTCATGTGGTATTGATGGAAGGGTGGTCAAGGTATGAGACTGTCAGGTTCACCACAACGTATCACTATTGCCATTCCCAGGTTCCCATTGTGCACCAAAGGCCACTGTGAGGCAACGTCTCTGCACACAAAGGGTGACGCTTTGCCTGTGCCAGTGTGGCGAGAGGAGGAAGTTCTTTCTGAAAGTCTGGGTACACAACGTGTTTCCAAATGGTTCTCAGCTGGGCTTTAAAAACTGCTCCAAATCCCTGTCTGTTGGTTCCCTTCCTTTCTGAACCTGAACCTCAAAGAAAGGGGGCAAGAACTTTCCATTTTTGCCGCCAGTCTGAGAAAAGGAGAGATTCTCAGTGAAATTAACCTTCAGTTTCTCCATCAGCCTTGGCCACCACTTCCTCCTTCCGTGGGGCCCTTTGACGCTCTGTTCTTTGGGAGAATGGCCTAGAATCTGCTACCCCCCATGATGTAAATAAAGGTTTTTCTGAGATAATCCACACTGCATATGAAGTAGTGTCAGAGCAATGTACCGTGTCTAATGACAGCAGTTGTGCCATCTATGACCAACAGCTAAAGATGCTTGTGTCCCCTCATTTGCGTGACGGTCCCAGATCATGGCTCTTATTGGTACATTCTAGCATTCTAGTCAATTACATTTTCTCCACATTTCAGACCACAATCGCCAACTAAAACTTTCAGCAGGAAGGAATATTAGTAAAATCTGAATTTAACACACAAAATGTATCCTTCAAGTATTTCTGCGCTAGCTCTTTTCACAAAATAACTATCGTATAATCAATGAGAGAATGGAAATGGAATTCAGGATCTTTGAAACAGCTGGTCTGAGGCATTTTCAAACAAGGGAAACATTTGTTTCCATCAGAAATGGAGAATAAACTTTACAAAAATATTTAAAAGTTCTGAGAAGGTTAGAGGGTCACATAACAGTTTATATATCTACAGTCCTGGGGCATTCTGACAGACCAGTTTTATCCCCAAATTTTAGCTGAATATATAACTAAACCCTAACTGTTTTTCCTTATTAGAAATCTATCAATGTTGATTTTAAAATCCATTTTAAATATTTTCTAATTAATTTCCCCTTAATTGGTTACATTCCTTCATTCATTTGTTGTTTATGTATTGTTTTACTGTGTACTCACTAATGTTAGATCAAGACCTAAAAATAAATGTTGGGATTAATGCGAGTGCCCTGCACCTTTCAGACTACTTTGGTGGGGCGGAGAGAGGCGAAAAGAAGGGAAAGGAAGGGCAAATGAGAGCTGGATGGGGAAGGAGGGAGAGGGCGAGAGGAGGAAGGAATGTCTACAAGGAGGGCGAGAAGGAGAAATCAGAGGGAGGGAAGAGAAAGGATGGATGAGCTCCAGGAGAGAGAAGAAAGGGGAACCAAGATTTAAAAAAAAAAAAAAAAAGGAACAAACAAGCAAAGAAACAAAGCAGGGTTCCATTGATCTGAATTAAGACAACTTTAAAAACTTTGGCACAACATAATGCTTTTGTTTTCCCAGCATGCACTTTCCTTTAGGGGTTGCGGATCTAATTACCCTGCACAACTTTTTTTTGAGGCATGTTTCCTGTTGACGATAGGGTTAAAAGGTTTAAAATAGCACACTGTGTGAAACATCATTCTGAACAATAGTAATTCTATATAGATACTACTTGTCTTACATCCTACATTTCTATTATTTCTCTTATCAAGCAACTGGAACCTTGTTAATTGGATAAGCAAGCCCTAAGGGAGCAAATCAGTTGTTTGTAATTTACTAAAGTGGGCTTCACATCTTGGATCTGGTCACTTATTGACAAGTCTTACTTGATGAGCTCTGTCCGCTGTAGAGACTATCCATGGAGTCACTGGCTTTCAGGGAGACCTTCTCAGTGTGGGTCCCAATCATGGGGTCACTGTTTCGATAATGGGGAACATCAGCTCCATCTTCCTCATCCTTCCGTAAAGCATACCAGAGGTTTAGTGTGCAGAATAGATTTCCACGGAGATGTTTACCATGTGCATTAATTTAATAAACAAGACATATTTTATCTATACAATATTTGGAGTGTAACAGAATAAAATATGAGCTTCATCATTCTTTTAGTTCCATTCCTATCAAAACATTTTCCATTACACTTAAGGAAATTCTTTAGATAAAACCAATGTGGAATTCAACTGAAATTTTAATAGTTCAATATTGTAAATTAGGATGAATCACTTATCAATATTATTTGACCAGACATTTGTTCATGATCTATTATTCAGCACCAATTTGTAAGATCCTTTCCAAGTACTAGCTACTGTTTTGTCAAAAAAAGACATTTCAGCAAACAGCACGAAGTTAGACTAAATATGTGCGTCTATGTTCTCATAGCTTTATATATGTCGAATGAAAGAGAGAAAATTCCATGATGGGAGGCAAATTGGCTACTAGGGATTGGTTGGTGAGGATGACTGGTTTAGATAGGTAGCCTGCAAAGATCTCTAAGTCAGGTCCTACAGGTTGCAACTTCTTGATTTGAACAATGAAAAGAAGTCATATGGAAAGATTTGGTGACAGTTTTCGGAGTGAAAGGAAGAGCAAATGACAAGGATATAAACGTAGAATGCGCTTGGGTTGTGCAGGAGACAACCACAAATACCGTGTGGCTGGCTCTCTGAGGGGGGAGGAAGAGTGTTCGGATCTGAGTCTAGAAATGTAGACTGGAGCCAGCTCCTGGGGAGTGTTCTAGACCACATGTGGTGGCCATAGTCATGTACCACAAAGACCTAATTTGATGCAGAGACTGACAGTCCAGCGACAGCTCCTCTAGATTCAGCATGTTTGCCCCGAGGCCACACTCTCAAGCTGAAGCTGCCAGAGCTGGGACGCTATCAAAGCCATTTTGGGAGACTGTGGGACTCCTGTAAATAAAATGCTGGCTCAAGAACTTCCCATCAATCGGTCCAAAAACTTTCTCAGAAAGTTAAAATCTGAGACCCTGGTTTCCCAAGCTTCTTTGCTTCCCCATCTTTTTTTTTTTTTTTTTCACAGATGTGCACTGAAAGAATCATTGTATTTGACAACCTTTGGTCACCAGTGATCTCAACAATAGTTTAAAAAGGAGGAGTTGTGAATGGAGGTGCTTTTGAAGATGTCTGAGAACACAATGGGTGTAAGACATACAGACCAACGGAATGCAAGTGGTCCATGGCAGTAATATGAAAGAATCCTCTTTTAAGCAAAGTATCTTGGAACAATTTCATTTTTACAGACCACAGAATGATGTTGGACTCATAGCACACACCATGGAGAAATTAACTTAAATGGATCACAAACCAAAACGTAAGCGCTAAATTGATAAAATTCCTTGAAGAAAACATATAAGTAAATTGTTTTTTCCTTAGGCTAAGCATTGGCTCCTTAGAAAGGACTCCAAATGCTTTAGCAACAAGAGCCCCAGATGAGAACATGAAAATGTTCTCAACTTCATTAATCATCAAAAAATGTGAATAAAAACCCACAATGCAATTCCATTTCCAACCCACTGAAATGGCTAGAATCAAATCTGCTGACAAACTCATGGAAACTTTGGCATCCTCCTCCACTGCAGCTATGGATGGAAAATGAACATCTTCTTAGAAAAATGCTGGTAGTGTCTCAAGATGTCAAACATAGACTGTATGTGCTTAAGAGAAATAATACCGAAGACAAAATAGATCCACACAACAATTTGTATTTACAAGCAGTATTATTATTTCGAATAGCCAATATTATTACTGATACAAAAGTGCATAACTGATGAATGGGTGACTAAAATGTGACACCTGACAGTATTTACCAGAAAAAAGAGAAGAAATGAAGTGCTGGCTAGGTATGGGACAGCATGGAGGGCGTGTTGCTCTTTGCACACTCACTTTGTAATTATTCCAAGTCTCAGTGTCTTCTGTTCAAATGGAAGGTACAATACTTTCTTCCACACAACTTATTGGCACAATAGTTAAGGAACAAAATAAATGTCCAAGTACCTCATAAAACTTTAAGTGCTTCTACGCCTGGAAGAAGAACCTATTGAATATTTTAAGAAATTTCTAATAGAAAAAAAATGTAAGTGATTAACAGAGCACACTTACCTTGTCCTCAGAAAGGGCTTTTATGTATTTTTTACCCATTTTTTTTCTCATGGTCCAGGAAATTGCTCTCATTTTTTTACCCAATCCTCCTTCATTATTTAATGTTTTATTTTGTTCTCCATTTTCACTTATGGGTTCACCTTCACATGCCTAGGTAGAATTATTGACAAAAGAGAAAATAGCAAAAAAAAAATTTGATCAGAAATGATTAAAGAAAAGATTCTGAATTTGTGGGTTTTCTATATTTTATGCCACACAATCCAGATACCATACCCATTTTTGAAGTTCCAGGTCTAGTTACTTATATTACCAACTCAAACCTTAGTTTCACATTCGCCATGTGGGCAGTTTTTACAGTTATGTGAAATCAATCTTTCTGTTTGCTTTGGTGTTATTGCTATAGACCACTGAGGCTGCTCCAGCTCACAGTCACCCCCTGAACACGGTCCTGCGCCCTCTTCACAAGGCGCCTAGGTGTGAGCTACTGTGTCAGTCTACTTTGTCCCAGGACCTGCCTCTTTTTCAATGTGCCTCCACTGTCACAAGCATGATGTCCTTCTCCAGGGACTCAGCTCTCCTGACAGCACGTCCAAGGTGTGTGAGATGCGCTCTGGCCTCTAAGAAGCAGAACTGGCTGTACTTCTTCCAAGACAGAGCTGATGGATCTTCTGGAAGTCCATGGTACTCTCAGTATTCTTCACCAGCACAGTAGTTCAAATGTATAAATCTTTCTTTGGTCTTCCTTAGTCAATGTCCAATTTTCACATGCATGTGAAGCCATTGAAGAGATCCTGGCTTGGATCGGGCAAACCTTCGTCCTCAAAGTAACATCCGTGCTTTTCAGCACTTTAGACAGGTCTTGCCCAGCATATTTTTGTTGGTTTTCAGTTGGCCAAATTAAAAATTAAATACCAAGGAGGCTAATGTGTATTTATTTAAGTCCATAACATTAAGACTTATTTTACTGGATGCTTTAGAGATGGTCATAGCATCAATTGGTGCCAGATGAACATTAAAACTTTCATTTACTTCTTATAGAAGTGGACATGGTCATATTTAAAGTTAATCAAAGCATGGAGAAGCTCCAGGTTTCTCTCTCTCTCTCTCTCTCTCTCTCTCTCTCTCTCTCTCTCTCTCTCTCTCTCTCTCTCTCTCTCTCTCTCTCTCTCTCTCCTTCCTCCTAAGAGGTAGTAACTAAAGAGCCCTGATAGCAGAGTCAGATAAGCGTTTAGCTGCTCAGTGAAGGGGGTTCAAACCCACGAGCCACTCTCTGTGGGAGAAACATAAGGCAATATGCCCTCATTAAAAAAATTATGGAAACCCCATGAAGGGAGACCACCCCATGAAGGGAGACCAGGAATTGGAATTGGCTAGGTACCAGTGGGTTTGTTTTCATTGGTTTCCGTGTACAAACAAATGTCCACATTTTTATGTAACTGTAAATATATACTTGTTTCAGACATTAACATTTTTCATGTAATTCACAGTGTACTCAGAGAATGCTTTATTTTCTTTTTTTCTTTTACATTTCATTTAGCTACATCTGTTTGATTTATCTAATGACTCCTCATCTAACTTAAAGCACGGTGTTTGTAGCCCATAACTCCCTTTGATATACATGATATGACTCAATGTAATTAATTTAGTGTTATTCCAATGCAGCATGCATATATTATTTAAAGTCTATTGCATCTGACCTACTATACTCTCTCCGTGTCACCCCCAGCTACTTTCAGGCCTCTGTTACTCACCATTGCAATGGTTTCAAAACGTGGTCCCCAAACCTGGAGATGAAAACACTATAAACCAACCCTGTTACCGTCAGTGACGTCTGAGTTATCGAGACCCCGTTGGACAGAGAAGAAGCCTCCTGGGAGGGTCCCGAGGCTGGAATCTTGACCGAACCAGGCAGTCACTTCATTCTCCGCAGGGTGCCTGCAGGGTTCCAACTGCTAACCCTTCCATTAACAGCCAAGGGCTTAACTACTGGACTAGCAGGACTACTTCCTCCTGGGGATTGTTTGGTTTTAAGAGAACCTCCAAGTGATCCAGTAGTCCCCTAAAGTTTAAAAATGCATTACACTATCTTCTTGCCATATTTGTACCTTTGCTGTTTCTAAATCTCCTTCCTACCATTTGTACTTGATACTGATATAGGTGTCATCAAATCAATGTCCAGTCCCAGAAACCATAGGTGTGGTTTGCCTCCATGAAGTTGCCTCCATGAAGTCTCCTTGATTATAATATTTACAAAGCAGTTAGTTCCCATGTCTTTCCCCTGACAAGCCACTGGATTGCTTTAAACCACCAAACTTTTGGTTAGCAGCAAAGAAATGAATCCATGGTACCACCAGGACTGGTTTCCCCTAGATATATGTAAATATCTTCCTTTATTTATCTTCGTCTCCATTTACAGGCATGAAGTAGGGGAGACAATTTTTGATAAAGTAGGTAGTTTAAAATACCCTATAGTTGCCAATACACACTGTAAGTTTATCCTGATTTATTATTCCGCTAGCCCCTTAACATTACTCAGTGATAATTTTGTTTGATTTTTTAAATTGAATATTGTCTGTGTCTTCCACTATAATGCATGTCCCAAGCTAGCAGGGGTTCTATTTATGCAGATCTTCTCGATGCTTCTGGAGTCGCTGGATGGCATAAAGGTAAGTGTAGAATGACTAGTCAAAAGGTTGGTGGTTCAAACCCACACAGGATACTTTGGAAGACAGGCTAACAATCCTAGCGTGGAAACCCTTTGGAGTAGTTCTCATCTATGCACGTGGTCTCTCCGAGCTCAGAAGAGACTGAATGGCGATAAAACAATACGTTCAAACACACAACTGGCTGTCTATATTTTTTGAATGATTCAAATATCTCATGTGGATTTTTGCAGTGATTACCTACTGTGGACATTTGGGATTGTACAACCTTACTCTATGATTCTCAAGGGAAGAAAATATCAAGTCTAGCACCACCCAGCATTTCTCACAGTGAGGCAAGTCATTTTGTTGTTGTTGTTCTCAGAATATAAAAAAAAATGATGGGAAACTTTCTTTAGTGAAACAGAGTATTTTCATAGGGAGGCTTAAATACATAATTAACATCATTATTAATCAATATTATGCTTTACTGCATACCTTACCCCAAATTGCCTCTGATAAATAGGAATGGACAGCCAATTTAAGCCCTCATTACACTTTATTAATTTCTATATCCAAGGCTATAAAGGCAAAGATTCTTTGTTTAAATCAAAATCCTTGAATAAAAAATTAACATGGAAGCATTTTGAAATTTTTGAGTTAAACTTTTTCTTCTATTTTCTTTCAACATAAACTTCTTCCAATTTCATTGTAACAGTATTTTACCAACTAAAATAAATAAGAGAGTATATTATTTTAGCATTACACTAACTCACTATATTGCCTAAATTTAAAAAAATGTGTAGAGGACATAGTTTTAATCTTGGCATTCTATTTTATTTGCAGAAACTGCCAAGAGAGTATGCCAAAATGTTTTAAATTATAACAGTTTTCTACATTGCCACCTAATGACATCCTATGTCATAGCCCAAATCACACTGTTGTCTGGGTGTTTGTTTTTGTTAACATTTCTCTCTCTAGATTCCAGCCTTCACCAGGGTCTGTTTGTCATCCGACAGTACTTCCAGAGGACTTAGTAGAGATGCTCTCACAGAATAGGCTGTAAATAGATATGTGGTGAACATACAAATTCTAAATTGCTGGAAAATGTGCAAACCACTCTTTCATGGTTACCAATTTATTCTGAAATCACTAGGACACTGATATTAATTGATGGTCCTCAAAAATCTTGGGCTACTTTGTGGGCTATTTTATAGTTATCAAGTAAAAAATAGTGGACTCTGTGTCTGTATGGTTATGGCGAATTTGTGGCTTATCTATATCATAAAGGAACCCTTGGAGGGATAGTGGTAAGCAGTCAACTGTCAACTGAAGTTTACTGTTTCAAAAGCACCAATTACTTAATGGGGGAAAATGTGACCATCTATAAATATACATAAAGGTATACAGATTTGGAAACCCTATAGGCCATGTCTATGCTGTCCTATAGGATTGCTAAGACCTGGAATTTGATTCCACAGCAGAGGGCATGTTATAGGATTGAAACTGAAAGTAGGATTCTATGTGCCTTTTATTATATGTGTGTATCACATGTCATAATATCGACATTATAAATGATATAAATATTGATATATATTTACTATATAGGTCTACAAACATTTTAAAATAAGTGCGTGTCTATAAACAAGTCGGAACCTTGGTGGATCAGTGGCTTCTCCAGGTGGTTTGAATCCACCGACCACTCAGAGATCAATGCGTCCATCGGCTTCCATGATGATTAGGCTCCAAACCAAATCCTCTGAGATGGAGTCGATTCTAACTCATAGTAACCTTACAGGACAGCGTAGAATGAGTCCTTAGGGCTTCTAAGACTGCTCATTTTAGAAACAAGAGCAGAATCCCTTTTGGTTAGCAGCCCGACTTGAACCCACTCTGCCTCCAGGCTCCTTCCTTGGGTCTCCCCTGGGAAATTCCCCTTCATCCTCTAGTGGGGCTAAGCGTCAAAATTGACTCAAAGCACATGCACTTGTTTGGTTTTATTAAGGCAGGGGGAGGGCAGTAGAAAAACATATAGATGGATAAAGGGATACATGCACACATAGATTTATATCAAAGTTGACATTTATGAAGTAATCTCAGATTCCTTTGTCCCCATTTCTTTGTCAAGATTATCTAGTACTGGGCTACACATACCAATTATTAGTAGACATGTAAAATTCCCCCAGTTACTTGGGAAACTAGATTAACAAAAGGAAAAAAAACACCTTATAACAATGCTATTATAGTAACTGACATGTGTAATAAATAAATGTGTAAACTTGAAAGTATCAAATAAAATGAATGTCAGGAGCACCAGTGTGCTGTGTATTAGGCCTTGGTCTGCTCACCCCAAGGTCAAGGTCTCACCACCATCAGGTATTCAGCAATGAAACAGAGGAGGCTTTCTGCTCCGGTAAGGACTCACAGTCTCAGAAACCCTGAGGGTGATGATGAGTCGGGGTCAACTTAGGATGGTGGGTTTTGGGGGTTTAACATGAATGTAAGTGGAGTTCCTTAATCAGGTTCAATGATAAGTATATATGTTTAAGTTTCTGAACACCCTTCCCCTTTGTTATTCCTTTAACTTATTACTGATTACATGTGGCCCCAGTTATAAAGTAGTAGAATAAAATGGTAGACTACAGAATGAAGGGAAAGATTTAATCCTGCTTTGTCATAATTTAGCTGTAATTTAAGAGTGATTTTACTGAATGGAATGCATTCCTTCAATTTTAAAATAGAAATATGATAGTAAGCTAAAATGTTTAGTAATGTGCCTGCTTTATTATAATTGGTCGATAAAACATAAATATTATTAGAATTATTATCATTATTATTATATAAATATTACATGGGGAGATTTTTTAAAGCTACATTTAAGGTATTTATGATTTGCACATACGTATATAATAATCACCAGTGAGACATTTCAGTCCGCACTTAAGGAAGTAATTAAGAGATCATATGTTCTCCTCAGTAAGTTTACATTAAGCCACATAATCATGTCCTAATTTAAAATGATTATAACTTTCAGAGGATTTGTCCAGCTTTTTGGTTTCTAGTGGAAATAGTTAGAAAAGTTGGGATTGTCTGTGTTACTTCAAATGTCTCGAATTTCATGTTGTCCCTTCCCAGGTATCTTCGTTTCTTTTAACTAACTTTTGATTCCATACTCCCAGCATATCATCCTGGCTAGGTGTCTCCAACTGACTTTGACTCATAGTAATGCGTGCTGATAAAGCAGAACTAGCCCCTAGTTGTTTCTTGGCTGCACCAGGTCTTTCACCCACATAGCTGCAGGGTGAATATGAAGCACCGCCATGACAACGGTCAGGCAAGTGAACCAATACACCACTAGGGCTCCTTGTTCAGTGTGGCACTTCTAAACAATTAGTCATGTGTCACAAACATATATGCAAAACCCATTATTGGAATAGCCATGGATTATTCTTACTGATGCTGGCAAAAGTGACACTGGTGTTGCTGTTTTTGATAGGTGTCATGGAGTTGGTTCCAGCCCATAGCGACCCGGCGCACAGGAGAACAAAACACCGTCCCGTCTTGACTCATGCTCAGAGCTTTCCTAGGGACTTTGCCTTCATATGTTTGCATAGCGTAGTCGACGAACATGTATGAAAATACAATCAAACACTAACCTCAGTTGAGTCATCTGGTTTTGATGTGAAATTATTCCGAAAACGATCAAAATTCCCAAAGCTGCTGCTGCGCTATAAAAAAGGAATCATAAAGAAAAGTAAACTTAGAGTTTATGTATGCTCTCATAGTTAAAACTAATAATGTAATTGATATGATTAAGAAGCACCAGTTTCCCTCAAACACTCCCATGACCTCAAAAATACGTTTCTCTCTGGGGCATCGAGATGTATTTAAAATGCAATACATATTAACATTTGATATCTTCAGCCCAGAAAATGTCTTCATGTCTAATGTGAAAGCACCTTGGAAAATACCTGTTAAATTATTTCTTCATTCGCCATGTTGCATATTGTGGAAATAGGAACAGAAAAAAACTAGAGATTCTCAACTGAGCCTTCTAGGAATGACTTGACCACTAACTTACACTTCCACGAGAGAAAGGTTGGTACTATTAACCAACTAATCGATTTACCAGCAAACCAATAACAACACAATAAACAAAACCAAGCATGTGAGTCATTTTACCAGTATGTCTCATAATCTAAGTTTATTGGAAAACAAGCATGAGCATGTGTGTAAAATATGTCTATTTAGTGCCTTCCATGGAAAAAGCCTGCGTATGGGAGAGAAGATAGGAAGACTTCAAAGGGAGGAAGAAGATGGTAGAGTTCCACTGCTTCCTCTTGATAATTCAAAATGCCGCTGGAAATCCAAAAAAGATGGCATGCGGGTAGGGCTACTAAAAAATGGAAAGTAGCATTTAGGCCTGCAGGGTCTGAGGTTTGGTGTAAAAAGGAATCTCCGCATTTAACTTCTAATTGCAGCGAGTCTTCCGGACCATAGTATCATGCTCAGAATTTGAGAAAAAACTTAATGTGCTGAAAGAAGATAGTTCCCTTGGATACTTTTCATGTACAAAGCTGAATTGTTATTCTTATTCAACACATTTGGTAATTGTACACACGCCCTGATGCGCTACAAAATAAATGATTTCCATAAAACAGTTGAAAAAAAATCTTTAGAACCCCTGAATCAAAAATTGGTGTTTCCTCAGTATTGATTTCTATTGATACATTGTGTAGGATGGTAGCTATCTGATGCTGTGTTCTTGTGTACCCACAAATCCCAAGGATCTGCTCTAGCTTAAGAAATAAATTTCATCTCAAGCTTATCACATTAAAATAACATAAAATAAATGAATGCTACTGAAAAATAATCTGGCTATTTGAAAATTTAATCATTGGAGTCAGTGATCTATAAAACATTGTATTTGTCATTCGGAGATCACAGCTGATTTGGGGTTAAGTCAGTTTCAATGCTCCCAAGTCCTTACAAGCACTCACATACTCATAGCTTCCCACCCGCTATCTTTAAAATGCCTGTTTCCATTTTAAATGAGCTGACACAAAAAAGAACCTGACGTGTGACAGGGTTAGCTTGATAGACAGTGTGATGTGGGACACCGCCCTGGGATGATGGCTGTGTTAGACACAATTAACGCCTTTTGCTAGCTTGCCACCCTTGCTGAACAAGCCCTTCCGTTTGCATGAGAGATGCAGAGAAGGGCAGAAATTCAGAACCACGCTGGAAAATGTAGTCTCCTTATGCAGGGCTTGCATAACTAGAGTGAGCTTCCAGAGCATCAATCACTTCAATTTGCCTTGGAAGCATTTTCGGGCCACCAGGTTTAGAGTTCGCCAAAGGGAATTGGGTGTATTGTCCTGAGTACAAACAATCTGAACAAAGGTAAAATCTGTTATTCCTTATACACTTGAACCCTTTTGATGGTCTATGTCTGGGCAATTTTTCTATTCTACATCCACCTTACCACCTGCTTATTAAATATTCATCAGGGTTAAGGCCTAGTTTCCACCACTGGATAATGGGCCACGTTGCCCAGAAGGGCACGGAATAGGCTCACTTCAGCATTTCTCTACACTATCTTCTTCCATTAAGTAATCAATAGTCACCACCTCTTAAAATTAATTCATCCCTTATTATATCAATAACACAAAGCAGATTTAGGGACAGCGGTTTTAGAAGCACACGGGACTATTACTTTACATTTTGTCAGTCATCTTATTACTAATCACTCAACAGCTTTAAGTCAGAGAAGCATAATAGCACTCCATGCTGAGACATGCTTAAGGAACAAAGCTAATTACTTAAAAGGATAGTTTAAAAAATTTTTTTTGCATTATCCTTTAGATGAAAAGTTAGTGACTTTCTAAGATGGTTTAATAATGTACACATTATAGCTTATGATGAAAGATTAAACTGATTATTTCCACTCCGGTTAAGCTTTCTACCAGAGTAGTCTATAGGGTCACTGAATTCTATAGGGTCACTAGAGTTGGAACCAACTGTAGCGGTGGGTTCTTGATTGGCTAAGCTTTCTAAAGAAAAAAAATGGATCTTGTGGATGTAAAGTGAAGAATACTTACTAGATAACAAAATCCACACATGAAACCCACTGCTATCAAGTCAACTCCACTCACAGCAGCCCTCTAGAGTTTATTAGGACTGCTCCACGGGCTTTCTGCATTGCCATCTTTATGGACGCAGATTGTCACATCTCTCCCACTGGGCGATGGCGGGTTTGAACTGCGACTTTTGGTTAGCAGTCTAACACAGCCCACTGAGTCACCAGGAGTGCCTTTCTAGGTGGTCATTCTTAATAAATAAGATTGTGTCTGAATATCAATAATATGCCATTGCATAACTAATAGACTAGATTTAACAAATACTCTTTTGTGACAGAGTTCTCGTCAGGATAAAGCTATTGTGTACATGAATTATTATCAATGCGAAGAATAGCTTAAAATGCAATTTATTTCTAAGAAAACAATGTTTATGCTGACTTTAGGTCATATGTTATCTTATTTAGCTATATTATTAATTAAATCTATATAGCTTATCCTACTGTAATTTGAGATATGTTTGTAAGATGGTACAGTACTTACAGAGGGAAATTTGACAATATCTAGAAAAATTACACATGTGCATGTACTCTGGCCCAGACATTCCATTTCCAGGTGGTGCTGGTGGTGTGGTGTGTTATTCTTTGTGCTTCTAACCACAAGGCCAGCAGTTCAAAGCCACCGGGTTCTTCAAGGGAGAAAGATGAGTTCTTTCCATGAAGCTTTAAAGGGGGAAACCCCACTGAGAAAACCTGCTTTCTCCTATAGGTTTGCTATGAGTTGGAATCTCAACGGCAGTGAGTTTGGTGTTTTGAGTATATTAGACACATGCTGGAGTATGACATCATTTATCCACACACATTCATTCTAGCAATTTTAGATTACCCCCAAACTGCCAACTCTGATGTTTAATAAAAGGTATCTGATGGGGAAAAAAATCTAAGGCAATGCAGACAGTGGGAATGTATGCAGCTGTGGAAATACAACTCTTTATTGTGCTGTTGAGTGATCCCCAGATTCTTGTTTTGATTTGCTGTGTAGGTGGCTCTGACTCATGACAACCTCATATAAGAGATCACAGTGTTGACCCATCCTATGCCATCTTTGTGATTGTTGATATGTTTGAGTCCTCTTTGGTTGTTCTTCTGCAGTAGTCTCATTGAGGGTTCACGTCATTTCCATGGGCCCTTGAACAAACACGAGGCAGCTGAGCATATGTTCCAGAATAAAAAAGTCCAAGTCTTACCATCTTGGCTTAAAAGAGTGTTCAGTTTTCATTTCTCTAAGAATGATTTATTCTCTGTCAATTTATGATATTCTTTGCTAAATGCCACTGTTAGTGCAAATACCTGCAATTTCTCATGGCCAATAGGTTTCGGTGGAGCTTTCAGACTAAGACAGACTAGCAGGAAAGTCCTGACAAGCTACCAAAACTAAGCCAATAGAACCCTTTAGCATTTGCCCAGAATATAGTGCAAATGGGGGAAAAAGGGAGAAATTATACTTAGTATTACAATTTATCTACAGGTGTGGGAGTGTATGTCTGTTTAATAGCTAACTGACATGGAGTCAGCATATAGGACCAGGTATTTACAAGGCTTTTGCTGGCTGAGTTTTGGAAGCGGTCCACCATGCCTTTGTTTGCAGTCTGTCTTAGTAGGGTAGCTCTCTTGAAGCATTTTCCCCATCTTGGCCACATGGAGTCTACCAGTGGTGGGTGCACGTGAAGTGCAGGGACCAGCAATCACAGCTGGTCTTGGGCGGGCACTGTGCGGATCCCCACCCTGACCCCTCACGTAGCTGAGCACATGTATCTTTCTTCCTTCTTGAGAAACGGCGTGGGAGGATACAAAGTAAAGGGGACAGGAGAGATAATAATCTTCACTAAATGGACTGTCTTGATGTTTAACTTTAGAACTATGCAGAAGTTTCACTTTTTAAACAAAATAAAGTCAACCTTTAAAGAATCAGCACTGGAAATTCATAAGCAAAATGAAGGAAATGAACTCTGTTCCGGATTGGACGGATTATACATAGGGACCCTTGTGGTGAGGTCGTTAAATTATGTGGCTTCTAACTGAGAGTTAGTGGTTCAGACCCACCAGAAATAGAGCTAAACAATGCTCCTTACTAAAATAAAACAAGAGATTATATTAGAATATGCGGTCCATATTCCCGATTAAAAGTCCCTAAAGCCACCAATGACATTTTTCAAAATAAAAATGAAGCCAACAGACCAAATCTTTGTTTCTAATTACCAGGATGCAAGAAACATGGAGACAGAGGAACAAGTTAAATGACACCGAGGATTCAATCAATCAGAAGTCCAGGCAATGCATAACTCTCATTTCTCCAAGCAACCGATAGAAAGGGACATTACAGATGAGAAGTCTTTAAGGGCCCTAGCAGCCAAATATTATCTATGGACCTTGTCTACGGAGAGATAAATCAACCACTATGACAAAAACACCGGGAAGAGTACTGAGAACATTGGGAAAATGACTGGTAATTTGCTGATATTCAGTAATTATCATTATATGTAATTTAAAATAATTGAGAGACAGCACATGTTTGCACATTAAGGTGAAACTTCATGAACTATTATTTCATGAGGGGTGATGGTTATGAGGGGGAGGTTTTATCCATATCTATTTTTATATATACTTGAAACTTTCCATAACAATCGGTTGGATTAAAAAAACGTGCCTATAAACTAGCCTGGAATCGTACACAGGTGTAATTGTTCTCTTGATTTTGATAAGAATTCAATTAGTGAAAATTCATTAATATCGCTTAGGTGATAGTTCTTTGTAATTAAGACATATCTAAAGAGTAAATCATGTTTTTATTTATAAATTCATGTCTGTATAACTAGCTTACTAGCATAAATATATATTTCTTTCTCAGGAGTGTCTGCAATGCATGGTGCGAATTACGCAAAAGATAAGCCTGAGCACGTACCATTCGTGATATCTGAATATATATGTACATGTGTCCCTACATAATCCAAGGAATGATGAAACACCGTTTGAGAGGGTCCATTTTTCATTTATTAGTCACATCTCTTCTAGTAATTCTATTACAGAATAATAGTTCTAATTATTACAGAATATTATCTTATAATATCAATTGCTGTGGTTCTTAGTAACCACCTAGTCCTCCTCGATTTGGAAGCTCTTGTAGGAGCCAGAACTTAGAAACACAGTTTCTGTTTTCAATCCTCAGCCTGATATGCTCCCTCCACTGTAAGAGTCAATTAAGGAGTTTTGATCTGGTTTCCTCAAAGAAACAGGCAGAAAAGATGTGGCTAAGTTAAACTTGGTAGAAAGAATGGCTTCCAGGACTTTAACCAACATGGAGAAGAGTTAAGAGGTCAACCTTTTGACAGGAAAGCTACACAAAAAGAGACTGATGTGACCTTTACTTTCTTACGTCACCTTCAGTCTTGGGGTCCTGAAAGAAAACCTCATATTCAGCAAGCCTTAATATCTAGGTAAGCCACTCGGGGAAAAGGTTCACAGTCTATTTCAAAGAAAATATTTTCACACATGAATCAGATCCCCCCAGAATTTGGAAATAGACCAGCAAATTAAAATGACACACACTTGGCCTGGGAGTTCACACATCTTCTAAATATCACGCATACAGTGTTGGTTAGCAACGTGCTCCTGAAGATCAGGATTCTGTTTCATTAGATGCTTGCATGCATATTTTATTATAATAAAATGCTTACCCTCCATAGACTTGTCGGGCTTTATGCAACAGCACTCGAGGATTTAATTGTTCTAACGAACTCGGGTGCTGAGATCTTTTGAACAGTGTGAAATAAATTTAAGTCACTTAAAAAAACCTGTTAGGATTGCCTCAGTGTTAAACAATTACACTATCATGTGGTGTCAATGGAATTCAGTTGTGCATGGTGTCAGGTAGCTGAAGGCTAAAAAGACAAACAGAACGCTGCAGCCTTGGCTTCAATGCGAACATCTTAACCTTGGGTCAAGGGAACCCAGGCTCAAGCAAGCATTGAAACTCAAACTATTTTTAATATATAGCTGGGCCCTGAGAACAAAGTTAGTGTACTTGAGCTCTCTGGCTCACTATCTTTTCTATCAACACCAAAAATATCTAAGGAAGCTCACAGTCTAACTCTGCCCCAAAGCCTTAAAGATGTGTCAGAATTTCCATAACTACAGTTTGACTTTCAGAAGCAGGTAGACCACTAGAAACATTTCCAGCAAATTGAAACTACCTCAGAGAAGATTACCCCATAGATATGAATTAGAACGAACTAAAGAAAAAAATAAATGTAGAATGATCCATAAAAGTGAGCATTATCTCTGAGTCATGTAACAAAACAAATTTTATAAGTAAAAAGAAATAAAAGTACTATTTGAGATTTGCTATTGCACCTCTGCGGGGTTTACAAGTGCACTCCGATCCTGCTGGTCATACTTCCTTTTAGAACCGAATAGATGCCAGGACATTCTATTTTAAGTAAGGGAGTCACTGTGCTTAACTAAAATAAATGATGGTTTAATATTTATTGACCATATTTGTATTATTGCTTTATTTATTCTATAGTTTCAGGACAAGAAGGAATGAAAAGCTTGTTCAGTGTAACTATGGTGATTCTCTTGTCCCCTTCCTTCTGTCCCCTTCTGCCAGGTCCACTGAAAACGCAGTTGCCACCCTCCTGACCCATCATGATTGTTTGTTGCAGAGTAGAATTGCACAGAGGGGGCGTTTTGTGCCTGTAACCCATTGGAAAGGAGTCCCCAAGTCTGTCTCGCAAGATGTCGCTGGGAGAAACTGAACTGGCAACCTTTTGTTAACTTTTGTGCCACACCTGGACTTCTTGCCATGGTCACTTTTGCCTTGTCCCTTCCTTTCACACTTCCTCATTTCAGAATTGTTTCATTAAATCACAATCTCTCTCCAATCTAGATAATGGTCTCTTCACTTCACCAGGAGAGCAACTAAGGCACAGAGTGTTCATATCGTTCCTCTTCAGTCAACAAAATGAAGCCCAAGCTCAGCTCGCCGCACCACCAAGTGTTCCCATGTTGACAGGCAGGCCTAGTTAATGAGATGAAGCAGGAGCTGATACCGCCTCTCAGCTCTCGTCCGGAATGTCTTCCTGAGTTTCACCATTTGTGTAGAACTCCTTCATAACTGCACACACCCATACCTGCCGTATCGATCCCTCGTGGTGCTCTCTTTTCAAGGACTGTTTGTCCCCTTTGCCTTCTCCCTACCACGCCAGGTCTGCTCTTCAGGGCTTAGGCTATGCCCCACCTCGCCTTTGAGACTACTTGTAAATGTCGCCGCTTGGCTTGTGCACGTTGATGGCCCTTGCCCTCAAGGGCCAGAGCACAGGTGGAGAAAAACTCACAGTTGTTAGACTTGGGAAAATCACTGCCAAAGGCAACTCCCACATTACCCTTCATGCTAAATGTCAAAAACGATACGTTTCAGTTGTATGAAAGAGCAAATTATATTAACTTAAGCAAATGACAGTCAATGAAGTTTATTTCCTAATGTGTCATAAGAACTTTACGCTTTTTACAGTATGCAATTGAGCATACATTTACTAAATTTTGTCGTTAGAAGAAGGGCTGTTTGGATAAGACAGCTTATCATCAAGAAATATACCCTCTGTTGGTGTCATCAACCAGATTGCATCAACCTATAAGAACTAAATGGAGGCATGTCATAAATCAAGAGAATGTAAATATAGAAGCTGTTTCTAATGCAGATTAAACATATACACCAAATAAATGAAGTAAATAATGTATATTAAACAGTATTTTGGGGTACTGTATTTTTATTACATATACTTATATGTATTGTCAACAACAGCAAAAGCACATTGCATCTGTAGCTATGCTTATATTATTTATTGTTATTCCAAAGAACATTAAAACAGTCCATATTTGTAAAGGATCATTATCTAAAATCAATGGAATATGAATCTGCTTAGCCATCTTTAAAAATTATTTACCAAGGGATTGCATCATTTTTAGATGATAGATACTAGAAACCGTAAATCACATGACAATGATAGTTAAGTGATGATAAAACAACATGAAGGGGCAAACAATGCCCTGTTCAACTGTGTAAAAATATATGAGTCTGACAAGAACTTCTCTAGTATGTCTTCTCAACTTTTCCAAGGAGAGAGGAGAGTGAAATACTGCCTCGAGTGAATATAGTGACTGTGGCCAAAAGATAAAGTATTTGTAGTTTTGTAGCTTTTACATTTGATAGAAGAAAGCTACCTTAAGATTTTCTGTTGGCTGGATAGATAGCTTTGATATGATGTTTTCAAATTAGGCACTGAAATGGAAATCAAATCCCAACTCATCATGGAAAACTACTGCAACAAGGGTACTGAAACCAATTTCAGGCTTTGAATGAAAAACCTGTGTTTAACATTACCCACCATGAATGGACAAAGGTGAGGTTTTTCGCTCAAATATTTACAGTCTTGGAAAACCCCAAAAAGTACATTTTACTCTGGCCTTAATAGGGTGGCTAAGTGTCAGGATTGACTCGATGGCAGCGAGTCTTTGGGACGCCGGGTATGAGAGGACTCCTGGTAGATTGGTGCTTATGCATTGGGCTGCTAATCATTGGGTCAGAAATTCAAAACCACTGGCCACTCTGCAGGAGTAAGTTGAGGTGTTCTAATCCCACTAAGATTTCCAGTATTGGAAATCCATAGGGATAGTTCCACTCTATCCTGTAGGGTCTCTATGAGTCAGAGTTGATATGATGGCAGTGAGATAGGACATAAGTTGAAAGCCTGTGGGTGCTACAGACAATTAAACCCTTGACTTCTGGCCCAAAGTTTGGTGGTCCAAGCCCGCTTTTGAAAGAAAAGAGTGTGGTTAATAAAAAGAAGATAATAAAAAAACATGATAAAAGAAGGCATTTATTTAGAGAGGTATTATTGTAGAAGGCATTGTTTAGAAGAATGATTTTGAAATGATGACTTGAAACATTAGGGCTCGTTGTTGTCTCGCTGCCACCGAATCCATTCTGACTCATAGTGACCCTTGAAGACGAAGAATTAGCCTGGGGAGTCTCTGAGACTAAATCATTGAAGGATCGGGAAAGCTTCTTTTTTCTCCCACAGAGCAGTTGGTGGTTTCGAATGGCAGTTAACAGTCCAAGACAAATGTCCCGGCCATTCTGGAAACATGTGGCTTTTTCAATATTCTTCCACAACACCATCATTCACGGGCATCAATCTTCTGTGGTCTTCCTTAGTCACTGTCCAGCTTTTGCAGGCAGAGGAGGCAACTGAAAATAGTATCCCTGTGCTTAGAGGCACCTGAGTCCTCAAAGGGAACACTTGCCCTCTCACCCTTTAAGGAGGTTGTGGGTGGCAGCAGATCGACTGATGCAATACCTTGTTTAATTTCTTGACTGCTGCTTCCATGAACATTGATGATGGATCCTACGCCTTAGGATCCTGAGCATTTCTCCTTTCAAATTTACTGGTCAAATGCTTTTTTCCTTAAGTCCAGAAGCTCTCATTTTTAAGAATAA
Source organism: Tenrec ecaudatus (assembly GCF_050624435.1). Classification (NCBI taxonomy): domain Eukaryota; kingdom Metazoa; phylum Chordata; class Mammalia; order Afrosoricida; family Tenrecidae; genus Tenrec; species Tenrec ecaudatus. The sequence goes on from NC_134531.1 coordinate 276,552,698, forward strand.
AATTAATGTAGTGGAAGCAAACATTAAGAGAACCCATTGCTTTGAAAATATGGTTAAATACCATTGAGAGGTTGCGTTGGGAAAATAGAATCACTTTCATATCAAATTCTCTGGGACTAAAATTCCCTTTCATGTCCATTAGGTGCAAAAGTTCTCAGCATTCACTTGGCCTCTGAGTACATAATAACCTTTCTAAAGGTTTCCCCAAAGCATAGTTTGGTTATGCGGCGGTCTCCTTGAACACAAGTAATGACAAACAATAAGCTAATTCTCAAAGAGTTTTTTTAAAGTCATTTTTACTACTTTTAAATGAGTGTGTTTGATGCATGATTTTGGTCCCCTGATTAATGGTCACCGCCAGCCCAGCTTCTGGGGTTGTAATGTATCCGTGAGCTTCCCTCCTACAGAGCTCGACCATTAATCCAGTGGCATATGTCAGCTCAGCAGAGCAAGGTCACTCTTCTGCTTCAAGGGGAACCTTTTTAGAAATAATAAAACTGACAGAAAGTTCTTTTTTGCATGCTTTATGCCACCTGGGGTGGAGTGCTGCAGTTAATATCGTAAAGCTTATAAACATTCCCATCTCCGGCAGCACCCACTGCCACCAGGCTTATGAATTTAAACGTTTTGTGGGGTTTTTTCTTCCCTTAGTAAGAACAGACATGTTTATGTGGGACAAATATAGAGTATGTAATCTCAAACAAGGGAAGAAGGGGTGGGAAAAATATGTTGGCATTAGGATATTAAACATACGACTGCTAGAAATTTTTCCAAGTCAATTGCATTGGTTTTCTGTTCAGTCATCTTGAACTTGGCATATGGTTATCTAAATCTACTGGAGGATTAATTGTACTGCTGAAATATAATGGTGGTGTTCCAAGTGAACCCAAAGCTCATGAGAATCCCTTAACCCACACTATCATGACAACAGCCTAGAGCATTTATCTTTGAGGGAATTGAATTTTTCAAAATATAAACATTCATCTCATTGGTAACAACTACTTAAATTGAATTAAATAGTAAGATCGTCATAATTTAAAAGTAATTTGATATTTGTAATTGGCCTAACTTAAGCAAATTACACAAAAGGAATATGGCTATATAATTAGGATGCTGTTAAAATGCACATACAGTGTTTCAAAGTTTACTGATTTCCATATTCCATGTACTTTTTACAGAATCTAAAAACAAATCGAAGTTTTACAGCTCTGATCATATAAAAATTCAGAAAGGAAACTGAGATTTTTAATTTACAAATATCCAGACTAATACCAGAACACTATGAATTGTGAAATAATATTTAATATGAGATAATTATGCCTTATATCTTATTCCAGTAATTTAACTTCCTAAAATAATTACAAAGAAAAAGAGACAAAACTGGAAGTGAGGAAAACTTGGCAGGTCAGCTCCGGCCTTTAAGGAAGCCCAACGCTTGGTCAGGACTCCCTCTCTAATTCTCTAATGCCAAGACCTCACCTCGACAGGCAGTGAAACTTTAGTTTGCACATCTTTAGAAATTAGTAATCTTAGCATACTGACTCTTACAGCAAACAAGTAAGCTACCAAAAGAAGCCAAAATCAATTACTGATTTGCTCTGAGCTGTTGAGAAGAGTGGATAATCCTGCTGACCAACCAAAGAATTGTCTAACCTGAAGAAATGCTATCAAACCTACATTCTCAGTTGCCACAAAATCAGTCCTTACTCACGGTGGTCCCAGGAGTATCCAAGTAGAATTGTGTCCCAATAGTGTTTCCAATGGTCAATTTTTTTTCCAGAAATAGGTCATTAGACCTGTCTTCCAAAGCAACCAACCTCCAGATAACTATTTGCACTGCCCAGATAATTATCCCAAACTGGTTTATTTGTGTAATAATAGAGTAAGAGTTAAATAATTAGCTGGTATCAAGCGCTAATCATGTGAAGTGAACAGCTCATGTACATGAACACGTCTGCTATCCCAAATGGATTATTTCCTTCAGCTGGTTTGGGCATAATGGAAGATTGCTACTTTCCCCACTCTTTCTAATCATCCTAGGAAGGAGCGATCTTTTGTTAAAAGTCTGTTTATTTTCTTCAGATTATAGTACAATGGTTGATTAGTACATTCTGACTCTGAGGATGGCTACTTTGTTTTTTGATATATGCTTCTCAAATTTTCTCTAAGCACTCTTTTACACAGCTTCCTGAAGTAGGTCACAACTTTCGATGACTAATATTTTCCATTAGTCATGTAATACTCATCACATATATATTGAGAAATCACTACCATGTTGTACAACAACAGGTGTTAGTTGTAGTCAAGGTTTAGTATGAAGCACATAGAATCTGATAGAGTTGGTTCAATATCCCTCTTCCACTAAAAACAAAGCTCAGAGATACAAATATGAATAAAATGTGCCTCTATTCTTGGTGAGAAGCTGTTTGGAGGACTTGTGGAAATGCATAACAGCGACATCAAATGTACATTGTGAAAATAGAACGATGAATAAGTGAGTGCTGACTACGTGCCAGGAATTTACGTATAGTATTTAACTTAATTCTCACGTCTATACTATGAGATACACTTTACTATATCCCTATTTTAGATACACACAATCAGGTGTAAAAGAGGGTTAGTGAAATGCTCAAAGTCCTTAAGGGAGAGATTAAACAAGATTAACCTCAAATCTAGTCCATGTTATTATAATCCATGTTCCCTACTCTGCTGTACTACCCCAAACATGCCTTAGGTAAGAGTGAAGACTTTCTTCAGAAGGTGACCATTCAACTAGGTATTAAGGAATGACTACTAATTGGGAAAGGTTTCCTTACTAGGAGAAGTTTGCAGAGGCATTCTGAGGTAAGAGACGGATAGATAGGAAATCAGGAGACTGGTAAGAATAGTCCTCAGTAGACCAACTAAATGAGAGGATATGATGGTGCGACCTATACTTAGCTCTCTTTTGCAATTCATCCCACATGGATCTAATATCTTTCCATCAAGTCATAGGTCAAGGAGGTATAACAAATATTTTACTATGTCATTTTTCAAATGATTTCTAGTGGAGGCCTTGGGGCATACCAAAATAAGTTTTGGAGCAAGCAAAGAAGAACATGGGGGAGAGAGTTTGGGTTAAAGAGAGGTGCTACTGTGGAGAGGCCTAGATCAAAGATTTGCCTGGAGTAGAGTTTTTAGAAAGAAAACAGCTCAAGTCCTCACTTCCGATTTGTAGAACATCATAAACCAATGAAAATTTCTAAGCCTGCTCACCAAAAGCAGAGGAAGGGATCTAGCCAGCTGTAGTGACAACTGGCTCTCCCCATACACAAGTATTTCTTTGTCTACCATTAGAGACAGCATGAAATCTAATATTAATTAATTCTTAATGGAGAACATTTTTCTAGTCTACTCCGATGCTACTATGAATGTTTTGGCTCTAAAAGTTCATCTAAATCCTCACCACTAGAAAGGAAGCTCCATGTATCAGTTTGGTAAATTTGGAAACATAGATATGTAAAGATTTGATTCTGTTATTTAGGGGGAAAATGCACAATCTTCTGGAATAAAGAAACTACTTATTTAAGATTAAATAAAATCGTGAACATGAGCATCTTGTTAAAGTCCCTGGCCCAGACTAAGCACCAGAACACGTACACTCCTTTTCCCTTTTATTATGCTTGGTTAGATAAGCGTTAAAATGCATCCTTCTTGTTTCAAAAAGCACCAAAGAACACACTTTAATGCCCCAACTATGTGTCAGCCTTATCTAAGAGCATAAATTTGCACAGCGGGCAGTGCAGTGAAAACAGCTCATCAGCAACTCATCACCTCTCATCATTGCTCGGATCAAATGCAAATGGGGAACAATTCCACTTCAGTCATTGCTAGTGAAAATTAGCATCTGTGACACTAATGGTGTCTCATTTAGTATGCACTTTAGATTTTTTTAAAAATGGTTTTGGGAGGAAAAAAAAAGATGTCTATTTCCAGAACTGCCATTATTTCAAAGTTTCCCTTTAAAGTAACAGTGGGGGTTGCACTTCCTTTATTCAAAGAAAAACCTCCGTTGAAATTTACTAGCACAGTTCATTAATCCCAGTCAAGTAAAGGCCAAGTTGTTCTAATTACAGTAGCCAAGTTTCGGTCCTGAGGTGTTTTCTTCTACGTTCAAATTTTCTATCCTAGGTCCTAAAACTGTTACATACAATGGGTCTCTCTAAATAGTCTTGTAAATCAGCTTGATAAAAGAATGAAGGGGTGGAGTCTAGCCTGTCAATTAGATCACAGCCTGATGTTCGCTCCTTGTGGGTGTGGCCTTCTCATGAGGATTCTGGGAACTTCCTCTCTCTTGATTCTGTCATCAGAAAACACAGACCACTCTCTCTCTCTCTCTGCTTCACATTCCTGTCGACAAGACACTGGAAGCCATGCTCATGGCAGCCAGAGCCCTGAAGAAGCTTCTACCGTCCGCCATTGGATCCACAAGACTTTTCACCAACTGGCCTGTGATCTTCCTGCTATCTGCATCCTTGCTTGCGCTGCTTGAGTCAAAGGAGGAATTTATGGGCTGGTATCGGACATGTGCTGCTATCAGATTTATGGATTTGACTGGAATGGGCTGGGACAATTGCTCCTTTATATAAAACTCTCTCTTACACATATATGAGTGTCTGGATTTGTCTCTCTAGTCAACCTGGACGAGCACACACTTTAGAAGCTAATTCCAGATGCATGTATTGGCAGACGCATGAACAAACTACAGTCTCTCTTACAGACACACTAAAGCCTTGCTGAGAAGGACAATGAAAGTCTGTAGTGCTAGCGGATGTCTGCGGGGCCCTGCTGATGCCGTGGCTAAGTGATCCACTGCTAGCGAAAGCCTCCACGGTTTGAAGACATGAGTTGCTCCAGGAGAAGGAGGCGGTCGTCTCCTACTATCTACTTTGGAAACCCTATGGGGCAGTTCTCCTCTGTCCCGTGAGTCTCCTATCAATCAGAATTAATTCCTGTCAACAGACTGGCTTGTCTCGAGTCTTTATACTTGAATCAGACAGTGAAGTCAAGAAAGCCCATTCACTTCCTAAGTACATAGAAAGGGCATATTGTTGTTGTTTTAAGGTTCGCCCAGTTGATTTGGACTCATGGTGGCCCCACATGTGAAGAGCAGAACTATTCAAGAGAATTTTCAAAAACAGAGTGCCAGGCTGATCTTCCAAGGTACCAGTGTATAGGTTCAAATTGCCAACCTTTCAGCGAGTAGCCCAGCATTTAACCATGTGTGCCACCTGGAGAGGGCGAGGTTAAGGCCTTTGAAGGCCCTAAATGCTGATAATCTGTGGTATCCTTTCTTGCCTTTGCTCACGCACTCAAATGAGCTATGTGAGTTTATAGGGATACATATGTGTGTATTTGTGCTCCTTGGCTATCGATGGCTTCTTTTTTAATGTTGCTGTGACAACCTTTCCCTGCCCACTAATCATTTAGACTGGATCCAGTGGTAGATGAGGTGAATAGAGCAGGAGCTAGACTCAACCTCCATCTCTCATCTCATGTTTGTGAAAAAGAAATATCATATCCCAAGAGACCTGCAAGGGAAAGGACTTTTAATTACACAGCAGGGAATGTGAGGAACAAATGCTAAAGAAGGTGGTGATGTACAGGGCCCTCAAAGCTTACACAGCCTTGCGGGGGCGGGGGGGGGGGCGGTGTGTGTGTGTCCTTGGGACCCTTAAAGAACTGTATTTCCACGCAGCATGCCCTCATTCACAGGAGCAGTGACTTCCTGTTCAGCATGGTGTTGGCTTTTCCTTGTCTGCTTTGGTTTGCTGGTGTTGCCGTGTTGTTGATGCTCCAAGCATGCACTGGCCTTGTTATGGAGTCATTCAGAGCTGCACCCAGGCTTGTGCTGCCCTGAGTGTGTCAGACAAGATGCAGGAGGGAGAGAACTTGAACACGGGCTATTGAGAATATCTTGTTTGGTTTTGTTTTTGTTTGAAAATGTTAAGTGTTGGAAATGAGTGGACACAGATCAATTCTGTAGATGGGATTTCTGCATGTAGTGAGAGACAGGAAAATGAGGAACTCTAAATGCCTGGCCAATGTACAGGAGTGTACAGTCCTTTTGTTCTAAAACGCATGGCTTCCCTGGTCCACATAAAAATTAGCTGAGACTCAAAATGCAAACAGAAATAACATCTCACAGTTCCATATCTTGCAATAAGACTGTAATAATTCAAAAATGGGTAGTGGAAACTGACATGTGTATTTCTCTTTAAAAATCTTTTGTGTGACTTTACTCAAGTCGATTTATGTTTAGCTTTTTTTATCTGTAAAATGAAGCTAAATAAAAATACTTTCCTCACTGAGTTTTTATAATATGGATTAATGTACAGAAAACTCTCAATATGAAAATTGGTATGTAGTAAACAAAGTAATAATAAAGGTATAAATACATTTGTGAAATAAATTAAAGGAATTTTAAAAAAACAAAACAAATGGAAGTGAAGCATTTTAGAAAAACAAGCAGTGAAATCTGTGTACCCTAATGGAACCCTGTATGAATTGTACTGATCTATGTGATCCCATGGGAGGCTCGAGGGAGGCAGTCCAATGCTCAACCTGCTGAGCCACCAGGACCGTAGTCCTCACTCCAGTCGGGTTCTATCTGTGAGAAAAACCCTAACATCTAGCTTTGGATCCTTGTGGAGGCCCATTGCTCTTGCCATAAAATATACAAAATATCTTGAGACAATTTTCTGTGTTAGAAAATTTCCCACTCAAGTAAGTTGAGTTAACGAGAAGCTTTCCTAAGACAGTATTTTACTGATTAAAGAAATATCAGTATCATACAAAAAGGACAGGATCCAGCTAATGCAGATGGATGGAAGTAACAATTGCACATATGCATTTACATGTCCTTGAACTTCACAGAGAATGAAACCATTCACTGGAGGAAGATGGAAATTCACTCGCAACTGAATTTATTTATTTACAACATAATTAATATAATTATTTCCTGTGATATAGCCCAGGTGTACATGTTATGAAACAAACTGTTAATTTTATGAAAATGTAGGTTTATAAAATGAACAGAATTTTATTTTACAATAGTTTCTGCTATTAAACAAAATGATGATAACAGACTAACGTATCAGTTTGAAAATCCTTCAATGCTAAATACAATAGAAACTCACTACACAATACAGTTTTAAGGGTCACTCTGAAAGCTACATTTTAAATACTAAGGAAATTCACTACTTCACTTTAACATATCTAGTTTCAATAAATATTTGTAAATTGGGGGGAAGTAAATTTGGGGGAAGAATTAATCAAGTAAATTGGGGGAAGAAATAATGCTAAATCAAAACTTATGTGACTTTTAAAATGTTTTTGAATTTTTCAGAAACGTTTTTCTTGTGTTATCACTATACTACAAAAAGAACAGAAATCAGAAATATTGGTGTCAGTATGCCAACAAACTCCATTTTAACTTAAGACGTGTTAATACTCATTATGTACTTTGGTGTGTGCCAGATTCAAGGGAACCTGTTACCCTTCGTTTCCTTCCAGGAAGTCACAAAGTACTTACATCCAAAGATCTGAAAAATATTGACTGCCATTCAATGCCACATGATATAGAAAGTTCACAATCAACTCTCAAATATTTGTCTCAGAAGAGGAGCCAAGCAAAGAACAGTACTAGATATTAAATCAATCCTTTAAAAAGACATCTAGACTCAGCTATTATCTGTTCAGAAAGAGAAACATTATAATAGATTGAAAATGCTATTTGTCTAAGAAACTATGAACTGTACAATCAGTGGAAACATTTCCTACTCCGGTATTTCGCCATGTCTCTTTTATTCTATTAATTAATTTAAGTTATTGTCCTCTTGTCAAATCTAAACTGTGTTCTCCCATGTTCTATTTTTCCTTAGCGTGGCAATTACTGATATTATGAAAAATACAAGAACATTACAAATAGAACCAATTGAGCAAAAGTAGAATGGACTTTGGGGTTTGGAAGTTTCCCAGAGCACAACTTGATCTTCTCTCAAATTGTCATTAGTTCAAGAGTGAGAGTAAGAAAAGTACATCTCTGAAACAAGTTCTAATATTTCACTTTAAAAAATAAAAAACATCATAGTTCACTGAAATATCATTGTTTCACAATATCCTCATCCTAATACATTATTAAGAGAAAAAATGCATTCAGTATACCGTAGAGTTATATAGACAGTAACAACTGTATAGTCTCTAAGCTGTACAAGAAAGTTCCATAATATGAACTTTAATATTTGGTGTTGTCAATAGAGACCACCAACCTGATTCCCATGCAGTGAATGATCTGAATTCAAACCTCAGCAACAGATGTAAATGATAACATCTATCTTTCCAGATTTTTATTGGTGTTTTTCTTATTGTTAGCATGAATAACTGGTATGTAATACCCATTTTTCTTATATAAAACAAAATATATACATATGTATAAATGTATATATAGTCACCCATACACGTATTAAATGGTTTTGCTTTGTTTGTCTATGTATAAAAGCACCTTACCTTTGGTTTTTGGTGTTTCTCCTTCTCTGAAGCATTGGATGGTTTTCTTTTCAACATTTTGAAGGTTGACTGTTCCCCCAGTGAGTGTACTCTCTGTCGTTACAGAAACAACTGAACACTGTTAGCCGTGTGCTCTCTGGGAGGTACAGCATCAGATAAGCTTCAACCCAGTGACCTGCCACTTCCTCCTTTGCTCAGGATGTGACTTCAACATCTAGGGGTTTTTTCTTCATCTTCTCCCTACTTTTTTCCCCCTTATTGTAACTATTTGGTAACTCTTTGTTGTCCTGTCTCTGCTGTATTATGTGAGGGGTGCCCTCAAACTTCACACTTCAACATGCCTGCAGTTATCCTGAAAACCAGCACAATGTCAAAATAAAACTAAGTTTTTCAGTTTCTAGAAGAATAAAGAGCAATGCGTCCTAGGAGTAGAAGGAAATAAGCACCTGAGCCAAGAGAGGAGAGAACAACAGAGAGTTGGCTTTTAGTTCTAAAAACAAAGCAAAAATATTAATAGAGGGATCAATGTATAGTTGTCAATAATTCTGTTAGAAGATGAAATAAGATAGACTTTAGACAATATCACCAGACAAACAATATTGAACACATCAATATTGGACTGGGAAGAAGTACAAGCAGAAGGGCCACTGGAAGCGAGGACTCTAAGACTTTGTCTCACGTGCTTGGTTATCAGGAGACACCAATGCCTGAACAAGGACAGCACCAAGAGAATCGACACAGTGGCTGCAGCCATGGGCTCAGACGTAGGATTCAGAGCTCACCCCAGAATGCCCTATTGCTGGTGTCATTAGGTGTCACCGAGTCAGTTCTGACCCCTAGTCACCCATGTACAACAGAATGAAACACCGCTGGCCCCCCACTGTCCTCACAATCATTCTCATGTTCCAGTCCATCGCGGGTCAAGCACGCATGTTAGGGTCTTCCCCCTCTTCACTGCCCCTCCTCTTTATCAAGCATGATGTCCAGAATGCCATATGAGAAATAAATGCATAAAACCCATCCATTAAAGGACATCCATGAAAAAGAATCCTCAATTAACCAGCTCTAGTCCTGCTACAATTGAAAATTTCATGTCCTAATAGTGCCTGCCCCAGTGATCATCCGGCGGATCAATTTGCTCCCCTCTAAGAATTTAGCAATATACTGTGGCTTAAAGAGACTCCCCTTATCAAACTAAACATTTTCATTTTTTTTCTGACTGTCAACACAAACAAACAAACACATTCAGAAAGTATAGACACTGGAATTTAACTTTCCAGTTTATTGGGGATTTACCAACAAGAGACTCACACAACAGCTGAAGTCTTCTTGTTCCCTTAAAACAGTTTTGTTGAAGTAGATGAAAATCCCTGGGTTGAAAAACAGTGGTGTCCTATTCCTACTAAGCAGCTTGTATCAGAGACCAATGAACAGACTATTTCTCAACCTCTGAACTCCTCCTCTCTGGCCAGTCCCAGTGCTTCTCTAACTTATTTAGCAATTAATGTTGTATGTGTCTAAATATAGTGCTTGGCTAAAGTCAAAACAAACCCTCTACCTTCGAGTTGAGTTGGACACAGAGTGACCCTATCGATACAGGGTTTGTGAGGCTGTAAATCTTCACGGGAGGAGAGGCAGCCTCGACTTTCCCCTGAAGAGTGTCTGGGGCTTGACCTCCCACCGTACACTTAAGCACCCGATGCATAATTCACAGCAGAGCCACGGCCCTTGTGTGTTAGGCCATCAGCAATGTGTCAGCAAATGAAGCATTTGGGGGAGTTAAAATGCTTCATCAAACCAAAAGAGTACACTTTCAAGAGTACGATTAATGTGCTGTCCTCACTAAGTCATGAAAGCAGAATTACATTTTCAAAAATTATTGGGCTTTCATTTTCAAAAAAGCGAACCTTGATGATAACTCTGGAAAAGCTGAGGACTCTGAGGCTGGGTAATTCTCGAGAAGTATGTCGTCATTAAAACCGTCTAGTTGAGGTAAGGTGAGACCGGTGCCTGAAGCAAAACATTTATTTCATTTCTTCCAAAGTTGAATGATATGAAAATATGCATTTCTTAACCACGTTATATATTCCCTCTGCCTGGGCCCTCTTTACTTCATTGCCGAGTGGAGACTTACCGTAATTCAGCTGAGGAATTCAAAAAATAAGATGGAAATAATAGGACTCTCCCTTGCTAGCTTATGCTGCTTTGGGATGGGCTAGGGAGTAAGAATGACAAGGAAATGCCAGCAAAAGTGCTCCCAATAACATTACAGGATTTATCATCAAAGTCTTGCTGTGTGCCAAAACATGGTTATCAATCTAAAAAACCCCTATGAAACCTCAAAACGTTCTGATTGGCCTTTGCTCTAGTTCATATTTGTATAGTCATAACTAAACAATGCTGTTACGTGCCATGGGTCATTTCCAACGTACTTGCACAACAGAGGAACCACTACTTGGTGCCGCCCCGTCCTCACGATGGTCCTTGTCAATCCCGCTCATGGAGGGTCTTCCTCTTCTTCACTGCCCCTTCACCTTTCCAAGCTGATGTGCTTGTGCAATGACTGGGGTCTCCTGGCAGCACGTCCAATAACAGGCTCAATGTATCCTCATAGTGACTATAGTTAGAGTAGGTACCGTTTTTCAAAGTGTTATCATGCTAAAGCAGCTTGCATAAACTGCCAACTTAGGAATCTATATGCATTAAAATGGCAGTAGGCATGGTCTTTAAAGATATTACCACATTAGGCACTATAAGAAAACTAAGAGTGTAAATAAAAATATAATATTTTCCATCAAAATTAAAATTGGAAGAAGTAATTTTCCATTCTTCTCTCATATTCAAGAACAATAGTTTTTGGAGATTGAGACTACTATGACATCAGATGCCCTATTAGAATCTAATCATGTTAAACTTCTTGATACTCAAATCGCTTTACATTACAATGTGGATAATTTATTATGGGCTATCTACTACTTTTGGAATACTAACCTGCAAGGTATTTATTAAGTGTATCAGCAGAGACAAAGTGTGAAAGTCGTAGGTAGACTGAATAGGACAGAACACAGGATCAGTACTGAACATAACCATCATGATTCACTGAGGCTGCGTGTTGCCCAAGACATGTTCTGAAACAGGGAAATTGCAAAAGAGCAGTCTCGGCACACTGTTTCTGCTCAGTTCCTTAGTGGCTGTAATAACCAAGAAACAAGGTGAAAACATGTGGCATCTTTATTGGTTACTCGTCCTGCGTCATAGTGACTCAAAATTATAGATTGTAATCAAATGACAGGTGTCATTTACTGGAAAGTAAGGTGAACTGTAAAAAGGTTTTCTAAGCTGACAATCTAACAAGTGTTTGGCCCATGTCCAAACCACTGGAGTTAAAAACAAACAAATTAAGGGCTATGGGATCAGAGGCCTTTGATTCTGTGATTGTGATTGTCTAATAATTTCCATCTAAGTCTCCTTTCTTCTGAACATGATGCCAACTCACAATTGGAAAGGTTAGTTGGTAAGAATAAAATTAGATAAGAATAACCCAATCATTTGTAGTCTACATTTTATTTTAAAACATCTTGGTTCAAAGGACAAATTATTTTTGAAGTGAACAAAGTTAAAATGTCTGACTACACTGTACACTTTTTCTAATATGTGGATTTTGTTACAATGAACTTTAAATGAGTGTGGTTTGCTGGGGCAGTCATGAACAAGAACTTTTTAGCAGCGATAATATAAAATACCCTGAATTATATTTCAAATGAATAATTGCAGGAGGACAATTTAGAGATGTATTTCAAAAGTTATAGATAACGGAAACTAAGAGTGTATCCGTGTCTATATCCCAAATGAATCACTATTATAAAACCACAGGCTCAAGCACAGCAATGATTGTGAGACTGGCGTAGGATCAGGCAGCAGTGTGTCCTGCTGCCCATCAGGCCCCTATGAGCAGGAACTAACTTTATGGCATCCAGTAATAATCATAATAAAAAAATTAAAAATAATCTCGCATAAAACGAACAGCTAGCATTTCGTGCATATCTGCAAACTTTACTCATCTCTGATAAAGAGAAGAAGGAACCAATAGAGTAACAAATTAATCTTGGAGTCAGCTCCCTTTCCTGACTGGCAGGCCTCTCTGCAGCACGGGGGAGGCAGAGTGCCAACCCAGCTCTGTTGGGAGAGTCATGTTCCTGCTGGTTGTGGCTGTGTGGAAGTGGAGCTCCTGTATGCTCCATCCACTTCTTGCCTCTACTCAAAGCTTCCTGAAGGGAATACTCACCGGATGATGACACATTTCCATGAAGTCATATATGCCTACAGTCCGATGAGGTCTCATAAGTCACAGAGAATTTTGTGTGTGTGTGTGTGTGTGTGTGTGTGAGGGGGTGATTATTATATCCTACTCTAGCTATTTTGTTTATCCTATTGTATGCTGAAAATAAAGATTTAGGGTTTCAGGGAAAGAAGAGCATCAAGATTTTCTCAGGCTCGTGTGCGGCCAAAGAAGTGAAGTGGGGGAGGAGGAAAGGGGAGGGTTAGTGGGGGAGGAGGGTGGTGGTGGAAGGTTCCCTATGGGCTTTTTAGTTTCTGACTCTCTCAAGTCATTTACTCATTCCATCTCTGGGTTGGTTCCTTCTTCTGAACCCTTTTCCTGAAATGACTCACCCTGATTCCAAAATCTTTTGAATCCCACCTAAAAAAATTAAATAGCTTTAGATATTTGACTTTTTTGCTTTACCTGGTGCATAATTCCAGGCAAGTGATGAGCCAGCCCCAGCCACTCCCTGGGAGAAAGACTAGGCTTTTTACTCCAGGAAGAGTTACAGTCTCAGAGACCCAGGGGGCAGTTCTGCCCTGTCCTATAGGGATGGGGTAAGTTGGCATTGACTCGATGGCAGGGTGAAATATTGATAGTGTCTATTTAACTGGTGGGAGAAAGATGAGGTTTGTACACTGATAGTTACAGTCTCATAAACCCACAGAGGCAGCTCTTCTCCATCCTATAGTGTCGCTGATAGTTGGAATCAATTCCATGATAGTAAGCAAATGATTTAAGTTGGTGCTTCTAAGAAAGGACTTCACTTAAATTTGAGTATCTTCCCTTCTCTGAAGAGATAATCTCTTTTATAGAGGTTCATCTGAAAATGCTAGCTAGATTTTAGTAAACAAAATATTTGTATAACTACATCCCTCTGATTCTGAGCCTTTTAATGAACTTCCTAGTGGTTTTACTTCTTGTGTGGATTTCTCTTCAGGAGCCAATCCGTGGACTACAAGCAATCAGAACCTAGCCAGTGCTATTTCTTGTTATAAATGAAAAAAATATATTTAAAAATCAACAGTGGTTCATTCTCAGGCCTGGTGTCTTACACTCAACCATCCTGACACCGCAAAGGACATATTCTTGGCACATTGAATTCATGCCACATCTGCGTCAGTGCTCTGCTGGCCAAGCCTCTAGGGGAGCCCTCTAGGAATGGGGTCTGGTCTTTGCAACATTATTTCTTATGTTGAATTTCTAAAGACAATATGAAGGATCCCTAGTGGTATAGTTGTTATGCTTTGGACTGCAAGGTCAGCAGTTCCAACCCACCAGCAATGTCTCAGGAGGAAGACTGGGCTTTCTACTCCATAAACAATCAGATCCTGGGAGTCCACAGGGAGTCTCTATGAGTCAGCATTGACTCAATGGCAGAGAGTTTCAATTTTCAAAGATAATGTCGCACATTATCTCAAGTAATTCCTAAAAGAAATAGAAAGTGGAAATTCATAGAAAGGATGAATGCTCTAAGATGAATATTGAACCAAAAAAATCACGTAGGAAAAGAGAATGAAAAGAAATTCTCTTTGAAAGAGAAAAAAAAACTTAAACAGTACAAGTTGTTGAAATAAAATATATGCCTTTAAGCAGGGGCTGAATAAATGGACAAAAGAATAAAGAATATAGGTCAAAAGTGACTGTAATTTAAGGAGAGCTGATAAAATTAAGAATAAATGTGTTTATATTACAACCATTTTTGTAGGTGAGTTAATCTATTTTTTCTAAACAGAATCTCTGTACTGTTCTGATTTATCTATGCATCTGTTTATCTATTACTTTGCTTTCCAAGTGTGCAGCACTGAGGTTGAAATGGAAATTTTCAGTCTTTGCTTGGTTTGTGGGAGGGGCTTGCCAGAAAATCAGGCAATAATGAAGTATTTTTGATTGGAAGACTGCAGATGGCAGTTAGGGGAGTTTTTTTCTCTGAGAACATCAAAGAAAATCCTCCTGTCCCTTTGAGATTGGCTTCTTCACAGCTCCACAATGCTGAGGCCCCCAGGGGTTTTGTTGAGCACACGGAGTCACCTTATTGCAGATCTTCTGCTGCTGATTGTGAGATTGCAGCTAGCTCCAATCCTCCACTTTCTTTCCATTATCCAAAACACTTGTTGCCAGTTTTGCAATTATTTTGCATATTTTGACAAATGTTTTAATCGTGCTCTTTGAAACATCTCTTTTCTTCTCATTTCATCTGTTAAGATCTCAATTATATAAAACATGTAGCTATTTACTTAAAAATTATCACACTTTTCCCTATCTTACACTTTTTAAAGATTGACGTAAGTAAAACGCTTCCAGTGTGATTCATCACTAAAATTCTAGGATACAAACATTAAACATTTATATTAAAACTCATTCTTACATTTAAATAAAATAATGGTTATCTATTCATATTTTCAGTTACTTCTTAAAAACATAGATATACTGTATGCAAAGGAAGATTTCTCTTTTATTCTTTATAGATACTCTGAAACATCAATCTAAAAGTCATTTTTAATTTTAACTTAAAAAATTTAAATTAATAGAATTTAATTCTATTCTAGGTTGTTTTTCATGCCAGAGAGGAGATATTTTGACTCCAATATTCCAATACTTACCTATTGATTGAATTGAATATTGCATAAACTTTTTAAATTAAATTTTATCTAAGTATAGCATATGTCACATCAACTCTTAACCAAGCCATTGGATTGGGGAAGAACACAAGAGGAAGGATCACTCTACTGATCAATAGGTCATGATTTTCTGCCTTCACCAACTGGAAAAGAAGTGAATGAATTAGCTCCTGCTACAGGACTGCTATGGAGAACCAGAGGAAAGCCCTTCACAAAATGGATTGACCCAGTAGCTGCGACACCAGGTTCAAACGCAGGAACCGTTATTCACGGGGTCTCTGCAGGTCAGCACTAACTTGAGAACACCTACCAACAGCAGAGATACAGGTGAGATTATTTTACTCAGAACTGGTTTTTAAGGGAAAATAAGGTCCCTTCTATTTCCTTTCTACCATGACTCATGAGAAAAACATTATAACAGATTCAAGAATGTGTGGATTTCTTTTCAGACCTCGGCGTTTTGAAAGTATGCTAAGGAGTCATTTCAATCATCAAAACCCTTGGGTGGGCCTGATCCCTCTAACTCTGACTTCAATGTAATTAGAAGACAAAATACTTTAATTGTGTATCACATTACCTACAAATTAAATTATTAGAATAGAATTAAGGTGGATGTTTTTATGTGAAAGTGCGTATCGTGGCAAAATAAGATTTCGTATCTAGAAACTATGCATTACACACCCGAGCACACATTAAGAAAAGTCTCAGATGTTATCTTTTTTCTTGTAACATGAAGGCGAGAAGAGAGTCTTCTAAAGAGACCAGATATAATAAATAGATGCCCGTTCCCACCCACATGCCACACAGGTAGAGTCTGTTTCCTCATAAAGCGTGAAGCCACAGTAAAGCTCAGCTCCCCGGAAGCCCTCCGTGTTCTAGTTCAAAGGCATGTGTATGTGTCCTCTGTGGGAAGAGAACAAAACAGCTGATCATTTACAGGATTTTACAAATATGGTGCCTATAACTCAATTCTATTATTTCTTATAAGAAACATGCTCCATAAAATGTACAGCTATGCTGTTGAGAAATTGGGGGTGGGGAGAGGGAGGCATGTTTTAACATTTACCAAGAAGGATGATACCAAATATTTAAATTAGTATCTGCCCAAGAGGCAGGAAAACTTAATGATTAATGCAAGCCAGTCTCTGGTTATCTGCTTAAGAGAAATCATATTCACTGCTTTCTATTCAAGGCCACAGAGTTCAAACCACCTAAAATGGGCCCCAGAAATAATAAAAAAACTTTCTACTGATGAAGGCTGTCTGGGGGTGCAATTTCCTCAGGGAACCCCTCCATTTCAACCCTGCGGTGGATAGGAGTGAAGGAAATTTGAATAACTGGCTCAGGTTTGAGTTCAGAGAAGCCATGTCAATCTTCACACAAAATTGGCTTCTCCAACTCTCAATTCCTTCATTGTTAAAATGGAAAACAATTACCTTCTCAGGATATGTGTGTGTGTACTTACATGTCTATGTATATATTTATAAAATTTTGACATATTCATACATCTGTATGTGCATATATATGTGTGTGTGTTTCTGATACAGAGTAGGTCTTAACAACTGCTGCTTCTAACCTATCTCCTTCAAGAAAAGAGATGCTATTAAGGATTCAAGTTCCTCACTCTCACTTAAGCTTATTCCAGTGTGTGGTCACAGTGGGGTCCAATGTCATGGTAACGTAACTCACTTCCCTAATCCAAAGGGCATGCATTTGTCCTGGCTACTTTGACTTTCTGCTCACTGAGTCACAGGTTCTGGTATTTGAATATGCTCTTTATTCCCAGCTACCAGTCCGGGAAATTTCTACAGGGAAACTTTGTTCTGCTTTTGCTGTATTTCACAGTGGATTTGCGGTTATGCTGAAACTCTCCATTCTTTCCCATGACCAACGGAAATATGCACACTTCTGTTCCAGACGTATCAGATCCATTCTCTTGCTGCCTTGCTCTGCTCCAGTCATCTTGGTCCTTGACCTGTACTCTGACACCCTTGAGGTATTTTACTTTTTTTAATCTTTAACTTTTGTTCAAGATCTATTTTCTTCACTTAACTTTCCTACCCATCCTGCTCCTATCCATCCTTATGAATTCAGCCTGGTGCCACTTCTGAAGAGGGTTTCCTTCAACTAAATACATTAAGGCATTTGATGGTTTTTGCTGTTTTGTTTACCAAAAAGGCAAATGCCAGGCCCACTACTAAGCCCTGCCCACCTAGCAAAGTGATTGGCTAGAGGGAGTCAGGAAGGTTGAACAGTTGCATAAATTCAACTATAAAAGTTTACATGCACACCGTTGGTCACCTCCTTGTATGAGGATCCAACTTTGTGAATCTGTCGTATGCATAATGAAAAGGGATTATGGAAAGCAGAGTAACCAGATAGCGCCATGAAATAAAGCATGCAGACCTTTTGCAACACAAACACCAAAAATGACTTGAGAGAAGAAAAATAAAGAGACACTTTCTTGTGTCAAAAACTTCCTAATGAGAATAATGCTGTGTGTTTTATTTATACAACATATTTCCTCAAACATTCAAAGCCTTTTAACAAATTATTTCACCCTAACAGCTGGTCTGTGGAATAATTATCCTGGTCTTATGCATATGAGAAACTGGCTGAGTTTCTCTTCTACCAACTTGCTCTTGATTCCAGGACTTCAAATTCTGAGCTGGTGATCTTTCTTGTAAAGCATTCAGTGGAGTAAAACAAAATGTCGGTCTCCTCTGCTGACAGATCTCCCATAAGTCACATCTTCCTAAAACCTTGGTCCTGCACTTCTCTGATCACGTGGGAAGTAGAGTATAAAAACAAAGCAAAAGAATAAAGCTTCTCTCGTTAATGAGAAGAGAGACCTGCTTTCCAAGATGATAAATACTGAAGAGGCAAATGCCACCCCCCTCCTTACTCTATGGTGAAATCGCAAGTATGTCATATGACCTATATCTTTTTCAGTCAGCAAAGGTCAACACTTTGGTTGGTAATTAGTAGATACTCAGAGCACACTCAGCAATGATCCCTCAATTCACATTAAGAAGGCACAACTTAGAAACGGAAGATGTCATTTGGTAGTTTTAAAACAGAGCAGCTGTGTCCCACCAGCTTGGAAGACCCCCTCTCACTTTTTAGGGCCTTTCCTTGCCCCGTTTCATGCCTTTCAGCAGAATCCGTCTTTTGAGGCAGAATGAGAAAACTGAAGAGAGTCCCACTGCCCCAGAGGATAGACATTCCAGGGATTGCTTCCTCACATTTGTCTGAACGTGTCCCCAGATGTGGAGAAGGGTTCTTCTCTTATATGTTTAGTAAATATTTGCTGAGCAGCAAGCCTGTCTGTTACACAAAGATGAAAATGCATGGATACTGTTTTCCGTGGTTTTAAAGTTCAGAGGGAAGACGGAAAGGCCAAAGAACAATGAAAATCTAATGACATGTGTTCTATTTCAACCTACGGTACAAAGAGCCATGAAAGCATAGAGGGAAAATCTGTTTCTCATCTGCAGACGTCACGTCGAAAAATATCTCATTATGGAGATGAGGCACTGAGCGAAACAGAAGTTCACCAAGCAGAGAGAAAGCAGAGGGACGTTCTGACCATGGAAGAGGGTCAGATAGGATCAGTGAGAGGAGAGCATTTGTGGTTTGGATATGAGAGATATTTTCCTGTAGCAAATGGTTTAATAGGTGTCTGAACATGAAGAAGTATTGCTAAAAGAGCTTCCAGGAAGTTTGAAATGAGAGTGTGAAGAATTGGGAGGACTTTCTAACTGCTGAAGAAAACCTAAACTTCTTGCTGGCGGAGTGCCAGTTTGTATACACAGGGGCTAAGTTTGAACAAAACATGTTTTAAACATAGAGCTGTATGCAGTGCAGGACTAAGGACCAGTTCTCCTGGCAATACACTTGCCTTTGTATTTTTAGTGTGGCTTTTAAAAGAAATTTGAAAGTCTATGTTAGTCTGGATTGAATAGAGAAACAAATACATAGACACACCTATATGTGTCAGAGAGAACTTTATATCAAAGAGTTATTACACACTAAGAAAACATCTTAGCCGAGTCCAGATCAAGTCCATATGTCCGACCTTAGTCCATAAATTTCTCTTTAGACTCACGCAGCCATGCAATGACACTGAATGCAGAAAGATCACAGGCCAGTGGGTGGAAAGTCTTGTGGATCCAGTGGTGGTGGAAGCATCTCAGCCATGATGTGGGTCTCCGTCTGCCCCCTCCAGCTCCAGAGCTCTGGCTGCATCAGCATAGCTCCATCAGGCTTCTCATCAGGAACGTCTCTCAGGGAGTGTGTGTGTCCCGCCTCCAGTGAGCTATTTATCTTCGTGGCACCTCCAAATGAGATCATCAAGCTGCGACCTGATTGACAGTTTAGACTCTACCCCTTCCCAAGTTGACAGCAGATCATGTAACTACCACAGGGTCCAATCAAAATTGACTTCCAAGGGAATTTGCTAGTTCAGTTGAAGTCAAAGCAGAGTCAGCTCAAAAATTTATGAGTTGATCTTGAGAGTTTTTCTGAAAAATGGATTACGAGTCAACAGGGCTTTTACTATGAAGACATTTTAAGAAAAGGGCCAAGAAAGTTGTTAAGAAAACCTGCTAATTCTTCACCTACAGCAAGGGATGCCAGGTTAGAATTTTACTGGAAAACCTTACTCCAGCCATGCACATTGCAGGCCTGCTCTTGCCCCACTCAGACTGCGTTTTGTTCTCAAGCATCAGAGGCTATTGAAAAGGCACTAGATTTGAGGCCCAGATATCCATGTCTTCAGTTGGACATGGTGTAAATTGAAGCATTCCAAATTCTTTGGGAAAGGATTAGAGAGATGGAAATGCCACCTTCAGAAGCGGGCAGACCTAGATGAAAAACATGCTGAGAAACAATAGCTTTGCATTTGGATATTTTTGTTTAATAGAAATTTTATCTATATGCTCTTTTTCATCATCTCGTATTGACTTCATCCTGTATTTCCTTCCCGTGTGTGAAACGACAAAGGATGGAAAAGACCAGTCAGGTGAAAGCTCTTTTACTAGAACCTTGCCAGCTGAAGTATGGTACCCAGATAAAGACTAGGGCAATGCTTAGAAATTCAACCCTGTGAAATCCCCTTATTCAATAATGTCACAATGAAAAATGGTGGCACTAATACTATGGTACGAATACTTACAATAATTTTAAGATAGATAAAAATACAGTTGAAAATCGTATAACCATGAAATGAATAAAATTAATTTTCCAGTTGCAAGACACTCGAGTTCCCAGTATTGTTTTCCTTGATCCTTATCCTAATTGGAGAAATGGATTTATGTATCCATATCTTAAGATGTCTATTCTTATGCAAGTAAAAGGCTAGTTCAAGAACACACTAAGATCAATACAGAGGATCCTGGAGTAAAATTGGTGTATTTCCTAGAAATGTCACGAACTGTGATTAACATTGGTAGCTTTGATGAACGAAAAGGGCTTCTCTTTACTTTGGGTGAGGAGCATTCAAACCTATGACACTCCAGAGGCTATATGCTCTTTGGCTGTCTTGCATCTTGAATAGTCTAATAGACCCTATAATAAACTCAAAAGGCTTAAATATGTGTTCAGTATCACAAGCCACGTCAATGCACATGCACATTTTGCTAGTGCTCTACCTGTACTGGAGTGGCAGAGCCCGCCAGAGAGCAAGAAGGCACTATTGCAGCATTCTCATGCACATTCTACAATTAAACCACCACCTCCTGGGACACAACATGTTGCACCTCCATATCTGAGTAAGTAGCTTGATGAATATAAAATATCTCAACATAGCTTTCATTTTACTCATTGAAGCCCATAACAGAAGATGACAGAAGACACATTTATCAGATAGATTACACATTACCTTACCTATCAAATATTTGTTTCTGATAGTGTTCTATTCAAAGATCAATTCTGAATGACTTTCCTTTGTTTTGAACATGAAACTCACAGTATAAAGGAATTAAGAGAATTAGTTGTTCTACTAAATTATGATCCCTAAATATGCATAACACCCCCCCATGTGTTTTATGGATTTAGATGTCTTGGGTACTGGGACAAAAAACAAATGGGGACCCCAAAAAGTTAAGTGTTTAAAGGAAACAAGCTAAAAAGTATTATGATTCGAACCCAGACCTGTCTGCTTCCATTAAACCACATAGCAAAAACCTCTGTACTAAATACAAATCACAAGCAAATTAAGAGAGATGTCTTGAAAGACAAGAACAACCACATTAATTTCCTCAGCAGTGTTACACATGCTGACAGGACATTCCTTACTAGGCACTTGTACACATAATGTCTGGTTCTATATCATTGAAAGACTGCCACTTTCTTACCTTGGTCTCCACCCCTTAAGTCTACTTTCTTTTTCCACATTCTACTTTGCAATTTTTTTCCCCCAAGATCTTGCTACACTCTCAACCACTACTAAGACACCAAAGGAATGTTGTACAAGAGGAATCTCAGAAGGAAATTTTGAAAGCTATTCTCAACAAGGAGCAGAAGGTTTAATTTGTACACTTACAAAACAAATGTTCAAGCTTAAAAGGCGTGGAATAATACATTTTTCAAAAATTGGAGAAGTAAATGTGCACAGAAATGTGGGCAGTGGTGGGGTGATGCAGGTGGGGAGGAGGGTAGGGAGAGGGGGAAATCATGGGAAAGATAAAGCCAAGAACAAAAGAAAACTCATTTTTATTTGTGTTTTTCATATGCTTTGTGTGTTTGTTAGGTGTTAGAGAGTCTATTTTTAACATAGTGGCCCAAGAGCAGTTCCTCCCCTTGACTTTTTTCAGCTGTAATCTTAGTGGGAGGGAACCCCTGTTCTTTCTTGTATGGCTACTGAGGGAGTTCCAAGAACCCCAATTTCACTTACTAGCCAGGCATATAACCATTATGCCACCGGGGCCATATATCTCGTATATGAGCCCTCAAAATGGCATGGCAAATATCTTTGACTACTAATCTATGTTGATAACATTAATATTTTTGAGAACTCTAAGAGCCTTAGGTTTAGAGGTGGTTTTAATGTTCTGAATACATTGATAAGCTCAACAGGCTAAAATTTTACATCTGAATCTGAAT
Organism: Tenrec ecaudatus; assembly: GCF_050624435.1. Lineage (NCBI taxonomy): Eukaryota > Metazoa > Chordata > Mammalia > Afrosoricida > Tenrecidae > Tenrec > Tenrec ecaudatus. Next base: position 276,575,291 of record NC_134531.1, read on the forward strand.
TACTATGTAGATTTGCGTTGCCATTTCCTAAAATACATATGTCTTCCCTGGTAACAGTAGTTCTTGGTCATCTTCTAGATGCCAAACATAGAACTAAGCCTCTTCACATAAAATCTCCTTATCCTCCGTACAATAAGTCTGGGAGGGACGATATACTTTTTTGCACTACACAGAAGTAACTGAGAATTAGAGAGTGTTATGACCAAGTCAGAGAACACATGTGTCATGGAGTCTAAATTTAAATGCAAAGTTAGTTTTTCTTTAGTTTACTGCTTTTCTTTATACCATCCTGCAAAGCCTCCCAATAGGGGTAAGTACAGTGACAGTCACACTGAAAATGCAAAGATGCTATGCAGATGGTGATGGTGTTACTAACATAATTTCTTCTCAGCCTCACCCTACAGGACAAAACAGAAGGTCCAGAGAATTTCCCGGTTGAAATTTTATGAGAGCAAACAACCAGGTCATCCACACACACACCCCTCCCTCCCACCCCCCCAAAGAGCACTGGTGAGCTTAAGCAAACTGTTGATCTTTCATTTGGCAACCCAGTATCTGAACACTGCCACCATAGGACTGCGGATGCTGTGCAAATACTAGAAGGTTAGCAAATATTTGATGGTTGACTGATAAGTTTAATTTCAATAGCAGACCCCATGTACTTTTCCTCTTGGACAATGGAGTAGGTGGGGCAAGTATTTTGACAACAAAAGGAACAGCCCCATAGCATAGTTTGTTCACTCCCAATTACATATATAACTGACTTCCAGATCAGTTCTGATTTTGTTACTGATAAGGGCATAACACTATTCTTTCTGAAAATTTGCTTAGCTACAACAGCTAAATTCTAGTTCTGTGTGACAATTTCTTAGAAGTGATTGTATCTGCACTATAGTTACTTTGGTTCTGTTTAAGGTCAAAGGTTATGGTAATAGAGACTACTTTCATCTAAATTGAACTAATTGGCAAGGAATATAGCTATACATTTTACTATTGTGGTAAATAAGAATATCCAAGTGTTGCAAGACTATACAGAAAATTATATGCCAGAAACTATGTATTCAATTTTGAAAAGTCTTCTAACATGAATATTTTTAAACAGTTTTGTTAGTTTAACGAAAGTGATTCTATATTTCAGACAACTATGCTGATATATGTAGATCATAATAAATTGTAGATAGCCTTGAGAAAAATGGGAATTCCAGAGCACTTTATTGTGCTCATGGGGAAACGACGCATAGATCAAGAAGCAGTTGTGCAAGCAGACCAAGGGAATATTGCATGGTTCAAAATCAGGAAAAGTCTGCAGTAGGTAGTCGTATCCTCTCATCCTAATGATCAAATCTGTGTGCTGAGCAAATAATCAGAGCTGCTGGCATCAGGATAGAAGGAAGGCTTATGAACAACCTTTGATGTGCACATGACACAATGTGGCTTGCTAAAACTGAGAAGGACATAAAGCAATTGCTGATGAAGATCAAGAATTGCCACCTTCAGTATAGATCACAACGTAATGTAAAGAAAACCCAAACCCTCACAATTGGACCAGTAGGTCAGCTCATGATAAATGGAGAAGAGGGTGAGTTCGTCAAGGACATTGTTTTGCTTTCATCCACAATCAGAGCTCACAGAAGCAGCAGTCTAGAGATAACACAATCCATTGCATTAGGCAAATCTGCTGCCCAAGACCTCTAAAAAATAATTAAAAGCAAGGATGTTACTTTGAGCACCAAGGTGTACTAGACCCATGCCATAATATTTGCAATTGCCTCATATGCATGTGAAAATTGGACGTGGAATAAGGATGACTGCAGAAGAATCGATGAACTTGAATTATGGTGCTGGCGTAGATTAGTGAAAGTATCATGGACTGCCAAAAGAACATTGTGTTAGTCCGGGTTGACTAGAGAAACAAATTCATGGGCACTCATGTGTGGATAAGAAAGAGCTTTATATAAAAGAATATTGTATATTAAGAAAACAGCCCAGTCTAGTTCAAGTCCAGAAGTCCGAGATTAACCCATATGTCCTATACCGGTTTATAAATTCATCTTCAGACTCACATAACACATGAAATGATGCCAAGTGGAGGACGAGCACAGGCCAGTGGGTGGAAAGTCTGGTGGATCCAGTGGTGGTGGTAGCATCTCAGCATCGGTTTGGTTCTTCACATGGCTCCTCCAACTCCAGGGCTCTGGCTGTATCAGCATAACTCCATGAGGCTTGTCAACAGGAATGTCTCTCAGGGAGACAAGCTGAGAGTGTATGTATCTAGCCTCCAGTGAGCTATTTATCTCCGCAGGGCCTCCAAATGAGGTCTTCAAGCCTTGGCCTATTGACAGGCTAAACTCCACCCCTTCACAAGTTGACAGGAGATTATGTAACTGCCAAAAACACGCAGATGTGTTTTGGAAGAAGAACAGCCAGAACACTCCCTCCAAATTGAAAACCACCACCATCTAGTGATGCTGACTCATAGTGACCCTACTGGACAGAGTAGACCTATTTCTGTGAGTCCCCTAGACTGTAACTCTTTTATAGGAGCAGAAAGCCACCTATTTCTCCTCAGGAGCTTCTGGTGGTTTTAAGCTGCCAACCTTGTGGATCCCCACCACTATGCTTCCAGGTTTTTCAGAATGGTCCTTTGAGGCGAGGACAATGAGACTTTAGACATGTTAACCGGAGAGACCGGCCGCTGAAGAAGGGCATCAGGCTGGGTAAGGGGATGGGCAGTGAGAAAGAAGGCACTTGATGAGAGTAATTGAGACAGTGGCTACACCAATGGGCTCAAGTATAGCAACAATGTTACAGAAGGCACAGGCCTGGGTGGTGTTTTGTTCTGTTATGTAAGGCTATTACGAGGAGGAACCAATGAGAGGGCACCTAACGACAGCAGCTTGACAAGGGAACTTGTAAAAACTGGATTTATATGTGGTTAAACTATCAAAAAACTAAACTCACTGTCATAAAGTCTAGTCTGATTCATAGCTACCTTATAAGACAGGGTAAAACTGTCACTGTGGGTTTCTGAGATTATAACTTTTACAGGAATAGAAAGACTCATCTTCCATCCGTAGAAGAGCTGGTGATTTTGAACGACTGATCTTTAGCCTAGCAGATCTATAATTAATTATGGTTAATGCCTTATAATGCCACATAAAAGCACTGGCATGGACTAAAGGCAACAAAAAATAATCATGAAATAGAGGAGAATTGTTCATAGTAAATCAAATAACACTCGTGTATTTCTTTTTGAGCTACATTGGTGCCATCTGATGCAGAGAAACACACACACATACCATCTCAGGATTGCCTTCAATCTATCATCTTGATGCAGACACTTCAGAATCTAGAGATTATGATCAAACACTCTCAAAATCTTACTAAACTAAATGTGCTGAGTAATTAGCAAAGCTAGACAGTTTCTTGTTTCCTTTTACACAGCCAATGATGTTTCTTCCTTGAACAAATTATTGAGGTGGGGACCTTAGGTCCTACAGAAGTGGTATAGACATAGGATCCCATGAGTACTAGAATAATGAGATTTAGAAATTCACCTAACATGCATACCTGGGTAGGGTTTACATATGAGGTGGTGAACAATGAGAAAACAAAAGAAACACTCCTAAAATGGAAAATTATGCACAATTGAGTCAGAAGAATGGCTATTAATCAAGTTTTGATATTAAGTAGAAGGCTATAATGTGACTCACTTAAGATAATCAGATTCCATTTGCACAGACAGCTACTAAGGAGTATAATGATTATATAACAATCATAAGAGCTTTTACATCCAAAATCACTCTGTAAAATCTAAAATATATGAGGTAAGTGGCCTGGTGGTTGGTCAGAAACTTTGTTTGGGGATTTTTCTTCTCTGTGACTTATCAAAAGCCCCAAGCACTCCCTGATGGAATTTTTAACCAAGTCAGTTTGGAAAGCACAGAAATAACTCCGGGGATTTATTGGCTGTACCCATTAGAGACTCACTTCACATTTCCAGCTGGTCATTAAGGCCATGAGTACTGAGAGCTCCCAGGGGCCATCCAGTGCATCTTTTGTGCCCTCCGTCTGCACCAAGTTCTCATTGTGAGGTCCCCAAGGTGATATGACTTCTTACAGCAATAGGAAGACCTTTAGTGAAATCCCAGCTCAGCCCTGCATAGTGACTGACCTTGTGTAGCTTCTTTAATCCTCAGAGTTGCCTCATTTGGAAAATTGAGTGACCTACTTTACAGGTTTGCTGTGAGTATAAGGCTTAATAATGTGAGAATGATATACATATGAGACATTCTCAAAAAGATTGTTGTGGATATGCAAAAAGAACACTGAGAATTTAGGGAGTTGCAAACTCTTTTCTTCTATTTTAGTATTCAGAAGTGATTCTAAAATGTTGGTAAGTATGAACATATCTTATAAGGAGTGTGTTAAAAACTACCTATTCTATAAATTCTGACTCAGGTAAGTATGAGTAGGCAGGTATTGCCAAATGCTTTATGTGAATCTGATGGAGTAGAACCACACGTTGAGAAATACATGTTAGAATGTAATGATCATGCAAATTTGTGAAACAGGAACTTTTTAAAATTTTTGAATTATGATAATGTGTTGTGATTTTGTCTTTCAATTTCATTTCTCCCTTCGGGCTCCCAAAGACCTCTTATCCTCACCTAGAATAAGCTCCCAAAGCCACCTCATAATTGAGACCACAATAGTTTGGACTGGTTTTAGATATATGGATATAACAGAGAGAAAGATGTATATCAAGGAAATGTCTCAATCTCACATGTTGTAGAGGATGGCAAGTCCTAAGTCTTTGGTAAGACATCAAACTTGAAGCTTCTCCTGAGTTAGATATATTCAAAGGCAACCACACCCCAAATAAAAAGATCAGAGAACAGAGGCTGACAAGTTTCAAAGTTGGCAGATAATACTGCAGTCCCTGATGACTCAAGTCTCAATAACTGGGGGACTGATCACAAGAACCAGATGCAGGACCCAGATCAAGGAAAAACTTGGATCATTGCCAGGATGTCCATCTCTCCTTAATGCAGGTCATATCTTTGAGGACCCTTCCTTTACATTGAATCAGGACTGTGACCAGAGTAGGGTGTCATAGGGATTACTCGTTTTGATGTGATCGACAAAGTCTGCAATTTTCAACCACTAGGTGTTCTGTTGGAGGAAAGGCCCTTCTACTTCAGTAAAGAGTTTCAGTATCAGAAAGTCACAGAGTCAGTTACACCTTGCCCTGTAAGGTCTCCATAGCAATACGCTGTGGGCACTTTCCTACCCTAATCATTTTACATCAGAGTAGAGCTGATCACAGAAGAATACACCATGGGAGCATTATATGACTACAGGACCCCGCAGAGACCCCCTTGACCAATCTTAACCAAGTTGACACACAGCCCTAACTATCTCACTTGATGTCCTTAGCTGCAAAAAGCAATATTTCACTTATAAATAGCATGAAACAACCCCTAGAAAAAGTGTAATGGCAATATGTTAAGGGTAGAAGAACATTACACATTTCTTTGTGATTAGTTTTAAATTGGATAATGGATATTGTTTAACAATTGGTTTCTTAAAATCTGTGGGACTGAGTTTGGGGAATATTTTATTGTGCATTATGTACAAACATCTATTTCTGTCCTTACCTGGGTGATAATATATGAGGAGGTGCCTTCCCCCCAAAACGGATGTGCTAGGAGGGGGGGACTGTGCAATTGGAATTCATTTCCACCAGGTAATACTGTTAATCAAGCTTTCTATTAGAGGTTCTGAAAAGATCGCATAACAGTGTGCAACAAAAAAAGGCCTGATTTGGGGCAGACAGTGCCCAGGTTTTGCTACCACAACAATGCACCTGATGTACAGATTAATTTGATAAATGTTTCCAAGAATGGAACCTCAGATTTGACAAATGTACTTTGAAGGTTGTTGTATTAAAAAAAATATTGAATACAAAGATTTGAACAAGAAATCAGAAGTTACAGCAAGATGGTGACTAGGTAGGCAGCTTGCGTCAGGAGTTCTGTGGCGATCAGGGAAACTGGTGAACAAGAGGCCAAGAGGGAGATTTGGGTAAGCAATTTTAACTCCCACGGTCCCCCAGAACACATCCACGGTCAGGGAGGCAGCTTTCCCCCCCATCTAGCCTCATAAAGGATCCCAGGTGATCCATGGCCTGGTCCCATGACTCATGCTGCCTGCAATACTGCAGTCCCCATCTCAGCCCCCATCCACCATCATCACATCTATGACCCTATCAAAGCACCTGAAGCTTGCCAGCTGCCTACTGAAGACCCTGCAGCCACAGTTGGATCCTTACACTGAGAATGGTCTTTTTCTCTCCCCAATGGGCAGCAGTATGCATGGCTGGGGCCTGCACTATTCCAGAGTCCACCCGAGGTCTTAGTAGCTGTGGCCAGGTCCTGTCAGCAGTTCATCCAGGGGTGTTCACCGCCGTGATTGATCCCTTCCTTCCCACACAGCAGTGATCAATGCCACCAAATCAGGTACCCTTCCTGCACTCACCCTCAGCCCCAGTGTCCATGGTTAGTCTGTTATGGCAGTCAATCCACAGCAAGTCCTGTCATGAGCGGCCCCCTTCACAGCCCCCACCGGCAACCTTGCTTGCTGTGGTCCGAACCACAATCCACCCTCCTGCTACCCCCAAGTGGCTCAGGCATCCATGCTCGAGCTTCAGGTACATTCAGACCTCAGTGCAGGGCACTGTTGGAGATCACCAGGTGTCTAAGCAAGGCCCCAGCAGCATCAAATGGACAACTCCAATACTTAAATGGAGTCTGTCTGAGATCCTTAGACCCATGGCTGGATTGCTCGGCAGTGACTGGATTCCTCCACAGTTCCTGAACACAGGACTTCTTCAAGGGGTCCCACCAGACCCTCAGGGCCTCTCTCGTGGTCTCTCCCAACCTCTAGGGATTGTCTGCAATGCCGATCCCAACTCCTGGTACCTCTGCAAGGCTGCTCCTGACACCCAGGAATTCTCTGCAGCACCAGGCCCTATTCCTGAGGCTTCTCCTAGGGAACATTGTGGCACTGCACCTTCTATGCTGGGCCATTCCCAATTCCAGGGCTTACCCACCGAGCCATCATGGCACTGAAGTTTCTCTACCAGGCTGTAAATGAGCATGAAAACCTCCTGTCACTGGGCACAGATCTGCATGGCTCCTCTGCAGTGCAACCAGGAATAGACCAGTCCTGCATGCATGCTGCCTGCCTGCCCCAACCCTACTAGCCTACCTAAGTAGCTGGCTTCAACCTACCCTACAAGATTCCACCCCTCTCCCACTGCTTCCCACAGAGTCACTGTAGCACTTCACCTAGATAGTAGTCCAACCCACCACCACAGTAAGCCATTAGCAGGCCCCTGAACCACACTCACCAGCCTCACAGAGAGAGGGCTCAGGGCACCTCTCTCTCCCAGGAATATGGCTCTGATTTCCTCCAAAATGACCCACAGACAGCATCCTACCACAACACCCTCAACAAAAAAATAAGAAAAACAAAATGCAATGGCAGGGGAATTCCTGAACCCATGATGCCCATTAAAAAAGCTGTTGTTGATCTACCACAAAAAGAAATCTTTAGAATGTTGCTTGGATGCAAAAACGATATGAGGGAAACAACACAGCATAAGGATGCAGCATTAGAGGAGATGGGGTCCACATGCAGGAGATAAAGTCCATGCATCAAAGGGAAATACAAGAACTAATGGATAAAGTAACTGAAGCAAAAAACAAGATAACACACCTTACCACAGACTAGAAGAGGCAGAGAATTGTACCAGTGATCTCAAGGACAACCAGGCAGACTTGAACAAATGGGAAAGACATTCAAACAAAATAATCAAAGAGGTGGAGGACCTGAGAACAATGACAAATGCCACAAAGAGGAACAATATTAGAATAATTGGGATACCAGAACAAGGCAAAATGAAGAATTTAACAGCTAAAGAAGTGAGAGAATTCCTGGAAGTAACTTCCAACCTTATTGAATGAGAATTAGGCATTCATCAAGAAAGCAGAGAAGGCATCCATTAGACTAAACCCCAAGAAGAATTTACCAAGGCACATAATAGTTAAATTATCCAACTGTGAGGAAAGAGAAAATTATAAGAGCAGAAAGAGAAAAATGGCAGTTACATATAATGGTACTTATGTAAAAATAAAATAATATCTTTCAGCAGATACCATGAAGAAGAGGAGAGAGTGGAGTAACATCTTCTAAAAGTTGAAAGAAAAAAACGCCATGCTAAGAATTTTCTACCCTGCCAAAACTATCTATTAAGATGGATGGTGAGAGAGTAGTCTTCCTGAACAAGGAAAAACTCAAATATGCCACAAGACACCCAACCCTGTGGAAAATCATTGCCAACACAATGTGGACAGAAGACCAACATCTATCAAGGACAAGCAGGAGAGCACTTTATAGTGCAACTCCACCCAGAAGGCAATGTGCAGAAAACAACTACCAAGATAAAATTGCCTTAAGGGAGAAAAGAACTCAAGGATGAAGCTCCGATAAATACACAGCACAGTGTGAGGAAGGGAGATAGGGAAACTATCAACAAAAAAGGCGTGAGATGGTAACACTGAATCCACAGATGGCGGTAATAACCCTGAAAGTCAATGGCCTGTATCTGCCCACTAAAAGACAAATTTAACAGACTGGATCAGCAAACATACCCCACCAATCTCTTGCCTACAATATACACATCTTAAGCTCACAGACAATAATAGACTAAGAATAAAAGGCTGGTGGAAAACATACCATACAAACAGCAATTCAAAAAAAAAGCAGAAGTTGCAATCCTAATCTGACAAAATTGACCTCAAGGTGCAAACCATAACAAGGGGACAAGGATGGGCATTACATAATGCTCAAAGGATCAATAGAATAGGAACCAGTAAGCATCATAAATCTATACGTGTCTAATGAGAGACACACAAAATGTGTCAAATATTTTAAAAGATGAGAAAAGAAATGACAGGCTCAACAATCATAGCAGGTGAGTTTGATTCAGCACTATCAGAGAAAGATCATCAAGAAGCTCAGCAAGGAGACTACAGGGCTAAATAGTACAATGAGACAACTAGACCTGATAGACATTTATAGAGACCTACATACAAACTCAAAAATTCACATTCTTTTCAACTACACATGGCTCACTTTCAAAAATAGACCACATGCTGGGACACAAGACAAGCCTGAGTAAATTCAAACATATAGAGGACATTCAGGTATCCCTCTCCGACCACCACATCATAAAGCTGAAGATCAAGAAAAGAACAATTAATAAAACAAGGGCAAAAAATTGGAGAATGAATAACGATCTCTGGGAACTGAATGGATACTGGCCCAGATTAAATAGGAAATAGGAAGTTTCTAGAAACTAAGAATGAAATACGACATACCCAAGCCTATGAGATACAGCAAAATAACAGTTATCAGAAGAAGCTTGATAGCAATTAATGCACATATGAAAAAGGAAGAAAGATTAAGGATCGACACACTATCACTACACACAAACGAATTCAACAACATGTAAGACATGGACAAATACTTGGGAAAACAATCCCTACTTAGACCCTCCAAAATACCCATAGTAAAAGAAGAAATAGACATGCTTATCAAGAAACTGCCAACAAATAAATTCCCAAGGCCAGAAGGTTTCACAGATTTCTACCAAGCATGCAGGGAAGAGCTGACACCAAATATCTGCAAAGTATTCCTGAGCGTAGAAAAAGGTGGCGTGGCACCCCAGCGGACTCAACTGAAAAACACTCATAAAGGTCCACGGACAGACCTGGAACTATTTGAGGGCTTTTCTGGTTCTGTTGTTGGTTTAAAATTAATTAATTAATTAATTTTGTTTTGTTGTATTAACTGTTGTTAATTTTTGGTCTTCTCTTTTTATTATGCTTGGTTTGCTTTGTTTTTGTGCACACTATTGTTTATGCAGGTCCACCTGGATAAGATAGGCAGGATGAACTTGTGGAGGAGAGAACAATGGGACCAATGCTTCTGGGGGATTGATGGGAGAGGAGGAAGTGCAGGAAATGGAGGGGGTCAAAACACAGGGAAAAGGGAAGAATAGTGATCTAAAATTGGTGGCAAGGAGGGCATAGGATTTGGAGGTGGTGGTTCAATTAAGGGCACTGCAGCCGAGAGGACTTACCAAATTGAACATGATAGTGGGACAGGTGGAAAGAAAAGAAAAAAGAAGAACTGGGAGGCAAAAAAAATATTTATATACAGATTTAATACGGGCATGTATATATGTAAATATATTTATATATAATAATAGGGGAATAGATCTATGTACATATATTTATTTATAAAGTATTGCAGTAGCAGATGGACTTTGGTCCTCCACTCAAGTACTCCCTTAATATAAGAACATTTTGTTCTACTAATGCAGCACTCTGTGATGTTCACATTCCCTGACACAATTGTGTAAGACCAAGTGGGTGCATAAGCAAGTATGGTGAAGAAAGCTGATGTTTCCTGGATATCAAATGATATAGCAACCGGTGGTCTTATAGGCCTGAAAACAAACAAGTGGTCATCTAGCTGAGAAGCAACAAAATCCACATGGAAGAAGTACACCAGCCTGCGTGAACATGAGGTGTTGATGGTATCAAATATCAGGCATCAAAGACCCAAAACAAAACAAACAAACAAAATAATCTTATCAATGGGAATGAGGGGAGGGCAGAGTAGAGACCCAAAGCCCATCAGTAGTCAATTAGACACCCCTTGTCAGAAGGGCCCCAAGGAAGAGATAATCTAGTCAGGGTTCAGTAGCGCACTGGCGAGAAACACATAATCTTCCTCTAGTTCTTTAACGATCCCCCAATATCATGACCCCAATTCTATCTTACAAATCTGGCTAGACCAGAACATGTATATTGGTACAGAGAATAGCTCACAACACAGGGAATCAGAATAGATAAACTCCTCAGTTTCAATAAAGGCAGCAGTGATGCTAGAAGGGTAAGGAAAGACATGGAGCTGAGGAGTAAGAGGGAACCGATCACACTAATCAATCTATGGCCCCTCTTCCAGGGGTATGGACAACAGAAAAGTGGGTTAAAGGAGACGGTGGTTGGTGTAAGACATGAAAAAAAGAAGAATAAATTATCAGTGGGACATGGAAGAGGGAGGGTGAAGGAGGGAAAAAAGGAGGAACTGAAACCAAGAGCTCAAGTTGAAAGAAAATATTTTGGAAAAGATGATGACAACATATGTACAGATGTGCTTGATCCAATAGATATTTGTATGAATTATAATAAGAGCTGTAAGAGCCTCCAACAAAATAAAATTTTAAAAAGAAAAGAAAAAGATGGCAAACTCCCAAACTCATTCTATGAAGCTAGCATAATATTGATACCTAAACTGGGCAATAGAGAATTATAGACTGATATCTCTAATGAACATAGATACAAAAATCCTTAATGAAATATTAACCAATATAATACAAAACTATATAAAACATCCTGACCAGGTGGGATTAATTCCAGGGATTCAGGGATGATTCAAAATCTGAAAGTCCATCAACATTATCCATCACATCGATAATAAAGAGGATGAGAACCACATGAAATATTGACAGATGCAGAAAAAGCGTTTGACAACATCCAACACCCATTCCTAATTAAGATATTCAAGAAGATAGAAATGGAAGGAAAATTCCTCAAGAGAATGCAAGCTACTTATGAAAAGCCAATAGCCAACATTACAGTCAATGGAGAAAAGATGAAAACAATCCCACTGAAAAGGGGGATACGACAAGAATGCCTCTTTCCCCCACTTCAATTCAGCATTGTCTGGTAAAGGAAGAGGTGAAACTATTGCTGCTTGTAGATGACATGATTCTATACATTGAAAACTCCAAAAGCTCTACAGCACAGATGCTGGCAGCAATCTAGGAATGCAAGATCAATAAACAGAAGTCTATTGGCATGCTATACATCAGAAAAGGCAATGGAAGAGGAGATCAAGAAGGGAGTATCTTTTACAACAACAATAACTAATAGACATATTTAGGGACATACCTAACAACAACAAAAACCAAAAGAACTATACAAGGAAAACTACAGAAACCTATTTCAGGAAATGAAAAGTGACCTCTACAAATGGAAGAATATCCCATGTTTATGAATTGGAAGACTCAATATAGTTAAGATGTCAATCTCAGCCAAGGCACTATATAAGTTAAATGCCATCATGATACAATTATCAACACCCTTCTTCAAAGAATTGGAAAAACTGACCACTAATTTCATATGGAGATTAAGAAGCCAGAATTAGTAGAGAACTCCTCAAGAAGAAGGACCAAATGGGAGGGTTTGCTTAACCTGACTTTATTACCTACTATACAGCCTCAATGGTCAAAACAGCATGGTTCTGGCATCATGACAGATACTCAGACCAATGGAAAAGAACAGAAAATCCAGAAATAAAACCATCAGCACATAGATAACTGATCTTTGATAAGGGCCCCCAAAATATCAAGTGGGAAGTGAATGCCCTCTCCAACAAGTGGTGCTGGAAAAAATGGAAAACCTCCTATAGAAAAATGAAGCAAGATCCTTAGCTCACCCCAAGCACATGAACAAACTCAAGGTGGATCACAGACCTGGAGGTAAAACCCCAAACTATTAGGACCATCAACAAGGGAATTGGGACAAACCTAAGAACGTTGGCGCTGGGAAATATAGGCTAACTGAAATAGGGAAGGACACACACAAAGAAGAAGCTGAAATAGACAAGTGGAATATTATTCTAAAGATAGAATACTTGTTAGGTGGAAGAATTCACTGAGCGTAACAAGAGAACCTAGAGACTGGAAGAAGATTTTTAGCATTGACACACAGAGAAAGGGTTTATTACTAAAATCTACAATACACCCCTAGCCTGCAAAAAGGAGAAAACAGCTAAACCCCTGAGAAAGTGGGCCAAAGATCTGACAGAAGTTCCACTAGGGAGGAGACACGAATAGCCAGTAAGTATAACAGAAAATGCTCCTGATCATTAGCTATCAGGGAAATGCAAATGAAAACAACCATGAGATACCACCTAACACCCTTGATGAAAGTCCAAATCAGAAAGTCAGAGAGCAACAAATGTTGGAGGGCAGGTGGCGAGATAAGAACTCTCCTCCACTTCTGGTGGGCTTGTAGATCTGTACAGCCACTGTGGAAAGTGATGTGGCGATATTTAAAACAAGGGAAATTGAGTTACTTTATGACCCAGCAATCCCTCTAATGGGCGTATAGCCAGAAGAGGTAAGACATAGACCAAGACCATCTGAGTCTCAATGCTTATTTTGGTGCAATTCATGATCACACAGAATTGGAAACAACCTAAATTTCCATTGATAGTCAAGGGGATTAGAAAATTCTGGCATATACACACATGGAGTACTATGCACTGACGATCCTGTGAAGAACATTGTCCCATGAGGAAAATTTGAGGAAATTACGCTAAACGAAGTTAACCCACACAAAAGGGTCAGTACAATGTGAGGTAAATTCAAGCAGCATGGTGGGGATAGAAGAAACATCATTTATTGTATACTCCATAGGTTGAGGTACAGGCAAATGGATGGGGACAGACCAAACCCAAGGACTATATGTCATTCCAGCATAAAGAAGGGGGGAAAGGGGAGAAAGAGAAAATATTAAAACAAAAAACGAAGAGAGAGAGATGATGATGTCATGGGGGGAGCAGGGCACTCACCCCACAGAGGGGTGGTATTTTTTATCTCTCCACAGGAGAGGGAGTTACAGCGGTGACCTCACCACAGTGTGACACACCTTGAGGGCCATGTAACTGCACAGAGCAACTTATGAACAAAGAGCACTATGGGCTAGCCCCAGTTCAAGATCCACTGACCCCTCCCTATACCTCTGTGCTACAGAGAACAACACTGGATCTGCAGGGTGGGTAGAGGGGCCAACCTGACTCACTCACATGGGAGCAAACTAAGATGAAAAAAAAGAGAGGGATTAGACCCATACTGGCACACCAAGCCCTGGGGATGACGTTCCTGCATGGAACTGCTAAGTCACAGAGAGGACTGTGGGGCTGACAACAGCTAGAGACAAGATGTCCCCTCTTGGGGGCATACCGCTACAGGGGACAATATGGGGACCCACTGTGGAAGTAAGTCTGGTCTGACCCTACTCCTGCCTGCCACCCCCACAAGTAGGGAGATCCAAGAAGGAAGCATCAGGGTAAGAGGGGCAGGACCTGGAGCTCCCCAGACCCAGTTGAGAGATAATCATTAAGGTCATTGGACAGACCTGGAATTATGTATGGATTTTTTTTCTCTTTCTTTTAAAAAAAAAATTCTCTCCTTCGATCTATTGTTTTTTTTTTTTTTGGTTTGTTTCATTCTTGCTGTTTTGTCTGCCTATATACACTAGGCATGAGAAGCAAGTCAGAGGAGAAAGCAACGGGACCAATGGATCTGGGGAGACTTGGGAGAGGAGAAAGTGGGGGAAAGAGAGTGGTGAGCAAAGAATGAGGTGGACACGGGAACAACTAGAGAATTAAAATCAATGGTGTGTGGGATATAGGGACTCTGGTAGTGTTATAGCAACAGTAATCTAGCCAAGGGGAATTACTGAGCGGCAAATGAAGGGTGAGCGTGATAGTGGGCCAGGAAGAAGATAAAAGGAAACAAAGGAAAGACATAGGAAGCAAAACCATTGATACAGATAGAAACATAGTTGTATTCAAATATAAACATAGTAATTCATAAAAATAGAGGTATTGGCCCATGTACATATATTTACATGGCAATGAATTGAGGAAATTGATGGACATTGGGCCGCTACTCAAGTCCTCCCTCAACGCAAGAACCCTTTGTCCTATTAACCTGGCATTCTGTGATGCTCACCCTCCCAACACAATCGCTGAAAGAAAAAATGGGTGTACAATCAAATGTGGTGAAAAAAGCTGATGGTGCCATTCTATCAAAAGATATAGGATCTGGGTCTTTCAATGCTTGAAATCAAACAAGAAAACATCTAGCAGGGAAGCAACAAGCCCACGTGGAAGAAACCCGCCAGCCTGTGTGGTCTGAAGGTGTCGATGGGATCAGGAAACAGGCATCAGAGGACCCAAAACACATAATCAAATTGTTGAGAACAGGAGGAGGGGGCACAGAGCAGACTCCCCAAACTCATCTATAGATAATTGGACATCATCTCACAGAAGAGTCACAAAAAAGGGATAAGTCAGTTGGGTACAGCACAGCACTGACAAAGCACACAATATCCCTCCTGGTGTCTTGAGGCTTCCTCACCCCCAATACCATGACCCCCAACTCTATCTTACAAATCCAGCTAGACCAGAGCATATATACTGATCCATACAAGAACTCTAGACCCAGGGAATCCAGGACAGATAGACCCCTCAGGAACAGAAATGGGAGTAGGGATATCAAGAGGGTATGAGGAAGGTGGTGGAGAAAAGAGGGAGCTAATTGCAAAGGGGAAGAACAATAGACACATGGATGAAAGGAGACAGTAATCAGTGTAAGTATGAAAACAATAATAATTTATAATTTATCAATGGTTCATAAGGATGAGAGTGAGAGAGAAAAAGGGGAAACAAGAGGAGTTAATACCAAAAGCTCAGACAGAAAGGAAATGTTTAGAAAATGATGATGGCAACATATACACGAATGTGCTTCATACAATTGATGTATGGATTTTTATAAGAGTTGTAAGAGCCCCCACTGGAATGATTTTAAAAAGTTGCTTTTTGGATTGATACCCCCCCATAGTTTAATCCAAAACTACTATTTAGTTTTTGACCAAAGTTTATTGATGAAGGTATATATCCATGCATGAGATCCCACTGTCAATCTGGTTCAAAGCAATAATTTTATAATTGAGCAAAATTATAGATTATATAATCTGATTTATTTTCAAACCCAGAATCTTCATAAATAAGAAAGTTTCCCACCAAAGGACAGTCTAATTGAGAAGAAAGTGTACTTTCAGAACGATTTCCCCACTCTAGTAAGCTTTGCTGTACAATGTAAAAGAGAAATTCCATAATTAAATCACAGTAAAAATTCCTTTACTTAGTTAAAATGTGGGCATTTCCATTAACTTAACCATAGTAAGAGAAAGTTGATTCATGGAGTCATTACATCAATGTCCTTCAACACAACAAAATCACATAAAACTACTTTTACTTCAAGTTTGAAATTTCAGTATTAAAAAGTTACTTGTCTGCAAGAAGAGTTGCTACTTAATTCCATAGTAAAATGTGAATAAATTTAGGGTATTCAAGTGCTTTATATTGTTTCTCTCTTTTCTTCCACATGTACAGAAGATTTAGTGCTGATGATATTTTTTAATACCAATCCTTATCTGCTGTTTTGATAAATTAGTGTTGCACTTTTAAGAATTTGGTTTAGGCCCCAATAGCTGGCAAACTTCCCAAAACTCTTGCCGCCAATTTTCCTCTTCAGCCCTATAAAGCTATGAATGATATTGATTCTACAAATGGGAAAAATTAACTTATCAAAAAATAGCACACATAAAATGGGAAGTCGCTGAAGAAACCCAAAGAACATTGTTTTAACTGGAAGTTGAATCATTAACTGCTACAACTACTGCATTCCTGTTATGGCTTTTTGTGATCTATTTATCGCTGTGTGGGAACACTTTAATCTACTCCATACCGAGAGCAGTAGGAGCTCTCTGTGGTCTCAAATCTGATGGGCCTTGCCACAAACAATGGGCCTGGATTTCTTGCAGGTGACAAGTCTTGTTTTGTTTTTCTTTCTTAAGGGAACTATTCCTTCTCTTAAAAGTGGAATGTGTCTTTGTACTCATGGTGTCTTTAACCATTTTATTTCCAGTTGGCATCCTGTCATGGCTTATGGTAGGGTGCATCAGTCGTTCTGGGTTCTTACTGAAAACATTTTGTTGTAGTGACTATCACAGGCAAGACATTAAGTGCCCTTTGCGGGTGACTGCATAGGTACCTCTGATTTCCTGCCAAATCACTCAGATTGCTGCAAATCCATTACATCTCTCCACAGGGAGGAGAAAATTCCCGCATCCTGGAGAGAATTTATGAGTTCATTTCAGTCACCACAAATGAAAGCCACCCTTAATATTCATTAGAGATTTTACAGTGGCAATATGCATCATCTATTCCTATGACCTTCTGAGAGGGCAATTTCCCCTGAGACCTTTCATGGCTGCGAGCCGCTCTTTGTAGAAACAATGGCGTAGATCCAAGTGGAATCAGGAGGATCAAATGGATGGCTTTTCTTTATCCATTGGTAATGATTCCATTAAGCAACTGCAGTATCTACAACTTCTTAGTTTGAAAAATTAAAGAACACATTTGGAATTTACAGTTAGGACAGTGTGCTATTGCTCTAATACCCATCTGTGACTATACATCCCAAATAGGTGCCTTTAATTTACATGTACATGTTTAGGACACAAGTGTAAGAGCCCGAAGGGTTTTTCCTCTGATCTATTGTTTTCTTTCACACCATAATCCAAGTCTCAATGATTTTGCATCTATTCCCCCCCTCCATCACTATGACTTGAAATAAACTTAATGGAAACAAGTTTGTTTTTCATTGAATTGGAAATGTGGCACTGTAGGATACTGAAAATGCCACAGACTGATCCAAGGACAAAGTGGCCTGCACTGTACGGAGCAAGGCCAGGATGCCCCTTAGGGTCAAGGATTATAAGACTTGCTCTGACATACTTTGGACATATTGTCCTGAGAGACCAGTTTCAGAAGCAGGACATCATGTTTGTTAAAGTGGAGGGAGCAGCAAAAAGAAGGAGGTCCTAGATGAGCTAGAGTGACACACTGAGCTGCATCAATGGCCCGAGGCATAAAACAACTGTGAGGATGCTGCAGAACTATGCACTGTTTCCTTCTGCTGCTCATAAGGTCACTAAGGGTTGGAGCCTGCTCAATGGCACCTAACAACTGTTGTTAGGCATCTATCTATCTATCTATCATCCATCTATTTATCTATCTATCTATCTACCTACCCAAGTACCTATCACCTATCTATCTATCAATCATCTATCTATCTCTCTTTTGGATTTATTTTCAAGAATCACCAGTCAAAAAAAATCAGTGTACTGCATTGAGCAATTGTGATCAACAACAACAAATCAACAATGTTGTCACCTTGAGAACCAAGTCATACCTGACCCAAGCAATGATATTTTCACTTGCCTCATACGCATGAGGAAGCTCAACAATAAATAAGGAATACCAAAGAAGAATTGAATTATGCCATTAGTGAAGAATATTGGATATAACTTGGATTACCAAAAGAATGCGTAAATCTACTTTGGAGGAAAGAATACTATATGCTCTTTATCAGGGAGGATGGCTAGAAATCATGTCATGTATATTGAACTCTATATTAAGAGAAAACAATTCCCTGAGAAGGATATCATGCTTGGTAAAGAATCAGACACAAAGAGTAAGTCCCTTAACGAGTTGGATGGATTCAGTAGCTGCACCAGGATGGCACAGGACCAGGCAGTGATTATTCAATAGTATTGAGGGTCCCTATTGTTGTGGTTAGGTGCCATTGAATCAATGCCAACCCATAGTGACTCTGCATAGCAGAAAGGCTGCCTAGTACCGTGCCATCCTTACAATTATTCCTATGCCTCAGGCCATTGATGCAGCTGGGGTGTCAATCCATTTCCTGAAGGACTTTCCACTTTATTGCAACCCCTCCTTTTTTCAAGCATGATGGCCTTTCACAGTGATTGGTCTCCCCTGATAACATACCCAGAGTGAAGTCTTGCCAACCTTTACTCTTAGGAGACTTCTGGTCAAACTTTTTGCAAGCCAGATCTATTTTTCCTTTTACCAGTTCATGCTCCTTTAAATATTCTTCTCCATAATCACACATCAATTCCATGAACCTTCTTTGGTTTTTCTATTCACTGTCAAATTTTCACATGCATATGAGGGCATGGACAATACCATGGCTTGGCTGAAGCATATCTTCACCCTAAAGTAACATCCAGACCTTACAATACTCTAAAGAGGTCTTCAGCAGCAGATTTACCTAATGCAACTCATCTCTTGATCTCGTGACTGCAGCTTCCATGAGCATCAATTGTGGATCCAAGCAAGGCAAAATCCCTAACAACTTCAAACATTTCTCTGCCTATCATGTCCAGTTGTGAAGACGTTGGTCTACTATACATTGGATAGTGTGTTAGTCTGGGTACATTAGAGAAACAAATCCACAGAAACTCATCTATAAGAGAGATTTTTATATAAAGGGTAAATGCACATCAAGAAAACATCCCAACCCAGTGCTGCCCAAGCCCATAAGTCCAAATTAACTCATATGTCTGACACAAATTCTCAAAGTCTGCCTCCATCTCACAAAACACACACTATGACACCTACTTCAGGAGGAAAGCCAAATCAGTGAATGTGTAATCATCTCAGTTGTGGCAGGGGTCTCCAAACGGTTACTCCAGCACCCGGGGTTGCACTGAGGTAGGTCCATGTAGCTTCTCCTTGGGGATGTCTTGCAGGAAGTGAGCCTTGCAAGCTGAAGCAGGGAACTGCTTAAGGCAGCTGTACCCTGGTCCAACCATCATAAAGCAAGAGACCTGAGAACCAGAAAGGTGAGGCTCACCAAACCATTTATCTCTCCACCCTTCAATTAAACCCACATGTGTTTATCAGCCAGGTTGGCACACTAAACTACCTCAATAAATAATCTATATTGAAGGTGTCAATCCTTATCTTCATCATAAAGTGCTTCACATCATCCTCACTTTCACCGAACAAGATTATGTCATCTTCATTTCACAGGCTGTTAATAAGACTTCCTCCAATCCTGATATCACATTCTTCTTGACATGATCCAACTTCTCTGATAGTGAGAGGATGCCACCCTGACCGACATCTTTCCTGATTTTAATCCATGTAGCACATTCCCTTGTTCTATTTACACAATGCCTCTTGAGCCACGTAGAAGGTCCTCATGAGCACAATGAAATTTTCAGGAATTCTCATTCTTCTCAATGCCAACCACACTTGATTATGGTCCGCACAGTCTAATTCCTTGGCCCAGTCTGTGAAACACAAGTCACATCTTTCTGATACTCTCTCCTTTGAGCCAAGATCCATCTGAATTCCACATGATATGCCTTGTTTCACATTCTTTTCTGAATCCTGCCTGAACCCCTGGCAGTAGTCTGTCAAAGTACCGCTGCAACCATTGTTTAATGGTCCTCAGGAAACTTTTACATGAATGTGCTACAATGATATTTTTTCTATAATTTGAGCATCGTCTTTGGTATGGGCACAACTATGGATCTCTTCCAGTCAATTGGCCGAGTAGCTGTCTTACAAATTACCTGGCATAGGTGAGTGAGAGCTTCCAGTGCTTCATCAGCATTTTGAAATATTTCAGTTGGCACTCCATCAAATCCTGGACTGTGGATTTTAGCTAATGCTTTCAGTGCTGCTTGGACTTCTTTTAGCATCTTTGGGTTTTGCTCATCGGCTACCTCCTGAAACTGTGGACTGGTTCTTTTGGGTACAGTGACCCTATGTATTTTCTGCCATCTTCTCCTAAAAATCATTCCATATTTTTCCCCATAGAATCTTTCAAGATTGCATTTCAAGGACTGGGTTTTTCTTTGGTTCTTTAAGTTTTAGATCTGCCAAGCATGTTTCTTCCCTTCCCTTTGGGATTTCTAATTCTGGAGCTTGCACATTTCATTATAATATTTGTCTTTGTCTTCTTAAGCTGCCCTATTAAATTTTCTCCTTCAGCAAATGGAGATTCCAAAGGCTCCACTCCAACAGACTTTACCAGATGCAAATAATCATTGTCAGCTCCATTCTGAGAAATCAATTCCTCCTCGCTCATATTTCGAGTGCACTTGTACCAGAAGGGCCCATTTGCCAGCACCATCTCCTGCAATGTTCTTCCATTCTTCAAGCCTGCAGTATCTGACACAGTTTTGAAGCTATGCATACGGTTTGTAGGGGCTCATTCCTCTGAAGGGTAAGCCAAGCCCTCCTTCATTGTCTGTTCTTAGTCTGCAAGCTCCTCCGAAACCTGTTCATTTGGGGTTGCCCTTCTGCTACTTGAAATACCAGTGACCTTGCTCCCAGAGTCACGGCCACATCTAAGCGTCCACATTACAAAAAGTGACAGACAAGTGGTGGATGGGCTCCTTCTTAAAAGGTAACAAATCAATGACATCTAACAACAATCCATTCTCTTCACTGTATGCAGAGTGATGTTTTTAGGATATAAATTTAAGCCAGTCATGCCATGCCTCAACAAAAGGAGACTCAAACCCAAACCGAAAGCAAAAGCAAACAAAAAGCCAAACACGTTTTACAGAGCATCCTTTTGATTTTAGGGGATGAAGAACAAACTTTAGCTTAACCCGTAAGGACACCTGGAGTACCGCGACTTCCGCAGACTTGTTTGGCAGCACATCTCCTTGCTGTTTCTCTTGCAGCCACCTGGACATCCTCTCCCCTCTCTCACGGGGGTGAGTGGATGCTTATACCTTCTTCAGATTTGAGCCGTATTATCGTTATTCTTGCAAGCATTCCCATGCTCCTTAACGAGGTCACATCTACCTAGTGTAGGTTTTAGTAGACCAGATGACTCTCAACACAATGTTATTTCAAATTAATTTATGTGATGAGTTTCATTCTTCTCTCTCATTAGACTGTTAGGTTCACAATGTTTATTTTATCCAACACCTTCTTCTTCCTATCGCACAATGTAAACACTCCAAAACAAGCTATTGAGAAAATCCTGATCACTCATTCCATTCTGTCAATGATACATGGCTCTCAGTTTTGGTTGGACTTGAGATTAGCTGCCATTAGGTGATTTTTCTAACCCAATTATTAATCAATGTGGTTGTCTTTAAAAGCTTGGAACCAGGAGACGCATAAAGATTTCACATTGAATATTCATAAGGGCTTTTAAAATGAATTCAACCACTTGCTTTACAGCTTCCCAGGAAGAATGGAAGCATGATCCTCACCCTATTTCATTTTTCATTCTCTTCTCAAAGAGGCGATTATGCCTGATAGTTATACTATGACTGTGAAATAAAATATGAAATTTATACACAATATGAGTGTGATAAAATATATGAAAGGATTATAAAATAGACAAAATGATTAAATAAATGTAAGTCACTGTTACTGTAAACATGGACACATTTTGGGAGGTCGAGCAAAGGACATCCAACTATCCCTACCTGCTTTCCCTCGGCAAGGCTAAGGTTCAGGGACCATGGGCATGGGTCATTACATTACATAAAAGCTAAAAAGCAAAAAGCCTCCCCCACCGTCACTGTGAACTTTATAACTTGGACTTCATCTCCAGGAATAAAATTGAGGAGATTATAGAAACTATTCTCAAACATTAGTTAAAACCTCTAAGGAATGCTTGTATGGGATAGAAATCAATGCATTTTTTTATGATGAGCCCATTGATGAAGGGTATGTCTTAATCATCTATATGTTTCCGCACTCCAGAGAAATCACTGATGTAAGATAGATGCTATGCTGTTGTTCATTGAACAAAGATAAATAATATCAATTTAGGCATAAATTATAATTAGATAATAATCATTACCACTGAAATAGCAGCTATTCTTCATTAAATTCCTATTGTGTGCCAGATGTAGTTAAACAATTTAGATACACTATCTAATGCTATTAGAAGAATTCCACAAAGAAATATTAATTATGTTCATTTCATACATAAAAAGACAAGCTTAGAGGGATCAAATATCTTCCCAATTGTCATAAAGACATTATGTGGTAAGACTCCACGTCAAAGACAAGTTTATTTGGCTCTAATATCTTTTGAGTTTACGATATAGCTTGCTTCTCTTCATTGCTCTCTTCCAGTCATTATCACCTCTTGCAGATGGTAACTTAGTAGCAGGAAAAAATCGTGTCTAACAGTCAGGAGATTTATATGTAGTACTTGCTCAGCCATCATTGGCTACCTAGACTCCTCACTAATTCACATGTTCCTCAAGTCCTCTGTGTGTAACATGGCATTGTGTCTGGCCTGATTCATAGGGTACTATCACAGAAAACATGAAAACGTTACCTTACACACTAGAGGTAAAACATAATTATTAAAATATAAAGATACACATTGAACCTAAGTGTTCACCTATAGGATTCCATCTTAACATGCAAATCAGGAATAAATTATTTGTTAATCATTTTATTGGGGGCTCGAACAATTCTTATCACAATCCATACATGCATCCATGTGTCAAGCACATTTGTTGCCTTCGTCATTCTCAAAACATTTGCTTTCTACTTGAGCACTTAATATAAGCTCCTCATTCCCTCCCACCCCCCTCCCCACTCCCTCATGAACCCTTCATAATTCATAAATTATTATTTTTTGTCATATCTTATACTGTCCAACTCCCCCTTTACCCACTATTCTGTTGTCCATCCCCCAGGGAGGAGGTTATATATAGATCCTTATAATTGGTTCCCCCTCTCTACCCGACCTTCCTTCCACCCTCCAGGTATTGCTACTCTCACCACTAGTTCTGAAGGGGTCATCTGTCCTGGATTCCCTGTGCTTCCAGTTCCTATCTGTATCAATGTATATTCTCTCGTCTAGCCAGATTTGTAAGGTAGAATTGGGATCATGATAGTGGGGGAGGAAGCATTTAAGAACTAGAGAAAAGTTGTACGTTTCATCGTTGCTACCCTGCACCCTGACTGGAAATGTGTGCATAAGGAAATGTGGTGAAGGAGGCTGGCCCCAGCACCATAAATTAAGTGGATTCCTGCCCCTTCCCCCGAAAAGAATTTTTTCCAAAGGACGACATTGACTCTGCAGCTCTGGGAGATGGACATATTTGATCAGAGCACACGGGAGCAGATGAAGGGGCAGGAGGAGAGAGTGGAGCACAGCCTGGCCCACCAGGCCGTGATGATGATGTTCCTGAGTAGAGCAGCCAGTCCACAGAGAGAACAACATGGCTGGCCCCACTATGAGACATGATGCCCCTCAGTGACTAAGGGCGATACAGGGGACAGCACCGGAGACACAGTGTGGGAATTGCACCTGACCTGATCCCACCACACCGAGGCAAATCACTGGGGGAGTGCAGCGGAACAGCAAGGGAATGGAGTGGCAAGGTCCCCAGGGAATGCTGAAAGTGGACTTCAGGGCCAGGGCGTGGTGCCCCAACAGACTGGACTGGAAAACGCTCCTAAGGGCCAGCAAACGATCCCTGAACTAACTACAAGCTTTTCTCTTGTGAACTGTTTTATTCTGTTCTTTGTCAGTGGTTTGTTTTTGTTGTTTTGTTGTCTGGTTGTATACTGTTGCTTTGTTTTCCTCTGTCTAGTTTTCGTGCATGTTAGTGACTCCATAGGTCTGTCTGAATAGGACAGGCTGGATGAACTATCTGGAGGAAAAACAACGGGACCGACAGTTTTGGGGGGACTTGGGGTGGGGGGTAGGGGGGGTAAGGAAGTGGTGTTAACAAACCCAGGGACAAGGGAAAAACATGGGACCCCAAATGGTAGAGAAGTGGGAGTGGCAGGCCTGGTGGGAAATGATCAAGGGTAAGGTTGCTTAGAGAAGAGGTATACTCTAGCCCAGGTGGCGATGAAGCATGGTAGTAGGGCAGGAGGAAAGTCAAGGGAGATGGAGGAAAGAGCTAGGAGTCAAAGGGCATTCATGGAGGTCTAGACAAAGACATGTACATGCAAATATATATAGGAGGATGGGGAAATAGATCTATGTGTCTATATTTATAGGTCAAGTATTAAGGTGGCGGAAGGACCTTGGGCCTCTACTCAAACACTCCCTCAATGCATGAATACCTTCTTTTATTAAATTGGAACTCTATGATGCTCACTCTCCTGACACAACGGCTGGAGCCAAAGTGTGTGAACAAGTAAATGTGGTGAAGAAAGCTGATGGTGCCCGGCTATCAAAAGAGATAGTGACTGGGGTCTTAAAGGCTTGAAGATAAACAAGAGGCCATCTAGCGCAGAAGCAACAAAGTCCACATGGAAGAACACACCAGCCTGAGTGAGCGAGTGGTCCCAAAGGGATCAGTTACCAGGCATCAAAGAACAAAAAATCATATCATTGACTGCACACCTCCATGATAGGATCGCTGAAGACAAATGGGTGCATAAGCAAATGTGGTGAAGAAAGCTGATGGTGCCCGGCTATCAAAAGAGATAGTGTCTGGGGTCTTAAAGGCTTGAAGGTGAACAAGCGGCCATCTAGCTCAGAAGCAAATAAGCCCACATGGAAGAAGCACACCGGCCAGTGCGATCACGAGGTGCCCAAGGGACCAGGTATAAGGCATCATGCAAAAAAAAAAAAAAAGATGTAAGTGTGTGTATGTATGTGTATATATGTGTATATGTATATATGTATGTATATGTATGTATATATATTATATTAAATGAAGGGGGAAGTGCAGAGTGGAGACCCAAGGCCCAAGTGTCGACCAATGGAGATCCCCTCATAGAGGGGTTTAGGAGAGGAGATGGGTTAATTAGGGTGTGAGGTGGTATCGATGAAGAACACAGCTTTCCCCCGGATCCTGGATGCTTCCTCCCCCCAACTACCATGATCCGAATTCTACCTTGCAGGGCTGGATAGGACAGAGGCTGTACACTGGTGCATATGAGGGTTGGAGGTACAGGGAATCCAGGGTGGATGATACCTTCAGGACCAAGGGTGTGAGGGACGATGCTGGGAGAGTGGAGGGTGAGTGAGTTGGAAAGGGGGAACTGATTACAAGGATCCACATGTGACCTCTTCCCTGGGAGAGGGACAGCAGAGAAGGGGGGAAGGGAGACTCCGGATAGGGCAAGATATGACAAAACAACGATGTATAAATTACCAAGGGCATATGAGGGAGGGGGGAATGGGGAGGGAGGAGGGGAAAAAAAAGAGGAGCTGATGCAAGGGGCTTAAGTGGAGAGCAAATGCCTTGAGAATGATTGGGGCAGGGAATGTATGGATGTGCTTTATACAATTGATGTATGTATATGTATGGATTGTGGTAAGAGTTGTATGAGTCCCTAATAAAATGTAAAAGAAGAAAAAAAAAAAATAAGGGTGAGTGCAGAGTAGAGACCCAAAACCCATCTGTAGGCAACTGGACACCCCCTTACTGAAGGGTTGCGAGGAATAAATATTTTCATTGCAAAGATGAGAAAAGTAAGAATAAGTTACCACCCTGGCTTGTAAAATTCATAAAGTCATTATCTTAAAAACAATATAGAACAAACAAGCATAATTATTTTATAGAATTGTGCTTAAAATCCAAATATGACACCTATGATTATTTTGCATCCATTATTTAACTTCTTTGATCCTCATATTTTTATCATCGTGCCATTAAAACAGGCTATGTGAAAGAACCTGAAATATAGATCAATGTTTGCCAGTTTACCATACTATGGTGGCTTGTGTATGTTGTGACACTGGAAGTATATCACTGATATTTCAAATGCTAGCAGGCCTCATAGAAGGACTCAGTGGTCAACTTCAGCGGAAGGAGCTGCTATAAACCTTGCGCATCGCTTCAAAACATTGTCAGATACTGAAGGTCTAGTGAACTGAAGGAGAACACTGCTGGAAAGAGGCCTGGGGATGTGCCCCTTGGGTCTGAGGGCTCTGAAAATGTACCTGAAGAACAGCTACTTTCTTGGAGCGAATGCTACTTGAACAGAGTAAAGCCTGTGGGAACAGAGCTTTCAGGGTTTTCATGTGTTGATAGAAGATAGAAAATGACTCAAGCAAAGGCGAAGCAGCTGCAAAATTCTGCAAATGATTAGAACTTGGAATGTGCAAAGCATGAATCTAAAACATGATAAAGTTATAAAAATGAAATGGAATGCACATAGAGCAATATCCTACACATCAGTTAGCTGAAATGGATTGGTATTGGCCATTTGGAACCAGAAAAATCATATGATTTATTATGTTGACAATGACACAATCCTTGGGAAAGGTGTGGCGTCCATTGTCCAAAAGGACATTTCTAAATCAATCTTGAAGTACGATGCTATTTGTTATAGGATTACATCTATCCACCTTCAAGAAAATTCAACCAATACAATTACTATTCAAATTTATGCATCAACCACAAAAGTTATTGCTGAAGAAATCGAAGAATTCTACCAATAACTCCAGTCAGAAATTGATCAAGCATGTGACCCAAATGCATTGATAATTATCGGTGAGTGGAATGCAAAAGTTGGAAACAAAAAGGATACAGTAGTTGGAAAATACAGACTTGTAATGGGAATGAAGCTGGGGAGCGCATCACAAGATTTCACAAGACTACAGAATTGTCCACAGCAAGTACACCCATTCAACAATGCAGAAGGTGACTGTGCATGTGGCCTTCTCAAGACGGAATGCACAGAAATCAAATTAGTTCCATCTATGAGAAAACAGGATGAAGAAGCTCAGTATCAGCAGCAACCGGCAGGCCAGGACAGACTGTGGACCAGATCTTCAATTGTTCATACATAATTTCAAGGTGAATTTGAATAAAATTTTTAAAAGTATGCAATAGCTAAAACATGACTTTGAATACATCGCACAAAAATTTCTACATTTCAGGAACAGATTTGATGGATTAAACACTAATTACAGAAGACTTGATGAGCTGTGAATAACATCAAGAACACCTTTCATGGAGAAAGCAAAAAGCTATGAAAATGACAGGAACAAAGGAAAAGGTCAAAGTGGATGTCAGAAGAGACTCTGAAGTTTATCCTTCATGGCAGAGTAGCTAAACCAATTGCAGAAAGGATGAAGTCAAAGAGCTTTACAGAAAATTCCAAAGGGCAGCTCAAGAAGACAAAGTAAAATATTCTCATGATATGTACAAAGGAGTTAGAAACCCAAAGGAGGAATACACTCAGCATATCTTATACTGAAAGAATTCAAGAAAAATTACATGCTATCAAGAAAGACCAATCCTTGGAGATGAGCGTCATGCTTGGTACAGTAGAGGGGCAGCAAAAGACGAAAGTCCATGTAGGTGGCGTACCACAGTGGCTGTCACAATGGGCTCACACATAGGAACAATTGTGAGGATGGTGTTTTGTTGTATATATCGCTATTGGTCAGAATTATCTGGAAGGTATCTAACAAAAATAAGTCAACGGAAGCCAAATTATCATTACACCAAAGTATCCTAAAGAAGATAATAATCCCAAGAAAAATAGTAATCAATATCTCCAACCAATAAAATACTCAAGGTGGCACCTAGTATGTGTTTGTATGCATGAGAACATATATTAATAAACCAACCAAGCCCTGTCACCAAGTTGATTTAGATTAAAAGGGATTCTATGCGATAGAGTAGATCTGTCCTTTCAGGTTTCTGTGGTTGTCAATCGTTTCTGGAACCCTAAAGCTTCATCTTTCTCCCACAGAGCAGCTGGTGGTTACAACCCACTGATGACTACAAGTTAGCAGTCCAGTGTCACCTCCGGCTCCCTCGGGGCTGCGCTTCCCACGATTGCACAGTTTCCACTGCTCGAGCCACTACGATTCTGTCAGATCTACAGTGTAACAGAGACACCCCCTCTTATGTTTCAAAGCAGAATTTTGGCCTTTGAAATGGTTTTCTAAAATATTTTAAAACAGTAGTTTTTTTGTTTGTTTTGTTTTTTTATTTGTCAGGATATTCCATCACCCTTGAGAATGGAAAAGTGTTTTGATTCATGAAGACCAGGAGAAACTGGATAAGCAACAAGTCTCTGCTCACATGTAGCGTTTATGAGGAAGTAAGTGAGACAGAATAAATACATTTAATGAAGGAAAAATTATCACTTTAAAAATAGTTGCGTGAAGAAATAAATGATAGACAGAAGGTCGGCACTGCTCATCTGAAGAGTAAAAACAGAAATGCTTTGAAAAATGAAAAGAAAATTTTTATGTAAAAATATATTTTTATATAGAGTTAATCTTCCATAGTGTACTACTCTATAATCCAAAATATTGAATCCAAAAAGAACCTTAAAAACTATTAATAGTGGACCTCAATTTTAAGAGAATACAGAAGTTGAGGGAGATTAAGTAGAGAGAACCAAAGAGATTCTGGTTAGCGATGGAATAACACTCACATTTAGTGCTTCATATTCTAACCTCTCTTCTTGTGAATGCGCAAAACACCTATGCTACATACTAAGATACAGGTTTGTCTTTTGTTTGCTTAGCAGTATTTGATTTGTAAGTTTGTTGCTCTGCCAAGAAAGAAAATCTGATATTGGAAATGTTCTGTCAGGCTCATTCTATGAAAGGTTTCAACATCCACGTGTTTCTCTCCCCCAAATCCAGCTTTCGCTTTTTGTTTCCATCTATTGAACTATGAAAGAGAGACCCTTTTTAGTGAAACACATCAGGTCTTCAGTGATCAAAGGGCATTATTGAATCACCCTTCATATTGATGAATTAGCTTGAGAATCCAATGAAACAAGTTTTAATTTAAACTGGGGAACAACCGGCCAGCTACTCAACGCCAAACCACGGTGACCCTATCAGATAGGGTGGAAATGCAGCTGTAGGTTTCTGAGTCTGTCACTCTTCACAGGAGTAGAAAGCCAGGCTGCTCAGAACGACTGGAGGTTTCCAACTGCCCAGCTTGAGCATGGTAGCTCAATGTGTATGTTACTCAAATGTGATTACTAATAGTTGACGTTTGTGAGTCCAATTTAGTAGCCGTGCAATCTGTCTGAATCACTTTCGCATGCACAATGCATTGGAAAGTGAATTATTGCAGATGCAGTGAGGATAAAATAACATGTTACCATTTGATCTTCTTTTTGACCTCTTTAAATTTATTTTAGCTTTTAATATTTTCTGCTCTTTTTCTGATTGAGTTTTTTCTCTTGTTTACTGTGTTATTATTTTCAGTTGTTTGGTTTAGTTTTTGGTTTCTAAAACAATGTTTCTCCCTCTATAAAGCCCAGGGTGCGTTCATCTATAGAGACAGTAACCGGATATGTGGTCCCTTGGAGGTTCCGCAGAGGAGGTTGGAGAAAATGGGGAGCTAACCATGATGCTTATATAAATAAAGACAATCTTATAAAATTGATTATGTTGATGATTGTACAACGCATAATATAATTGAACTATTGAATTATGTGGTTTGTGAATTACATGCCAAAAAAAGTGTGTGTCCTTTTAAAGAAAGTCTGACTGCAAATAAAGAAATGTAATATGTGATGAATTTAGAAAGATTTTATTGGGAAAACAGTACTGATTCCCTATTTTAATTTTGATGTGCCAGAGTAAATACTGTATATCCTCAAATATAAGCTGACCCGAGTATAAGCCAAGGTACCAGGGAAACCAGAAAAACTGATTGAGTCAAGTATAAGCCTAGGTGGGAAATGCAGGATGTGAATTAACACAGAGACCAGAGGGGAGAGACTGAGCGCAGCCACAGACACATCCTTACCTGTTCAGCTGCTGGCGTAAGTGAGTCACTACGGGTGCTTCTGCGAATTGGAGCCATCCACGTCATAGGACGGCTCTGATTGGTTAGATGTGAGTAAACAAACATTCAAATCCCTGCAGTGTCAGCGGGGCTTTGAATGAACAGCGGAGGAACGGCAATCACCCCTTACTGGGGTACCACTGACCCGTGTATAAGCCGAACCCCAGTTTTTAAGCACATTTTTTGCGCTGAAAAACTCGGCTTATACACGAGTATATACGTTAAGTACAAAATAAAACCACTTAAAGTGATTTATGATGGAGAAGGATTCATAACTGCTTTTCACTGATATGCATGAGGTTTGTGTAATTAGGGACCATCAAATACGAACCCAAACATATTGGCTTGTATTCTATATTACTGGGCCTTGAAAGTTAATACAATCTCTATTCTGGAATTCAGGAACAATACAGAGAAATAATAACATTTTTCAGTTTATCTTTATTTTTAATATAAAAAGTTTTACTAGAAAAGACATTTATGTCTGTTATGTTACATTTTCCACTTACTCCTCACAGATCAAGCCTACAGAATGTTCATGAACTTGACACCTGACACTATTATTATAGCCCATACTTTTGAATGATTTTTCTGTAAGCTAGTTTTTACTTAAATGTGTTTACACATCTGACCAGATCATTTCTAGGTTTATTTATCTACAAGCACTGTGAGGTGCTTTCCTGCCTGTTGATGTGTTACTGAAGATGGTAACGATGTGTTCTTCTTTATGGCTCTTTTCTTCTAAGCAGACCCCCAAACGCTGATTGTAAATGTAAAATGATTGATTTTCCCGCTCCATCCCACACATACTTCTAAGAGCTTATCTTTATAGATTATGTAATTTAATCGTGTAAGACTTGCATGGGGTACCTTGTTTTCACAAGGGGCAGAGGAGGAGAAAAGTTCTCATAATTGCTTATTTGTTTTTAAGACACATGGATTACTTTTAGAATTCTGATTCTCTATTTAATGTCTGTTAACTTCCCTAATGAGCTCCATAATGATGAATATTATCTATCAATTAATCAATTAACTTCTACCTATAGTATAGTAAGCGTGGATAACTTTTGGTCTATTTTATATCACATTGTCCTTTTTTTCCCTTCGGAACTTGTGATTCAAGATTATCATTACTCCACCTTCTTTAGCACAAGTGTTTCTACCAATTTAATGAGTCTTGTTTTATTTTCAGCCCACCCTACTTCTAATGTGAGCTGTGCTTGTCCGTGTCAATCATCAGTATCTGCTGCTCGCTGTTTGATTTGAAAGAGGAATTGCAAAATTGTTTGTTTCTTTGTTTCTTAGTAAACTATTAGCACACGTTCTGTTTCTCTCACTGAAACTGAGCTGTAAAGAAAAACGTCTCTGCTTTCTTTGGGCGCGATCTCACTGGGTTCGTGCAGTACCCCAGCAAGATCTTTCATCCCTGCTCTTCTCAGGCTCTACTCCGCCTCTTGAAGCAAATTATACGTCAAACCTTGTTTGCATTCTCAACTTGAGATTTTCTGCCTACCCACCACCCCTCGTTCTTTTGCTATGAGACTCCATCTTTTACCATCATTGCTTTTTTATTTATTCTGTGTTAATGCTCCTTGACTTGGGTCTCTTTTCGTCTTTCAAACTATTGGTATGTCTTTATTCTTCTCTTCTTTTCGCTGTCAATTTTGAAACATGTAAGACTTCTCTTTTAAGGCAGATTTCAAAACATTTTAGACATTTAAGGAGAGGATTACTTTTTTCTTTTAATATTATAAAAAGAATGTCTAACTTACCATTAATCTTAAAAATTCCTCCCATGTTGTCTATTATCCTAATTTTCCAGTAGCTAAGACCTCATTTCCCTGTAATATGCAATCAGTATTCTTTCTTGCTATTATTCTCCAGTAAGCCTGTAGATAGCTTTCTTAAGGCACTTCAGGCTCTTAGCTGGGCATACTAAGTACACTCCAGAAACTCTCTGGTAAACTGGTTCTAAATGCTAGCCTTCAAATATTATTTTTTGGTTACCTCCATTATTATCTTGCTTAAGATGCATCTGAAATGCTCTTTCTAAACCATTCACTGCAGATAGTGGAAAAGACCCACATTCTTAAGTGTAGTTTCCCTTGATACTTCTCTTGTGGAGTACACCCTTTCATAAATCTGATATCTTACCATTTTCCATGACCATATATCTTCCCCCTCTCTCCAAGTCTCACAGACATCACAGACAGCTAACCGGAGTGTTCAACATTTATGTGTGGCTTATTTTTCTCCTGTTGACCCTTGAGAAGAATCCTTCACACATAATATATTTTCCTTGCTGTACTAATTTTGTTTATGATATCTCCACTGAGTGAAATCTTGCTTCTTTTCAGAGCCTAAACAAATTTCTGCATGCTTTGGTTTGAGTATAAAAATTATACATTCCCAATTGGGTGTTAGCGCTATATTATTTAAGCCCCCAAGTAGTTCTAATGGTAACCCTGTTTCAAAATCTGGTATCTGTGGGATGTATAGAGTCATCTCGTGATAAGGGTGCTGGTAGCTGAAGTCATTGTACAAAATTGGAATTAGGAAACAGAAGAGAATAAGGAGATTATTGAAACTCACTGCACTGTTCGTCAGAATGACACCTCTGTAGAGAATCACACCTAGGGGAATAAGCACTTTGGGGGAGACAAGTAAATTTCAGGTAAGCTCAAAACATAGATTTGATAAAAGGATCAGACGAGAGATCATGGTAGGATCTGCTTTTCCTAAAATTTCTGGAACTAAGTCGAAAATTGTGTCATTCTATTGTTGGATATTTTTTTGTGAAGGGAGTATAAGCCCAGTTCCTTCATATTTAGTTTTTTAAAATATGGTTTTTATTTTTGCCCTTTAAAATGGAAAAATGTCACCTCTGACTACTTCTTGCTAATGGCAAGTAACACTCATTTCAGAAGCACATCTTTCCCTCAGAATAATCTGTCTTCTGTAACTTCCATAGAATGAAAGTCAAATTATTACCTGGAAATTGCTACAGAAAAAATGCCAGCCATACTCAAATGAAACGGGATATTTCCCCATTGTTATTATTATAGAATGTATGTTAGAATATGAAAATAATAATTTGCATTCATCTAGTTTCTTTGGCTCCAGCGTCTCAAACCCCTGAGTATAAGAGGTCTCATTAAGTTTACCAAATCAATTTAATTCTACTATCTTCCAGAACAGTCTTTCAAATCCACTGAGTTTTTCCTTTCCTAAATGCTGAGCATTATCATTTGAAATTCTGAACATTCGCAGATATAAATTTGACCTTCTACAGGTCAAACTCACCTACTCAATCATTTAGCTATAGGTTAAAATAGACTAAACAACTTGAGTTAAGAGAGCATAAATATGATTGTGGACTTACTGAATTAATATGCAAATCTAAAAATGTTCAAAAGCACATCCAGTTTTAGGATACCTGAATCCATTAGAAAAAGTGAAGCTTTGGCTATGAGAACAGATGTTTTATCTGGATCTATGGAAACAAATTCATTCATTTCTAGGACTCCATTAATTTAGTCAAGAAATGATATTTAAATATTTATGAAATTTAAATTATTTATAAAATAAACAAACACATAATTAATTTCTGTATAAGGGTAAAGTATGGTGAGTCGCATGAATATGACAGTGTGAATAGTTTAGTCCTATATATTCACAGACTAATAGTGAGACTAGAACATACTGTTGTTGTTAGATTCCCTCAAGCCATTCTCAAGTGACAGGGCCCCTACGTACAGCAGCAGAAAGCATTACCCAGCCTGGCACCAGCTTCACCACTGTTTTGCCAGAAGGAACATTTTGGCTGTGGTTTTTTCAAAACAGATCGGATTGTATTTCTGGCAGCCACGGTAATTTTAATATGCTTGACGGGCACCATTATTCAACTGCATCAGTTCTTCTGTGGTCTTCGTTCTACTTTCACATGTACATGAGATGATTGAATGCATCATGCTTAGGTCAGGCACATCTTAGGCCTCAAAGCGGCATCCCTGCTCTTTCACTTTAAAGAGACCTGTTGCCGCTTCCCTGAGCACCGATTGGGGATCCAAGCAAAAGGAAACCTTTAACAAACCCAGTCTTTGTTCCATTATCATGAGGACGTTTATGGGTTCCATTGTTTTCCGTATTTTGAGTTATAATCCATACTGACAAGCTCAGTCCGTGACCTTCAACTCATGACTCTACCAGAGATCCTTGAATCTAAACACAGGCTTGTCTAATTCCAGATTGTATATTCTCTCTCCCATCATACACGTAAGTACACAGTTTAGAGTACAGAAGGCACTATCAAGTATTAGCTGAAATTAGGATTTATAGCATAAAACTGTTTAAGTCCTAAATCTTAACTCTACTTCTTGTCATTTGTGTATTTTTGTGTCACCAACACACATTTTTGTGCCTTAGTTTTTTTAAGCAAAAGGAACTAACATTACCAAAACAACAATGGATTCCATTGCTGAAATTTAAATTTCACTTAAGCATGACGTTTTCATTAGGTGATATATGCAAAATGCTTAGGGAAATACCAAGTCATCCCCCAAATGCTCATTCAAACGAACTGTTATTAGTATTGCAACTTTAATAAAAAAAGTAATAATTTTACAATTCACTGAATTTATATTCTTGATTTGAACCAATATTTTCATATTTTCTTTAATTAGAAAAATTCCTGGAAATATTTTGAAGGGTAATATTTTACACAAAGAAACGTATGTGACATAGACCTGGGTAAAAAGTCACTAGCACTGTGTTGCTTTTGGAAAGACAACACAGACTCTGGTTGCTTTCCTGACACTGATCGATTTACTGATAAGCACTTTTGCTATCTGCTTCCTTCCTGTCAGTACAAGCACCCAGATAAGATGATGCCTTTCCGTAGTTAAAAAACTTACCCATGAATGTGGGAGATCCATATCTGTGAGAGAAGACTTCAGAAGTGGTTGGTGAGTGCACAGAGAGCAGTCGTCCCAGGATCCAATAGGGGAAATTCGAAAATCAACACGTGTCCAGAGCGGGTTTTCTGGAAAGGACTTCCAATTATGACCTTCACATTCGTCATTCGATAACATAACTTCCAAGTCACATCTATTGGCAATGCTGGATCGACTTACTGATGAGGAAATGCGATCCAATCTAATCTCCATATCTTCCTTCTTCCTGGTACTAACTTTACTAATCTTCTTTTCTCGGGATTTGGTGAATTTCATACAGGAAATCAATGTGTCACCTTCATCTTCTGCATGATAATGATAAATATGTTTTAAAATTAAGTCTTTCTGGTGATTATTCACATAAAATTTAATCCTCCCCCTTTTAGTGACAGACTATCTTAAAGCCAAATGGCATAGAGGGAAGGTATCTGGATACACAGTTATTTCACTCATTTATTGCAACTCGTAGTGACCACATACTTTGAGGAAATAAAGGTAGAAGATATGAGGAACTCACAGTCAAATAGGGAAAATGATTAGATGCAGTCAGCACTAGAAAAATGTATTAATTCAAGTTTAGCTTTTCAGTTAACTTCTAATATTATTTCTAGAACTAGTTTAAGTAAAAATTAGTAAGCTTAAAATATTTTAAGAAACTTCCAGAGCTGACAAAATAACCTACTTGGAATTCAAACCCAGTTTTGTCTGATTCTAGATTCTGTAATTTCCCCCCACCATACAGCCTTAAAATTCTTTAGAATATCATAACTACAGACATGTATTTCTAGAGGTAGGATCTGTAACATTCTACTCTCTAGGTTCTTGATCTTGGTTCTAACTCTTGTTATCTCTGTGTCCTTCGAAGCAGTCACAAACATTTTTGTGCCTCAGTACTTTGGTGGGCTGCAGTGGAAATGATGAACGCTGTACTTCCCTTTATATAGTAGAAACGACTCTAGGCTATAAATAAACCAGGGAGTCATCCAATTTCACAAACAACTATTTTGTGATAGCAGTTTCTTAATGAAAAATTAATTTGCTATATTAAAGTATTCCTTTTTAAAATTATCTATAATTTAATGACAGCTGGACTCCGGGTGGCACACAAAATATAGAATAGTACCCACAGATATGGTGTTCTCTGAAAACAAACACAAAAAAAACACTCTGTAGACAAAACTAAATGACCAAAGTAAAAATGTGAAAATTAGGTGGCAGGAAATTACAGCACTGAAAATTAAAAAATATTAGAATGCAGTAAAAGAGATTGTTGACACATTGTGGGGAAAAAGTAATATTCTCAATAAATACGAGGGGCTATGCAAACATTGTAATTTTTTCAAAGGTATGGATTTAAAAATTTTGGCAAAATAACCTTATCACCCTCAAAGTCATCTCCATTACACTTAATACATTTGTTAAATTGGCAATTCTATTCTTGGAAACATTTTTCAAACTCATCTGTTTGGATGGCTGACAGCACCCCTCTTGTTTTTTCCTTCACCTCTTCCACGTTGTCAAATTGCTGTACTTTCATGTCCCTCTTCATTCACAGAAACATAAAGAAGTTGTTTGGAGAGAATTCAGGTGAGCAAGGTGTGTGGGGCATGAGAGGCATGCTGTTTTTTGGCCAAATTTGATACACTGAGACGGTTGTGTGAGCAGGTACATGGTCATGGTGGCAAAACCAGTCCCTGTCTGCAGCCTTTTTTTTTTTTTTTTTGCACCCTGCTATAAATAGAAAGCTTAATCAATGGTCTGACCTGGTGGAAGGAACTTGTACTATGAGTTGACATTTTTGACTGTTTAGGAAGTGGACTGACTTCCAGAACAAGGTTTGTTATCCATTGCCATTCCACCTTTTTTGAAATAAAAAAATAAAGACACGTGCACTTGCGTTTTTCACACAACACTCTCCTGTATGCTGTGTTCAACATCACAACAGCTTCTTAGCATTTTTCCCAAGCAGGAAACAAAATATTATAGCTTCATGCTGTTCTCTTCCATCAACCATCTCACACACACACACACACACACACACACACACACACACACACCAACAAGGTTCGAGCAAAACTGCTGATAAGAAAAAATTCACTGTCACAAGAGAGAACCTTTCCAGGTGAGGCCACTGGGTGTCCTAAGTCATAGTTGATTGTTTAACGCTCCCCTAGCAGGAAACATGCCGACTGTGAAGTCGCCTCTGTCCAGTGCAATCCCAAATTTTGGGGGGGGTTGGGGTGGGAGGGGTTGGCACTCCCTTGTACTTCAGATGTAAATTGTCATATGGGAAACTAATTTACTATAAATGTTCAACAAAACCACAAGAAAATATTATTTATTTTAAATTTTAAAAATTAAGTCAATTGCACTATGATGAAAAATAAGTTACATGCAATGAATATATAAACACACTGAGAAAAGTTACAAATTTAAAAAATTCACATCTTATTGTCTAACTTAAAGGAATTGTATTTTTGTAAGTATGGATTAAATCCTGCTGTTATCTTATGATTTGGTAAATTTCATATGAACCTCCAGGGAAATTTATATGTCCAGTGTGTCTCATGAAAAGAAAGCCGGAACAAAAATGAAAATAGATGTAAAAGAAGAAAAGAGAAAAAAATGATTAGGGCAAAGACTGTACAGATGTGCTTTATACAATTGATGTATGTATATGTATGAACTGTGAAAAGAATTGTATCAGCCCCAATAAATTGTTAAAAAAAAAAGAATGAAAAAAAAATGAAAATAGATGAGCGAAAAGAGAAAGGGCACATTTTAGTACTATTCAGCTCATGAATATAAGTTACACTGAATAATGTGGGCTTCATGTGTATGTCTTAGCTTGCGGGTGCTCATTGAATGGTGACCTGTGCCTATAACATGCTTACTACATTAATGCTCTCCCTGCTTTATTATGACATGTATCTATCTGGTAGGCATAGTTCTGCCATTTTAATAACTGTTCATCGAAATTTTAACTCTGTAAACTACTACCATTGTTTATGTAAATAGTGTCCAGTAACTTAAGAGCTTAATCAGTACAAGTCCACAATTCATGTATTGAGGTTTCTATAAAGTACCTTTCTCAACAGTGTTTTAAATTCTGCCCCATTTAAATTAATGACATTATCAGTAGAATTAACTTATCCCCAGGGCTATGACAGATCATATTATCTAATACAAAATGCTAATGATATTGATAAAGTGAACCAGAGACATATGTAAATTGTAGCTATATGAATAAATTTTGGGCTCATGCTTAATTCTACCCCCAATCTGAGCGCCATTGGTTCTTATGCCATGGCCCTCCTTGATGGTCATTCTCAAGAAGAGATCCCTAAATATACCGGCACTACAGCATAGTGTGGTGAAGAAACCAGATGGTGCCTGGCTATCAGAAAGAATATTGTCCTAAAGCCTTGTCTTTCAACAAACAGCCATCAGAGTAAGGCATGAACCAAGTGGAAGAAGCACACTGTCCTGTGTGCTCCAAAGATTGTGAATGATAAAATCCAAACCCAAAGGAGGGAATGGTATCAGTGCTTAAATGTGAACACCTGATTTGAAGAAGGCTAGGGCTGACTGTTGGAGCCCCAAATCCGTTTGCAGGGTGCACACATTGAGCAAGCCACCAGCGAGTTCCCTCTGATCACACAGCAGGGGGAACAACAGCCTTGTGATGGTGCAGGGTGCAGTGGTCTATGGTCCTCGTGCATTCTGCTTTCTCTGCATTTCTATATGTGGAATACAGGCTGGGAAGGGCTAGAGAGACAGTGGCCACATCGATGCTTTCATGGAGTGGGAGTCAGGAGATGGTAGGGGAGATTGGGAGGAGGTGGAGAGCAGGTGTCAAACAATGCAAGAGAGACATCAATGGTTTAAAATTGATCATGGAGAGAATTGTACAACTCATTTTAAATCAGAGAAATTTTGAATTGCATGCCAGTTATTCCAATAAAACTATTTTAAAATACTAAATAATATGCAGAAGGGTCTGGAAATAACTTAGTAGTGTAAAAAGGATCACAGAAATTAGAAACATATCCTACCCATAGTTATTGATTGCACTGTTGTTTGATTTTATTGAGCCAGCCCTGGGTCATAGAGATTCTATGCACAACAGAAGTAAATGTTGGTTCTGCATTATCCTTATAATCATTGATAGATATCATCACGTTATTGGAGTCTTTGTGCCATTCCGTCTTCTTGTGGATATTTTTGTTTTTCACTAATCCTCTTCTTTACTAGCATTATTTCCTTGTCCCAGGTCTAGTCCCTCCTGATTACATGTCCACACTATGTGAGATGCGGTCTCACCATGCTCACTGCTCAGGAGCCCCCTGGTTCTACTTTGTCCAAGGCAGATTGCTCACTTGTCCCCATAGCATGGTACAGTAAACGTTCTTCACCGATACCATAATTCGTTCTTTTTGGTGTTCTCTTTTCATTGTTCAGCTTTCACATATTATGAGGGGATTGAAAATACCATAAGTTGTGGCAGATATACCTTAGTCCACCTTATGTCTGCTATTTCACAGAACGAGAGTCTTTTGCAGCAAATTTTCCAATGGGATGTATCATTTGATTTCTTGAGTTTTTCTTCTTTGTGTACTGATTGTAAACTAAAGAAAATTGAAATCCTTGGCGACTTCAATCTTTCTCTCTTTATCTTGATGTTGCTTATCAGCCCAGATGTTATGGCTCTTGTTTTTCATATGTTCAGGTGCAATCCACAATGAAAGTTCTAGACTTCTATTTTCATCAGTAATTGCTTCTAGTGGTCTTCAATGCAGCGAGCAACAATCTGTCATTTGCAGGTTGTTAATGAGTTTTCCTCCAAGCTTGATGCTGCGTTTTTCTCCATAAAGACTACATTATTAGATTATCTGCTGCACATAAAGAAGGAGTAAATATGGTAAAATGCTATAATCCTGTTGTATAAATTTCCTGATTTCAAATCCTGCACTAGTCTCTTGTTCATTCCAAATTATTGTTTTTACAGGTTCTGAATAAGCATAATTATAGGTTCTTGAATCCCCCTATTTGAAATATTATCCATAGTTGTCTATGCTCCACAAAGTATAATACATTTGCTTAATCAATAAAAGACAGGTAAATATTATTCTGAACTTTTCTGCTCCCAGTCAAGATCTATCGTCACCAACAGTGAGATTCCTTGTGCCATTCTGTCTTCTAGGTTAGTCTCTAAGAATACACAGCTACAACCATTGTTAATTATCTTAGTAACTTAATATCTTGCACAGGATACTAATGTTATCATTCAATAACAGGAGGGAATATAACTCTTTTCAAGTCAATTGACAAGGTAGCTGTGTTCTAAATCTCTTGGTATACAGGTTTGAACACGTCTAAAATTACATCCATCTGTTTAAATATATCCAGTATAGTTCATCAATTGTCTTTCACCAATGCCTTTAGTGGAGCTTGGATATCTTCAGTACATCAAGTACCACGAGCTTTTGATCATGTGCTACCTTCTGAACATGCTGCATATTGACCACATCATGTCGGCCCTGTAGCCATTGGTATCCCTTCCATCTTGTTTTCAGGTTGCCTGCACCATTCAATATTTTGTCCATAAAATCCTCCCGATACTGAACGTGAGGCGCTAGCATTTTTCTTCAGTTCTTTTAGTCGACAATATGCTGAGTATGGTTTCCCTGATGGTTTTCTGACATCTGTTTGCTTGCTTTGCTTTTAAGAAATGCCAGTTAATACCATTGTTATTTAAATTCATGCACCAACCAGTATTACCAGTGATGAAGTAATTGAAGATTTCTGCAAACTTCTCTAGTCTGAAATCGGTCAACCATGCACTCAGGCCGCATTACTCTTTATCCGTGCTTCCAATGTGAACGTTGGAAAGAAAGATGGCTCAGTAATTGGAAAATATGGCCCTGGGAATAAAAGGAAGCCGGAGATCACATGATAGATGTTCTCTGCCCAACAATATCTTCATTGTGAACGCTCTTTGCAACAACATGAATGATAACTGTAGTCATGGACCCTACTGCAGAGAAGACAGCAATCACACTGAGCACCTTAGTGCGAAGCTCACTAGCATTAGTCAAGGAAGGCAGGAGCCAGCTATGAAACAGAGAGGATTTAATCATGTTCACGTTTAGGTAAACTGAAGAAAAGTAAAACAAGCCCATGAGAACAAATATATGACCTTCAGTCTATCCCACCTATATTTAGAGAATATTTCAAGACAAAATTTGGACACATTTGAATATAAATTGGATGAGAGATGAACTCCTAAGTAAGTTCAAAGTTCATAATCAAATGGAGGGACAGTGAAAAAGAGGAAGACCCTCACGGAGAAGAAGTGACACAGTGGATGGAACATTGGGTTCAAATATAGCAACAATCGCGAGGACGGCTCCAGTGCAGGCAGCACTTCATTCTGGTTTCCATAGTGTCACACGGAGTCAAGTCAGTGGCACCTGAAACACCAACAATGAATGCCCATGGGAGCAGCAGACATCTGTCAAGGCATTTTGAACGGTCAAGAATCTGAGAGTCAACTCTTTCTTCCTCATGTTTAGTGATTATATTAAGGTCATAGTAAAATGTTTTCATCAATATATGCTTCCCCAGTTGTCCCTCCAAGAATTTACAATGAGGCATCAAATTCTTACTTACGGAGATTTATCGAGGTAGGTTTCACATCATGCTGACTCTGTACATTTGCCTTCTTTTTCCAAACCAGCTTCTGTGGTCGGTTTGTTGTTCCCATTGATTCTGCTGGGTCACCATTTGATTTTAGAGCCTAGCACAAACATAATTCTTGGTAAAGACAAATTTTCCTTTACAAAAGATAAAATATATTCTCAATAAAATATCCTGATGTCATAAAGGTGGGGAAATTATTAATGTGCCCTTAAAACCTACAAACCAAGACAATTTAAGCTATAACTTGAAAGCACATCACATTTGGGGTTCAAAGTATTACAACTGGTCAGTCTCATACTAAAACAGGTTATTTTTTAAATCAATTTTTTTAAACTTGAAAATGTAACAAATGAACAGAA
This sequence comes from Tenrec ecaudatus, assembly GCF_050624435.1. Classification (NCBI taxonomy): domain Eukaryota; kingdom Metazoa; phylum Chordata; class Mammalia; order Afrosoricida; family Tenrecidae; genus Tenrec; species Tenrec ecaudatus. The sequence continues at coordinate 276,617,909 of NC_134531.1, forward strand.
TCTATAGGCATTCACACGACTCCTTTCTGCCCGATTGAGTAGCACAGTAAGATGGAACCAGGCCTTTGTGGCAGGAATTGAGGTGGAACAAGAGATTTACTGTTGCTTCTGGCAAGTTGTAGCGAATTGAACAGTGCTGCGCCAAAAGTGGTCTGCTGACTGAAGAAAAGAAGAAAAGTTGAGATCTTCTCCTTCTTTCTTGTATAAATTTCTATTAAAAGAGTTTTATTTTCAGTACAAGCATGTTATCAGAAAATACACTTTTGTATTAATAGCCTCCTGCTTTCTAGAAGACACACACTGAGAAAAGCAAAACACAAAAAACTGAAGCAGGAAAACATATTGTCATTTGGGCACAGGATGTCATTGTAATCTGTTTATTATGACAACATGATAAACATTGAAAATAATTAAATTGCATTAATGACTATCAAGTTTTTTTGAAAGAAATATTTCCCTGAAGCCGAATGCTAGTGTATTTGTATGTAAACAGATTCTACTTGTTATTTTAAGATGATTTAATATCTTAAAGTTTGCAAGTTATTTTGTAAATTAATATATGTGTAAATATTATGCAAATTGGTTTGATAGTCTTATTCTGATGTGTTAACTAGGAAGATGGCAATGCACACACAAATGTTTTTCATCCAAAATAATTGCTTGATCCAAATATATTTCTGTCCCTGATTCTGTCATTGAACAGCTGATAAATGGTACCTAAGTAGATAATGCAATTTCAATAGACAAATGCTTTCTTTCTCATTAGTCTCTGAGTAAGATACTTAGAAGTACCTGCATATTCTTTGAGAAAGATTATAAGTCTAAAAGAAATATTTGGAAGTAAAGGATTGCTGATATGCAAAAGTTTCCAATTATTGTATTCAGCTCTTATTCTTCTTTCATTATACATGTGTGTATAATAGTATGCACATGATGTATACATACATATATATATAAACAGCTGTACACACATATATTACTGTTCTTCCTTTCTTATTGTAGCAAAATCTTCCTGTTGTACAACAAGCTCAATTGCTCTATTCAAACATTAACATTGAAAGTAGCCTTTCCTATTCTTTCTTTGTGAAAAGACTTTCACTTGATTGGGGGAAAGGTGTTGTAGACCAGAAAATTGAACTTCACATTAATGACCTGTCCCAGGGGAAGCAGGAACATTTTGGAAAGTGTCGATATCAGGTGAACAGCATCTCTTGACCCAGAGGTGTTAAAGCAAACTGGTCCCTAGTTATTTTGTTCACTCTTTGTAATAATCTTTTCAAAGTGTGTTTTGAAGTCAAGTATCTTTATTCGCTCACTCACGTTTCAGTCAGTTGAGACCAGTTTACTAAATTGCATTCATTTCTGAAACCTAGGTGCCCAGAAAATGCATGGTTTAGTAAATATTTTCATAAAGTAAATAAATTCCTGATTGTATACATATAAATTAACCCCATGCATTATAAATAGTAAATTGTTCATAATAGATTAACTACTTTCTAGCAGCAAAGCATTTCTAATATACTTCTTTCTATCTCTAAGAATGAAAATTAGAGTCGATATTATTATGTAAGTTAAAGATACAGTAAGTGGCATGGACAGCTGGCCACCTCTGACCTCCTGTGGCTGCTCTATGGCCAAGAGCCAGGGGTCAGAAGGGCTTCACCTTCCATCCTTCTTTATCCTATTCTGACACCAACCATTTCTCCTATGGCACCCCACTTCTATGCTCAGTTCAGTCATGTGTTGCTTTGGCCACAATGGACATCTAGACAATGTTCACGATTGAGTGGGGTTCATAGGGAAGTTAGAAAGTTACTCTCAGGATCAGCAAACAGGTAAAGATACAGTCATTGGGCCACCATGTTTCTGTCACTTTGCCTCATAGCCCCATAGTCCCTTGGACTGGAGGAGAGAAAGGCACGCCATTGTCTTAATGCTGCTTCTCTGAGTCTCCATGACACCGTCTCTGGTGCACCTGGTCCCAGGGCCTCCACCCCTTCAGATAAATGTCTTCGACATACTTTTCCAATGGTCCTTTGATTTCTCTCTGTGGCTTAGTTGTGTCTTATATATATGAGAAATGATTTTGATGGAGGTGTGTTTGTCTTTTAGAGGACCCTACCCCATAGGAAAATGAAGGATGGTGTCTTATAACATACTCTTTACTAAGAGTTCTATAGATGCCCCAAAGAAACAAAGGGTGTGATTTGGTTCACACCCTCTCCCAAGGTCAGAACATAACCTCACCTTAATCCTATAATAGAGGACTCTGGTGGTAGAGTAGTTGAATGGTGGGCTACAATCTGCAAGGTCAACAGTTTGAAAACACCCACTCTTCCACAGGAGAAAAACAAGGCTTTCTACTCTTCTAAAAAGTTACTGTCTTGGAAGCTCACTGATACAGGTCGACCCTGTCCTGTAGAATCACTATAAGTAGTAATCAACTCGATACTAGTAAGTTTTGTTAAACTTATTACAGAGAATTCTCTACGAAATGGGATCATAGCCACATTGAGCCTAGAATTATAATCCATCACAGAAGGAATTATAGCCAGAAGGACCATATTATTTTACTTCACCTCAAAAGAATCAAGAGAATGAATGCTAACAGTAAAAAAAAGAAAGAATATTTTCTAAATAGGAGGCATATCCACCACAATTCCTAATCTGTAATCTTTTAGTTATAATGAACTTGATTAAAATAAAAACTTTTTTTTTGTTCCTAGGCAGTTTCTAAAAAGGTTGACTTAAATGGCTCACCCTTAAGCAATCAATAAAGAATCTCGATTTTTCACAATGTGCTAAGCACTCACTCTTGTTTTGGGGAGAGGGATGACATTAAGCAAGGTGGGATTACTGCTTTCAGAGAGACTACATGCTAGAGGCAAATTCATACCTTAAAAATATAAACAAGTTCATAGTCAAAAACACATAAAATAAGCAATGTTATGCCAGAAAGTAACAGGGTAACTAAGTGGGGAAAAGGGAAGATAACTAATTTAGATTGGGTTATCAGGAGGAGTTTCACTTAGGGTACTGGAACTGAATTCCAAATGGCAAGAAAATACCAAATATAAGGATTTTGATAGTGATTTGAATTCCACAGGTGGTCAGGAATGACATTTGATCAGAGACATGAGTGACAGAAAAATGTCAGCCTGGCAAAGACAAGACTTCATTGAGCATTTCCTCTTCTAGAGCTACAATAAGCTTAGGGTATGGCCGCTGGGAGAGGAAAATGAGAATAATGTTGTAAGATAATGCCAAAGACTTAGCAGGGTGTCTTGAAGAGGGTGTTGTACAGCAGACTGAAAAAGATATATTTTGTTCTAATCAGGTGAGTAGCTTAAATTGTTTCACTTTTTAATTCATCTTCTCTCTCTTTTTAAAGTTTTAAGCATATTCCTTTTTATTAGGATTTCCCCAATAGCATTCAAACACACTCTGATCTCATTCATCTCTAATTAACTCTTTTATTTAGCACTCCTTACACTCTCGTTACCAGTCATCCTTCTAAAGCAAACCAAAAAAGGACGTTCATTGTCTACTCGTTCTCCTACCTCACCTCACTACTCACCAGTAGGTTCTCGTCTCCAACACTCTGTTCAAGTTGCTTTTGTACTTAGTGGACAGCCTAACATGCCACTGCTCCCTAACATTCAGTCATGTGAATCACGCTCACCTTCTGGAGACATTTATTGGCTTTCATGAAACTTCATTCTCCTGGTTTAAATTTTGCCTTTATTGCTTGTTCTTTCTTTAACCCCTATACGCTCTTTAACCCCTATTTCTCTCTCCACATTAAATTAAATGTTGAAGTTCCATTAGGCCATGTGACTACTACTCTCACTTTATTCTTTTCTTACACACACACACACACACACACACACACACACACTCACAGACAAGCATATACAATTAATAGCACTAGTACTCCGCTTGCACATGTATTTCTCCAGACTGTTCTTCAGAGTTTCAGACTCACATGTACAACTGATTATTTTAAAATATTTATAAGCACTTTAAAACAAATATGATCAAGGCTGACCTCTGGATCTCTCTATGAAACATGCATCTTTTGTAGATGAACTCTCTTCATCTGCCCAACTGCACATGACATACCTCAGGTTATCTCTGTTGTCACTTCTTTTTGCATCCTTATATTTATTTTTCTTAGCTACTTTAGTCTATTCCACTTCCAACTGTATCCGGAAAGGGTGTCTTTCCCTCCCTCTCTGCTGCACATATTACGGGCCTCCCACTGGTGCTAATGTCCGTTTGCCATTCGGAAGGGAAGGAGGTCGATATTTGTAAGATGTCAATCTGATTATATTAGTATCTATCTTATATCAAAACTCTCCAGCGTTTGTTAAGTAAAAGCCAAACAATCGCCGTGCCTCCGCAAGCTCCCGTTGGGCTTACAAGATCCAGGCATTCTGTTTCCAGTTCAGCATGGCTTCCTTTTCTCGGTGTTGCTCTGTATTCTGTTCTCTTGGCAGGAAATGTCTTCAGTCACCGACCTGGTTAACTCGCCCCTGGAGTTGTACCCAAAGGTCGTTTTGTCAGATTTTTCTTGACTCTATGTCCAAATTAGGTCCCCAGTATTTTTTTTCTTTTTTGGCTATCACCAAAATTTCAGGTTCATTCCCCAATAGATTCTAAGTTAAATGTAGTGAGACACACGGTCTTCCCATGGAGGTCTCATAAGGTATCCTTAATAATATGACTTGGCCACAAAAGACGCTCAATACCTATTAGTTGGTCTAATAACGTGAAATAAATGACCGAATAAAGCTAAAATTTTGCCAAATTTGTTTTTGAAATGTGATTACAAATAAAATCACCCACTGCTACTGACTTGATTACAACTCACAGAGCCCCTAAAGCTCAAAGCAGAATTGTCTCTGTGAAATTTCAAGACTGTAACTCTTTATGGGAATGGAAAGTCTCATTGGTTTCCTAGGAGTGGCTGATGGCTTTGAACTGCTGACCCTCTGATTAACAGCCCAACTTTTAATTCACTACACCACCAGGGCTGTTGACAAATAAAATAACTATGGGGAATATAAACAAAAGAGGAAATAAGAAAGTAATTGCATACTGCTTATTCAGTATTTCTCTCCATAAAAGTAGAGAATTATATGTAAATATGAAATATAAATATATTTCACTTATTAATTTAAATGTATTTATTTAAATCTATTTTTAATTCATTTGCACATACTTTTATAAGTAATTTAAACATTTTTGGAATGATTGGGTTAAATGTGCACTCCTCTTAACACTTTGAATATTGGTATTATAGAATATTTCATATAAAATGCCACTGATGAATTATTGACCTGGATTAGTCCTATGATCATATTTTATAACTTGGGATATAACTTATTAGACATCTAGCCAACCAGCCTGTTTAAAAAATGAGAAAACCCAGGGAAACTAAATGACTTATCCAAGAAATAAAATTTATTAATAATAGCTGGGATGGAAATCAAGTCTTCTGATTTTTAATTCCATATTCCTTCTTACAATTATTTTAGGAGCCACACAATTATTAGTCATCTAATTTTGACAGTCAAATTAAGAAGAGTCAAATCCAGGGTTTTGATTTGTAAGTAAAATTTCTTTATCCAATTTACAGAGATTAATCATCAGTCGAAAGACTCATATGTATAGACTTACCATTTAAAAAAAGAACTGTATACATTGCTGTTCATATATAAACTTACGTGTATGTGTATAGGTAGAGAGATGATCCCTGGTTCCCATAACTGGTTAAGCACTCAACTATCAACCAAAAGGTTGGTGGTTCGAACCTATCCAGAGGAGTTTTTACAAATGGATCTGTGGTCTGTTTCCAAATCATAGTCTGGAAAATCCTTACGAGCAGTCTGTCCCCCACACACGAGTCACCTGTGGGTCAGCATTGACTCAATGGCAATGCAAAATGGCACTGTTGTTGGGACGTCCCATCCTGGTGTTTTGCTCTTCCTCAGGATGTCCTTCTCCAGAGACTGGTCTCTTCTGACAACATGTCCAAAGTGTGTGTGTGTGTGTGTGTCTGTGGACAAACTACATATATATTCACTTATATCTATATAGTTATTAGTGACAGCTTATATACACATATATATAACTAGAAGAGAATTTACAGAATCTGTACATGATTAAGAAGCAGTTGTGTGAATAGAATGAGAAAATATTGCATGTTTTAAGAATCAGGAAAGGTGTATGTCAGGCTTGTTGCCTTTCACCATACATGTTCCGTCTTCATGCCGAGCAAATCATCAGAGAATGTGGATTACATGAGAAAGAATGGGGCAGCATCAGAATTGGAGGAAGGTTTATTAGCCACCTGTGATATGCAGATGACACAACTTTACTTGCTGAAAGTGAGGAGAATGTGAAGCACTTGCTGATGAAGTTCAAGGATTTCAGCCCACAGTGTGGTCTACATCTCTCTGTAAAGAAAAAGCCATCTCCAGTGGACCAGTAGGTAACATCATGAGAAATGGAGCAAAGGTTGATGTTGTCAAGGTTTTGTCTCGCTTGGATCCACAATCAATGCTCATGGAAGTAGCAGTCAAGAGACCAAATGGCCTATTGCGTTAAGTAAATCCACTAAACAAGACCTCTTTACAGTGCTGAAGAGCAAATGTATTTGAAATATGGTGCTGTCGAAGAACCTGGAATATATTATAAACTTCCAAACAAACAAACAAAGTGTGTCTTGGAAGAAGTAGCTAGAATGTTCCTTAGAAACAAGGGAGACAAGGTTTCATCTCATGTGCTTCGGATACGTTTTCAAGTGAGCAAACCCCCCTGAAGAAAGACCTCATGCTTGGCGAAGTGGAGAGGCAGGGAAAAAGAGGAGGGCATCAGCCAGATGGATGGACACAATGGCTGCAACAATGCATTCAAACGTAAGAACAATTGTGACGATGCTGCAGGGCTGGGAAATGTTTCATTTTGTCATTATAGGGTTGCCACGCAAACAAGCATAAATAAGAGGAATTGAAGTAAAACTCATCCGTTGGACACACTGCAGAATAATGAACCCTGGGAGAGATTCACAGAATTTGGGCAAAGGCTCCACAGTCGTTCAGGGCATGTGGCAGTCAGTGGGGTCCTCCCAGCTCAAGCTGGGGGAACAGACCCAGAGAGGGCCCCAGGAAGGAAGATCAAAGTGTAGGGAGAGGCATCATCAAATGGAAAGAGACAGAAGGCACCAAATGCAAATTTGTTGCAATGGGGTGAATCTTTTAGTCTGGTTCTGCAGTGCTGAGACAGATAAGGCCATCAGTCTTCAGTGGACAACAGCCGTTCTGAAACAGATTCAGGAAAGACATGGAGATTCCCTCAAAAGGAATTTGAGAGTGTTTCCTGTGGGATAACTGACAGAAGTCTAACGGAGCAGACCAGAGTCCCCAGTGGCATGCCTTGCCCAGGAAAGGATATGGAGCACCCAAGTGATGGACATCAAGTGATCTGAGCTGGACCTGGGCTCTTCAGAAGTCAGCCACTTCCCTGCTGGGGGGTTGTGGTGTTGCCGAGTATTGAAAATACCATGACTGCAAACAGGACAAATGGATCTGTATGGGGAAGAAGTACTAAGAGAGTGTTCTTTAGTGGCAGGGTAGACAAGACTTCATCGCACATACTTTGGACATGATCTCAGGAGAGATCCGTCCTAGGAGAAAGACTTCATGTTTGGTAAAGTGGAGCAGCAGGGAAAAAGAGGAAGACGATTAGTGAGATAGATTGACACCGTGGCCCCATCTGTGCACTCAGGCAGAGAACGCATAAAGATGGCACAGGGCTATGTAGTGTTTCATTCTGCCATACACAATCTCTATGGGTTGGAGCCGCTCGATGGCACCTAACAACATGAGTTGGAATCAACATGACAGCACCTAACAAAAACAATAGAAAGGAATTGATAGTTTTCCGGTTTTATCACCTCCTTTTATAGAATACAAACTGAGGTTCGCAGACACTAACTCACTCCAAATTCTTACCTCTATGAATCATATTCTCTCTACATCACTAATAGAAAGGAAGTTGGAAAGTAAGCTAATGACCTCAAATGTATTAAAAATCAAAATAAGACACCCCTTTTGTTCTCTTTTCTAACCTTAATACCTTATTTAGAAAAGTTTTCTATTTTATGGACTTTTTAAAATAAAAATTCAAATCAAAATATCCTGGTCACCTCATATATAATTGACACAATATCTTAAGCAGGGGAAATGGATAAAAAAGGAGAATACTATTTATGTAGTTAACGCAACAGTGAATAATTAGCTCTAAATGAGGAGCTTATTAAAACACAAAAGATACATCTCCTGTATATTCTACATAATTATGACTAGCCTCCATTCATGACCGAAAACAAGAATCTAAAATTATAATTTACCAGCCCACAAGGATCAATGAACACTTAGTAACTCCATGGGATAGAATACACAAAGAGGATTAGGAGGTGGACTCAGTGTAAACACATAAAATCTAAGAGGTTTAATTTTGCTGATTTGCTTGCCTGTTTTCTTTGCACTAGTAACTAAAATAACAATTTGAAATAATTCATTTAAGAAACTGATACGGTGATTGAATAAACAACTCCAGTTAGTGGAAAATATCAGGTGGATGTTTTGTACAAAAACAAATCCACTGTTTTGAATTGACTGGGACTCACAGCATATCTAAGGGACAGAGTAGAACTGCTACCTCCTGTTTCTGAGGCTGAAACGCTTTGTCCCAGTGAACAGACTCATCCTTCTCCCACGGAGTGGATGCTGGGTTTGAGTCTTATTGTGAGCAGTTCTATGGATGGTTTATCATCAGACCCCCCCTTGTATATAATTGAAATATATAATTTAAAAATGTTTTTCATTTATTTTAATTTTTTCTAGCCCTCTAAATATTGTCCTTGGGTAAATGCTGCTCCTTTTGATATTCAATAGTTGACTGTTTTAACATGGGTGTGAGTTTTGTTCTAGACCTGAAGGATGACACAGGATCATAATCTTGGGGGCGGGGGTCCTGCCAGTCTCTATCTGACCAGTAAGCCTGGTATCATTTTTTTTATCTTTAGTTGGGCTCCACATTTTTCTCTCGATTTATCCAGGACCTACTAATGTGATCATCTTCACAGTAGTTGGTGGTAGTTATCAGTCAGGGACCTACTAATGTGATCATCTTCACAGTAGTTGGTGGTAGTTATCAGTCAGTGTTTGGTTATTCTCATCTTGGGGTTATGGATATTGACGTTTGTGTGGTCCTTAATCTCCTGGAGTAATTTTCCCAAGAATCTTTCGAATTTCATCAGTTTTCCCCTCTAGGTAGGGTGAGATCAACAGTTGCACCTTCGATGGCTGCTCACGTGTTCTGAATGATACCAAAGTAGGATGTAGAGCATTGTCTTTGCGAATTGTTTTGCCAATTGAATGTGGTGTCCCCTGAGACTATAGTCCTGAGCTCCTCTGCCCACTAACTCATTCCCACAAAATGTTTGGGTATATCTATGAAATTTCCTCCTGTGTTCTCCTACACATTCATGGACAAATAAAACATTCTCTGTGTAACCTACATATGTTCATGGACATAGTCCAACTCTCCCTTCCACACCTGTACAGCATGGGTGTTTTAATGGCAGTAAATTTGGTTTGCGTTTAGTATTAATGCTGGGCTGAGGTGATATCTCAGTATTGCTTTGATTTGAATCCCTTGGCCCTGGTAACTTAGCCGTTACCCATTGTGCTGCTAATCGAAAGGTCAGCAGTTCAAAAGCACCAACTTGCTATGAGAGAGAAACCTGGGGCTTTTATTCTCATAAAGAGTTACAGTTTCAGAAAACCCACACGGTGATTTGTACCTTGTCCAATAGGGTTGTTACATCAACTCATTGGCCATGAGTTTGATTTTGGATTGACTAATAATCACAAAAATGTCTTCATGTTTGTTGGATTCCTGAATTTCATCCTTGGTAATGTGTCCATTCATGACTTCTCCCACTTTTTCAATTAGAATATATATTTCCAAACCCATTTTATGGGAGGTTCTACAGATAGCATACCATTCCATAGTTCCATCACATCAAGCTATATGGTTTAACTGCTACTCAAAGCAGTTTCAAACCATTTTCTTCCTTCTTGAACTCATTGACATCAGCTTCACCCTCTCCTCCCTAAGCCACTGTGCCCCCCAGGGCAAAATGATAAGAATATCAACTTTGTCAGTTGATTCCCCCCTCTGATACACACTGGACCTGATCTGGTTTTCAATATTTTCTTTATTTTTGCTCTGCTTTGCTTTTGTTTGTTCATATTAGGGTGTATCTTAGAGGTGTTATGCCACAGGGGTCACCTTCCTGAAATTGTGTTATTTGTTTTCTGTTTTATGGTATACGAAACCTAGGGTTGATGAATCTATAGGGACATAAAGAGAATAAGGGGTTTAGGATGGGGAGGGACTGTGGGGGGAAGGGGTGGGTAAAAGGGAGACAATGTCCAAGAGTCCAGGAAGAAAAAGAATGTGTGGAAACTGATTGTGGTAGCAACTGTGCACTTCTGCTTGATGTGATTAAACTATGGAATGATATATGTGTCAATTCCCAATTAGTAATAAATTATAAAAGAAAGAAAAAGGTGGGCTGGACCTACTATAATCAGATCACTGCCTTGCATATCTCCTTGATGGTCAGTAAACTTATGTAGGCCAAACTCTATGCATATGGACCTGAATAACTGAGCAAATACCTACTGAGAGGAAAAGGTTCATGTTTACCATATCAAAAGCACGATAACATGCTATGGCTTTTCATGGGAGAGAAAGATTGCAACACATTGGGTGAAGGATGGAGGGTACATTTGAATAGCTAAGCACTGTACAGTAATTCAGTATCCCAAGCAAAGTACTTTGTGTAAACATTTTATGCCACTCTGTTAAAAACAAATCACCCCTCCAGCTCCTAACATAGGCTTCTAGCCCTTGCCTTTCTCAAGCTCATCTGGGGGTGCCCATTCTAGTTTGGAAGCTCTACTCTATTGGATGTAAATAAAGGGGTTCCTAAGAAGCCACATGTTCAACTTTCTGTACTGAAAGGAAGTTGAAACGTCAAGGAAATTTCTCCACACGTCTAAGTGAAAAGTCAATGACTCCGCTCATGACCCACAATTTGGGGTCAATCTTTTAATGTGTAGACACTGCCAAGCCAGCTAGAAGCTGCCAGGATCACACAAGTCAGAGATGCAAGTGAAGGCTGGGCTGGTGTCAGGGGAAAGGTCTCAGAAGCACTATCTTTCTTCCTTCTTTCCTGTGGAATATCGCCTTCTCTGACTTACTGAAAGAGGTTCTACTTTCTAGAACAGTCCATGAGAGCACTTCTTTTTCTGTGTGCCTTTCCTGGGTAACAAAAAAGGGAACAACTCGAAGAGTTATTTTATAAACCAATTGTTACTAAAAATACACTGAATTCCCAGAAATACAAGGAGCTGTGAGTCTAGGGAACTGTGTGGAAACGTTCTTCATCTAAGATGTATGATTTAATGTGCGCAAATCAGAAATGTCAAGAAAACCTGCTTTTAATGGATCCAGCCTTTATCTGAGAGAAGTGACAGTTCTACTTTGTGACCAGCCATGTGAACTTGACCACATTCCTTCACGTCTATGCACTTGAGCCCTTTATCTGTACAATGAAGGCGTTAGATCACATTGTGGGCTGTTCCTCAAATAATTTTAGGGGCATTAAACTGCCTAACTACCTCCTGTTGTTACTTTCTATAAACTATTTATATTAACTCTTTATATGTTACTTTATATAAACTGGACCACATAAGAATATCAAGAAAAGAGTAGTATTGAGCTAACAATTAATCAGATTTTGAGAACTTGCAGAAATCTTTGTAGTCATGGAATCCAATGCTTTACCTATAGATGAGGAAACTGAGGTGCAGAAGTGAACTGAGGGACCAAGGTCAAGACTGGGGCAAGTCAAGGTCTTCGATCCATGTTTCCCTATTCTATTTCTAGTGTTAGGCCCCTGAATGCATGGCTGAATTTTTGTCTGGAAACCATATTAGGATTCATCGAGATTTGTTTCTGTGTTTTCCACAGATGTCTGATATTTCACAAGTTATTAAAAAATTCAGAAGCCCTTAAAAACAACAAAAGCCTTAGAGATCAGTAATTTCTCGGGAGGAGGGGAGTAAATTAAATATTACCTTTCCATCACCTATTTCCACTTAACAGAAGATATGATCCCTCAATCAAGCAAATATAAATATTTAAGGAGTCCATCAAGATGTACACCTCAATGTCAATAGGCAGGCGTGGCTGTGTCATGTTAAGGCATTCAGATACTAACCAATATGCTGATAGTTGGAACCTGCATCAAGGTCAAATCCCTTAACTATTAGGGATTAAAGTTCTGCTGTATCATCAAGTGTCTCTATTTGTTGGCAGGTGCCTTCTAGCAGGTTATGACCCATAGCCACCCTCTGCACAACAGAAGGAAACATTGCCTTTCGCTGAAGTCCTTGCAAGGGCTCCTTGGCCTGAATCCAACGTGCTAATTCATCTCCTAGAGGGTGTTCCTTCTTTCCCTGCTCCTCTACCACACAGAGCATGCTGTCCTTCTACAGGGACGGGTCTCTCTGGACAACCCATCTAAAGTTGATTGGAAAAAGTCTTACCACCCTTGCCTCTAAAGAGCCCTCTGGCCACACTCCTTCCCAACCACATTTATTTGCTCTTTTAGCAGCCCATGGTACTTTTAATATGCTTCAAGAGCACCAAATTTCAAATTAATCAATTCTTTGGTGGTTTTCCTTATTGAAAATGTCCAAGAATGTCCAACTTTCACATACATATGATAAAATTGAAAAAAACATGGCTTAGGTCAGGTCCACCTTGGTCCTCAAAAGTTCTTAGTTTTCAATACTCTAAAGAGGTCTTGTGCAGTAAATTGACCTAGTGAACTGTGTCTTTTGATCTCTTGACTGGTGTTTCCATGAACATTTATTGTGTATCCAAGCAAGACAAAAATCTTCAATATTTTCTCTGTTTATTATGATGTTAACTACTGGTCCAGTTGTGAGGATTTGGGTCTTCTTTAAATTGAATTGTAATCCATACTGAAGGCTGTGAGGTAGTTATGTAATCTGGTGTCAATTTAAGGATTGAGAGTATAGGAATGGAGTCTAGGCTGTCAATCAGTTCATAGCCAACGAGGCATCTGTGTGGGTATGGTCTTCTCCTGAGGATTCTGGGAATTCCAGTATTTATCCTTGGAGGTGGGAGACACACGCTCTCTCTCTCTGATGACTCCCTGAGAGATGATCTACTGACAAGACACATGGAACTATGCAAGAGACTCGCAGCCATAGAAGTCACATGGAGAGCCCTGCTAGTGCTGGGATGTTTACACCAGACAGTCTCACCATCTGTGTCATTTTGCAATTTAAGAGTGAAGGGGTGGAGTGTAGCCTGTCAATCAGGTCACAGCTTGATGACTTCATTCGGAGGCACTAAGGAGATAAACAGCTCGCTGGAAGTGGGATACTCGCTCAATCCCTGCAAAACATTTGTGAAATGAAATTACCCTAATGCAACCAGAGCCCTGGGAGCCGGCGAAGCCATATAGAGACCCCTGCCAGTGCTGAGATGCTTACAACATCACTTGACCTATAAGACTTCCCACCCACTGGCCTGTGATCTTCCTGAATTTGGCGTCATTGCATGTGTTTCATGAGTCTGAAGTGGACTTTATAGACATATGGGCTAATATCGAACTTATGAACTTGATCTGGACTGGGCTGAGATGCTTTCTCAATATTCAACTTCTCTGGTATATAAAGCTCTTTCTTATTCACGTATGAGTGTCTAGGAATTTGTTTCTCTTGTCTACTCAGGCTGACTAATCACAGGCTGAAAGCCGGAATTTTCACCAGCAACTGCTTCAGGTCCTCCTCCTTTTCAGCAGGGAAGGCTGTGTCATTTGCTTATTGAAGCTTGTTAAGAAGCCTTCCTCCAATCCTGATGACATTTTATCTTCCTACAATCCAACTTCTCTAATAATTTGCTTTGCATACAGATAGAACAACTATGGTGCGGGACTACAACCCTCAAGCACACCCTTCCTGACTTGAAGCCGTGTACTAGTCCCTTGCTCTGTTCCCACAACTGTCTCTGGATCCAAGTACAACTTCCACAGAAGCTTAATGAAGTGTTTTGGATTCTTATTTCTTCTCAAGGCCATCCATAACTTGTTATGTCCCACATGGACAAAGGCCTTGGGATAGTCAATCAGACACATGTAAACATCTTCTGGTATATTCTGCTTTGAGCCAAGACCCAAGTGACGTCAGTAATGATTGCCCTTGTACCATGTGTTCTTGGTATCTGCTCTGAGCCACTGCCCCCTCCCTGTCAATGTAGTACTGCAACCATTCTTAATGATCTTCAACAAAATTTTATTTGCATTTGATATCAATGATATTGCTCCGTTATTAGAGCATTCCGTTGAGTCACCACTTGTCCCTTAGTTTCTCGTACTGTGGTGGCTCATGTGCTGCTGTGTGCTGGAAGCTCTGTCACTGGTATTTCAAATGCCAGCAGGGTCACCCAGAGTGACCAGGTTTCAGCAAAGCTTCCAAAATAAGGACAGACTGCCAAGTAGTCATTGGCTGCCCGATTCAGAAGAAGTAGCTTCTGAAAACCTCTCTCGATGAGTTGATATTAATTCATGACCAAAGCAACCCTTTAATATAATAGTCATTACTTTTGGAACAGAGAATTATTAGTGGTGATACCTTATCACTTTAATTCCTACCTGTAGAGAAATATCATTTGTTGAAGATAGTTGTCACAAAATATGCACATTTGTATAACATGTAGGGAAACAGACAAAGGTTCATCATTTAGCTTTCAGGGTCCTCAAAAGCCAGTATAGCACAAGAACCACAACTAGGACTAACAGTTTGCTAAGTTCAGTAAATCAACAGCACTGCTTCACTTGTTGGCTCACATGAATATCCTGGAAGTCTTCCAGACCCTCCAAATACATGTTCTTTTCATTAAATGGTGCGTCGTAATGGCTAAAGAGCAAAAGGAAGCTGGAGGATCTGTCTGAGGATTTCAATAGCATAAGAGCGAGATGGCACCCAAAGAAAATATCCTTTCTAATACTAAATCTGCTGTCCACATCCCAGGAAAAAGTACTATACTTTAAGGAAAAATTGAGAAAAACCTGTCTTTCTGGAAGATATGCTTTATTCTACTGTAAGACTTAACTACTTGAATCATCTGTCACTTGTGATCTCTTTCCTCTACCAGTGCCTTCTAGTTTGTACCTTTGCACAGAACCTTGCAATATTTGTCTGATGAAACCTAGTGAAAGACATGGCTCTTCTTATAGTTAGCACATCACAAAGTAATACCCCCACAGTTACCCAGTGTCATGACTTCAATTGAGCTCACCCTTAAATAGTTTCTTGATGACATGGTGGGTTGCACATTGAACTTCTAACAGCAAGGTCAGCCGTGAAAACACCATTTGCTCCAAGGGAGAAAGATGAGGCTTTCTACTTCTCCAGAGCTTTATGGTTTCAGAAACACAGAGCAGCAGTTTGACTCAGTCCAATAGGGTTGCTATAAGTCAGAATTTACTTGGTGGCAGGGAGTGTGTTTGTTTGTTTATTTAAATAAGCTTTCCTTTGGTCAAATCCAAGCATACCATTTTTTTGTGTAATGGTTCCCTAAACTGCATACTGTTATGAATATGGGCTGGGTACAGCCAATACATTGTTGTTATTGACTCTATTTTCATCTAGAAAACTTAATGACTAATGTAAGTCTTTACTACACTGCATGGAAATTGAAGGAAAGTAGTCTAAGTTGTGATATCAGAGCTGAGTTTAGACACCATCTGTGTTAGTAGGGGTAGACTAGAGAAACAAATTCATAGACACTCATATGTGAATAAGAAAGAGTTTTATATGCAAGAGCAGTTGAATATTGAAAAAACATCCCATCCCATCCGAGACCAGATCATGTCTATAAGTCCAAAAGTAGCCTATGTGTCCAATACCAATCTAGAAAGTCCTCTTCAGACTCACAAAACACATGCCATAATGCTGAATGCAGGACAATCACAGGCCCGTGCGTGGGAAGACTTGTGGGTCCAGTGGTGTTGTAAGCATTTCAGTGCAGGGGTCTCTCCAGGGCTTCTCTGGCTCCCAGGGCTCTGGCTGCATTATGGTTCATGTGGCTTCATTTCACAAATGTCTCACAGGGAGTGAGTGAGCAAGTGTCCCGCCTCCAGCGAGCTATTTATCTCCTTAGCACCTCAAAATGAGGTCATCAAGCTGTGACATGATTGATAGGTAAACTCCACCCCTTCACTCTTAAGTCTCCAATTGACAACAGATTATCATAACTGCCACACCATCTAACTCTGTGTGGACAGTTTGGTCGATGATTGAGTTAGAACCATTACAGTTCAGCATTATCAGATATGACAGTTTTGAGGAAAGGCGCATCCGTTAGAAGTGTATTAAGTTATGAGGAGCAGAAACTTCAATAAAAGTGGCTTAACTGAGGATGAAGCTCACATAGCTCTACTTAAGAAATTTTGGCCTAGGCAGTCCAAGTTGATGTATCTGGTTAAGAGTGTCACTAATGAAACAGACATCATGTACTCATCTATTGCATCATTGTTACGGTCAGCGTATGTCCACTGCCCTCGTGTCTCATGTCTGAGCCCCAGGCAATACAAAGGGCAAAGAATAAAAGCTTTTGCTACATGAGGTTTTACCTTTTGATTTTCTTTCTAAAGCAGGCAGCCATATCTAAGAATTTTGCCTACATCTCATTGACCCATACTGCATCCCATGGTCACTTCTAGCTATAAAGAAGGCTAGAAATTCCACTAATTGGATTCATAGTATTTTTAGTAAAGAGCTTCATGAAAGAAATTGGTGTAAAATGACCTAATGCAGTGGTTCTCAACTTTCCTAATGCCGTGACCCTTTAATACAGGTGACCCCCAACCATAAAATCATTTTCGTTGCTACTTCATAACTGTAATTTTGCTACTGTTGTGAATTGGGCAACCCCTTGTGAAAGAGTCATTTGACCCCCAAAGGGGTTGTGACCCACAGTTTGAGAATCGCTAATCTAACGTATCTGTGATTCATGCCTCAGAAGGAAAATGTAGGGTCTTGGGAGCTATACATGCATATATGAATGAATAGGTATATGTATAAAATAAATACATATATTTATAAAATTGATATAAATATATGTATTTTAAAATAAACAGCTGCTCTCACATCGAGTCTGGTTCATGGGAGCCCCATGTGTTGCGTCATGATAGGGTTGTGCTCCGTAGGGTTTTCAATGGCTGGTTTTGGGTTTTTTGTTTTTGTTTTTTCATGGATTAGCAGGCCTTTACTGGGAGACATAGCTGAATGCACTCAAACCCTTTGTTTAGTAGTCATTTGTGTGTACATCACCCATGGACTATATATATGTGTATCTATTCATGAAGATGTGTACAACAAAAGTGTGTGTGTGTACACAGATAAATAGATGTGTAGATATGTCGATAGATATTTTCACTCAGTAAACTCCTTCCACTAAAGGAGCTCAGGGAGAAAATGTTCAGTGTTGTTCCAGGTGGGGGTGCTTGGCAGTGCTTAATATCACCAGCCCCAGAAAGTAATCAATGTTATCCCTCTTTGCTAGCATGAATATGAATGACGCTCTGAAGCCTGAATGCAACCTAAGAATTTACGTGAGAAATGAGGCATGAAACATTTTTGAAAATATATTAGCCCAAAGTCAGTATGCCTGCATATTTTATAGCCTTTTCAGTATGCTCCAAAAGGTTTGCTCCATCTACGGAGTGCTGCCCGAAAAGAACAAACAAGAGCAAGGATGCAGAAATCAATGCTGGGCGCCACGTTCCCCAAGATGTTCTTTATGGTTTGGGCATAATGATAGCAGTAGCAGGCTGACAGCTTTGCTTAAAAAGGCCCCCATCAGCACTTCTCTTGTGATCCTGGTTCTCCAGCAAGTTTACTCCAGACCACAGTTCTCAAGAATTCATCATGGAGCAAAATCAGTATTCGGAAAAGGATTCCATCAACATCTTCCCTTGCCGGTTGCCACATGGTTCCTAGTACCTTTTTTCATT
Organism: Tenrec ecaudatus; assembly: GCF_050624435.1. NCBI lineage: Eukaryota > Metazoa > Chordata > Mammalia > Afrosoricida > Tenrecidae > Tenrec > Tenrec ecaudatus. The sequence goes on from NC_134531.1 coordinate 276,636,105, forward strand.
CCTGAGATCTTCCCTGTCACCTTGAGAGGATGAAAGACACACCTTTCCCTGAGCTTTGGATTGGAAATTCAATTAATGTTTAGCCTTGTTAGCTGGACACTTTTAGTGTCCAAGATGTATTTTGTAGGCGTGGTTACATATTAAGTATATCAACAAAATATTGGACATCTTATCCTTGGTTAATGTGGTTAAGTGCCATTAAGACAATTCTGACCCATAACGACCCTGTGCGCAACAGAAGGGAACACTGTGCGGTCCTGTGCCAGCCTCAAAATTGTTGTGTTTGAGCCCATTGATGCAGCCACTGGGTCAACCGTCTCGTCGAAGTCTTCCTCTTTTCCACTGTCCCACACACTTTAACGAGCCAGAGATCCTTCTCAGAGACTAGTCTGTCCTAAGGACGTGTCCAAAGTGTGTTATATGAAACAGGCTAATAATAAGAACTAAATATTCAATTACATTGAAAACTCCCTGTCAGAACTGTATTTATTCATTATTGTCGTTTCTATGTTTTTCCCTCCGCTACTCATCTGCTACTTTGTCATACGGTGAGCACTTGCTTGTTACTGTGATGCTAGAAGCCACATCACTGGCATTTCAAGCTATGTCATTGGTGGAAGATTTCTGTGGAATTTCTAGATTAAGACAGAACAGAAAGGTCTAGTGACCTATTTTCAAACATTAGGGAACTTTGTGGGTCACATACTATTGTCCAAAACTCACAGTCAATCACTCCTGGCATGCCATCGGCAAATGGGCATTACATTCCGTAAAGTAGCGAACCAGCCAAGGTGAAGGAAGTTCATGGGGAGTTGGATTTATAGAATGGCTGCAACAATGCACTCAAATATACCAGTTATCATGAAGATCGTTCAGGAGTAGCAAATTCTCGGTTATTTGTGGGATCTTCATGCATTAGATCAGCAACTAACCCCAACTTATACATAGTTCACAAAGTTTTAAAAACTAATATATATCACTTTCATCAGAAAGAGCAAAAATCAACTTCACCTTTTTCTTTCCTTTTTAGTTAAAGGATCGTATGTTGGCCCTTAGGAGTGTTTTCCAGTCCAGTCTGTTGGGGCACCACGCCCTGGTCCCAAAGTCCACTTTCAGCATTCCCTGGGGACTTTGCCACTCCATTCCCTTGCTGTTCCGCTGCACTCCCCCAGTGCTTTGCCTCGGTGTGGTGGGATCAGGTCAGGTGCAATTCCCACACTGTGTCTCCAGTGCTGTCCCCTGTAGCGCCCTTAGTCACTGAGGGGCATCATGTCTCATAGTGGGGCCAGCCATGTTGTTCTCTCTGTGGACTGGCTGCTCTACTCATGAACATCTTCCTCATGGCCTGGTGGGCCAGGCTGTGTTCCACTCTCTCCTCCTGCCCCTTCATCTGCTCCCGTATGCTCTGATCAGATATGTCCATCTCCCGGAGCTGCAGAGTCAGTGTCGTCCTTTGAAACAAATTCTTTTCAGGGGAGGGGCAGGAATCCACTTAATTTTTGGTGCGGGGTTTTTCTGAAGACTGTTGTCTCTCTCCGAAGAAGGATCTGGTTATCTGTTTCATTGATCTGAATCTCGAATCCCTTGTTTTTGCCAACTCTGCGGCAGGTTCCTCTTTCTAAGGGATGGCTCTATTTTTCTACTGAAAACCTCAAGAAACATCTCTTTTGACCCTCAGCATGTCTAGGGAGCTCTTGCAGTAAGCCAGCACTACTTTTTTTCTGGCTATCAGACAAAGTTTCACTTAGATATTATATCAGAGGCTTCATCTGAATTTAGGAGAATGAGCCTGCATATTTTGGAGATAATTCGCCCACGGTGCTAGGGGAACGCCACTGAGTGTTTTCACCAAGTCTAAGAGAAGAGCAAGGAAAGCGAGATGAGAATGAGGAGAGGAGCCATGAGGAGCCGCGGAAACGACAATAAAAACAATGAGAGATGGGTCAACGTCTCCTAAATGAGAGCCGTGAAGGCAGAAGTGGCTTAGTAGTATAATTCTTCCCTTATTGCAGGATGCCCGGGTCCAATCCCTGTCCAATGCACTTATTCTCAACTCTCTGCCAAGGGTGACGTGTGTGCTACCATGAAAAGGAACAACTTTCAACAGTTTCTATTTGACTCTGGCACTCACAATCATGCCCTGTAGGGTGAATCAAGCAGTGTTAATGCTGGGTTGGTCTGCAGATGAGTACGTCAAGCCTCTCAAGTGCAGGAGGAACACAGGGACCATCAGAACAGCCGACAGAAACCGTGGTAGCACAGACATTGTAACTCAGTTCCCTCCCTAGTAGAGGTCCCCCTGAGGTTGTTATTAGGTGTCATCTAGTCATTTCCTACCCATCGTGACACTCTGCTTTGACTGCTCCTGTGCCATCCTCACTTGTTCTTATGTCTGAGCTTGTTGCAACCACTCCATCAACCCATCCAGTGGAGGGGCTTCCTGTTTTGCTCTCCTCCAATTTACTAAGCATGATGCCCTTTTCCAGGGACTGGCTTCTCCTGATAACATGTCCAAAGTTCAGGAGATAACATCTTGCCATCCTCATCTCTAAGGAGCATTCTGGCAGTACTTCTTCCAAAACAGTTGTGTTTGTTCTCCTGGCAGTCCATGGTAATTTCAATATTCTTCTCAACAGCACCACTCAAATACATCCATTCTTCTTCAGTTTTCCTTATTTAATGTCCAATTTCCATATGCATAGAAAGCAATTAAAAATATTTCGGCCTGGGTCAGATCTACTTTAGTCTTAAAAGTAGCACCCTTGCTTTTCAACACAGGTTCCATTTGAATGTAATGGAGGGTCCTGAGACTCCCATCATTCTCAAGACTATCTGTAGCTTGTCATGATCCACAAAGGCCAATGCATTGGCATAGTCGATGTTAATTGATGGTTGCGGCTGTTTCTTCTCATTTGCACTCAAGCACTCGCATAAAGAAGGCTTTGTTCCCACAGACTTTATTCCACTGGCGTCGTTATGGCCAGCCTCACTTTGCGAAGGCCTATTTTCTTCAGATGTATGCTGAGTGCCCTGCAATCTGAGGGGCTCATCTTCTGGCACTCTGTGTGCAGTGTTCTGCGTCTGCTCACTGGCTTTTCTGTACCTGGCAATGTTTCTGTGCCACTCACATGTTTTGCAGTGACTAAGTCCTCTGACGTGGATAGCCCATGCCTTCTTTGTAGTATGCTTTCGCTTGGAAGCGATGCTCAAACCTGATTACCCTGGATGACCGAGATGCTATTTAAATACAAGTAAAATAGCCTTTAGCACCATGGCAACACATCAGCCACCACAGGACAACAAACTGATTGGCAAGTGGTGGGCGGCCCTCATACAACCTCAGAAATCAGACTTGGTATAGAACGGTGACTCATTTCTCATCCCAAACCAGACCCCTGAAATCCACGTGCTATATACCCTTAGCTTCTCTATAGGTACTGCATTGGGCAAATCTGCAAAGGTACCGTTAAAGTGTTATAAAACAGGGATGTCACTTTGAAGACAAATCATTGGATTGATTAATGCAATGACACTTCCAATAGCCATATATATATTATTATTAGCCATATATATATATTAGCCATATATATATATATATAAATATATATGGTTCAGCTTTGGTATATATATATATATATATATACCAAAGCTGAATAATGACTAAGGAAGACCACAATAGAATTAACACCTTTAATTTATGGTGTTGGAGAAAATTATCTTATGAACCATGAAGTTACAGAGGTACAAATAAATCTGTTTTGGTAGAAGTACAGCCAGGATGTCCTTTAGATTCAAGAAAGGTGAGACTTTGTCTGATGTACTTTGGACATTTTATGAGGACACTGGTCCCTGCAAAAGAGCATTGTGCTTGGTAAACCAACAAACAAAAAGCCAAACTCACTGCCATCAAATTGATTAAGGATCAGTGAAATAGAGGAGGACCCTTAGTGAGATAAATTGACACACTAGCTGCAAAAATGTCCTCAAACAGAAGATAGTGCAGGACTGGCACTGTTTCATTCCATCCTTTACAGGGTTGCTATTTTTTTAAAGAAAGACTAGGTGGCACCTAGCAACAACAAAACGATAGCCTCTATTGACTAATCTACTATACTAAACCCCGGAAGTTCTAAATGTTCTAATAAGTCTATCAGTACAAATAAGAAAAGCACACAAGTATCAGAAAAACATAAAAACCAGCATGATGTCTGAATTGTCCTATTGACTGATTTATGCTTTCTTTCTAGAGTATAACAGCAAATATGGGATGTTAGTTACTTTTTGTTACAATTATTACTATTATTAGGCTGCCTTAAATTTATACATTCTGAATTATTCAAACTAAACTTACTACTATTATTTTTGAAGAGGTATGCCAGGAATAACTGCATATGTATATATATATATATATACACTTTAATGTTGAATGTACAAACTTGAGACACATGTTATCAGATAGGTTATCAGGTAGTTCTAAGCACTTACCCTAGGTCTTGTCAGGGAAAATTTCAGTACATTTATCTAACAGGCCCAGACTTACTTATTAAGAGACCATACATCTTGATTTTTTTTGCATCATAAAAATGTTTTCTTGATCAGGTCATCATGTGATATTTGTATTTATGTCCGATTTCATATTAGGAATTAAGCATTGCATTCGAGCTTACGTGCTGAGCACTAGATTTTCAGAAGGCTGTGGGTTACAGTGTGAGTCCTAAGTCCATTTTAAGTGTCCACAAGCTTCAGCCTCCATTGAGTTCTATCTGACAGTTGACTGGCAATGTAAAAAAAACTTTGCCATCAGGCAGAGTCTTTGGGAAAGGAGATGGCCCTGACTCCTTGACCGGTCCAGAGAGAGCGAGTATCTTGTATTAGAAGCTTGCCTGGGTGTGTCTTTGATGGAAATTTAAATTCTAAGGTCTATTGATAATGCCTCATATCCCAGCCAAGGTGATGGGGAGGGGCTGGATCAATACTGTGAGCGTTTCTAAGCTACAATTCCAGTCATCATCCCTCTCCTGTGTCTGCAGTCCCACTTTTACCTGTGCTGAATTGATCTGCTACCAGTCAGGATTTTGTGAGAGTTTGCTTTGTATTTTATGTCCTGTTTAAGTTGCCAAGTGCATCCTTGGACACAAGCAGAGCCTCATGCTGATGATGTCCCTCCTCCAGAGGATTCACTCTGGTCATTTCTTTGTCCTATTTAAGACTCGACAACTGGGTCTTTACCAGTTTTGTTTAAATTTGGGGTCTCTTTTGGCCTTGTAGCAGCATGGCAATTACAAACCAACTTATAATAACTAAATGCAGATTAACCCCAAGTATAGTACACTGTTCTAGTATACTGTAAAATTCAATAGCAAGATGATTTTCACAAAGCACCATATAAACGTTAATTAGTCACCCTACCTGATGGGAAATACCCCATATGTTTTTTCCTTGGAGGTGAATTCTATTACTCAAAAGAAAGGCATCTCCATTTAGATCTAGGGAAAAAAAGAAAAAAGATAAATGTTTTACACAAACTATCAGAAATCATCTATGTTTGGATGTAATTAAATTATCATTCAATTGGTCATCTCCATATTATATTGGCTCAATCATTAATAATCATTAAATTTTACATTATTTAAAGATATGCTATTGTTGCAAGAAAGGGATTAAAGATAAAACAAATTCAACCAAGTAAAAACCAAGAATTCCACTGACTAGCTGTATATCTTGACTAAGCCATAGAATCTCTCTAAAATTCCATTTCCTTCTGGATAATAAAAGAATAGTGAACTAGCCACTAAATCTCTTTCTAGCTCCAACATACTCTGCTTCCAGCCGCCCCCTCCCCTGTTTCTGTTAAACGACACTTTCCACCACTGGCATTTTGAGCTTCACTAGCTTAGGTCTTCTCACCAGGAAATATTTATATTAAAATCGTGTTAAACGAGCTTTAATATAAGCTTTGGAATGTGTCACCCATTTGCTTGCAGCTAAACAAAACCTTTTCAGAAGGTAGCAGCGCTTCCCTGACAGTCCCTGTACCAGGTGGCTCCATTTATATAAATCAGAAATAGACCAGGTGCTAAAGAAAGACAGGACTTCCTGGATCACTTAATCCATGTCCTTTGGGTTACAGATGAAGGGCCTGAGAGCACAGAACTGGCCTGGTCACCAACACAGTCTCTTTCCCTTTACCCTTCTCTCTTACTACTTACCATCACTTCCTCTTGCGGTCCTATTCTCATATTGGAGAGGTGGGGGAGACATAACAAAAAAATAAGTGAAGTTTTTTGCTCCAATTACCATCACAACTTTGATTAAAGGGTATATGAAATCCACAATTTAGCCTCAGAATTGTTTACGTCAAACAAAATAACTACATTAGAAGATTTTAGAATGTTCCTAAATTTTTTAATTAGTTGGGGTTTGGGACCTGGTCTTTGAAGCGAGATCTTCCACCATTAGGATTCAGGGGTCAGGATCAGGTTGTTAGAAACCGCCTGTTTTGGATGCTTGTTTTGTTGTTCTTTTGGATCGTTTCTGAATTTAGAAATTGAGCCCTGGCGGCTCATTTTGGCTGGAGTGTTGGTTAACTTTTACCTAACAGGACCAGCTTTGTCATTTGAACCCACCAGCTGCTCTGTTTGAGAAAAATGTGGCTGTTGGTTGGTGTAAAGACTTGTAGACTTGGAAACACTAGGAGGCAGTTCTACCTGTCTTATTGGGATACTATGAGTCGGAGTCAACTCATGGTAATGGGGTGATGGGTATTCAGAAAGCACTTTTTTCCCCAGATGTTGCCATGAATTGAACTGAGTCTTCTAAAAATATGTGTCAACTTGGTAGGATCATAATCCTAGAGGCTTGGTAGTTACGCAATAATGCCACATGGCCTTTATGTAATGATGCAACCATCCCCCACGTGTACTTATATTATCAGCTGATCATTTTGTAGGGGATTAGAATGGGTTGCAACTCCCTAACTCTGGTTAGTGTAAGCGATAATGTAAGACAGTGGCGGACACCACCTATTTTATTGCAAGAAATAAAAGGATTGAGAAGCAAACAAAGAGGGGCCTCAGCATGACCACAAAAGAAGAATGGAGCAGAGATTGCTCACATCATTGAGACTGCCTAGACCAAGGGGAAGCCTGACCTCAAGATACCCGGAGAGCTCTAAGGAGCACCAGGTCCAGAGATCCTGAGAGGAGTCGGGGACCTTACACCTGCTCTGTGAACTGACGAACAAAGAAAGGCTCCACTGTAGCTGGTTTCATGAAATTGTGCTTCTAGTCTCCTAAATCACGAGAGAACCAACTTCTGCTGGTTGAAGCCATTCATTTATGATATTTCTGTTATTTTAGCACTACATAACTGTCATGTTTCTCTTCCATCGTTCTTTTCCATTTGTACCTATTATGAATCTTTAGACACGATCTTTAGGGCCTTTAAAAAAGAGTTTTACTGGCATGTAATTCACATATCATAAAATTCAATAGTTCAATCACATTAAAGAGTTGGAATATCACCGCCACAATTAATTTTAGAACATTTACTTCCTTCGTGTACTCATTGTCATCAGCCCCACCCTCCCAAAAAACACGAATGCGTTCACTGTCTCTGTCACTCTGCTCATCCTGGTTTTCCTATGCACAAAAAAACCATAGAATGTGTTAGGACATTTTTAAAAGATATTCTTGCGTTGTTGTGAGGGGCCATCAAGTCAGTTCCAACTGATAATGACCCGTACGAACAACACACCACAGCATAACCCGGCCCTGTGTCAGCCTCACAATCCATGAACAACACACCACAGCACAACCCGGCCCTGTGTCAGCCTCACAATCCGTGAGCAACACACCACAGCACAACCCGGCCCTGTGTCAGCCTCACAATCCATGAGCAACACACCACAGCACAACCCCGCCCTGTGTCAGCCTCACAATCCGTGAGCAACACACCACAGCACAACCTGGCCCTGTGTCAGCCTCACAATCCGTGAACAACACACCACAGCACAACCCGGCCCTGGGTCAGCCTCACAATCCGAGCTATTGTCAAGCTCACCGCGCTGTCACTGTGAACCCATTTCATCGAAGGTGTTTCTTTTCATTGTCCCTTTTCCAAGTATGTCCTTTCCCAAGGAATTGTCTCTCCTGACTACATCCAAAGTAGGTGCGATAAAGTCTCAACACTTTTGCTTCAAGGAAGCATCCTGATTGTGTTTACATGAAGAAATATGGTACTTGTCTGTCATTCAGAACATCCATGATATTTTCAGTACCATAATTCAAGCACATCAATTCTTCGTCTATCTTTCTTATTTAGTGTCCAACTCTCCCATGTATATGACCATGCAACATCATGGCTTGGATTAGATAAGTATTAATTCTCAAAGTAACATCTGTGATTTTTATAGTTTAAAGAGGTCTTGTGCAGCAGATACATGGCTTGATCTCTTGACTGCTGTTTTTATGAACAAGATGAACTCCATGACAACTTAAATCTTTTCTTTATTTATCACAATGTTACCTATTGGTTCAAGTTTTGGTTTTCATCACGGTAAGTTGTAATCCATATTGTAACCCATACAACCACTGACCATAAGCAGAAAGTGCTTAAAGTCCTCAAGTCCAGCAAGCAAGGTTGTGTCATCTGCATATTGAAGATTTTTAATAAGCCTTTCTCCAAACCTGATGCCTCATTCTTCTTTCTATCTTCCAGCTTCTCTGGTGATTTGCTCAGTGTACAGATTGAATAAGCATCGTGAGCACATACAATCCTGATGCAAACGATTCCTAAATTTAAGCCACGCAATAGTCCTTCCTTTTGTTTGCACCACTGCCTCTTGATCCACTGAGAGGTGCCACAAGAGCACAATTCAGTGTTCCCAAATTTCCACTGTGCTCATTCTATCCAGTCGGTTATGGAGCACAGTGTTGAATGCCTTTGCATAGTAAATAAAAGACGAGTAAACATCTTTATGGTGTTCTCTGATTTAACGATATCCTTTGTTCCACATCCTCTCTTAAATTGGGCCTCAATTTCTGCCAGTTCCCGGTCAATGTCTGCTGGAACCCACTGTTGAATGATATTCAGCAAAATTTACTTGCATGGGAAATCAGTGATATTGTTCTCTAATTGGAGCACTCTATTGGATCACCTTAGAATGGGTACAAATAGGAATCTCTTCCAATTTGTAGGTCATGTAGCTGTCTTCCAAATATTTAGGCATAGACAAATGAACGCTTTTAGTGCCTCACCAGCTTGTTGAAATAATTCAATTGGTATTCCATCAATTCCTTCATCCTTGTTTTTGTGTTGATGCCTTCAGTACAGCCTTGACTTCTTCATTCTGTACCGCAGGTTCTTGATCACATTCTACCTCACCAACTGGCATTCTATCTGAGCATGCTCTGCTGCTCTTCATTCGGTTTTCAGCAGCTGGCAAGGTTTCCCTATTATCCATGAGGTTTTCAATGGCCAATTCCTCTAAATTGAGCAGCTCATTTCCTCATAGTCTGCTCTCTCTCTAGAAGCTTTCCTGAAACCTGTTCACTTTGGGTGCCCCTGCTGGTATTTGACATCCCAGTGACATAGCTTCCAGCATCACAGCAACTCACAAACCAGCACAGTGCAACGAACTGACAGGCAAAGGGTGGAGGTATTCTTGTAGGTACAGGAATGGAAGAGACAGTCGTCTCCTATACACAAGAGCATGTAGGACATAAATATGTTCGGGGCAGATTTACATAACAACATGGACAATAAAAGGAGTGATTCAATCAAGAAATCTCAGAAGAAATCATTTGGTATTGAATAGTAGACAGGTTCCAAATGAACGCCTAAAGAAAAGAAATGTAGTAAAGGTGGATGTGAGGAAAGCAAAAGAAAAATACAGGCATAGCAACCATATGAACATTGGCTTGTAGAGTGAGATGAGACATTCAGTGACGTGACAGGATAGATATGGGTCCGACAAGGTAAGATACTCTATTGCACTTGACCTCAGAGTTTAGCTGAGGCTTCCGATACTCCCCTTTGTTCTAATCTTGCAATTCTGCTACGATCCAACAATGAACTAACAACCTGCTGCTGCTTTCGTAACCCATCTCCATAAATATCTGATAATAATACCTGCAGCTGGAATATGAACTCAATCTTCAAAAAAGGAACATTCTGAAAAACAGGTAGCCTATCGTGCAAGCTCAATTGCTCCCACAGAGCTTTAGTTGCATTTCCTGACTACAAAGCACCCCTTAACTTGTTATGTGAGAAAGCAGATTTTGATGGTCAAGGTTCACTCTGTGGTCCGTGGGCACTAGCAGTCAATAAACACTCAGGTTCTTCCTTCTATTGCTCTCTAGTAGACTGGATCACTTGTAATAGGCTACCCTAATCAGACCCTTTGCATGAGCACCATCTGCATGCAGAGAAATAGGAGAGGATTTTGACTCTTCTGAATGCCAGGAGGAGAAACTGTTCTATTATTTACTAGACCAAATATGAAATACAGATATTGAGAAAAAGTTTTCTATTTTGTGGAGTCCAGATTTCTGGATTCTATGGAGATAGAGGTGAACCCCCAAAGTTAGCCCCTGAAGTTCAGAAGATCTTTGACACTGAGCCTTGAGAAAAGACAGTGTTCAAAGCAGTCACCTTGAAACCAGTCATCTGGCTTTGGGCCTGCGCTCTTTGAGGAATGCTTCAGGTATGTCTAATCTCAGAACTGAACAAAGAGGAAAACACTTAAGGGGAAAATGTGTGAAGCTTTGAAAATCCCATTAATGCACAAGCCATTAGAGAAGAATAATTAATAAAGGTCATTTACAATAAATAAAATATTTGCATGCTTAAGAGGCTAAGCAAATTATATTAAGTAGAATTCAGGATGGAAATGAGAGTTTAAACTAATGAAAATGCATTTGATAAAAAAAAAAAATGAGGAGCTGATACCAAGGTTTCAAGTGGAAAGAAAATGCTGCTGTCAACAAATGTACAAATGTGCTTGACATAATGGATATATGTAGGGATTTTTATAAGAGCTGTATGAGCCCCAATATAATTTTATTTATTTATATATCTATATCTTTAGATATAGATATATAATAATGAAATAGGGGAAAGGTGAGAAAACCAAAAAGAAACACATTTACCATATCTTTCAAAAGAGAACTAGAAAGAAATTCAAGCTTCAAGTTGCAATATTGAAAGATTCTATGGGGAAAATGATTCAGTAACCATCAAAATAAGAGGGAAAACATACACAAAATTACTGGACCAAAAATAACTCATTCACATTTAATCATTTTAAGAGGTAGCATATGATCAAAAACCAGTGGTACTGAAAGGAGAAATCTTAGCTTTAGTCAAAAACGAGGCTCCAGGAATTGATAGAATACACACTGAAGTGTTTCAAGAAGCTGACACAGCACTGGAAGCCCTCACTCCTCTATGCCAAGAAATGTGGAAGAGTTGGACAACTGACTGGAAGAGATCTGTATTTGTACCCAGTCCAAAGAAAGGTGATCCAAGGTAATGCTCAAATTATAGAACAATATCATGCATATCACAAGCAAGTAAAATTTTGCTGAAGACCATCCAACAAAATTTTAGCAGTACATTGACAAGAGGCAGCCAGATGTTCAGGCTGGATTCAGAGGAGGGTGTGCAATAAGAGGTAGCATTTCTGATGTCAGATGGATCTTGGCCGAAAGCAGAGAATCCCGGAAACAAATATTTACTTGTGTGTTATTGACTACATAAAAGCATTTGAATGTGTTGGTCATAACAAACAATAGATAGCCTTCAGAAGAAGGCTAAGGGAATTCCACAACACTTAATTGTGCTCATAGACCTTCAACGTGGATCAAGATGTAGTTTGGTGGCTGTCAGAGTCGCATCCTCTCGCCATGTTTAATCCATACTCTGAGTAAGAACGAGGTATCAATATTGGAGGAAGGATACTAACAACCTTGGGCATATAGGAAACAATCCTGTTTGCTGAAAGGGAGGACTTGAAGCACTTGCTACTGAAGGCCAAAGATTGCAGACTTCAGTGTGGATGACAATGATCATAGAAGCTGCCTTGTACGAAGAAGAATGTGGGAAGCCTTTTTAGTAAGAGAAGTGCAGATGACACGGCCTTGCTGCTGCAAGTGAGGAGGGCTTGACACAATTGCTGTTGAAGATGCCTTCAGCCTGGATTTCAACTCAATGTAAAGAAAACCAACATCTTCACAAGTGTTCCATCATGATAAGTGGAGCAAAGGTTGAATTGCCCCAATCAATGCATGCAAGCAGTAGTCAAAAGATCAAAAGATGAGTCACCTTAGGTAAATCGCCTGCATAAGACTTCTTTAGAGTATTGAAAAGCAAAGATGTTACTTTGAGGACTAAGGGGCATCTGACCCAAGTCATGGTATTTTCAATGGTCTCATATGCAGGTGAAAGTTGGACATTGAATAAGGAAGACTGAAGAAGAATCAATGCATTTGAATTATGGGGATAATGAAGATATTAAAAATTCTAAGGACTGTTAAAAGATCAAACAAACCTGTCTTGGAAGGACATTCCTTAAAAGTGAGGATGGCAAGACTTCATGGCACCTACTTTAGACAAGATGGATTGACACAGTGGCTGCAACAATGGGCTCAAAAATTGCACAGTTGTAAGGCCGACTCAGGGCCTTGAGGTGTTTCATTCTATTGTGCATAGAGTCGCTGAGAGTCAGACGTACCTTTATGACAGTAGCAACAGCAAATTCCATATCACTGTTTTCTTCTCCTGTTTCTCTAGCTAGGACTTCCAGGATAATGTTGAAAGAGGGGTGGTGAGAGAGGACATTGTAGCCTTGTTCCTTGTTTTCAATGGACTACATCTCTCCATTAAGTATGATGTTAGTGTTAGATGGAATTTGCTTTTTTTCATTTCAAGAAGTTCTTTATTATGTAATTTTCGTGACATTTCTAGATTTTGTAATGGATGGGTATTGGATTTTTGTCAAATGCATTTCCTGAACTAATTGAATAGGATCTAATGAATTTTCTTCTTTATATTGTTGATATGAAATTGCATTGATTGCTTTCTAAATGTTGAATTAATTTTACACACACAGAATAAATCCTACTTGTTTGTGGTATATAATTACTTGTATGCTTTATTGAATTGAATTTGCTAATATTTTGGTGAGTATTTTTGCGTGTAACCATGTGTTGTATTTGTAAAGTCTTTGTCTGGATTGGTACTAGGGTAAGCTGGAAATATAAGATAAAATATAAAGTATACCTTCTGCTAATATTTAGCAAATAATAGGATAAATCTGTGTTTTTTCTTCTTTAAATGTTTGGTAGAATTAACCAGTGATACTATCTGGTGTGGTGCTTTCTCTCTTGAAAAGTGATTAATTACTGATTAAATTTATTTAATAAATATCGCTATTGTTCTTAAAAAAGAAAACACATTTGCTAGACTACGTGGTCCTTAAGGACACTCTTCACTTCTAAAAATTTTCTCTTCAGATAATAAGTCATTAAAATCATATTGTTAATATTAAGTAAATAATAGAAAATTGATTTATGCTTATTTCATATGCAATTGATAAATCAAGATCATTTTTGAATTTGTTATTGTGTGCTGTTCATTCAATTGGAATTTTAACTAGGAAAGAATTTACAGAAATTCTTATATCCCTTCTTATTCATATTTCCATGGAAAAATAGAAAAATAGAAAAGATAAAAATATGTGTTTTCAAGAAGAATTTCATACAGTTATTTTGTTTAAGTATTGATTTACCCTAAAACATAGTCTTAGTCAGGCCACTGGAATTCCTCTAGAAACTATGTACACAGATCACTCTTTTTATAAAGGAATCCTGCCTAATGCAAGGTATTATTCTCTAGTTTAATCTAGAACCTTGTTCACTTCAAGGTGACTTTAAGAAACCAGTTTTCCAGACACTTGAGGTTTAAAGGTTAACTCAGAATGATAGTTTGGCTGAGTCATCACAAACTCCACAGAATCCAGAAATCTGGGTTATGTGAGACTAAAACATTTTTTAATATGCAAATATATTTGTTCTCAAATAAAAGTTAATATGCCTTTTACTCCTGGCCATGTTTTCTGAAATGGTCCTTTGTTAGCATCTACCTTTTAAAATTTGCATAGTCTGCTTTCTCTAATAATCTATAACAGTCACTGATAATTTGAAAATATTCTTTATCATCAAATAGGTTTGGAGAAAATCTCCTAACTCTGTTTTTAATGGTACATTGTTGTTCTTCTTTGTAGTTGCAAACATGAAATATGGATGGATGACTCAGAGCTAGCTTTATTAGTAAACCATAACTTGTTTGGGGACGAACTTCAATGATTTAAAAATGTTTTCCTTCTAAGATCTTTTCCTTTCATCAAAAATCTAAGACCACAATAAATGGAAATATTTGGAAATTGAGTTTAATTTACTATAACAGATATTATAGTCTGTCTGTAATGCTGAAAAATTAACATTCATCATGTGACTTGCTTTGATATCTAAACTGCTACCTTATCCATATTTCATTTTTTAGTTGTAAAATCTTCGGAACTCAGCTTATCCCACATGCATTTTATAGGTGTAGTCCCTTTTAATAGCACAGATATAAGTTGGGAGAAAATTATTCTTGAAAGGGGAAATGGACCGGATAAAATAAAAATGCTATGCCTCTGTAGCTCAACTTCCTCTGATAAATTTTGTGTTAACTGAAATAACATGGTCATGTTGTTTAACTATTTGATTAGCTTTGTGGATTAAGACATCACATACCAATTCTGGGTTAAGTATAGCCTGTGGACATTTCATTCATTAGGACCTGGCATGTTTTATGTTCGAAATGCTATTAATATAATATGTTTCATGTAGAAATACTACTCTCAAATTGAGTTTGAGGGAAATGCTTGTGGGATTTTTCTTTCTTGAAGCAACAGATTCTTTATAACGTGTATAAGTCTTTATATCCTTATATGTTTTCTTCTGTTTTATTGAAGCTATCTTTGCATTTTATCATTAATGTCCAATAAAGTCATGGGTTGTGGATTATAGCAAGGATGCACCTTCTGATCTCCATCTCATCAAACTTCACACAGTCACCTACCCATCCTCAGGCATAGCAAGCCATTTTTAAGTAATTATGCAATTAACTGCTAAAAAAGTAATGTCTGAAATGAAAAAGAAATATTATAGGCTGTTATGCAGGGCACTAATTGCTTAGAAATACTCTCAGCCTTCCAAATGAAGCTACTGCACCTATGAAATGCAAGTCTACAACTTGTGGCCCTCCCTCCCCCATTTCGTTTCTCCCTTCAAATTACAGTGGCACCAACAGCCTTGGTCTCAGGCCATCAACTCTTCCTAGATGGCATTAATTCCAAGTCAATGTCCTGGGACGCAACTGCTACTGTCGAATTGTCACCTGAACTTCACACACACACGCACACATGGAACGAGAGAGATTAATGCA
Source organism: Tenrec ecaudatus (assembly GCF_050624435.1). Lineage (NCBI taxonomy): Eukaryota > Metazoa > Chordata > Mammalia > Afrosoricida > Tenrecidae > Tenrec > Tenrec ecaudatus. The sequence goes on from NC_134531.1 coordinate 276,651,597, forward strand.
GTCTCTCAAGAGTCTGAGACATATCAAAGCTGGGGAATACACTGTAACAGCTTTCCTTTTTTCTACTCAGAACGATCAGATTACCCATCAGAAAGCCAAAATGTTTGCAGTGAAACTGAATTACCTCTTGCTCCTAGATTAAAGATTTGTCTACACACACAGATGCAGACACATATATTCATGCACAACATTTCATAAAAGACAAGTTTTACAACACAGAATGCATAAAGATATTTTACAATAAAATATCTATAATGCAGTTATGCCTTCTTTACAATGATCAGTATAGAATCATATTGAACATAGCATGTGCTTATAGGGGGGGTGAGTGGGTGAATGAATGGATAGAATGATAGACAAAGAAACTGACAAATAAATGTTTGATGGACTAACTGAATATTGGAGCAAATACACCTGGCATCTATGAGATGAAGAGCAGAGTAAAATCAAACATTAAAGCATGCTCTGATGGAAGTAATTGAAAGAAAGGTCTCAAATAACCCTAGAATGTTTTGCCTACTCATTTTTATGACAGGGAATCTTAAAATATTTTAAAATGCAGTTGAATTTAATAATCCCAACACTGTGTTCTTCAGTCAGTTCCCATTTATTGTGACCCTCTGTACTACCCCGCCACCCAAAATACCAACCAATTCTATACCATTCTTAGTGTTGTTGGTATGTTTTAACTCAATATAAAAATATGAGATATTTCAAGGCAAAAAATTTATTTTCATAAATACTTTGAAAATCCAATAGTTTTGTAAGAGTAAAAAATGAATGATAAAATCAGATCAAAATAGATAAGCAAACTATTAAACTCCTAATTATTAAAATACTTTATAATATCTCTAGTGCCACATTATTGAAATATCTTTTTTTTAGCTACACAGCAAGAACTACTAAATTTTCAATAACAAATATCATCAGCATGTTTCATGCTCGAATAGTATTGAGAGGAGACTATCAACTTTGCATGCTGCTATTCAGACTTTGTGTTTTACTCATTACCTTTCCAAAGTTAAGTAATTTAAATTATAAAATCATTTATTATTATTAAGTTCTTCTTTACCTGAGGACTCATTTTCTCTTCTTGGAAATTTGAAATTATAAGATGACATGATTTTGCATTAATAATCAAAGCTATTTATTTTAGCTTTTCTTTCAGAAACCCCAAACATAATTTGATGTTATTATCAATGTATTTTATGTACTAATTTTTAGTATATTTTAAAAAGGGCACTCAAATGTTTTCAATCATTACTTTCAATTGATTCTTTTTGATAATAGGCAATTTAATTCGATTTTGTTTTTCCATATGTATTCATATGTATGTATATATTCTGTTTATTACGTTAGAAGTAGACCCCAAAGCCCTGTGTATTTTTTTTATTTTAAATCATTTCACTGGAGACTCTTACAGTGTTTATAACACTCCATGTATCAATTATATCCAGTCGGGTGTATTTTAATGGTCAAAAATGAAGACTTTTCTTCGGATTGTCAAACTGGCTGCCATTACGTCAGGGCTCACTCACAGTGATCCCCTGGGGCTTAGACGATATGGTCACTGCTCACTGGAGTGAAAGTCCAACCTTTCCCCACGGGCTGTTGTCAGTTTTGAACTGCCGACCACACAGGTCGCAGCCCAACGTGTGGCTGCTACACTGCCCAAGCTCCTGAGGAATTGTCTTACCTGTCCTTTAAACCACTTTGGGAAAATACGAAGTTAGCTGACCTAAATTCAGCAAATACATTTCAGTTGATGGGGCTTTCTGAGGTGGGCAGGATTCTCAGGCTTGTTGAGTTCCTGTGAGATTCTGTCCATATTAGCTTTTCCTTCTACAGTCAAACAAAGGACTGATGATCAGAATTCATGGTAAAATTTTCCCAGTAGGTTTTAAAAAGTGAAATCAAAACAAGTTCTATGCACAATTGTAATTGAATAAGCAACAATCCAAGAGAGCTCAGTGACTCATTCTGGGCATTTCTGGTCCCCAGTGGGCATCCCTGAATGCCCTGTCTATTGTCTTTTTTTTTTTTCTGTCTCAGAACCACAAAATCTCCCAAAGACAACCTAGTTAGAATGGTGCTACACAAAAAGTACCTTGAGAGCTATCACTGCATTATTTTTAAAGACTTTCTCTCGATTTACTAATTGTTTATTTTTGGTACGCAAGTGACAGTATTCATACCCTTCCGACATTCGTTACAAAATTATTATGTAGAAAGAACACTGAGTTGTGAGAATATCACAAAAACTAAGATACTTGAGTGGAAGGACCTAGAGGTACTCAGCCTGGATATGTTGTGAAGCACTTAACCCACCAAAATAAGGAGTTGTAATCCCTTCTTATCTGTTTACCAAAGACTACTTACTCTACATGTTTCATCATAACTTTGAGAAAGCAAATTTTAAATAATACAACCAAAGAATAGCATGGAGACAAGCTCAGTAGAACGGAGTATCTTCAAAATCGCTATTTCCCTCATATTTTGACTATTAAGAACCTTGTATTTCACCAAGAGTTATATAAAAATGATTAAAAGGTGGGGATGGGAACTTCTGGAATTTTATATGCAAAAATAATGTGCTGAGAATAGATTCACATGGGAAAATGTGTCCAAGATTGTATTCATAACTCAAATCAAAGCTAATACTCAAAATATTTAGCAGCTAGTTCCACAAGACTTTTCCTAACCAGACCATATAGATGTCGTGGGACGGATATCAGATCTCATTAAAAGGAAGCTGTAGCTAGCAGATACACCCACGGACGTTCAGCTCCACGGTCTGCATGAGCTTAGTGAATCTTATCCATGAATTGGTTTTGAAACTGAGAGGAAGGGTTTGTACATCCAGATTCTAGGTTCCTCTGGGAGCAGAAAGGAGAAAGGACCTGCCAGTATGGCAAAGTGCACAAAAGTCAATTCTTTACGGAGTGACCCAGTCTTTTTATCACGGTGAGGGTTTTTAGTGACTTCTTATATTCTGCCAGGGAAGGATGAAGATGGCCCACTGACTGTCTAAATATAATGAGTACAATGAGATTTTATGTCAGAAAAATACAAATGAAATCAATTCCTGAAGTTATGCTAATGGCTGTTGCAATCACAGATAGTAAAAGAAAAAGGTCTGGTGTGTGAAATATTATGGATGAGTTCTTTGTCCTTCAATACTTTTCGGCCTTTTTTGCTTACTCCTAGATTCATAGAATCCCAACCCTCTCTAAAATGTTACCTTGTCCATGGTCCAGTGAACTAAACATGGGGAAATGGAAGACGGACCACCAATACACAGGTCCCTCTTTAAAATAGGCAAGAAAAGTATTCCAAATAAATAAATGATTCCTTTGTGTTAGTCACTCAAAATCAGAATAGAAACCATAATTATTTAGAATGTTATCTGTAGAATTAAAAGACAACTCAATGTGACTGTCATAACTAGACAGTTCTTTCGGAGGCATGAAGGATACTGATGGGAAGTCAAGTCGGGAGAGGTCAAAGGGACAAGCCTGTCTGGGTGAGAACAAATACATGACTGTTTGCAGGGAAAGCAGGTGGACCAACCAATTGGGAGGAAGAGGACTGAAAATACTTTGGGGGATCCTAGGCAGGGCGTGTCCCTGGTGGGACACCAAATGAGCCACATTGACCCAGGCAACTGAGTGCATCCTGGGGACCCAGGCCAGACACCATGTAATGCTGGGGCATTGAAACCTGGATCTTCAGGTTGCACGGCATCCTGCCTGGGAGGACATGAGTGAGACAGATGCAGAAAAGTTACTGAATGTATGGAACTCTACCTCAGACACACTTATAACCTGAGGATCTCAGACTGAAAATTCATAGTGTCTGAGGCAGCAGATGACAGCTGTACCAAGTGGGTTGGACTGTTGGTGTGCAGACATACATCGTCTTGTTACTCCAATGTCCTATATGGTGTTTAGATAAATATTATTCTGGCACACCTATGATTAATGTGCTAAATTAATATTACTGTAAAATTTCCCTACCAATTAACTCCAATAAGTGCAAATAGGATTCAGCCACAAGATGATGACTGAGATCAAGGTAATAATTCAGGTACTGTGATATGGAATTGCACTTCACTGGCCCAATATCCCTCTCTCAACAGGGCTTTACAAATTTTGTACCAGGGGTGTTTTCATCTAGTAGACTAGAGAAACAAATCCATAGAAACTCATATGTGTATAAGAGAGAGTTTCATATAAAGGGTAATTGTACATTAAGAAAGCATCACAACCCAGTCCAGACCAAGCCCATAAGTCCGATACGACTCTAAAAAGTCCTCTTCAGACTCATGAAACACCTGCAATGATGTTGAATGAAGGATGATCACAGGCCAGTGGGTAGAAAGTCTTTGGATCCAGTGGTGCTTTAAGCATCTCAGCACTATATCTACATGGATTCTCTGGCTTCAGAAGTCTGGTTGCATCCAGGTAGGTCTACGTGGCTTCTCCAGCTCAGTGCACCAGTGTAGTTCCATGTGTCTTTTCATCTGCAGTGTCTCCCTGGGAGTGACCCCAGAGAGAGGTGTCTCCTGCCTCTAAGGAGGAAATACCAGATTTCCCAGAATCCTCAGGAGAAGGCCATGGTCACACAGACGCCTCATTGACTATGATCCGATTGACAAACTAGACTCCACCCTTTCAATCTTAGTCCTCTCAAGTCCCAAATTGACACCAGATTATGTAACTACCACAAGGGGCTAATTGAAGATAATATTAAGAGAAGATTTTTATGCCCAAGGAAGATGATCAATAAGACTACAACAGCGCTTCTCAACCTGTGGGTTGTGACCCCTTTGGGGGTCGAATGACCCTTTCACAGGGGTCACCTGATTCATAACAGTAGCAAAATAACAGTTATGAAGTAGCAACAAAAATAATTTTATGCTGAGGAACTGTATTAGAGGGTCAGGGCGTTAGGAAGATTGAGAACCACTGCTCTACAAGGAAGTCTCCAAAGGAGCGAAAGGCAGATTTAAAACATATGTCCAGGAATGGGTTTTGAACTCACACCAAATCCTAGCTCCAACTTAAGTGCAATTATCTTACATCGTGTCCTTGCTCAATACTCGCCCTAAGGAGGGAAAACGGAAGCTATGGGTGCTATAGAAAAGTGTGGTAAAGAAAACCCATCTGCAGACAATAGGGCATGCCCTCACAGAAGGGCCGCAAGGAAGGGAGAAGTCAACCAGGGAGAAGTATAGCACCCACGAAGCAAATACTGTGGTTCCTTAATGCTTCCTCACCCCACATCCCCAATGCAATGACTCCAGTGCTGACTTTCACTGTAGGCTAAGCCAGAACGTGTACAGAGGTACGCATAAGAGATCAGGACACATGGAATCCAGATCACATAGCCCCCTCAGTACAAGAAATGTTAATAGGGCACCAGGAGGGTAGGGGAAAGGTGGGGAGAGGAGGGGGAAGGATGACAGTGTAAGATATGAAAATAGTAATAACTCATAATTTATCAAGAGGTCACAAGGGTGGAAGGGGGTATAGAAAGAGGAGCTGATGCTAAAGGCTCAAATGGAAAGCAAATGTTTAGAAACAAATGATGACAACATACAGTATGTACAAATATGCTCAATATCATTGATGCATGGATTGTTATAAGAGCTGTGAGAGCCCCTAATTAAATTTCTTTAAAAAAAAAAAAAGAAAAACATGAGATGGTGCCCAGCTATGTCACTGTAGGAGTGCAGACCATTTAATCTGAAGTCAATGGAGGGATTAGTATCAGAGCTTGAATTGTGAGAATCTGGTTTGCAGAAGGCTTTGGATGGCAGTGGCAGCCAAGACACATTTGTGAGATCTTCATAGGAAATAAGCCTGTGGTGATGTCTCTCTATTCATAATAGAGGAATGGGAGGAAACTGGTTCCCAGAGTGTATTGGACAAATGACTATAGAAGATGAAAATGATAAACCTGACTTAAACGGTTAAAACCTTGTCAGACGATCCCCCCTCTGATGCATGTTAGGACCTGGTTTATGTCATTCTCGGTATTTTGTTTGTTCATATTGGGGTTTATCTCGCATGTGTTATAACATTGGGGGTCACCCTATTAAATGTTTGTTATATGTCTTTTCGTTTTTCCGTATCTGAAACCCAGCATGGATGACCCATAGGGACTTGTAGAATAAGAGTTTCAGAGGGGTGGAGGAGAAGAGCGCAGGGGTGCAGGGGTGGTAAAAGGGAGCTGATGTCAAGGAGCCCAAGAAGGACAAGAACCTTTGGAAAGTGTTTGTGATAGCAATTGTACAATACTTCTTGATGTCACTGGACTATGGGATTATATATCTGTGTTAACTCCCAACAAAACGGTTTTGAAAAACATGACTGCCATTAGTTACTGTTGTTTTATGAAAGTAGCAGAAGTACAGAACTTTTAGAGAAACAATATGTGAATGTGTAATTTTATGAGTCACTAACCAAATACTTTGTTTTCAGACATAGACCTCTGGACAGACCTAGGAGAATGAAAAGAAACATCCTTAAATAAGACTTAGCAAATAAGATCCAATGAAACACAAATGAGATCACTAAAGATTGAGGCAATGCTTTAGAGAGTTGGAACACAGTCTACATGTGGTTTTCAAGTTTTCTAACGTTCCTAATACAAGCATAATCTTTACTTAGAAATTGTCAGACAATATAGAGAAATTATCATTCATAAACCCATGTAAGAGTAGGTCATTCCCATATAAATCTGTCTTAAGGTATCTGAACAGTTACAGTAGGAAATTTCTTCCTACGGTATACCTAAGTATATATAAAGACTAAGGTGTACCTGACCCAAAGCACGGTATTCTCTATGGAATCATATGCATGTGAAAGTTGGACATACAATAAGGAGGACTGTAGACTAATAGATGCATTTGTGTTGTGGAGCTGGAGAAGAATATTGAAAGCACCATGAACTGCTCAAAGGAAAAACCAGTCTGACTTGGAAAAATTAAGGCCAGAGTGCTCCTTAGAGGCAAGGATGGCAAAACTGTGTCTTACATACATTAGGCATATGGTCCGGAGAGAGACCAGTCCCTGCCAAAGGACATCATGTTTGGTGAAACGAAGAAGCGTGAAAAGGAGAAAGGCCCTCTATGAGATGGACGGACACATTGACCGCATCAGTGGGATGGGACAAAGGAATAAGTGTGAGGATGGTGCAGGACCAGTCGTTTCATCCTGTTGTGCATAGGGGCACGTTGGGCGGGGCTGACTCAATGGCACCTAACAACAACAACAATATATATAAATAATATACCATTATATAATCCCTAATAAAACAATAGATCTGGGCAATAATGACCAGGTGTTGGTAACAGCATTTGGTAAATGCCTGATTCACAATTTGAACTGGTTACATCACCACAAAGACAACCCAATAGACATACAAGTTTGAGTGTAAAGCAACAGGACAAATACAGTCACAGATGAGATAACTTTTTAAAAATATCATAAATGAAGCCATGAGAGCTAACTAAAACTGCATGTGTGTAAACATAGGGGGCAGAATAACATTTTTAAAAAATAACACCAGGATTCAATAAATTAAAATTGAAAATTAGAAAATCTTTCAGGACAGATATCCAATTTTTTTCTTCAACAACAATCATAAATGTGAAGACAGAAAGATCTAAAACATAAGAGACACGTGAATCAAATGCATTTTGCAACCTTGTTTGGATCTTGCTGTAAAGAAACTAACTGTGACAAACCCCTGGGACTGTCAGAGCAATGGTCACATTGACAGAATATTTGCTATTTTGATAATTTGATCATCTTCTTTAAACTCAGTAATCATATTCCGATTCTGTATTTTCAAAAAGAATCTATACACATATGTCTACACACACATATGCCAACACACACATGATGACCATGTAGAGAATCTACTTTGTAGAAAAAGCCAGTGGGTATAGGAGAAATGGGATAGGAAAAGATGAAATAAAATTCACTACTGGTTGATACTTGATTAAGTTTGTCAACGTAAGCTCACTATTGTGTTTTCCTTTACATATATAATTGCAATTTTCTATAATAACATTGTAAAAAACTGAATGTAGGAATATTCTAATTTAATCATGTTAATCAATTTATGCATTTGTGTGTAGGTAGACACATACATACAAGTATTAGATATGCACATATATGAATATTTATATAATATATGTATGCAACTTGAATATTTTCTTGTATTGCTATTTGAAGTAATTTGTACATTAAAGCTAAGTTCTTTTTTTATACTCAAAGTTGTATGCAAAACTTAGATTTAAAGGGTTTTTTTTTCTCTACCCATTTTTATTATATATGTCTATATATCTACACATATGTTTATGGAAAAGTCTTAGAATATAGTCAGAGTTCCAAAGAAAAAGAGATTTATGATTATATAAACTCAAGTAGGTGATTAACAACATGAGATATTACTTTCTTGGTGGAAGTATGGACAAAAATATGGAGAAAATCCAAGAAGGCTCTTCAGAATCTGAGGAGCACATGGATTGCATTAGTGTACTTTGGGAATTTTTTCAGCATTTCCTTTCATTCAGCCTCTTTATATTCCTTCATATTTCTGTATCCTTTAATATGTGGAACTATTAGTTGTAAGCCAAGAGCCATGATTTTGGTCCAGCATTTGATTGGGAAACATAAGTTTGGCTATTTCTAACTCTGAGAGGGATCTTCTCTAATACTTTCTTTACTTCCATTTGCACGTCAAATGCCTCTCTTGTAGTTGAAATAGTTAACTATAGCTAAAATCCAATTAACCCTGCCTGGAAAGCACCCTAAGCTGTTAATCACACAGTTACATAACATACAATGGATGAGTTTTATATCTGAAACTGAGAGCAAGCTTTGAGCAAAAAAAGAGAGGAGATAAAATGAAATGCGGAGTGTCTGGGATTTAAAAGAAGAACAAACGAATAGTAATAGCTGTTGAAAAAGAAAATACACAAGGAGAGCTTCCCATGATTCACTAGCCTCCCACCAATCTGAGCTACAAGGACACCTCATTTCTCTATCATCAGCTCCCAATCAGGATGTTTGCTCATCGCCTACTTCCCGCCCCTGTGTATTTCCTGCCTATTAGCGGAAATCCCATCACCCAGTAGCACATGTGTGCGTGACATCCTCTGACAGCTTGATGTGCTGAATGCAAAGCTCCGCCTGACCTAAATAACCCAAGCTTCTTTGCAAATACATTTCATGTGGATTAGCAAAGCTCTTCAGAAGATTAATAAATCGCCAGTAGAAACACATTTACAAATAGGCTCCCATTTTAATCTGAGTCTAGTCTAACCACCTGTTCCTTCAACTGAAAATTTAATTTTCACATTCCTGCCTACAGCACTGTCCAACACAGATTTTCTGTGCATCAGCATAAACATGTAAGTAGTAGCTAAATGGTACATAACTAAAATCATATATGGCAATTACACATATACGATACACATCCACTTAGGTTAGAAAACCAGTAAAATATTTGCATGCAATATTGTTGGACTCAAAGATCGAGCTTTTGAAAATCTATTTGACTTACTTTCTGTTCCTTGGTTTCGGAGTCTCAACATCAGAATATTCCTGCAAAACATAATAAAATGATATCTTAAAAATGAGAAAGAATTCAAATATAATTAATCATTATGTACAGTTTAAGTATAATTTGCTTTGCCTTTTTTCCTAATAAAGAGATTCCTAGATTTTCCCTTGGTAATTTAGTAATATGCCATAGAATCTTAGTTTATGATTTTTATTCTTTTCCCCTTTTAGTCTTTTTCCCTTAACTCTAAGTAAAATAGAGAGTTTCCGGTGCTACGTATGACTTATTCCTTTTCCTAGGCTCTAGCCAGTAAATACAGTGCATCTTTTAAATACATAAAATACCAATGTCCTTAAAAATGCAGAGTTCCTTTTCACATCAACCCACCAAAACCTGGGGGAAAGGTTATACCACAGCCAGTACCCAGCTGATGAAGGTAAAGATTTGCAGCCTTCTGTATGGATTACAACTCAATGTACAGAATGTCGACATCCTTACAGCTGGGCCAATAAGTAACATCTTGATAAATGGAGTAAAAATGGAAGTTATTAAGGATATCATTTTGCTTGGATCCACAGTCAATGTTTATGGAATCAGCAGTCAAGAGATCAAAAAAAGGAGTTGCATTGGGTCATTCTGCTGCTAACAATCTCCCTAAAAGTGTTGTAAAGAGAGATTGCTACTTTGAGGACTAACATGCCTGACTCAAGCCATGAACATTTTCCATGACCGCATGTGCTTGTGAAAGTTAAACATTGATGAAAGAAGACGAAAGAAGAATCGATACATTTGAATGATAGTGCTAGTGAGATTATTGAAAGAATCATGGACTGCCCAAAGAACAAACAAATCTCTCTTGGAAGACATCCAGCCAGAATGCTCCTTAGAAGCAAAGATGGTGTGGCTTTATTTCACACACATTGCACCTGTGATTAGGAGAGAATTGTCCCCAAACTGACATCATTCTTGGTAAAGTCGAGGGGCCATGAAAAATGTGGAAAGCCCGTAACAAGACAAAAAAGTGGTGAAGGGAGATGTCGGACAGTGTAAGATATGACAAAATAATAACCATTTCTACATTAACAAGGGTTCGTGAGGGAGGAAGGGTGAGGATGGAGGGGAAAACATGAGGAGCTGATGCCAAGGGATCAAGTAGAAAGCAAATGTTTTGAGAATGATGATGGCAACAAATGTACAAATGTGCTTGACGCAATGGATGGATGGATGGATTTTGGCCAGAGTTGTACGAACCCCCAATAAAATGATTTTAAAAAAGAACAATTGACACAGTGACTGCCCCAATAGTCTTAAACATAACAATATTGCTGATGGCACCAACGAGAAGATGTGTTGCTTGTGTAGTGGGTTCTTTTGAGTGGGAATCAACTCTATGGGGCAAAAAACAACAACAAAATAGCAAGCAAATTGTCCCATGGAGGACATGTCTTTGAAGAAGCTGGAAAGGCAACTCACAGTGTACTGACTGTTGAAGTGACCTGTGGTTGCGGTTGCTGTTGATTTTATCTGTTTTGCGGAGGATCCACATGGTGTGTTAAATCCCTTATAGTTTTGAGGGAAGAAGCCTCAGAACAGTTTTCACTGTCCTTGAAAGAATGTCAACTGGCCCCGTCACACAGTCTCTCTTAATGTTTCTTCCTCTCTGTCATTCAAAAGCAATGTATCGAACACTATATTTATTCTATATTCTGTCTGTTTTCATTTATTTATTTGGTCTGGTAGGAATTTAAACACTGAAGAAAATTGAGGAAGGTATCCACATAGAGATAAACAAACAAGTTGCAAATGTACAGGGAGTAAAAGTGAAACCAGGTGAAAGAGTGGTGATTTAAATATCTGAGTAAATTAATAGTGTAAGAGTAAGTTGAGCCAAATCCAGAGTAAATTTTCCCTATTTTGGCACCCAAATCCTAACTGTCTTTGGTGGGAAAGTGCCTGGAATTCTTACATATTGCATATAAAATAAATGCTCAGTGGAATAACCAGATGTTTGCCACTGAGTTCTGTCTGCCCAGTGACATCGTGTACTATTAGGGAAAGAGAAGGATTATCTGCTACCTTTCTAAAAGCAATTCATGGTGTGCAATGTTTACTCTAGAGGTAAGAACACAAATCAAGCCCTTTTTCTAACCCTTTGTGTGTTCATTTCAAAATTTAACCCCAAGGACAATTTGAATCTCCTTTTACGCAAGTTGTTGAGCCGAGCCGCACTGAAACCATCAGAGCGCACACGATGGTTTGCTATATCAGAGGCTAAAAACACAACTACCCTGCTTGCTTAATGCCCCAAACAATTAAACATCGAATCACACACTTCTTGTTATGGTAAGGTAACTTTGAGCTATTCCTGACTGAAAATGACCCCTATGCACAACAGAACGAGACACTGAGCGGTCCTGTGCATCTTGACAAGTGTTCCTGTGGATGAGCCCATTGGAGCCACGGTGTCAATACATGTGTTTGAAGTCCTCCCTCTGTTGAGCTGCTCCCCTAATTGACTGGGGAGTCCTAGTGGTACCGTGGTTAGGCATTGGATTGTAGTCTACAGGTAGGCAGTTTGAAACCACCAGTATCTCTGAGAGAGAAAGACAGTACTTTCTACTGCTGTAAACAGTTACAGCCTCAGAAACTCACAGGGGAAGTTCTCTCCCGGCCTAGAGGGTCACCCTGAGTCAGTATTGACTCGATGGCAGTGAATTTGGTTTTTGAGTTCCTACGTTACCAAGTGTGATGTCTTTAGCCTGGGCCTGAACTCTTCATAACATGCCCCATGTACCTGAGATAGATTCTCACCATCCTTGCTTCTAAGGAGCATTCTTGCAGCACTTCTACCAAGACGGGTTTGTTTGTCTTCTGATAGACCCTGTTACTTTCAGTATCATTCCTTAGAACCATAATTTAATTCTTCTCCAGTCTTCCTTATTGAATGAATTCTGTCATGTTTGAAATGTCAGATCATCCAGAAAAAAAAAAAAGCCTCCTAGGAAGGAAGTGAAGATGGTCTTGCATCATGCAAGATCATGGACAGGAACCCAGTTGAGGTTTCTAAATGGAAATTGGTACCAAGCATCCCTGAGATGAGTTGGGATAATTAGAATCTCGATGATGCTGTAGTCAGACTGAGGACACCTTGAATTTTCTGTTATGGTGCCAAGAGTATCGGATAGTGGAGAGGAGGACCATCCATTTTTTAAGTAATACTTTCTGTCATATATGTTTTTAACAACTATAAAGGACCAAGTTACAGTGCATAAAATCTATACCCCCTTGGCCAGATATATGCCCATAATCAATACCCTTCAACCTGGATCTCATTAATTTGCTACATCAAGAATTTACGCACTGCCACCAAGTAGATTCTGACTCATAGTAAGCCTATAGATCATGGTAGAACTGCCCTTGTACATCTCTGATATTATAATTCTTCAGAAATACAAAGCTTAGTCTTTCTCCTGCAGTGATTGGTGGTTTTGAACTACTAACCTTGTGTTCAGCAGTCCAGTGCATGACCACTATGAAACCACGGTTCCATAATTTGCTAAATGAATTTAAATAAAAGACTTTGAATTTCCAATCTTGCATTCCTCAAAAAGAGGTTCTATCTTTTGTGATTATAGAGACAGGTTGTCTAGCCTAGAATAACAGGTCCAGAAGGTGAGTGTGCAATCAGAAAGATGTGAGACATTAGATATCCTTGGCACCTAATTTTAACTGTTAAATAATAATGCTACTGAATAAATTTATCATGTTTGCATTGCATTTTCTTTGCTAGCTAACAAAAACAATTAATTCCATGTATTTCCAAAACATGTATAATCGAACACACAGTGATTGAACTGGGGGAGTGAGAGCCTCCTTGTTCACCCAGTTGAAGCCATTTTTGGGTTAATAATTACTGTTATGTGCTAGACCATGGGGGGGGGACACTTTTGAGATAGCAGAGCTAATCCAGCCCCTCACAACAATTTAAAAATTATTAGAGACATAAATCTACTTTTCAAAAAAATGAAATCACTGTCATCTGAATAATATCCTTTAAAAATGTTCAATTTTACTTAAAAGCCACATGTTCATACCAAAAGGCTCAAATATGGCCACCAAGCCACAATTTGCCTACATCTGTGCTAGACCCTCACAAACCTGATTAACTGCCCAAAGCAGTTGACAGTGGAGAAAGGGAGACAAGGAGCTACTGAGCTAAGGTTTGGAGACATCTAGACCAAGAGCTAAAGAATTTCATACGAGGACCATGGGTAAAGATTGGTTAGTTTTAGGACACAAATGCACCAACATTAGTAGAGACGATGCCATTTGATCTGTTTTACAGGCATTGAAGTCATCCATTATTTCCTTGTAATGAATCAGCTTAGGTTTGGGGATCTTCTGTTAACATTTTTGGTAACAATCACTTCTAAAAAAATTAGGGACTAAAATGTCTTTTCAATACCTGTTAAGATGAAAGAGTTAGTGAAAATCTCATTAAGCAACTTAATTCTCACAAGAGAATGGTAAGAGTGGAACACTTCAAATGAAGTGTGAAGTGTGATTGTACAAAGGCAAGGGGAATGGGGAGACAACTATGCAATTGGAATAATATGCCTATTCCGAGGGAGTCATCTAGTTATGACGGAGCTGGTTAAATAAGATGGCCTGTTCCAAGTTCAAGGATGCTGAGAAATGCAAACCACTTTCACTTCCAACAGCTGCTTACATCAGCACAATGTCATATCTGTTGCAAGGAGGTTCGTTACTCTTGAAGGCGCCGGCCAAGGAAGACTGCATACAGCCTTCTTTAGAGAACGCCAAATGTTTTTGCATCATATTCTGAATTCCAGAGGGAAGATACTATTCAGAGACTCTGTGTTAACCTGGGTACTTTAGAGAAACCAATCTACAGAAACTCATGTACAAGAAAGAATTTTACATAAAGGTTAATTACACGTCAAGAAAACATCCCAACCCAGTGCTGCCCAAGCCCACAAGTCAACATTAACCTATCAACCCATATGTCTGACACCAATCCACAAGGTCCTCCTCCATCTCACAAAACACATGCAATGATGCCGACTGCAGGAGGAAAGTCAAATAAGTGAACATGTAAGTATCTCAGTGCTTGCAGGGGCCTCTACGTGGCTGCTCCAGCACCCAGGGCCACATTGGGGTAGGTACATGTGGCTACTCCTCGGGAATGTCTTGCAGGAAGTGAGCCTTGCCAGCTGAAGCAGGAACTGGCTAAGGCAGCTGCAACCTGGTCCGACCATCAAAAAGCAAGAAACCCGAGAACTAGAAAGGCGAGGCTCATCAAACCATTTATCATTCTGCCTTTCAATTAACCCATCATGTGTTTATCGGCCAGGTTGGCACAATAAACTTTAACTATTTCAATCCATCCCTTGCCAACTTGGTAGCTGTACATAACCCTTTAGTCTCACAATTGCAATTAAGTAACACCTACACCTTAATCCTACAATCCTGTGAATGTTTCCCCACCTATGAAAGGTTGTAAACCAACTACTTCATGCCTTTATCCCCTAATTTTAGGGATCCAATTTATATACTTCCCACTTACATCAAGACAATCATATTTTTTGACATGAAGAGTCTTCATTCCAGATGGAAACTTGCAAAGTCCGCATCCATAAGCAAAGTCAAATCCGAACAGGCCATCCATAAAGTCAGCAACAATATGCATCAGTTCACAGGCTCAAAAATCTCTTAATCTGGTTGAGTTCTGGTCAACTCAATGTGGGCTGCTTCACTCAGCCTCCACAGGGTGCCCATTGGTGGCTGTGCCTTTAGACCATGGGCTCTTACCAATATTCAACAAGCCTAGCCCTCTCAGGCTAGGTCACGAACTGTAGACCAGTCAACCCTTTCTTGTCTTCTCCTCTTTTTCCTGTAAACCAAGTCCACAGGTGTCAGTAGCTAAACTCAACCTGTCTTTTAATTGCTACATTTCTCCCGCTTCCACTCAACAAGTAGATTCAGGTGGTCACCTAGCAAACATCTCACCTGCCCACAGGCTCCCTTTAATGTTCAGTCCCAGAGAGGAGATTTCTTCATGGTTCTAGATTTTTTCCAGCTTCTGAAAAAGACCATTGGTTCCTGAGTACTCCAAAGCATTGGGTGGGGTATATCTTTTCAAAACTTTCTTTGCAGGCATGGCCTAAACCCATCTAAGGATCAAATTTTAATGGCTTCAAACCATTACAACCTTTCTATTTTCATATTTCCCATATTTTCCCAGAACACAACCGAGTAAAAGATGGCTTTATCTGACCTCTGGCTATACAAAGAAGAAAAACTACCATTAGGGAGATGTCAGACAAACATCTACTCTCCATCTTGTGATTTGTTTCTCCAGTACTCCACTCCTGGTACCATAATGCGTTAGTTTGGGTATTTTAGAGAAAAAAATCCACAGAAACTCATATGTATAAGAAATAGTTTTATATAAAGTGTAAGTGCACATCAAGAAAACATCCCAATCCAGTGCTGCCCAAGACCACAAGTCCAACATTAACTCATGTCTGACACCAATTCAAAAAGTCCTCCTCCATCTCACAAAATACACACAATGTGAAGGTAAACAAGCAGCCATCTAGCTCAGAAGCAACAAAATCCACATGGAAGAAGCACACCAGCCTGTGTGATCACAAGGTGTCGAAGGGATCAGGTATAAGGCATCAGAACAAAACAAATCTTACCATAGTGAATGAAGGGGGAAGTGCAGAGTGGAGACCCAAAGCCCATTTGTCAGCCACTGGAGATCCCCTTGAGGAGGGGTCTAGGGGAAGAGATGAGTCAGTCAGGGTGTGATGTAGTACGGATGAGGAATACAGCCTTCCTCTAGTTCCTAATACTTCCGCCTCCCCCCGACCCACACTATCATGATCCGAATTCTACTTTGCAAGTCTGGATAGAGCAGAGGATGTACACTGGTGCAGATAGGAGCTGGAGGCAAAGGGAATCCAGGGCAGATGATACCTTCAGGACTAGGGGTGTGAATGGCGATACTGGGAGGGTAGAGGGGGAGTAGGTTTGAAAGAGGGAACTGATTACAAGGAGCTACATGTGACCTCCTCCCTGGGGGATGGACAACAGAAAAGGGGGAGAAGGGAGACATTGGACAGGGAAAGATATGACAAAATAATAATTTATAAATTATCAAGGGATCATGAGGGGGGCAGGCAGTGGGCAGGGAGGGGGAAAAAAAGAGGACCTGATGGAAAGGGCTTAAGTGGAGAGCAAATGCTTTGAAAATGGTGAGGGCAATGAATGTACAAATGTGCTTTACACAATTGATGTATGTATAGATTGTGATAAGAGTTGTATGAGCCCTTAGTAAAACATTAAACACACACACACACACACACACACACACGCAATGATGCCAAACTGCAGGAGGAAAGCCGAATCATTGAGTGTGTAAGCATCTCAGTGCTGGCAGGGGTCTCCACATGGCTACTCCAGCTCCCATAGCTGCACTGGGGTATGTCCTTGTGGCTTTTACTCAGCGATGTCTTGCAGGAAGTGAGACTTGCCAGCTGAAGCAGGGAACTGGCTAAGACAACTGCACCCTGGCCCAACTGTCACAAAGCAAGAGACCTGAGAACTAGAAAGGCAAGGCTCACTGATCCATTTATCTCTCTGCCCTTCAATTAACCCCACATGTGTTTATCGGCAAGGTTGGCACAATAAACTTTAACTATCACAGACTCAATCAAATAATTCTGTGTAATTCATTAATTTGATGCTTGCCATAAAAACCCGGACAATGGTTTCCTATTTGCCTTCATCTTATTAGCCATTAAATCAGGTACTAATTATAGATCTTGCATTTCATTCACAAGAAAGTTAGTGGTTAATTTAAATTTCACCTCTGTGACTTAAAAAAAATACAAAATTAAATGTAAGTAAGTTATCTCTAACAGTTCAGAAGAAACTAAGGAATGTGTTTAATCTATGAGAATTTTAAGAAGAATGAGGTAGGTTTCAGGAACAAAGATTTTATTACATGAGGACACATTTCTAAAAGAATTATAAGTAAAGAAAGAAATAACAAAGTGGCTTAAAAGAAAGAAAGATTTTAGGGAGCAGAGGTTTAAATCTCCTCTCCTGCAAATGGTTACAGATGACTGTTCTCTGTGCTTGAATGTAATCTGTGCATATATCTGGCATTGTTGGGTTTTAAATCTTACTCTCAAATCAAAACGTCACAGGCAAAAAAGGAAGTGAATATATGAAGACTTGTTTCTACTTCAGGAGAAAGACTTGTAGTCTCAGAAACCCACAGGGACAGTTCTCCCCTGTTCTCAAGGGCCAGTGAGCCTGAATTGACACAATGGCATTGAGTTTGAGTTTGTTATTGCCTACCTGACAGACTTGTAAGCGATGCTTCTTCACTAGGGTGAATGTTTAACATTGTAGAGCTGATCTGGCCTACTCTTTAATTTGGAAATGAACAAATGATGCCTCAAAGTGGTAAATTGGCTTATTTCCAAACTCAAACCCATTGCCACCAAGTCAATTTACAATTCAAAGGGATAATGTATGACTGTGATACCTTTAGGACCGCACATATAATACTTCTCCTTAAGGATTAGGTGTTTCTAAATAGTATTGTACTGTATTTCCTTGAAGTTGCAGAATCCACTCATTCAGACACTCAATGGTCATTCATTCAGTCGGCAATTATTTACGCTGTTGTAACCTCCTCAAAGGTGTCTGGGGAGGTGGCCCTGATGATGTACTTCCCAATGCCCCAGCCTGGAAAATCCAATGGAGCAGTTCTCCTCCGCATAAATGAGTCAGAATCAGCTTAACAGCAACTAAAAGCAACACTGTACTGAACACTCTCTTAGATGTCTTAAAATAATTAGAAGTAGTTCTCTCAATGTCTGCCATCAGTATTTGCTGTTTTCGGGCTTATTATCAGATGCCAGTCTACTCATGAGTTGGAACGATAAATCAACAAATGTCTATAAATATCTTATATGATGCCGAAGACACTGAAGATATTCTAAAGATGCTATTTCTCACTTGACACATTATTTCATCAAAGCTATGTAGCATTCTAAATATTGAGCTGCTAAATTCAAGGTTAGCAGTTCAAACCTCACCAGCAACTTCTCCGGAGGAAGGTGAGGCTATCTACTCCTGTTAAAGATTTACAGCCTCAAAACCGTATAAAGGGTTGCTATGTGTCAGAATGACACTGTGGCAGTGACTTTAATGCAATATTTTAATAGTGACATAAATTAGGCGAATGCACATATATGCACAAGGGTTAGTCAAAAGTATTGCTATAAACCACAGAAATTTCATTTACCTCAAATGTCTTTCTATCAAAATGAAAGCCTATCATTTTGCTACACACACCACCTAAACCTAAGCGCTTCTAAAAATGATGTTTCCATCGCTCTAAACCTTCCCCAGAGTATTCTGTACCTTTAAATTCAGACCATGCTAAAATAGCAGGACTCAAATCCTGTTCGCTTTCAATGTTCTTTGAGTTTGGGGACTAAATAACCATGAAGAAGCAAGGACAGGGATATAGAATGGATTCAGTAGAGTTTTTCAACAAAATTCTTCAGGGACAGCACTTAATATCCTTGAAGAATGAGCAGGCATTCTCATGATGAGAAAAACATTACTTGGTGAACTTTCTTGGTCTTTTTCTCACAAATGTAGTTAAAATATATTCTTCATAAAAATACATGTACATAGGCCAATACCTCTGTTTTATGATTTAATGTATTTACATATGTACACACCTATGTTAATACCTCTTTCCACAGCTTTGCTTCCTAGATCATTCCTTTGTTTCTTTTTACCTTCTTCTTGCCCCATCATCACCCTCGCCCTACTTCCAGCTTTTAGGAATTCCTCTCAGCTAGATTGCTGTTGCCCCAACACCCCCAGGATCTCTACATCTTCATTGTTGTTGACTTTAAGTCCCTAGTTGTTCCCTTGTCTATAGCATTGTTTGCTCACTGATCCCTTTCCCGGCCTCCTTGTCCCTGCAAGTCCCTCCAGAAGCTTCAGTTCCATTGCTGTCTCCTCCAGCTTGCTTCCAATACCTATCTTATATAAATAGGCTAACCAACAATAACTTAGACAAAACCAAAAATAAACAAAATATTGAAAAGAAGAAAAAACATACATAATTCAATCTGTCCATTGACCTTTATGACTATTTTCCCCCTCTTCCTGGGGGAATTCCTGGACCTGAAAATAGCCTGAAGTCTATTTTGGGGTGCTCCTAGGGTACCTTGTGGCTTTGCTTTTCTCCTGTTGCTGATCTGCTATGTTCTCTCTTTGGTTTGCCCACTGTGGGAGTGCAGACCGAACTAACTCCCCATAGTGTGTCCCCAGGATGGTCCTCTGTCTAAGTGTGCTCCAGTAAGGGGACAACATGTCTTGAGCTTTTGTTGGCTCTACAGTCCTCTCTGTGTCTTAGCAGCTCTGTGCAGGACGTTGTCCTCCGGGCTTGGTGTGCCAATATATGGGGTCTAGACCCTTTCTCATTTTCCTTATTGGTTTGCTTCTGTATGGGCATGATATGCTGGCCTCTCTCCCCAACCTGTGGGTTTAGTGTTGTTCTCTGTCACACATCCTTCTAGGGAGGTGGACAGTTGGCTCTGATTGGAACCAGCCTTATAACCAGAGGTATTGGCCTATGTACATATATTTATATGGCAATACACTGAGGTAGTGAATGGACTTCAGACCTCTGATTATCCCCTCCCTCAATGCAAGAATACTTTGTTTTAACAAACTGGCATTCTGTGATGCTGAACTTCCTAGCGCAATCATTGAAGACCAAATGGGTTCATAAAAAAATGTGGTGAAGAAAGCAGATGGTGCCTGGCTATTAAAATATATAGCATCTGTGGTCTTAAAGGCTTGATGTTAAACAAGTGGCCATCAAGCTGAGAAGCAACAAGTCCACATTGAAGAAGCACAGCAGCCTGTGTGATCATGAGGTGTTGACGGAACTGGGTAACAGGCATCAGAAGACCGATAACAAACAAACAAACAAAACATATTGTTGAGAATGAGGGGTTGGAGCAGAGATCCAAAGTCCATTTGTAGACAATGGTAAATCCCTTCACAGAGGGGTCACAGGGAAGGGATGAGTCAATAAGGGCACACTAAAGCAACCATGAAACACACAGTAGTCCTCTGATTCCTTGAGACTTCCTCAGCCCAATGTCATGACCTCAGTGCTGTCTTTCACTAAGGGCTAGAAGGGTAGGGGGAAGGTAGGGAGAAGAGGGGAGACAGAGGGAACTGATCACAATGAATGACCCATAACCCACACACCCTCCCTCCAGGGGGAGGAACAACAGAAACCATGGAGGAAGGGAGACAGCGGTCGGTGTAAGATATAGAAATAATAATAACTAAAAATCATGAGGGTGTTGGGGGAGGGAGGGAAAAAAGGGAAGTTGATACCAAGGGCTCAATAGCAAGTAAATGTCTAGAAAAGAATAATGGCAACATCTGTACAAATATGCCTGATACAATTGATGTATGGATTACTATGAATTGTAAGAGCTCCTAATAAAATGATCTTTATATATATATATAATTTGTTGTCATTCTGTTTCCTTTGAGAAAAATCTATCTATATTATCCACTTGGAATCCTGAAAGACAATCCCTGATAACCGTTGAGCTGGGCACTATGCTTTGAAATTAGCTGGCCCAGAAGATCCCACTGGACACTACAGGTTTGATCAGAACCCTTTTTGAAGGCACCCTGATGAGACCAAAGCAGGTATACCACTTGTTTGTAGTCATTCACTGGTTGAAGAGACATGTCAAATGCATATATAAAATAAAACCCTAACAGTGATAATTTATGGCTTATCATGAGCCCTTGATAATTTATAAATTATTATTTTGTCATATCTTGCCCTGTCCAAAATCTCCCTTCTACCCCTTTTCTGTTGTCCGTCCCCCAGGGAGGAGGTCACATGTAGATCCTTGTAATTGGTTCCCTCTTTCCAACCCACTCTCTCCACCCTCCCAGTATCACCTCTCACACCCCTGGTTCTGAAAGTATCATCCACCCTGGATTCCCTGTGCCTCTAGATCCTATCTGCACCAGTGTACATCCTCTGGTCTAGCCAGACTTGCAAGGTAGAATTCGTATCATGATAGTTGGGCAGAGGGGGGGGGGGGAGGAAGCATTTAGGATATAGAGGAAAGCTATATTCTTCATTGGTGATACATTGCACACTGACTGACATATCTCCTCACATAGAACCCTCTGCAAGGGGATCTCTGGTGGCCTACAAATGGACTTTGGGTCTCTACTATGCACTTCCCCTTTCATTCACTCTGGTAAGATTATTTTTTGGTTCTGATGATACCTTATACCTGATCCCTTCGACACTGCGTGATCTCACAGGCTGGTGTGCTTCTTCCATGTGGACTTTGTTGATTCTGAGCTAGATGGCCACTTGTTTACCTTCAAGCCTTTAAGACTCCAGAAAATATATCTTTTGATAGCCTGGCACCATCAGCTTTCTTTGCCACATTTGCTTCTGTACCCGTTTGTCCTCAGCGATCATATCATGGAGGTGTGCACCCAATGATATGAACTTTTTCTTTGATGCCTGATAACTGATCCCTTCAGTACCTCGTGATCACACAGGCTGGGGTGTTCTTCCATGAGGGCTTTGTTGCTTCTGAGCTAGATGGCCACTTTTTTATCATCAAGCCTTTAAGACCCCAGATGCTATCTCTTTTGATAGCCGGTAATCATCAGCTTTCTTCACCACATTTGCTTATTCACCCGCTTTCTCTTCAGCGGTTGTGTCGGGAGGGTGAGCATCATAGAATGCCAATTTAATAGAAGAAAATATTCTTGCATTTATGGAGTACTTTAGTGGAGGCCCCCTGTCCTTCTGCCACCTTAATACTAAACCTATAAATATAGGCACATAGATCTACTTACCCATCCGTATATATTTGCATATATACATGTCTTTGTCTAGACCTCTATAAATGCCCTTTGCCTACAAGCCAGTTTTTTCTGTTTTACCAACTCTACTGT
Source organism: Tenrec ecaudatus (assembly GCF_050624435.1). Classification (NCBI taxonomy): domain Eukaryota; kingdom Metazoa; phylum Chordata; class Mammalia; order Afrosoricida; family Tenrecidae; genus Tenrec; species Tenrec ecaudatus. The sequence continues at coordinate 276,674,262 of NC_134531.1, forward strand.
CATGCAAGAATAATGTTTACTTATTTGAACAACTTAAATAGTTGTAGTAACATTTAAATACAGTAATTCTGCAGACCACACACAGAAATGTGCTTCCACACATTACTTAGTGTCCTGAACTTCGATCAAGTCCTCACAGATGTTTGAAAAAGACATGGTAACTCACCGAAGTTCCTCGTTGGTGCTCACTTCTGGTATCCACCTAGGAAAGAGGGTGGCGTGGTTCTTCAAAATTTGTAAATTGGACGAACTCACAGTTGGCCAAGTGCCATCAAACCAATGCCAATTCATCATGAGTCCTGTGTGCCAAAGTGTAACCGTGTTCCATAAGACTTTCAGTGGCTGATTTTTATTTGGAAGCAAATCATCAAGCAGTTCTTGTGAGGCACCTTTGGATAGACTCTAGCATTTATGCTCGCAGGTAAATGTATTACTATTTCCACCACGTAATGACCCCAGTAGATGGTAAAACTAGTATTTTACACCTGAATTTGTTCCTGCACAACACTACTGCGATATCTAACCTTGTAGAAAAAGAATCCATCTGATCTTTAGATCAGAGGTCTTACAGATGAGCCCTATTTGACAAGGGAACATGTGATAAGAAATTGAAGGTAGAATATAACATATACTACTATGAACTCAGAAAGCACACCCTTCTCAAAGTCACGCTGTTCCAGTTGAAGACCAATGTATAGACACCAAATTGATCATTCTCAAGGCATGTACCCTTTTGTGGATGCCTTCATCCTCTTCAACCTATGCTCGATAATTGATGGAGGCTTGCTGAATTAAAAGTGCGTGTTTAGGAACCCATGAATTTAGAAGAGAGTGGACAAAATGGAGACACACACACACCCCAGTTTTTGCTGTCATAATGTTCTGGTTCTCAGGAAAACAAACTCTGTGCACCACCCCCCTCCCCATCAGAATGTTACAAAGAAGACAAGGAATATCAGCTTGTACCAATAGGAAAAAATAGACTTTTTTCCCAACTTACCCGTGTGCAGCTTTTGTTTCAGGGTAACAATCTAATAAAACTAATGAATTCTGATTTCCCTAGGAGATGTAGGTTTGTGCATGGCATCTGTGGTGGGGCAAAATTTCTTAATATGGCTTTTCTATACAAGTCTTTGTTAAGTCCACGAAATGACTGAGTGGGGGTATGCAAATAAGGTGTAGCAATAAGAGAGGGGAATTGGTCGCTTTTTATTACTAACCTCCCTGGTTGTAAAATGAGGTATCTTTGAAACGGCACAGAGAAAGAAAGAGAACTTGAGGACCTTGAAAGGGCATGTTCAAGTTCTCTGTCTGAAGTGATGGAGGGAGCCAAGACCAGATACATAACAGTATGGCACGGAGACCTGGGAGACCAGCACTGAGACAGTGGGATATCTTTTCCTCATCTGGCCCACTAGGGACAGACAGACAGAGCAATTCACTGGAGAACTGTGTGACAGTGAAACAGGCTGGCTGGCTTCCTGGTCCATGGAGTCTAGGCCAAAGGACCATGGGGCTGAGAAACTGAAAATGAAAGAGAGAATCTTGGTTGCTGGCTGAGTGAGCAAATGACTGTAACCTGCCCTGTGATAACCGACTGCCTTCCCTAATAAACCCTATTAGTTATATTGTCTGTGAATTCTATGTGTCAATTGCACCAAATCATTGAGTCCAGCATATATGTGGCACAATAGGAATGCTTGGTGTCAGAATAGGCAAAGAAGAATGAACCTTGGGTCTCATCTGACCCCTACCTTGTGGCAATAGGGAAATCCAAGGAGGTCAGCAATGCTGACACCGTCCCCCCCTTCCCCCCCCCCCCCCGCTGCCCCGGTGCAGCATCCACAAGCGGTCCCATCACGACAGGGCAGATCAGAGCTGAGCAGATAGCATGGAGAACCCACAAAGGCCAGCAGGGACCGTGCTGGAAAACTGCATATAAACTATGCCATTTGTTTACTGGCATGCTAAAAGAGAATTCTATATATCCTGGCATACACATTTCTCTTACAGCTCTGTACACATGGAGGGTTGCAAATAGGTTACCCAGGGGAGGCTTATTTGCATTATAAAAGATTCTTTCACTTGCGAAATGATTCTCTTCTAGGTTTCTTGAAATAACCCTCATGAAAATCTTTAGCTGTGCTGTGATTTATGAAATTGTATTTATTTAAGGTTTTAAAAAGGCGAAGGATAGTTAGAATGTATTACCTTGCTGACTGCCACTTATGTCATTATCTGACTTCATCTTCACAGCCACAAATAAAATGAAAGTGAGCCAAACAAACTTTCAAGACATGATGAGAAATCTAATAGTAGTGATATTATGTTTATCCTTGGTGGAAAAGTACTGAACTGACACCTTGACCCTGACTGACTTCCCAAGTCCACTACTTCAAAAACAAAGTGAAACGCAAACCCTGTTGCCTTCCAGTTGATTCTACCTCGATATCCACCCTGTAGAACAGAGTAGCCACATCTCATCAGGTTTCTTAGGCTCTTCGAGTCTTTACAGAAACAGAGAACCACCCTGTCCTCCTGTTGATCAGCTGATCTGTTCAAACTGCCAACCTTTTGATTAGCAGCTGGGCCCTTAACCATTGAGTTTTCAATAATCCTTGGTCTACAAATCAGGCAAGAACTAAGGATTCTCTCTGAGCCTCCTTTTCTCCATCTAAAGAATGAATACAGTTGCCAAAGATCTTTAAAATCCCTTTTAGTAAAAGCAATCCATTGTTCCAGGTTTATAATATTTCCATCCAAAGTCAGTAGAAATGGAAAAAGCTTTTAAGAGAAAATTAAAATGAGAATGAGCTTTTTTTTTTTAACTTTACAGCGTATTCTTTAAAACATGATTAAAGAGATAGCCGTGGTTCTCATTAGATTCAATTAGCAATTGTGCCATAAGCCCAGGAAATAAAAAAGAGAATAAGGCATAATTAACCTTAAACTATTGATTTCATCTTTTTCTAACATAAATCTCTATTTGGGAAGGGGCTAGTTAAAACTACCAAATGATGTTCACACATGAATTGGTAGCCGAAGAATAGCTGTATATGATCGTTTAGATAGTGAGGGGGAATTAAAAAGGAAAGAAAAGTGCAGTCCTTTTAATGAAAATATGTTTTGTATGTCTGCTTACCAGTCATTTTGAAATCTGATGTCTAGAAAAGAAGTCCATGCATTAGTTTGACCCGGACTCTTCTGGACGAAGACCTAGCTGATGGGATGCCAATGTTAGTCTCATCTTCTTCCCTTAGGGTCACTGTGTCAATGTTCGTGCTAACACGGAGACAGAGCAAAACCTTCCCATTTTAAGAGTTTGAAAGCAAGTAAGAAATGCCGCTGAATGGTTAGAATATTGACCTAGGAGTCATCTACCTTGACTTCTCCATTACGAAACTATTCTTAAGATTACATGACACATTTCAATGTGTCCATTTACTCCTTTATAGCACAACACAGTTGACTCTAAGTGCTTTCGAAGGCTTCTTATGGAAGGTGCTAGGACAGAGGGCAATGGGACCCAAACAACCTCCCTTCCACCATTTTTAACTCTAGCTCACACCCACCTTAAATTTCAGCTTCTAGTGAAACTGATACAATTCAACTGCACACGTCTGCTTTGTTCTTAATGAGTGTCCATTATTCAGCATTTACTTTGTGTCGGGTACTTACTATTAATGTTAATTACATTGTTGCTTTTTATTTGAGTAACATGTATACACGAAAACAAATACTTCCCCTCATTTTATAAGAAGAAAACCAGGGCTTCAAAAGTTGAAGATCACATAATCAATTCCCAACACACTATGCTGTCTGTAATGGTTTGATCCTCAGAATCTATTTTCCCGATAACTACATTATAACTTGGTACTTCATCTGAGAATTTTGACATAAATTAGGCAGGCTTATAATACAGCATTTAGTGACATCATTACTTGTGTTCATTTGGGTGTAGATGTTTCTGTTCTGGATTGCTTTCTGTAGTAGACATCAGTCATTCACTGATGCCTAAAATAAGGGCACAGATGAAGGAGAAGTAAGATAAGGGGGTAGAGGGAGAGAAATATGTGAGGAAGAAGACAAATAATGGAAGAAGAAATTAAAGGAAGGAAACACAGTTTTCTACTACCCTGATCCCCAGAATAAGATGTGTGATTTTGCCTTATGCTTCACAGGTAGCAACTTAAGCTGTTGATTCAAACGCGATCACTGTGGGGCAAAGATAAGGTGTAAGTTCCCATTTTTACTGGGACAATCATTGGGCATTCCAGGGCATTTTACTGGGACAATCATTGGGCAATCCAGGGCATTGCTCTGGAGCATACAACTGTGCAGTTGGCTTCTTGATTTAGCCGCTCTTTGGGGGCAGAAGCTGCCACTCTAAGGGGCTATTATGTGGGCTGGTTATGCTTCTCGGAGTCATTTGTATAAACTTAGAATATTTTTGGTCAGACTTAAAAAATTGCTAAGCTCTCTGTATCCTCTGATACATTCCTTCTGCATTGAATAGTTATCATAGATTTCATTATCTTCAAATGACTCTAACTCGTTCGCTTTATTTCTAGTATGATGTATGGCTGTGTAGCAAATTACCACAACATGTAACTTTATGTGGATCAAAACCATAGGCCTGGATTAATTAGGTGCTCTGACTCATAGTCTCTCTCAGGACTGTAATCAATGTATTGGTCCAAGCTCTGAGATACCATTTAAATGTTCAACTAGAAAAGACTCCACCCCCAGAATCAATCAGTGAATACGGCAGAATGTAATTCTTTCAGAGATACTGGACTGAGAACCTCATTTCTTCCTTGACTGAAAGCTTCTCTGGTCATTACCAATGGAAATACTCCCATATGAGATCTTACTTCCTCAAAGTGTGTATACCAAGAAGATCATAGAGAGAGTCTGCAGCCAGATGTCCCAGACTTTTGTAACCTAATCACACAAGTCACTTGTGCTATATTTGCCACTGGCATCTAGACACCAGGTCATATTGTGGGCGAGGCTAACAGGGAACATAAAAGCTAACAGGGAGAGTCTGTTGAAGGCTATTTCAAAAGCTGACCTACCAGGGCTCCAAAGGGGGAAATAGAAGTAATTTTTGCTAGCCAGCCCCCTCTCCCTGCAAAAAAAAGAAAGCTTTAAAACTATTCCCGGGACATGGTAGAGCTGGTAGGGCAATTGTGGAGCATCTAGTCCGACCCCATTGCTTTAGAGGGGTGGAAACCAAGATGCGGGCACATCTTGACTTTATTCGGTTCTATTTCTAAATGGAGCCAGGACAAAACCTCATTTTTTTCTCTTAATGCTTTTACCATTGCTCCATGCATTGCTCTAAATTGAAATTTGAGAATTGCACCTGGTGGTTTAAGGTCTGATTTATAGTGAGGGAAAATTCTTCATGGGCAAATGAAGCTCCTGGTCAGTGGGGTATGTCTTCCCTTGAGTTGTTCTGCCTATAGTGGGTAATGAATGTATGCTGGTCCCTCCTCACTCTGCAACCAAGGCTTCTTAATGATCAATGACGTGTATCGTCGAAACGGCTGCCTGGGGTCACAGATGCCACCAGTGGCTATGGAACAGAGCAAAAGTAACTGGCCATAAGGGGATTAAACCCCTGACCTTGGCCTCATTAGTGCTAAGATCTGACCAACTGTTAGACACACATTGTACCATTTGTCTTAAAAACTAAGTTGGAATCTGCTATATCACTCTCTCATTAACATCTGGTAGCTGGGAACATTTTAATTGATTTCTCCAATGCTTTCATCAGTGCAGAATGTGGATGAGTGAATATAAAAAATTAAACTTGGCTTTTCAAATAAAAAGAAACAGCCCTGGAATATGAATTACTAGTTGAGTAAGTGTCACTGTGATACATTTTTTAATTTACTTTTAACTACACATGGTAGAAATCCTGGGCTGAATTGTCAGACACTGTGGTAAGTCTGGGTGTTCATGATTTGAGTTAATTTGTGAAGATTAAAATCTAAGGTTCCCTAATGCACATTAACAATAAATCCTGTTTCTTCTGTCCAGCCTGGTAAAAGTCAATGCTTTCAGGTATGTAGAGTTGATTACAAATTATTTTCAGCAGTTATTTTAAAAAGACATCCAGGCTCAAATGAGAGTTTGACTTAAAGGCATTTAATCAAGGATATTCAATTAAAGGATCACTTTGCTCTGGTGTGATGGTTTGCTGAAGGAAGGAAAATGAACATTAATATGCACTGCGCCAGGTGCTTAATGTGTATTATCACATTTGATTCTTGCTAGAAAGAGATAGATATTCTTATCCATATTCTCTTTCTCAGAAAACTTAATGCCAGAGATGTTAAAACATATTCATAAAGATACACAGTCCAAAGCCTGAGGATCAGAAATAAAACACAAATCCACTTATTTCCTCACCTGTCCTGAGGTTTGGTTTATGTCTCATGTAATCTTACCCCTATCCTCCATGATCTCTCTTCAGAAACACACTCTTATGTTCATCTTTCTTCCACTTGCACACACACACACACACACACACTGCTAGCACAGATCATCCAAGCAAAATGAAATCAGTGATAATATCAAGTTTTTATCCATTTATCACGAATTTGCCTACTGTTCCAGTTACAGGGATTTGGGTTTTCTTTACAATGAGTAACATGAAAATTGAAGGCTGTCATCCTTGATCTTCGTCAGCAAGTGCTTCCGGTCTGCCTCACTTTCAATAAGCAAGGCTATGTCATCTGCATATCACATGCTGTTAAAAATTCCTCCTCTAATCTTGATACTCTGTTCTTCTGTGTATCGTCCACTTCTTAGATAATTTACTCAGCATCCATATTGAAAAAGCACGGTGTAAAGATGCCACCTCGATACAGATCTTTCCTGAATTTAAACGGAGTGCCATCCTTTTGCTTCACCTGCTCTGTCTTGAAAAGCAAGTTTTAGAGTCTCTTCTGACACCCCCTTGGATCTTTTCCCCCATCTTAGTAAATAAACTTGTGCTTTCTTAATATATAACGTTCTTGGTGTCCTTCAGCTTGTCAGGTCTTCTGTCATTAGTGTTCAATGTGTAAAATGTCTTTTTGAGCTAGTCTGGAATTTCAGGGACATATACTCAAAGATTGTATTTCGGTTCCTATAGACTTGTTTTAATTTTATTCAACTTCATCCTGAACTTACATGTGAGCAACTGATAGGCTCTTCCATAGTTAACCTTAGTCTTATTTAGGCTGCTCCGATTGAGCTTCTCCATCGTCTCTTTCCATATGTAGTCAATTTAATTACTCTATATTATATGATTTCTTGTGTGGGCCAGGTGTACAGTTACCATTTACAATGTTGACAAAGTATTTTATTCCATAATTCTATCTCTAGCTTCAATCCATCACAAGGTCATATTTTCTGACTACTCTTGCTTTATTATTTTCAGTTTGTTTTGTTTCCAGTGAACAGTAATCATTAAAGAATGTTGATTGTCCGATCAATTTCAGACTGAAGAAGTTGGTAGCATTCTTTAATTTCTTCATCACCAGCTTTCATACTTGGTGCAAAATTTGAATAGTTTTATTAACTGGATTTCCTAGTGTTTTAACCAATTAGATTTCCTTGTACGGATATTATTCCATAGCGAACAGCATTGTACTTCAAAGTCGCTTTTAAATGGTATTTTTGAGGATGGATGTGCTATCATTCCTGTGGAATCTTCCCTTTCTGGCAGAATAACCCAGCTGTGATTGTTGATAGGTGTCACCGAGTCGGTTCCAACCATAGCCCCCGATGCCCCAAAGAACGAAACACTGCCTGGTCCCATGTTAGCCGCAAAAGGTGAGCCCTCTGCTGGGGTACATGTTTCCTACCAGAATATCAATCCATCTCCTTGAAGGCCTTCGTGCCCCTGCACTTTACCAAAGGTGAAGTCCCTCTCCAGAGACTGTTCTCTCCTGGCATGGGCAAAGTATGCAAGATTGAGTCTCACCATCCTTGACTCTAAGGAAAACTCTGGCCTTACTTCTTCTAAAACAAATTGATTTGTCCTTCAGCTGTGTACGGTACTTTTGATATTCTTCTCCATCACCAAAATTCAAATGTATTGATTCTTCTTTGGTCTACTTTATTCAACGTCTAATTTTCACATGCTTATGTGGCAATTGACAATATCCTGGCTTGGGTCAGGAGAACCTTAGTCCTCAAAAGAACATAGGTGCTTTTCAACCTTCTACAGAGTTCTTACGCAATAGGTGTGCACAGTGAAACTTGTCTTTGGCCCTCTTCATGACTGCTTTCAGGAACGTTGATTATAGACCCAAGCAAGACAAAATCCTTGACCTCAACCTTTTCTCCATTTGTCATGTTACCTATTGATCCAGTTATGAGGATATAAGTCTTCTCTACATTGAGTTCAAATCTTTAAAAGAGCATCTAGTCTTATTTTTTCCTTCTGATAATAAGCCATATCAGTGTCCAATTAGTGCCACTAGCAGTCAGCACTGGCAGTCAATATCGGCTCACTAATGATATCAATTTTAATGCATTCCATTTCATTTTTGATGATTTACAATTTTCCTATATCCGTACTTAGTGCACCTCACATTCTGATTATAAATGGATTCTTTCATCTATTTCTTCAAATTTTCAGTACATTTTCACCAGCCAGATCTCACTCCATCTGAATCATTATGATTGACTCTGCGTTGGGAAGGCAGCTCTTCCCTCATCATATTTGAGTACCTTCTCAACTGAGGTGCTCATTTTTCATTATTATACCTGCCAATAGTCCACTGCAATTCATAGGGTTTTCAGGAGCTAATCCCTCTGAAGTGAAGAGCCTATTCTTTCTCTGAAGTCTGTTCTTAGGATGGAAGCTCATCTGAACTCTGTTCACCTTCTATGGCACTATTATTTAAAATATCAGGAGCATGGCTCCAGGATCCCCATAACCCACATGCTGCCACCGTCTGACAAATTCACGGACCAGGGAAAATTGGAGCAGAGAGCCTCATCTTCTTCCCAAGGAGTGGTTGATGAATTTGAAATGATAAGTGAGGTTATCAGTCCAACACATGATTTATATGACTAGTTCTAAACCAAAACTCACTGCCATGGATCTGATTATGACTCCTTGAAATCATATAGGGCAGAGGAGAATTGAGCCTTATGGATTTCCAAGACTGTAACTCTTTACAAGAGAAGATACTCTCGTTTTTCTCTCAATAGTGGCTGGTGTGTTTGAACCACTGACCTCTCATTGAACAACCTGTACTTACAGATGAGAAACTGGTTGTCTGTTCCAGTCAGCCCTGAGCCTTATTTATTCTGCTGCCTGAAGTTCCTTATCTTACTCTGAATATTATCCTCGAATTTTATGCATATTACAAACCATTATCTACAAAGCAGAGCTACCATCAGCAAGCCAGCCATTTGTACCCCATCTAAGACAAATTCTAGATATGAAAATTGCTTCCTTTTAGAAGACTGACAACTGTAATAACGATTAAATGAACCTGGATGGGTAATGGATGTGATGTGTTGACAGTTAGCTGCTTTCCCAAATTCCTTCTTCGACATCAGCGGTTCTTAACCTGTGGGTCGCGGCCCCTTTGGGGGTCGAATGACCTTTTCACAGGGATCGCCTGATTCATGCCAGTAGCAAAATTGCAGTTCGGAAGTAGTAACGAAAACAATTTTGTGTTTGCGGGGTCACCATAACATGAGGAACCATATTAAAGGGTCACGGCATTAGGAAAGTTGAAAACCACTATTCTAGATGGTCTTGCTCCCTGAAGATGCTGAAAGGCTAGTAACCATCTTTCCACAAGTTTCATTGAAACTTGGATAACAGTACATTTAGCTGAACATAAATATGTTCATGACGTTTGGAAGGCTGGATAAGAGAGAAAGATACAGTCTTGCTGCTTGCACTCTTTCTGAAGTGATAAATTGTGCTTCTATTGGAAGAATAAAGTGTTGAGTCAGCAGGTGAGGTTTCCATTTGACTGGTCTGGAGCATAGGAGGTATGAGTGGCTTCCTGGGATAGCAGGAAGCCTTCCTGACAAAGGCTTTCCTTAGGCGGCTGTGAACGCCGCTGTCAGCGCCCCTGGTGGTCAAACATGGCAGTGTGGATTTGAAAGCCTTGCCTGTGTACTCTGTTTAAAGCTGTGCTTTTTGACAGAAATATAGGGTGAGGCCTATTTGCAATTTTTAAGTAGCTATGTGAAAAAGTACAAATAAATGAGTAAAATTCATAGAGGACCACCTGGCCAGCCCTACTATGAGACATGGCACCCCTCACTGACCCATGGCCCTGCAGGGGACAGCACCTGAGACACAGGGTGGGAACTGCACCCAATCTGATCCCACCACACTGAGGCAAAGCACAGGGGGAGTGTAGGGGAACAGCAAGGGAATGGAGCAGCAAGGTGTCCCCGCTCCCAACTATCATGATCTGAATTCTACCTTGCAAATCTGGCTAGACCAGAGGATGTACACTGGTATAGACAGGAACTGGAAACAAAGGCAATCCCTGGCAGATGATCCCTTCAGGAGCAGGGGTGTGAGTGGCCAGACTGGGAAGGTAGAGGGAGAGTGGGTTGGAAAGAGGGAACCGATTACATGGATCTACATGTGATCTCCTCCCTGGGGGACAGACAACAGAGTAGTGGGTGAAGGGAGACATCGGACAGGGCAAGATATGACAAAGTAATAATTTATAAATTATCAAGGGCTCATGAGGGAGGGGAGAGCGGGGAAGGAGGGGAAAAGGTGAGGACCTGATGCCAGGGGCTTAAGTGGAGAGCAAATGTTTTGAGAATGATGAGGGCAATGAATGTACAGATGTGCTTTACACAATTGATGTATGTATTGTGACAAAAGTTGTATGAGCCCCTAATATAACGATTAAAAACAAACAAAAACTAGAGGAAAGTTTTATGTTTCATCGATACTATACTGCACACTGACTGACTCATCTCTTCCTTGTGATTCTTCTGTAAAAGGATGACCAATTGTCTACAGATGGGCTTCGAGTCTCTGCTCTGTCCTCCCCTTCATTCTCATCGATATAATTTTTTGTTCTGGGTCTTCGATGCCTGATACCTGATTTCACTGATACCTCATGATCACACAGACTGGTTTGCTTCTTCCATGTGGGCTTTGTTGCTTCTCAGCTAAATGACCACTTGTTTATCTTCAAGCCTTTAAGACTTCAGGCACTGTATCTTTTGATAGCTGGGGACCATCAGCTTTGTTCACCACATTTGTTTATGCACCCCTTTTTGTCTTCAGCGATAATGTTGGGAAGGTGAGCATTTTAGAATTCCGGGCTATTAGAACAAAGTGTTTTTGCGTTGAGGGAGTACTTTGATAGAGGCCCAGTGTCCATCTGCTACCTTAATACTTAACATATAAGTATGGAAACATGAGCATTTATAATGGTTCTTTAAACCTCTACCTTACACAGACCTGAATCCGTCCTGTTAGCATCACGTAAGTTGTGGCTGTTTTCTGTAATCAAGTTCCATCAGAGGGCCTACAAAGAGGATTATTCTCCTCATTCTAGAGAGGAGAAGTGCCACAAGCAGACTGAATAACAGCTTGACCAACCCCAAAGCTCATTGTTATATGCTCTGTCTATTATTAATAAAATGTTCCTTAGTTTGATTGATAAATTCTACGTCAGACACACTTGTAAACTGAAGAGCTGTGTTGAAAAATATATGCTGTCTGGGGAAGTGGAAGACAACCATGCCATGACTGTTGAACTGTTGGTAGGCAGACAAACATGGTCCTGCTACATCAACGGCTCGTGTGCTGTGTTAACATATGTATTATTCTGGCAAAACTATGACAGGCATTCTCAGTGATTGTTCATGTAAATTTCCCCTGACAATTAACCCTAATTATTTGTTTAAGTAGTGTCCAGCCATGAAAGGATTTATTCTGAAATGAATAATTCAATTACTGTGATATAGAGTTAGCCTCCAGTGACATCAAATCCCTCTCTCAACAGAGCTTTAAAAAATTAGTACCAGGTGCTAATCAAAGACAATATTTATGGAACATAATTATGCCCCAGAGAGATTATCGATAAGACTCTCTCCCACACATTTAAAAGGAGGTTTTGAAAGGGAGCCAAGGCATATTAAGCAACAACATCGACAACCTAGAACCAGGAATGGGTTTTGGGATTGCACTAAATCCTAGCTCCAACTTAAGAACAATTAGCTTTTAGATCATGGCCAAGTTTGATACTCGCCCTCAGGAAGGGAACACAGAAGATATGGGTGCTATAGTAAAATGCATTGAAAAACTTAGATAGTTCCCATCTATCAAATCAAATAGCACCTGGAGTCTTAAAGGCTGATGCCCAAACAAGCAGCATTTGAATGAGCTGTCAACTAAGTCCTCATGGAAGAAGCACACCATCATCAATAACTGTAGGGTTGTAAATCATATCGTCTGAAGTTGAAGAAGGAAATAGGATCAGAGGCTAAATTGTGAGAATCTGTTTTACAGAAGGCTATGAGTGACAGAGGGAGCCAAAGATAGATTTGTGGGAACTACATAGGAAATAAGCTTCCAGTGATGTCCCTTTATCCATAATTGAGGGGTGGGAGGACAGTCATTACTAAACAGAATGAATTGGAGAGATGAGTATAGATCAAAGCAGTAAACTTGACTTGCAAGGATAAACGCTTGTCAGTCCCCACCCCCCTCCAGGCATGCTGAATCTGATCTGATTTCCAATATTTTCTGTATTTTTGTGGTTTTGTTTATTTGGTCATATTAGGGTTTATCTCGGATGTTTATGTCATTGGGGGGGGTCACCCTTTTGAATTTGTGTTGTTTTTTTCTGTCTATGAAACCCAGGATTGCTGAACCTATAGGTACAGCAAGTAGAATAATTGTTTGGGGGCTGGAAGTGGGGTGAGGGGGACCGTTGTGGTGGTGGAGGGACTGGGTAAAGGAAGACGATACTGAGGAGTCCCAGAGCGAAAAGAATGTTTGGAAACTGGTTGTTAGCAATTGTACGGCAGTGCTTGTTGTGATTGCACTAGGGAATGATATGATATATGTAGTGTAAAATAATTGCTAAGTGCTAAGATGGAGCTCAGTGAAAGGAGGAAAACTTGTGACCAGAACACAAGGCAGTCCAATGGGATGTCCCGGCTCTTACAGGTTTCACGGTAAATACAAACATTACAGCCAATGCACACATTTAAGTTCTTTCATGAAAAGGTTCAAATTTATTATCCTTTCTGGTTTAAATTGTAAGATGATGTATAAAGTTGACAATTACTGGTTTGCATAACAGATAAAGTTTGAGCAGTCAATGGCACCTTTGCTGAGGTACCTGTATGTTATGTGCTCACAATTTTTCTAATCCTGGATATTCACTAATGTTAGAAATAATAAACAGGCACCAAAATAAACATCAAGTTAAGAGACTGGTGTCTGCATTGGAAAGAATCCACTAACCGAGTAGCAATACCTTGTTTAGGCTTGTATTTTGATTGCATAATAGTTCACTCTATAAATCTTTTTTTGCCTTTAAAATTTTTCAGGTTGTAGTATACTCACACTATGAATTTGTAATGCATTACAAGTGGATCGCTTATTATTCCTTTATAAATGCTCTAATACAGCACCTTAAACTATCGATTTCTCTGTTTATAAGCCCTCCTGGAAATGCAATTAAGATACCAGTTGAGTATTTACAATCACCACATGTAGAACCCTAAATTAGACTTATTCTCACATACCATCTCTCCAACCCTTCACTGCATCGTCTGTCCACACGGGGTGTTTTCCTTGAGACTCAGAGTAGGCTTGGTTGATCTATGTAACACCTCACAGTGCTTGAAGCTGGTTTTCATGTGGTACAACTAATAAATATGAGGGGGACCCCCCAAACTGATATTTTTTCAAAGCTATGTATTTTTTTATAAAACAAACTTACCACCTTCAAAGTCCTCTCCATTACACTTAATACTTTTGTCAGATCTATAAATCCATTCTTGGAAACACCTTTCAAACTCGTGTTTGGATGGCTGACAGCACTTCCATTGCTTTTTTCCTTCTTCTTTACCTCTTCTATGTCATCAAATCATTGTGCTTTTATGTCTGTCTTCATTCCCCAAAACAAACAGAAGTCACATGGATGGAGCAAGATCAGGTGAGTAAGGTGTGTGGGGCAAGAGAGGCATGCTGTTTTTTGCCCAACACTGGTGCACTGAGAGGGCTGCGTAAGCAGTTGCCTTGCTGTGGTGGCAAAACCAGTCCCCCATCTGCCCTAAATCAGGTCTTTTGTTGTCACACACTGTTACGCAATCTTTTCAAAACCTCTAAAGAGAAACCTTGATTACAGCTAATCACAATAAGTACAAGAAGGAAAAACATATTCTGAAACAGATTGTGGTGATGATTACACAACTTGTCTTGATGTGATGGAACTGTTGAATTGTAAGTTGTGTGAATTATATGCCAATACAACTGTTGAAGGGATAAAAAGATTGACTTTATCTTATCATAGTCATTTCCATTAGAAATGTAATAAATATTAATGATATAATTGGTGTAATTTAACAATTGAATGGTGGGAGGTAGAATAAATAACCAAACTTCCCGACATCTCAAAATGTACTAGAAACAGTTGCCATTGAGACAACCCTTCCTCATGGTGACTGAATGGATGTTGGAGCAGAACTTCGGTCCATGCAGTTTTTAATGTTTTCTCTTTCAGAAAGAGATGAGCAGCTCTTTCTTCTGGGGTAGTTCTGGGTGAATTTGCATCTCCAACCTTTGTTCAGTAGTTGAGCTTGTTACCATTTGCACTACCCCCCAGGGACTCCATACGTGTATATAAATATTTTATTAAATATTGAATGTTAGTGAGAAGACCTTCTTCTAACAATCCAAATAGTATTTTTATTATTCTCATCTATTTTCTTATTATATGTGAAACTTAGGGGGAAATCTAGCAGGCCATTTGGCTATGAACTTATTTATTTTTTCTGCATACTTATTAGACATATATTTAAGAAAATATCTGCAGGCGCTTAAACCTGTTCATTTTTCTTTCTTTTTAATTAATGGGTGAAAATACTCATAAATATTTGCAATGTCAATTGACAGCCCCCATGCAAATGGTCTACCTCTCTCACATTAATATGAAAAAATTACTATTTTCTCCTCTTTTGCATAACTGTTAACACCAAGCTCATATGGATATTGAAAAGAGTACACAGTGGAGGACAGTGTTATCAATGCATTAAGAATATTTTATATTTAGTTTAAGACTTTTTATGCAACTCACTTCTTAGATTGCTTTCTAATTGATCTACATGTCTAGGAAGCAGGAACTATCTGTAAGCTAGAGAAACCCAGAGTGTTCAATATCTCCAAGGAGTTAAACACCTAAATATTTCTAAAAATTAAATATCTCCAACTTGATCTCTTTATTTAGAGTAAGAGAATAAGAGGGTTCAATTCCTGACTTATCCTCTTCCTAGATGGACAAATTATGTAACCGCTCCCAACATGTCCCAACCTCTCCATACTTATTGAACCTCTCTGTAAAACCTCTCCATTCATATATACATGTATCACCGCATACAGCACAATGCAAACAAAAAAGGGAGGGGGGAATGCTGAATAAATAGTAGCTAATATTATTTTTTCACCTGTTTGTAATTCATGGAAAGTGTAATATAAGATTTGGAGTTGAGATCTGAATGTGTAAGTATAAAATGTTCTTTATTTAAAATAGGTATATTACTTGTATAATATTATCCTAAACCCACTGCAATTGAATTGATTCTCATAGTGACCCAAGGACATTGCAGATCTTTTCAGGGACAGACAGCCTCATCTTTCTCTCTCAGAGTGTTTGGTGGTTTCAAACTGTTGACCTGTTTGTTAGCAGCCTTATGCCTAAGACACCACACTGCCAGCATGCCTCTGTTGCCCTAAGCCACAATGAAATAACTTTAATGAATAGGGAATTCATGTAGAGGTGGAAATCCTGGAATGGTGCAAATGGTCAAAGTGCTGGGCTATCAGTCCACCAAGAGGCAACCCAGCAGAGAGGTCTCCTAATGTACTTGCAAAGAATTAGCCATGAAATAGCTTAGGGAGAACAGTTTGCCTCTCATATATATGAGGTAAGAGTAGTTGGAGTTGACTCAATGGAAATGGTTTTGAGGGGTTTTTTTGTTTGTTTTAATCATTTTATTGAGGGCTCTTACAGCTCTTATCACAATCCATTCATATATCAATTTTGTCAAACATATTTGTACATTTGTTGCTATCATCATTTTCAAAACATTTTCTTTCTCCCTGATCCCTTGGTATCAGCTCCTCATTTTTCCTGTTTATATGAGGCAGTTATTAATCACTTAAAGGGGCAAGCTTTGATAGAAACTAGTGCTATGTTGGAGTGAACAGTTTAGATGAAAAATAAACAAACAAACATTTCTATGTTGTGGACATGCTAAATCAATAGTAGTTGTAAAAACAAAACAAAACAAAAAACCCAGCCATGGGGCAGGGCAGAGGATTTATAACACATATTGGAAGAAGTTACAAACCTTTATTTGCTTGTGTGTTTGCTTTACCTGGTAATGTATTTTCCTGTACATCACTGGTGAAGACATCTATTTAGATATTTGTTTTAGCACTTAATTGTCTAAAGGCCCTGGGATGCTGTCAAGTAAACATTGAACTGCTAAGTACAAGGTTGGTGGTTCGAACCCACCAGCTCATCAGCAGGAGAAAGAAAAGGCTATCTAATACATAAAGATACAGTCACAGAATCATCCTGGCCAAGTGTGGGAGTCAAGTTGATGACTGTGGGTTTGGTTTTGATACATCCTCACAATTGGATGAACAGACAATATCATGATCAACCAACAAAAGATTTCCATTTCCAAGGATATTATTTCAAATGATCCAGAAGCGGTGCTCATGGGAGTGGCAGTCAAGAAATCAAATGACTTGGGGAATCTGCTGCATAAAACTTCTTTAAAATGTTGAAAATCAAACTTGTTACTTTGAGGACTAAGATGCAAGAGATCCAAGACATGGTATTTTCAACCACATCATATGCGTGTGAAAGCTATGTAGTAAATGAGAAATATCGGGGAATAATTGATGACATTTGCTCAATGGTGTTGTGAAAGGACTTTGAGAGTACTCTGAGCTGCCAGAAGAACAAGCGAGTCCGTTTTGGAAGAAGTGCAGTCAGAATGCTCCTTAGAAGGGAGAAGGAGGAGATGTCATCTCATGTGCATTGGGCATGTTGTCAGAAGGGGCCAGTTCCAGGGAAAGAATGCCCTGTTGGTAAGTTAGTGGGTCAGCAAAGAGTATCAGCCAAAAAGGAAGACCTTTGACAAGATGGACTGACACGACGGCTCCACACAGCAATTGCGTGACGCTGTAGGACCAGACAGTGTTTCATTCTATTGCACATGCAGTCACTCAGAATACGAGGAAGCTCGAGGGCACTTAACAATATTCTTAAATGGGTTGTTATTTCCCTCTTGCAAGATCATCAACTAAAAACTGAATATGATCATTTGTCCATTATTAGGTGGTTTTGAGGATTAAATTTGTTAATTTATGTAATTACTTAACAGATACTCAAATGCATTGATTCATATTAATAAGCTAAAATTATCAAAGTGACAGCAATGAAGAGAAAACCAGAAACTAGAGGTGTTTCAAGAACTCTAGAACAGTACACGCATTGCTGTATTACTAGTATACTTGTCATTGAATGGGCAACTGTAAATACACAATGAGGAAGCATTCCAATAAGTCAAGGCGTCACTCACCTCGGAGTGACGGCTGTGTACTGGCCCACTCTCCCCATAGGGGCGTCCAGGAGAAGCAGATCTACCCACAGGGCTTTCTGGGCTCGCATGTTGTTCTGAAACCGGCTCATATAAGCTGTCAGTAGAGCCTTCCTACAAGGCAAGGGATGACAAAATTATGAATGTCTTTGATTCGAAGAGTCTCATGTACTATCAGGACATCTGTGGACCTCTATCTAAGTTATCCCTGGACACAGGGACTCAAGAGCTTATGGCATACCAATTTAGAGGAGTGAACAGGAGAATAAAGAGAAACACTCTTTCCCCTTAGTACAAACTCCTCAAGTTAAAGAGGGCTGCATGTGTGGGGAAGTCATGCATAAAATGAGGAGATACCTCAGGATGCTTTATGAAGACATGTGAGGCTGAATATATTCAGGATGCCAATAAACTGAATACAGTATAAAGTCACAGATTTTAGTCATGTACAGGCCTCTAATGAGTATCAAATACCTTTAAGAAATGAACTGCTGCTCTTTATCTTAAACTGTAAATCAGCAGTCTCTCTAGCAGAGCCATATTGAAAATAAAATGATATAATGTGCTCTTTGAAATAGTAAAAGTAGTTCACAAGTACAAAATAAATTGTTAACCTTAATGCTTAGGTCATTAATATTAATAAACAATAATATTAAGTTGACTTTTTTATCCTTTATTACGATGATGAATTTTAAAATGTCAATCATTTTGTGGTTAAACTTATTGTAAAATACAATTTTCACCAACTTTGTTTGGGGGAAGTAACTTTATTAACTTAATGGATTTTGTTTTGTTTTCTTTTTAGATAGAATTGGTCCTTTGCCCACCTTCTCAGCGGGTTGTCAGCTTTTCTTGTTGTGAGCTTGTAGTATACTGTAGAATTGAGTGAGTCCTTTGTCCATTATGCTATTTGCTGCATATCTTTTTTTCCGATCTGTGGGCTCCTTTTTACTCTTTTAATGAAATATTTCGATACATACAAGTGGTGTACAGTTATATTTAATAGGTTCCACTCATCTATTTTGTCTTCCGCAGAGCATGGTTACTTTGTTAACTCTAGCAGCCTGTGTTTTCCCTATACTAGGGCACGTACATTTGTCCCCATTTTCTCATTAATAATCCTGATAGTGAAGGAAGAAAAGAAATTAAAAGCAGAAAACAAAGAAAAAAAATGATCCTGATAGCTTGCAGCCCCTTGAGTCTGTTTCTGTCCATGAGGTGTGATGTAAGATAATGTAGAGACGGGCCCTCATCTTACATTATTAACAGTTTTGAGAGGGATATGATCTACAATCAGAAAAGTTATATGTAAGAAAAAGGATAGGTGCAGTTAGAACTCAGGAGTCCCCACAATCAGACACTCCAGGGCCTGGAATTTGTTGGGAGCAGGTTTAAATATTCTTCCTGTCACGAAGCCCACATCTCATGCCACGATGACGCGCAAAAGGACAGTTCACAATTTCAAGGTTTTCAAAGAAGGATGAACACATCAGCCAAGTTATTCACCGACAGGAGGAGAAGAAACAGCTGGGGACATGAAGTAACCGATAAGACTGCAGACTGCTGTCTACTGTAGCTTCATCGGGGAACAAGAGGCTGTGCCCACTCATCTCGACAGGCTAGCCATGGCTTCATCTGCTCCCATGGGTGTGCCATCAGCTTTCTCTCATGGGCCGCGAACAGCGGAAGGTAGTGGTCCTGTCCTGTTTGCCTAAAGAGTAAACAGTGTTCCCCCACAGTAAGATATGATCTTGTTTCATTCTTCTGAAAATAGATATCCAGTTTCTCCAGCACCATTTGTTGAAGACATAATCTGCTTCCCATTTGACGCTTATTGGGCCTTCGTCAAAAATGAGTTGTGTGTATGTGGATGTTCCTATTTCTGGATTTTCTGTCCTGATCCACTGGTCTGTGTATCTATCATACCAGCACCAGGCTGCCTGGACAACTGTGGCTGTAGGGTAGGTTTTGAGGACAAATAATGTAAGACCACCCACTTTGTTCTTCTTTTTAAGGAGTTACTTGCTTATCCTGGGCTTCTTCCCTCTCCATATGAAGTTGGTAATCAGTTTTTCCGTTTCTTTAAAGAATAATTCTGGAATTTGGATTGGGATTACATTAATTTTGTAGATTCGTTTAGGGAGGGTTGACATTTTCATGATGCTGAGTCTTCCAATACATGAACATGGGATATTCTCCCATTTGTATACGTCCATTTGGTTTCTTATAATAATGCTCTGTAGTTTTCTTTGTCCAGGTCTTTTGTTTTCTTTTCCTTTATGATTGATTTATTGGGGGCTCTCATAACAACCCATTCATTAATTGTATGGAGCATAATTGTACATATGTTGCCATCACTATTTTCTAAATATTTACTTTCTATCTGCGCCCTTGGTATCAGCTCCTTCTTTTGCCCTCCCTCCCCATCTCATGACCCATTGATAAAATATAAATTATTATTATTTGTATATCCTACATTGACCTCTGTCTCCCTTACCCCATGGTTTCTTTCCCCCTCTTCTCCCCAACTGCTCCCTACCCTCCTGGTATCACTAATCCCATTTCTGTTCTTGAGAGATTATCTTACCTGGATTCTTTGTGTTGTGATCTCTTATCTTTACCTGTGTACATGCTCTGGCCTAGTCCATAGTGAAAGACAGGACTGGGGTCATGATAGTGGTGGGGTGAGGAAGCCTCAAGGAACCAGAGGGACATTGTGTGTTCCATCGGTGCTATATTTTACCCTGGTTGGCTCATCCCTTCATTGTGCCCCTTCTGTGAAGGGATGTTCCATTGTCTACAGATGGGTTTTGGGGTCTCTGCTATGATCCCTCATTCTCAAGAATATGTTTGTTTGGGATCTTCTGATGCCTGTTACCCTATCCCATCGACACCTCATCATCGCATAGGCTGGTGTGTTTCTTCCATGTGGATTTGTTGCTTCTCTGCTAGATGGCTGCTTGTTTTCATGGTTAGGTTTATTGCAAGGTATTTCAGCTTTTGGGTGGCTGCTGTAAATGGTATTGTTTCCTTGACATCTTTTTCTATATGGCCATTGCTGATTGACTTTTTTCTTCTTAATCTTGTACCCTGCTATTCTACTAAAGTCCTCAATTGTTTCCAACAATCCTATTATGGACACCTTGGAGTTCTTAATACATAAAAGCATGTCATCTGCAAAAATCAAAAGTTTTACTTCTTCTTTGCCCAATTGTACTCCTTCTGTTTTTTGCCATTGTCTTATGATACAGAAAATTGTTGAGTAAAAGTGGGGATAAGGGAATCTCATCAGTTTCCCTTATTCTGTGGAAATGTTTTGAGCTTTTCTCCATTGAGTTTAATATTGGCTATTAGTTTTTCATATACAGCCACTATAGAAAGTGATATGGAAATTCCTAAAACAGATGACAATTGAAATACCATGTGACTCAGCAATATCATTACTGGCATTTAACGCAGAGAAATATGAGACAAAACATGAACAGACTTATCCTCCCTGTATTCACTACAGCACAGTTCGCAATAGCAAGAAGATAGAAATAGATCAAATTCCCATCAGTAGAAGATTGACTAAACCAAACGAACAGACAAACAAAATTCTGGGAATACTACCCATCCCTAAAATCAGCAATGAAACCATGAAACACTTCAAGACATGGAGGGATCAGGAAGACATTATGCTGAGTGAAGTTAGTCAATCACAAAAGGACAGATACTGTTTAGTCCAGTGCTATAGAAACAGGCAGCAGAACGGCACAAGCTCAGGCTTGTAGGGCATCTAATTTTCTGGCCAGGGTGGGAAGACAGCCCCTTAAATAGCCTGACAGGAACCATTGAACCAAACACCATCTTCTCTGGGTATATATTTTGAAGGTCACTTTGCCAGACAGCCTCACATCATCTGGAATTAAAGGTATAAGGATGGGGAAGGGGATGATGTCCAATGAGGGACTGCCATGCAAAACTATGAGGAGGTCGCCCTGGCTAAGAAGACAGCCTTATCAGAGGTATGAGGGATACTGGTTGGAAAATCAAGTTAGGAGAGGGGAAGGGAGCAACCATTGCTGGGATAACACAAATGCATGACCGTTGGGGTGAAGAGTAGGAGGACCCACCTCCAGTTAGGGGGAAGATTTCCTGAAATGTATTATTCCAGCACACCTGTGACTAATATACTCAGTGAATATTATGTAAATTGTCCATTACATTTACCTCGCATTACTGGTGTGAATGGCGCCCAGCCATGATTGAGTCTGTACAAGTGAATAATTCAGGTACTGTGATATTGAGGTAGTTGACATTGGCCCAATATCCTTCAGGGGCTCATCAAAGTCATTATTAACAGAAGGCTGCTATGCCCTAGGCCAGGGGGATGATCACTAAGACTCTCTACCATAAATTAACAAGATCTTTTTGAAGGGGGGTGGGGGCAAAAGCAGATAAAGAAGCAAACAACAACATAGATCCTGAAATGGATTTGGGTCTTGCACTAAATCCTAGCACCTACTTAAAAACAATTAGTTCTTACATCATGGCCCTGCTTGATAGTCACCCTCAGGAAGGGAACACAGAAGTTATGGGTGCTAAAGCAACATGTAAATAAATCAGATGGTGCCTGGGTATCAGATAAAATTGTATCTGTGTCTTAAATGCTTGTTTCCAAACAAGCACCCATCTAAGTGAGATGTCATCTAAGTCTGCATGGTAGAAGCACATCAACATTAGTGACTGAAGGATTGTAAATCATATAATCTGAAGTCAAAGGGGGAATAATATTAGAGGCTAAATTGTGAGAATCTGGTTTGCAGAAAACTATGGATGACAGGGAGCCCAACTTACATTTGTGGGATGTACATAGGAAATAAGCGTCCAATGATTTCCCTCTATCTACAATAGTGGGATGGAGGAAAGTGTTTCCTGCCCAGAGTGCATTGGAGGGATGACTGTAGGATATCAGAAGGATTATTTTGACTTGAATGGTCAAAACCTTGTCATTTGTTTCCCTGTCTGATGCACGTTAGGCCTGATCTGTTTTTCAACAGTTTCTGTACTTTTTTGGTTGTTGTTTTTATTTTTCATATTGGAGTTATCTCAGATGTGTTATGCCACCCCCATGAATTTTTGTTTATATATATATATTTCTGTTCTTCAGCATATCAAAGCCAGGATTGATGAACCTATTGGGACATCAGGTAGAATAAGGGTTTCTGTGCAGGTGGGGGCGGGTGTGTGTCTACAGTTGTTGTTAGGGGGGGGGGGGGGGCGGGGCATGAAAGGGAGCTGATAATCAAGGAGATCCAGAGGAAAGCAACATTTGAAACTGATTGTAGTAGCAATTGCACAAGACTGCTTAATGTGATTGAATAATGGAATGATATAATTTGGTTATCATTAAAGAAATAGTTTTATTTTTAATTTTCACATGATAAAATGCATCAGTTACAGGATTTATTGAGTATATTATAGGGACCAGATTTATTTGGAAAAAACATGTACATTCTAAGGAACAATTAAGAATAAGATACAGTGACAAATATGCATATTCAACAGAAAGTGTAGGTAAAGCAGAAAGTAACCGGTGATACCTTATGTTTATTAATTATAACCTTTTGTCATTTTAGAGAAAAATCTGAAATAAGTTTATGTTTGCCTTATGGGAACAAGGAATTGTTGACCATTTTCACTTTCTTCAGGAAGAGGAATCCTAGCTATTGTAATTCTTTTTTTTAAAACTTTGTGTTTTATATTTTGCCTGTGTTAACTTTTCAAAAATAAATAACTAAATACAATTTTTAAAATGAAAAAAAAATTGATCTAATCTGGCATCACTCACAATCCATCTTATATACTGAAAATTTCTGGAAACATTAACTAGTGATTATGATAGTGGTACCATTAATAAGTCTGAGAGATTCCTTGCTTCAAGCCATGAGTTGAAAATATGGTAGCTCATTGAAAATGTTCTTGTATTTTAAAAATAATTTCTTAAAATATAAGTAAAATAAATATATTGCCTTTTGAATTTTCAGGCAATATGCTGTGCACTTACATATATTAAGCAGCCCTGCTCCAAACACATAAAAAGAATTTGTGTGAGGATTAAATTAATTGAGTTATAACTTAACTCATTCCTGTTGGGTCAATGCTGACTTATAGGAGAACCCTAAGCTGCAGAGCTACACCGAGTGTCTTGTGAAACTTCAGTGTTTCTAACCCTATGCAGAAACAGCGCTCAGGCCTTGTGGGGGTACTGGACACTAGACACCCTCTCTGTAAGGCAAATGGTTAACCTGGGTGGGATCTAAGCAAAATGTCTGAGGTGTAAGTTCAATGAAAAGAACCTCAGAAGGACTTACTAGTGATTAACTTGTAAAAAATTAGATATCGAAAACCCTACAGGGCAAGAGAATTATAGTTCAATTTTTTATAGTAACATGGTTGCAAAAATCCTGAATAAAATATTTCTAAGTTAAATGTACTAGAGCATATAAAATACATCACAACAAACCAAGCCTAACCCAAAGACACTGGCACCAAATCCATACTTTTTCAGTAGCGACACTAAAGGCCAGGATGGAACTTTGCCACAGCGTCTCCATAGTCTGGACTGATTACAGAAGCAGATGGCCTCATCGTTCTTCCAAAGTGGGTTCAAACTGCCACTGTTCGCTTCGCAGCCACTGAGCTGCTCGGTCCCCCACATAAGGAGAAACGTGTAACACACGCATACCATCACGTGGAGGCAGACTCACAGCGACCCTGTAGGACAGAGAACTGCCCCTGTGTGTCCGAAGCTGTACCTCTGTAAAACCCTCAGAGAAGGCTGGGAGTTTAGAACTGCTTACCTTGTGAATGGCGGCTCAGTGCACAACCACAACACCAGCAGGGCTCCTTGGTGACAAATTAGTATCTACTGTAGAAATGTAAGTGTGTTTCAACATTTAAATACACATTATATCCCTTAAATGATGTGTGCTATCTTAAAAAATGTTCTAAGGCATGGCAAATTAGTATCAATTATAGGAACGCGTGTTTCCCCTTTCAAGTATGCATTAAATGCTTTAAATAAAATATGTTATCTTTTTAAAAATCTAAGTCATTAAAAAGGGTTGAAACAATCCATTATGAAATTTTAGCAGATTACTATAAAATAGAATTTCTTTAACCTAATTAGAATTATTTACACACACACACACACACACACATACAAAGCAATCCTTTGAAATACTCAATTAGAAGTAGTTACATGGGCGTTAGAAACAAGATTAGGTTCCCTGCAATAAAAGAAGCCTTAACATGTCATTTTTATAGTAGAGACAGATTAAGGAAAACATTTTTTTCTAAAGAAACATAAAATATACAGATTATCTGCATTAGGATCTAAGAAAAATTGCAGGCTGACTACTAAAATTTGAAAAAAATTCAGCAAAAATCTTTATTTGCAATGTCAATATCTAAAAATCAATAATATGCCCATACATTTTTCACAATGGCAGTGAGATTTTAATGGAGAATATTACAAAACGTAATTCAATGTCATGAAAGAAGATTTGAATAAAAAGAGCTATATATATGCAGTTTTAGATGTGGAGGAAAGCATTATGAATTCAATTTCTGCATAAGATTATATTTAAATATATTGAATCTTAATGAAAATCTCATCAAATATTTTCATATAGCTTGACAAGCTGATCTTAAAATTTACACAGAAATCACAAGTTTAGAAAGTCTCACTTTTAAAGGGCAAGTAGGAAGCATTATTCCTCATGAGACCCCTACTTGCCAATAGAATAACCATAATAGAATCATAAAAGAATAAAGGAAGGGATAGTCTTGAACCAACAGAACAGCATAAAGAATCCAAATCAAAATAGAGGCAGCATTTCAAATCACTGGCAAACCAGCACTGGAATAAGTGTGCATGGAAAGAAAGACAGAACTCAGATTCCTGGCTAGCTTAAAAAGTATTTCTGAATAGAAATAATTGGAAATAGAGTATTTTCAAATTATTAGGGAAAAGTAGAGAATATGTAGTTCCAGTATTAGACCAGAGAAGCGAACAATTTTTAAAAAGACAAAATCTGTAATGCCAAACTCTTCTTTACCCATTGGGTCACAGGGTGTTTCTGCAACTGGTGGTGTAGTGTGCTTATAACAGTGAATCTACACAGGGTCAGGGGTCGTGGTTGCCTGGTGGACTACTAATTATGAGGTCAGCATTTTAAGACCACAAGCCGCTCCTCAGGAGACAGATGAGGCTTTCTACTCCTGTAAGGTGTTTCGGTCTTGGAAGCCCACGGGGGCAGTTCCACCCCATCCTGTCAGTTTGTTCTGTGTCAGAATGGACTTGCTGGCATTGAGTACACGGCAAGATAACCAATGGGGACCTAGAATTACTCGTTACTGCACTGAAATTGACTGGGTCAATGGGTTGCATGGATTCAAATCACTTGGTTTTCTCTATTGTAGTCACCTGCTTAAAGTCTGGCCTTTAGCTTTGCCAGGACTAGGAAATGGAAACTCATTGTCACTCTATCCAAATTTTGCAACATAACCTATGCAGGGTGTTTAAAAATATTTAAGTGAACAAGCAAATAAAGGTGATCTTAGAATTAACTTCCAATTCCACTTCTATTAAAGCATTCGTATTTTTAAAAAGATTTAATGAGCCATGGAAGAAAGCACTGAAGACATATGTGCTATAGCAAAGTGATGAGGGAATCAGATGGTGCCTATCACAAATAATAGCGTCTAGAGTCTGAAAGGCATGTCTTAAAGCAGGCAACCATCTAAGTGAGGTGACAGCTAAGTCCGCATGGAAGATGCCCACCAGCCCATGTAATCCAAGGACCATAAATAATAAAATCCAAGGTTGGAGGAAGAGCTTAACTTCTAAGCACCCAATTTCTGAATTATATGGATGTCAATGAAAATCCAAAATTCATTTGCAAACCTCGCTTGAGCTACCCCTGCAGTGACTCTCCTGGACCATTGGCTAGGGATGTGAACAGTCTTGCGACCACCCAGAGTCGTTGGAATGTGGGCTAATGTAGATACCATCTGGCTAAACTTTAATATCTTATCATTTGCCCTCCTTTTTGACCCATTTTGAATTTGTCCCACTTTTATTATTTTCTGTTATCTTTTCAACTGAAGTTTTACTATGTTTTATTTTGTCATTGTTATTAGGTTTGATTGTTTTTTCAGGATAGGTAAATCTATAGAGACAGTAATTGGACTAATAGTTTCTTGGCATTGTGACAAGGGAGATTGGGGGGGGGAATGGGGAGCTAATGAGTATAAGAAAGAAGAAAACATTCTAAAAGTGCTTGTAGTGATGATTGTACAACTTTTAATATGGTTAAACTATTGAACTATGTGATATGTCTTATATGTCAATAAAACTATTTTAAAGTATAAAAGACCTAATGTACCATATTAAAATGAGTCACCATAAAAGCACCTCATTGGGTTACAAGGTCTAATTAAATACAGGAGCTATCTGGCAAACTCAAGGAAGTTGTCTTGCAACCTTGCTATAGAAGTGACATAGGAAGGTAAAACTTGGAGAGCTCTGGAGTCAGAGAGAATCACATAAAAGTGTACGTTTGCCTCCCTTTTGAAAGATAGACTCTATATCCGAGTTTATGGATCCAAAATAATAGCAATCACCCTTAATGTGTTATTTATAGTATCCTTGATTCAGAATGGATACTTCATTAAATGTCTGCCTTCATATTTCTCTTAAAAACTCCATTAATGAAAAGATTTACAACTATCTCTGCCTTTTAAATGGAGAGTATTTAACCCTTTCCCTGTCTTCCCTTACTCATAATCTAAAAGTTACGCTTAAAATGACCGGCTTTCTAGAGATTTAAAGGTCAATATATTTATATAGACCTTCACTTTTGCCTCCTTTCTATTAAATCAGTAGTTTTCAGTATCTCTCTTTTTTTTAAGTTAGTTTCCCTTATGGTCACATTTCTACAGACATATAAACAAAGTTGTGAATCATACACAAATCCCTGACAAAGGCTACAAGCCCCCCCTGCCTTTCACAGCGACGATAGCATAGAGAGATAATATAGCACTCTGGCTGAGAGCCAGGTGCAAAATCATTGTACTCATTTATTTTACACAGAGGGAATAAAAACATCTAAAATAATTTTGACTTTTCCAAGCACTCTGACCACATTTTTGTATTAAGCAGTTAATTTGACAGCAGGCACTGGAATGCTTCAACAGTGCTCCTGCTGGTGGGCCACTCCAATATGGTTTGAAGCAAGTAGCATCTTACAGACAATTTTAAGAAACAAAAAAAGAGTTACAATCATAGTGAGTTGATCAGGCATAATTTTGAAGCAATCTTTATGACGATGTGCTTCCTGTCCCATATTACAGAGCAAGGCAATCAACCTCATTATCGAGTTTTACATCTTAGCAGCAGGATTAGGAATGTATGTCACACTATGCTGAACTCATGGTATGTTATAGGAACATTAGCATACTGATTATATTACCATTCAGAATGGCTTCCAAACACAATATTTTCTGGTCCTGCTTCCATAGGAAGTAGATTCATATAAAACACATATAGCTCTTTCAGAACAACTAGGAAAGAATACACAATACTACTTAACTCACCTAAGATGGAATTTCCCTCGTCAGATTTATGTGGCACAAAGCAGAGTTGAGAGCTAGCAGTTATTTTGCAAATTGGGACCTAAATTTAAGGATGCACACTCCCACAACTTTCAACTGCATTTTATTTCCTCAAGATACCATGAGATTAAATTCCTTATCTTGCCTTAAAATGCCTCCTCTTTAGGTATTACAATACCTGTCAGCACCATCTCTAGTGATTATGTTAACCTCACTTGCAATTTGGAAAGAAAACCAATGTTGAAGTAAACCATTTAATTTCTCTGAATAAAACCAGAGACATCTTGAAACCCAATGAACGGGCATAATGCCCTGCTGTAAACACAGACATAAATGAATAAAATTATTTTAAAAATACATATTTAAGCATTAGTAGATGATCACAATCGTAGGATAGAGTCACATAGTACTCAGCTGTATGAGTTCCTGCTAATTTTCTTTTTAGCTAAAGAAAACAGAAAAGCAATAATTTAAGGAAAGTTTTGAGAGGTACTTATATCGTTGAATAAGCACATCCCTAAGACTGGGTTAATCTATTGTACAATGCTTCTACCGTGGTGTGTAAGTCAGAAAGCTGCCTCCATGCAAACTTAACCACGCCAACATTGAAGAGAATTCATAACCCAAACAATGTGGAGGACATTTTGATTCTTGGAATGTCTCAAAACAAGTGCCCCAAATAGCAGCATGTTTTGCAAAAATGCTTTCTCTTACTCAGAGCAAGTAGAAGAAAATAGCTTCTGAAAAATACTACAGACAGAAAATTATACTCAGAAATTCAGCATCAAAATATTAAACAGAGGATAGTTCTTATAGATCCATGTTCATTTTATGTAAATTGTTTCTTATAGATACATGTTCATTTTATGTAAATTATTTCTTATAGATACATGTTCATTTTATGTAAATTATTCCTTTCCAAATAGAACTGGATTGAGCCTTTAAACAAAAGCAACCTTTCTTTTCATTATTTTCTAGTTTCTCATTATGACATCCTAAATGTTAATCTCCACATAGAAAGTTTAGGGCATTATTTAGTATCTTTCACTTTAGGAGACACAGTATCATAAAAATGGGGATCGACATGGCCCGTGTAATGCCACTTACCAGGGAAAAGCAGAAAAGATTCATTTTGGTCAGCCGCAGTCTCTTTTTGTGCTGTGCTTCCAGGACTCTGCTCGCTCTGTGCCACTCTCTCTTGCCTTCACAGCTGTTGGGATATTCCTCGGGAGAGATTATTACAAAGCGAAATCCCTGCCATAATCCAGGAGACTGGGAAACCATTATCAAATGAGATAGGGCCCTATTGAACAATCCATTTGCTAAATTAAGGAGGAGCCCTTCATGAGATGTACCCATCGTTGTGTTAGCAGATTTCGAGGGTGGAAATGCTCTCCCTAATATCTAGAGGAAAAAACAAAGGCAGTGTAATCAACCAAAGCACTCTGTATTTAGTTTAATATATGAAACAAAACAAGAGGACAACATCCTCCTTTGAAATAAAAGTAACTCCTTTCTCTTAATGGCGATAGATAGAATCTGGTTATGAAGATATTTTATGTTTCTTATAGACATATTTGGGAGAAAGATGGAGCTTTTTATTCCCATAAAATTGTAGTCTTGGAAACCTAGAGGGAGAGTTCTGCACTGTCTTATAGGGTCCCTCTGAGTCTGCATTGGCTCATGGCACTGAGAGCGAGACATATTCACTGCCAATGAGCCATTGACTCTAGGACCTCTGCTGGCATAGTGGGTTATGTGTTGGGCTCTCCACTCCAAGGTTAGCAGTTTGAAACTGCGAGTGGGTCCATGCGACCAAATGAGGCTTTCTACTCCCAGAAAGATGTGCAGTCTCAGAAACCCACCGGTGAAGTTCTACTTTGCCCTGGTAGAGTCACTATGAATTGTAATCATCTCGAAGGCAGTGAGAGGCATAACTCAAATGTCTTCCCAGTTGGTCTGGTAATGTCTTTCCTTTGAGATTTGGTTTCTTCGCTTTTGTTCTCAGATTCCCTGGTTGTGATTGCTCTTCATGTGCGTGCTTGGTGGGCCAAGTCTGGTCATAGCCAACATTTGCTGTGATGGTATACTTTCTTTGGAGAAAAAGGGTTCACAATAGGTAATGGGGAACAAGGACATAAAAAACCAAATGGCTACCAGTTCTATAATTTTGTCATAGCATCCACCTAGTTCTCTTACAAGGGTGTTTCAACCTCAAGTCCATGGGAATATGTCAGTTCCTTAAATCTGTTACAGGTGAGTTTGCGGTAAAGTCTCAAACTCTGTTTTGCTTCTGGTATGGCTTATGAAGGATGCTGTGTACCTCAAGAGGATAGAGTCTAAAATTCTAGAGTTCTATAGTACATGGCCTGGGTCACCATAGGCTGGAGAAACACTAGATCAAATATGTCCAATTAGAAACATACCACCAAGTGAAAATGTCCCGTTAGAAACACAGTACCGAATGTATTTTCCAACCATTCTATTTAAGAATTATTAAGTTCCCACACCCCCACCAACCCTGATGAGGGGAAAAACAGCAAAAGTAGTATAATCATTTTTTCTGAGACATACATGGCTCCCTACACTCATCTTGACTTGCATTTACAGTAAGATTCTCTTATAGTTATTGGTATTGTTGATGATTTGAGGAGAACTTAGCACAGTGTTGTATGGGCAGCAACTGAATTGACTCCACCTTCTCCCCACCCCCCGCCCCTGTCTTGAGACGCTAACTCCAGCGGAGATGTGATCCTGTGTTCAAGTGGTTTTAAAGATATACATATAAATTCATGGGTGATACGTATAATTCATGGGTGTTAGGCAGACTCTCTCCCTTATTGCTGGGGAGGCTGGATTAGAAGATTACATGATCTGAGAGTAACCTGCTTTTGCTTTTCTTAACCCCCAACAATTTTAATGGGACATAATTTACATATCATGCAACTCATTCATTCAAGTATATCAATGGAGTACTATGCAGTCACCTCCACATCAATCTTAGAACATCACACACACACACACACACACACACACACACACACACACGGTCACATCGTCGTTAAAATGATCTGTGCAATCACAATTAGTTCTAGTGCTCTCTAGCCCCTACTGCCTTCATTATTTGCCCCGATAATCTCCTTTCCCTGCCTATCGCCCACACCTGCATTCCCTAGAACCCCCTTTATCAGTTATTCCCATTATGTACCCACTCCTCCTGTGTAGCACAGCTGGGAAACTCAGCAGAAAACAATAAAACACAAAAGAGCATTAATGTTGCCTTTTTGGAGGTGTGGGCAGTAAGGGGGATAGCGGGGTGGGGGAAATCAGAAGGAGATAATGTCAAAAATCCAGGAAGGAAAAGTATGTTTGGAGACTGATTATGGAAGCAATTGCAAAATTATGTTTGACAGGATGAAACTATGGAATGATATGACATAAGTATCAACCCCCAGGGTACAGCAGATTTAAAAAGAAGCATGGATCCAGGCATGGGTTTTGGACTCACACTGAAGCACACTAAATTGGACTCACACTAAACACTGACTTAAGAACAATTCGTTCTTACATCATGGCCCTGATCCATACTCATCTTCATGGAATGATCACTGAAAATAAGGGTGCTACACAAATTTTTGTGAAGAAAACACGTGACACCCATCTGTTTACTCGTATGGTAGTGAACTCACAGTATTTGCCCTTTAATGATTGACTAACTTCACTCAACTTAATGGTGTCCTGTTCTCTCCATATCACGAGGTGTTTAATGGTCTCATCACTGTGTGGAGTCAGTTTCCTTAATCATTCTTCTAGTGATGGGCATTTGGGCTGTTTCCAGCTTCTTGCTATTGTGAACTATGTTGCAATGAACATGGACAAGCATATGTATATTCATGTTATGTCTCTTCTTCAGGGAGTATATACCCAGCAAAGTTAAATAGCAATTAGGTCAAAAGTGTCCAATTAGAAACCTAGTGCTGGGTGTATTGTTCCCTTTGATTCTATATAAAGTGTTAAGTGTTGTGGGTTTTAAGTTATATGGGATTTTTATTCCCAGTTGTTTTACGTAGCACAAAATCACCTTTCATGATGGTTGAACATATTTATAAGTCCATCAATGGTGTATAAGAGTTCTAATTTCTTCACAGCCTCTCTAGCACTTGTTCCCTGGTTTGGGGTTTTTGGTTTCCCATTTTTTCAATTGGGCTACTGTTGTGGATGCAAGGGGATATCTCAACATTGTTTGGATTTGCTTGTCACAGTTGGCTAGTGGTCATAAGCATACTCTTATGTATGTTAGACATTTGAGTGTCCTATTTTGTGAATTATCTATTAATGCCCCTTGCCCACCTTTAATTGGATTATTTGTTTTTCCCTTAGTATCAACAGGTTTTAGCAACTTTATTATGAAGCGTTTCACACACACTGAAAATGTAGAGAATAATGATCTCTCCATGCTCCCATAAGGCACATTCAACAATTATCAACAGATTACAGTCGGTTTATCCTTTTTATTCTTATCATTTTTCTTTTCTCCTAAGGCATTTAAAGCGAACTCCAGATATCATGTCATTTCCCTCCTACATATTTCACCTCGTATCTCTAAATTTATTTTTGACATTTTCACACATACTCAGAGTCATCGTTACATTTAGAATTATTCCTGGATAACTTCAAATACTTTCTTGTGTCACTACTTCCACACAGACATCGGGTCTATTTCTCCAAATCCTCGAATGTGAGCTGGGACTAGGACTAGTTTGATCAATTTCACTAAGATTTGGCCCTTGAAGAAGTATGACTGTGTTGGTTATGAGTTGAACCTTCAGGAGGTTTACCAGCTTGCATATTCTCCTTGAAGCCCAGTTTCCATAGAGCGAGGAAGCTTAAGCTGCCTGGGAAGACCCACATGAAGGCGAACCGAGGGCTCCCGTGACAGCTGCAGTGTGTTAACTGGCAGAACCTATGTGGTAACTATGTGAGTACGACCATCTTGAAAGTAACCCTTTCAGTGCTGTACAGCCACCCTAACTGATGCGAGGTTTCAAATTTGTAAGCAAATAACTTTGATTGCTCTTTTAACCACAAAATTCTGGCGTGCTGTGTTTTATGATGATAGATTGTCAAAGCATTGCCTATGATTAACATTCCCCCAATCAAGTTTTTAAACGAAGACCACATACCACCTTCGGTTTTCATATTTCTGAAGTTTCTTTAGTCTAGCTACCTTCTTCACTGTTACTATCACTCTCTCTTTCGCTTTCTCTTTCTTAGCCCTGATTGAGGCAGGAACTGCTGTTATTGTGACTGGGTGGCCTCTAGTCATTCCCAACTTACACCAACTTTGGTATAAGAGAACAAAGCACTCTCTTCTTCAGTTTCATTCTCAAACTTGGCATTTTGCGTAAGCTCATTGTTGCAGCCACGATGTTAATCCACAATAAGAAGGTCTTCATCTTCGCTGATTCTCTAGTTGACCAAGTAAAAGACCCTTCTCCATGGATTGCTCCCTCTTGATAGTAAGTCAAAAGTACATGAGACCATCTTCACCTTTAAGAGCGTTCTGGCTGTATTTCCCCCAAGATAAATTTGTTCTGCATGACATTTTCAGTATTCTTTGCTGCCGCCACAACTCCAATGCATCGAATATTTTGTGGTATTCCTTATTATTTTTCCAACTCACATGCCTATGAGGCAATTGAATACCATGGCTTGGTTCAGGCACACTTTAGTTGTGGTAGTTATATAATCATTTGTCAATTTGAGGATTAAGAATGTAGGGGTGGAGTTTAGCCTGTCAGTCAGATCATAGCCAATGAGGCCTCTGTGTGGGCATGACCTTCTCCTGAGAATTCTGGGAAACCCGGAATTTCCTCCTTGGAGGTAGGGAACTCTCTGCTGACACCCTGGGAAGCATAGCAGCTGGCAAGACAAATTGACCGAGCCTGATGCAGAGACCCCTGCCAGTGCTGAAATGTTTCCAGTGACACTGGATCCAAGGACTTTCTACCCACTGGCCTGTGATCTTCCTGTATTCGGTATCATTGCATGTGTTTCATGAGTCTGGAAAGGAATTTATAGACTGGTATTGGACATATGAGATAATATCAGACTTATCACCTTGATGTGGACCGGGCTGGGTTGTTTTCTCAATGTTCAATTGCTCTTGTATATACATCTCTTTCTTATACATACGTGTGTTGATGAATTTGTTTCTCTAGTCGGCCCAGACTGACACATTAGTCTACAAAGTGACATCTGTGCTCTTTCAGCACTTTAAAGAAACCTTTTGCAGCAGGTTTGCCCAATACAATAAGTTGTTTCATTTCTCTCTCTTTCTCTGTGTTCTTTCTAACACATTTTTATTGCTTACATACTTCATTCTTGATCCACAACTTCAATGTGAAGTCACAATTTTCAGTTTGCAAAGAAATAAGCTTTATTTTCTACAATAAATATACAAGTTAGAATGTTGTTTTTCTTTTCTCTTTGAACTCAAATGATTTCATGAACTCCTGCTACTTAAAAATTCTAATGTAAATATGAGCTTCGTTTCTGGTTTGCTTGGAAACTGGGATTACCGAAAGATGGAAGTCTATACCCAGAAATAAGGATTTTATGAAAGGAAATGTTCACCCCTAAGGACATGGCAGTCTTATTCTCAAATGGATCCCCTCCTCCCCAAGCTCATTTCTTGACTGCTGCTTCCACAAACGTTGATTAAATCCTTGACAACTTCGATATTTTCTCTGTTTATCATGATGTTGCCTGTTGGTCCAGCAGTGCAGAATTCTGTATTCTTTATATTGAGGTGTAATCGGTATTGGCAGGGACGAGCTACGATTAATGTACCATGTTCTGGGTTTTTCTGTTCTTCCATATGGGGTATTATCTATAATTGGAACTTAGCTCTTTTTGACAAATGAAAGTTGATTAGATTCTCAGGCAACTTTTACACAGGAACATTTCACAGGTGGCATGGGGTTCTATGTAT
Source organism: Tenrec ecaudatus (assembly GCF_050624435.1). Taxonomy (NCBI): domain Eukaryota; kingdom Metazoa; phylum Chordata; class Mammalia; order Afrosoricida; family Tenrecidae; genus Tenrec; species Tenrec ecaudatus. The sequence continues at coordinate 276,709,771 of NC_134531.1, forward strand.
TGCGTCATCTCAGAAGGCACATGATATACCCTCTGTTACTGGTACGAAAATAGCTTCCCTTCTTTTGCTTACTTGAATTATTTATTTGTTAGGACATACAGAATAGAATGCTTTAATTATATAAATAATTTTGTATTCATTAGCGGGAAATATTTTGTAAAATAGAACTTATTCTCCTCAAGTAGTATATGGTTAACCAAAAACATGTAGCAGAGGAAAAGTCAGCATATCTAACCTTTTTCCAAGTGAAGGAAAGGTGCCCTATTTCACCACTGGTGGAATGGGCTGTGTATACATTGTGTCTTATCTCATTTCTTTCATGACATTATAAAACGATAAAATTCTTTGTTTACAACACGCTTCAATTAATCATTTATATTCTTCATGATGGAAAGTTTGTCCCACCTTTGGCCACTGCAAGCATGTCAGTGGGAAAGTTTCTATATCCCTTTGTCACAACTTATTTTTCTTTGAGTTTCTTGAATTTTACACAATAGAATGTTCAATGTTTATTTTATATATTTTCTATCCCTGAGCAAGAATTAACAGTCAATTCAAGGGAAGTACAAAATCTTTAAAAAATTTTAAACCAAATCTATATATGTACATAATGATATTTCCTCTTCGGTTATCATTTTTGAAGATATCAGTTATTTCTCACATACCCAGTCTAACAGATGATGCAACAGAAAGCATATTTTTCATCTATTTATGGTAATGTGAATGGTGGCACAACAAAGAGTATTCTAATTTGTGGATAAAAGATTTTTTTTAAAGCATTACTCTTTGTAATACGTTTCTTATATGGACTACTCTCCTTCAGGAGAAAATTGCCACTGGGAAAACCTACAGATAATATTGTTTCGGCATCCTGAATTTCTGAATTTTGATCCCTTTGCAGTTTTACTTCCTATGGAAATTTTCCTGAAAAGCAACTAGCTTTTTAGAAGTAGATTCCTTAGTCTTATTTTCTACTCTTTGTCTGAAAATTCAGCGGAAACCTATGCACCAGGTATGGCCCTACTGGTATTTGAAATAGTGGTTGCACAGTTTCCAACAACAAAGCAACCAAAAAGTGACCGCAGTATAACAAATTGACATACTTTCATACCTTTTTTGATTATATGAAGTATCATATAATCAAGAACCAATGGTACTGACACAAGTTCAAGGTAAAAGCATCTACCCAAAGCACGTTTCCAGGAATTGACAGAATGCCAATTGAGATGGGTCAACAAACAGATGCAACTCTGGAAGTGTTCAGTGCTCGGGTGTCTATGCCAAGAAATTTGGAAAACAGCTAATTGGACCAAATGGAAGAGATCTGTATGAACTGTGATCCAACCAAATATGGAAATTATTGAACAATGTCATGAACATCACATGCAAGTAAAAGTTTTATGAGGATACTTATTAAAAACTTTGCAGCTGTCGATCAACAGGGAATGGTCAGAAATTCAACCCAGATTCAGGAGAAGACATTTAATAACAGACAGCAATCCTGAAGTCAAATGAATCTTGGCTGGAAGCAAACGATACCAGAAAGATGTTTCCTTGGGTTATATTGACTGCACAAAGGCCTTCAATTGTGTGGATGGTAATAAATTATAGACACCACTGGGGAGAATGAGGTTACTGAGTATTTAATTGTCCACATGTGGAAGTTTTACATATAACAAGAGGCACTCATTGAAACAAAGACAAGAAACACATTATGGTTTAAAATCAGAAAAAAATATATGGATAAGATTTGTATCCTTCCACCATAAGGGAGTTTCAAAAAGTATGAAGACAATGAAATTAAAAGATGAATGAATTTTTTCACAAATGTTTTAATGTTCCCACTTACTGATTCAATATGTAAGCTGAAGCAATTATGTAAGAAGCTGGGTTATATGAAGAACATAGAATCAGAATTGGAGAAAGACTTATAAACAGCATACAATATATAGAAAATACAACTTTACTTTCAGAAAGTGAAGAACTCTTGTAGAACTTTCAGATGAATGAAAGTATTCAGAAATTCAAAAGACAAGTGGCAAGGGGACAAACCTACTGCAAGATGTCTCTTTAAGATGTTAAGGGGAAAAAAAGATGTCACTTTGAGGACTAAGGTGTACCTGACCCATGCTATTCTAATCCGTTCCTAGGTACATGAAAGGTTGGTGATAAATAACAAAGAGTTCAGTTTGGTGTATTTAAATTATGGCATTATTGAAGCGTATTGATTATACTACTTTAAGCGATGTTGGGTAAATGCCGGACTATTAAGCACCACATCATTGGATCAAGCCAATGGTATTGGAGCCCGCGGCTATTCCACAGGAGAAAGACGAGATGGTCTGCTCGGGTAACAATTTACATGGCCTCGAAAACCTAATAGGAATTTAGATAACTTAGTTATCTCTAGGTGACTTTGAGAAGAATTGGAATTACAGAACTCTTCGTTGTGCTCATGAACAACTCGAATATGGACCAAGATGCAGTTGTGAGACCAGAACAAGGGAATGCCGCGTGGTTTAACATCAGAAAAGGTATGTAACAGGGTTGTATCTTCTCGCCATACTTAGTAATCTGCCTGCTAAGTACATCATCAGAGAGGCTGGATTATATGAAGAAGAATGTGGCATTAGGATTGGAGAAGCACTAATTAACAACCTGGGATATTCAGATGACATAACCTTGCTTGCTGAAAGTGTGGAAGATTTGAAGCACATTAAGACCAAAATCCTCTTAATTGGACCCATAGGTAACATCATGATATATGGAGAAAAGTGTGAGGTTGTCAAGGACTTCAACTTGGTTAGATCCTCAATCAATGCTCATGGAAGCAAGAGTCAAGAGATCAAAGAACACATTATCTTAGTTAAATCTGCTGCAAGAGACATCTTCAAAATATTGAAAAGCAAGGATATTACTTTTAGGACTAAGGTACAACTGACCTTGGCCAAGCCATTCTATTTTCAATTGCTTCATATGTACGTGAAAGCTGGACATTGAATGAGGATGACTGAAGAATGGACACATTTAAATTGGGATGCTGGCGAGGAATATTCAAAGTACAATGGACTGCTAAAAGGACAAAATGTACCTTGCAGGGCTGGATAGGGCAGAGGTTGTACACTGGTACATATGAGGGCTGGAGGCACAGGGAATCCAGGGTGGATGATACCTTCAGGACCAAGGGTGTGAGGGGCGATGCTGGGAGAGTGTAGGGTGAGTGGGTTGGAAAGGGGGAACTGATTACAGGGATCCACATGTGACCTCCTCCCTGGGAGAGGGACGGCAGAGAAGTGGGGGAAGGGAGACTCCGGATAGAGCAAGATATGACAAAATAACGATGTATAAATTACAAAGGGCACATGAGGGAGTGGGGAGCAGGGAGGGAGGGGAAAAAAAAAAGGACCTGATGCAAAGGGCTTAAGTGGAGAGCAAATGCCTTGAGAATGATTGGGGCAGGGAATGTGCGGATGTGCTTTATACAATTGATGTATGTATATGTATGGATTGTGATAAGAGTTGTATGAGTCCCTAATAAAATGTAAAAAAAGAAAAGGGGGGAAAAAAAAGAAAGAAAGAAAAGAAAATGATTAGGGCAAAGAATGTACAGATGTGCTTTATACAATTGGTGTATGTATATGTATGGACTATGATAAGAGTTGTATGAGCCCCTAATAAAACGTTTTTTAAAAAAAAAAAGAACAAAATGATTTATCTTGGGAGAAGTATGGTCATAGTGCTCCTTAAAGGCAAGAAGGGCAAGACTCTGTCTTAATGTTTTGGAAATTTTATCAGGAGAGAATAGCCCCTGGATGTGGTAGTTACATAATTTCATATCAACTTGATAAATAGGTATAGGGATGGAGTCTATCCTGTCAATCAGTTCACAACCTGATGATGACTCCTTGCGGGCATGGCCTTCTCATGAGGATTCTGGGAATTTCCTCTCTTTCTCCCTGGAGGTGGCCCACACTCTCTCTCTCTGCTTCACCTTCCTGTTGAGAAGTCACTTAGAGAATTGAAGTGCCACGTGGAGACCCTCCCCACTGCTGAGATACTTCCACCACCACTGGATAAACAAGACTTTTCACCCACTCACCTGTCATCTTCCTGCATTAGACATCATTGCATTGTGCTGTGAGTCTGAACAGAACTTTATAGAGGAATATCAGACACCTGGGCTAATATCAAACTTACAGGCTTGATCTGGACTAGGCTGGGCTGTTTTCTCAATATTCAATTGCTCTTTGATATAGAGCTCTCTCTGACACATATTAGTGTCTTTCTGGATTTGTTTCTCTCTACAACCAGGGCTAACACACTGGAGAATGACATCATGTTTGGTAAAGTAGAGGGGCAGCAAAAAAGAGGACACTGCAGCTGCAACAATGAGCTCAAACAGGCATAATTGTGAGGATGCACAGGACCAGACAATGTTTCGTTCCGTTGTGCAAACCGTCTCCATGGGTCAGAACTGACTTGGTGTCACCTAACAACAACCAAATGAGGTAGAATCACTTGCTGGCAGTAGGTTTGGATTTTTTATTTTTGTTTTGGAAGAAATACATCTACAATGCTCCTGGGAAATAATGAGACCCATTTTTATCTTGTGTACTTTGTACATGTTATCAGGAGGGACATGTTTTTCTAGAGAACATCAATCTTGGTAAACTCAAAGGTTAACTAAAAAAAAAAGAGAAAATCCTCAAAGAGATGATGACCCATTGGCTGTAACAATTGCCTCAAGCATGACCATTTTTGGGGTAGCCAAGGACTGGGCAGTGGTTCCTTAGGTTACACATAATCTCCATGAGTTGGAGCAAACTTGATGGCACTTAACAACAACATGGATGGTAGACAGTTAAAGCAATCAATTATTGCTGTTGTGTTGATATGGTGTTGTGTTGTTTCCCTCCCCTGGTGTTTTTATTAAGTCACTGATTTGTTTTAAATGAAACAATAACACCCACTCTCCCAAAACTTGCTAATTAGTGGTAATTAACAAGTATCTTTATTATCTCTGGTCCTGGTAGCCACGGTAAATACTCCTATTGCCTTCATAAGACTCTTCCATAATATTCTTTTCTCATGCACTATAATTAAATATCTTGTATCTGTTTTCTTGGAAGCCAAAATTTCAGTACCTAAGATAAAATGTATTATTCCAAAGGTAGTTGTCATGATACTAGGCAAAGAGCATAAGATTTGGAGTCAGAAAATTGTCTTTGAATTCTATAAATTATTCTGGAATATTTAATAAGTCATTTAAGTACTCTGAATATCAATTTTCACATATATCAAAAGGAAATGAGAATAAAACTATCTTAAGATCTTTCATACAAATTGATACAGAAATATATAATGCTAATTCCAGGAGGAATTCAGGAAAAAGTCATTATTGGTTAGTTTTGTCCCTCAATCCAATTAAAATATATGCCCAGAACATCCACTATACTCTATTGTCTCAACAAAATGATGGAAACAGATGTCAGTAGCAAACTGTGTTAGCGAAATAACCACCAAAACAGATTTGATGCCTAACGCTAGAAAGAGTAAACTATTAAAGTCTTTCAAGTTTCAGCTTCTTCATCTAAAAACCAAAGAGATGTCAGTCCTTCTCCACATTGTCATGTGGCAGCTCAAAAAGCAAATGGAAGATGCCTTAAGGCTGTAACTAGCTTCCCAACATTCATAAGATAATATCTCAATAATTCATAACCATTTTTGCCTCACCAGTTAAAAAGCTCTGGTCTATATCTGTGACACTTGTGCTGTGAATTTTCAGAGCAGGAGAAATGGTAAAAATTAAGAGTGCTAGAGAAAGAAGAACATTTCCAATAAAAAAGAACGAAATCTAATCGTGTTAGACAGGGTTCTCTAGAGAAACAAAACCAGAACACTTATGATTATATGTACAAAAGAAGATAGATTTTTACAATAAGAAGGAATATAACAGCTAATTAGTCCACATAGCAACACAGTTGCTGAGTCCGAGGTCAAGGAAGCAGACAGCAGAGTCTTCCCTCAGGCAAGACAGGCAGAGTCTGCTGGAAGGCAGCATAGAGCAGGGTAGGTCAGCAACAGTCAATAGCATGGGAGCTTAGCAAATCAGGCCAAATGTGATCTAGAACTCAAGTGATTCACTGGGACAGGAGCCACCATTCTCAAGCTTAAATGAAGTAATCACCAGCAGCCAATGTAGCAAAGCAGGTTTCAAAGGAACCTCAAGCTCTGGTAACATGATCCATGGGTTGGCTTAACCTAAAGGTAGTGTAGCACACAGGTTGAGGCACATAGCTAGCTAAAGCAGCAGCATATGAGTCTGATCACTAGAGAGCAAGAGAGATATGGGATGCTTTAGTCTTTGTTTATCTCGGTCTCCTTCCAATCCAGCTGTGACCTGATCAATCTCCACCCATATGTTCCTGTTTGCCTAGTTGGTACAATAAACCTAATTATCACATTAATTCTAATATCTAAATCCTACAGATTTTGTAACATAGAGTGGAGCCAATTGTGAAACCCTATTATATACCCATGTAACCCTTCCTAACATTAAACTGAAATAAAATTCATATGCATAATCCTTTAAGTTACAAAGGAGTAAGTCTTATTTAAATAAAATATCATTTGTTATCACAATCCAATCCCAACATTTCATGAATAAGGAGCAGAGGCAATGTCATTAATTACAAAGAAACATATTTAGAATAAACCACTAAATATGAGAAATCATTTTGGAAACAATTATTGTAAAATAAAATCATCCTATTTTGTAACGCCAAGTAATATTATTCTCTTCATTTTTTAATCATTTAGTAGAAGAAGAGAGAAACTTAACAGTTTGCACATATTTTACAGGAAGAAATGGTAACTTTTCAGGAATGGATGTTGATAAATAGTTATGGAAAGCCATATTTGTTAGACACATGTTTATAGAGATGTGATTTAGAAATACTGAAATTTGAAGTTATATCTGGTAAAGGCTCTCAATGCAAACAAAATAAAATTTGACAATAAGTAGAATTGTAGGAAGTTTAAGAGATGTATTTTAGAAAACAGTGGTTTGCAGCTAGAAAAGACAGAAAGATATTTCCTAAAAGGCATTTCTAATGGAGGAAGAGTACATAAATGACATCCCTGTTCCTTCAATTCATTTGTAAAGTGGATGATGTCATTGAAAGTTCTGTTGTACCTCCTTTTGGAATTCCTGTAGAACATAGCAAGTACAGAAAATGACTTCAAACTTTGTAAACAAATAAATAAAATGCACAAAATATTCAGTTCCTTGAAAAAAAAGTAAACATAAAAAGAATTTATGAATGGTTTCAGGGGAGGTTGTGGGGAACTGGGTTACTAATCACAATGAGTACAAGAACGGGGAAAATGTTCTAACTCTGAAGGGGGTGATAATTGTACAACTATTTTGATGTGATTGAACTACTGAATTGTATGCATGTGCATGCCAATAAAACTGTTAAAAAAATTTTACTGTGGAGAAAATACCGTATGACTTCAAATAAAACTGGGTTTTTGATTGTTAGTCCTCCCACTAGTACTAGTAGTTTAAATTTAACGTACACTGGCAAGAGAAAATGTGACTAATATATTCTACCAAACAGATTTCAAGGGAAAGTCTGATAATCAGCCTCTATAATACTATAATATGTACTATAATAGTACTATAATGTTACGTACTATAATAGTACATATGTATTGTAATATATATTATGCACTATAACAGTACTATAATGTTACGTACTATAATAGTGTATCCAGCGGTTCCCAACCTTCCTAATGCTGCAACCCTTTAATCCAGTTCTGCATGTTGTGGTGACCCCCCAACCATAAAATTATTTTCATTGCTACTTCATCACTGTAAATTTGTCACTGTTATGAATTGGACGGCCCCTGTGAAAGGGTCATTCAACTCCCAAAGGGGTAGCAACCCACAGGTTGAAAACCGCTGATATGTTATTATCTATAACAACATCGTTTCCCAGCTTGTGGCTTAACTTTTCACCTTCTTATGGCCGTCATTTAATGACAGAATTTCATCATTTTAACTAAATCCAGTTTATTAGACATTTTAGTTGTCTGCATGTGTGTATTAAGCAAGTTCCTTACTTATTTCAAAGTCTTGAAGATATCCTTCCAAGTTTAATTCTAGAGGCTCGATTGATTTATATATCACCTTTAGCCCTATGGTCCAACTCAACTTAATTTCTGTTTTTTACTGTAAAGTTTTCTTTTTGTTTTGTTTTCCTTGCTTATATATATACAATGACACAGAATTGTTGCTTAAACCATATATTCGCCCACATAATGAAGACGTGCGTGTACAATAGCACTCCTGAGATGTCCAGCAACCGCCTTGTAAGGCTACAGCCCTAGAAAGAGACATCATGCTTGGTGAAGAAGAGGGTCCGTGGAAAAAAAGACCCTAAAGAGAAACATTGACACAGTGGATCCAACCACAACTCAAACATAACAGTTGTGAAGGTGGCAAGGGATGGGGCCATTTTCTTCTGCTGTTCAAAGGAATTCTATAAGTCAGAGTCCTTTGGATGACCCCTAACAACAAGTACAACAACAGGTTTCTAGGAGCCCTGGTCTATTCCATTGGTCTCTCTTGGGGACAATAATGCATATCCTCAAGTACTACAGCTTAGAACAAGTCTTGGTATCTGGTCGTGTAACACAACAAAAGGTGTTCTTTTTCTTTAATCTTGTTCTGGCAATAGGGAGGAAGTCAATCTGCTTTTAAATTTCTATCCAGGCCACCTATGCTGAGGTCCTGTTCTCAGAAAAGTCTCTGAAAAGTAAGATGGAAATCAGTTCTCACTTTCTCTTCCAGTTTCTGCTCTTTGCCAGAGAAGAGTCCCTTTCTATTCCAAGCTTAGGGTCACGTTCTCTGTCTCTTGCACACGCATGAGCTCCATTTGGCACCAGGCCAACTCCACTGTCTATTAAGTAAGGGCCCAAGAGGAAGTAGTTATTCCTGATGACTTTTAACCCAGTTAAGCAATAGTAAGAAATGCAGGCTTACAAAATAATAGGGAAGCAGTGTTCTTTCTGGTTAAATAGTTTTGAGCCTGAACCAAATGCAATGATCAGGCCTGGTGAACATGAACAAAGGCCCATCCTCTTAATCCTTCCCTTTCCTTCTGCAGTCCAGAATGTACAGCCCTCTGGTTTTCACTAGAGAAACCCCACACCCTGTTCCCTTTTGTTACCTTGCTTGTGGTGCATTGAGCAGCATGCATAAAAGTTACCAACAATAGCCCATACTGAGACAGGAGCCTTCTGAGAGACGCTAACGCTGGATAAACCCTATTCCATCTGTCATTGTCCTGATTATTGTAGGCACTATCGGCCAGGAACCAAGTCAATCTAGTAAGATTATTTGTTCTGATGCACAGGGCCCTGCACTGTCTGATTTATGTCACTCACAACACTGCAGCGATTCTAAGCCCTTCGGTACCTTGTCAAAGTCTTAGATTAAAGCCTAGAAGGAAGCTTAAGTTTCAGCTTGATCACTACATAGCTATGATTTTTGTGAAAAGTATTCAATCTGTGGCCCTCAATTTGCCCATTTGTAAAATGTGCAGGGATAGGATTAACTCATTCCAAAGACTTGTATTTGTGATTTTCCTGGCTCAGTTCACAAAAGGAAAATAATATGCATAAATAAATCACAGGAAAACTGTTCTTAGAAAGACGGTTGCTTAAGCACATCCTTCCCCAAGTGACTTCGTTTGTGTGTTTCTCAACTCTTCACTGGGGACTCACTTTCATAGTCGATCATACATATACAAACTGCACTGTTCAGTGTATTTTAATCTCCCTAGTGAGATTGCAACGTTCTTTTATTTTGAATTATCAGATGATAAACATGAGTTTGTTGATTTAGGCCTTTAGAAATAATTTTGCATTATGCCTTTTCTGTACCAGGTCCATGTATATCATTTCATTTCAGATTTGACAGTGACCAGGTCAAAGAGGTCATCTCAACAGGTTCTATTGGCCCTTCACTTTCGTTCATTTTGGCTAATTTTAGAAACATTAACAAATATCATGTTGCTAGTTAGCTAGGTTTCGAATCGCCAAATAATTTTCTCACTAATCCCTTATAAATTACTGTGGCATTTTTGCATCTATAAAATGCTTACTAAGTACCTGCTTAATTTCAATTGATGTGTCTCTCCCTCTTTCCCTGTAACCCCTCTTTTTTAAACCAAACTGTGCTTGATCCTGTCTCCTCATTTCAAATTTTGGGCCTTTTGGATGGATCTCTCAGCCTAGATCATGACCTATTTATATTACTTCTCTCTTAATTTGCTCTTCCATCCCCAGCATCTCTTACTATCTTTGGTAAGAACTTCTTGTTCCTAGCCTATTCCCTATAGATCTTTATCCCCGATGCCTAGTTGTGTCATCTAAGCCAACTTGTTCCTATTACATCATTGAGGAATATAACGTCTATTATAAATAAATAACATCCTCAGTGTCATTTACAGTGTGTGAGTCCCTTCCTTCATGTAAAAGAGAGGAATGAGAACAAATCGCTTTAAATGACACTCTTGGCCATCTATATAAGGTCCCCCAGGGCGCAGACCAAGAACAGGATGTTCTTACTAAAGACAACAGAGGCATTGGGGCTAAGAGAGCAGACTAAGCAAGAAGTGATACGACTAGGTCAGAGTGTAGGCAGCTATCTGAGACGGATGCCAAATGCAGAGGAACCAAAATTTGAAATAGAAAAGATTGAGCAAAAGCTGCATTTGTAACACAGCAACAGGACCGAAAGAGGAAAAATATGAGACAACACCAAATGGAGCAGGTGACTCATGACACTTTCAGGATGCGTCAGTTATTGGTACTAATTTAAAAGGATAAACCAGTAGCTCCTGGGTGACACAAAGGCTCAAACCCTGGGGGACCTCTTACCGAAATCCGAGTGGTTGGAACGGACCGAGCAGTTTCTCGGGACACCTGCTTCCAGAGGTCCCAGCCTTCACCTGCTATGGTTTATACTGCCTTTCATATAAGAATGAGTAAACAATCTGAAAGAAAAAGAGATTTAAGATATTAGGGCCCCAAATGCCATAATGTTTTATGCTAAAGTGCATGGCTTCAGGTGCTCTACTCAGAAATATCTTTATCACCGCTAACAATGACAGCAAGGAATAAACAAGATAGAGGCATTGGGAAATTACTTCGAGTCTCAAAACCTTGAGAACTGGCAAAATATTTTGTTGTTCAGTGCTGTCAAGTCAGTTTGACTCATGGCGACCCTGTGTCCTGCAGAAGGAAACACTGCCCATCTTTTACCCCATGGAAAAATGCTAGTGCCCTTTAATAGATTGAGGGAACACAGGGAAAATGAAGTCCTGCCTAGAGTCTGTTGAGATGGATTTGGGATGTGGGATACCCAGCATAAAATGGGATGTGGACAATTATAAAGACAAGGAGCTCAGAAAAGAAGATCAGAGTTTGCAGCTTGCAGAATGCTATTCATATTTCATCCGATTCTCCAGAACAATTAAGTAATAAGGTAACTGGTTTCAAGAGAAGACCAATAACTTGTTCAATGTGACACCACTAATGTCTAAGTAATCTAGAATTCGAGCTCAGATTTCCAATCAGAAGGTTTAGCGCTGATTTTATCACATTAAACTGCCTAACATGTAAGCATGTGTAAATTAACTAAAGGAAAAAAATTTTTAGATAGTATTGAGGTCACAAATATAATAAGGTTTTATGTTGAATGGCTTCAGATGGCAAAAAAATAAAAGAAAACCTTTAAACTTATCAAACCTAGTAGGTTGACCCCCCCCCCCCCCCTTCCTTACAGATAGTCTTCATTTGTTCCCGGGGAGTTGCTTGCTTGCTACAACTTGCCTGCTGGTATGGGCAGAGCGGGCAGCATCCCCGACCTGCCAAAAAAAAAAATGTGCTCGAAGCTGTTATGTGGATTATAACTATGTGCCACCAAATATCCTCAACAGCATAATCAAAATATCCATCCTAACCAAAATATTCCTAAAAGTCCCAAGAACACAAATGGAAATAACATCTTTAGAAAGCTTTGTGAGGTAGAAGTTGTGAAATACAGTCTATAATATGTAAGGAAAGAAAACAAATATTTGAATTTGTTTCAAGTAACTAGAAGCAGGAGAGGGGAAAATATTTTCCTCTTAGGAGTGATGATTTTCTAGAATACTCTAGGAGGTTTTTTTTCTAAAAGGTAAGGTAATATAAATTATACATTCAATCTTCTTCCTACAGAAACTATACCTTTATTTCTTCCATATTTGGTTAGCCAAAGCAAATCACAACACAAACCCAATTCATGCGTGGGGAACTAGAAGTAACCTCTTGCTAGAAGTAGCAGTCACATTTAAATAAATGTTTTTATGAGCACTATGAATAATTGCAGATATTTTTTTATCAGTCTACTACAACCAGAAACTACCTGTATGACTGTAGGTAGTTCATATATTGGGCCTTAGTTATCTCTCTCTGTAAAGTAAGGTCTTGGAATTAATTCTCCATTGAAGTGTCTTTTTTTTCTTTTCTTGTCTTTTCCTTTTAACATATGAGCACTTTTATTGGGGGTGCTTTATGAGGCAACAACAAAGAAAGTACAATACTATTTTTAATCAGGCTCTGTTGCATCAGTTCCAACTCGCACCCAGCCTGTGTATAACAGAGCAAAACACTGTCAAGACTGATGCCATCCTCGCAATCCTTTCTATGCGGAAGTCCATGGTGGGAGCCATTGTGCCAATTCATCTTGTCGAGGCTCTCCTTGCGGTTGATGCCCTTGTACTTTACCAAGCATAATGCCTTCACCTGAGACAGATCCTGCCTGGGAATGTGCCCCAAGTATGTGAGATGAAGTTCAGCCATCTTGGTTTCTAAGGAGCAATCTGGTCGTACTTCTTCCCAGACACATTTGTTTGCTCTTTTGACAGTCCATGGTTTATCTGAGATGCTCCTCCAGCACCATAATTCAAAGGCATCAGTTTTCTGTGGTCCTCCTTACTCATTGTCCAGCATATGAGACATGCATATGAGACAAATAGAAAATTCCATGACTTGAGGCAGACACAAACTTAGTCTTCAAAATGATGTCTCAAAACAAACAAAAAAAAATACTTCTCAGGACTCTTTTGAGGCAGTTTTGTCCAAATGCAAGATACCACTTGATTGCTTAGCAGCTGCTTCCATGAACACTAATTTTGAATCTAAATAAAATAAAATCCTCAGTAACTTCTATCTCTTCTCCTTTCATCAGAATGTTGCCTATTGGTCCATTTTTGAGGATTTTTGTTCTCTTTATGTTAAGGTCTATTTCATACAGAAGACTTCAGTCTTTGGTCTTCCTCAGCAAGTACTTCAACTCCTCCTCTTTTTCTGAAAACTCCATTGTCTCATCTGCCCCATGTGGATTTCTATGACTGTTAACTATATATTTTTAATTTGGTTTAAAGGAATCGGTTTATTTTTAATCATATTATTAGGGGCTCATACAACTCTTATCACAATCCATACATCCATCCATTGTGTCAAGCACAGTTGTACTTTTGTTGCCATCATAATTTCCAAAACATTTTCTTTCTACTTGGGGCCCTTGGTATCAGCTTCTCATTTTTTTCCTCTCCATCCCCCACCTTCCCTCCCTCATGAATCCTTGATAATTTATAATTATTATTATTTCTTCATGTCTTCCACTAAGCAATGTCTTCTTTAACCCACTTTTCTGTTGTCTGTTCCCCTGGGAGAGGGTTATATGTAGATCATTGTGATCGGTTCCCCCTTTCTCCCCACCCCTTACCCTTACTGTCTTGATATTGCTACTCTCAGCATTGATCCTGAGGGCTTTATTTGTCCTGGATTCCTTGTGTTTCCAGCTTTTGTCTGTATCTGCATACATGCTCTGGTCTAGTTGGATTTGTAAGGTAGAATTAGGGTCACGATAGTGGGGAGGGAGGAAGCATTAAAGAACTAGAGAAAAGTTTTATATTTCATTGGTGCTATACTGCACCCTAACTAGCTCATCTCCTCCCCGTGACCCGTCTGTAAGGGGATGTCCAGTTGCCTGAAGATGGGCTTTGGGTCCCCACTCTACACTCTCCCTCATTCACAATGATATGATTTTTGCTGTGGATCTCTGATGCCTGATACCTGATCCCATCAACACCTCATGGTCACCCAGACTGGTGTGCTTCTTCAATATGGGCTTTGTTGCTTCTCATCTAGATGGCCACTTATTTATCTTCAACCCTTTAAGACCCCAGATGCTATATCTTTTGATAGCTGGGCACCATCAATTTTCTTCACCACATTTGCTTATACACCCTATTTTTGTTCTGTGATTGTGCCGGGAAAGTGAGCATCATGGAACGCCAGGCTAATAAAACAAAGTGTTCTTGCATTGAGGGAGAAATTGAGTAGAAGCCCAATGTCCGTCTGTTAACTTAATACTAAACCTATAAATATATGTTCATAGATCTATTTCCCTACATTTATATATAAGTATATTTACATATGTATATATCTGTATTTAGACTTATATAAATGGCCTTTGCCTCCGAGTTCTTTCCTCTGTTTCCTTTTACTTTCTTTTTGTTCCACTGTCATGCTCAGCCTTCATTTGGGTTTCAGTAATTCCTCTCAGTTACATTGCCCTTGATCAAACCCTACCAGGCATCCTACCCCTCCTTGCCAAGGAACTTGGATCACTTGTCGTTCCCTTGTCCCTGGGTTTGTTAACACCCACTTCCTTTCCCCTGCCTCCCCCTCTCCTATAAAACCATCAGTCCCATTGTTTTCTCCTCCAGATTGTTATCCCACCTATCTTATCCAGATACAGAGACAATAATAAGCACACAAAAAAGAGCAAACAACAAACAAAAGAAAAGCCTACAAATAGTTCAAGGTCTATTTGCTGACCTTTAGGATTGTTTTCCCATTGAGTCTGATGGGATGCTACACCCTGGCCCCACAGTCTATTTTTTATATTCCCTGGGGACTTCATTGCTTTGCTCTCCTTGCTGTTCTGTTGCACTCCCTTAGCACTTTGCCCTCGTGTGGTGGGGTCAGTTCAGTCACAATTCCCTCACTGTCTCCAGTGTTGTCGCCCATAGCACTATGGGTCAGTGAGGGACACCCTATCTTGTGGTGGGGCTGGCCCTATTGTCCTCTCTGTGCACTGGCTGCTCTGAGCAGGAATATAGTTCTCAGGGCTTGATGGGCCAGGATGTGCTCCACTCTCTCTCCCTCGCCCCTTCCTTTACTCCTCTGTGCTTTGATCAGATATGTCCCTCTCCCTGAGCTGTAGCTTCAGTGCTGTCCTCTGAAGTGAATTCTTGTGGGGGAGAGGGAGCTGTCCGCTGTTGGGATTGGGGCCAGCCCCTCAGACTAGAGTGTCTTTTTCTAACGCAATGGTTTCAAAAGCTCCTTTGAATAGTGTCAAAAATGGAAGCTATAAGAAAACAAAGAGAAACATTCTATAAGCACAATGTCAAGTAATTATCTAGGTATAAATTCCCTTGTAAAAATATAAAAGCTCTATGTAAAATTGAGAAAAATATTATAAACAAATCAAACAATATTAATTTTTGACTACAACTCTAAAGTGATTGAAAATTACTATTTAGCCATTTGACAGCACCAATATAAGACATGCATGGAAAATACTCTTTAGTAGAAATTAAACTCCATATCCTAAATAAACCAGTTGGGTCCAGTATATAGATTATGTTCATTAATAATTCAGAACAGAAAAGTGCCCAGTGCTAGCATGACTTGGATTTACTGTTAACAGAGGGTTGTTGTTGTTTTTATATATTAAAAAGGTTAATTTCTCATCTTCCATTTTAAATGTACCAGAAAGTTTCAACCAACTTTTGAATCTCAAACACTAGCCAAGTAGAGGCTAAAAGAAGGAAGTCAGCCAAGTGTTCTTCCTCTTTTAATGCACAGAAATTTAGTATTTTATGTCTAGAAACCCAAACGGCAAGAGAAAACAAGATTCTTCCATTTTCTATGTGATAAGGAACAGCATGCCTAAATTAGTACATTTTTATCACCTGGAAATAAAGGCAAGTTTTCTCTGAAAGCTAATTAAGCGTTTCTTTAATAGTGTTCTGTTGATTTCATTTAAAAGTATTTTCATGATTTGTTTTCCTACAGCACATACCACTGACAAACCAAACTACCAGAACCTGGAGATCACTGATTAAATCTGGTTTTGCCCAAAACCAGCTCCAGAAGTTGTCCTTCACCAGCCCTGTCAATATGCAAGAGCATATCTGAGGTTAGCAGTAAGTGAGATTTTTTTCCACTCGCATGATGCTCTGTAGTCAGCCTGAGAAGAGGAACTACTCTGGTCAAGACGGAGCTGCAGCTACAAAAAAAAAAAAGCATTTCTTTGAAGTCTGCATGTTCATCATCTTAACTTTCAGACCCCCAGAAAGCTGCCTGTGGGACTTCATGAAACTAGACATGGAAAAAGAAATCTGAAAAAGAAAGACATGCTAAAGCTGTACGCAGCAGCCTGAAACCAAGCAGAGTTCTGTTTAGCACTCAAATTGTGACCTCTAAGATGTGTTGTTGGTGGCGGGGGTGGTGGTTTGTTTAGTTTTATGGGGTCTGGAACAGGATGCTGGGGTGTGTCTGTCTTGGAGAAGTTTTAGTGAAATTAGTAAGTAGATGCAGGGAAAGAATATCCTCTGCCTTCAGTCCTACAGCATTTGTTGACTTACTCTCACGGGAGCAAGGAGTGGTAATACACACGCATAATGCAGTCTTTATCTTTTCAAAATAGAAACCCACACACTTGTGGTGACGTTAACAAAAGGAACAAGCAAACAAACAAAAGAAGACATTTTAGAAAATAAATTCATTTTTTTCTGTATTCTCGTTTCGTTGCTTCTGAAAATGTTTGAAAATCATTAGCACTGTGAACTTCGTAGTCCGATTCCCTCAACTGATTCTCTTCTTTCATCCGTCCCAGAAGTCTGTCACGTTTATCACCATCTGTTTCTTTAACACGTGATTGAGGACCGGGTGTGATATTTGAAGCAAGCATGTTGTTGACTTTCCTCATGAATATGCGTTTTTAGGAACGCCTATCAGAACCATCATAGGAAAAGTGACTACAACAACACCCTTAGATTAGCGTCCTGCTTCCCTTGCATCCTTTTATGCACTTTTGCGCGCACATCTTCAAATCTGACCATCTGCAGCCAGGCTCCTGGCGATGTTCTTGGTTTCATTCTCCGTCTTCTTTAAAGACCTTGGGCTACTAGCTGATCGATTGTCAGCCTGTTAGCCTACAGTTGCTCGATCACTACACTCTTTCAGCTAAAAGCACCTCTCTCCTTAAGAAACACCTTCTTAAACTAAAACGTCCCTCTTTTAAATAAACGTGATTCACTTTCCTTTTTACTCACCATCGTTCTTTGTCTTTTACTATCAGTCAAATGCTTCTAAAGTTTGGCTTGCAATCACTTGTTTACTGTGTGAGGTAGTTAGTTTATTGTGCCAACCTGGCCGATAAACACATGTGGGGCTAATTGAAGGGCGGAGGGATAAATAGCTCAGTGAGCCTCGCCTTTCTAATTCTCGGGTCTCTTGTTCTCTGATGGTCAGACCAGGGTGCAGCTGCCTTAGCAGGTCCCTGCTTCAGCTGCTAAGGCTCACTTCTTGCAAGACATCTCTGAGGAGAAGCCACATGGACCTACCCCGATGCAGCCCTGGAGTCTCCAAGTGCTGAAGCAGCCACTTGGAGACCCCTGCCAGCGCTGTAATGCTTACACAGTCACTGACTCGGCTTTCATCATTGCATCTGTTTTGTGAGATGGAGGAGGACTTTGTGGATTGGTGTTCAACAAATGGACTAATGTTGGACTTGTGGGCTCGGGCAACACTGGGTTGGGATGTTTTCTTGATGCACACTTACCCTTGATATAAAACTCTCTCTTATTCATATGAGTTTCTGTGGATTTTGTTTCTCTAATGTACCCAGACTGTGCTTATCTTCCAATCAACTGCAGTATGAAAACTAGTTTTGCTGGCCTCATTGTACTGAAAGTGTTCATTAATGGTTATCAGCACCCCAAAGTTGCCCACTGCAAAGCAATCATTTCAGGCATCATGTATGTGCAGAGTTCAGGACAGTTGGTTACTCTCTGCTGGAGACGCCCTCCTTCTTTGAATTGCCTTTTCCCGAGTCTTTTGTTCTCTAGTTTTTCCAAAGGCCTCAGTTGATAGCTTTGGTTGGTCTCTCTCCATTACCACCCCTCCCCTCACTACCCAGTTTCAATTCTCTGTAAACGTGTTGCTGATGTAGCTGCTATCAGTTAAACTACCAATTCAGGGTGAGTCTTCATGAACAGTGAAATGAAGCATTGTGCCATCTTGTGTCATCCTCCTAAATGATTCCAGATCAGAGCTTTGTGATCCAGAGAATTTTCCATGAATAGTTTCCAGAAGTGAATCACCAACCTGGTCTGTCTTAATAACTCTTAGTCTAGAAGTATCACCAAAATATATTCAGCATCCTAACAAAACATAAGCCTTCACTGGCAGATATGTGTTGACCATGCATAGATTTCATTGATTGGGATTCGAACCCTAGTCTCCCACATGGAAAGATTTGTAACGCTGAACTACCGATGCCCCAAATATTTCCTTAAAAACAGACAAATGGATTGCTTTGGAGTGGACGTTTGGAAACTAGCATCTGTCGGGTGTTCCAGGCTCTAATCCGCACAGACGCTAACTGCCAACTGCTCCATCTTTCTTTGTCAGTGTGGCTGTTGGGGCTCAAGGGCTGACATTTTGTTAACTGACCGTCACTCTTGACAACCACACCTCCAGGTCTCCTTAGACTGTGGCAAATCTCTCCTTACTAATCTGCTGCCTCTACTCTTGTCCATCTCCACGTCATCTTTCCTCTTGCTGTTAGTGTGTTCTCTCAAAATGCAGTCAAGTTCATTTTATCTCAGACCTCTGAACCCCTTGCCAACAGTGCTTATCATACTGTCTTCCTCTACATTTTCCCAAACACAGATTGGGATTATAAAGACGGAAGTGCTGATGGTTGACTCGGGAAGCCCAAGGAACATTTTAGGGAAGTGGCAACAGATACTGAAACAGGAGGACATGGTGATGAGAGCTTAGTCCTAGTACGAATCTCTAGAAAACTCTACAAAAAGTGAATCTCAGAGTTCTCCCACAAAAAGGGGAGAGAGCTGAGGTGTACACACCCAGTGGATATTCCCTGGAGGAAGTCTGTCCCTCAGCACTCCTGGTCTGCCATGTAGGTCACATACAGATTCAACCCAAAGCTCAGGCACAACTACACTGCCATTGGAAGTCAGCACTCTAACCCACGCGCACACAAATGGGTGGAAGGCTGAGGTAGATGGATGAGCCCCTGGTGGCATCTGCTACACATGATTTACAAGGATCACTTTACATTGTTTATGTCGCATCTTCTTACTGCATCTCTTGTATGTCTTTGCACGCAATACTCACACCTCCCTGAGAGCCTTCAAGCTTCTAAGGCAGCTTTCACTGCTCTAGTCTAGTCGCTTCTCTTTACTTGTTGCTCAGTGCCTGACAGTTTAATAATCATGTCGTGTGTTATTTTTATCACAAAGCCTGTCCAGATACTCCAATGGTACTATGCACTCTTTCCTTTAAACTCCCACTGTGAACCGGAGGCAATTGAATCCTACAATCTTGAACATTCCCTATTTGCTTATGCTTCTAAATAAGTTCAAGCCAGACTCATAAATTCAAATCACAAGTATTCAAAAGTGTAAAATAAAATACTTTAGGTGAGCAAATACTTACATCACTATTAAAATGAAGGTATAAACTATGTTCCTGAAAATAGAAGATTCAAAGCATGGTTCCATCCCAAGAGTTAGAATATTTTATAAAATTCATAATTTCATCTTTTTAGAGCATTCATTTTAGGGAAACAAAATAAATATAAAACAATAAAAATAATTTAAATAACTGGCCAAACCATATGTGCAAACACACCCTGCCTAGACCAAAATGGCAATGCACACCCCAAAATACCCTGGCTCTGTGGCCGCCTGATGCAGCAGGAGCTGGCAACAGTCTTGAGTCAGACGACGGCTGCTGGCAGCCATCTGTCTTTGGCACACAGAAACCGAGCCGGTGGTATAATAGCAAAAGGTGGGAAAATGCAGGCTGTTGTAAAGTGTAATGTTCTAACATCAAAGGTCATATTACGGAGTTATCCCTGGAGGTGAAGGTTTAGTCAATGTACAACTGTCAGAATAAATAGATAAACATCTTGAAGCAAAAACACAGCTAATCAATTATGAGAAAATTTGATCAGCTAAGTGGGTAATGGGAAATATATTTATTGAATTAATGAACTCAGTTGCATGTTGAGAGGCCATCTTTTGGGTTTATTGCCTCCTACTATTTCTATCTGAATAGTCCCAAGTTCAAAATTAAAGAGATGAAAGACTACTAGGATTTGAAAGAAGACTAGTCAGTAGTAATTATGGGTTCTGGTGGAGTAGTGGTTAAACAGTCAGTTGCTAACTGAGAGACTCTTTCAAGTCCAGTAGCCCTCTATGGGAGAAAGAGGTGGCAGATTGCTTTCATTAAAATGGCGGATACACACTGGACATCCAATGGGGCTTTTTTACTGTGTTCATTTGAGGCGAAGGTCTTCCTCTTTGTAAATGACTAAGCATGGTATCCTTTCCCAAGGACTGGCCTCTCCTGAATACACGTCCAAATGTATCAGATGAAGTCTCCCCATCTTAACCTCGAAGGCTGGCTTTACTTCTGTCAGGATGCATGTGTTTGTTCTGCAATCCATGGACTATTTAATATTCTTTGCCAACAACATAATTTACAGACATCAATTCTTCTTTGGTCTTCTTTATTCATTTTCTAGCTTTAGCACACATTGGATGTGATCAGAAAAACCATGGGTAAGCATTCAGCTAAGATCTGCAGAGCCCGCAGTTCAAAGCCACAGCTGCTCTGAGGGAGAGAGATAGGGCTTTCTACTCCTACAAACAATTAGCTCTAGGAAACTCACAGGGGAAGTTATACCCCGTCCTAAAGGATCTTTATAAATTAGCATTGACTAGATGGCAATGAGGGATGTTTTGTTTTGTTTTGTTTGAGAAACACTGTGGCTTGGGTCAGGCATACCTTAGTCCTCAAAATGATGACTTTGTTTAGAATACTCTGGAGTAGTCTTTTGAAGCAGCATCGCACAACGTGATTATTTAATTTCTTGACTACTACCTTTATGAGTGTTGATTGTAAATGTAAGTGAATTGAAATCCTTGATTACTTCATATTTTCCTATTTATCACGATGTTACTTTTTTATTCAGTTATGAGGATAATTTTTTTGCTTTATATTGAGGTGTAGTTCATACCTAAGACTCTACCTTTGACCCTTATCAGTAAGTGCCTTCATTCTTCCTCTATTTCAGCAAGCATGGTTATATCATCAGCATATCTCAAATTGTTCATGAGTCTGCCTCTACTCGTTATCCATACAGATTGAAGAAGTATGGTAAAAGAATACAAACCTGGTCCATAGCTTTCCTGATTTTAAACCATTTTAAATGTTAAAATATTTTAAGCTGCTTCTTGGTCTATCTACAAGTTTTCCATGAGCACAGTTAAGGCTTCTGTAATTCCCCTTCTTCATAATGTTAGCATTTTACGTGTTTAGAACCAGAGTGGAATGACGTTTTATAATCAGTAAAAAACAAGGGCAGTCAAAATAGGACTCCAGTTCATGCATGCATGATTACTATGATTACTAAAAGTCTTCCTCATGTCTATCCGGAAAGATGTTTAACAAAATAATATTTACCTGTGTTTCCTTGACTATACAAAGGCATTCAACAATGTGGATCCTAAAAAACTATGTATAACATGGTGAAGAATGGAAATTTCAGCACACTTTGTTTTGCTCCTGTGGAGCCTTACATAAACCAAAAGGCAACTGTTTGAATAGAATAAAGGAATCTTCAAATCCACCGTCCTCAAGCCATTTTCAAAGCATAGTGACTCTATAGAACAGCGTAGAACTGCCCTGGAGGATTTTCAAGACTGGAACTCTTTACAGAGATAGAAAGCCTCACCTTTCTCCCAGGGGGTGGCTGGTGGTTTTGAACCACTGGCATTTCCGTTAGCAGCCCAGTGTATAATCACTATGCCACCAGTCCTCATGCATAATTTAAAATCAAGAATTCTGTGTGTCAGGGTTGTATCCTTTCAACCTACTTATTAAATCTGCATCTGAGCAAGTAATCTGAGAAGTTGGAGCATCTGCAGAATAATGTGACATCAGAATTAGAGAAAGAGTTATTACCAATCTGCATGACGTAGATCACATAATCTTACTTGCTGGAAGTGAAGAGCATTTGAAGCACTTGCTTATGAAGACCAAAGTTTTCAGCCTTCAATATTAATTATAACTCAAAATCCTCACAAGAAAATCTATAGACAACATCATGGAAACATGGAAGTTTTCACAGTTTCAGTTTACTCTCGTCCACAATCAACACTCATTGAAGTAGCAGTCAAGAAATCAAACTGACATATTGCATTGGGCAAACTATCATTCAAAAGATCTCAAAATCTGAGCAAAGGTGTCGCTTTAAGGACTAAGGCATGGTATTTTCCAGGGCCTCTGATGCATAGGAAATCTGAGGAAGAATGGATGCATTTAAAGTAAGGTGGTGACTAAGAATGTTAGAAGTGTCATGGGCTGCCAGAAGAACAAAGTCGCCTTGGAAGAAGGACAGCCAGGATGCTTCTTACAAGTAAGAATGCTGAGACTTCATCTCATGAAATTTGGACAGACTGCCATGAAAGCCAATCCTTCCGAGGACATGATGCTTGCTAGATAGTCAGTTCCCCCACAAAAAAAATGAGGAAAACCTCCAATTAGATTGAGTTACACAGTGGCTGTGAGAATGGGCTCAAACAACTGCTGTGAGGACAGCAGAGACAGGCAATTGTTTAGTATGTTGTGTCTGGGGCTGCCGGCAGTTGGAACTGGCGCGCTGGCACCCAACAACTATAAGTAGTAGATGGCCGCAGACAAGTCCTCACAGTCATAGAGTTGTCTTAATAGTGCATGATGCCTTTAAAAAAAACACTCTTTTTGAGCTGGACAGAGAACATTTTGAAGTTGGGGATAATAACTAATTTTTAAGTGAACAGCTTCCCAAATCATTGATGAAACACACTTATAGAAACTGGTCCCCACATACAAGAACAGTTTTCCCAGGGATGCATCCACTGCTGTAGCAAAGGTGTCGAGGGGGAAATCAAAGGCTGAAGTCCAGACACAAAGAGAAACAGACGGTAGAATCACCAGTGATGTGAGAGCTACTGAAGCTGAGATCTCACACGGTTCAATAATTTTGGTTATAATTGAACATTGTGACATCACCAAGTTTGTGGTTTAATTGTTGCCAAAAGCATTGTACGAAGACCAACTTGCCTAAAGAGCTAATCTTTCTATTAGCCTTTTATGCAACATTTTTCTGGTAAATGTGGAGAGAGAATGCTTTATATGATGTTTGAATTATAAATACAAATAATAAGTCCGTATAGTGAAATTAAATAACTAATATGGCTTTTATCTGTGCCTTTATAATAATTATCAGATGATTGAGTGGGACCATGTAATTAGGGTGTCTGAAATGGTAATAGAGCAGAATGGTTAGGTTTGTCATTCATCGGGGCATAAGAAATACTCAGAAGCAAAAAGAAAGAATTCCGTAAGCATGAAGAAAAAACAACCACCAATCTATTTATCAGGTCCCTGTCGGAAATGGGCCAGGCACCGAGAACACGAGGTAAAGCTTGCATGTAGCAAAGAGGCAAAGAGGCAGGCTTCTTGGCCCACATGGCTGAGAGACTGAGAACTAGAGATATACCTGCCCAAATGGCTAAGACATGTTACAGAAAAAAGAATTATATCCTTACCCTTTTGAAACCTCTTAAATTCCCTGATAATCCCCATAAGCATGAGTGTGCATCCTGTGTGGCTATTACAGTGAAGCATCAGACGCAGCAGAGAAGTCGAGGGCTTGGGAAGCAATGCTGAGTGCCAGACTAGGGTGAAGACATAGGGAGGGACAGTGGGAGCATGCATCGTCCTTCCCTCTACTGCAGCCAGAGGCGACCAAAGGTGGCCTCAAGCCATTTTCTCAGCCTCTAGCAATTTTGCATCTTTTCTGATGTTTTTACCCTAAAATCTGTCTTTGATGAGCCACAGTGATCCCCAAAACACCATAGTATATATATTTTTTCTAACCAGGGGTCTCATAAATGTAAAAGTTATATTTTCAAGATGTCAATAATTTGCTAGTTTTATAATTGAGATTCAACTAGAGGTAGTTGTTTGGAGAAATGCTGAAGGGATACATTTGACATTTTCAGCACAATGGAAGATTTTGGGCCTCCTGGGTGTGTGTGTAATATATATATATAATCTTTTTTCTGGTTTCCCAATACGTTGAAGTGCAATGACTTCAGAGTTGGACACGGATTATGATAAATAAGGTGATAGCTGAACACTGAAGTGACTAATACCAGTCCTAGAGGTGAGACTTCCATAATAAAGGTTCTCTTGGGTCATTTGAGACATGCCCCCCAAAGTGGCTTGATTGTGCAAGCCTACAAATGCACACCTAGGTCTAAATTCTTCACATGGAAAAGCCTGCTTGGTACCAAGGCACTTTTCTCAGGGCTTCTTGTACAGACCTGTGAACAGATCCTGACTGGGATTCAAGGCTCAGCTGGAGCAGGCCATCACTTCCAATTCTTGTCAAATGTTGACAATGCTTATTGAAGTAATTGGAAGATTGTGTACATAGACATCACCAGAATAAGGTTTTTTCTATTGATTTATATTGTCCAATCCAGGTAGACAGTATGACTCCTTCAACAGAGATGTGATGTTTCTGTAAGTTTATACCATTAACAACCTAACAGATTCACTGGCCACCGGGGGCATGGGAATAACCGAGAACCACCTAACTCTGTGCTTATGGAGCCACTTGCTGTGGGGTGGTTGGAGGATGTGGACTAATAAAATTCCTATTCGTCTTCCACTCCTGAGGCTTTCTAAAGTGCGCACTGGTGAACTTTTCCACTCTGGACTCAGAGTGTCTGTTCTTATTGTTCTTTTGAAGGAAATGTACTGAGATTTATGATAAGAATCAGAGGAAGTAGACAGCAGTCGTCGTATTTGGAGAATGAATTTATACAGTATACCAAAGTTTGAGTAAGGAACAAAAACAATCCACGACTCAGTGCCATCAAGTCACTTCCAACTCAGAGTGACCCTAGACGACACAATAGAACAGCGCCCCTGGGTTTTCCAGAAGGCAATTCTTTCTGGGAGTAGAAAGCCTAGTCTTCCTCCTGAGGAACGGGTGGTGGTTTGGAACTACTGACCTTGCCATTCGCAGCCCAGCAAGTAGCTGCTATGGCACCATGGCTCCTTAAAGAATAAAGAAGCCCATATTTACTGCGCATTGTGTTGAACAAGGTAGTCTCAAAACACATGCATACGTGGAACTACAGATTTTAACTGCAGTTAGATATATCATCTTTGTAAATATAATTAACTTAAGGTTCTCAGACAGAGTCATTCAGGATTTAACGTGGGGCTTCTGTGCAAAGACTAATGCCCTTATAAGAGAAAGAAAAGGTAAAATGACAGAGAGAAACATGAGGGAAGGTCACCTGAGGACATGGGCCATCAATGAAGTAAAAAGATCGAAGCCAAGGTGTGCCAAGGGCTGACAGCAAAGGAAGCTAGGAGACAGACATAGGAGAGTTCTGACTCAGGACTGCAGGAAGAATCAACCTTGTTGACACCTTAATTTCAGACTCTGGCCTCAGAGCTAAAAGAAAATATATATTTTTCTGTTGTTTTAAGCTATAAGGCTTGTGGTAACTTGTTTCCTGAGCTCTATGAGATTTATATATACTTGTATATAAAACAGAGCCCTGTAGAAGCAGGAGCCCTGGTGGTGTAGTGGTTATGTGTTAGGATGTGATCCACATAGTTGGCAATTCCAAACCACAAGAAGCTCTGGGGGAGATAGAGAGCTCCTCTGGAGAAAGACTGGGCCTTATACTCCCATAAACAGATGCAGGCTTGGGAAACCCACCGAGGATTCAATTTAAATCAACACCGACTGATGGCAGTGAGTTTGGTTTTTACAGATGCTGTGCGTTAGTCATGGGCTGTGTTCTCAGTTCCAGTAAAGATTCACATTCTTGGAAACCCTGCACAGATTCAATATGAGACTGCATTAACTGGATGCTAGTGGATTTGGATTGTGTTAAACCCAAGCCCAGTGGCCAAGGTCAGAAGTTCAAACCCACCAGCCACCGTGCAAAAGAAAGGTGAGGAAAGTTTGCTCCCTTCAAGATTTACTGTATGGGGAAGTTCTGCTCTGTCCTTTAGAGTATTAGAAATTATCATTAACTCCAAGGCAATGGTTTGGGGTTTACTACATTAAAAAAAAAAGAGCCCCAGGGCACAGCAGTTAAGTACTGGCTGCTAAGGAAAAGTTCTGTTCTTTGAATGCACCCAGTGGCTGTAGAGGATAAACACCTGGGGATCTGCCCCTATGTATAGGACAACCAGGAAGACCTGCTGTGGCAGCCTGCTGGGTTATGTGGGATTGCAATGTCTTGAACATTAAAACCTCAGTACCAACAAAAAGGAGTATACACAACAAGATTCCGTAAGCGACTAACTTTATTGATGAGCCTTGTACCAGTTTAGTCAAGATAATGACAAAAAAGAAAAATGTTGGATTCCTGTCCTTAAGAAACTTACAATCTAATAATAGAGAAGCTGCCAGGATAAATAATATGATTTAATAAGTGTATCGGGTGCAGATATAAACATGTAACAGGAAAATTGCAAAACGCTCCAAGGAGCAATCAAAACACAGATAAAAATCAGTGACTTGATTTAAGGAAAACTACGTGGGTGATGTTTTAAGTGAACACAAGAACAGAACTTAAAGACCAAAAGTCATAAATGAAGCAGGATGGCAAAAAATAGTTTCCATTGTACTATTGCAGCAAGCAGAAGGCAGTGCGTAACTCAAAATGGGAACAGAGAAGTACAGGATGGATGAGGAGAGTGAGAACATTTTATTTTGATGCAAATGAAAATGAGGAGTTCTTTTAAAGGGAGTTATTTAAAGGGAGTGACCCGAGCGACAGGGTGGTTGCAGAAGATCATTCCTCCCACTTGTAATCAGAGAAAGGAAAGAAAACACGTTGAAGTGATGTCTTTCTTTATTCATTAACTTTAAAGCATACATGGAGGACGAACTTAGATCAAAACCGTAGACATTCCCAACATTCCATCAGATGCCCAGGAGTTCTTGGCAAGAACAGTTCGGCCACCTCTGCATTAGACCCTGTCGTCTGATTTAAAATAAATAAATAAATCCTTCCTCCCTCCGTGGAAACAAATAACGTGCTCCTCCTCTGCCAAGGTCATTCTGCAGCTACAGATGGCTGAGGTGGCTCAGTGTAGTTAACTCCTTTGGCAGAAGAACATGGATTTCCATCAAATACTTCCCCTGCTCCTGGATGTCTGGCCCCCAGCCTTGCCTGCTCCTGACACTGTAGAAAACCTGTGCTTTGTTGTTTCTTGCCGCCATTTGGTTTCTCTAATCCTAACGTTTCTTGCAGCAATTAATAGTGGCAACATAAACGTGAAGCCAATTCCGTATTATCTCAAATGTTATTGGTCTCAACTGCTGAAGTGAGATGCTTGGGGAACGTCAGTGAACACAGCTCGCCTTGGCTAGGATTCACGCCAGTGTTTGTAATATCTCTGAAGACCCATTGAGCAACCTGGCCTGAGTTTGAAAATGTGCAAAAAAACCTCTAACCAGGTGAGTTGCACATTGTTTCCAGCTCATTAGAGATGTTTTGGACAACTTCTCTAATAAGGTTTGACATTTGACTACCTTCGCATATGTGACTTTTCTCTACCATGTCACCTCCCCCAACTTGCTGCTGCTTTCCTTTCCTCTTACTCATTTCTGAGAGTGAATCATCAGATCCTGTGCCTTATATGACCATCCTTCAGTTTGATTAATCTCTATCATCAGCCTTTCTTCCTGAATACTCTGATTAAATCTAGTCCTCCCTGTTCCCCACTCCAGAATACATGGGGTCTTTGATCAGCTATTAATGACTTTAGAACACATTGCTTTCCATCATGTTCAAGTGTGTTTGTCAACCCTGTGGCTTCTAATAAAAACACCACCCTCCTAAAAGACAGATATGATACTATTATTGTTGTTTTGTTCCATGGACAAACATGCAAGGCTGGTAGAGGAAATGGACAAGAGATGCCTCACCAAAATGCATCTCTTCCTTCTGTCCCATATAACATATAATACCCATCAACAGAGGTAACGTGATCTAAATCGGATTATCAAAATATGACTCATTCCCAAAAAATTTTCACTGAGGAATATCGCTGAACCTTGCAGTCAAAATTCTAGTGGAATTCCCCTTTGATCCAACAAGAACTTATTTTTTAATTGACAATCCAGCACAGTGATGGAAAAGTGACACAAAATGTAACCAGCTCTTTAGGGCACAAGTCAAACAACTGACTAAATTAATTTTCACCAATTCCAAAGGGAAATGGGTCATACTGGTGAGAAGGTCTTCACTGAATTGGTTCCTTAACTCCTTTTCTGATGGCTATGAATTAGCTGAGAGCAGCTAACCCACGACATGACCTTTATAAGCTGAAATAGCCTGTGGGTCTAAATAGGATGAAGTAATAATATAGTGCCAGGTGCAGTTCAAGGCCATTAGGTAAGAAAAAATAAAATATCCAGAGAGAGCTAGCCTGGCTTGTTTGAGCCAGACAGGCATCCGAGGTCAGAGCTGACCCTACTTCAAACCTGGCATAGTACCATGGTACTGTAACTAAGCAAAGTCTGAACCTTAGCTATATTAATAGAGAACAGTGCAACAAGAATCATGAAGAAATCATCGTTAACCATTACCGAGCTGAGCTGAAAGTCAGCTAGCAAGAACCAATGCGGCCTCTAGACAAGAGTGTGCATCCTAAGCTTTTGTAATGCTCTGCTTGGGAGTAACACTGTGCTGCGGTGGTAACCAAGGGAAAGAATAAGCACTGTAAGCATAACTGAAGGTATGGACTCCTTTTTGTCTTACCTCTATTCTACATTAGGGCCAATACTATTTGTCTCCAGAGTTCTTTGTGTTGATAGAGTTGTCGTAGGTAATATTGGTGAACTCTTTTGCTGTAAACGTCTGAGTGTCGGGATCTGTGGTTCTGATATTTCTTTTATTAAGTGTGAGTTATCCAATCATTCAACTAAAATAGAAATAATATCATTCCTATAAATTACTTGGGTTAAAATAATTGAAACCTTGACTTAAAATATGCACAAAGAGTTAATTTGGGGGATTGCATTTATGTGTGTATATGAATTCTATGTATGCTTATGTGACTATTATAAACATGAAAATAAATACATACTAAAACCTACCAGTCTACAGCCATCCAAGGCATTGGTGTAGGTGTTCAATTTTATCCATTTCTTTTCTTTTTATGTTGACATTTAGCTGCACCTCATTGGTGGGTTGTGCCTTCAGGATTTTGAAGAGGCTTGCATATGCTGGCTTGAAGGAAGAGAGAGGAAAAAGTCATTTAAAATTAAGTTCAAAGGAAAACCGTCATTTCTTTATTTGCTTTCACAGGCCTAGAAGATCATGCAATACAAGCTAGTAACAGCCTCGTGCAAGTGTGAGGGAGAAGCTGTAGCGCTGAAGCAAACATTGTACAAATATTGGCCAGAAGCTTCCCTGCAAAGGCCAGGCCTCGTCTTGCTGGTGAAGAAGTCGTAGAAGCAGCAAACATGAAGGAGAAAGAAGCAAAAGGCTCTGCAGGTGCTCCTGTGGCTGTCTCTCATCTGAGAGGACCAAGTGGCAGCCTCCTGCACATCGCCGAATCCCAGTGAAAAGATTGTCTCTGGCATTTGCTAAGCCTGACTTCCCAGGTAGATTGGTTAAAATAGGCTTATTAAGCTAATTGTTCTTTTTTTTTACCTAAGCATAAAATTTAGAATAAAAATGAAGATTGAAGTTGATATGCAAAGAAACAATATATATCGTCGACATTTTGCAAGCCAATTGATTCTCCCGAGTTTATTCATCCTTTACATAACACACACTCACATGTGCACACACACACAGAATTTAAAATTCAAAATAGAGAAAAACAAAGCCAATCTAGTTAGTGAGAATTCAAATTTCTTGAGCTTCTATTCTTTTTAAGATTAGACTAAGTAAATGTGTAGAAGAGTAAGATATTTTCTCCTTAAGAACATAAAAGTACTGAACATGGGGATTTATTTAACCCGGAAAGTCACATTATTGAGATTAGACATCTCTTTTTCAAGGTGCTCCTGGGAGATAATGATTCCCATACCTATAATTCAGTGGAGGTATCTTTTTTTTTTTTGCCTCCTGGTGACATAAAAGTAGACCTGAGGACAACATTTAACACCTTCCTCTCTACAGAGCACATGGTGAGTTTAGGAACAACACAAGAATATAGTCATTCTTTTACAACCTTCACCTCTAACATTTTCTTTTAAGCTATAGATCCAGTATCGCCATGTGTCTTATTAATATGTTCAATTTGAGACACCTGGAATGTAGTTGACATCAGGAATATTTTGGATTCCATGAAGGAGAAAAGTGATATTGATACTAATAACTATAGTTAAGGCAGGGAAAAAATGAAAGTTCAGTATGAAATTCAAAAAGCAGTGAGAAAGCGATTCTTCATTTGTGTAGGAGCTACGTTGCTAGTTATGAAGTCGAACTCGACACCTGAAGACCCAACCGTGCAGAGTGGAACTGTGCCCCTTACGGTTTTCCATCTGTGCCATTCCGAAGAAGCAGCTCACGTGTGTGCCTTCCTCAACATCTCTGGAAGTGTTTAATCGGTCAAACTTTTAGCTCTTGGGTGAATTTTTAATGGCTTGTGCAACCTATGGACTGTAATAGCTATGTTGTTGTGTCTTTAAGTCTCCAACTCCTAGAGATCCGAGTTTCAGACTAGAACTACCCCCACAGGATGTTTTATGCTGTAATCTTTGTGAGAGGAACTCACCAGAGCTTTTTCACACAGACAGGAGATGGGATCAAACCAACAACCTTTCTGTTAGGAACCTAAGGCTTAACCATTGTGCCATCAGGGTCCTCAAAGTGATAGCTATAGTGTCCTATACATTTAATTAATTGTTTCCCTCCTGTATGTTGACTTTACCAAATACTACCCTTGGCTACAGATGGTTTAACAAGATAGCTGACAGTGAAGGACTCCAATATGCCAACCATCAGAAAGATGGGACTGGATCAGATAACATCTTACTGGTTCCATTGTTCACAAGGTTGCCGAGAGTCAGAGCTGACTGAACGGCAACTAGCAACAATCATTTTGTTGTCATTGCTAGGTGCCATTGAGTTGATTCCACATAAGAGTGATCCTTCTGTGCCACAGAATGAAATGCTACATTTGAGCCCATTGCTGCAGTCACTGTCAATTCATCACCTTAAGGTTCTACCTATATTTTGTTGCCCTTCTACATTACCAACCATGCTGACCTTTCTAAGGGACTAGTCTCTCCTGATAACATGTCCAAATGATGTGAGACTTCGTCTCACTACCCTTGCTTCATTCTGGCTGCATTTCTATCAAAACCGATCTAATTGTTCTTTTTGTAGTCCATGGCACTTAAGAGATTTTTAAACAGCCCCATAGTTCAAATTCATGAATTCTTCTCCAGGCGTCCTTATCCACTGTCTAACTCTCCCCTAACAGGGATAGGAGGCAATGGAAAATACCATGGCATGGGTCAAGTACACCACAGTCTTCAGAGTTACATCTTTGCTCTTCAACACTTTGCAGAGGTCCTGTGCAGAAGATTTATAGAAAGCAATTTGTCTTTCATTCCATAAATATTAATTGCAGATCCAAGCAGGACAAAAATCCTTGACAACTTTAATTTTTTTCTCAATTTATCATGATGTTACTTATTGGTCCAGATGTGAGGATTTGGGTCTTTTTTTCACTGAGTTATAATTCATACTGAAGGCTGCAATCATTGATCTTCATTAGCAAGTGCTTCAAGTCCTCCTCACTTTCAGCAAGCAAGGTGGTATCATTTACATATTGCAGGGTGTTGATAAGATTGATCCAATTGTATATTCCATAATCTAGAATGTCTGGCTTATCAAACAAATTGAATAAGTGTGATGAAATGATGCAACCCAAGACAACCCTTTCTTGATTTTAAACAATGAAGTATTCCTTGTCTGTTTGCTTCTTGATTATCTACCGGTTCCACATGAGTGCAATGAAGTACTCTGGACTTCTGATTCTTCTCAATGCTATCCATCGTTGGCTGTGAGCTACAAAGTCAAATGCCCTCGCATAGTAGAAGTAACAAAGTAAACACTCTTCTGCTGTTCTGTGCGCTGAGCCAAGATCCACGTGATACCAGCAATGACATCCCCACTGCCAATCGCTCTTCTGAATCCAGCCTGAATTTCTGGCAGCTCCTTCTCAATTACTGAAAACATTGTTGGACGATTGTCAGCAAAATTTCACTTCATGTGATATTGTTCTATAATTTTAACTTTCGATTGGGCCATCTGTCTTTGGAATTGCTATAAATATTTATATTTTCCAGGTACCTGTCTTCCAAATTTCTTGTCATATACTAGGGAGTGTTTTCAGTGCTTCATAAGCATGTTGAAACCTTTCTATTGGTATTCCATCAATTACTGGAGCCTTAGTTTACTTTAATGCTTTCAGCACACACTAGACTTCTTTCCTCAGCACCATCAATTCTTGATCACATGTAATTCCTTGAAATAATTGGATGTCAACTAGTTTTGATACAGTAACTCTATATGCCTTCCATCTTCTTTTCACGCTTTCCACATCATTCAATATCTTACCGATGGTATATTTTTAAATCATTTTATTGGGGCTCATACAACTCTTGTCACAATCCATATATCCATCCAGTGTGTCAAGCACATTTGTACATTTGTTGCCACCATCGTTCTCAAAACATGTTCTTCCTACCTGAGTCCTTGGTATCAGCTCCTCATTTTTTTCCCTTCATAACCTCCTACACTCTCTCTCATGAACCCTTGCTAATATATAAATTATTATTTTTTCCTGTCTTACATCAATCGATGTCTCCCTTTACCCACTTTTCTGTTGTCCATCCCCCTGGGAAGGGGTTATATGTAGATGATTGTGATAAGTTCCCCCTTTTCCCCTCACCTTCACCTTACCCTCCTGGTATCACTACTTTTAATATCTGTCCCAAGGGGGTTATCTGTCCTGGGGTCCTTGTGATTCCAGCTCTTATCTCTAACCATGTACATGCTCTGGTCTAGCCAGATTTACTAGGCAGAATTGGGCACATGAGAGTGGAGTGAGGAGGTAGCATTAAAGAACTAAAGGAAAGTTGTATGTTTCATCGGTGCTATACTGCACCCAAACTGGCTCATTCTCTTCCTGTGACCCTTCTGTAAGGGGATGCCCAACTGTCTACAGATGGGATTTGGGTCTCCATGTGGAACTTCCCCACATTCACAATGATATGATTTTTTTGTTTGGGATTTTGATGCCTGATATTTGCTCCCATCGACACCACATGATCACAAAGGCTGGTGTGCTTCTCCTATGTGGGCTTTGTTGCTTCTCAGCCAGATGGCTGTTTGTTTATCTTCAAGCCTTTAAGACCCAAGGCACTATATCTTTTGATAGCCAGGCACCATCAGCTTTCTTCACCACATTTGCTTATGCATCCGCTTTGTCTTCAGCGATCATGTCGGGATGGGGAGCATCATGGAATGCTAGTTTAATAGAACAAAGTATTCTTGCATTGAGGGAGTACTTGAGTAGAAGTCCAATGTCCATCTGCTATCTTAATACTAAACCAAATATATGTTCAAAGATCTATTTCCCTATCATCATATGTAAATATATTTACATATGTAAATGCATGTATTTAGACCTCTATAAATGCCCTTTGCCTCCTAGTTCTTTATTACTTTTTACTTTCCTCTTGTCCCACTATCACATTCAGTATTCATTTGGCTTTGGTAATTCTTCTCAGTTACATTGCTCTTGATCGTGCCCTACCAAGCACCCTACCCCCTCCTCACCATGGATTTTAGGTCATTTGTTGTTCCCTTGTCCCTGGGTTTGTTGACAGCCCCTTCCTTTCCTGTCTCCTCCTCTCCCATGTCTCCCCAGAATGGCTGGTCCCATTGTTTTTTCTTCCAGATTGTTTATCCCACCTATCTTACCAAGATAGACATGCAGAGAGAATAATATGCACAAAAACAAGACAGAGCAAAACAAAGCAACAAAAGAAAACAAAACAACAACAAAAGGCAAGCCTAAAAATAGTTGAAGGTCTGTATGTTGACCCTTAGGAGTATTTTCCTGACAAGTCTAATGGGTTGTCATGCCCTGGCCCCGAAGTCTATTTTTGGTATTCCCCAGAGACTTCATTGCTCTTCTCCCCTTGCTGTTCTGTTGCATGTACTTAGAGTTTTGCCTCATTTAGACCATTCAGATCAGACACAATTACTGCACTGTGTCTTCAGTGTTGTCCCCCATAGCGCTATGGGTCAGTGAGGGATGTTGTGTGTACTGGTGGGACCGGCCTTATAGTTCTCTGTGTGGTTTGACTGCTCTGAGAAGGAATATTATCCTCAGGGCTTGGTGGAGCAGGTTATGTTCCACTCTCTCTCCCTCCCCCTTCGTTTTCTCCTGTGTGCTCTGATCAGACATGTCCCTCTCGCTGAGCTGTAGCTTCAGTGCTGTCCTCTAAAGTGAAATCTTCTGGGGTGCGGGGAAGCTGTCCATGTAGTTGGGATTGGGTCGGCCCCTCAGACCACTCTATTGGTTCCCTGCTTCATGCCGGTATGTTGCATTCATGTCATGGAGCACCTAGTTGAAGTCTGAGCCCTCTCTCCCTGTGAAGATATAAACAACAACCTCCCCTTGGGTGGGTTAGTGCCCTATTCCCCCATTTACTATGTCTTACCTCCCACTCCTTTTTAGTTGGATGTCGTATGTATTCCTGGATTGGGTCTGGTCCCTGTCATACTACCTGGACCCCACCCCAGAATGTATGTATACAGTAGCTTTTCCCCTATGCCCCATTTGAATTTTTAAGCTTGCCTCGGTGGACTTAAGTTGTACTTGTCCTTTTGTATTTAGCTTACTTTGCTTAGCATAATTTCCTCTAGTTATTCCCATATGGTGATGTGCTTCATGCGTTCATCACTGCTTTTTAGAGATGTGTAGTATTGCATTGTATGTATACACCACAGTTTTTAATCCATTCATCTCTTGATGGAAATTCAGGTTTTTTTCCAACTTTTTGCAATTGTGAACTGTGCTGCAATGAACACTGGAGCACAGGTGTCTGGCTGTGGTTTGTTTCTTTTCTCTTCTGGGTATATGCCCAGTAGGGGGGCGGCTAGGTCGTATGGTAACTCAATTGCCATCTGTTTTAGATATTGCCAAATAGCTTTCCATAGTGGCTGTCCATACCTACAGGTCCACCAGCAGTGGATGAGAGTTCCTATCTCACAACAGCCCCTTTGCTACTTGTTGCTTTCTGACTTTTTGGATTGGGCTATCTTTGAGGGTGTCAGTGGTATCTCATAGTTGTTTTGATTTACATTTCTCTTAGGGCTAATGATCGGAAACATTTTCTCATATTGGACATTCGGATTTCTGCCCTTGTGAAACTTCTGTTCAGGTCCTTTGCCTACCTCCTCAGTGGGAAATTACATTTTGTTTTTGTTTTTTTCCTTTTGGGAAGCTAACAGAATACTGTAGAGTTTAGCAATATGGCCTTCATCTCATGTGACATTGCTAAAGACGTTTTCCCAGTCTGTGGGCTCTCTTATTACTCTCTTGGTGAATTCTTTCAATGTACACAGCTGTTTTATCAATTTGTGACTCATCTGTATTTTTTTCCTTATCTATTTCTGATAGCCTGTGTGTTATTCCCTGCACCAAAGTTCCCAGTTTTGTCCCAATTCCTTCATTGATGGCCCTAATAGTTTGGGGTTTTACCTCAAAGTCTGTGATCCACCTTGAGCTTATTCTTGTACATGGAGTGATGTAAGAGCCTTGCTTCATTTTCCTGCATGTAGATCTCATTTTTTCCATCACTATTTTTTGAAAGGGCATCTGTTTCCCATTTGATATTTGTGGGGCCCTTATCAAAGATCAGTTCTCTTTATGCTGATGATTTTATTTCTGGATCTTCAGTTCTTTTCCATTGGTATGAGTATCTATCATTATACCACTACCACACTGTTTTGACCACTGTGGCTGTAAAATAGGTGCTAAAGTCAGGTAAAGCTAGTCCTCCCAACCTGTCCTTCTTGAGGAGTTCACTACTAATTTGGGGTTTCTTCCCTCTCCATATGAAGTTGGTAATCAGTTTTTCCAATCCCTTGAAGAAGGATGATAGAATTTGTATCAGGATAGCATTAAACTTATAAAGTGCCTTGGGCAGAACTGACATCTTTACTATATTAAGACTTCTGATCCATGAGCATGGGATATTCTTTCATTTGTTGAGGTTACCCTTGTTTTCTCATAATATGGTTCTGTAGTTTTCCTCATACAAATCTTTTTGTTTTTTCCTCAGGAATATCCTTAAATATTTCAATTTGTACTTGACTATTGTGAAGAGTACCACATTTTTGATCCCCTCTTTGGTAGTCTTGTCTGTTGTGTACAGCAGTCCAATAAACTTCTGGTTTTTGATCTTTTATCCTACCAATCTGCCATATTCCTCTATTGCTTCCACTCCCATTGTGGAGCTTTTGGGATTCTTACATAAAATCATATCATCTGTGAATAATGATAGTTTCACCTGTTCCTTCCCCAGGCAAATACCTTTGATATCTTTTCTTTGTATTATGCTGTTTGCTAGACCATCCAGTGTAATGTTAAACAGGAGGGGAGAAGGAGCATCCTTGTCTGGTCCCCTTTTTCAGTGGGAGTGTTTTTGTCTTTTCCCCATTGACTACTATTTGGGCTGTTAGGTTTTCATATATAGCTTATATTATATTGAGGAATTTTCCTCCCATTCCTATCATCTTAAATGTCTTAAACAGGAATGGGTGTTGGATGTTGTCGAATGCTTTTTCTACATCTATCAATATTATCATGTGGTTCTTATAATTTTTCATGTCAATATGGCAAACAATCCGAATGGTCTTTCCCTATGTTGAGCCAATCTTGCATCCCTTTTAAGAATCCTACTCGGTCATGGTGACTCGTTTGTTTTATATACTTTCGTATTCTATTGGCCAGTATTTTGTTAAGGATTGTTGCATCAATGTTCGTTAGGAATATTAGTCTGTTGTTCTCAATTCTTGTGGGATCCTTTCCCAGTTTAGGTATCAGAATTATACTAGCTTCATAAAAAGAGTTTGAGAATTTACTGTCTTTTTCCATGTTCTGGAAAAGGTAGAATAAGATTGGTATCAATTCTTCCCTGAATGCTTGGTAGAATTCTACTGTGAGACCATCTTGACCAGGGTTTTTTTCGTTGGTAATCCCTTAATAACTTTGTCTAGTTCTTCTGTTGCTATGGGTCTGTTTAAATTCTTGTCCTTATGTGAAAATCTAGGGAGAGGTTATTTTTCCAAATATTGGTCCATGTCTTCCAAGCTGTTGAATTTGTTGGAGTACAGGCCTTTTAGTATTGTGTAATTATCCTTTTGATATCATTATGGTCCCTCGTAATGTTTGCTCTTTCATCCCTCATCCTTCCTATTGAAATTCATTTCTTCCTTCCTTTGGTTATGTTTGCCCATGGTCTGTTGATACTGGTAATCCTTTCAAAGAACCATTTTTTAGATGCATTAATTTTTTTCCATTGTGTTCTTATTTTCCCTCTATGAATCTCAGCCCTGATTTTTATTATTTATCTTCTTTTGCTATTAATAGAATTGGCCTGTTGAGTCTGCTCTCATTGCTGTAAGTTTTGTGTCAGCCCATCAATCATAAGTCTCTCTTCCTTTTTCATATGTTCATGTATTGCTATCAAACTTCTGATAACTGCCTATGTTGTGTCCCAAATGTTTTGGTGCATTACATTCTCATTCTCGTTGGTTTCTAGAAACTACCTAATTTTGTCTCTGATCTGTGCCAGTACCCACTCCTTTTGTAATAGAGAGTTATTCATCCTCGAATTATTTGCCCTTGTTTTCCTCATCATCCTTTTGTTGATTTCCAGCCTTATGGCATAGTGGTCAGAGAGAGAGGTCTGTATGATCTCTATGTGCTTGAATTTATACAGATTCAATTTGTGTCCCAACTTGTGGTCTATCTTGGAGTATGGGCCATGTGGACTTGAAAAGAAGATTGTGTATTTTTTTTGCACATGTGTAGAGAGCTCTGAAAATGTCTATCAGGTCAAGTCGTCTAATCGTAATGTTTAAATCTGTAGTCTCCTTGTTAAGCTTCTTTCCCTGCGATCTATCGTTCTCAGAGAGTGGTGTATTAAAGTCACCTGCTATAATGGTTGAGCCTGTAATTTCTCTTTTCATCTATAGGAGTGTTTGATGAATTTCACAGGTACCTTTTTGGTGAGTATATATTTATTATGTTCACTGGCTCTTGGTGCACTGTTCGCTTGAGCATTATATAGTGCCCCTCCTTATCTCTTGTTATGGCTTGCACCTTGAGATCAATTTCGTGCAAGATTAGGATTGCAATGCCTGCATTTTTTAAATTGCCATTTGCTTCGTATATTTTTCTCCATCTTTGATACTCAACCTAATTTTTTCTGTAATCTTGAGGTGTGTCTACTCTAGCCAACAGATTGACAGGTTGTGCTTTTTAAGCCAGTGGACTAGCTTCTGCCTTTTGATGTCTGAGTTTAGTCCATTGATAGTCAGAGTTCATACATTCATCTGTGGACTCAGTGATATAGTATACCTTTTGTGTTGGGTGTTTTCTTGCTTCCCATTCTTATCAGTATGTTGTCCACGAGTGTGTGTGTGTGTGTGTGTGTGTGTGTGTGTGTGTG
The DNA here is from genome assembly GCF_050624435.1 of Tenrec ecaudatus. Taxonomy (NCBI): domain Eukaryota; kingdom Metazoa; phylum Chordata; class Mammalia; order Afrosoricida; family Tenrecidae; genus Tenrec; species Tenrec ecaudatus. Next base: position 276,749,024 of record NC_134531.1, read on the forward strand.
TGAGGCATGCTTCATTCTTATCTTCTTTCAACCCTTACACCAATGCTATATTGGGGGCTGTTTTCTCTTTGTTGCCTTTGGGTGGGATTGTTCTATGTAGTAGTCTCTTAGTGGTGCTGGCCAAGTGCTGTTCTTCTGCCCATACTTGGTTGGCAAGGATATTTTTAGGGCTGGGTGGTTTTTTAAATCATTTTATTAGGGGCTTATATAACTCTTATTACAATCCACACATAAATCAATTGTGTAAAGTACATTTGTACATTCATTTCCCTCATCATTCTCAAGACATTTTCTCTCCACCCAAGCCCCTGGCATCAGCTCCTCATTTTCCCCCTCCCTCTCCACTCCCCCCTTCCACATGAACCCTTGATAATTTACAAATTATTATTTTGTCATATCTTGCACTGTCCAATGTCTCCCTTCACCCACTCCTCTGCCATCTTTCCCCTAGGGAGGTTGTCATATGTAGATCCTTGTAATTGGTTCCCCCCTTCCAAACCATCCTCCCTCCATCCTACCAGTATCACCCTTCACACCACTGGTCCTGAAGGAATCATCTGCCCTGGACTTCCTGTGTTTCCAGCTCCCATCAATACCAGTGTTACGTACCATATTTTTATTGATTCTAAATTACACAACACCCTAATGATCTGTTGGAATAGCTTCCACTATTTTTCACAGTAAGGTTTCTCATAAATACCAAAGGACAGACCAACTTTTTAATAGTAAAGAACCAATTAACATCACTACAAGTATGAGATGGTCACATTCCAGAAGTTCTTCTCAATCCATCTTAGGTTTCTGGCAGTTCCACTGATCTACAATTAAAGCTGTTTTTGAGTTATTTTCAGCAGAATGTTATATTTGTGTCATAATAGTGATAGTTCAAAAATTTGAACATCGGTTTAAATATCCCTGTTTTGGAATTCACATCAATATGGATAACCACCATTCTGTGGATGAGTACTTATTTTCTAAACTTGGGCACATAGACAATTTCCAAATTTGAATGTTTGCTTAAAAATATTAATTGATATTAAGTCAGTCACTGAAACCTTGTTTATCCCTGATGCTGCATAGCATATTCAAATGTTATAATCAATTCATTCATTTATTTTCTTTGTTTTTAAGAAATATTTTGTTTCTTTCATTTTTTTCAGGTTTGTTTTTCTACCACTTCTAATCCCTGCTTAGGGTTTGGAGGTGGTCATAGACATTACCTGCAGATCTAAATCAGCATGGGAAGGTTGGGGTCTCCCAGGCTTCACATGACTGATTCCTGACCACCTTGCTATGAATGGCACAACTCACACGGTAATGTGACTTCACATTTGGGAAGCATATAGGTGCCAGGGCACTTGCTATGGAAATGTTTCTGAAGGCTGTGGTCTCCGCTATGTTTCCTATTATGTACTTCTTAATGGCCTTGTCTCTGAGCTCACAGCAGGCACATTTCAGGCAGTGAATAATCTGCACATCACTGCAGCATTTCTTGGCATGACCATTGTTATGCTTTTTCTTTGTCATCTCTGAAGAGAACATCTGAGAGAATAGGCGGTGCCAGCACATTCATTTCCTGATGATATGCTATCTCCTCAAAAGGTTGATGAATGGTCTCTAAAGCTGATGATGAAGAAACTGATGAATCTTACCAGCATCCTCATGCTTGCAGGTAATTTGAAGCATGGCTACGGTGAGTTCTTTGTTCTCAATTTTCTCCAGGTCGTGGTCTGGCTGCTTGGCCATCTCGGGAGGGTTTAATTCAGGTTGGCCCTTGCTTTGAGCTGAAGACGTTCATAGAGTCTCGGGGAGGAGGCACTGCTGGGTGCGCCTATTGCATATTCTGGGCTGCATTTCTTTTAATCTATTATTTGAATGAATATTTCCTTGTCTGGGAAGACTCTTACTTCTCCGTCTATCTTGATAGATAATTTGGCTGGATAGACTTTTCTTGGGTTTGCATTATTTTCCTTCAATTTTTGCAATATGTTACTCCACTCCTTCCTAGTGTCTTCAAACAGGTCTAAGCATATCTTTATTTGGATATGTTTATATGTGACTGTTTATTCCCTAGCTGCTCTCATGATTTTCTCTTTTCCCTCAAAGTTGGATACGTTAACTATTATATGCCTTGGTGACTTCTCTTGGGATTCAGTCTAGCTCACGTTCTTTCAGCTTCCTGAATGGTTGCCTGGTTTTCATTCATTACGCTGGGAAAGTTTTCCTCCAAGAATTCCCTTGCCATTTTTCCGTTGATTTCTTTGGTGTGTCTTCCTCCAGTAATCCAATGATTCTGATGTTGTTCCTCTTCATAGCATCATACATAGCTCTCAGATTTTCTTCAGTTTCTCTGATGATCTTATTTGACTTTTTTTCCACCTTTGTTAAAGTTCTCTAGGCCATTGGTATGGTTCTTTGCCTCCTCCAGTTGATTTCCCAAGTCCATGAATTTGATACTTGTTCTTGTTATGTTGTTCCTAAGCTTTTGTGTTTCCCTTTAGTGTATGGATTTTATCTCCTTTATCATTTCATCCCTTTATCATTTCATCTTTCTTCTGTATTGTTTCCATCATATCCTGTACGACTCCAAGCAGTGTTGTGAAGATTTCTCTCTGTGGCAAATCAAAGTCTGCTTCTTCTATGCACATCATTAGGTTCAGGACTTCTTCCAACATTCCCTGTTGTTTTTCCTGTTGTTTTTTTTAGTTTTCTTTTTTATGGATGTCATGGGGCTAATTGCTGTTTGCATTGTGTCATTTTTAGAGGAGCCTGGCACCATTTTCCAGAGAGTATAAGAGCACTGGGCTCTTTCTTGGAGACTCATAGGAATTCTTCTTAGAACTCCCTGCAGCTAATTTCACTATGGGATTGAGTTACCTCCTTATCCTCCTGTAGCTTCACGTCTTCCATAGCCAAACATTGTTCTGTTATTTGGAGTGCAAGTTGGATGGTCCTCTCAGGGGATGCTGCTTGGACTGTTGTGGACTCTTGAGGATGGTGCTACACTAGATGATCTCACAGAAAGCTGTGGTGGTGTGGCCCATGGACGCTTGGGGCCCTGCAGATAGTGTGCAGTGGTGCCTGAGGTAATGGGAGTGCCACAGGAGGCAGGTGGATGTGCCCGCTTTGGTTTAGAGCACAGTGGATGGTGGGTGGAATTGTCCTAGTCAGCTAGAGCACTGTGGAGATTGTACAGAGGTTCCTGCAGCAGTGTGGCATGCTGATGAGTGTTAGTGGAGCTACCTTAGGCCATGTGAGGTGATACGGCAGGCAGGAGGAAGTTCCCTCAGCCATGTGGGACCACAGAGGATGATCAGGAGCTCCCCAGCCACACAGAGCACTGTATAAGGTGAGCTGAACTTCCCCCAGCCAAGTGAAACCCTCCAAAGGGCAGGCAAGAATTTCCCCAGTGGCCTCAGAGGGTAGATGAGGGTTTCCCTGCAGTGGGCCATGGGTGGTATTTCCAAAGCCTTGTTTTAAGCTACATAGAGGGGCAGGTGGAATTTACCCGAGAGGAAGGTGGGAGGACTTTCCAAAACTGCGTGTTATATTGCAGAGGGCAGAACTCCCCCAGCTGGGTGGAGGGCAGACATAATTTCTCTAGGCTAAGGGCAATGGCCTAGAGGTCGGCAGTGGTGTATGTTAGGAAAGGGAAGAGAAAAGAAACAAGAGGGAAAAAAACCCACAAAAAATAGCCCACTGAGACTGGGAGGGTGGTGGAAGTGGAGACAGAAGAGAAAGAAACAAAAGTTAAGTTATAGCTGAGCCCAGATCACCTGACCACAGGGCTGGAGAGGTTTAAATCCTGCCAAGAGACAGAAGCATGCTGTGCTTGTGTTGAAGTAAAGGCCTTGGGCCAGCCAAAAACCCAGTGCTGGCTGAAACTGTAACACAGCTAAGGTTAAACCTAGCTGGTTTCCACAGTGGTAAGTCAAAAGCCCACAGCTCCTCAAAACCTAATAAATAGGTGCTACTTATCTTTATGGTACTCCTCCTATGACCCAACCGTATAGAATTTCCATCTCAGTTGGTCTCCTGTGCTTATTTCTGCAGAGTACCTCTTGTATGTGTTACCAAGTTGTCATGTTGCTGGAATTCCACCTATTAAATATTTTAATACTGCAACTCAAGGCTTGAACTTTTCTATTCAAAAGACTGCTTCTTGGTCTCTGTACAGGTTCTGCAAGAGCACAGGAAGTGTTCTAGAATTCCATCCTTCTCAATGTTATCATTAGTTCTTTATGATCCACACATTTGAATGTCTTTGCCTTCTTTTAAAGAAAGAATCCAAAACAAATCAAGAATAAAGTATTTCCATATTCATATTGACTAATCTATAGACACTCATCTGAGCAAAATATCAGAATAGAAAGAAAAAAATTTGTTCCTTTAGAAATCTTGATTTTCACTAAATATATAATAGATGTACACATGCCATCTCTCCATAAACCATGAATTCATCTGCAAAGTCCCCAGTTTCTGCATCCCGTCTCCATTGCCAGTTTCCTCAAAAAATAAGCACTTTACAATCTGCTTTTTAAAACTTCATCATATTGTGATTATAACTAAGTTTTAATTCTCAATCTGATCTTTCATTAAGACTAGGAGTTGCAATTTTTTAGCTTGATCCCAGTCTCTAGCTCCTGTACTTAATATAATATAATTCATGTACCTGTTTTAGGTACTGTACCACATAAAACACTGTCTCATCTTAAGGAATTGAGTATGTTTGTCCATTGAGCCAGATGGTCAGAGGAAAAACAAAAGACCCTCAAGGAGATGAATTGCCATAGCAGCTGTAGCTGTGAGCTCAAACATAACAACAACATAAGGATGGTGTTAGAATGGGCAATATTTCCTTCTGTTGTGTGAGTCAGCTACAACTCAACCCTGTCTATTTGTCAAGGTGCTTTAAAAATTTTTATATCAGATTAATAATAGCTACTACGCATATCTTATAGATTATCAAATAAAAATTATTAATTTGAGGAGTTCTGGTGGTTTCAAACTACTGACTTTCCAGTTTGCAACTCAAAGTGTAACGTCACCAAGGCTGCTATGATTTAGATGAGAATATTATATATACATATATATATGAAAATTAGTTGCTAAAAATGACTATCCACTTGAATAATAATGAAAACCATTAGCAGGAAGAAAGGCATATGCTACTCAGAACAAAGTGAGCATTCAAAAGGACCATTAGTCATGAACAACATTTCTAGTATATATTGACAGTACATCAATCCTGTTTATGAGGTATGACTGGACTAAATCACTGTAATGCAATGAATTACTTAATATGGACCTTCTAGACATAGCCTTTGTGATTCCCACCAAATGACCTTTGTTTACCTGAAAAGTCTGGGAAAGAGGTGAGGAAGGATTCTGACATAGATTATATGATTCAATGTAGTTAACAGAGTTAATTGTGGTTGCCATCCTGCTGGGCATAACATAAGCCATCTCAGAAACAAGAAAGGGGATCTTACTAGTAGAAAGAGAGAAGAGCTGGAGGGGAGTGTGTCCTTTGGATCCCAAGATCCCTGCACATTGAACCTCCTTCATTTACTCAGGGTGGCATTTTAACAAGAGAGGAGCAGCAACAGCAGACCAGGAGCCAGAGCATGAGAGCACTGGACTTCCCAGCTCACAAGTAAAGTTGAGTGTTTCAGGTAGAATGTTGGCTTATAGAATGGGTACTTAATTGGGGGCATCTGGGTTTGCTGATCCATGGATGTGGAGCTGAGTACCATCAACTCATGTCTTACCGCAGAGTGGAATGCCTCTGGTATTTATTGACAGCTTACAAAGAGGCCAGGCCAAGGGACATAGGTCCAGAGAAAGGTCTCTCTTCTGGCACAGCAGAGAAGAAACTGTACTGACTAAGCAGCTGAACCCTGAGTATTTCTCATCAAAATTGTATTATTTTAACTTCTGAACACTTGTTATCATTGTCTGTGATTTCTTTGTGGCAATTGCAATGAACTATAGAACCCAGCTGTAAAGCACAGAGTGCTATGGGAAGGGAAGTGGGTATCAGAATTGGTAGGAAATTTAGAGTGTGGGACATGTCTGTCCTGGACAGCTATTGATGATAATGGTACTTATTTTTCCTTCCCTTTGTATAGTTGGGAAAAGTCAGGCACCATCCCCACATCATTTCTTTTTCTTCTTTTATTTTTAATAGTCATTTATTTAAAGAATATGTATTTTCTCAAGTAGCTTGGTTAAGCAGGAGTTGGCTGCCATTCTAATTTCTCTATAACTATCAGGCCCTACAGTGATGCTATAGGAAATTTGGAAGTTGTGAAAAATGAAATGCGTAAAAATAAATATTCTAGGTATTAGGGAGCTGAAAGAGGCTTGAATTAGACATTTTGAATCAGGAAATCTTATGGTTTACTATGCTGAGAATGGAATTACATTCATTGTCATAACTTCAAAATCTATCGTGAAGTTCAGTGATACATTGGTTGTCAAACTCAGTTCATTCCAAATTTGTTTTCAAACATTGAAAAGTTTGAGAATTGAAAATATTTTTTATAAGATGATGGAAACAAAATAATTTGCTCTGAGGTCCAAAAATTACACTTATAAATTCATTTTTCCAGGATCTTAATACGTAGTTAACTTTCCTAGGTTGCAAAAATACCTCCTAAAACATCAAAATACAGTAAATGCAATACATTAAATGTCAAAACACAATATAGTAAATAATTTTTTTCCTTTGGTTACCTTACATTGATGCGCAGGCTGCCTGGCATACTGGGAACTGGGGAGAAATTGGAGGAAGAGGGGAAATGTCAATTTTGGAAGAGAGACACCTTCCTTAATGACTGCTAGCAATACCCTTTCTGGGGTCCTTTCTCTTGGTCAGTTTTTACCTTCTCACCTGTTTGATGGTCTGGGTTCTTTGTTTCTTGGTTAATTATTTCACACCGTTTACTATATTAGCCACTTTACTTTTATTTTTCTTATCTTTTTAAAATGTAGATAAAGTCCACTTAGCCATGTTGTATTGAAATTCCAAATCCAATAAGCCAAAACATGATTACAATTTCACAATTTTTTTTCTTTAACAGTGGTTCTCAACCTTCCTAATGCTGCGACACTTTAGTACAGTCCTCATGTTGTGGTGACCTCCAACCATAAAATTATTTTCATTGCTACTTCATCGCTGTAATTCTGTTACTGTTATGAATCGGGCAACCTCTGTGAAAGGGTCTTTTGACCCCCAAAGGGGTCACGACCCACAAGTTGAAAACTGCTCCTAACTCTATTGTCATTCCACACTTGTCCTCTTAGCTTCACTGCTGGTATCACCAACTTTTTGGACCTATGTGTATGATATTTTACACCAATAAAGCACAAATGAAAGCACAGTGACAAATGTTTTGTTGCACTAACACAGGCACTTAATGATATCTGGGTGATAGTGCTGCTTAGAGTGAAGTGTAATTTCTTTGACCATTATGAGACCACTCGTGACTCACTCTTGGCCTGTACAGGTGTTTTAAAAATCAGATTTCTGGTTCAACTATTGAGCAAAGTTACAAACACCACGTAGAATTTTTCCCCTCAAACTTTATGGTTCAAATAGTGAAAAATTTGAACTTTAAGCCATTCAATAACTGAGATATCACAATACAATGCTGTCTGTCATCAGATTGTATCTATTCTCATTCAAGGAAATCTAATCAATACAACTATTATTCAACTCTGCACTAACCACCATAGCCATTGGTTCAGAAATGGAAGGATTTTGCCAGTATCTTCAGTATGAAATTGATCAAACATGACACTGAGATGCATTGATCATTATCGACAATCAGAATGCAAAAGTTAGAAAATAAAAAGGAAGAATAGGAAGTGGAAACTATAGCACTGATGATAGAAATGAAGCAGAAAATTGCATAATTGAATTTTGTAAGAGCAATGACTAAATAGCAAATACCGTACCTTTTTTCAACAATACAAAAGGCGAGTCTACACCTGGATTCTCAAAGTAGAATACATAGAAAGCAAGTTGACTACACACGCGGAAAGAAATAATGGAGAAGCAAAAACCAAGCCAGGCACTGATTCTGGCACACACGATCTGTTGTTCATATATAAGATCAGGTTGAAGCTTAAGATAATCGAAACAAGTCCACAGAGCCAAAATTCAACCTTAAGTCTAGCCCACCTGAATTTTGAGAACACCTCACAAACAAACTTGCTGCATTGAGCACTAATGACAGAAGACCTCATGAGCTGTGATATGACATTAGCACCATTCTTGAAGAAAAAAAGGTGATTAAAAAGACAAGATAGAAAAATAGATCAAAGTGGAGGTCAGAAGAGACTCTGAAGTGTTCCCTGATTGCAAAGTAGTTGAGACATAGGGAGAAAATGATGAAGTCAAAAGGCTGAGCAGAAATGTTCAATGGGCAGCTCACGAAAACCAAATAAAATATTTTAATGAAACACGAACAGACCTAGAGTTAGAAAAGCAAAATGAAGAATATGCTCAGCATATCTTAAGATCAAAGAAATGAAGTAAAAATTCAAGCCTGCAGTTGCAATACTGAAAGATATAAGACAGGCAAAATGTCATTGATATCATGTACAAGTGAAGTAAAAAAAAAAATTGAAGCTCAGCTAACAACAGCTGCAGGTGTCATTGACAGAGTGCCTCCAGAGGTTCAGGCTGGATTCAGGAGAGGATGTGGGAAAGGGATATAATTGTTGATGTCTATTATATATTGGCAAAAAGCAGAGAACACCAAAATACATTTATCTGGGTTTTATTGATTATGGCAAGGCATTTGATTGTGTGGATCATAACAAACTATGGCAGGGTATTTGATTGGGTGGATCATAATGAATTATGGCAAGGTATTTGACTGGGTGGATCATAACAAAGGCATTTGATTGTGTGGAACATAACAAATATACCCTCAAGAAGAAGAATTACAGAGCATTTCATTGTAGTCATGCAGAACTTGTACCTGGATCAAGAAGCAGTTGTGAGAACAGAAAAAGTAGACACTGTATGGTTATAATGAAGAAAATATTGTGTCAGGATTGCATCCTCTCACACTTATTCAACTGGATGCTCAGTCAGTTATCAGAGAAGCTGGATTATGTGAAGAAGAATGCAGCATCAATATTGAAGGAAGACTTCTTAAGAGCCTACAGGTGACATAACTTTGTTTGGTGAATGTGAGGAGGACTTGAAGTACTTGCTTATGAAGATCAAGGATTGCAGCCTTCAGTACGAAATACAACTCAGTGCAAAGAAAACAAAAATCTGCAAAATTGGAACAGTAAGTAGCATTATGGTAAACAGAGAAAAGACTGGAGTCGGCAAGTATTTTGTCTTCCTTGTGTCTACAATCATTGTTCATGGAAGCAGTTGTCAAGACATCAGATGGCACATTTAGTGAGTAAATATGTTGTACAATACCTCTTGAAAGTATAAAAAGCAATGATGTTATTTGAGGACTAATATTTGCCTGATCCAAGCCATGGTATTTTCAATTACCATGGCTATGTTAAGTCTGGGTAAACTATGGAAACAAATAAACAGAAACTCATACACACACACACACACACACACATATATATATATACATATACACATATATGAGTTTTATATAAAAAGTGTACATTAAGAAAGCATCCAAACCCCGAGCTTTCCAGGCCCATAATTCTGACATTAGCCCATATGTCTGACACCAATCCACAAAGTCCTCCTCCACCTCACAAAACACACTCTATGGTGCCAATTGAAGCTAGTATAACTCTGATACCAAAACTTGGCAAGGATCCAACAAGAATTGAGAACTAGAGAACAATATCCCTAATGAACATCGATGCAAAAATCCTTAACAAAATACTAGCTTACCGAATACAAAAGTATATAAAACAAATAATTCACCATGACCAAGTCGGATTCATACCAGGGATGCAGGGATGGTTCAACATACAAAAGACCATTAGTATTATTCATCACATTGACATGAAAAACTATAAGAACCACATGATAATATTGATAGATGCAGAAAAAGCATTCGACAACATCCAACACCAATTCCTGTTTAAGACACCTGAGAAGATAGGAATGGAAGGAAAATACCTCAAGACAATACAAGCAATACATGAAAAACCAACAGCCAACGTGGTAGTCAATGGCGAAAAGACTAACACAATCCCACTGAAAAAGGGGACCAGACAAGGATACCCCTTGTCCCCACTCTTATTTAATATCATGCTAGAAGTTTTAGCTAACAGGATAAGCCAAAGAAGAGACATCAAAGGTATTCATCTGGGGAAGAAAGAGGTGAAACTATTATTTGCAGATGATATGATTTTATATATAAAAAAACCCAAAAAGTTCCACAAGGGGAGCACTGGAAGCAATAGAGGAGTTTGGCAGTGACAGGATGCAAGATCAACAAACAGAAGTCCGTTGGACTGTTAGACACATCAGATAAGACCACAGAAGAGGAGCTAAAAACAGTGGTACCCTTCACAATAGCCAAGCACAAATTGAGATATCTAAGGATATACATGACTAAAAGAACCTAAGATATATATGGGGGAAACCACAGAACGCTCTTAAACGAAATCAAGAGTGACCTCAACAAATGGAAGAATATCCCATGCTTGTGGATTGGAAGACTCAGTAAAGTCAAGATGTCTGTTCTGCCAAAGGCACTATATAAATTTAATGCAATCCTGATACAATTACCCTCATCTTTCTTCACAGAAATGGAAAAACTGATTACGAACTTCATATGGAAATAGGAGAACCCCCAAATGTGCAGAGAACTCCTCAAGAAGGACACAGTGGGAGGGCTTGCTTTACCTGACTTTAGCACATACTATACAGTCACATTTGTCAAAACTGTATCATATTGGTGCAATGACAGATACTCAGAATAATGGAAAAGACCTGAAAACCCAGAAATAAAATAATCAGCATACAGACAACTAATCTTTGATAAGGGACCCCAAAATATCCAATGGGAAGCAGATGCCCTCTTTAACAAGTGGTGCTGGAAAAAATGGATATTTACCTGCAGAAAAATGAAGCAAGACCCTTATCTCACTCCATGCACAAAAATAAACTCAAGGTGGATCACAGACCTTGAAGTTAAACCCCAAATTATTAGGGCCATCAATGAAGGAATTGGGACCAATTTGAGAACTTTGGCACAGGAAATACATAGGCTATCAGAAATAGGTAAAAACACATACACAGAGGAGGCACAAATTGACAAATAGGATATACTGAAGATACAACACCAGTGTACATCAAAAGAATTCACCAAGAGAGTAAAAAAAAAACCTAATTGCCCACTTGAGAGGTGGGCAAAGGACCTGAACAGAAGTTTCACAGGGGCAGAAATCTGAATGGCCAACAAACAAATGAGAAGATGTTCCCGATCTTTAGCCATAAGAGAATTAAAGCAACAGTGAGACACCACCTGACACCCTCAAAGGTAGCCCAATTCAAAAAATCAGAAAACAACAAGTGTTGGAGGGGCTGTGGGGAGACAGGACCTCTCATCCACTGCTGGTGGACTTGTAAGTATGTATGACCACTATGGAAATCGATCTGGCGATATCTAAAGCAGGTGGAAATCGAGTTACCATACGACTCAGCCATCCCCCTATGGGGCATATACCCAGAAGAGGCAATAAACAAACCAAGGCCAGACATCTGTGCTTCAATGTTCATTGCGGCACAGTTCACAATTGCAAGGAGTTGGAAGCAACCCAAATTTCCATCAACTGATGATTATTGGATTAAAAAACTCTGGTACATACATACAATGGAGTACTACGCATCTCTAAAAAGCAGTGATGAACGTATGAAGCACATCGCTGCATGGGAAGAACTGGACGAAATCATACTAAGCAAAGTAAGTCAAGCACAAAAGGACAAGTACAACATAAGCCCACTGAGGGAAACTTTAAAAAACATGCAAAATGGGCAGAGGGAAAATGCAACTGTATACAAACATCACTGGGGTGAGGAGCAGGTAATATGGCAGGGACCAGATCAAATACAGAGATACACATGGTGGACAACTAAAAAGGAGGGGGGGGAAGGAAAATAAATAACAACAATAAAAAGGAAATGGGTAGCGGGGGCACAGTGCACTAACCCACCCAAGGGGAGCATATTGTTTATATCTTCACAAGGAAACAGGAACCAGACTTCAACCCAGTGCTCCAACATTTGAATGCAACATGTCGGCATGGAGTAGGAAACCAGTGGAGAGGTCTGGGGTACCTGCCCCAATCCCAACTACTAAATGAACACCTGCACATCCCACCAAAAGAATCACTTTCAAAAGACGACATTGAATCTACAGCTCCGGGAGAGGGACATATCTGATCGGAGCACACAGGATCAGATGAAGGGGGAGGAGGAGAGAGTGGAGCACATCCTGACCCACCAGGCCTTGAGGACAATGATCCCAATTAGAGCAGCCAGTCCAAAGAGAGGACCAAACCACTGGCCCCAATATGAGACATGATGTCCCTCACTGACCCATATTCCTACAGGGGACAACACTGGAGACACAGTGTGGGAATTACACCTGATCTGATCCTGCCACACTGAGGCAAAACACTAAGAGGGTGCAACAGAACAGCAAGGGAATGAAGCAGCGAGGTCCCCAGGGAATTCTGAAGGTGGACTTTGAGGCCAGGGAGTGGTGCCCCAACAGACTGGACTGAAAAACACCCCTAAAGACCAACAAATGATCCTTGAACTAACTACAAGCTTTTCTTTCTTGTGTGTGTGTGTGTGTGTGTGTGTGTGGTTTTTTTGTCATTGGTTTGTTGTATAGTGTTACTTGGTTTTGCTCTGTCTTGTTTTTGTGCATGCTATTATCTCTGCAGGTCTGTCTAAATAAGATAGGCTGGATGAACAATTTGGAGGAGAAAATAAGGGGACCGATAGTTCTGGGGGACATGAGAAAGGGGGTGGGGGAGGAAGTGGTGTTAACAAACCCAGGGACAAGGGAACAAGTGATCCAAATTGGTGGTTAGGAAGGTATGGGAGGCCTGGTAGGGCATATTCAAGGGTAATGTAACCAAGAGGAATTGCTGAAACCCTGTTGGGATCTGAGCATGATAGAAAGACAGGAGGAATGTCCAGGCAAATAGAGGAAAGAGCTGGGAGGCAAAGGACATTTATAGAGATCTAGATAAAGCCATGTACATATGCAAATATATTTATGTATGAGAATGGGGAAATAGATCTATGAGATTATATTTATATGTTTAGTATGAACATAACAGAAGGACATTGGGCCTTCTCTCAAGTACTCCCTCAATGCAAGAATACTTTCTTCTATTAAATTGGCATTCTATGATGCTCACCTTCCTAACATAACTACTGAAGACAAAGCGGGTGGATAAGCAAATATGGCGAAGAAAGCTGATGGTGCCCGGCTATCAAAAGATATAGCATCTGGTGTCTTAAATGCTTGAAGGTAAACAAGCGGCCATCTATCTCAGAAGCATCAAAGCCCACATGGAAAAGCACACCAGCCTGTGCGATCACGAGGTGTTGAAGGATCAGGTACCAGGCATCATCAGAACAAAAAATCTTATCATAGTGAATGAGGCGGGGAGTGTGGAGTGGAGAACCAAAGTCAATTTGTAGGCCACTGGAGATCCCTTTGCAGAGGGGTCTCGGGGAGGAGATGAACCAGTCAGGGTGCGATGTAGCAATGATGAAAAACACAACTTTCTTCTAGTTCCTAAATGCTTCCTCCCTTCTCCTCCCTCTCCCCCCTCCGGCCCACACCTACTATTATGATCCACATTCTCCAATCCAAGTATGGCTGGACCAGAGGATGTACACCGGTACAGATAGGAACTGGAATCCAGGGCGAATGATCCCCTCAGGACCAGTGGTGTGAGGGGTGATACTGGAGCATAGGGGGAGGGTGGGTTGGAAAGGGAGAACCGATTACAAGGATCTACATGTGACCTCCTCCCTGGGGGACGGACAACAGAAAAATGCATGGAGGGAGATGTCAGACAGGGCAAGATATGGCAAAATAATAATTTATAAACTATCAAGTGTTTATGAGGGAAGGGGGAGGGAGGGAAAAACGAGGACCTGATGCCAGGGGCTTAAGTGGAGAGCAAATGTTTTGAGAATGATGAGGACAATGAATGTACAAATGTGCTTTACACAATTGATGTATGCATGGATTGTGATAAGAGTTGGATGAGCCCCTAATAAAATGCTTTTTGAAAAGTTGAAGTTAAAAAATAATAATTATAATAATAAGCAAAGCTTCCTGCTCATTAGCCCTCCAGAAAGCCAACAAGCAAAATGCTGTCAGTACCCAAAAAGCTGTTACCATGGTGGTGGCATTTTCTCCTGACCAATGGCTTCTGCTTTATTTAACTGGACGACTTTCACCTCTTAATGATCACTGTGATGGCTTTTACTGTGCTTTCTCTTCAGGATTGATCTGGTACAGCTTCATTTCCACATCCATGATAATTCTTCTAAGAAATGCTTCAATTCTTAGATACTTAAAATCTTGATACTGCTTATTTAAGCTTTCCATCAAAGGCTTTACTTTTCAGATAATCTGGATATAGCAGTTTTGGCATCTGTCAAATAGAAAGTTTGCTCAAACTTAGTTCTTCCGCCAGAACCATGAAAGGAGAACCAGTTGAGATCTGTTTGGTGTTGATTATTGTTCACGCTAATAATTGTTAGTCCTCTTCAATTAAGGCACCAATAAGATTATATTTTTCGGAGGGAGGGGGAAAAAAGAGGACCTGATGCAAAGGGCTTAAGTGGAGAGCAAATGCTTTGAGAATGATTGGGGCAGGGAATGTGCAGATGTGCTTTATACAATTGATGTATGTATATGTATGGATTGTGATAAGAGTTGTATGAGCCCCTAATAAAATGTAAAAAAAAACTGCAGGGAGAGGCTGCTTCAGCAACCTCAGAATGCAAAAAAAAAAGATTATATTTTTCATTCCAAGTTTATGTGACTGTTCTGCTGCTACAAGATACATCTTCAATCTTGTCTCATCTCTTTTTAAAAAGTGTTGTCCATTTTTAGACTGCTGACGGCACAGTAGGCTACCCGTAGGGCTGCAGTTTGAAGCCACTTGCCTCTTTTGTGAAAGTTGAGCCTTACCTACTCCCATAAAGATTTGCAGTCTCAGAAAGCCACTAGGTCATGTCTATTCTGTCCAACACGGTATCTATGATTCAGAATAGACTCTGGCAGTGAGTTTGTGTTTTATTTTGTCTTAATTTCTTTGAGGTATGATCCCCATAATCTTTATGTAAAGCATCAATGATTTCACCATTCTTCCACCAAAACTTCACCCCAACCTTGATGTCTGTGCTTGCTACCATTACAGCAGAATTCATTTTGCTCTGATAATGGCAAACTTTTGGAATATCCTTTTTTGTGCTCAAACTTTTGACATATCCTTTTTTGTGCTCATCGTGGTGAGGTTTCTTTGTTCGTTTGTTTTGTTTTTCATTTTATCAACTTTTAAACACACTAAAGCATGGAAATAGGGAGGGAGAATGGAAGAAAGGACAAAAGGAAGAAAAGCAGGGAAGAGGGAGGGGAAAAGATTGATTCATCTCATCTAGTTTTGTTTTTCTGTTAATCACATTCTCAGTATTTTATTAATGATGGCCATTTATTTTCATCTTTTGTATTAATTACTCTTGTATGTACGTGTTTGTTGAAACCTTGTTTTAAGCAGGCTTTCCAGAGATGCATCTATAGCAATACTGTGTCGCTAGCAGTATGCATTTATTGTTGAAACTTAGGGTATGAATTAGAATGAGCAAGTGCATAATGATCCGTCAAGTATTAATTTGCTTTTAGGAGATGTTTTCTGCCCTAACTTTTTCAATGGATTTTTAAAAATAAATGGCTTTTTCTTATGAAATAAAGAAACGACCTCCTCAAAGACAGAAACTGAAAACCAGAAGTGGCATGAAGAGAAAGGATGGGGTAGGCAGGCAAATCTTAGTTTGCCAAGCAACAAACTCTCCTCTTTGACACATTCTCTAGGGCCAGCCATTTGAGCCATATTTGAACTCAGTTCTTAAAAGCAGTTCTTCAGGATACATGATAAGGGATGGTGAAATAACTTCAGGAACATTAGAATCAAAGTTTTATATATGACTAAAGCAGCGGTTAACTTTTTTTCTGTTCAAAAAGCCAATGCCTTAGTGAAGCTTATGTTGTTGATTCAGACAAACTCAAAATAAGGGCATATTTACACATCAAAGATAGTGTCCCTTTTGAAAAGAAGTGTGCTTCTCCAAATACCTTTTTTACCCCTTTTGGATGAGATTTTATTGTGGAGTTTATCACAATCCGGCTTGTCCAAGAGCATGTCCTGTTTTGTTCCTCCAGCAGCAATGTACCAAGCAAACTTGAAATACAACTTTCTGCCTTACGGTGGGATTTGGTGGTTGGTATTAAAAATATATACTTCCTTGCCTTTTTAAAATGTAAGCCAGATAAATTGTTAATGCTTTAAGACTCTCCAGGCTGTATGAATGATGGAGATTTCTGTGTTATCCGTGATAGAGTTGAGCATATGGAGAGTGGTTTTAATCCTCCCTTTATGCTCCGTCAACTGTAGAAAAAGCTCCATGAATTGCTGCATGGCAGTGACAGAGTTACAGGCTTAATTTCCACAGCCAGGTAATTGTACATGGTCACATATTCTCAATCCATTTAAAATACAAAATAACTTAATAAACTGGGCCAGATAAAAGGATTATTCTATCTACAAAATGAATAAGAGTTTTTAAAAAGCCAAATTCAGAGCAGACTGAATTTCCAATTGTTTGCCTTGTTCCTCATCCAAAGTGACAACATTTATTAACATTTTAATCGTTCATTTTATAAAAGTTGTTTTTTGTAAGAAGAGACAATGATAACTATAACCAGAGTCAATCTTTTAATTGAACCTTAAGTGTTCCATCACCTATAGCTACTGTCTTCGTTTCAGCTTATGCTTTGGAGTATATTCACCCAGGACATATTTCCTTCTAATTACAATCAGGATGTGTCCATATGAAATGGAAAATTTGAGCAATAGTTTAGTTGTCCAACATAATGAAAAGCAGGTTCAGCTGTAAATGAGCAAGTAATAAAGATAAAATAAGATATATTTGAGTCAGGGATAATCTGAATCACTTCCAACCCACTTCAAACTCTCTCTTACATTTTGTAAATAGTCTTACTGTGCCTTGATTTTCTTACCATTTCAGAATCTGTGTATCTGGATACAGATCCTTTAATGTCATTAGGAGGGCCTTTTGTTTGCAAATCAATCATTCTTGTTATTGTTAGATGCTATCCAGGCCACTCTGGCTCACAACAACCCTGTATCTAGTAGTACAAAACACTCTCCCGCCTGCACCATCCTCTCAATTGCTGCAGCCAGGCACCGAATCAATCCATCTCACTCAGAGTCTTCCTCTGTTTCACTGACCCTTTACTTTCCCATGCGTGTCCACAGTAGGGGAGACAGCGTCTCACTATCCTCACTCCTAAGGAGCATGGCAGCTGTACTTCCTCCAGGAGAGACTGGCTTGCTTTTCTGGCAGCTAATGATAAATTCAACACTAGCTAGCAACATACCAACATCTGGGTATTCATTTGAAATGCATAATTCTGAATGCAAACCTAGGCTTTTTGTTGTTCTTGTGTGCCCTCAAACAGACTCCAACTCATCCCAGCTCGTGTTGCAGAACAGAACTGTTTCACAGGGATTTCTTGATTGTCTTCTTTATGGGAGCCGATTGCCAGGTTTTTCTTCCACAGCTTCTTAGAGTCTAATAACCTCCTCTGATTTTCAGAAAGACATTCGGCAGGTCATTTGATAAACTATACATTCGACCTTGTGAAACCATAATCTGATGGGTTCTACTCTAAGTCACATTCAATCAAATTGGAAATTCAGGAAAAGTTTGTTCAGAGTCACATATATTTCTATTGTATAGAGTAGCAATGATTGTGAGTTTCATGGTTCTCTACAGGATCTTGAGAGCTCAAGAATATTTTAATATTACCTCCTGAACTAGGCAACTTCTTACCCAAAAGACACAGAAAAGTATTTTATAACAATAAGGACTTGAGACACTAGAAAGAACAAGGAGAGGGAAGACTTTTAAAGTTTCCCCCCTTAGATCATTACTTCTCAATCTCAAAATGTATTATAATCACGAGAATGAAATTGGCCTGGTCTTAGTACAACAATAGATAAACAGAAGAGCACAGAATTGAGAACTCAAAGCAAATCCATCTACCTATGGACAGTTCATCTTTGATAAAAGATCAAAGTCTATCAAATGGAGGAGAGTTTGTCTCTTTAACAAAGGGTTCTGGAAAAACTTGATAGCTACTAGCAAAATATTGGGAAATGTAGGCCAATATCCCACACCATATTAAAAACAAGACAACAAACAAACAACTAACTAAATATGTATCAAAGACCTAAATGTGTAGTCAAGAACTCAAAAGATCACAATGAAAAAAAAATAGGGATACATTTAGGGACTTTAATTTATAGCATAAGTATCCTATCACACATAATTTAAAATACAAAACAGAAAAAATAAATACCTAGATGCCTGGATGTTCTAAAAATTAAACCCTCATGTGCATCTAAATATTTCAGCTAAAGAGTAGAAGCTCACATACTAAGAGGAAAATGTTTATGCTAATGTATCAGACAAGAAAATAGTCTCTAACATTTATAAAAAGCATCAGCACTTCAAGAAAAAGTCAATAATCCATTTTTTTAAATGGGAAGAGAACACAGACAGATAGTTCAAATTTTGACATTTTGTAGGCATATGAGAATGTGTGTATGATCATTAGCTATCCCAGAGATGCAAATAATTTTTTTAAGAAAGTGATTACTTTACCCCAGCATTGATAGCAAAGTTAAAAATAAAATAGTTGGCAAGGGTACAGAAAGACCGGAACACTCGTACACACTCAATGGGACACTAAAATGGTATCCCCACTCTGGAAAGAGGACTGATGCTTTTTTCCGAAGGTTAGGAATAGAGATGGATAACTCAGAAACCCCTTCACTTGGTATTTATTCTAGAGAAATAAACACCATGACATGAATAGACAAGTTCATCACAGAACTAGTCACAATAGCAAAAGATGGAAATAGCCTAAATGTCCACCAACTCAAGTATAGATAAACATTGGTCCAAACACGCAGGGAATATTACACAGTGCTACGGAATAACTAGGAAACCCATCACAATCAATCCAGAGATGAACCTGAAGGATCTGAAATTAGCCAACCACAGGTGGACTAATATTGTATGAGGGCACTATTATAAAAACAATTTCAGAAAGAAGAAAACATTCTTTGATGGTTCCCAGAGATGGGGAGAAAGGGAAGGGAAAGTCACTAGTTACAGGGAAGAAACGTGTTAACTTCGGTGAATGGTGAAGCTGGAGGTTAGCGGAAAATAATGGAAGCAGGGAAAGGCACTGTGACGTTTCAAAAGTCATGTCAACAGAGAGCCAAATACTGTTCTATACACACTCATCCAACAGCCATCTCTGAGAACATGGGGGAGGGAGAATGGGAGTCTACTTATGAATTTATGTAGGTTTGACATGGAACATTTGTATATGCTACAAACAGCTCTGTGAATGTGGTGGGGAATACGGAGATTTAAGTTATGTAAACTTCTTACACATAATGAGAAACCTTGAAAGAATGAGTCCCTGGTCCTGGAGGAATCTGAATCAGAGTCTCAAGGGGCACCAAGGTCAATTGGCATAATGTAGTTCCCAAAGACAATCGTCTATATTCAACTTTGGTGAGTGGTAACTGGGCTCACGACAGTTTGTGAGCAGTGAGGCGTGGTGCACTATTGGTCTCTCCTCATCCAGAGTTGAATGATGAAAATTGGAAACACATGGAACCAGCTGGTCCAATGGACTGAAAACTGTGGTAGTTAAGAGTGAATGGGGTGGAGTCTAGCCTATCAATCGGGTAATAATCAATGAGGCCTCTGTGTGAGCATAACCTTCTCCCGAGGATTCTGGGAATTCCAATATTTCATCCTTGGAGGTGGAAGACTCACTTTCTCTGGACTCACTCTGTGTGAGAGATCCCGAGGAGAGCCACATGGACCTATTCTGATGTAGCCCAGGGAGATAAAGGAACAATATGGAGACCCCTGCTAGCCCTGAGATGCTTAAAATGCCATTAGATCTACAAGACTTCCCACCCACTGACCTGTGATCATCCTGCACTCAACATCATTGCATGTGTTTCGTGAGTCTGAAGAGGACTTTATAGATTGGTATTGGACATATGGTTAATATCGGACTTATGGACTTGATATGGACTGGGCTGAGATGTTTTCTCAATATTCAATTGCTCTTGTATATAAACCTCTTAAATACATATGCATGCTTATGAATTTGTTTCTCTAGTCTACCCAGACATACAAAAAAATGAACCAAGCAAAAATTGGCCTCCACCTTCCTGTGACCATAATATTTCCTAGCTACTCTTACCAACTACATTGAAAATTATCACATTACGAAGTCCCAGGTGGAGTGCTACCAAAATATGGAACAAAACTGAAACTCATAAAAGAGACCAGGCTTACTGATCAGATACATACTGATAGGACCTCTCAAGTTGAACTGAACTCACACTCATGTAAGAATAATCAACCATTTAAGATCAAATGGGAAGCACCTATTCAAGGGCAAAGTTCAGAAGGACAGGAAAGAAGGAGAAATGGAGACTGGAAACACAGTGAAGAAATAGAATAAGCAAGGAGACACTGAGTGGTTGAAATTGATTATTTGAATCAGAATATATGAATTATTTCATGTGAAACTGATGATCAGACTCTGTAAATCTTCACACTAAAATGAGTTTTGAAAAAACATATCATGCAGATAACAATATCTCCTATCTGCTTTCCTTGTAAAGGAAAAGCAATCATAACTCTTAGATAATTCTCATATCTATAAGTCAACCTTAATAGTATATGTCTAGATTTTTGGGGGCCGAGGGCTAGCTTTTAATGGTGAGTGGCCTGTGTCTCTAAATGCTCTGTTGACCCTGAAATCTCCTACATCTTGAAACTAAACCTAAGATTGATATTCATAAGGCTCCTTTGACATTATGAACATGACAACTAATTATTGGGGAGTTAGGCACTGCAAAATTAATTATTTCAAAACTCATTCATTCCCCCTTTCCCCGAGCTGAGTAGAGATATAAGCAATAGCATTACCCTCCTTATCTCTGTAGCGCCTGAGATTCTTTTCTCTCTAGTTAACTTCTCTACATTACCAATGTACCTGTACAAACCCGAGTTCTCTCCCTTTCTCCTAATTGTCCTTCCTGACTCTGAGTGCAATCCCCTCTTCTTCACTCAGCATAACTTCTAACATCGATAGCTAACAATGTCCCGTGCAATTCGAAAGTCTCCATGACACCCCTTAGTCCATCCAAGGACTCATAAAAAGAGTTTACTTGATCAGACTGTTCCTCCTGCCCAGTTGGATGTGCCTTTCCCTAACTGTTTTTACTTCCAGGGAACCCCAGAAATACTAATCTACTTAAATATTCTTGTGTATTCATTTCTTCACAACTTGTAAGTCTCCATTCAAATAATGATTCTAGAAAGCTATTCGGTATATGAGGAGGGCTTTAAAAAGTTCATGGCAAAATCCAAATCAATAAATGATGGAATTAGCCCATGAATTTCTAGAACTTCCACTATATACTATAACCTGGGAGGTAGATTATAAACGCCTCAGAGGCAAGAAAATATCTTTATTATTTTAACTTCCTGGCCACGAGAATAGTTATGGGTATTCAAGAAATACTACATATTGTATTAATGAGATGCATTCATATAAGGCTTAGTCAGGTTACAGAAATGAAGTTTTAGGGAATGAGGAACGGAGACTTGAAATGTCATTTTTTTAAATCTTCGAATCTATGTTCAACAAATATCTACTGTGTATGGAGAGAATCCTATACTTGAGGCTCAGAAGAACACAAATATTCATTCAAGAGATATCTGTTTAGTGCTAGCTTAATGTCAGTACTATTCTGGACATTTGGGGACATTACAGAGAGACAGAGTCTCTACCCTAAATGGCCCCTATGGTATCTAACCAAAGCACTGAGTAAGTCACACTCTGACCAACTGCACTTCTCATTCTGAACCCATCTTAGACTATAGCTTCGAGTGTCTTCAACCCACTTATTGAGTGCAACACTTTTCCTATTTTAATATGCATATGACTGCAAATTCTGATTCACTATGTCTGATTTCGAGCCTGATCTTGCATTTCTAAGAAGTTCACAAATAATGGTCCAACTACTTTTCCAGCTGCATAATGGGTAAGGAGAATCCAAAACCTCATCTTCCCAGAAATAATTTATATGAGACAGAAACCAGATCTTCTTACACCCTCCATCATTCGTTATTCTATGTGACACAACCTGTCCCTAGAAAAGCATTCTACTCTGCTGGATTCAAGAACTCATTTCAATGGCTACACAAAACTCAAAAGTAATACTTGTATTTATGGGAATTATTAGGGAAGTTAACAGTTACCATAGGTCAAGGCCAGAAAATATTAAGTATATGCTCCTTTTCTACAATGCATCTCTTTCAGCCATTCCAAAAAGCTCTTCTCCCTTGGTCCTCAGTCGCTTGGCTCTAGGCCCCCTGCTCTGCTCTGGCAAGTGTTTCAGGACTCGGTGAGCGCTCATAAATGCACAAAGGTCATGCCACCCTGCACAAGAGCTCCTAGCCCTAAGCCTCTCAACGTTATCAGGTCCTTGGTCAGGAAGGTCACCACTTGGTCTTAGGCTTTCGGTCCTTCTGTTTCTGTTGCCACTTCACATAAAGCTTCACACATGCTTTCTTGGTGGCTCTTCTTTTGTGATGGTTGCGGGATTATCTATTCCTGCTTCTGAAATAAATCTCTTTATAACCAATGGAATGTCAAAATGGGCCAGTGCCCAACTTAGGGTCCTTTAAGTAATTTAATCTCACTGCACCTATGGACCACTGTATCAGTCTGGGTACTTTAGAGAAACAAATCCACAGAAACTCATGTATAAGAGAGAGTTTTATATAAAGGGTAAGTGCACATCAAGAAAACATCCCAACCCAGTGCTGCCCAAGCCCACAAGTCCAGCATTAACCCATTAACCATACGTCCAACACCAATCCACAAAGTCCTCTTCCATCTCACAAAACACACACTATGATGCCGACTGCAGGAGGAAAGCCGAATTAGTAAATGTGTAAGCACCTCAGTGCTGGCAGGAGTCTCCACATGGCTGCTCCAGCACGCAGGGCTGCATCGAGGTAGGTCCATTTGGCTTCTCCTTGGGGATTTCTTGCAGGAAATCAGCCTTGCAAGCTGAAGCAAGGAACTGGTAAGACAGCTGCACCCTGGTGTGACCATCACAAAGCAAGAGACCTGAGAATTAGAAAAATGAGGCTCACTGAGCCATTTACCCCTCCGCCCTTCAATGAACCCCATGTGTTTATCAAGCAGGTTTGCATAATAAACGAACTCAACCACATTTTTATTATTAAGAACCTTTCTAGAAGTAATCACCCAAGCTTATCATTAAAGTCTTCAGATGAATGGATAGTGGTTTCAAGGAAGATCTTGTAGTCCTACTGTGTGAACAGTGAAAGGGAAAGGAATTTAGTAGGTATCTGAAACTGTTTCAGACACTTACAGTAGCAGCTCTGAAGACATTGCAACTGGGTCTTTCCAGTTCTCCACTATGGAAAAGCAGGCCTCTCTGGAGGGTGACAAACGTATCTTGAACAGACATGCCTTGCCCAGTGTCTGTAAGACAACATAGTTCGTAAAAATCTTTTATATTCTTCTTAATACCTAAGAGAGTGCATTGCAAGTCCGTGAATTTTTCTAATTTCTCAAAATAATTAGAAGCGTTCAGGAGGAAAGTTTAGGTTTTATTCACTTTCAATTGTTAAGCATTAAGCAATGCTGGCTCATATAAGATAAAAAAATCACATCAAATAAACTGCCTTTTAACTGTGTGGGTTGGCTGGCATTTAAGCACTGTGGTTTTCATATTCTGTGTTGGTTTTCTGCCACGGTCTAGCTGCAGTTCAACATTAAATAATGTTAAGTATGTGGATTTGGGGGAGAGTTTGCATTTATATATAATATTGTTGGTTGCCTGATTAGATTGAATAGTTATAATTTTCAATTTTCCCCTATCTTCTTTTGTTAATCATTCCAAACACATTTGTTCCATTCCATAAAATGAGCAGCTTACCTTCCACCTTTATGAAATTGCTGTTAATCATTTCCTAATGTCTGTATTATCCCATTTAAATGATTCCTCTGTGGTTTTACAAATCCTCTGCTCACTAATCCTACAGAAGGAATGATGTGCAAACAAGCAACTATCAGGAACCAAATAGGTTTTTCTTGTGAATCCTCATTTTAAACCTTTTCAGCAATATTAGAGTTGTTCAAATTGGTTTTAAGAAATAAATCTATAGACAGTACTTCCAAGGCAATGGGCTTGAAATTCTTCTAAGTGGTGATCTAAGTATTATGTAAGCTTTGATATTCATGACTCACTTCCAATACCTACCCCTAGATCCAGTCTTGATGAACAGCACAACATCCATACAATTTGATTATAGTGAAATAATTCAAATATGTAAAACAATAAAATAATCAAAAGATAAAAATATATAATTACTTTAGACCTACATCCTTCTTGCTAACTAAACTTATCTCATGTGATGAAAGATTATGTAGCTACATGTTCTTGTAATATGGGCAAGTCACATCTATGAACATTGAAAAATAATTTCATTTAATGTAGAAACATCCAGCCAGTTAGCTAATTATTTCTTAATTATGTAGAGACTTGTATAATATAAACAAAACTTTCAGACCCAATATGTTCTCATTATTTGCAATATTTATATTCTATGAATTCCTCAAGAATACTACATTAGCAAACACCAAATCAACAGACAGTCCTACAGGAGCCATTAGTGACTCTCGCGGGAAATTCAAGTCAAGATGTGGTCAGGGGACAGGTCTGTCTCAGAGAAAGCAGTATACTTTTGTTGCTTGGTAATCCTGGTGAGGCCACCTGCCATAAGGAAAAGTTAATATTGTTTATCTAGACCCCCCAGCAGAAGAATATTCTGGGATAATGACCCTAATTGGAAATGTTTAACCTAACTTCTAAGCAGCCTTTGGTGACCTAGGTTGCATGCTACTGGGACTTTAGATTATGTCTTTCACAGGCCACACCAGAAGGATCAGACTGGGAAACCCCAGAAGAGAAGTGGATTTTATCGTAAACTCACCTGTAGCAGATTGAAGGAACTGAAATATGTCTTCGGACTTAAGGCTGAAGTCTATAGTGTGAGAAGCAGATGACTGCTATGCTAAGGTATGGAGTAGAACTTTGACTCTGATTTCTTACTTTGAGGATGCCCAATGAATGGCAGCGCAGGAGTACCATATATTTATGATTTACATGCGCTCTGTGCTTTTTATAACACGTGCCCTAGTCATTCTTATGACATGGCCCAAGATAATACCTGCCCTCATGAAGTGATAACTGAAAATTTGAACACCATTGAAAATGTGGTGAAGAAATCAGATGGTGAAAGAATAGTGTCTGGCAGGGAATCCAGGACAGATGAACCTCTCAGGACCAGTGGTGAGAATGGCGATACTGGAAGGGTAGAGGGAAGGTTGGGTAGAAAGGGTACAAGGATATACATATAACCAACTCCCTGGGGGACAGACAACAGAAAAGCGGGTGAAGGGAGACATCGGACAGTGTAAGATACAAAATAATAATTTATAAATTATCAAGCGTTCATGGGGAGAGTGGGGTAAAATGAGGAGTTTATACCAAGGGCTCAAGTAAAAAGCAAATGTTTTGAGAATGATGATGCCAACAAATGTACGAACATGCTTGACACATGGATGAATGTACAGATTTTGATAAGAATTGTATGAGATCCCAATAAAATGATTTTTTTTTAAAAAAAAGAATAGTGTCTGGGATCTTAAAGACTTGTCTTAAACAATCAGCTGTCTAAATGAAGTATCAACTACATGCATCTTGAGGAAGCATACCAACCTGTGTGATCTAAGCATTGTAAATAATAAAATTACTTCCCACTTGCCTTTTTAGAAGCCAAAAAGGATGTCAAAGATTAAAAAAATATTTCCCTGAATGTCTTGTTTTTTAGGCCTGTTCCTGGAATTATTTGGTGCAATGGTTCCGAAATTGCATTGGAGAGACTATGTCAGCAGCAGTTCCTTAGATATGGAGCTCCACTGTATTTTCAGCTATGAAGTTATACTAATTTATCATCCTAGTTTCAAATACAAAAGTACACATGATTCAGACCCACAAAATACAGGATAAGACCAAAAACTGTAAGAAGTATTTGAAAAAGTATCAAAATGGAAGATTTCAATTTTAATAAAGTAGTTTGAACTTTGACAGACCCGTTTTGGTTTCCAGAATATTTGAATCTCTACTTATTGTACCAAATTCACTACTACACAAATGATTATGGCCCATGATAACCCTATAGGGCAGAGAGGAACCTGTCCTGAGTGTTTCTGTGGCTGTGCATCTTCATGGGAGTAAAAAGTCTCCTCTCCCCCTTGCAGAGCAGCTAGTGGGCTTGAATCGCTAACCTTGTGTCTAGCAGTCAAATACAGACCGATTATAACATCAGAACTCCTTATATATTTCACAGTCACTCTCATTTCCTGGCTCTTTTAAAAATAATAAATTGGAACTGCTTGCTCTTCAGGTTCTAATAAAAATGAAGAGATATTTGGGGAAAATCCCAAGTTCGTGGAACTTGCACTATTCAAATACATCTGTTGGTCAAAGGACACAATCAGAAGTATCACTTGACCTAAATGCAAGACAAACTACTTTAAATAAAACCAGCTTGCATTTCATCTGTCAAGCTGGCTACCATACATCGAAAGATCCCAATTTTTATATGCTCAGAGAATAATGGCCCATGGCACATAGGTTCTAAGTCTCAAAAATTAGAACTGAGGAGGAAAAACTGGTGCAGTTTTTGGATTCAGCACCCAAATACCTAAAAACAAGTCTACCATTTAGGCACCAAAGTGTGTACTGGACAGGGTTATGACATATCTTATTCTCTGCTTTCTGTTGGCTCACTGGACTACTCCCACAGGGAAAATGGAATCAAGCATGAAAACACCACTACTAATGTTCATTTTCATTATTTAAAAAAATTTTATTAGGCACTCATACAACTCTAATCACAATCCACATTTTCATTATTTATACAAATGAGAGAACTCCAGAAAGTTCATGGAAACATTAAATTGAAAGATAATGTTTTTTACACAAATTTTTGGAAACTTGTTCATATAGATACAGGATACAAATGTAGACTGTGTCCTCTTAACACCTGATGGTGTTTTTAATTTTGATGTTCTCTTTGAAACTACAGTATCATTAATACAAAATCACATATTCCTACTCTTATCTCTATTGATATATTTTATGTACTACCCCTTTCTGTGATTTACCCCTCAGTACAAAAGCCTTATTTCAAAGCAGTAAGAAAGAAATTGAGTGAAGCAAGCTGGGAATGAGTTATCTGACATACTGAGAAGGCATCTAAGCCCGAGGCATAACTCCCAAAGCAAAAAGTTGGAATTAGAAATGCCACTTCCAATCATTCACGAAAAGGAGAAGAAATAATGATCATGCAAAATAATGATGCTCACATCCTGGTACGAATTATTCTAAATGATCTTTTAATTTTTAAAAATGATTTATGACTGAAGATATCATTCACCTGAACTCATTTCCTTCTTGCACTGCAAATTAATGTCACATTTATCTTATTGGCCAAACAAAAATATTAATGACTTATAAAATGAAATATTATATTCAGCTCTCTTCAAAATCTTATAGTTTCCGTAAAACCTTACCACTAATAATAACATTTTGATTTGTTTTTGCTAATAGGACTTCAATCTACCTTCTTGAACTTTGTTTGAGATCATGTATTGGCAATGCATGCAACTTTAATCTTAAGTCTAATGTTTTATAAAGCATTGATATGAATCTGGGTCATGTGAGAAGAACTAAAAATTATATTCATGAGGTTCACAAATCATTTTATCTGAATTAACTCTGTATTAACATGTCTATCTCAAAAAGGAAATAATGGGTTCTTCTTCTCCCCAAATCTGCACTTCATCTTCTTATCATGAGCTATCAGCATACCACTTTCAACTTGAGATATGTTAGCAAATGTGCATAACAAATTGTTTCTTTTTGTTAGTATGCTTTGTGTGCTGTTTCTTTCTTATTACAAAATATGAGAAAAGGGTGTAAGTGTCCATTAGAGACATTCCTGTGAGAATAAACCTCTGTTTCGTACGTTCACATAATCTTCAACAGTGCTAAAGTAACTTACAGTCACTTTTTGAATATAAAGCAGTGATCCCATGAGCTAGTTTCAGGTTGCCCTTCACTACTTAGTACATAAGACTATTACTCAAGACTGCTAAATAGTACCCCTGAGCCCTGAAAAATTACTGTGCAATTCTAAGGGTTCAGATTACTACCAGGGAGTGATTTAGGTAATGGGAAAATAAATCCCATTAATATCTAGCTAAGCTGTTAATCAGCAAGTAAGAAATAATAAAGAATTATAACTGTTTTCTCATTCTGTCCTCCATGGCCAGAAAGAATAACTGCTAGGTATGTTTGTCATAAAAGCATTTTCTAAACTCAAAGTAGTGGTCAGGACTTCCCTTGGGTTTCTCATCTCTAAGCTACATAACTCTGATTCCTTTGACCTTTCTATGTAAAACCTATTTGTCTCTTTAATAATCTGCATTGCTCTTTTTCATGTTTTCTGGAGTTTACTCACATATCTATCAATATGTGATAGACAATAATATTAATCCATTTAAAGACTAGAACATAGTTTAAAATCTATATCCTGATCTTTCTTGTTTGTATTCATAAGTGATACCTTACACTCATGAAAAGCATCAACTGCAGAAAGGGGAGGTCTGGAGGTTTTTAAAGCCAATTGTAACCACCGGTGGCCATTTCAACTATTTCCAGCTAAAATTTCTCTGCACATAAACTGGTGGTATAAACCAGGCTCTCTTTAGAGATAATAACTCCGGTAATAGAAAACCTCCCTAACCACAAAATGGTAGGAAGATTTAGATGATCTACTACAGCAGGAACACACCAGTCTTCCAGTCTGAACAATTAATAGTCGGTCCCCAGCTCAACCATGCTTCTCTCTCAAAAGCCATATATCTCTTAGGGGGAATTCTAAATCAAATGTTGTTGTTGTTAGCTGCCGCCCAGTCCCTTAAGACTCACAGTGACTACCTATACAACAGAAAGAAACATTGCCCGGCCCCGTGCCATCTTTACAATTTCCGGTAGTTTGTTTTGAGCCCATCATTGCAGCCACTGTGTCGATCTGTCTCATCGAGGGCCCTCCTCTCTTTCCCTGCCCCTCCACTTTCCCAAGCATGCTGTCCTTCCACAGGGCCTGCTCTCTCCTGTTAACATGCACAAAGTAGGGGAGACAAAGTCTCCACATCTTTGCCTCTAAGAAGCACTCTGGGTGTACTTCTCCAAACACAGATCTGTTTGTTCTTTTGGCAACCGATGGGACCTTCAATATTGTTCACCAACATCATAGTTCAAGTGTATTGGCTTTTCTTCAATTTTCCTTATTCAATGGCTTGTGTCAGGCTAACCATAATGCTCAAAGTAGCATCCTTGTTTTTGGTATTTGAAAGAGGTGTTGTGCAGCAGATTTACCCAATGCAGCTCTACTTCTGAGCTCTTGACTGCTGCTTCCATGAGCATTGATTGTGGATCCAAGCAAGATAAAAACCTTTGACAACTTCCACCTTTTCTCCATTTCATCATAATAAGATCTATTGACCCAGGTGTGATGATTTGGTTTTCATTATATACTGAAGGCTACAATCCTGGCTCTTCATCCACAGGTGCTTTAAATTCTCATTTGCAGCAAACGACCTGGCACCTGTATATAATTCTTTAGCTTCGCAATTGCTATTAAGTAACACCTATACCTTAATCCTATAATCCTGTGGATATGTTTCCCCACACTTCATGTCTTTATCACCCCAATTTGGGGGATCCAATTTACATACTCCACATTTACATCAACCCAGTACTCTGAGAAGACAATCATGTTTCTTGACATGAAGAGACTTCATTTCAGTTGGAACTTTATGAAGTCTGCATCCATAAGCAAAGTCAAATCTGGACAGGCCATCCATAAAGTCAGCAACAATATGCACCAGTTCACAGGCTCAAAAATCTCCATCTAGTCAGGTTCTTGTCAACTCAATGTGGGCTGCCTCACTCAGCCTCCCATTGATGCCCATTGGTCATGTTGCCTTTAGACCATGGGCTCTCAACAATGTTCAACAAGCCTAGACCCCTCGTGCTAGGTCATGAACTTTAGACCAGTCAACCCGCTCTCTTCTTCTCCTTTTTTTTCCCTGTAAACCAAGTCCACAGTTGTCGGTGGTCAAACTCAACCTGTCTCTTTATTGCTGCATTTTTCCCACTTTCACTCAACAAGTGGTCAGCCAGCAAGTATTTCAGCCTGCTCTCAGGCTCCCTTTAATATGCAGTCCCAGAGAGGAATTTTCTTCATGGTTCTAGATTTTTTCCATCTTCTCACAAAGACTACTGGTTCCTGAGTACTCCAAAGCACTGGGTGGGGCATATATCTTCAAAACTTTCTTTGCAGGAATGCCCTAAGTCCATCTAAAGATCAAATTTTAATGGCTGAAAGAAAGTGGGCTTATAAACTTTCTATTTTCCTACTTCCCATATTTCCCCCAGAAAATTACCAAGTAAACAGTGTGGCTTTATCTGACCTCTAGCTAGACAAAGAAGAAAAACTACCACGAGAGAGATGTCAAACAAACATCTACTCTCCATCTACTTTCCATGATTTGTTTCCCAGTACCCCACTCTCAAGGCACCATAATGTGTTATTCTGGGTACTTTAGAGAAACAAACCACAGAAACTCATGTATAAGAGAGAGTTTTATATAAAGGGTAAGTGGATATCAAGAAAATATCCCAACCCAGTGCTGCCCAAGCCCACAAGTCCAACATTAACCCATTAACCTATATGTGCAACACCAATCCACAAAGTCCTTCATCTCACAAAACAGATGCAATGATGCCGAATGCAGGAGGAAAGCCGAATCAGTAAATGTGTAAGCACCTCAGCGCTGGCAGGGGTCTCCTTATGGCTGCTCCAGCACCCAGGGCTCCATCAGGGTAGGTCCATGTGGCTTCTCCTTGGGGATATCTTGCAGAAAGTGAGCCTTCCCAGCTAAAGCATGGAAATGACTAAGGAAGCTGCACCCTGGTCCAACCACCAGAAAGCAAGAGACCCAGGAACTAGGAAGGTGAGGCTCACTGAGCCATTTACCCCTCTGCCCTTCAATAACCCATGTGTTATTGGCAAGGTTGGCACAATAAATTTACTACCTCACAAGGTTAAGTCATTTGCAGATTTCTGGTTGTTAATAAGCCTTCCAACACTCCTATTAATGAATTCTTCTTCCTATAATCCAGCTTCTCTAATTATTTGCTCCCCATGAACATTGAATAATTATGGTGAAAGAATACAACCCTGACAAACACCTCTTTTGTTTTTAAGCATGAAGTGTCTCCTCTCTTGTTCTCATAACTGCTCCTTGATCAATGCACAGATTTGAGTGAGCACAACCAAATGTTCTGGAATTCCTATCCTTCCAATGGCTGTCCATAGTATGTTGTGATCCACATAGACAAGTACATTGGAACAGCCAATGAAATACAAATAAACATTTTTCTATTATTCTCTTCTTTCAGCCATGTGATGTCAGCAATGACATCCTTAGTCCCACATCCTCTTATGAATCCAGACTGAGCCCCTCCCTCTTAATGTACTGATGCAACTTTTGTTGGGTGATATTCAGCAAAATTTTACTTGCATGCATGTGATATCAAAGACACTATTCTATAATTTAAGAACTTTGTTGGGTAAAATTTATTCAGAAGGGGTACAAATATGGATTTTTCCAGTTAGTTGGCCAAGTACTGTCTTCCAAATTCTTGACATAAATGAATGAGTCCTTCTAGTGCTTAATCAGTTTGTTGAAACCAATCGGCATTTTATCATTTATTGGATCCATATTTTTGCCTGATGTTTTCAGTTCAGCTTGAACTTCTTTCATCACCATTGGACTGTGGACTAGTTCTCCTCCTCCTCCTCCTCCTCCTCCTCCTCCTCCTCCTCCTCCTCCTCCTCCTTCTTCTTCTTCTTCTTCTTCTTCTTCCTCTTTCTTCTGTTTACAGTGACTTTTCTTTCAGCGTCTTTTGATGCTTCCTGCATCTCAGGGCTTGAATATTTTTTCTTGAGTTCTGTTCATTTAAGGTATGCTGAACACGTTCTTCCTTTTTTTTCTAACTTTCCACATTTCTCTATAATATTTGACTTTGTCCTCTTGAGGTGCCCTTTGAAATTTTCTGTTTAGTTCTTTGATTTAAACATCTATTCCATTTGCTTCGCTACTCTACAATTAAGACAGGTTTCACAGTCTCTTCTGACATTCATTTTGATCTTTTCTTTCATTCATGTCTTAATCATCTTTTCCGTTCTTCATGAATGATGTTTTTGATGTCATCCAAAAGTTGATCGCATCTTCTGTCATTCATGTTTAATGCTACAAATATATTCTTGAGATGTTCTCCAAAATTAGGTAGAATACACTCAAAGTCATAATTTGACTCTTGTGGACTTGTTTTCATTTTCTTCAACTTCAACCTGAAATTGCATGTGAGCAATTGATGGACATATGAACACAGTCAGTCTCTGGCCTGATTCTAGCTACTGATATTGAACTTCTCTGTTATGTTGTCCCAGATGTAGTAATTTTGGTTTCTGTGTATTCCATCCGGATAAATTCACACGGTGTTGAAGAAAGATATTTGAAATAAAGAAACAATTATTCTTGCAAAATTCTGTCACCGGGTTTCTAGCTTTATTTCTATCACCAAGTCCACACTTCCAATGACTGTTCCTTCCTCTTTGCATTCCAATTGCCAGTAATTATCAATGCACCCTTTTTCCAAACTTGTCACGAAAGACTCCAATTCCACTTCAACTTTACTTTTCTGCTTTTTAAGCCACTCTGACCACTGTTTAAGTTTGCAGGATAAGAAATCTGAACAGATTTGTGTTTGTTTGCTTTTGAAGAAACATACTATATATTTATATAGCCTATCTCAAGAAATAAAATCAAGAACCATATCCTGTTAACCCCTTTATGTATGTGTTTCTTCCCACCCCAATTCTCTCTAGCTCCTCAGTAACTTATCCCTGTCGTCTCTCATGCATCTTGATTGCATGTTTGAGCAATTTATGACTATAGAAGACGTCAGTAGAATTTTTCAATTTCTGCATCAGTAGCTTTCATGATTGGTGCATAAATTGGAATAATAGTTGTATTGATTGGATTTCCATGAATGGAGATAGATATAATCCTATCACAGACAGCACTGTACTTCAAAGTAGATTTGACTATGAATGCAAAACCATTTCTCTTGATTTCTCTTAATCTATGGCATAGTAAACCATATGATTTTCTGATTCAAAATGACCAATAGTTTATTTCAACTTATTAACACCTAGACTATCAATCTTCATGTGCTCTATTTCATTTTTAGTGAACCCCAATTTTCACAGATTCATATTTCATGTATTCCAAGCTCCAATTATTAGTTCATGTTTGCAGCTGTTTCTTTTCATTTTGAGTCATGGCCCACCAGCAAATGGGGGTCCCAAAGACTTTATTCCCACCGATTTTACTCCATTGGGGATATTGTGGTAGATTTTGTTTTGAGAAAGCAGGTCTTCTTCAGTCATATTTTGAGTGCCTTTTGACCAGAAGAGCTCATCTTCTAGCACTAGCCCCCAAAGTGTTCTGCTTCTATTCAGTAGGTTTTCAGTAACTGTCCATGTTTCCATGCTACCCAAAGCCTTTTCAGTGACTAAGTATTCTGAAGTGGATAGCCCATTCCTTCTTAGTATAGTCTTGGTCTGGAAGCTCTGCTGAAACCTGTTCACCATGGGTGGCCCTGCCTGTATAAATAAATACAATGGCATAGCTTCCAGGAGTAGAGTAACACGTTAGCCACCAGTGTGACAAACTAACACACAAGTACTCGCCTAACTCTAATATTCCTTTTTAATAACTAATTAAAATACATCTATTTCCAGATGGTAGAGTTAATTTTTAAAGTTAATTGGATCACTAAGCACAGTTATTTTCAAAGTCAGTTAATCAAAATGATTGAAGGACATTAAGATTAATAACAGTGTGGTAGTCTCTACTTGGCATTTCTCACAACCCCAATTTTGTGAAGTTGGTCAATAAGTTGGTCAATTGAGGTTCCTGAGAATAGCCACTAATGAATATAAATACATTCAACCACCCCCACCCCCAACACACACACACACACAAACACACACACAAAGAATCAAATTCAAAAGAGAGTTACTTTAACACACTTTCCTATTCATTAGCCAAAATCAGACTGAGTTAGTTTGCTCTTGCCTTGCTATGAGTGTGAATTGATTTATAACAGTGGGCTGCTTTCTTATATTTTTTGTTTTTTTCTTGGTACTTGTAATTTCCCCAAAGCAGGTAGTTGTTTGAATATATCTAAGAGACACAAAGAACACTTAGAAAACTATATGCTTTAAAAATCAATGCTTAAGACTAGAACGTAGGACTGAATATATCAAACTGGTTTATTTTATCATGTTTAAAACTCAGTTCTGCTTAAAATTCCATTACTATAATTAATATCTTTCTGCATGGTAGAGTTGATTGTAAGGTTGTATGCATGGCTAAGCATAGTTATTTTTAAAGTCAGTTACTAGAAAAAGGACCTAAGGGGATTTTGCTGATGAGAAAAGAGGAACAGAATCCAGTTAACAAAAAGCAAAAATTGATGACCTTACCCTCCTCCAGGCATGCTCTTTACAGCATTACATGCTCATACCTTCCACGACGTATTTGAATCCTAGTAATACCCCAGTCATCTTAATATCATTTATATTTTTGTACTCACCACCTTCCTCCAAGTTAAAAACAATTTAAGGAGAGGTGGTCAGTGGGAGAATGGCATGTCAAGTCACCACGCCTGTCTTTAAAATGTGATGTGATCTCATCAGATTAAATAACACAAGGACAATCACTTCTCCTGAGAAGTTATAAGGGGCCCTTTGGATGAGCTCTCATTGAAATCTAAATAAAAGGGAAGTGAACGCTAATCCAAAGTTTATGAGGACAGTAACCCCTGTGGCATTGAAAATCAAAGGGATTGGCCTACATGGGGGGGAGGGGGAATAGGTGAGGTCAGACTAGACAGATGTTATTTAGATGTCATTGAGAGGTGTTACAGATGTGTATATAAGCATAAGCAAAAAAAGTATTTTTTTAAGTCAAAAAGTATTTGCTCCATTAATTCCATTGTATAAGTGCACAGGTATTTCTTTTTAATTGTTTAAACATGTCAGTAGATTGCTATAGACAAATTCTCAGTAATATATTTGAGTTAGTCTCCTCTGGAGGCCTAATGTTTTTATTATTTCATTTACCTACACCATTTTATTGGGAGACAATACAGATATATCATTCCATAGATCAAATCAAGCAGCATTTTATTTTGCTGCTGTAATCAGTTTCAAAAGATTCTCTTTTTCTTGAACTCCTTGATACCAGCTCCTTTTTATTCCTTCCCTCACTGTACACTTCCCCAGGCCCCACCTCTGTAAACCTTATTTTACATGTTGTCTCCAGAGTTTCACCAGTGGGATTTATATTCGGTAAACCAGAAAAACATATTGCAAAAATTCAAGAGGGTTACCCCAATGACAAAATACATCTGAGATAAGCCCCAATATGAAAGAGAACTTTAAAAAAATGAAAACCAGATCAGGCCCAACATGCATCAGAGGGGAGATCAACTGACAGTTTGGTTTCACGGTTCAAGTCAGGTTTATCATTTGATAAATTTTTATTTTTTATCATTTTAAAATGAAAAAAGGGATCATCACAGTGGTGGCTTCTGAGGGAATCTGATAGGCTAGTTAAATTCAACTCAGCAAAGTGGGCTCAGACAGTATGGCCATAGTGTTTTGAATTCCTAAGGAGCAACACTGATTGGTTTTCTTTAGGAACTCAAGACAATCATGGAGTTCATTAAGAAGTTTTAAGAAAATTGAAAAGTGAATTGTTGTGAAAAAAGCCAGATAGTTTTTCTCATCATGAAATCACATCTGCTCATTTCTAGAGGCTACTTTAAACATTTGCGACATATTTGTGAGAATCTAGAAATGCACACATTTGTTCAGAATGTGACCTGGGAAAATGTGGAAAGCTTCGATTGTCTTATTTTTGCCTGATTTTAAGCAGGAAGTGAGAACTAAAAGGGAGCAATAAACCACCGTTGAGTCACTGAAACATAACCCACCCCAACTTGCATATGCATTCCTTTTGGAAAGCTTGGTCAATTGAAGGGTTTTATTGGCAGAAGAAATGATCAGTGAACTTGGAGAAATGACAATGGGCTGTCACCAGACTAAGAACAGAATGAAAAAAATGAATACAATTGAAGATAGCCTTACACACCCGTAAGACTCCATGTAGTTTATACATTATTGGAGTCCTAGGACAAGGAAAAAGGAAAGAAAAAGAATTTTTAAAAATTGATTAAAGAAAACTCCCCAATGACAAACATTTATCTATAAGCCCAAGAAAATCAGCAAGCTAGAAATAGGATAAGTTCAATGAGACTCACACCCAAATATAACATAAACTGCAGAGAGCCCAAGACAAATAGAAATTTCAAAGCAATAAGAGATAAATGACTCACCATGTAAAAGACACCCTTGATGAGATTAGCTGACACTTTCTTGTTAGAACCACGGAGTCCAAACAGATAATTCTATGTAAAATCAAACTATCTTTCAAGGATCTAGACGAAAGTAAGACATCCCACTACTGGTATCAGAAATCTTAAAAGGATTCCTTCTGGCCAAAAATGTCAGGAGACCTATCAGACAATTACCTGGTGGTACTCTTGAGTAAGTGTTGGATTACTAGACACGAGGTCAGTGCTCCAAAGCCATCATTCACTCCGTGAGATGAAGCAGATGCTGCTGCTGCTGTCAAGACTTAAATCTTGGAAGCCCTATGTAGGGTCCCTATAAATGGGGATCTACTTGATGGCAGTAGGTAGACAATAATTTAAATCCACGTGAAGAAATACAGAGTGTTACTAAAGTTAATTTCATAGGTAGATTTAAAAGAAAAGTATACTTTTGTTTTTAACTCTTCTATCTAATGTAAATGACATCTGTGTGAAGCAATCATAATACAATCGTTGATGAGATTGCAATGTATAAAGGTAGAATCTGAATGCTAACAATAATAGGAAAGAGTCCCTAGATGTTTCAAACAGTTCATTTTTTGATGGGTAGTCTAAAAATTAATGGTTGAGACCCACCTAGATGCACCTAAGAATACACGCCTGGAATCTGTTTGAAATGACATGAATCATCATGGCCTCAATGGCAAATAACAAAGCAATAGTGAAAAGAAGGAACTGCAAATAAAAGAATATGGGAGCAAAATTATTTATACCATTTTAATTCAGTTGGTATCAAATGAACTAGATCATTATAAAGAGTTGTAGTTGTATATAGAACCACCATTAAGAAAATAATTGAAATTATATATATATAATTAGTAAGTAAATTAAAATGATACTTAAAAAAATAACAACATAACACAAAGCAAGGATTAATGCAAGATTGGAACAAAAAATATATGAGATAGAAACAATAGCAAAATGGCAGGCATGAATTCTATTTATCAATAAATGCAGTCAGTGTAAATGGATTAAATATCTAACAGAAATTTAAAGATTTGCAGAAAGAATTTTTAAAATCTACCTATATTTTGTCTGAGAGAGAAAAATTTTATATTCAAAGACATAAGAAATATAATTTAAAAACCACCTCACTACCATTGAATCAATTCCAACTAATAGGACAGAGTATAACTGCCCCTGCGGGTTTCTGCGACTGTCACTCTTTATAGCAATTAAACATTTTATCTCGCTCCCTTGGAGCAGCTGGTGGTTTTGAACTGCTGGCATTGCAGTTAGCAGCCTAGCACACAACCCCCTGCACCATCAGGGCTCTGAGATAAAATGAAGGAATACTAACCAGTACACAGGGATTTAGAGTGTCAATGCACACATCAGGCAGGTAGATTGTGTGGGTAATTGTTGAAATGCTAACCACTGTATCTGCAGTTCGAGATCGATTGGTTCCACTGGTGTCATTGGTGGGATGGGTAAAGGGGCACGAGCAATTATTAGTAAACCTTAGATTCTTCACCATGAGCCCTTTCCCCTTGTTACACTGGTCTGAGAAAGCAGGCCCTGTCTAAACAACTAAATTTGTTTATGGCACCTAGAGAGAGAGAACAAGAGTTGTTACATTTAGTTTGATTTGAATCATTTTTTAATATATAATAACAAGTGGATAAAATACCACCAAGCATAATTGTAAGTCCAGCACTTTTATGAATGTGGACATACTCCTGTAACCATTTTATGAATGCAGACATACACCTGTAACCATTTAATGACTGTGGACATACTCATGTAACCATCATCCAATCAAGAAATGGGTCGTTAGCAGCATCCAGAACCATGGGTCCAGATCCTCTCTGCCAGTCCCTTCCTCCATCCAAAGACAAGCACATTTTAGACTGCGTATATTATGCCGTTCTTGTTGTGAGTGGTTGTTGAGTTAGTTTCAACTCACAGCGACCCTGTGGACAACGGACGGAAACCGTGCCCAGCCCTGCAGCACCCTCAGACTTGTTGTTGCATTGGCGCCCATTGTTGCAGTCACTGGGCCACTCCGTCTTGTTGCGGGTCTACATCTTTTTTTGATCAACTTTATGTTTTCCTAAGCGTGATGTCATTTTTCAGGGAAAGGGGTCTCTGATAATATGTCCAAAGTACGTTTGACAAAGTTTCACTATCTTCACTTCTAAGGAGTAGTCTCACTGTAACTTGATACATATATCAATTTATATGTGTATATATATAATCATGTGTGATGAATGTACCCAGTACCATTTGTTAATGACCACTCTTTCCTAACTACCCTCAAGTGTCACTTTTGTTAACTCTGATGTTTAATATTTTTTCCTCTTTGGTTTGCTAAGATCCTAAGCATTTTATCTGTTACGCATGAATACAGAGAAATTCATGAGTCCACGAAAGGAAGATGAAATCATTAGTACAATAGTTAGTACAATTCCTAAATGCTTTTAGATTAGCCAGACTCAAAACCAATACATGTTTCTTTCACATGTCTACTCTTTTACCTTTCATACATAACATTTTCTGAGAGGTAAATTATTTGTTCACTTTTCAGAGGTAGAGAAAATGAGAATCATTTAAAATTCTATCACACGGTGACTTTCTTCTCAGTTGTTTTGCTAACAAGCCAATACTTAGTCTTTAATTCACAATCGCTAAGTACAAAAATGCAAAGGCTTTGGACTATGTGGATCATAACAAACTATGGAGAGCCTTGAGAAGAAGATATTGAAGTTGTCAAGGGTTTCATTTTGTGTGGACCCACAATCAATGCTCATGGAAAGACAGGCAAGAGAGCCAGTGACATGGTGCCTTGTGTGCGGCTGCTTCACACGACCTCTGTCAGGTGTTGAAAGGGAAGGAGTGTACTTTGAGGATTGTGGTGCACCCGGGCTGAGCCGTGATATTTTTACTTGCCTCATATGCCTGTGAAAGCTGGACAATGAATATGGAAAACTAAAGCAGAATCAACGCTCTTGAATTGGGGTGCTGATAAAGAGTATTGAAAGTACCATGTACTGTAAAAAGAAGAAGACAAGTACAGCCAGAATGCTCCCTACAGGCCGGGATGGCAAGACTTTGTCTCCTGTACTTTGCACATGTTATCAGGAGAGACCATTCCATGGAGACGGATACTATGCTTGGTAAAACACAGGGGTAGTGAAAAAGAGGAAGATGCTCAAAAGATGGATTGATACAGTGGCTGTAATAATGGGCTCCAATGTAAGAAAATTTGTGAGGTGAGTGCTGGACCAAGAAGTGCTTTCTTAAAAAGAGGACCTGATACAAGGGGCTTAAGTGGAGAGCAAATGCCTTGAGAATGATTGGGGCAGGGAATGTATGGATGTGCTTTATACAATTGATGTATGTATATGTATGGATTGTGGTAAGAGTTGTGTGAGTCCCTAATAAAATGTAAAAGAAGAAAAGAGAAAAAATGATTAGGGCAAAGACTGTACAGATGTGCTTTATACAATTGATGTATGTATATGTATGAACTGTGAAAAGAATTGTATGAGCCCCAATAAATTGTTAAAAAAAAAAAAAGAAGTGCTTTCTTGTGTTGTTACAGGGACACTGAGTTGGAACTGACAAGATAGCTCCTAACAACCACAACAAGAATGTAAAAAATTATCAAAACTCTATTAGGC
This sequence comes from Tenrec ecaudatus, assembly GCF_050624435.1. Taxonomy (NCBI): domain Eukaryota; kingdom Metazoa; phylum Chordata; class Mammalia; order Afrosoricida; family Tenrecidae; genus Tenrec; species Tenrec ecaudatus. The sequence continues at coordinate 276,789,814 of NC_134531.1, forward strand.
TGGGTTCTCCAGAGAAGCAAAACCAGTTATAATTATAGGTGTTGCGTATCAAAGGAGATTTCTATCAAGAAATGGCTTTACAGTGGGAGACATAGGTAAGCCCAGTCCAGTTCCAGCCGGGCTTCCTCTGACTTATGGAAGCTGATGAACGGGAAGCAGGATGATGAAGCAGAGACAGCCAGGGCACATTGGCTGACAGATATGGAGAGGTAATACAAATCCCAATTCAGCCAAATGAATCCACTGTCAGTAGTCAATTGAAAGCTCCTGGGATGGGCAGGAAATGCAACAGGAGACTGAGGAACCAAATGGAAGATTCAGTTCCAGTAGCAGGTGAAGGGCCAAGGAGAATTCCATTCTGCTCAATCTCTGTTTTACACAAGTCACGCCCAAGATGGGACCATCAGGTCCATTGTTAGGGTGTGTCAAATTTACACAGCCCCTAACCATCACAACTATTTATAATATAGCATAGGTGATTACTTGTGATTTCTCCAAACCTGGACTTAAAAACTGAAGTTAAAATGTATAACTTACTTAAAAAGCAAAATGAAAGCTTTGCTATAGACAAAATAGTATAGACTTCTCAGCATCTGTTTCTCCTTGATAAGGAGCATGTTAAATTCGGACATTAACATAGCCAGCTGTCATAGGAGGGCACCTGAAAGGTGGCCAAAGGAAAATGAAAGTTGGGACGTAGTTACAGATGAAAAATCACAGAAGCCCAATTACACTACCATGAGCAGGAGACCTGGGTCAGTGGTAGGATATGGCTGAGGTCAATTGAAGTATTCTTGATTTCTGGGGCTGGGACTCTAAGCACCCCACTACAGGAGACATTAAGAGGACCTTTACAATAAGAGGCGTCTTGGGGCCCTACTTCAATCTCAATATCAGCCGTCTCCCTTTGCTCACTCGGAGACATGGAATTTCCTGCCTGTGGCAGCCACAGTGGGACATAGTGATAGTAATCAAAGCAAAAAGAACAAGGAAACCCGCAAGGTTTGGCGGAGAAAAATCATCAGAGCAATTGTAGCTCACCAACTCCTGTCCAAGAGTGTGATGAACATAAAGAACATGACTGCCTGCCTAACAACAGCCCAAACAGGACCCAGAATATGCCCCCAAACCCAACAAACTGAAACTGATGCTACATACAATTATCCACCAGAGCAAGTAACAGGAAAATCACAACTTGAATTAGGAAACAACAGAATGCATGACTGCGACGAATAGACTGCCACGGTTATAAGGAAAGGATCTCATCAAAATAGAAGAAAAAAAAAATCAAGCCTCGAGTTATAATAATGAAACATGCTATGGAAAAATGAACGAGTGACACAGAAAGCATTTAAAAACATGGAAGAGGCATTACACCCAAAGAGTTGGCTAATGTTAAGTCATCTGAAAAGACAGAATATGACCAAGATTCATTTGTGGGAATGCATAGGAAATAAACTTCCAGTGAACTCCCTGTAGCCATGATAGAGGGGTGAGGGGAAAGGGATTGATTCCTAAACAGAGGGCATTAGAGAGAGGAGTATAGAAGATCGAAGGCACAAATCTGACTCGAACAGTTACGACTTTGTCAGTTGATTGCCCCTTTTCTTTGGGTTGTGTTTGTTCCTATTAGGGTGTAGCTCAGAGTTGCTACATCGTTGGAGGTCACCCTCACGAAGTTGTGTTACACGTTTTTCTGTTTTTCAGTACAGGAAACTCAGAACTGATGCCCCTATAGACACAGCAAGGTGAATATGGGTTTCAGGGGCAGGAGATACAGTGGTGGTGGGGTTGGGTAAATGGGTGACAATGTCAAGGAGTCCAGGAAGAAAAAGAATGCTTGCAAACGGACTCTGGTAGCAATTGTCCAATTCTGCTTGATGTGATTGAACTATGGAATTATATGATATATATTTTAACTCCAAATTAATAATAAATAAGTAAAAATAACTAAAAGAACTCAAATAACTTAGAGAAAAAGAAGAAAATAATAAATCAAAAGCATGAGAAACAGAATAAATAGAAAACAAATAAGACAAAGAAAGATTAACCTATAGTGTGTTAGGGAAGGTTCTCTGGAGAAACAAAACCAGGACACTTATATATATATGGATAGGTTCATATAGTGAGAAAGAATATGACAGGTGATCAATCCACACAGCAGTACAAGGACTCTGTTCAACTCACTTCCATGGAACAGTTAATGTACTGGAAGTCTTTCAACTTAAGTGAGCTGATGGGTCCAAGGTCAAGGGAGCAGACAGCAGGGTCTTCTCTCAGACAACATAGGCAGAGTCTGCCCACAGCCAGCAACAGTCAGTAGCTCAGGAACTTAGCAAAGCAGGCCCCAATGGGATCTTGAATTCAAGCACAGCAACAGGATCCACCAACAGCATGGAGAAGCAGGTCTCAAAGGAGCCCCAGACTCTAGTGGAATGATCTGTAAGTTGGCTGGGCCCACAGGTAGTATAGCACACAGGTTGAGGCAGAGAACTAGCTAAATCAGCAGCACACTCGTCAGATTACCAGGGAGCAGGAGAGAGTGGGGAGAACCGTAGAGAGCCATTTATCTCTTTGCCTTTTATTCAAGCTGCAAACTGATTAATCTCGGTGCAAATTTTCCTATTGGTCTAGTTGGCACAATAAACCCAGCTATCACATATAGTATCAATGCTGTTATTGTAGTTGCTAAGGGAGGACCAGGTTTCCCCAACTAGTACAAAACTTCCCACACTTAAGGAAATAGAAATACTCCAGAGATTTCATGGCTGTAAACATTATGGAAGCAATTTGCTAGACCTTCCCTCCCCTCTACCACCCCCAAGCCCCCCACCCCACCCAATGGAGCCATTGAATTGGTTCAAAGTACTAAATTAGCAGCTTAATTTAAACCACTTACTCCACCCAGCCTCCTTATCCTATCAATAATCACCTTCAATGGAAATGGTCTAAATCTTAGGCTCAAACTTATTTGGCCTACCACTCCCTTTCACAACAACAAAAAAATGCTCAGCACCTCCAGACAATTAAAAACTTCAGTACTTTGATCCATGATATAAAGATAAAGTGTGTTCTTTTTTCATTAAGTGCTATTGAATCAGTTCTGACCCATAGCAACCCTATACCTAACAGAAAAAAAAAACACTTACTGGTCCTGGACCATCTTCAAAACTATTCCAATGCCTGACCGCATTGTTGCAGCCCCAGGGCCTGTCCATCTTGTGCAGGGCCTGCCTCTCTGTGACTGCCCTCCACTTGACCAAGCATGATGCCCACTCCAGGGACTGTTTTCTCCTGACAACATGTCCAAAGGATGTCGGATGAAGTCTTCCCATCCTTGCCTGTAAGGAGCCCTCTGGCTGTACTTACAGACAGATGTGCTTGTCCTTGGAGTAGTCCATGGGGTTTTCCATCTTCCGTCTTCCTTACACTGAGGACTAAGGTGTGCTTGGCCCAAGTCATGGTATTGTCCATTGCCTCATCTGCATATGAAAGTGGGACATTGAATAAGGAAGACTGAATAAGGGTACATTTTCTTTTTGTAGAACCCACTGGATCAATTCCAGCAATCCATAAAGGCAAAATAGATGAAAACTCCTGACCCCAATATATACGACTACAAGAAATTCATTTCAAATCAACACAAACACAAACACTTCCTTTATGTCAGTTCTGATGCACAGTGACCCTGTAAGATCCAAAAACCATAGAACTATTCCACAATGCTTCCAAAGTTAGAATCTTATGGAAGCAGACTGCCTCATCTTTTTCCCGTGCCGTGGATGGTACATTCAATCTGTTAGTAACCCAAGGCTTAATCCACGGTACCTTCCAGGAGTCTTAAAAACAACATAGCTATGTTGAAAATGAAAGTATGGTAAAGGCAATATCATGCAACATGAATTGAAAATAATGCACAAGTAGAACTCCCTATTTTACTAACAGACTCATAGGTTATGTTATGCTCGTGACTATATATTTTCAGACGTTTTTAGTTCTTCCTGAATCAGATTACTCAACTGTAAAGTTATGCTCATATTAATGTATGAAAAAGAGGGGGGTGGTATCAAGGGAAACATCGAGATGAGCACATTGATGTGGTGGAGGGGTGCTAGTCAGCTGAGCAGCCCAAGTCAAAGGAAACACATTTGCAAGATCAGTTAGATAATGAGGATCCTGCTTCACATTTTGCATTTGAAAGAAAGTGTTTCATGTGCTACAAAAATAGCAATAGGGAGACAAGTGGAAAGATGATTTTTATCTTCCATTCCATGGTGTGGCTGGTGGCTTTGCTCTTTTCAACATCTGTCAGCCTCCATCAGTACACCTGCATTACGTTTCAGGCAATTATCGTATGAAGGATTATAAAATTGTCCACACAGGAAAATGCACCTTCCTGGTTGTAGTTTGACAGCTAGTTGATAAGAGAGGTCCAAATAAAATCAGCCTCCAATAAGACACCTTCACATTACCATAATAAACATCCTGGTGCATGCAGTGCCCTCTGGGAGCCTGGAACATCATGCAACTAGAGCTGAAAAAAACGATTGACCAGACTTGACAGCACACGGCCCACAAAAACACAGGAAGAGTCCCAAACAAATATCCTTGCCCTTGACTTTTCCTTTTCTCCCTCCCCTGGGTCTATGAGGAAGTGACATCTTCAATGACAATAAAAATATACTAGAATTTCTATAGTTTGATTAATTTTGGGATGTCTTTGGGGATCTAGAATCTACAGAGAAATTCAGTGACTGCCCACAACTCAATTGTATAACTCTATCTAATGCTAATCATAGAGCTAAACATGTAGTTGTCTCTGTGGTAACTCTCCATCATTGTATAAATGGAGTCCCAGGACAGCTCAGCAGGATATAAGAATTAATAAAAAGTATGACCTTTTTATAAGCCTTCATGATGAAAGGTATGGCCCATGATCCTTCTCACTGGAAATACTAATGTAGATGTTTAGCTTCAGTGCAACTCTTTCTCTGAGCCATCTTCTCTCTCTCCAGGTAAATGTAGTAAAGGAAATACTCTCTTGGTAGTGTCATGTGTGCATTGACTTCACGTTCCTAACATGACCTTGGAGGAGGGTGAGGGGAGCTTGGATCATCTGTTCAGCATTTAAAATTACTTTTATCCAATTCAGTTCAACTAAGCAGGCGTTCCTTGAACTCCAGATGTGACAGGCACACCACAATGCAAGGAATCAAGTAGAAGATTACAGGGAGCTGCCAGTCTAAAAACAGATCATGCCAACCATAAGAATGACCACACCACCAGGTAATTCTCTCCCTCTTTTCTTTCTTTCCTTTTTACTTCCTTCTTGTCTTTTTTCTTTCTACAAAGCATTAGGCTTCCCAAATCCAAAACAAACCCAAACTCACTGCCATCAATTCAGTAATGACTTAGAGTGACCCTATAGAACACAGTCGAACTGCCCCCTGTTGGTTTCCCAGAGTACAACTCTTTATGAGAGTAGAAAGCCCTGTTCTTCTCCCTCAGAGCAGCTAGCGATTCCCAACTTGCTGACCTTGTGGTTTAAAGCCCAATGTGTAACCACTATGCCAACAGTGTTCGGACAGTGGACAGTACTTTGAAATTTAAACAAACGATGATTTCCACCCATCATGTTTCTATCACTTTTCACCTGCTTGTCTGCCTCCAATAGTGATGTCCTCTTGCATCTGCTGTGCCGTTGGGTTGGTTCTGGCTCAGAGCAGCTGTAACCAAGGAGACTTGTTCCATAGGGTTTTCTGGATATCAAGTTTTAGGGAAGCAGATCACTTTGTATTGGATACTATAAAAGCAGACGTTCCTTTTGCAGAAACCTAGAGAGTGAAAAATATTTCTCAAGGTCACCTTTATTTTTCTGAAGCATACAAAGCAAGCGCCAGCACCTCTGTTCCTTGGTAGAAGCAAATCGAGTACGGCAGTTTTCTCTCACCAACTGTAATGCACTGCTAGTGATTTTTATCTACTTCTATATGAAAGCCTGATAGAATGCACTGCTTTCCTGGGTTATTTCCTTTGCCACTGTATTTATGATATTAATGTTTATCACTTGGATGTCATTTAGTGAGTGCCGGCAGGGAGGCCGGGAGGAGATAGAAAGTGCACAGAAAGAAGCTGTTGCCATTAGTTCAAGTGGATGGCAAAGGCAAGCGTGTGCGTTCACGGGGCCATATGGGGGCTGTTTTAGGGCACCGAAGCAGTTAATTTTCTTTTAAAGACATAGCTTAGATGAAATAGATCTTTTTGACTTGGTTTGGAATTGAAATTATCAAGCATGCAAGGCTTCAGATCAAAATGCCGTACTGTTCTCCCTTCCCCACCTTATCTAAGGAGTGCAATGCCTTTACAATGGCCCGCTTCTTGAACTCTTTCCAATTTAAGATTTTTCCTATCTCTTTTAATACCTCACTGCTTTTGCATCAATTACAGCCTGACCTAACGCTGCACTGGAAGTGGAAGTGATATATAGTGGAATCCATTTAAATGAATTTCTGATGAAAGAATAAAACTGTTAAAAGAACAAATTTACTGCACACAAATTTATCCAAATCCTGTCTATGCTGTGAAATCCTCTTCAATGAAAAACTGATGAAAGATTAAAATGTTAAATGAATTAAAATCCACCATCCTGGAAAAATATAATGATGATTTGACCTAAGAAATGTATGGCCCAAATGAAGAAATAAATCTCAAGCGCTCCAATGTATGTCAATTTTAAAAGTGTGGAGAGGCAGCATAACTCCAAAAATATGGTTCTCCCTATTACAGAACACTTTCTTTGTTGAGCCAGCCATTTATTCAGAGACATCTGTGTTGTTCCTTTGCATGATCATCAAAAACCAAAATATTCTATTCCTTGCACCGGTAAACAGTGTGCATTACTCTCTCTTAAACCCTTATCGCTTTAGCACTCAAAGTTTTATTTCACCTTGCATCTAATACATAGGGCTAGATAAGAATTAGGACCTTCCCACGGCAATTTCTACTGTTCAGCAGGAATCTTACTAAAACTGAACTTTTATCTTGCCTACAGAAAATACATTAACCAAAACTAATATTAGGAAATAAATTCTCAGTGAGATTTAGGGAGTTCGCCAAGCAATCCTCTTAAGAATTGCCATTCTGTCCATATAATTCCCTGTCTACCATTAAAAAATAAAAACTATGGTGTAAAGTTCCTAGCGGTTAAAAGAAGTTTGCAAACTAGTTTCTTGCCCAGGAAAATTATAGGTTCAATCTCAGGTAAGGGCACAGGTGAAATGTGCTTTGTTGGTAATAAACATATGCCTGGATCACTCAAGAATCATACTCTCTAATTAGGCACAACTGGAAGCCTTTGATCATTGCCAGGAAAAACAAAAATGCGATTGCACTGTGGAAACTTCGCCCAGCGGTCTTTTGACCTCTGTTCAGACTATGGCATGAAAGCTATTTGCAATGGAAGCCATGGCCAGGAAGAGGTCATTACCTCCTCCAGCATCTCCAGAAGTGCCCAATTTTCTGGGCATATGGCCAAAAGCACGTGAACAGGTGTCTACTGACCATCAAATGATATATAACTTGTCTAAAAATACAAAGGGAGAGAAAACAGTGACTTACAAAAGTCTTAAAAATCTAAAAAAACAAGCTACTACACTATCTCGTTGACTTTTACTTTGGTTTTAAGGTTTATTTCATAATATATCATTTTGTGTTATATTCCATGTAATACTATAATTCTAAATATAAAGTCTTCCAATACTAGTTAAGATGGCCAGCCTGATTTTGGCGATGAAGAGAAGGTTGTTTCCAGCGTGTCCTACTTGAACTTCCTAAATGAACAAGCAGATGTGCTCAATATTCCTGAGTGCAGAAGGGACCTATGCTTGGCGGAGTGCCTAAGGGAGGTGCATTCCGAGGACAGTAGTATATGATCCCGAGGGGCCTGCCCGGTAGTTGGTATAACCTAGAAGTGGGTATCTTAGGCAGCTGCAGCCCCCTACAAGGCAGATGTTTTGCCTTACTTGTATATATTGGATGCAATTTCTCATTTGTAATTTATGCAAAAGTTTTTACACCAGCTTTTACAGGCATTAAAATCAATTACAGAGGCTTGGATATCTCTACAATGTAGTGTATTAGATTCTGAAGAAACCCACATCACTTTGTATTTTTTGACTCAAAGTAGAATAATTCAGAGCAATTCCACTCTGGTTGAATAATAGGTAACCCAGACTTATGTCTTTAGCACCCCCTGGGGGATTCCATCGTTGTTACCCCCTTTGGTTTATTCATCCCTCCACAATATTGCTACACTGATTCTTGTGAAGTTCTAGGTACTGGGGTGGAAGGCAGAGGAATGTTCCTATCTTCAGAAATGTGAACTGCCATCCAATGAGCCTTTTTTTTTTTTTTTGAGAAACAATAGGGCCAGTAGGAGGCACAGAATACAGGAGTAAATAAAGTGTTAACAAATGACTGCTGAATGTATTCCATCTGCATGTGTATCAGAAAATAATCCTATTCCATGTGGTTTTCAGGGACTGGTTTCTCAGAAGTAGACTGCCAGGTAATCTCCCAAAATATCTCCCAAGGTATCTGTCAGTAGGCTTGAACCTCTAACCTTTTAATTAGCAGAATACTGTGTCAATGCTGTGTACTATATAGAGACTCCAAATAAGGTGTAATGCCAGTGTTCAAAGGGGGTGCTGGGTTTACATACAGTAAAAACTGAGTATGAGAAGTGTTTTAAATGAATGGGACTGAAAAAGGGAATTATAACTAAACTTAAACCAGAAAAATGAATCAAAAAGATATTAGGGGTTTGTTAGTAAGAGGGTAAATGGACCATGTCATTTTACTGCACTTTATTTGATGCATTCTATGGTCTAATATTTAATTTACATGTTCTTCCTTAATATAAACATTTCATTTGTAAATAAATAATTATAAAGAATATTCAACTTTACCAAGTGCTTGACACCTCTTGAATAGCTGATGAGTATCTCTAGCATATCCTTATGATTTATGATTAAGCATAGATCTACAAAATATGTTGGGTGTTAACACATTCAATTAAATATTAATTGACATTCCTATCATCTCTAGTGTCATCTTGGGGATAAAAGATTTCTATTAAACAGAGTCAGGGATAAAGAGAACTCTGACATTTAACTAAGTTTAATAAAATATAGTGAAAGTATGCTAATCTGCTGAGGATGAAAATATATCTACATATATTGTATAAATTAAAATTAAACTGTGTGAATAAGCACTTATTATTGTTTTTAAGGATATTTACTGAGAAGGACTCAGGTTCATTCCATTTTTGTTTAAAATCTAATTATTAATTAGAGTATTATTTTAATGAAAATCCAATCTGTAAACAAGCATCCACGTACACATAAAAAATTGTCAGGTATAAAAATGATTTTTAAAAGCTCAGATTTCTATTCCCAAGGTAATTGTTTACATTTTCATTTGTGATTTAAATGTATTACGAATTGGAAAAGCACACATATCTCAAATTCCCATTACAAATCAAATTCTTAAATTTTCTCCCCATCGATATTCAATCTTGTCTAGAATGAGACTGGCTATAGAGTAAGGGGGGTGGAATTATGACCACCTCATTCTACTGATCGAACGTGTTTCCTGGTGGCACTGGGTCATTGCTTCAGGCGGACTTTGTTGCTTTCTGTCCTAGGTCACCGATAGGGCTGTCTCTCAAAAGCTGAGCTCTGGAGGAGCAAGGCTCTCAGTAACTGAATCAGAAGCTCCTGGACAGCTTGGCTCAACAAAAGAAGATTTTTTTCCCCACATACCAGGTATATTGAATCAGAACTTGACATCAACTTGGGAAATTACATTTGAATAGAAGGAAAAAAATGTTATGCATACAAAAATTTTAAATGATTAAATATGCTAGAAAGTAAGTCTCCAAAGTATGCATACTTGAATTGGGGGTCAGAAGCTCCAATATCCTGTTGTGAGGATCACGACTGAAAACAGCAGATATGCAGGGCAGAAAAGTCCCTGTAGGCAAACATCACGTTCTGAAATTTTAACAGAATCAGTGATAGCATCTGGAAAATTGGAGTGAATAAAAATGATGATAGGAAAATAGAGAGAGTCTTTTCTAACTAAGAATTGGGTCACACAGGAGAAACTGCCATTATCGAGAAAGATGTTACTAGCTCCGAAATACCACTAGACAAAATTCATGAGAAAATAGCTGAGATCTAGAGTTGTAGGAGGGATCAACCAAGCTCTGGACCAGGCACAAGGTAGGTCCTCACCAAACTGTTGGATGGATGGGTGGGTGGATGGATGGAAATTCTAAGTCTTGCTTGTAGTATGCTACCATAGTGCAAGCCCTACTGGCATAGTGGGTTACACATCGGGCTGCTAACGTCAAAGTCAGCAGCTCAAACCCACCGGCCCATCTGGGGGATGGCAATGAAGAGTTCTGCTCCTGTAAAGATTTCAAACTATCCAGCACGGGTCCCAATACTCTGGCGCACTAAAAACGATGCTTCACATTCCCACCCATTCAAAACTGTTGAGAACCTACCTTGTCTCTGGTTCAAAACTTGTCCCTGGTTCGAAGCTTGTGGTTCAAAAGCTCTTTTAAAACACAAGAGCTCAGGACTTTTCTTCAGTGGGTATTTCAGAGCTAGTTCTGGGTAACTGCAGTTATTCCTATGTAACACGGATCTTAGTTGGGCAAGAATCTGTCTTTTCCTTGAAAAGTCACAGGATCAGTTCTTCGCTGTCCTACAGGGTCTCTGTGTGTCAGAACTGACTTGCTGAAACTACAATTGCAAAAGAGCCCAAGAAACTGGGACTTGATGTGTTTCTAACATAAAACTATTCTGCAAATTGAATTGAAATGTATTGTTTAGAATGTGTCCAAGTGTGACATGCTGGCCTTTCTCATGGGGTATTTTCCTGGATACTTGAGACACACCAAAGTATATGAATATATAGTCTCTGGGCAGCGCTACACAAAATGTTGAAGCCAGAATAGAAAATCAAGATTATTACATGTATTATTTGGCAGGAAATATTGACAGACTTGATGAGATAAGTATAATTTAACCTAAAGCTTTGATAGGGCTTAGTATGTGGGTTAAGAGTATTTTTTTCTTTCTGTTTTCTTTTTTTTATTATTAAACATTTTATTACTCTTGTCACAATCCATACATATACATACATCAATTGTATAAAGCACATCTGCACATTCCTTGACCTAATCATTCTCAAAGCATTTGCTATCCAGGTTAAGAGTATTTTTAAAGTTTGGGAATCTAAAGCAGGTAACAAAATTCCTCAAGCCAAATGTTAAAGTTATAAAACTCAGCCTAAGAACCTGGAAGGTAAGCATACACCAAATCTGTGGCTAATTTATTATGCAAACTTGGACACACTATTCAACATCTCTAACCTGCTATGTATGGTTTAGTAAATTGAGAGAACTGGACCATTACTTACAGGGCTTGAAAATAATATTCAGGTGCTCACAACTCGTTTGTCAACTTGTCATAGTGTTGTGGTTTGTGTGTTGCCCTGATGCTAGACACTATATTTCTGAATTTAAATCCTAGCAGTCACCTATGATGAACAGGTTTTGGCATAGCTTCTAGACTAACACAGACAAATGTGTTAGACCCTAAAATTTGAGCACTGGGGAGCTACAATTTAAGTGTGAGTCATAAATCCATTTTGAACTTTGAGGTAAATTCAGCTTCCATTGAGTTCTTTCTGATTCAATGTTAAATGCTTTGCCCTCAGGTATAGAGTGTTTGAAAGTGAATTATTATTACTCCCTAGCCAGTCTAAGGAGGGGAAGTGTCACCCTCAAGCACTTTCTTGGTGTCCCCTGAATGGCAATTTGGATGCCAGGGCTGCATGGTGATGAGTCATGTCCTGACCAAGGTGGTTACAGGGCCCCAGGACCAATCCTGTAGACTTGGATGATCTGCAGTAGTATATGCATTGAAATCATGGTCCTTGTCCAGCTTCTGCATTCCCGTCTGCTGGGACTTGCTACCAATTGTGATTTTTTGGATAACTTCCTTTGTTTTCCATATTTTACATACATGTCCACATGGAGGTGGATTTTTCAGATGCTGTTACTCCCTCATACCACCAGTCTCCCTTATCCAGAAGGCAGAGTTAATAACTAAAATGAGGTACTGTATTGAGGAAATCTGCTGCAAAAGACATATCTAATGTTTGAAAGCAAAGATATCACCTCCGGGATTAAGGTGCATCTGATGAGAACGATGGCGTTTTCAGTTGTCCCGTAGGCCCAGCATGTGATGAAGAAGATGATGAAGAAGGAAGATCTAGAAAGAGTTGGAGCATGTGAATGATGATTTGTGAATATTTACTGTTCCCTGGACAACCGGAAGAATGATCTAATCTGCGGTGGAAGAAGTACATTCTTCTTTGGAATATTCCTGGATGCAAGGATGGCAAGACTTTGTCTTACATACTTTGGCCATGTTGTCAGAAGAGATAAGTCTCTGGAGAAGGCCATGTTCTAGACAGAGGTATAGTGAAGAGGAAGTTCCTAAATGAGATGGGATGACAGAGTGCCTGCAACAATAAGCTTAAACATGGCAATCATTGTGTGTGTTGAGGGGAGGGGGGGCGGAAACTGGGCAGTGGTTCATTCTGTTGTAGATGATATCTCTCTGAGTTGAAACTGACTCTATAACACCCAGCAACGACAGCAATACATGGACCACAATAATCTCCTGGTGTGACTGAGGTGCCCTCGTTCTGCTCTGACTCACAGCAGCCATCTGTACAACAGAACAAAACATTGTCCAATCCTGTGATGGCCTCAAAATGCCTATCTTTGAGCCCACTCTTGTCGTCACTATGTCAACCTCTCATGGAGGGTCTTCCTCTCTACTTGATGCTAGGAGCTGGCCCCTCCTGATAACATGTCTGAAGCACATGAGATGAAGTCTACACTACACGCTTCTAAGGAATAATCTGGCTGTGCTATCCAGACAGATTCATTGTTTGTTTTCTGGCAGCTGGTGGGATTTTTCTTTTTTTTCCAGAATTAATCAATAAATATTTATCAGAAGGCAGATAGATGTTTGATTTTAGAATGAAGCCTATAGATATAAGAAAAAGTCCAAGGTATTTTCAATATTTTTGTCAACACTGGAAATCAAATGCACTTATTCTCTTCAACTCTCCCTATCAGCTAGCTTTCATATGCAAATGAGATCATTGAGACTATGGAGACATGGGTTAGGCTCACTTTATTTCTCACAGTGATATGTTTTCTCTGAAATATTTTAAGAGGTCTTTTGCAGCAGATTTGACCAATGCAATGAATTTTTGATTTCTTGACTTCCGATTCAATGAGCATTGATTGTAGAATCAAGTGGGCTGAAACTCTTGAAGACTTCATTCTTTTCTCCATTTATTACAATGTGTCTATTGCCAAGAATTTTTATTTTCCTTACACTGAATTGACTGCACACTGAAGACTGCAGTCTTGGATCTTCATCAGTGTTTCAAGTCTTCTTTGATTTCAACACTCAAGATTGTGTCATCTGCTTATGGAAGTTTGTTAATAAGCCTTCCTTCAGTTTCTTCATATGGCCCAGATTCTCAGATTATTTGCTGATCATGCAGGTTTAATAAATATGGTGAAAGGTTGCAACTTTGATTAAAACCCTTTTCAGATTTTAAACCATGCAGTATTCTCTTGTTCTGTTCTTAAAATGCTTCAGACTCTTGCCCCATACTCAAGAAATGAACTTCTCACCACCTGTAAATCAGCATTTCTGGGAGTTTTGTCTTGTCTCTAGGTACAATCAACATTGGTTTCTTAAAAATGACTTGTCATGCCTTATTAAATGAGAATAATTATATAAACAAAGACAATTCGGCAAGACCTTGAGTGCAAAATTAATTTGTCCAATTAATAATGGATTAAGGATCACTTCTTAATGATTCCATGCAAATAACCATATTTCTATAAAAAATTCTATATGAGCTTTGGAATTCTGGGAAGCCATGGAAAATCAGTTATTATTTTTTAATTTTTCAGTTAAAGAAAACACCATTCTTTGCTTCCCCACTGGTCCCCTATTTTTGTTTTCCATTATAAAAAGCTTTAAAAGATACCCCCATCTTCCCTACCCACCCCCACCTCCAAGCAGAGGCCCTGATGCGTTCAAACTCTTGGTCATGCAGATCAAAGCTCACAGCACAACAACGGACCCACCAGGGATGCCTAGTATAGTGTGAGAGATCACTTTTTCTGTAAAAGTCCACTTGGTAAACACTTTAGGATTTGCACTTTTGTTGTTCTCTATCATACTATTCAACTCTGTCTTTGTATTTAAATTTAAAAATAATTACTGAATCTTACTGACTTCTGAGAACCCCTGAGCTCATACAAAGTCTCATTCAGAAATAATTGAACCTATGAGTGTTTCAATAACACCTGCCTACCCTCTACCCCAATGTGTCTTCTTTACTGCCTTTCCCTCCTACCCCAGAAAAGTGTGCTTATTTTGCTATGAAAAACTTTGTTTTGATTTATTCTTTTATAACAGTTGAGGGAAATCTAATTATTTTCTAGGAATAAACCCTCAACCTTATATTAACTGGACAAATTCCTTATGTACCCGCTTTGTTGCATAAAATGTCATTGTTTAAATAATAATGTTAAATTAAATAATATTTATTTAAATTATAATTCCAGTACCATGGGCAATCCAGAAATAAGTGGACATGGAAGCACTGCAATACAAGTTTGTTTTTAAAAATGGAAAGTGGGTATTTTTGACCAGCGGATCACATTGCTCACCTCTGCCCTGAGCCATGTAAGGTCAGCTTTACAGGTCGATGGCTTAACTTACAGTATTTCTCATGAGGTTAGTAAACTGTGCATTTGTTTAAGACACTAACTTCCCTTTTGACTCTAGCAGAGCCTTCACAGAAGAATCAGAATAAAACAAATGTAAGTGGTGATGACAGAGACTGAGTGGCTGTAGTGGATTTATTACTAAAAATTTCTAAAGGTTAAAATTTTATTAGTCTGATATGAATAATATAACTGACAGGAGTATATGATTTTTTTCGATGACAAGAAAGACAAAGATAATATTGCCATGCGAAGAAAGTAGGGGTTATCTCTAAGAGTAATGTTTTAGTCTATTTTCAAAAGAGTCAGTCGGTAAATATAGCAGATTTATAAAAATGGAAGAACATTTTGAAGAGGAAAATCTTGAGATATCACATACCATAGTTCTCAAACATAATATGCATAGTCTGTTCACATATGACAAGAATATCAAGTAATAGATTTGGTTCATCTGGGGTAGGGTCTCATTTTTTTATTGTGAATTAGATCCGGGTTTATATTTTAGAACATTGTGTTTGTATTGAACAACTTAAACCCCCTACCAAACCTCCCAGCAGTCGACCACACTCCCTTTTTACCTCTCTTCTCCCTCTTTTAGAAGGTTTTCTTACCCTTCACCCACGGGAACCTGTGTCTACCCTTTACCCTCGTGTCCTCTCCACTGCCTGGCCCTCCCATTCCTGGGACGCATCAAAGTCTGTTTATTTTGCTGTGAAAATTTTGTCTTGCTTTCGTCTTTCATAATGGTCTTATTTGTCCTTTTGTGATTGTCTAGCTTCACTTAGCACAATGTTCTCCATATCCATCCATGTTATGAGCTGTTTCAAAGTTTCTTGCACCAAAGTTTATGTATCCATCTCCCATTGATGGAAAATTAAGTTGAAGTCTTGATACGATGAATAGTTCTGTGGTGAGCATGGTTGTTCATACATATGTCCATGCTATGGCTTTTATTTCTTTAAGCTATATATCCAGCAAAGGAGTGATGGGTCATATGGTGTTTTTATTCCCAGTTGTTCGAAGGTGCCTTACCCATTTCCACAATGGTTTCAAAGTTTTGTAGTCCATGAGGATATTTAGTGTATGAGGGTTCTATTCCCTTTGCACCCTCTCCAAATTTAAATATATATTTTTATAAAACCTCCAGATAGAAAGTTTTCATTGAGAACCATCTGTCCCTCTAGAAGGACATCACATTTGGTAAAGCGAAGGGGCGGCAAACAAAGAGGAAGGCCCCGATGAGAAGGCTTGGCACCGTGGCTGCAGCAATGGGTTCAGGCAGAACAACTGTAAAGATGGCTCAGGATCATGGCTCTTTTGCTTGTTTGCTTGTTTCTTCTGTTGTACATAGGGGCACTGTGGGTCAGAGCCAGCACAATGGCACCTAACATTCAGAACAAGCTAAAAACTAGTAAGACAAAGTCTTACTTGTTTCTGGAGTCTGGCACACTCCTGGGAGACCCTCAGAAACACGTGACTTTATTATTCACAGAATATCAGACAACGTGAACATAAACATGTGTATCAGTTTCCTTTACCCTGAAGTCTCAAAAGGGTAACGGAGAAAACTAAACAGACACTATTCACATAGAGGGTATATATTGCAGCTTAAGCAGGAACAAACTTTAAATTTTATTTCACAGGAAATATTACCTCATTGCTCAAAATGACACATACTAATACAGCCTTAAGAACTGATGCAGGTATCAGGCAAGGGCCTTGCAATCTTCTCAGTCTCAGCAAAAAAGCACGAGAATGGCAAACTCCTAGGGGGCGGTCTCTTCTAGCAGGATTAAATGCAACAGGAATGGTGGTGGCCAAGAAAAATATTTTAATAATCATCAAAATTATGTCTGGTTATGATAGTATTATTATTTAACAACATCACATGAACTACTCAGATCAAACTCACAGCCATCAAGTAAATTCTGACTCACAGCAACCCCATAGAACAAAGTAAACTGGCCCTGCAGGTTTCCAAAGGTATAAATCTTTATGGGAGTAGAAAGCCTCGTCTTTCTCTCATGGAGTAGCTGATAGTCTGTCTCAAATTGCTGACAGTGCGGTTAGCCATACAACTGGTAATTCACTATACCATACTAGTACACTGATAAATGCAGGAAAATGATTTTTTTAAATTTTATCAATATATACTTTATGTGTTTCCTTTATCTTTTATTCATCAGGGAGTATATTGACTTCTCCCTCATTTTTCTTTCTTTTTTTTTAAATCATTTTATTAGGGGCTCATACAACTCTTATCACAATCCATACATACATCATGATAGTGGGAAAGGGGGGCAGGGAGAAAATATTTAGGAACTAGAGGAAAGTTGTATGTTTCATCTTTGCTACCGTGCACCCTGACTGGTTCATATCCTCCTGCGACCCTGCAGCAAAACTATTTTATAAGAGTTTCATCACATATTTCTCCATATGTTCAAACCTGTTGTGAATAGTTAGGCATTGACAAATCCCTGGAGACCTCACATAAAATTTATAATTTCTAAAATATTTACATTACTAGCAGTTTACCTTTACAAGAAAAGACTGGGTGTCTCTTCTAATACGGTAACTTTTCCCATGCGAACTTTGCAATACCAACACACCAAACAAACCCAAGTATTTCTGGCATCTTTATGCATAAGCAAAATATACAAGAATTTGCGATTTTCTAGGGGCCCTTTTAGAAGCCTCTAAGACAACTTAAGATACACCATAATATCTTAAAATTTTCATACCATGTATTCATTTATGCATAGATATTAGAGGTCAAATGGTTAAGAAAAATTAGCAAAATTACTCACAAAGGAGTAACAGAATAGGATTAGGACGTATGCGGCTTCTAAGAAACAAAAATCAAAATTATCCAGTGAGTAGTCAGGTCCTCTTTCCATAGATGAAATGTGTCATCTGTTCCTTTTAAACTGTATTCTATTTGTTATTTGTTTCAAGGAAATGATAGACTCAATTGAAATTAAATTAACTAAAAATATTTGAATTAATAGATCACATAAATAATCTCAGTAATAATGTGGGCTGGATGAACTTTAGTCACTAATGAAGATAAAAATACTAGCTGCCCAATAAAAATCCTCACATCACTGTGGCAAAACTTGCTGTGCATGTTTTATGTCTTATTCAGAGCAAGTCCTTTTTTTCAGGTACGGATTTCTGGAGCGTCTCTTCTGTCAACAGTGACTCCGAAGTCTGTGCCCACTGCTTCCTGCTCCTTCGACTTTCTTCACTTCCAACCACACAGAGTGAGCAAACAGAAGATCTCAAAGAAAATTTTAAGTGCGAAGCCTAGAGTGGATTTTCAATACTCTCGTTCGCATAACAATTTTCAAAACACTCGCATGACCCCGATTCAACTAAAAGAAAGCTGAGAAATGTGTTCATGCTGTGTGCTCAGAGAAGGGTGGCGGGATTACAGAGCAACTAGCCAGTCACTTCCATGAACATCTTGATTGTTTTATTTAGTTGCCAAACAGAAACAGCTCCTGGTAAACCACAATAAATGGCTTCACTAACTGAGTCAAACCTAATAATTAGAGGGACTTACAGTGCAGCAACTTGTCGTAGAGTTGGTTCTGTCTCATAAATATCCCACACGTGTACCCATTTATGTGATCCAAGGATTCTAATGAATAAAATCCAAATATGAAGGTGGGAGGGCTATCAGAGCTGGACTTGTGAATACCTGGTTTGCAGAAGGTTATAGATGACAATGGAAGGCCAAAATCATCCCCCGTGATCATAGTTGAGGGGTGTGAACAGCCTTGAGAGCGGACAGAGAGCAGTGGGAATTCGATTATGGCAGATGTAGTTAGGTGAAAATGTAACACGTTATCATTTTATCTCCCTTTTGATTCATTTCAAAGTTGTTTCAGTTTTGTTGGGTTTCTAATGAAAAGAAATACACATGGCTTAAGCTTCCAGTAAATCCCCTCTCCCCATAGCCAAGGGTGTGCATAGCCTTGCTATTATTCAGAGTGTACTAGAAAATGGATTATTGCAGGGCAGTTAGGTCACAATAGAACACCTTATCATTTGTTCTCCTTTTGGATCCATTTTAAACATGCTCTAGTTTTTAATATTTTCTGCTTCCTTCTATATTGAGGTTTCTCTATGTATTACATTGTTATTGTTGCTAGTTTTGTTGTTGTTTGTTAGGTATATTTTTCTGTATCTGAAATCCCAGATAGATAGTGTGATGGTTACATAATTCCATGTCAACTTGAAGTGTAAGGGTACCGTGTAGCCTGTCAATCAGGTCACAGCCTGATGGTGCCTCCTATGTTAGACAGGGTTCTTGAGAGAAACAAAACCACGACACTAATGATTTTATATGTATTTGTATAGATATGTATATATAACATAAGAAATAAACAGTTAATTAATCTATAGAGCAATATAAGTGGCTCAGTGCAACTCACTCCTGTGGGACAGCTTATACACTTGTAGTCCTTCAAGTCTTGAGGGTAGCCCTCTGTAGAGAAATTCAGGCTATCTGGCCACAGGCAGCAAACAGCAAGGCAGATCATCAACCGTCAGCCAGATGACAGGTTCTGACACCTTCCTGCTGGCAAACCACTCTGAGATATGTGCCAGCCCTGTGATGCTTCCACTGCCATTCGATCCCAAGACACTTCACCCACTGTTGCATCTGCATCATTGTCTGTAGTTGCATGAGTCTGAAGAGGGACTTATGGACTGGTATCAGACTTATGGACTTGACTTGGACTGGGTTAGGATGTTTTCCTGATATATAACAACTTCTTGATAAAAATATCTCTCTTACACATATATGAGTGTCCCTGGATTTGTTTCTCTAGTCAACCCAGTGTAACATGTCTATGGAAACAGTAAGTGGATTAATAGTTTGGTGAGGGCATAGCACAGGAGGTTGGGAAGCAATGGGGAACTAGTAACAATAAGTACAACGAAGAAAAAATTGTGATCGGGGAGATAATTTTCCAATTCTTGTTAAGATTATCGAATTATAGAATTTTATGATATATTAATTATATGCCAATAAAACTGTTAACACAAAAAGAAAATTATTTGTCATTAAAGTCATCACCATTTTCATCTCACTTTACAGTAAACATTGTGGCTGTAAATGATGAATTCTGGTAAATTGAGAAAATTGTACACTTTTGATTGTTTTACCTGCTTATTTCTATTAATCTATACCAATGGAAAAAGTATCAAACTTCTTATTTGTCACTCTGAAGGTCCAGTATGGAAGGTTCTTAAAAGAACAAAAACTGAGTCACATCCAGAAGAGGACAATCACCTAGAAATAAATAAACACCCTGGTGGGAACTGAGCATAATAGTGGGACAGGAGGAAAGTAAAAAACAAAAATAGAGGAAGGAGCTGGGAGTCAAAGGGTGTGTATAGAAGTCTAGACAAAGACATGGACATATGAAAATATATTTATATATGAGGATGGGGAAATAGATCTATGTGCATATATTTATAGGTTTAATGTTAAGGTAGCAGGTCATTGGGCCTCCACTCAAGTACTCTCTCAATGAAAGAACACTTTCTTCTATTAAATTGGCATTCTGTGATGCTCACCTTCCCAACACATCCACTGAAGACAAAGCCAGTGAACATGCAAATATGGTGAGAAAAGCTGATGGTGCCAGGCTATCAAAAGATAAGCATCTGGGTGGTGCCTGGCTATCAAAAGAGATAGTGTCTGGGGTCTTAAAGGCTTGAAGGTGAATAAGCGGCCATCTAGCTCAGAAGCAAATAAGCCCACATGGAAGAAGCACACCAGCCAGTGCGATCACGAGGTGCCCAAGGGACCAGGTATAAGGCATCATGCAAAAAAAAAAAAAGATATAAGTGTGTGTATGTATGTGTATATGTATATATGTATGTGTATGTATGTATATATATATATCATATTAAATGAAGGGGGAAGTGCAGAGTGGAGACCCAAGGCCCAAGTGTCGACCAATGGAGATCCCCTCATAGAGGGGTTTAGGAGAGGAGATGGGTTAATTAGGGTGTGAGGTAGTATCGATGAAGAACACAGCTTTCCCCCAGATCCTGGATGCTTCCTCCCCCCAACTACCATGATCCGAATTCTACCTTGCAGGGCTGGATAGGACAGAGGCTGTACACTGGTGCATATGAGGGTTGGAGGTACAGGGAATCCAGGGTGGATGATACCTTCAGGACCAAGGGTGTGAGGGACGATGCTGGGAGAGTGGAGGGTGAGTGGGTTGGAAAGGGGGAACTGATTACAAGGATCCACATGTGACCTCTTCCCTGGGAGAGGGACAGCAGAGAAGGGGGGAAGGGAGACTCCGGATAGGGCAAGATATGACAAAATAACGATGTATAAATTACCAAGGGCCTATGAGGGAGGGGGGAATGGGGAGGGAGGGGGGAAAAATAAAGAGGACCTGATGCAAGGGGCTTAAGTGGAGAGCAAATGCCTTGAGAATGATTGGGGCAGGGAATGTATGGATGTGCTTTATACAATTGATGTATGTATATGTATGGATTGTGGTAAGAGTTGTATGAGTCCCTAATAAAATGTAAAAGAAGAAAAGAGAAAAAAATGATTAGGGCAAAGACTGTACAGATGTGCTTTATACAATTGATGTATGTATATGTATGGATTGTGGTAAGAGTTGTATGAGTCCCTAATAAAATGTAAAAGAAGAAAAGAGAAAAAAAAAAAAGATAAGCATCTGGGGTCTAAAGGACTGAAGGTAAACAAGTGGCCATCGAGCTCAGAAGCAACAAAGCCCACATGGACGAAGCACGCCAGCCTGCGCAATCACGAGGTGTTGAAGGGATCAGGTATCAGGCATCATCAGAACAAAAAAATCTTACCATAGTGAATGAGGTGGGGAGTGGGGAGTGGAGACCCAAAGCCCATTTGCAGGCCACTGAACATCCCCTTACAGAAGGGTTTCTAGGAGGAGATGAGCCAGTCAGGGTGCTACGTAGCAACGATGAAAAATATAACTTTCCTCTAGTTCCTAAATGTTTACTCCAACACCCCCCTGCCCCCTGACTATCATGATCCTAATTCTACCTTGCAAGTTTGACTAGACCAGGATGTACACTGGTACAGATAGGAACTGGAAAACAGGGAATCCAGGGTGGATGATCCCTTTAGGACGAGTGGTGAGAGTGGCTATACTGGGAGGGTAGAGGGAGGATGGGTTTGAAAGGGGGAACCGATTACAAGGGTCTACATGTGACCTCCTCCCTGGGGGGTGGACAACAGAAAAGTGGGTGAAGGGACATGTCGGACAGAACAAGATATGACAAAATAGTGATTTATAAATGATTAAGGGTTCATGAGGGAGGGGGGAGCGGGCAGGGAGGGGAAAAATGAGGACCTAATGCCAGGGGCTTAAATGGAGCGCAAATGTCTTGAGAATAATGAGGTCAATGAATGTACAAATGTGCTTTACACAATTGATGTATGTATAGATTTTGATAAGAGTTATATGAGCCCCTAATAAAATGAATAAAAAAAGAAAGAGTGACGCCAACATGTCTTTCAATGCTGTGCGCATCATCAGCTATTTACTTCAACATTTTGTATGTCAGCAGCACTGTGTCTGACAGCTCCAAGTATTCGCTTTTCATGCCTCTTTTGAGTCAACAGCAAATACAGTCGTTTCATTTGAGAAGAGCACATTGATCTGCCCTCGTGACGGGATGATGTCCCCGCACTTATCATCACACCTCCCTTGGGATATGACATCATCCTCTCATTTGCTGAGATAAACAACAACAGCAACAAAAATCCTGCAGGTCTCTGAATGTCTACATTGATCTGTTTGATTTGCCGCACAACTGGGAGACACAGAGGTGCAGCACTAGTCTCCGATGACACTTGTTTCCCCCTTGACACTATTACATTTTCATAGGATTTGTACGCAATATTGAGGGACGCTAACTGACCTAAGCCAATTGTCTGGATTTCCCTGTCAGTCGAATCACGCTGTGGCAAAACAAGTCAAATACATACCCCTCTGAAGAACTGGAGGGGCAGGGAGCCTCCCCGGGCTTCCACATTCCCGGGAGCCGGGCCTCAGGAGTGCTGAGCAATAACAGATAGGAGCTGATGCTGCATTTAAGCAATTCTGGAAGGTTTTCTAACAGAAAATGAGCCACAGAAGCTGAATAACATGCGAATTAAATCCCATCCAGAAGGTGATGCAGTGAGATCGCACAATTAGAGTGTTTGTGCAGTTGAAAGGGCACTCAGCGGCCATGTTCTGCTTAAATGTAAGTGCCCCCATTCAGTTTCTAAGTAAAAGCTATCCAAGTCTTCTTTTCCAGAAATGACTCTGAAATGTTCACCCATCTTCCAGCTCTCTGGAGGAAGATAATGCGCTTTCTCCTCCCATAAATAATGGCAAACTCAGGTGCTCACAGGGCAATTAGGCCTGTCCATGAGGACTGCCAAGAATCAGTAGTGAGTGGATCACAGTGAGGTTTTCTCTTGTGTCCAGCTCACACTCTTCCCTTTTGCGACCTCTGCTGGGAAATTGACTATCAGAGAGTTTGGAGGTGAGTAGCTATGGTTGGCATTCTAGCACTTCCTTCACTTTGTGCCTACATATCACATAATATCAGATCTTTTTTTTCATCAAGGAAGATATAGTAACACAAAAAGTGATCCAGTTGATAGGGATATGGTTTGACTTTTATAAAAGAGGTAGGTAATACAATGATGAATATGCATTTATTTTGGAATAATAATCAGGTAAATTATTGACTGAATAATTTTAACCTGTGACTAAGGAGCCAGGTGGCATAGTGAGTTATACATTGGGATGCTATCCACAAGGTCAGAAGTTCAAAATCATTAGTGTTACTTAGGAGAAAAGCAGGGTTCTCTACTCAAATTAAGATATACAGTCTCAGAAACCTCCTACAGGGCAGTTCTAGTCTGCCCTTATAGGGTTGCTCTGAGTTAGAATCTTCGCAGCAAGAGTGAATTTGGTTTGGATGTTAAAATAACCATGTATTATATAAGTGAGGAAAAGGAATAACTCCAGATAGTGCTATTAATATTGAAGATTCTTGTGAGAATAAATGTTGAAAGAAAATGAAAAATAACAAGACCACAACTATATGGCATAACGGAAAGAAAATTTAAATCCATGAAAAGCAAATTCAATACCATGTGACTCGTGGTGACCTTACAGGACAGTAGAATTGCCCTGGTGGGTTTTAAGAGTTTCTCTATTATTTAGGTGTACTTTGAATTGAAAGGTCTATAAAATAAAACATGGGAAAATAAAAACCAGAGGGTATTGAAAGGGAAGAAGTAAGCGCAATTAGTACGAACATTCCAAATGGCGCTATGAGAGAAGACTTCATGCTGTGCTTCCATGAAGAATGCGGCCAAGAGAATTCCCAGGAGCGGCTCTCCTCTGTCGTGGAAACCACAGTGAATCGGTCATTAATGTGCCAGCATCCAGCAGCATCACCGGAACACTCAAAGGCACAAATCATGGTTTTGTTCTTGGTGTTATCGTTAAGCTGTGTGGTGTGTGCATGAGTTCATTTTACATTTATACTTTTTTGTAAGTATAAACTTTGACAAAATAACATTTTATAGAACAATGTATGTGGTCAGCCTTGCTCTTAGAAAATTAAAAATTTGAAGAAATAGAAAATACATTTGCAGACGAAAATGTGGATGGAAATATATATATAAATGCCACAAGTCTCAGCAGTAATATTTCTGAGGTTTTTAAGAGAATTGTCATGGAAAATATAGAATATATTATTTGAAGAGGCAGATTGAAGCAGGGAAAGGATTATGAGCATATGATCCATGTGTCCTAACTCAAGGTGTCAAGAACAACACAAAATCACCATGCCTGATATCACCATGCCACAGGTATACCAGGTTCAGTAAAAAACCATATAAAACTTCATTTGAAAAAGTATAAAATCATGAAGCTATTATTCCTTAACATGTCCACCATCTAGGTCCATATATTTCTAAAAGTGGTGTTTCCATCCCTCTAACTTGTCCCTGAAGAAGTCTGCACGTTTTGATTTACACTACATCAAAATGGTAATTATGACATCCTAAAGGGACTCAAAACATGATCCTTTGAAATGTTTTTGGAGTTTTGGGAAGGAAAAAAAGGAATTGTAACAGGGAAAGGTCAGACCTGTAGGGGGAATGGGGTAAGATTTCCTCATGAAATTCTCATAGGAAAGTCCTTGTTTCCCTTCAGAAGAATTATTTCAGAGGACAGCACTGAAGCTGCAGCTCAGGGAGAGGGACATGTCTGATCGGAGCACATGGGGGCAAATGAAGGGACATGAAGAGAGAGTGGAGCATATCCCAAGCCTTGATGATGATATTTCTACTCAGAACAGCCAGTCCACAAAGAAGACCATACTGGCTGGCCCACTATGAGACGTGACATCCCTCACTGACTGATAGCCCTACAGGGGACAACCCTGGAGAAACAGTGTGGGAATTCTGCCTGATCTGATCCCACAACACCAAGGGAAAACACTAAGGGTGTAGAGCAGAACAGCAAAGGGAGCAGAGCAACGAAATCCCCCAGGGAATGCCAAAAATAGACTTTGGAGCCAGGGCTTGGCACTCCATCAGACTCCACTGGAAAACACTCCTAAAGGCCAACAAATAGTCCTTGAACTAACTGCAAGCTTTCTGTTTTGTTTGTTATTGTGTTGTGTTTTTGTTTTGTCATTGGCTTTTCGTCAATCTTGTTGTATTCTTTTGTTGCTTGGCTTTGCTGTCTTGTTTTAGTGCATGTTAGTATCTCTGCAGGTCTGTCTGGAGAGGGGAAGGTGGTGGGAAAGGAAATGGTGTTAACAAACCTAGGGACAAGGGAAAAACAAGTGATTTAAAATGGTGGTGAGGAGGGTGTAGGAGACCTGGTAGGGAGTGATCAAGGATAATGTAATCGAGAGGAATTACTGTAACCCAAAAGAAGGCTGAACATGATAGTGGGACAAGAAGAAAGTAAAAGGAAATAGGGGAAAGAGCTAGGAGGCAAAGGGTATTTATAGAGGTCTAAATAAAGACATGTACACATGTAAATATATTTATACATGAAGATGTGGAAATAGATCTATGTGCATATATGTATAGATTTAGTATTAAGTTAGCAGATGGACATGGGGCTTCTACTCAAGTATTCCCTCAATGGAAGAATACTTTGTTCTATTAAACTGGCATTCCATGATGCTCCCCTTCCTGACAGGATCACTGAAGACAAAGCGGGTGCATAAGCAAATGTGGTGAAGAAATTTGATGATGCCTGGCTATCAAAAGATAGAGCATCTGGGGTCTTAAAGGTTTGAAGGAAAACAAGCGGCCATCTAGCTCAGAAGCAACAAAGCCCACATGGAAGAAGCAAACCAGCCTGTGTGATTACGAGGTGTTGAAGGGATCAGTTATCAGACATCAAAGAACAAAAAATCATATCATTGTGTGCTAACCTTCCCGATACAATCACTAAAGACACATGAGTACTGAGGTAGTTAGTTTATTGTGCCAACCTGTCCAATAAACACATGTAGTGTTAATTGAATGGCAGAGAGATAAATGGCTCAGTGAGCCTCGCCTTTGGAGTTCTCGGGTCTCTTGCTTTGTGATGGTCGGACCAGGTTGCAGCTGCCTTAGACACTTCCCTGCTTCAGCCGGCAAGGCTCACTTCCTACAGGACATCCCTGTGGGGAAGCCACGTGGACCTAGCCTGATGCAGCCCTGGGTGCGGGAACAGCATGTGGAGACCCTGCCAGCAATGAGATGATTACACATTCACTGACTCAGTTTTCTTCCTGCAGTTGGCATCATTTTGTCTGTTTTGTGAGATGGAGGACTTTGTAGATTGGTGTTGGACATATGGGTTAATGTTGGACTTGTGGGCTTGGGCAGCAGTGGGTTGGGATGTTTTCTTGATGCACACTTAACCGTTATATAAAATTCTCTCTTATATATGAGTTTCTGTGGATTTGTTTCTCTTATGTACCTAGACTAACACAGGTACATAAGCAAATGTGGTGACTAAAGCTGATGGTGCTTGGCTATCAAAAGATATAGCATCTGGGGTCTTAACATACTGAAGGTAAACCAGCAGCCATCTAGCTCAGGAGCAACAAAGCCCACATGGAAGAAACATACCAGCCTGTGTGATCACAAGATATCGAAGGGATGTGGTATCAGGCATCAAAGAAAAAAATCATATCATTGTGAATGAAGGGGAGTGCGGAGTAGAGACCCAATGCCAATCTGTAGGCAACTGGACACCCCTGGTAACAGGGAGAAGAGGAGCCAGTCAGAGTGTAGTATAGCAACGATGAAACATACAACTTTCCTCTAGTTCATAAATGCTTCCTCCTCACCCACTAGCATGATCCTAATTCTACACTGGTACAGATAGGAACTGGAAACAGGGAATCTAGGATGGATGATCCTTTCAGGACTAGTGGTGAGAGTGGCGAACTGGCAGGGTGGAGGGAGGGGAGGGTAGAGAGGGGGAATCAATTATAAGAATCTATATGTAACCTCCTCCCTGGGGTCAGACAACATAAAAGTGGATGAAGGGAGACGTTGGACAGTGTAAGATATGATGAAATAGTAATTTATAAATTATCAAAGGTTCATGAGGGAGGGGGAAGTGGAGAGGGAGGGGCAAAATGAGGAGCTGATGCCAGGAGCTTATGTGGAGAGCAAATGTTTTGAGAATAAAGAGGGTAATGAATATACAAATGTGCTTTATACAATTGATGTATGTATGGATTGTGATAAGAGTTGTATGAGCCCCCAATATGATTTTTTTTAAGTCCCTGTTACCCTCAAAGACTAAGCAGCTACATTTCCATGATGTATATATATATATATATATAATCAGTCTTTTCTTCACCAATGAAGTTTTTAATTTTCTTAAAACTTTATCCTAATAATTCTCTTTGATCACCCCCATGTTTTTTGACAAAATCTATTGATATCACCACTTTGAGATCCTGAAAAATAATCACTGCCCTCAAAGTTGACCTCTCTGCCTTGAATTTGAATGGCCCAGAAATCCCCTAGGAAGTCATTATTTTCACTGACTATTTCTTTGGAAGGCACCCAAAGGAAACGAAGACAAATGTATTCAGGAGAGAATTTTCCTTTAGTTATCTACTGATCACAAGATGTGTTTAACCACCAGCCTGTGTGATCACGAGGTGTCCAAGGGATTAGGTATCAGGCATCAAAGAATTAAAAAAATCATAGCATTGTGAATGAGGGGGAGTGCAGATTGGGAACCCCAAACCTATGTGTAAGCAACTGGACATCCCCTTACAGAAGGGTCATGGGGAGGAGATGAGCAATTCAGGGGGCAGTGTAGCCCCATGAAACATACAACTTTCCTCTAATTCTTAAATGTTTCCTGCCCCCCACTATCATGATCCCAATTCTACCTTACAAATCCGGCTAGACCAGAGGATGTACACTGGTACGGATAAGGACTGGAAACACAGGGAATCGAGGACAGATGATCCTTTCAGGACCAGTGCTGAGAGTGGTGATACCGGGAGGGTGGAGGAAGGGTGGGGTGGAAAGGGGGCACCGATTACAAGGATCTACATATAAAATCCTCCCTGGGGGACAGACAACAGAAAAGTGGGTGTAGGGAGACGTTGGACAATGTAAGATATGACAAAATAATAATTTATGAAATATCAAGGGTACATGGGGGGAGGCTGGGAAGGAGGGCAAAACATGAACTGGATACTAGGGGCTCAAGTGGAAAGCAAATGTTTTGAGAATGATGATGGCAACAAATGTACAAATGTGCTTGACACATGGATGGATGTATGAATTGTGATGAGCTGTATGAGCCCCCAATAAAATGATTTAAAAAAAGAAAGGTGTTTAACCACATTTTGTTTGGAAGAAATTTTCACGTGTAGGAACTAAAACCTTAGTAGCAGTACTTTCTTACTTACTTTCATATAATTACCTTAATAGTGGGAAAGCTGACATTTTTATTACCTATAATGCTAGACATAAGAAACACATACATTATTTATTGTATTTGTAATTTTCACAGTGGTTATCAACCTAATGGAATTATTTTATCCAAATGAAAATTACAGGAGATATATTGGTTTCTAAACACATTGTAGCTGATCCACAATAAATTAAAAAGAACAAAATTAAGAGTATATTTAAGAAAACAATCACTTTGATCTTTTGAAATGATCCTTGGCATTCTATGAATAAATAAATAAATTAAACAGCAGTTTAAAATCATCTTGTTTACCTCAACATTAATATCAAAAATACCGAATTGAAAATTAGTAAGTCTAATGTAAGATTTCATTTGGTGTTTGCACTTGCCGTTCCCTGAGAGGAATGAGAACAGAAATAGAAAATCATGATATTTTAAAAATAGCTCTATGTGCCTTAAAGAAAATACATAGACCTCAGAATCCTTTTTAAAAGCCTGTATCACAGGAGTAATGTATTAGAAGTCTAATGTGACTTGGACAAGAGGTCTTAGAAACCAAAATGATTGGCTCTCTGAGTAGAGGACTTTGAATTCAATGAAAAAAATCTGTCCTCTACTGGCAAAGTTACTGGCAGACAAAAGTTCAGTAGTGTGCACTTTCTTGAAACTTTTGAGCTAATGTGCTGGAGATATACAATTGGAAATTGTGTGACTCTGAGCATTAAGATATTAAATGCATAAGAAACTTAAAATAATGCCTACTGTGTACCAAATCCTCAATAAATACTGGTTGAAATTATCTGTGTATTAGTAATAAACACTTTAATAGATTTTTTTTAATTTTGTATAATATTTTTGAAAACTCCATGAATGTCAGCCCTTATTCACTTATGTTCATGTTACTCAACCAAAGAATTGAACCCTTTGTCCCAGTATCATAGTAAGAGGTTCTCGAGCCAGAATGTACGAAGCATACCAAAGAATCTGAAGTATGCACAGTTTCTACATGAAAAATAAATAGAGATTATGTAATTTGGTGTGTATTCAGTTCCTCAGTGTTTATTTTGTGGCCTTCTTTGGCTCTACTCTCTGATCCTCTGCTTCTATTTATATCACCTTTATCAAATGATAGACATACCAAGAAAGTTGGATGCAGGGATTAAGAAACACAATTTATGAACTTATAGTCCATCATGATGGCCTCACAATAAGAGCACTGGTGGAAGGTTTATGGTAGAGCTTTAAAGTATTTTACATGAGAACAAAATGCTAGGCCTATACTTAATTTTACCACCAATTAGCTGGGTGACCTTGCAACTAATAACTTAAAATTCTGTGACTGTTATAATATGCTTAGATTAGAAAATCTTCTAGATTCTTTCCAGCATTAAATAATATGATTCAATTATCCTGTGTTTCCCAAGATATTTTAAAATTGCCTGTAAATAGAAAGGAAAAATCTGTCTACCTTCTCATAAAATTCTCTTTTCTATTGCATGCTATTACTCTCTAAGTTTTTTAAAAAATGAAATCCCATACAACAGTCAATGGTTCCTTCCTTACTCAACTTTCACCAAAGTGTCACATCCATTTGCTTACTTCAGGAAATATTTGATAGATAGAGTCTGTAGTGAAGGACAAGTACCTTCTACCTTGAGCACTTGGGCTCAAGTGCCAATTCTGCAATTTACCAGCAGTTTTATGATACGATATTAAAATGTATATCGATACTTAAATTACAGTGTTAAAATTACAATATAGGCAATGAGAAAGCAAACAAACCTAGAGAAAATGGAGATAAATTGTGGTAAAGCGTGGTGAAAATGTAGTGTTGCTGCTCCTCCGCATGACACTTCAAAACCAATGGCTAAGGCAACAGAGGTAGGGCAGCTGTTCTTCAAACAAGATTGATATTGTTCCCACAATCTATGGTCAAATAAAATTAATGTCACTATGCTGAAGAGGAGAGGAGTGCTTCAAGAATCCCATGAAGGTGCTCCCCACTTCTCCCTCCAAGATTGTAGTATCATAATTGCCCATGCAGCAAGACCCCAAGAGAGTGTATATGCACATTAATATTTGCAAAGCACTGATCCAACAAGCATGGATCCCTGGTGGCATGTGGGTTACTGCAAGGTCTGTAGTTCAAATACATGGGCCATTCTAGGGAAGAAAGACAGGGCTCTCTGCTCACATAAAGATTTACATTCTCCGAAATCCAGTATGTTGTTATTCGGCGCCGCGGACTTGCCTCAAGCCCCAAAGGACACTATCCACAACAGAGGGAAACACTGCCTGGTTGAGCTGTCCTCATAAGTACTGGGTTTGAGCCCATGGTGGCAGCCCCTGTGCCAGTACATCCAAACAGGGTCTCCCTCTTTTCACTGCCCCTCGACTGTACTGGGCATGATACCCTTTTCTAGGGACTGGTCTCTCCCTATAAGAAGTTCAACAGGCAGGAGCCAAAGAATCATCGTCCTGGAATCTAAGGAGCAAAGGGGCATTGAAAAAGAGGAAACCTTGAATAAGCGTACTGACACAGGGGCTGCAGTGATGGGCTGGGACATAACACTTGTGAAGATGGCAAAGAAGCAGGCAGTGCTCCATTCTGTTGTGCATAGAGTTCCTATGAGTCAGAACTAACTGGATAGCACCTAACAACCACAACAAACCCTCTCCACGTTCTCCACAGTTTGCTATTATTCACGTAGTTGAATGCCTTTGCACAGTCAACGAAATACAATAATCATCTTTCTGATGGTCTTTGTTTTTCAGCCAAGATTCGTCTGATGTCTGCATTGATATTCCTCACTCCACACCCTCTTCTTAATTTGGCTTGAAATTCTGGAAGTTCACCGTTGATATACTGCTGCAACCATTTAAAATTATTTTCATCAAAATTATACTTGCCAGTGATATTAATTGATCTTGTTAGGTAATTTCTGTATTCTGATGGGTCACCTTTCTTTGGAAGACGCACAAATATTAATATATGCCAGTTAGTTGGCCAGGTAGCTGTCTTCCAAATTTCTTGACATAGACTAGTGAGTGCTTCCAGACCTCCATCAGTTTAAAAAAATACTTTAATTGACATTCCATCCATTTCTGGAGGCTCATTTTTCTCCAATGTTCAGTGCACTTAGAATTCTACCTCTAATATGAGTTGCCAGCCCCAATCTCAACTACTTGCATAGTCCCCCGAGCCCCCAGAAGAATTCACTTCAGAGGATAGCACTGAATCCCAGCTCAGGGAGAAGAACATGTCTCATCAGAGCACACAGGAGCAAACAAAGCAGTAAGGAGATAGAGTGGAGTACGTTCTGGCCCACCTAGCCCTGAGGACAATATTCCTGCTGAGAGCAGCCAATGCACAGAGATAATCACAGGGACAGCCCTCCCTGACCCATAGAGTTACAGGGGACAACACTGGAGACACAGTGTGGGAATTGTGCCCGATCTGACCCCACCACACCAACATGAAACACTAAGGGTGTGCAACAGAACACCAAGGGAAGCAAAGCAATGAAGTCCCCGGGGAATACCAAAAATAGACTGTGGGGCCAGGATGTGGTACCCCATCAGATTCAACTGAAAAACACTCCTAAAAGTCAACAAACAGATCTTGAATTGTTTATAGGCTTTTCTTTTTATGTCATTTGTTGTTGTTGTTTTGCTTTATTGCTTTGTTTTACTCTGTCTTCTTCTTCTGCATATTACTGTCTCTGCATGTCTATCTAGATGAGACAGGAGGGATAAACAATCTGGAGGAGAAAACAATGGAATGGACAGTAATGGGGGACACAGGAGAGGGGCAGGTGGGGGAATGGGTGTTAAACTCAGGGACAAGGCAACAAAAAGTGATCTAAAATCAATGGCAAGGAGGGTGTAGGAGGCCTGGCAGGGCTTGATCAAGGACAATGTAACCAAGAGGAATTACTGAAACTCAAATGAAGGCTGAATATGATGGTGGGACAAGAGGAAAGTAAAGGAAATAGAAGAAAGAACTAGGAAGCAAAGGGCATTTATAGAGGTCTAAATACAGACATGTTCATATCTAAATATATTTATATGTGACAATGGGACAATAGATCTATGTGCATATATTTATAGGTTTAGTATTATGGTAGCAGATGGACATTGGGTCTCCACTCAAGTACTCCCTCAACACAAGAAAACTTTGTCCTAATAACCTGGCCTTCCATGGTGCTAAGCTTTCTGACACGATCGATAAAGACACAGTGGATGTACATGCAAATGTGGTGAAGAAAGCTGATGGTGCCCAGCTATCAAAAGATATAGCATCTAGGGTCTTAAAGGCTTGAAAATAAACAAGCAGCCACCTATCTGAGAACCAACAAAGCCCACATGGAAGAAGCACACCAGTTTGTGTGATCACGAGATCTTGAAAGGATCAGATATCAGGCATCACA
This sequence comes from Tenrec ecaudatus, assembly GCF_050624435.1. Taxonomy (NCBI): domain Eukaryota; kingdom Metazoa; phylum Chordata; class Mammalia; order Afrosoricida; family Tenrecidae; genus Tenrec; species Tenrec ecaudatus. The sequence goes on from NC_134531.1 coordinate 276,823,140, forward strand.
GACCCAGAACAAAAATATCATATCACTTTGAATGAGGGGGTTGCAGAGTGAGACCCAAAGCCTATCTGTAGGCAATTGGACATCCCCTTACAGAAGGGTCATGGAGAGGAAACAAGTCAGTTAGGGCACAGTATAGCAAAATGAAATATACAACTTTCCTCTAGTTCTTTAATTCTTCCTCCTCTTGACTATCATGATTCCAATTCTACTTCACAAATCTGGCTAGACTACAGCATGTACAATGGTATAGATAAGAGCTCAAAACAGGTAATCCAAGAGAGATAAACCCCGTAGGACCAATAATGAGAGTAGTGATACCAGTAGGGTAAGGGTAAGGTGGATGAAGAAAGGGAGAACAGATCATAATGATCTACATATAACCCCCTCCCAGTGGGACAGACAACAGAAAAATGCATGAAGGGAGTCTGGTCAGTGTAAGTTATGAACAAAAAATATAAATTATTAAGGGTTCATGAGGGAAGGAGAGTGAGTGAGGGGTGGAAAAAATATGATAAGCTGATACCAAGGGCTCAAATAGAAAGAAAATGTTTTGAAAATGATGATGGCAACATTTGTACAAATGTGCTTGACACATGGATATATGTGTGGATTGTGGTAAGAGCTGTAAGAGCTCCCAATAAAATGATTAAAAACAAAAAGCTTACAATGATTACTGAATAAAAATACTTGCTATTATACAGAGTGCATTTAATGCACCAAAGGTTAGTCTGAAATCAGATATTTCAATCACATAAATTACTTAGAGAACAGAGATCAGAGAACACCTTCACAAAATTGTTACATAGGTTTTTATGTAATAAGAAATAAGTATTATTATAAAGTGACTAATAAATAGGATATTCTTGTCATATGGGATTATTATATAGAATGGGAATTTATAGGGAATTTTAGAAGAAAGGTAACATAAACTCTGAGAAATACATTGTTTATAAACTGTGCTTTATGTGTTCACACCAACATTTTAAATAGCACTGAGGAATAGACAGAAAAGATATGATATTTATATAAGAAGACTACCCAGAGAGCTAAATTAGGGAGGACTTGTACTGTTTTTGTTTTTAGGTGACAATGAATCAGTTTTTAGGCCTACTGAAATTATGTACAACAGAGCAAAACAGTACCTGCCCCTGCCCCACCCTGACAAATTCATTTATTGTAGTGAGTTACACTTTGGGCTGCTAACCACAAGGTCAGTGGTTCAAACCCATCATCCACTCTATGGGAAAGATGAAACCTTCTCCTTCCATGAAACCCACAGAGGCAATTCTACTCGGTCCTCCAGGTCCCTAGGATTCCAAACCAACTCTAGAGTAGAGCTTGTGTGTTTATTTTTATTTTTGTATGAAGAATCTTCTTTGAAGGTGTCCTTTCTTTCTCTTTTGTTGTTGACCTTCTACTGTGGAGCACACGATAGCCTTTTCTAGGGCCTGATAACATGGTCAAAGTCTTTGAGACAAAGTCTCTCCATCTTCCCTGCTAAGGAGTATTCTGTAGGGACAGATTTGTTTGTACTTTTATCATCCATTGTTTATTCACTATTCTTCTCCAACCTTGTAATTCAAAAGAATACATTTTTTCCAGTCTTCTTTATTTGTTGCCAAGATTTCATGAGGCAACTGAAAACGACAAAGCCCAAAATAATAAAACTCACGGTCATGGAGTCATTGCTGACTCAGAGTGACCCTTTTGCACATGGTAGCCTTGCCCCTGTGGGATTCTGAGACTGTAACTCTCTATGGGAGTAGAAAGCCTCATCTTTCACTGGTGGATTTAAACAGCTGACCTTGCAATTAGCAGCCCAACATGTAACCACTATGTCACCAGGGTTCCTCATGGCTTGGGTCAGGAAGTATGCTTTAACTCTTTAAAAGGTCATTGGCAGCAGATAAGCACAGGCAATATATTGATTGATTTCTTGACTGCTGCTTCTATGAGTGCTAATTATGGATCTAAGTAAAATTAAATCCTCCCATTTTTTTCTCCTTTTGCCACAATATTGTTCATTCATCCATTTTTGAGGATTTTTATTTTCTTTATCTTGAGTTGTAACACATAATGATGGCTATAGTCCTTGATCATCACCAGAAAGTGATTTAAATATTCCTTGCTTTCAGCAAGCAAAGTTGTGTCCCTTGCATATCACAGCGTATTAATAAGATGTCAAGTTCTTCTTCATATGGTTCAATTTCTTGAATTATTTCCTCAGAACATAGATTGAATAACGATGGTGAAAGAATACAGCCCTGATGTACACCCTTTCCTGATTTTCAAAATTCAGTATCCCCTTGTTATGTTTAGATGACTGCTTTGTGGTCTATGCATAGGTTCTATAGGAGCAAAATTAAGTGTTTGGAATTCTCATTCTGTGCAATAGTTTGTTACCTATAGTTTGATAACATCAAGAATATAATACTTAAAGAAACCAAAACATTGAAAAGACAGGAATGAAAAAAAATCATAAAATTGATGTCACAGGAGAATATGACATTTTTTCTTGAATATAGAATAGCTTAAGTAAGGGTAAAATGTATTATAATGTATTATATATATATATATATATTCAATATGGAGTTAGAGGAAAGCAAAGAGCATGGTCAGAATTTTTAAACTAAAAGAACTCAAGAAAAATTGGAGCCCTGAGTTGAAATATTTAAGGACATTTTAGGCAAATTATTGAATGATCTAGTAATCACCAAAAGGAGAAAGGGTTCTTAAGTTCTTTGTACCACACAGAACTAGTGCATGTTCAACCACTTCAAGAGCTAGGATATGATAAAAAAAAACAGAGGTAGAATTCTTTAATTTTTTTAACCATTTTATTGGGAAGCTTGTAATAAAGAAGCTCAAGATGATAGAAAAACATTCTTACATTATATTATTAAATTTATCAGCTTAAAATTCCGGTGAAAGCACAGACACAAAGTGTGTTCAAGCAAAACTATACAATTTTTAAAAGAGGGACCCTGGGAAGGTGGGACTGAGATATCATCTCCTGCCAAAAACTCCCCTTTCTTCTCCCAGAGATCTGTAGTAAGACCATCACTTGCAGTGCTCAAACAAGAGACAACTACAGGGGATACCACCACCTAGAAATGCAACACACTTAAAACAGTACCCCAAACAATACAGATCTAGGGGGGAAATGTAGACAAAAATAAAACCCAACCCCTCCCACCCCTCACCCACCACTACCCCCACACACACCCAAAAAGGGGTAGGAAGGAAAATATCAAGCACAAATAACAGATGACAGTGACTAATCTACATTTAGAATTAAACACATTGAATATCAATGGTCTAAATGCTCCAATCAAAATACAAAGAGTAGCAGATTGGATTAAGAAACAAGAACCAATAATTTGTTACCTTAAAGAGATACACCTCAAACTCACAGACAAATATACCCTGAGAGTCAAAGGATAAGAGTCAAATATACCCTGAGAGTCAAGTGGCAATTTTAAAAAAAAAGCAGGGTGACACTATAAATCACTGAGAAAATAGACTTCAAACCACACAACATAAAGAAAGACAAGAATGGGATTTACATAATATTCAAGAGATCAATAGACCAAGATCATATAACCATAGTAAACATAAAGGTGCCCAACGAAAGACCCTGGAAAATCATCAACCAAATCTTCAAAGAGATGAAAAGAGAAACTATAAGATCAACAATAATAGTAGGAGACTTAATGCACAACTCTCAAAGAAAGAAAAATTAACAGGTAAGAAACTCAATAAATAAACTGAAGGCTGAAAAACACAATTGAATAACTCGGCCTCCTAGATATTTACAGAGTTCTTCAAACAACAGCAAAATAATAAACATTCTTCTCCAACGTACATGGCTCATATTCTAAAATAGACTACGTGCTAGACCACAAGGCAAACATTAAAAAATTCAAGCACATAGAGATAATTCAAACCATCTTCTCTGACCACAGTGTCATAAAATGGGAAATTCACAATAAAAATAATTTTTAAAAAAAACAAAGGCAAACACACTTGGAGAGTAAACAAGCCACAAGTGAAAAAAAAGAAAACAAAACCAGGTATTATCCCAAATAAGAGATGAAATTAGGAAGTTCTAGAAACAAATGAGAATAATACAACATACCAAAATTAATATGGCACAGCAAAAGTAGTTATCAAAGGTCAACTTATAGCAATTCATGCACACAAAGAGCAAAGAGAAGATCATGTTCAACACTTTAACACAACGCCCCCCAGCAATTATAACTGAATCAACAGCTTAAAACCTCCAACAACTAAAAAGAAACAAACTATTTCCTCTGACAGCCAGGCACCTTCTAATTTCCTCACCACACTTTGCTATGGCACACATGTTCTGTATGCCCACTCTTGAGTGGGAGGATTGAAGAAGGCCATGATGTAACAATGAATTGTTCTTAAATAGGAGCAAGGATTTAGTGTGAGGCAAAAACCCACTCCTGGACCTATGTGTTTTTGGTTTTGTTTTATGTTTTTATCTACCTTTGGCTCCCTTTCCAAATCTCCTGGTTAATTTATGGTAGAGAATCTTATCAATCAACCTCCTGGAGCATAACAATCTTCCATTAATACTGTCTTTGGTTAGCCCCTGGTACAAATTTTTTAAACCCTGTTAAAGAAGGATCTTAGGTCAATGTAGGCAAACACCATACCATAGTTCCTGAATTATTCACTTATATAGAATAAATCCTTTCTGGGCTGGACACTACTTATACAAACAATGGGGATTAATTGCCAGGGAAAATTTACAATAATATTCACTGAGACTATCAGTCGCATGTTTGCTGGAATAATATATATCTTAATACAGCATTTAGGACATTGATATAGCAAGACCATGTTTGTCTGCCTACCAAACAGTTCAACAACCTTAATACAGGTGTCTTCCACTTCCTCAGACACCATGAATTTCCAGCCTTAAGTCCTCAGACAGCTAATGTGTCTGAGGTAGAGTCAAGTGCACCCAACGGATTTTCTGCATTGGATCTAACTGATGCAGTCTCTGGAGCAAGCCATGCACCCTGAAGAGCCAGGATTCAATGCCTCAGCATTCTACAGCACCTGGCTTGGGTCCCCAGGATGGGTCCAGAAGGTCCAGTCAGTGTGGCCCATTTGTTGCTTACCACCAGGGACTCTCAATCCTTTGGGTACTCAAAAGCACTTTCAGTCATGCTTTTCCCCAATTAAAACTCATGCCACCTGCTTTTCCTATCAAAAGTCATGCAATTGTATTCCCCCAACATGTTTCCTCCCTTTCCCATCTCTTGACTTGATTTTCCAGTCAGTGTCCCTTATCCCTCAGATCAGGCTGTCACCTGTCAACAGAGCTTTGCATGGCAGCCACTCTGTACAAAACATCCCTTTCCCCTCCCTTACCAATTTGATCCCAGCTGACAGGAGGTGCCCTCTGGGAAAGTGATTCAAGATACATTAGATGGTGCCAGGTTATCAGATAAAATAGTGTCTAGCACATTAAAGGTTAAGTGAGATATCAACTAGGTCCACATGGAGAAAGCACACCAACATCAGTCACTGAAGAATTGTAAACCATATAATCAGAAGTTGAATGAGGAAATAGTATCAAAGACTAAATTTTGATAATCTGGCTTGCAAGGCTATGGATGACAAGGGGAGCCCAAGATACATTTGTGGGATCTACATAGGAAATACGCCTCTAATTATGAATAAGCGTCTATTGTGAATAGAGGGATGGGAGGAAAGTGGGTACTAAACAGAGTGCATTGGAGAGATGACTACAGAAGATCAAAAGGATGATCCGGATTTGAATACTTCAAACCTTGTCCGTTGATCACACCTCTTATGCACGTTACACCTGATCTGGTTTACATGTCTGTATTTTTGTTTGCTTGTTTATATTGGCTTTATCTCAGATGTGTTATGTCATTGGGGGTAACCTTCTTGAATTTTTGTTGTATGTCTTTCTGTTTTTCAGTATATGAATCCCAGCATTAATGAAACCATAGAACAGCAAGTAGAATAAGGGTTCCTTGGGGGTACAGTGGTGGTGGTGGGGTTGAAAGTGGGGAGGTAAAAACTTGCTGATGTCAAGGAGTTCAGGAAGGAAAAAATATTTTGAAACTGATTGTGGTAGCAATTGTACACTACTGCTTGATGTGATTGAACTATGGAATAATATAAAATCTACATTAACTCCCAATAAAATGGCTTAGAAAAAAATCAGAAATCATACAAATTACAGCAGAGATAAATCACCTGGAAAAACAATGGGAAAAAATCAACAAAGCAAGAAGTTGGTTTTTTGAAAGGATGGACAAAATCAATAAACTACTAGCAAATTTAACAAAGGAAAAGAAAGAGCAGACAACTATTTAGAATTATGGAGGAAATGTGGTATCACAACAGATTCAAGTGAAATAAAAAGAATAATGATGCAGTATTCTGAAAGATTGTATTCCAACAAATTCAATAATCTTGATGGCATGGGAAAATACCTAGAAAAACCCTCTCTTCCCAAATTAATGCAGATGGACATTAAGAATTTGAGCAGGCCCATAGCAAAAGAAGACATAAAAGTCATCAAGAAACGCCCCACCCAAATGAGCGCAGGACTAGATGGCTTCACAAGAGAATGTTACCAAGGGTTCAGGGAAGAGCTGACACCAATTCTACACAAACTACTCCAGAATATAGAAATGGACAGCAAACTTCCAATCTCATAACCAGCATAACCCTGATACCAAAACCAGGCAAAGACCTCACCAAGACCAATATCGCTTATGCACATAGATGCAAACATCCTCAACAAAATCTTGGCCATAGAATCTAACAACATATCAAAAAAATACAACATTGCCTACTGGTATTCATACAAAGGCTGCAGGGATGGTTCGACATTTGAAAGGCAATTAATTTAATCCACCAAATAAAAAAGAAAAAGGATAAGAACATTAAAACCATATCAATTGATGCAGAAAAGGTGTTTGACAATACCCAACATCCATTCCTAGTAAAAGCTCTTAAGAAGATAAGAAGGGGAAATACTCAACACAATAAAGTCCACTTATTTTTTTTTTAATAGCCAATAGTACACGTGATGGAGAAGAGCTAAAATCATTTCCACTGTATGAGGGAACTCGACAAAGATTCCCTTTCCCTTCACTCTTGATGAACATTGTGTTGGAAGTCCTTGCTAGAAACTTAAGACAATGTCAAGAAACGAAGGGAGTACAATTAGGAAAAGAAGAAGTAAAGCCTTCACTCTTTCGGATGATCTGATTGTATATAATGAGAATCCTAAGGTGTCCACAATAGGATTGTTGGAAACAATTGAGGGGTTAAGTAGAGTATCAGCGTACAAGATTAATGAGCAGAAATCAGTTGGATTCCTATATAGTAACAATGAGAATTCCAAAAAAGACATAAAGAAAACAATACCATTCACAATAACCACACAAATGCTGCAATAAATAGGTGGACATTTAACCAAATAAACAAAAGACCTGTACAATGAAAACTACAGAATGCTATTACAAGAGACCCAAAAGAGACCTACATAAATGGAAGAATAGCCTAGATTCATGGATAAGGAGATTCAATAACGAGAAAATGTAAATACTACCTACAGCAACTTGCAAATTCAATGCAATCCCGATCAATATTCCAACATTCTTTAAAGAAATGGAAAAACTAATTTCCAACATCATATGAAGAGGGATGAAGCCCAGGATAGGTAAATAGCTCCACAAAAAGCAGAACAAAGTAGGTGATCTTGCACTACCTGATCTCAAAGTGCAGTCACAATTGCCAAAATAGCCTACTGTTGATAGAATGATAAATATATAGACTAATGGAGCAGGGAAAAAAAACCCAAATAAAAATATCTACATACAAACAACTGAATTTCAACAATGGCCTAAGAAGTATTAAATGGGCATGGCGTGCTGTCTTCAATAAATGGTGCTGGAAAAATTGCAGAACAGGTTTTCTGTTCTGCAGAACAATGAAACAAAACAAAAACTTCACCCATAGACAAAAGCAAACTCATTGTGGAACAAAGACCTAAATGTAAAACTCAAAGCTATCAGGATCAAGGAGAAAATTGGCCCCAATCTAACATCTTAGTACAGGCATATATGTGCTACCAGATATGACAAAGGAAGCACATACCATGAAAGAAAAATAGATGAATGGGACCTATTGAAAATAAAATATTTTGTTTTGCTTTGCTCTGTCTTGTTGTTGTGCATATTATTATCTCTACCAGTCTCTCTAGATAAGATAGGTTGGATAAACAATCTGGAGGAGAAAACAATGGGACCGACAGTTCCAAGGGGACAAGGGAGAAGGGAGGTGGGGAAAAGCAAGTAGTGCTAACAAACCCAGGGACAAGGGAACAACAAGTTATCTAAAATCCGTGGCAAGGAGGGTGTACAGGCCTGGTAGGGCTTTATCAAGGGCAATGTAACCAGGAGGAATTACTGAAACCCAAATGAAGGCTGAACATGAGAGTGGGACAAGAGGAAAGTAAAAGAAATAGAGGAAAGAGCTAGGAGGCAAAGGGCATTCATAGAGATCTAAATGCAGGCATGTACATATGTAAATATATTTATATATGATGATGGGGGAATAGATCTATGTGCATGTATTTATAGGTTTCGTATTAAGGTAGCAGATGATCATTGGGCTTCCACTCAAGTACTCCCCCAATGCAACAACACTATTGTTCTTTTAAACTGGCATTCCATGATGCTCACCTTCCTGACATGATCGCTGAAGACAAAGCAGGTGCATAAGCAAATGTGTTGAAGAAGGCTGATGGTGCCCAGTTGTCAAAAGATATAGCATCTGGGGTCTTAAAGGCTTGAAGATAAACAAGCAGCCATCTAGCTGGAAAGCAATAAAGCCTACATGGAAGAAGCACACCAACCTGTGTGATCATGAGGTGCTGAAGGGATCAGGTGTCAGGCATCAAGAAGAAAAATTCATATCATTGTGAATGAGGGGGAGTGCAGATTGGGGAACCAAAGCCCATCTGTAGGCAACTAGACATTCCCTTACAGAAGGGTTTCAGGGAAGAGATGAGCCAGTCAGGGGGCAGTGTAGCAACAATGAAACATACAACTTTTCTCTGGTTCTTAAATGTTTCCCCACCCCACCCCACTATCATGAACCCAATTGTACCTTATATATCCTGCTAGACCAGAGGATGTACCCTGGTACAGATAGGAACTGGAAACACAGGGAATCCAGGACAGATGATCTTTTAAGGACAAGTGGTGAGAGTGGCGATACCAGGAGTGTTGAGGGAAGGTTGGGTGGAAAGGGGGAACTGATTACTAGGGTCTACATATAACCTCCTCCCTGGAGGATGGGCAACAGAGAAGTGGGTGAAGGGAAAAGTCGGACTGTGTAAGATATGACAAAATAATAATAATTTGTAAATCATCAAGTGTTTGGGAGGGAGGGGAAAAATGAGGAGCTGATAGCAAGGGCTCAAGTAGAAAGCAAATATTTTTAGAATGATGAGGGCAACAAATGTACAAATGTGCTTGACACAATGGATGTATTATGGATTTTGATGTGTTGTACAAGCCCCCAATAAAATGATTTTAAAAAAAGAAAAAGAAAGAAATTAAAATATTTGTGTACATCAAAAGACTTCATCGAAAAAATAAAACTGGAGCTCACAGATAGGGAAAATATATTTAGCAACGGCATAATGGACAAAGAATAATTACTCAAATCTACAGTATACTACACTCCTACAACAAGAAGGGAAAAAAAACCTCTGTGAAGGTGGGTAGATGTCCTGTACAGATTATTATTACCAAAATAGCTAATAAACATACAAAGAAATGCTCTCATGCACTAGCTATTCAGGAAATAGAAGTCAAAACAACCATGAGATACCATCTACCACTCAAACCCATAGCCCAAATTAAACACATAAACTAAAAACTTAGAACAACAAAAGCTAGGGAGGGTGTGGTGAGATTGGAACTCTTATACACTGCTGGTGGGCTTGTAAATACATTCAACCAGGATGTGAAGTGATATGGTGATTTATTAAACACATGGCAATGGAAATACCACATGATCCAGCAATAATATTAGTGGACATATACCCTGAAGAAATAAGAAGAGATCATAAGCAGATGTATGCTTCCCAATGATCATTGCAACACAGTCCCAGTAGCAAGAAGGTAGAAACCAGTCTAAATTTCCAACAGTGAAAGACTGGATAAAATATTCTGGTACATACACCCAATGGGACACATCCCTAAAAAACAGCAATGAATCCCTCCCTGTAATGAGTCCATAATTACAGGGACAAACAACAGGATGGGCACATGCTCAGGCTTGCAGGCATCTAGTCTTCTGGCAAGATTGGCCAGACAGCCTGGTGGGGGACCTGACTGGTGCCAATGATCCCGACACCATCCTCTCTAGGTATGGATCTTGAAGGTCCCTTTGGAGGAGAGCTCCTCATGTCAGCTGGGATCAAAATGTCAAGGGAGGGGAAGAGAATCTTGACCACCTAGTGGCTGCCAAGCAAAGTTATGAAGAAGTCCTGGCTACCCCCACCCTAGGAAAGGTAGACACCCGTATCAGAGGGATAAGGAATACTGGTGGAAAAGTCAAGTCAGGAAAGGAGAAAGGGTGCAGACATATCTGGGAGAACACAAGTGCATGTCTGGGAGGTAAAAAAATGTGTGTGTGTGGGGGGGGACAACCTCCAAGTGGGGGTCAAAAATGACTGGAAATACTTCTAAGGACTGTAAGCGGGAAATATCCCTGGTAATATGTACTAAATAAGCCACATTGGCCAGTTTCTGGGCACATCCTGGGGAAACATGCCTAGTACCATACTTCTCTGGGGCATTAAATCCTGGATCTTTTAGGCACAAATCATGCTCCAGTGGCTGCAAGAGAGAGATCGAATGTGGAAACTCCATTTGGTGAACTGGACTCGACCGCAAACATACCTAAAAATTCAGACTATTTGAAGAAGCCGAAACAGCTATACCAAGCATGTTGAACTCTTTGTCAACAGCCAAGCATTGACTTACTACATCAATGCCTTATTTGCTGTATTAAGATATATATTATTCTGGCAAAACTGTGACTAATATGCTCAGTAATTATTGTAAAATTTCCCTGACAGCCAAATCCCACTCTTTGTATAAAAACCATCCAGCCCCAAAAGGAATTATTTTGTACAATGTGAATAATGCAGGTATTGTGATAATGTAGTTAGCCCATATTGGGCCAATATCTCTCTCTCAATAGTGTTTTTAAAATTAGCACCAAGGGCTTATTAATGACAATATTCATGGAAGTTCTTTATGCTCCAGGGAGATGATTGCTAAGACTCTCCACCAAAAATCAACAAGGAGATCATCTCTAAAGGGAGCCAAAGAGAGACTAAAAACAAATTTTACAAATCCCAGATATCAAGGAATGGCTTTTGAGTTCACACTAAATCCTAGCTCCAATTTAAGAACAATTATTTCTTTCATATGACTCTGCTTGATACTCACCCTCAGGAAGGGAAAACAGAAGATATGGGTGCAATAGCAAAATGTGGTGAAGCAATCAGATAGTGCCCAGCTATCAAATAAAATTGTATCTCGAATCTTAAAGACTTGTCTCCAAACAAGCAGCCATCTAAGTCAGATGTGTACTAAGTCCACATGGAAGAAGTGCAGTACTATCAGTAACAGAATGATAGTAAGCCATATAATCCAAAGCATGGAATAATATTAGAGACTAAATTGTGAGATTCTGGTTTGCAGTAAGTTATGAAGGACAGTGGAAGCCCAAACTACATTTGTGAGAGCTACACAGGAAATAACCCGCAGGTGATTTCCCGCTATCCCTAATGGAGGGATGGGCATAAACTGGTCACCAGAGAGCACTGGAGAGATGACTATAGGAGATCAAAACGATAAATGTGATTTGAACACTTAAAACTTTGTTAGTCGATCCCCTGCGGATACATGTTGAGCCTGATGTGGTTTTCAACATTTTCTGTGTTTTACTCGTTTTTTTAATATAGGGTTTTATCTCTGATATATTTTGTCATTGAGGGTATTGCTCTTGAATTTTTGTTATCGTTTGTTTTCTGGTATATGAAACTCAGGATTCATTGACTACAGAGACAGCAAGTAGAATAACAGTTCCCGGAGGACACATTGTGGGAGAGGAGGTAGAGTGGAACTGATACTAAACCACTAGAGGAAAAACAGTGTTAGCTGGTTGGTGTATTCTCTTCCATTCATTTCACTGTGTCAATTCATATATAAAACTCACTGCCATCTAGTCCATTCTGATTCAGGATGCCCTAAGGACAGGGTAGAACTCTCCTTCTGGGTTTCTGAAACTATAATTCCTTATGAGGGTTGGAAATACCATCTTACCCCTACCCCCACCCCCCAGAGTGGCTCGTGGTTGCTCATTGCTAACCTCATGAGGAACAGCCCGCGGTGTAACCCAGCTACACCATTGCTGGAGTCCACAGCCCATTGAACCGCTAACTGTCTGAAACCACCAGCCACCCCATGGGAGAAAAATGAGGTTTCATGCTTCAGCAAGGGCTGCCCTGAGTCAGAATCGACACAGTGGTAGTGAGTTTAAGAGTTTGATCTGAGATAGATTACTACATGCATTCATGTATGTTAATAGTAAATGTGTGTTAGGTGTGATATTTTTATATGCATATCCATGATGTGTGTGGAGAATTTTAAAAAATGGTGGTGATGTTTTATGCAACCTTTTAAATTCGAACTTATAAGCATTTCCTCATACAGCCTTCAAATAAAGTATTTTAATGTTTCCACTATATATATTGAGTGATAACAATTTAGGTAATTAAAGTTTTTTTCAAACATTTTGGTTACTTTTAAAAGATTTGTTTTTATAAGTGGAATAAAAATATGCGGTATTTTTAAGGCTCTTATAGCAGATCATTTGGATTTTTAAAAATAATTTAATAAACAGTATACAAAATTGCTTTCCAGGAAACAAAATAATTATTGAAAAGAAATCAGGTGCAAAATAATTATTGAAAAGAAATCAGAGTAGACACGTGAGACTGAACAACTGAAATGACTGGCATATGCTCAACATGGGCTTTTCTTATTTGACGTGACGTGTCAGCATTTGGGGGAGGAGCTGCAGTAGTTGAGCCTGAGATTGGAAGCTGCCCTGTATCAGTCAATTCCATGTGTTATTTGCTTGCTGCCCAGATGATACGATGCTGACAGAGGGACTTCCTCATTTGTAAAATGAGGGTGATGATGATATTACTTCAGTGGCCATTGTGAAATTAAATGTATTAGTATGCATAATGTATTCTGAACACTGCCTAGCATATGGCTAAGTGTTCAATAAATAAATAATGACATATTTAAAATTTTTGAGAATTTACATGGACATTGCATATATTACTGATGGTACACTATTAAAAATTCTGCTTCTCTAGCAAAATTTCCAAGTTGTACATAATATTAATCCTCATGACTATTAGGTGAAATTATTATTTAATAGAAAATAAATAGAGACATTAACTAAGTCATCCAAGATCATGCATTGATTTGGAGGCATGATTAAGAATAAGAAGAAATGCTTTAAGAAAAGATCCATCCTTTGAAAGTGAATCACTAGACACACTACTAACAGTCTTCTATAGTGAATGCCTATTTTAATAGATGGAAACATGGATTTTAAAAAGAAACAAGATTTAGATCATTCATAAGATTTTAGTTTCATTTCTTTCAGGTTTTTAAAAACTGTTTCATCACATAATAAACCTCCCAATAGGATTCCTAAAATATTAATTTAAATGCTTAAGGATAAGACAAAATAGGCATCAATAGAATAAAAGTTTCTGAGTTTTATTTCCTCATTGAGAAATATGCTTATTTGAATATCAAACAATTCAGAAGTGTTTACTGAGTCTTACAGAATTCAACTTGAGGACAGTGAGCTTTAATTTTTCTTTTCTTTTTTTGATATATATTTTTCATTGATAGAATGCCAGGTATATTTGAAAGGCAAAAGTAGTTGTGGCATATTAACAAATTATTAAACCAATGTAAGAATATGGTAATATCTTAGAGTATAGCTAAACCACACCTAACTCATCAGGAGAAAGGAATTTAGGCAAAATATTTATATCATAAGAGCCCTCTTGAGGACCTGATGCCAGGGGCTTAAGTGGAGAGCAAATGTTTTGAGAATGCTGAGGGCAATGAAGGTACAAAAGTGGTTTACACAATTGATGTATGTATGTATGGTGATAAGAGTTGTATGAGCCTCTAATAAAACAATTTTTTTTAAAAAGAGTCCTCTTAAAAAACTACTATGTCATTGGGCTGAAGATGGTTTACCTGCTGGCAATGGGGACTGGGAATTGATGTCATCAACGTGGTAGTGGAGAGAAATAATCAGGATCAAAGACACACACTGAAGGAAAATAGCAGAGAACCTCAGGTATGTCAATATTGCTGACTCAAATTCCCAGCAGTGAAAGCTTAGAGAGGAAGCTGATGAGTAGATGGGGCACAAGGTGAAGGGCATTTAGAATGCGTTGAAGTATTTTGAAATGTAGTTCCTGGAAAAAGGGATGTTTTAAAAATATTCAGGAAAAGGGGACGTTTTAAAAAATTAAAAGGGACATTTTAAAAATATTCTAGGTTAGTTTGATTGACATTTTAAAAATAGCTTATTGACATATAATTCACATATCATATATTTCAATAGTTGAATCGTATTTAAAAGGGTTGTACAATGATCAGCACAATCCGTTCCAGAACTTTTTCCTTCCTTGTACTTCTTGTTATTATCCTCCATTTCCTTCCAACTTCCCCTATCATATCCCAATAAGCCATCCATTCAGTTGTTGTGCCTATAGATTTAACTACCTTGAATTTCATATATCAGAAAACATGCACCCACACACACTAACAAAAAAAACAAAACAAAAAACCAAACTATTGGTAAACCAGAGAAAAGCCTTCATGGAAAAGAAAGGAAATCTTTAAAACTAGAACAACTTCAAAATGGGTCAAAGGAAGAGCAAATGTTAAAGTGCTAAATTTTAATCTAACTGGCTCTGCAACAATCCACTTTTTGCCGCACTCTGCATGCTGGCACACCTATCACGGCCAGATGGCCTTTACTGGAGGCTCAACCCACATGAATCTTCCCTTCACATTTTGATTTTTAAATATGAAACAACCTGAAAGTGGATCGCAAGGGAGATCAAATGATAAGGTATCACAGATTAAGTTGACTGCATCTGCCATAATCAAGTTTACAACGGTCTCTCTGCTAACAAGGCTATTTACATGCTTCAGCTGTGGTCAGAGGGTATCCAGCAGAGGCCTCATCCATGAGGCACCCTGAATTCTATGCCCAGCAGTTCCATGGCCCTGGGGTGGCAGTCATGTTTCTTCACACACTAGGGAGTTTCATACTTAGAAACAAAGGACTGAAAGTAAACTAGAGGTAAAGCCCAGTTCACTTAATGGGGTTTCCACATCGAGTTCTTCTGGTGGGGCCTATAAAAGGATGTTGTGCACCTTGAAAAGACAGACTAATATCCTGGTAGTTTATAGCACAAGGTCTGGGTCACCAGGAGATGAATAGAAAGTAGGTCAAACGTGTCTAATTAGGAACGTAATACTGAGCTTATTCTCCCTTGGATTCCGTATAAGTATTGTTTAGCATTTTTGTCCTAATGGGAGATTGATCCTCCCTGTTTATCCACCAACAGAAATGCAAATGACTTCTCTGAAGCATACGTACTTCCTTCCCCCAGTGTTGACTTCACTTTCCAGAGAGGTTCACTTATTCCTCTTGTCGGGGTGTCTGTTGATACAGCGTGACTTTATCACAATGTTGTATGGCAGGAGATGAATGATCTTCTCTGTGTTAGACAGGGTTCTCTAGAGAAACAAGACCAGGGCATTTATGATTTTAGATTGATAGATAGATAGATCCAAAATAAGAAATAAACAGCGAATTATTCTATAGCGCAGTACAAATGGCTCCATGCAACTCACTTTCACGAGACAACTAATACAGTCTCAGTCCTTCAAGTCACAAGGGCCGCCTGATGCAAGTCAAGGAAGCAGACAGCTGAGTCCTCTGTAGAGCAATTCAGACAATCCAGTCACAAGCAGCAAACAAAAAAGCAGGTCACCAACAGTCAGCCAGCTGACAGGATCCAACAGTCCCTAGCTCAAGCGATATATACTGCAGTAGCATGGTGAAGCAGGTCTTGAAGGAACCTCAAATTACAGTGACACAGTCCACAGGTTGCGTGTCCCACAGGTAGTGTAGCTTGCAAGTTGAGGCAGAGAACCAGCTAAGGCAGCCACTCACTGGCCTGATCATCAAAGAGCAAGAGACAAGAAAAGGGAGGCTCGCCGAGCCACTTATCTTTCCGCCCTTCCATTACACTGCCTTTAAATCAATCCCACATGTGTTCATTGGCCAGGTTGGCGCAATAAACCCACCTAACACATTCTCTCTTTCCCCTCATCTTGAAAGAGTGAATCCAGCTGAGGTGAACTCTCCTCTGTCAAAGTGGTTTTATAATGTACATATAAAGTGGGTGATATATGGATCCTGGACACTAGACAGGCTTTTTTACCTCTTTATTTGGGAGACTAATTAGAAGTTTATGTTACCCGCGAGCAGAAGCATGCCTTCCTCTCGGTGCTTATCTTCCTAGTCATGGATTCATCTCATATTAGTCCTTTTGTGATTGGCTAATGTCACTCAGCATAATGGTTTCCAGGTCCATCCATTCCATGAGGTGTTTCATTGCTGGTTTTTAAAGGCATGCATAGGACTCCATTGTGTGTATGGACCAGAGTTTCTGTATTTATTCTTTTACTGATGGGCATCGGGCTGTTTCTAGCTTCTTAGTATTGTGAACTGTGCTGCAATGAGCATGGGACAGCACACATCTGTTTCTGTTCTGTCTCTTACATTTGAGGCTATGTGCCCATAACAGTCTTACTGGATTGTATGGGATTCCAATCCCCAGTTTTTTTTTTAGGAGTACCATATCACATTCCATAATGGCTGTACATGTGATTATAAATCCCCCAAGGTGTATAAGAATTCCAATTTCTCCATATCCTGTCCAGAATTTGTTTTCTGTTTTTGTAATTGGGTTATGATTGTGGGTATAAGGTGATATCTCATCATAATTTTAATTTGCATCTCCAGGATGGCTTGTGATAAATTCATATCTGTGAGAGTTGTAAAGAAAATGGGCTAGGCAGAGAGACAAATTGACAGATAAGAAAAATGTGATATTTCAGAAATAATTTGAATTGTTGTCATTGCTGTTGTTAGGTTTGGTACCAACTCTATTTTCCCCGCGTACATCTGAATGAAATACTGCTTGGTTCTGTAGCATTCTCACTGTGATGGCTAGGGATTACGTCAACTAGACATGTCTGGGTAATTGTAGGGGCAAGGCCCAATCTTTCCATTGGTATCATATGTCTTTGTGTAGAAGAATGAGAATCACTAGAAACATTCTCTCTCAGCCCTTTGCCTTTCTGCTTGCTAGGTCTTGGCCTGCCTCCAGGTGAGGCCCCACGTGGGCCGCCTAACTCTATGTTCTGTCAGCACCCTGTCATGTTTCCACCGATACTGGATCCACATGACTCTGCACCCACTGGTCCGTGATCTTCTTGTCTCATGCTTTGCTTTTCTGCATCATCAGCTTGGAACTTCGTGAGTGCGAAGAGGACTCCAGCCAGCTTCAGACTTATGGATTTGAGTTTGACTGGGCTCAGATGCCTTCTTCTCATAAGCTGTTTCCTCTTCATACATGAGTGTCCCTGCATTTGTTTCTCTAGACAACCCAACCTAACCCACTGAAAGCTGCTCTTATATTTGAAGTCAGTGCTATAGTCATGGTGTCAGTCCATCTTGTTGAGGGTCATCTTCTTTCTATCGACCTTCTACTTCTCCAAGTATGGTGTCCTTTTCCATGAATTGGTCCCTCATACTCGCATGTCTTAAGTCTGTGAGACAAACTCTCACGATTCTCACTTCTAAGGAGCATCTGTCAGCACTTTATTTAGGTTAGTTTGTTCTTTCTCTGGAGGTTGGTGGTACATTAGAATATTTCTTGTTTTACACTAACACTATAGTGCAAAGACATCTTTGTTTTTTCCTATTCATTTTCCAATTTACATATATATATATAATCGGATAATGGAAGACACTGTGGTCCTCATGTGATAGATTCACCTTGAACACTATTGTCATGTACAGCCGCTTTTAACTGTGCAATAGGTCATTTTATTTGATTTCTGGACTGCTGCTTCCATGGATATTGAATATGCTCCAAATAAGATGAAACCCCTGATAACTTCAACCTTTTCCCCGTCTTTATGTTGCTTATTGATTAAATTGTGAGAACTTTGATTTTCTGTTTTTTTCACATTGAGGTTAATCCATACTGATGGTTGGAAGTGATCTTGGATCTTCATCTATAAGAGCTTCAACTTCCTTTCACTTTCAGCAAGCAAGCTTGTTGGTTCTGCATATGAAAGGTTTCTGATAAATCTTCCTTCAATCCTAATAAAGTGGTTTTAGTCATACAGTCCCATTTCTTAGATTATGGGAAAAGGATTTATCGCTGGCATATACCTTTTCTGAATTTAACCTATAGTGCCCCATGTTCTGTTCAAGTGCCTGACTCTTGGTCTATGTGCAGGCTCCTCATGAGCATAAAATTTTACTTGTGTATAATATTAATGATATTGTTTGATTTTTTCTTCAGTATTTTGGATCACCTTTTTTGGAATGAGCACAACTGTGGAAAAGCTCAGTTAATTGGCTAGGTAGCTGGCTTCCAAATTTCTTGCATTTCCAGTATTGCATCCGATGTTAAAACAAGTCAGTTGGTATTTCACCAAGCCCAGGTAGTTGCTAAAAAAAAAAAAAGGGACACTGCATGGTTTAAAATCAAGAAAGTTGCGTGTCAAGGTTGTATTGTCTCATCATACTTAATCAGACTGTATGCTATGCAAATCATCCAGGAAGATGGAATATATGAAGAATGTGGCATCAGGGTTGGAGGAAGGCTTAGTAAGAACTTGCAATATGCAGAAGACACAATCTTGCTCTGCAAGGAAGATTTGAAGCTCTTGCTGAGGAGGATCAAAGATTTCAGCCCTCAGTATGCATTAAAACTCAAAGTAAACGAACAAACAAATCCTCACCACTGGACCAAGAGGTAATATCATGACAAAAAGAGAAAAAAATCATTTCTTGCATTTTCTCTTGCTGGGATCCATAATCAATGCCCATTGAAGCAGCAGTTAAGAAAATTTGCTTCACAAGATTTCTTTCGTGTTGAAAAGCAATGAGGTGACCTAGAGGACTTAAGTGCACTTGAAGCAAGCCATGGTATTTTCATGTGTCTCATGTGCATGTGAAAGTTGGACACTGACTAAAGAAGACCCATGGAGAATCTATGCATTTGAATTACAGAGCTGGCATAGAACATTGAAGGTATTATAGAATACCAACGAGCAAACAAATCTATCTTGGAAGAGGGACAGTCAGATTGTTCCTTAGAGGCAAGGATGGTAAGACTTCCTCTCATGCACTTTGGTCATGTTTTCAGGAAAGACCTGTTCCTGGATAAGGACCTCATGGTTGGTAAAGGGCAGGGGCAGCAAAAAAGAAGGCCCTCAACCGGATGAATTGACACAGGGACCGCAGCAATGGACTCCGATACAAGAATACTTGTGAAGATGGCATGGAACTTGACAGTAACACCTTCTGTTGTGTAGGGGGCTACTCTGGGTCTGACCCAACCTGGTGGCATCTAGCAACAACATCCATTCTTTATCATCTACGACCTCCTTAAATGGTCCAGTGTTGACCACTTATTTTAGGTACAGTGACTTTTTATTTTATGTCTATCTTCTTTGGCTACTTTCTGTACTGTTCAATATTTTGCTCTCCAAATCCTTCAAAATTTCTATTTGAGGTTTGAATGTTTTCTTTAGTTCTTTTAACTTGAGAAATGCCTAATGTGTTCTTCCCTTTTAATTTTCTAGTCCTAGTATCATAATGAATTCTTTGCACATTTCTTTTTTTTTCTTTTTAAAATCATTTTATTGGGGGATCTTACAACTCTTTTTTAAAAATATTTTATTAGGGACTCATACAACTCTTATCACAATCCATACATATACATACATCAATTGTATAAAGTACATCTGTACATTCTTTGTCCTAATCATTTTCAAAGCATTTGCTCTCCACTTAAGCCCTTTGCATCAAGTCCTCTTTTTTCCCCTCCCTCATGAACTCTTGATAATTTATAAATTATTATTTTGTAATATCTTGCCCTATCGGGCATCTCCCTTCACCCCCTTTTCTGTTGTCCGTTCCCCAGGGAGGAGGTCACATGTAGATCCTTGTAATTGGTTCCCCCTTTCCAATCCACTCACCCCCTACCCTCCCAGTATCGCCCCTCACACCTCTGGTCCTGAAGGTATCATCCACCCTGGATTCCCTGTGCCTCCAGCTCCTATATGCAGCAGTGTACAACCTCTGCTCTATCCAGACTTGCAAGGTAGAATTTGGATCATGGTAGTGGGGGGCGGGGGGAGGGAAGGAAGCATTTAGGAACTGGAGGAAAGCTGTATTCTTCATCGGTGCTATGTCGCACCCTGACTGACTCATCTCCTCCTCTAGACCCCTCTGGGAGGGGATCTCCAGTGGCCGACAAATGGGCTTTGTGTCTCCACTCTGCACTTCCCCCTTCATTTACTATGGTAAGATTTTTTTTTTTTGATGATAC
Source organism: Tenrec ecaudatus (assembly GCF_050624435.1). Lineage (NCBI taxonomy): Eukaryota > Metazoa > Chordata > Mammalia > Afrosoricida > Tenrecidae > Tenrec > Tenrec ecaudatus. Next base: position 276,844,009 of record NC_134531.1, read on the forward strand.
CTTATACCTGATCCCTTCAACACCTCGTGATCGCACAGGCTGGTGTGCTTCTTCCATGTGGGCTTTGTTGCTTCTGAGCTACATGGCCGCTTGTTCACCTTCAAACCTTGAAGACCCCAGACACTATCTCTTTTGATAGCCGGGCACCATCAGCTTTCTTCACCACATTTGCTTATGCATCCGTAAGTCCTCAGCGATCGTATCATGGAGGTGTGCAGCCAATGATATGATTGCTTTTTTGAGATGCCCTTTAAAATCTTCTGTTCAGCTCCTTTATATCATTATCTCTCCCATTTATTTAGCTTTTCTACATTCCAGAGCAAGGTTCAGAGTCTTGTGACATCCACTTTGGTCTTTTCATTCTTGCCTGTCTTTGTAATATCCTTTTTGCTTTCATAATGTATCATAGCCTTGATTTCTTCCTATAATTCATATGGTCTTCAGTCATTAGTGTCCACCTCCTCAAATATATTTTTTAAAGAGTCTCTAAATTAAGATAAGATACACTCAAAATCATATTTTGGTTATCAAAAATGTGCTAAATTTTCTTCAACTTCAACAAGTATAGGAGGAATTGATGGCGTGCTCTGGAATCCTACCCTCATTTTGTTTGGACTGATGATATTGAACTTTATCATCTTTAGACATAGTCAATTCCATGCCTGTGTATTCCATCCAGTAACTTTGGCATGCATAGAGTAGTTTCTGTTTAGAGGAGGGAAATAAAGGGAATATTATTAATAAAAATGCCTATGCTTTTAAAAAGTTAGATCATGCTATCCCTAGGGTCATTTCTATTTCCAAGGCCATATTTTCCAATTATCAGTCCTTCTGTGTTTACAAATTTCAAATTTTACTCACTAGTAATGGTAAATGCATCTTGATATCATGTATTACCATTTTCAGACTATAGGATTTAGTAGAATTTTACAATTCCTCCACCTTTGGCATTAGTGCTTGGGGCATACATTTGAGTAATAGTAACATTAATTGTTATTACTCATAAGTTTCTAGTTATTATCCTATCACTAACAGTGCTGCATTTCAATATAGATCTTGAAATGTTTTTGAGAAAATGAATGTAGTACCATTCCTTCTTAATTTGTCAATCTCATAAGAGTAGACTATATGATTATTCAATTGAAAATGTGCAATACTAGTCCTGTTAAGATTACTAATACCTGAACTATCCATCTTTATACATTCCTTGTAATTTTTAATGATTTCCAATATTTAGATTATTATTGTGCATATCTATGTTCTAATTATGAAGAAATGGCTCACCTGTTTCTTTAATTTTGAGATATGCTAAACTAACACATGAAAGCCCCCAATTTTATTCCATTCACACATAGAGTCAGCTCTACTATGAGGAGGCAGGTCTTCTCCAGATGCATTGGAGTGTCCCCAGCACTACGCTTGTCTGCTGCCAGCTAGTCACTTCAGTCGATGTTTTGGAAGCAGACCAGGAGCCCTTTCTTCCTAGTCTACCTTGGTCTGAAAACTCAACTGAATGCTGGCCCTTGTGGCTGGTTCTGCTGATGTTTGAAGTGACTACGACGTGGCTCGCAGCATTCCAGCAACATGCAAGCCAAGGTAGTACAAAAAAATGACAGATTAGGGTATGAAGAGTAGCAATAACAGTGATCACAAGAAAAGCAGCATAGAGTGTGTATGTCTGGGTACTTATAGAAACAAATCCACAGAAACTCATGCTTTAGAGAGCGTTTTATACAAAGGGTAAACTCGTGTATAAGAGAGAGTTTTATATAAAGGTCAAGTGCACATCAAGAAAACATCCCAACCCAGTGCTGCCCAAGCCCACAAGACCAACATTAACTCCTATGTCTGACACCAATCCACAAAGTCCTCCTCCATCTCACAAAACACACGCAATGATGCTGATTGTAGGAGGAAAGCCAAATCAGTGAGTGTGTAAGCATCTCAGTACTGGCAGGGGTCTCCACACGGCTGCTCCAGCATGCAGGGCTACATCGGGATAGGTCCATGTGGCTTCTCCACAAGGACGTCTTATAGGAAGTGATCCTTGCCAGCTGAAGCAGTGAACTGCTAAGGAAGCTTTATCCTGGTCTGACCATCACAAAGCAACAGACCCGAGGGCTAGAAAGGTGAGGCTCAATGAGCCATTTATCCCTCCGCCCTTCAATATATCCCACATGTGTTTATTGGCCATGTTGGCACAATAAACTACCTCAGAGTATGACAAGGAAACTTAAGTTTCAACATTAGCAGGAATTTAATATAGCGAAAAGATAAGATACAGCCAGAGAACAATATTTTGTCAACCATATAGCTGACAAAGACCTTGCTCTAAGACATACAAATAATTTAAAAATTCAACACTAGAAAACAAATATATCAATTTTAAATGTACATAAGATATGAGTACACACTTTACCAAAGAAGATATATAGATAGCATATATGCATACAGAACTATGCTCAGCACTTTTGGTCAGTAGATACTTATGAATTTAAATAAGAATGAAGTCCTACCATATACCTATTAACTAAAACCAATCATACCTGTTGCTTTTGAGGCAATTCTGACTCATAGCTACACTGTAGGACTGAATAGCACAATCCAATAGTCGTGTGTTAGTCTGGGTAGACAAGAGAAACTAATCCATAGACACTCATCTGTGTATAAGAAAGAGCTTTACATACACGAGCAATTGAATATTGGAAAAACATCCCAGCCCAGTCCAGATCAAGTCCGTAAGTCTTGTGTTAGCCCATATGTCCAATACCAATCTATAAATTCCTCTTTAGACTCATGAAACTCAGGCAATGACAACGAATGCAGGGAGATCACAGGCAAGTGGGTGCGAAGTCTTGTGGATCCAGTGGCAGTGGAAGCATCTCGACACTGGTAGGGGTCTTCTGTTGGCTCCTTTGGCTCCAGAGTTGTACGTAGCTCCATGTGTCTTGTCAGCTGCAATGTCTCCCAGAGAGTGAACATGTGCCCAGATTCCAGTGAGCTATTTATCTCTTTAGTGCCTCCAAATGAAGTCATTAAGCTGTGACCTGATAGACAGGCCAAACTCCACCCCTTCACTCTCACATCTCCAATTGACATCAGATTAGGTAACAACCACAAGGAGCTTTCAAGGTTTTAAATCTTTACAGAAGCACACTGCCACATCTTTCTCCTGAAGAACAGTTGGTAGATTCCAGCCTCCAATTGCTTCACCATTGTCTCCAGAAGATACCTCACTAAAGGTAGAAAAACAGAAATTCTCATCCATTACTGATGCAAACTGGTACAGCAACTTCTAAAAACAGTTCTCACAAAGATAAAGAAAATATTGCCATTGACCCATCTATTGCACTCCTATGTATCTTTTCCATTGAACTGAACATGAAAGTACACATAAAAATCTGCAAACGAATGTTTATAGAAGCTTCATTCAGAATTCTCAAAAATAAAGCACTGCTAAGAGTGAACAGTTAAACATTCATATGCTGTCATATTTCTACAATAAAAAGAAATGAACTATCAAGCTGCTTATTGCTAACTAAAAGAAGCCAGTCTGTAAAGACTGCATATTGTATGATTATAACTATATGGCATTCTAGAAAAGGAAAATTATAGAGACAATAAAGAGATTATTGGTTGCCAAGGGTGCAGAGAGAGAACGGCGAGATGAGGAGTGAAGTGTAGGGTGTTTAAGTGTGTGAAATGGTTCTGTATGATATTGTAATAATGGACACATGGCATATTGGATTTGTCAAAACCAACAGAACTATATAAAGTGTGAATTCTGATGCAAATTATAGAACTTAATAATAATACATTGATATTGGTTCAATAATTGTAACAAATGTACGACACTAATGCAAAATGTTACTCTCAAAGAAACTGTGCAAAGGAGAAGAAGTTATATCAAAACTCTTATTGTGTAATGTTTCTGGAAACAGAAAGCTGCTCCAAAAATTTGGTATGTCTATTTTTATTAAATCAACACAACTAACTTATGGATGGTTATGAATGGAGTTTTAGAAGACAAATATGATTAGACAGAAATTTCAGGAAAAGAATTGATGTAGAGGGAAGATGATACATTCAGCTTTCAAGATATCAGAATCAAAGTGATGCTGGATGATTGAAAGAAAGTTTGAAATATAATTTCAGAGTATGGGTATTAAGGATGGAGCAATTCAAGAAATCAAAATGTGCATTGTCTTTGGAAAATCTGTTACCAAAAAAACATGTTTAAAGTGTAGGAAATTAAAGATGTTTGGAAGACTAAGGTGTTCCTTACCTAAACCACAAAATTTTCAACTCCCTCATATACATGTGAAAATTGGAATATAAATAAGTAAGACCACAGAAGAATCAATGCATTTGAATTGTGTTGCTGGCGATGAATAAAGTATCATGTACTGCCAGAAAAAAACAAATGAATCTTTCTGGAGGAAGTACAGTCAAAATGCTCCTCAAAATCAGGGATGATGAGACTGTTACTCACCCACTTTGGAGAAACCAGTCCCTGGAAAAGAAGATCATGCTTGGTGCAGTAGAGGGTCAGCGGAGAAGAGGAAGACATTTCAGAGCTGGACTGTCACTGAGGTGAAGCAACGTGGTAACGTCTTTGTGATGGCAGTGCAGGATTGTGCAGAAAATCGGTTGCACCTGAGGTTGCCAGGCATAGAATGATTCTAGGCCACCTAACAGAGCAATCCAAGCAAGGGCAGGGTCGCAATCCACCAAGAATCTTCATGGTGACAAGTGGCCAAGGAATAGGATCCTAAGAAACAGTAACATTTAAAGATTATAACTTGTTGAGTGAAGCCCATGGCAGAAGCAGAGAAAAAAGGATAATCAGCAAAAACCTGGGTTTTGGATGGTAAGTGTGCAGAAAATCCAGAGGAGGCTACCCAACAAACGCCCATTAGCTACACCAAGCAGAATGTAGGTAAAAGTGTGGAGGTGGGAAAATTGGCCCAGAAGATGAACAGTTGATGGTAATAATTTTTCAAGTCAGAGAAGGATGCCTGATGAGACCTTAAAATCACTCTCAAATTATACAAACATGAAGTAATGTCACATCCCCTGAGGTAATGTCCCATGAGGTGACTCAAACATAGGGAGATAAATAAACAATATGTAGAGCTCAGTCAGAGAGGCCTGATGCAGATGTATAATTATGGTTCAATGATGGGATTCCTGGATTAAATAGCTTTAAAGGCAGGATTTCAAGTGAAGAACTAGTCACTGGGAAAAGGCAAAGCATTCTTACTAGAAGCATGCACCAAAGGACCCGCAGGAAAGAGCCCGAGGAAGGTTAGTGAAAGGCCGTGTCCTGCACGAGATTCAAGTCCATCCTTAGAGTCTCCTGGTTTCAGACCAGGACAAGTCCCAGACAGTGCAGAAGGGTTGAGTGTACAGGCAATGATCACTGTACCCAACAAAGGCAGAGAAAAAGTGTGGGATCAGGGAATCAGAAAGCATGGGAAGGAATTCCCAAGAGAAAGCATGATAAGAATGTGTGATAAATTGCATTGCTAAATTAGTCTCTCACAAAGTGGGGAAAATTACTGTTATCTAGTTAACTCTGAATCATAGTGAAGTTTTTAAGACAGAGTAGATCTACTCCTCTCTGTTTCCAAGACTTAAAAATCTTTATGGAAGCAGGCACACCCCCTCTTTCTCCCTCAGAGTGGCTGACGTAGAATAAGGATGTCTGATAAGACCATAAATTCACTCTAAAATCATACAGACATGAAATAACTTGAGGGTAGCGGGTCAATGCATAGCCACTACACTACTATGCTCCTCAGAATACACATAAGAGTCGAGGAAATTCATTTTCCATATAACTAGGTAATAGACAAATCTGGAAAGTACAACTTGCCATACGTCAGATAAATCTCACACAGAAATTACTCAGTACAGAGAAAGCCTTGTTGAATGAATAAACAATAAATAAATGAATTATTGGGAGAAATAAGCCAGTTTCCTTTTGTTTCACAATTAAACTTGCAAGATAGAAAAGAATTCATCAAAATTTCCACTTGAAACAAATTAAGCATGAATTATCCATTCCAAATCACTGAAGAATCAGAACTTAAAAAATAATAATACTGCTTCTTTAGGTAAGTTCATTTGAATCAGCAAAAGCCATTGTGACCACTAAGAAGAGCTTGTTTCCCCACAGCTGATGCCCTCTGTATTACTGATCTCTCAGTGAACAAGGTATTAACCTGTCCAATTTTATACCCAACCCATATTTTTTTTACATTTAATTTAAAGCTCAACACATGCAATAAGCATCTTTTCACTAAAGGGCATAGCTTAATAAAGACAGCACACCGTGCTGCTACAACCGAGCAAGGACAACCCATGGGAAGAATAATAAAAAGATAATTGAGTAACTGCTAGAATAATCGGAGAAGGTAGGAGGGAAGAGCATGTCTGGAGGACAAAATGATAGACAAATAAATAGCAAATGATGAGGTCACGAGGTACATCTTCAATTTAATAGAACAATAAAGAGGTCTGGGCTTGGAGTCAGGAGACAGGGTTCTTGTTCTATGACTTACAAAGACTTTGTGGTCTAGGACAAGTGCTTAATATAACTATGCTTAAGTTTCCCGGTCATGCTTCCATTCTTTGCCCTCTTCATTATCTCTGCAACAGCCATATTGATCTTTTAAAAACATAAATCAATCATATCACTCCCCTGCTTAAAATCTTCCAATAGTTTCTTGTTACATTTGGGATGAAAATCTAAACTCTTCCTAACGACCTTTCATAGTCTACATCAGAGGGCCTTGCCTACCTCTCAGAACGCATGACTTCCATGTCCCCTCATAGTCACTGCTCCTGATGTCTTTTAAGTGGCTTTATCCTATTTCAGCGGCATAGTGGGTTATACATTGAGCTGATAGCCATGAGATCGGTGGTTTGAATCCACCAGCCTGTGAAAAATGAGGGTATCCACTCCTGCAAAGACTTAACATCTCAGAAACCCAAAGAGGCAATTCTGCTCTGTCCTACAGGATCGCTATGAGTCAGAACTGACTCATGGCAGTATTTGGGCATTTTGCCTTGTTAACCTGTTATTTGATGTTTTCCTGCTTAGAATGTTGTGGTACAGGCCCTTTCGTGGTTACTATTACTTTTTCTCCGATGTTAGTTCAAAGCCAGCCCATCAAGCAAGCCGTATTTAACTGCGTAGATCTGTGTGTGTGTGTGAAATATTTTTTTTATTTCTTCACTTACAAAATATAAGACATAAATGGAGCTATGGTGTTTCTGGTTGCACGTATATTGGATCCTGTTGGCAGAAGCACACATTTATAATTGTCTTTATTTAGAGAGCATGTGTGGTGTAAGGAGTTCAGGTACAGGTGTGGTCTGTGGTGTAGTTAAATGAGCTGGGTCATGATTCTTTGGTTTGGTCATCATCCTCCATGAGGTAATCTTGTATAATGGAATCACTTCTAAGATGGGATGAATTGGAAGCCTTTCCTTGTCTGTGTGGCTTGTGTCCCACAAACGTGTATGTTCGGGATAACTTCATTAACTGTTTTTCTCTCTGGATTCTACACCAGTCCTTATTATCACACCTTTGGTTTGGGATTTGAACCAACAGCCTGAAGAACTTGGAATTAGTTAGCCTCTACCACCCATGATCTAGTAGCCAACCATCTTTCCTGCTGATCTTCAATTCATTAGCGGTCACAGCCTACAAGCCAGCAGCCTGCTGTCTTCTGAGTTGCCAACCTTTTGGTTGTGTAGAGCTTACCGAACTGTGGTTAGCACTTAAAAGAATAGGAACTCCAGACACTTCGGTGTGTTCATGTGGAACTAGTACATGAAATAAGAGGCAGTTGTTCAAACAGAACAGGAGACTACTATATGATTTAAAATCAGAAAAGGTGGGCATCACCTTTGTACCCTTTCACCAGATCTATTGAATGTGTAGGCTGACAAAACACTCTGAGAAGCTGGACTGTACGAAGAGTAATGAGGCTTCAGGATTGTAGAAAGCTGGTGAACAACCTGTGATATACAGACGACACAACCTTGCCTGCTGAAAGTGAGGTGAACTTGGGGCACTTGCTTATGAAGATCAAGGACTACGGCATTCAATATGCATTGTAACTGAATGCAAAGAAACCCAAAATCCCCTCAACTTATAAACAATCAAGAAAAACAGAGAAAGGACTGAAGTTGTTAAAGATTTCATTGTGCTTGGATCCACAATTAATGCTCACGGCAGCAGTGGCTAGGAAACCCACACTGCATTGAGAAAAATCTGTGACACAAGACCTGTTTTTATCCTGCTTAAAGGGAAGGATGCTACTTTGAGGACAAAGGTGCACCTCACCCATGTCATGGTCTTTTCAATCACCTCGGACGCATGTGATCATTGGACATTGAATAAACAAAACGGGAAAGGAATCAATGCACTTGAACTCTGGCACCAGAGGAAACTGTGGAAAGTATCACGATCCATTTTGGAAAAAGTGGAGACAGAATGTTCCTCACAAGCAGGGGTGGGGAGACTTCGTCTCACCCACTGTGACTCTGTTACTAGGAGAGGCCAGTCCCTGAAGAAGGACACCCTGCGCGGTGACGTGGAAGAGCAGCAAAAAGGAGCACAGCAACGTGAGGCAAGGCTAAATGACACAGTGCTTACCAGGTGTGCCTCGAGCGCGACGGGTGCGAAAACGATGCGTGCCTCGGGAGTGTTTCCGTTTCCTATACACTGGCTCACGATGGAAGCCCTGGCGATGTGCTAGGTTTCATGCTGGGCTGCTAACTGCTTGGTCAGCAGTTCAAAGGCATAAGCCACTGCAAGGCAGAACTTTGAGGCTTTCGACTCCCTTCAAAGTTGACAATGTTGGAAATCCACAGGGAAAAGTCTACTCTGTCCTCTAGGGTCACTATGAGTCAGAATCAACTCCAGGGCGGCAAGTCTGTCTGGCATTTGTGGTGTGAGGGTTGCTATGAGTCAGAGCTGACAGGCCAGCACTTAACAAAAGCAACACAAACACGAGCCATTTCCTCTGAAGGAGGGGTGCGGGAGCTTTTTGCTGTCAAGGATATTTATAACATCATTTGAGGACCATACCAAATTATCAAGTTAAAAATTAGCCTGCTATATTGAGTCAAACATTTAATTGATTCACCCCTAACGTGATGCCTCAAATGGCTTCTCTTTGGTGAGGTGTGCGATGTTAGCTGGTATCAGTGATGAAACAGGCCTGCCGGCTGGATGCTCCCCACTCCTGAAAAGGGACCTTGCCAGTCAGTCACCACGGAAATCCAGCCCCTGGCTCGTGACTGGTGCTTGATAAATAGTTGTGAAAGGAAAGAAGATAGGAAATAATGCAGAAGGGAGGGAATGACCAAGTTCTTTAACAATAGAATGGGAGAAAATATTGAAAATCATTCTCAAGACATTATATAAATATATTATGACGCTTTGTTATAAGTCAGAGGACTTCCATCATATATCATGGTCATTTTCTTAATATTTCCATCAAAGCTGAACAATAAAACCATTTCTGTGCACTCGTGGTGGAGTGAGTAGAGTTCTCTTTTTATTTTCAAGCTTTATTTGGGTGAAACTGAGGTATGAAGAAACCATCAGGGACACCCTCTGAGCACAATCAAGATGTCAGCATTCACAAATCCATGTGCTACCCCCCTAAATTACACTTCTCCAGCTGGCTTGCTTAATTTTGAAGTGGATGAAGCTAACGGTGACAGATCACACCCAAGCTGTACAGAACACAATAAAACCGTGATAAACAATGGATTAGCTCAGCGGCATATGGCAGATACACAGTCAGGCCAGCCTCACATGCAACCGTTGGATTCTGTTTAAAAATCAGTGCCTGAATTATAGCTTTCATGTTCAAGGCAGTCACTGTAAGCAATGAGTGATTGTTCTGGAGAGGAAAACAGAAGGTCAAATAAAGGAGAAAAAGAAAACACAGTTATGATTGTTGTAGAAAAAATAAAGTAGGATTAGTGAGTAGTGCATGCATGATATAATCTACAAGGGACAATGTAAAATGCACAAAAAGCATTCAGGAAAAGATAGCAACGACAGATTTATAAGTCTGAGGGGAAATACCGATCTAGAGATAACCGGTGCGAGAGAAGAGAAGAGGCAAACCACACACATGCACAAATTACCTTCCCTGCACCGCAAACTCTCTGGTCATAAGATGCAGTTTTTCCCTGTTCACATCATACACATCTGGTGATGTTCTTTAGAGATAGGTTGGAACGAAGTTGCTAAAATCTAATCTCTAACATTCCTGAGTAGAAAATCCCTTCCTTGGTACATGTCTCATCACTATCTCAATCCGCATTCTCTTCTTCAGTTGAAGGTGGAAAGAGTGAGAGAAAGGAAAGAGAAAAGGAGAGTGGTGAAGGAATGCTGGTAGATGTTTCCTATGAGAGGCTCTCAAATTCCCTGCGAAGAAGTGTTCGTCTCCTCATGTCATGTTTGTTGTTCTTGCTGTGAGGTCTCATCCAGTCCGTCCCATTCCCACCCATTGCAAGCCTGTGCACAGCAGAATGAAAGCCCGCCCGGCCCGGTGCCGTCCTCATCACCATGCCTATGCTGAAGTCCATGGACAACCTGTCAATCCGTCACACGGAGGACCTTCCTCGCTTTTTTCTGCCCCTCTACTTTACAAAGCATAATGTACCTCTCCAGGGCTGATCCCTCCTGATAACATGTGCAAAGTATGTAAGATGATGGCGAGCCATCCTCTGGCCATACTTCTTCCCAGAGAGATTTCTTGGTCCTTTTGGCAATCCACAGTCCTTTCAGGAATCTTGGCCAGCACTACAATTGAAATGCATCATTCGGCCGTCCTTATTCAATGTCTAACTTTCACATGCACATGAGGCAATTGAAAATAGTGGGTTCGGGTCAGGCAATCTTAGTCATCAAAGTAACAACCTTGCTTTTCAATGCTTCAAAGAGGTCTTGTGCAGCAGGTTTACTGAACACAATGTGTACTTTGAGCTCTTGACTGCCGCTTCCCCGAGCAGATTGTAGATTCAAGCAAGACAAAATCCTTAACAACTTCAGTCTTTCTCCATTAGTCCTGACATTGCTTACTGGTCGGTCCAGTTGTGAGGTTGTTGGTCTTTGGATTTTGGTCTTATTTATATTCAGTTGTAATCCATAATGACTGCTGCAATCCTTTATCTTCATCGCTATCTATGTCATATATTTAAAGGAAATCAAACATCAAGTGAAATTCCAATACCTATTGAAAAATTGCATATCTAGATATTAATAGCACTCACTGCCATTGAGTCAATTCAGATTCACAGGAGCTCTTGTGGGGTGGCAGGTTACACACTGGGCTCTTTTTTTTTTACATTTTATTAGGGGCTCATACAACTCTTATCACAATCCATACATATACATATACATACATCAATTGTATAAAGCACATCTGTACATTCTTTGCCCTAATCATTTTCTTTTTCTTTTTTTTTAAATCTTTTTATTGGGGCTCATAAGGCTCTTATCACAATCTGTACATACATCAAATGAGCAAAGCACCCTTATACATTCATTGCACTCGTCACTCTCATAATTCACCTTCCACTTGGGATCCTGGAATCAGCTCGGTTTCCCTTTTTTCCCCCCATCCCCCTCCCTCCCCGATCCCACCCCTGGTCCCTTGATAGTTTATAAATAATTATTATATCTTATCTTACACTCCCCGGCGTCTCCCCTCACAGTGGGCTCTTAATGTGGATATCAGCAATTCAAGACCACCAACCACTCCGAGGGAAAAAAAATGAGATTTTTTAATCCCTGTAAATAGATAGTCTCAGAAACCCACAGGGGCAGTCCTCCTCTATCATATTCAGTTGAGATGAGACACTCATAGTCAGTAGCAACATATATTTTTCATAATGACTAAATTCTTAACTGGTCAAAGCCAATGGCTTCTCAAGTAAACTATTATGGGTTAGATAATTTAAAAATACTTTGTAATGTTCACAGAAAGGGAAATTATTGTATAAACATATATAGTTTATTTAATAAAGACATCGTTTTGCCTATGGTTATTTTTGTGACTTACTTATTGTGAGTGAGGTGGGGGTTTTCAATTCAGATAATCACTTTTGCATTCAACAGTTCAAATGACTCATCCACCCATCAATCACCCCAGTACTCTACCTCACCCACTTCCCAATTCTTCTCTCTCATTTTGATGGACATGCTCTCTTTCACCCAAGTGAGCACATGTCACTCCTCTAGTCCATTGATTTGCCTTCCCTCCTTTGCTTTTGACTTGGTGGCCTTTGGTACGCAAGTCTTTGCCTTGTTTTTTGCTTGGTTGGTTTTTTCCTTGTTACTGATAGTGGTGGTTTCATGTAGTATTAGTTCTTTTTTATTGACTAACTTCATTCAGCATAATTTTCTCAAGGTTCATCCATACTATGATGTGCTGGGTGCTTTTAGCAATGTTTTTAGTGATGCATAATATTCCATTGTGTGTATGTGACAAAGCTTCTTTATTCATTCTTCTACTGATGGATATTTGATTTGATATTTTTACTGATATTAATTTTCCTGATAATTTCCCTGATATTTTGTGCTATGATAAAAAGTGCTGCAACGAGCATGGGTATGCCTGTGTCTATCTATGCTTTGCTTCTTAATTCTTAATGGTATATATCTAGCAGAAGTATTGCTAGAGCACATGGATTTTTCTATGCCCAGTTGTTTGAGGTAGTGTCATCTTGCTTTCCACAGTAATTGCATCTAATCAAAATTCCACCCGCAGTGTATATATAAATAGTTTAGGTGCCATATTTTATCTTTGTAACATTTACCGTGACCATATACAAAAATGTAATTCAGGGAAAAAGAGTAATAATTTCAAACTTAAATTATGTTGACACATACAACTGCTTACTGTAGGAAACTGTGATTATCACGCACTGACAAAAGTAAAGATTTCCTAATCTCAGCTCCCTGTTTTCCAAGGGAAATACAATTAAGCATAAAACTCTCCTCAATGATACACAGCAACAACAACGACTACAAAACAAATGCTGTAGTCTGGGCAATAAATATTTTCACAAATATCTCTATACACAGAAAAAAGCAAAAACAAACAAAAACCTATGCACGTAAAGTTAAGATTCATATTTTGTATATGTGGAGGAACAGCCTCTCAAAGAGAGAGCCCACAATAATGTAAACCATGATTGCGTGATGAGCAAGGGGACTATTCTGGAAATAATGAAGTGTATATATTGTCTCTTAATTGTCTTAAAGGACTCTGGTTCTAAAGTCTATGTCCACTGAAGATCATTGTGCTTTAAAAGTCAGTACAAAATGTCCTTTGTATTTGAAATGTTATTATGACACACTGATTATGGAATTCCACTGTTCTCTCAATTTAGTCTTCTTATTTTTTGCCCCTGACCTCACTAACCTCTATGATCATAAGCAGTCACAACTGAAAGCTGACTATTCTGAAGCACATGACTGATATGCCTCTATCCTCCAACCTTTTGACTAATTCTGATACCAACCTCCCCTCTCACATCACTCTCGACTAATTTGCTGGGTTTCATAATTATTTGCAATGGTCACCTAGAACTCATAGGGATTTATTAGAGAAATAACAGGTTATTGTTCAGATTCAGGACACTACAAGCACTTGTCTTCTTAGCCATGTCCACAAGCATGCCACTCTCTTGGCCCTCAGTCTCTGAACCTTGTCTCTGTCTTACTCAGGCAAGTGATATAAACCTACTTTACCTCTGCCAATTAAGTGCCCAGAGGCACCCTACTCTACCAGCAAGTCTCCTACCTAAAGAAATTCAGCTCTCTTACTCTGTGGACCGGAAGCCTACTGTCCTGTCTTGTTGCTTCTATAGTTCCATCTTCTTTGTTGTTGTTTCTTGACATCTCCTGCTGTCTCTGGTTCCACAGTACTATGTTCAGTACATGGATCTCAAGTCAACAAGATGCACACTAGCTCTTCTTTCATAATGGTAATGCTGTCCCATTTCCACTTCAGGGATTGCTCTCTTTAACCCTGGTAGATTGACAAAGGTGTCCAATTCCCATGTTAGCATTCCATATACTTTATATACATGACCACCACTCACAACAATTGGAGTGATTATGCAGCTTGGATACATTATATGCTATCTAATTTTGTGAAACACAAGCAACTCCCATTTACATATGCCTACCCAGTGATGTGGTGGGAATTAGAAAAGCTATATCAGAGGGCCATAAGATGTAAGTCACTCACTAAATGCCACCCTCTAAATTAAACAGTGGCTTGCTTAGTACTCCACTTTTCCCACATAACTATGGAAAACTGAAAAATAAGTATTAATTGGTAGATTTTATTTCCATGAATTATTGGTAAATTTTTAAGTGACATAGCCTATATCTCATATGAAAATGATTTGGAATGAGTTTGTTTTATTTAGAAAAAATTCTGTCATTCCCATACAAAAATATCCAAACTCATTGCCATCAAGTCAATTCTGCCCCAAACCAGGCTACTGTGAGCCTCACTTTCCCTCTAGAATTCTGCAGGTAGGTGATGTTTCTTAACTTAATGACTAAATACCCTGTAACTAGTCTGAAAAGGGGGTAATTGAGCAAAATAACATGCATGGAGATGATTTAAATGTCTAAGTATATAAAAATCTTTACTTGTTGTAAAATTGTTCACAATCCTGAACCATAAGAAATTCATATTTTCAGAGCTAGCCTCAATTTTTAAAATTTAAGTTTTTCTTTAGAATTTATTTGCTTTTGTTTTTCATAAAAGGTATTATTTGACTTGATAGTCAAATCAGAGAAGTTAGAAAAACGTATCTTTTCCATAGTTTCACCCAAATGATGAACTCTTTATTGCACAAAGCTATGTTGTTGTTAATTGATATAAAATAAAATGGAACATAAATACAAGAGTCACTGTACCAAAAAGAATGAGTCAGCATTCCACCACTACAAGAGGAACATGAGTGAGAGCCAATCTGAAAGAAGAAGTTGAACCTCATTGAAAGTACTAGCCAAAAACATGGTTCCCAGAATTAATGGACTGCACATTGGAATGTTTCACCCAGCCGATGAAACCCTGGAAGCATTCACGCATCTATGCCAGGAAGTTTGGAAGACAGCTCTTTGGTTAATTGACTGTGATAGATCCATATTTTCCACCCATTACAAAGTTAGATGACTCAACAGAATGCTCAAATTACAGAACAAGAGCATTAATATCACATGCAAGCAAAATTTTGCTGAGGATCATCAGACAACATTGGCAGCAGTACATCGACAAGAAGGTGACAGAGGTTCAGACTGGATTCAGTAAAGAATGGTACAAGGGCTGTCATTGCTGATGTCAGGTGGCTCTTGGCTGAAAGCAGAGAACACCGGAAACATGTTTACTTGGGTTTCATCGACCATACCTATGCATTCAACTGTTACGAGCATAACAAACTATGGATCGCTTTGAGAAGAATGAGAATTCCAGAACAGTTCATTGTGTCATGTGGAACTTGCACAAGGATCTGGAAGAGGCAGCAGTACACATGGAACAAGGGAATAACGCATCGTTTAAAATCAGGAAAGTTATGTGACCGGGCTGTATATTCTCACCATTCTTATTTGAACTGTATGCAGAGCAAATAACCAGGGAATCTGGCCTATATGAAGAATTTGACATCATGAACAACTCGTGGCTTATTAACAACTTGCCATGTGCAGATAAGAGAGGACTTGAAGCACTTGCTGACGAAGATCAAGGATTTCAGCCTTAGTATGGATTACAACTCAATGTCAAGAAGACAAATATCTTCGCAATCGGCCCAATAGTTAACAGCCTGATAAACGGAGAAAACCTTGAAGTTGTCAAGGATTGTGTCTTGCTTGGCTACATAATCGATGATCATGGAAATAGCTGTCAAGAGATCAAATGATGCCTTTCATTGGGTAAATGTGCTGCACAAAACCTCTGTAATGTGTTGAAAAGTGAAGAATTACTTTGAGGAATAGGTCTGCCTGACGCAAACCATGGTATTTTCAGTTGTGTCACGTGTTTGTGAATATTGGATATTGACTTAGGAAGAGCAAAGAAGAATCTATGCATTTGAATTATGGTGTTAGTGATGAATATTGAAAGTACTATGGAGTGCCAGAAGAACAAATTTGTCTTGGGAAAAGTACAGCCAGTATGCTCCTTAGAGGCAAGGACATACTTGAGACTTTGCCTCGAGTACTTTGGACATGCTATCAGAAGAGTCCAGTCCCTCAAGAAGAACATCATGCTTGGTAAAGCGGAGGAGCAGCAAAAAAAGACGGCCCTCACTCAGCTGGTCTGCACACAGTCACTACAACAATGGGCTGAAACATAAGAACAGTTGTGAGAATGGTGTAGGACTAGGCAGTTTCAGTCTCTGGTAGATAGGGTTGCTTTAAGTCACAAGCAACTTGTTGGCAACTAACAATAATGACAATGCCAACATGTTGTCATTTAGAAAAAAACAACTCTATAGGACAGATAGAACACCCCTGTGTGTTTCTAAGACTGACACTTTAAAGGAATCAAAGGCCCCAACTTTCTCCAAGGTCGTAGTTGTTAAATGCTGTCAACTCTATTTTGACTCATACAACCCTATGTGACAGAGTAGAACTGCACCATCAGGCCTTCAAGGATGTTGCCATGTCTTTTCTCCCGTAGAGGGTTGGGGTGTGTTCTAACCACCATGATTTCAGTGAGCAGTCTGGCACTCCACTTCCCCATTGCTCTACCTACCAGAGTACCTTCCAGGAGATTAGAACTACCAATGTATCGAGAACTTAAAGTTCCTAGAAAAACACTATCCAGCTATGGGACATTTTACGTGGCCACAAGAGGTAGCCAACTTTTCTCGGGATAACTTTCAAATGAATGTATTCTTTTTTTAACTTTGAAATCTTACTTATAGGCTCATAGGTATTCAGAGGTTTGTTTTCTGTAAACTATGTTTAAACAGTCTCCAATGCATAAATCAAGTCTTTTTTAACACAAACTGTGATTATGAGCTAATCCAGACATCATACCATTCCATACTTCAATCATATCAGGTAGTGTTAGACAATTGCTACCACAATCAGTTTCAAAACATTTTCTTCCTTCTTGAACGCCTTGAGATCAGCTCCCTCTGATACCCCTGCCCCAACCTCCCTTGCCATACACCCCCTCAGGAACCCTAATTCTAGTTATTGTGTCTATAGAGTCACATACTGAAAAACTTTTAAAAATGCATAACAGAGAGTCAAAAAGTGTACCTACAATGACAACATACAATGGAGACAAACCCCGATATGGACAAGCAAACCAAAAATAAACCACATGGAAAATATTTTTAAAAAACAGATGAATTGAATTTTAGGACTATCCAGCACTTCTATCCCATATTAATAATTAAGGATCCTTCGGGGAACTGTCAGGTAAGTACTGGGCTGTTAACTACAAGATACATGAGCCAAACCCATCATCCATTTCACAAGAGAAAGATTAGGCTATATGATCTTATAAAGATCTTTAAAGCATTGAAAAACTTACATAGGTTCCAATGAGTTAGAATCAACTTGATGGCAGTGGGTTTATTTATATTAAATCTTGATATAACAAGATCTTGAGTGATATTGGAGAAATACTTAAAAGAACACATTGCCCCAAAGAATTCTAAAATAAAATTTAAATGATTCATACAGGAACAAGCTACTCAGGGAATGCAGGGTGGCATCCATCATTCCCATGAACAAACAGCCTTTTTTTCCTATGGGTCCTACCCTGGACCCAATTGAGAAGCTGACAGAGTCTAATGCCACATGAATAGTGTCCTATGAAAAACCATTCTGCTAATAGCAGAAAGTTGACTGTTTCACTGATGGCAATTTCGGGCTATGTGGACAATAGCTGATGTAGAAAGTCGCAGCATTAAGGGGCCAACGCTGGCGACACAGTGTGGAAACTGTGCCTAATCTGACCCCATCACACTGGGGCAAAACAATAAGGGCATGCAACAGAGCAACAAGGGGAGCAAAGTGATGAAATCCCGAATACCAAAGATAGACTTTGGATACAGAGTGTGGCACCCCTATCAGACTCGACTAGAAAGCACTCCTAAAGCTCAAAAAAAAAAAAAGACCTGGCTTTTCCTTTTTTGCCATTGGCTTTCTTTTCATTGTTATTTTGTTTTAGCTTTGTTGTTGTTGCTATTGTTTTGTTGGTTTTGTCTTCATTTGTTGTTTTGTTTGACTTTGCCTTCTTTTGCACTTATTAATGTCTCTGCATGTCTATCTAGGTAGATAGAAGGAATAAACAATTTAGAGACAAAAACAATGGGACCAACGGTTCCAGGGGAACACGGGAGAAGGGGAGGTGGGAGTAAGGGGGTTGGGGGGTTCAAGCAACCCAAGGACAAAGGAACAACAAGTGAATTAAAATCAATGGAGAAAAGGGTGTGGGATGCCTAGTAGGGCTTAATCAAAGACCATGTAACAGCGAGGAATTATTTCACATGAATGAAAGTCGAACATGATAGTGGGGCAAAAGGAAAGTGAAAGAAAATAGAGAAAAGAACTAGGAGGCAAATGGGAGTTTATAGAAGTCTAAATGTAGGCATGTACATATGTAAATATATTTGTATATAACAATATGGAAATAGATCTATGTACTTATATTTATATGTTAAGAGTTAAGGTAGCAGATGGTCATTAGGCCTCGACTCAAGTACTTCCTCAACACAAAAACACTTGGTTCTAATAATCCGATATTCTGTGATGCTCACCTTCCTGACATGATTGCTGAAGACAAAATGGGTGCATAAGCAATGTGGTAGAAAGCTGATGGTGCCCGGCTATCAAAAGATATAGTGTCTTGGGGTCTTAAAGGCTTGAAGATAAATAAGCAGCCATCTTGATGAGAAGCAACAAAGCTCAGAAGGAAGAAGCACAGCAGCCTGTGTGATCATGAGGTGTTGAGGGATCAGGTATCAGGCATCTAAGACCCAGAACAAAATCATACCAATGTGAATGGGGAGGGGGTCATGGAGTAGAGACCCAAAGCTCATCTGTAGACAATTGGCCATCCCCTTGCAGAAGAGGCACGGGAAGGAGACGAGCCAGTCAGGGTTCACTATAGCACAGATGAAACATACAACTTTCCTCTGGTTCTTTAATGCTTTCTATCCCCTGACCCCCAATATCATGACTTCAATTCGACCTTACAAATCAGACTAGACCATAACATGTACACTGCTACAGATAAGAGCCTGCAACACAGGGAATCCAGGATAGATAAATCCCTCAGGACCAAAATGAGAATAGAGATATCAGGAGGATAAGGCAGAGGTGGGGGGGGGAGGGAGGGGGGATCAATCACAGGATTGACTGACATATAACCTACTTTCAGGGGAACAAACAACAGAAAAGTGGGTGAAGGGTGAAAGAGGGTGATATAAGACATGAAAATAAGGTATAATTTATCAAGGGTTTGTGAGGGAAGGAGGGAGGGAAGGAGTGAGGGACGGAGGGGGGGGATGAACTGATATCAAGGGCTCAAGTAGAAAGAAAATGCTTTGAAAATGATGATGGCAACATATATACAAGTGTGCTTGACACAATCGATGAGTGTATGGATTTTGATAAGAGATGTAAGCGCCCCAATAAAAGTATTTTAAGTTAACAAAGAAAAAGATTAGTAGACATAAAGATCATAATTGAAAAGGGCATGAACACATCAGCTCAATCAGCTCTTTTCACAGCCATGAGGGAAGAACTGGATAATGAAGAGCATCCATATATGTTCATTGTGTCTGATTCATGTGCTGTGGCTATTGACCTGGCTATACAGTCAAGCAAATGGGCAATGGAAACCTAGACGATTAAAAGAACACTCTGTGGGGCCAGGCTCCATAGAAGGCACAGGGGAATGTAAAGGGTGCATCTGAGCATGACACACTGATGCCCCTCAGAAAAACCCCCTTCTTGGATCAGAAGGTAATTGGAATCATCAAGTGCGCATGTGAGTACAGGCCCTTGAGGTAGCTGATTTGGTGCGTGGATGTAGGGGTGCTGCAGAAATGTAGAAATAGACTGATTTTAGATACATTCCTCTTGCACTTCGGGAGAAATAAAACACTAATAAGGACTGCTTTGTCTGCCAGCAAGAAAGAGAGACATTGCCGATGGTTATGGAGCAGAGTCCTTGGGGGAGAAGAGCCTTGCACACAGCTGGAAAACTGATTATAGCAGACAAGGGACACCAGTGGCACTAGATCTTCATAAGAATAGACACTTACTCTTGACTGGTATTCCTGTATCCAGTCACTGATATAGATGCTGAGAGATTAGGACAATAGATATTGTACCCCTTTGGACCACCAAGTTATATCTCTTCACTGGAAACACTTTTCAGGCCATGATGTACAGCAGAAAGCCAAGGGCCATCATACTTGATGGTCACCCACCCTCGGAGTAACAGTTTAATAGACAGCTGGAATAAGCCTTTGAACCCTATTTTATCTAAAACAGGGAGAGATAATGACATGACTAGCTGGTTAAACGGTCTCCAGGATTGTGTGCTCATAGTTAGCATAGAGAATGAAGGGTGAATCATCGTTGGATAGATCGCTCTGTTTCTCGAGTGTCTGGGAAAGGGGATGGAAGTGAGGAGATACTGGCCCCACACACAGTGTTTTTCCTGCATCACCTGAAATTGTGTTTAACTTGCTAGATGCTTTGGACCCAGGGCAGGGGATGCAACAGTGAGTGCCAGAAACAGGGGTGACCCCACAGCAGAAGACTGTAACTGTACCCCTGAATCTGTATGGGATGAATTTGACCTTCTCCCTAACTGGAAAAAAATTGGATTAACTAATGTCATACTGCTTAGTGGTTGACATAATCCACTTGTCTTGTACCTGCATAACCCCACTCAACATGAATAGAAGTTAACTGAAGGAGCAAGACATGCTGGACTGGTTTTGCTACCAGAAATATGGACTGGCAAGCAGTTCAACCTGATATCCCTTCCTAAATTGTAAATGTTTGGGTTTAAAAAAAACTGACAAGAAGGAGGAAATAGTATCAGAGCCTAAATTAGGAGAATCTAGTTTGCAGAAGGCGATGGATGACAGTGGGAGCCCAAGGTACATTTGTGGGATCTACTCAGGAAATAAGCACCCGGTGTTTCCCCTCTGTCTGTAACAGAGGGATGGATAGAAAGTGGTTACTAAACAGAGTGCACTAGAGAGATGACGATAGAAAATCAAAAAGATAAACATGACTTGAATGGGTAAAACCTTGTCAGTTGATCCCCTCATCTGATGCACATTAAACCCGATCTGGTTTTCAACATTTTCTGTATGTTTTGCTTATTTGTTTGCTCATGTTGGGATTTAGCTCAGATGTGTTACATCACTGGAGGTCACCCTCTTCAAGTTTTGCTATATATTTTTCTGTTTTTCAGTATATTCAACCTAGGATTGGTGAACCTATAAAGGACAGCAAGTACAATAGGGAAAGTGATGATGTGTGGAGCAGATGGGTGGGAGGGCAGGTAAAAGGGAGCTGATCTCAAGGAATTGAGGAAGGAAAGTATACTTTGAAAATGACTGTGATAGCAACTGTACAATACTGCTTGATGTGATTGAACTATGGAATGAGATGCTAGCTGTACGAGCTCCCACTAAAATGGTTTTGAAAACAAACAAAACAAAAGAAATAACAAATGGAAGGAGAAATAACAGCTGGAGGTAGAAGAATGAATAAAGGGGTTAGGAATTGGAGAAAATCTAACATTATTCCTTAATGGAGACTCCGAATAAGAAAATAATCTTCTTTCCATTAAATTGTATCAAGGAACAGGAAGGGTGAAATTGAGACAACTTGTGAAGAACCTGACCAGATTTGATGAACAATTACAACAGACTTAAGTGGCATAATCTCCCCCATCAGGACCCTTTAGGCCAGACTGTGGGATGAATTGTCACTCTTTGCTTTTGATTAGTCAAATACCTTGGAGGGGACGTTAATGCCTCACTACATATGGGCTAATGGCTAGAAGAGGCAAGAGGTAGCCTGAGATGGTGTCAATTTCTTAATATGCCCCTTCTAGTCATGGTCCTTTTTGTGATGTATTATAAAATCTAGCCTCTATGCCATTGGCTATCACCACATTTCAGAGAGAGTTCTCTGTAATGCTAATGGGCAGGATTAATGTAAGATTTATTTTGAGTCTACTGGAGGGGCTGACTCAATTCACATCCTTGCTTCCCTTGGATGTATGGTTGGTGAGAGACAAACATGCCTCCATCAAAGCCTTCCCTTTTATGACCCCCCCACCTCCTGACTAAGCCTTGACAGAAGCAAGAACTGTTTTGACTTTCTTACAGTTTGGGCACGCGTTGTGGAAACTTCCACAGCCTTATAGATGAGGAGGAATATTCCAGATCGATGATGAATTTAGGATTTGAACTTAGCAGCACCCACAGTCATATGAGCCTTTCCTGTAAGCTGTGTGGGATCTGTAAGGCATTGCAGTGCACTGGCATGTGAGAGAACATACTAATGGAAGGAGTGGTGGGTAACAGCAGGGGAACCAAACAGTCTGACGTCTTAGAGAAGTTTGACACCGGGACATCGGTAATCTTCATCTCATTGTAGTCATACTTCTCAAAGTAATTACCATAGCCGGATGTGATCTAGCTTCCTTCCTTCACACAGCCCTCTTTCCTTTGCCTCCTCATGAACTCTAGGACAGAGGTGCTCTATTTTCCTGGTCATACTTCGGGATGCTTCTCGGCATTCTTCTGCCTGTACCACTACTTTGCGTCCCCACAACTCCTTCTTTGGCCATCTTTTCTCATTCTGATAGTTCCCCCTGAACCAACCTTCCCACACCCTGATGTCAACCACTCAGACTGTTGTCAAGCACAGTCAATGATTCCAAATCACGGCAAAACCTATGTGACAGAGTCCAACTGCTCCATAGTTTTCCGCACTGTAATCTTCCTGGAACTAGATCCTCAGCCGGTGTTTTCTTCCCTGGAGCCACCGGGTGGGGCCAACTGCCAACCTTTTGGTTAGCGGCCAAAGAGTTAATGGTTACTGTTGGAGCTCCTTTCAAAATTAAAATCTGTATGTTAATAATGCCAAAATTATGCCTATGCAGGCTCTCCAGAATTTCTTATATATATATATTCAAATACCAAAATGCATTCCTACTTCAAAGCCCACAGGTAGAGCGGAGTCAAGAGAAAGTGCTGTTTGCCTCAACGCAGCGTAACAGAAGAATATCGCTGCTGCGGTGACATTTCTGAAATCTATTGTTAATGAAAGATAAGTATTTTTCTTATTCACCTAAGACACAATTGGTGATGACAGTTAAGAATTGTTCTGGAAACATAATCCATAGAGATTCTGCGTTTTGCATTAAGTGGCTTTCTAGGGCATACTGGGTTTTCATCTAGTCAGCCATAGGGAAAAGTTTGGAAGATAATGTAGAAGGTTACTAGACACCAGTTCTAAAAGTAGCATCCTACCCTTTACCAAATTCTCCCCAGTAGCCTTCACCTTTCCCCAAAATGCTCTCACCCGTATGCACAGGGCCCAGAACCAGTCTCCGCTCAAGGAGCCACTTTGAAGCCACCCCGACAACACGGGAGAAGAATGGGACTCTTCAGTGTACAGGTAGCAGTCTGAGCCACAGAAGTCAGATTTAGCTCACCAGGCACAGAAAAGAATGTTGTTTCCTGTCAATTGAAGGAGGACTGAGAACTCTAGAAGTGGATGGAGACTGTTAGGGTGTTTGTCTCTTCCCAGAGACACAGTGACTTTGTATGTGTTCATTTCTCATTCACAGAACCAGTGTTGAGTTTACTTGGGAATCAATGGGTCTTTATGACTTCTATCTTTATTTCCTTTCAGTCATACGTGACAAAACTATCAGAGTGAAATATGTTTACATTTCTCTCCAATTCCTTATCTTCCCTCCTGGAATTATAAAGTGATATTCTGATAATGGGAGTAGCAGTTTCACTTTTTTTCTACAATAGAGTTCATCATTTCACCCTCTGCTTAAAGAATTCCAACACTCCTCCCAATGATTCTAAGTACAGAGCCATGTTGAATCACAAGATTCTGTACAGTGGGAACCCAGCCAACCACGCTGGTCCCTCACTGAGCTTGATTATCTGCTGTCAATTCAGCATCACGCAATCCATCAAAATTCTGCCTTCCATTGCCAAAAAGAAGCTAAAATAAATTAGGATGCTGGTCTCTCATCCCCCATGTGGTTTTGTGTCAGAGTCTACCATTGAGAGAAGGCAAGGGGAAGAAAGGAGCTTTTGTTTCATTTTCTTTCGAAATGATACATTTATCTAAAACATATTTTAATGTTTCCTATATGACAGTCTTTAGGAGACATTACAGAGTCACTATCTGTCAGAATTGACCCAATGGCAGTGAGTTTGGGGGGGTTTGGGGGGTTTTGATGGTCTTTGCACTTGGAACTCAGGATGAGAGGTATAATAACACATGATCCGGGTTCACAAGATAAGGGCATATAAATACACCAGTGCCCTCGAGGAGGGATGAAGAAACTGTTCAGAGGAACTTAAGGGGGGAAGTATCAAGCTCATACTTGGAGAGTCATGAGATGTGAAGCAGTTTCTAAGTGAGCTTGACAATTAGCCTTTGGTGAAAATTGCTGACGGCTCCAGTTAGAGGGTGATATTTGAAGAAGAAAGGTGAACGGATACCTTTTTCAGGTATAAATGTTAGGGAAAGGAATCCCATATAGAGGGCAAAGTTGGATTGAAATAATGGAACAGATTTTGGTAATGGGAAAAAGGGTATTTTGCCGAAGCATTGTGTGTGTGTGAGAGAGAGAGAGTGTATGCATGTGTGTTCACTTGGGATAGAGATATAGTGCATGAGGTAGTTAGTTTATTGTGACAACCTGGCCGACAAACACATGTGGGGTTAATTGAAGGGCAGAGAGATAAATGGCTCTGTGAGCCTTGCCTTTGAGTAATCAGGTCTCTTGTTTTCTGATGGTCAGACCAGGGTGCAGCTGCCTTAGCCAGTTCCCTGCTTCAGCTGGCAAGGCTCACTTCCTGCAAGACATCCCCAAGAAGAAGCCACATGGACCTGCCCTGATGCAGCCCTGGGTGCTGGAGCACCCGTGTAGAGACCCCTGCCAGCGCTGAGATGCTTACATGCTCACTGACTTGGCTTCTTTCCTGCAGTCGGCATCATTGGGTCTGTTTTGTGAGATGGAGGAGGACTTTGTGGATTGGTGGTGGACATATGGGTTAATGTTGGAGTTGTGAGCTTGGGCAGCACTGGGTTGGGATGTTTTCTTGATATGCACTTAACCTTTATATAAAATTCTCTCTTATACATGAGTTTCTGTGGATTTGTGTCTCTAAAGTACCCAGACTAACAGTGCATTTTTTAGATATTTGTCAAGGTCTTCCCATAAAAATGCGTCCATGTTATTTACTGCTGGTGTAAAATGTTTAATAGAGGAAAGTAGAAATGTACACTATCATTGTAAGACACAAAGAAAAGAAGGGCCATGAAACAGGGACATCTCTGAGGTGATAGTCATTCTCGCTCAGAAGGTGCCTCAGAGCTCAGGACTGTCCATGTGTTACCTTAACATGCTCTCTTTGGGGAGCGCACCACACTTTGTTGAAATCTTTGTCATAGTATTGGTATAACATTGGCCTTGGCATAATTCATATTATAGCCTTGGTCCTCAGTTCCTAGTACAGTCTGTTGTAAGTAGACATTCAGAAATGGGTATTCGGAAAATGTCATTGCTTTTTTAAATAAAATGTCATCAATGTAAATAAATCCCCCCTCACCCCACAGAAAACTTAAAATCAGGAGAGCCAAGTCACATGTTGGAAATGAACCTATGAATTCCTGACACAGCCCAGGGGTCCCCTCTCTCCAGGAGTATGTGAGTGTAAAGGGGCGGATAAAATAGCACATGGGAAAGGGTACACACAATCCTTCCTCTGCCTTGCCTTTCATCTCTCAGTCTCTTGATCACCAACAGTAGTGACTCCAAATATTGGCAGCCTGGCATTACCAGCAGATGCACTGGAGTTGATTCTGACTCATGCCAAGTCAGGTATGTCAGAGTAGAACTGTGTTCCATGGAGGTTTCAATAACTGATATTTTGTTAGAGATTACCAGACCTCTCTTCTGAACTGCCTCTGGATGGGCTCGAAGTCCAAACTCTCACGTAGCAGCCAAGTTCATTAACTATTTGTTCCACCAACAGATTCTACTGGTATCCTAGCAAACAAATTCCGTCCTAATGCCTGACTGCATTTCTCACACAAGTCTCCTCCTGTGGGCCTGCTGTAGAGGAAACGGTGCCTCCAGGTTGTCATATTAATGGTATAGAGTGGCTGACCTTCCCGCAGGAGATGGCCTGGTTGCCCAGGCAAGTGTCACTACCTGCTGTGGTGGCAGCCGGGGTGCAGTGGAACAAACTCTGACCACTGGTGAAGGAGGCGGCAGCCTAGCCAGGAGGGGAGCCCCAGCTGCGGTGCCAGTTTTCCCTCATTAACACTGGGTCAGAGTGACTCTGTTATTTAAAATGGCTCTTCTTTAATTACATTGATGCCAGCCTCTGTGTCTCACCGTGACACAGGAATTTTCAGTCTTCTACTTGAGCCAAAGACAGATAAAATAATAATTTGAGTCACTCTTCTGCTTAATTTTTAATTTTTGAAGGTTCTTCGCACAAATCAAATATTAAGCAAAAAGCCCTTGAAATCTGATTTAGCATGCACTGACTTGATTCATGCAGCAAATCAGACAGATACTGAGCAGTGACTAGGCTATGGTGGTTGTAGGGGCTAAGACACAGTGCTAAATCAAGATAAACATGACCTTTGACCTCTTGAAACTTACAATTCTGGAAGATGGAAGCAGAAAATACATTTTTTTAAATGTACAATATATTAGCAGGTAAGTTGTAAGTAGGGGCAGTAGGGTAGATGGAGTACCCTATAGTAGATGGTGTGATCAAACAACTCTCCAATAATGAGCTGCTTTCCACATCTAGATCTGAATTAAGCAAGGGGATATGTTATGGAAATACCTCTGAGAAGAGTATTCCAGATAAAGTGAATAGGAAAATCCTGATGCAAAAAAAAAAAAAAAAAACCAACGTCTAAAGTGTTTCAAGAATAACCATAAGGCCAATGTGGTTGGAGGTAAATTGGGAGAGATGTGTCAGGCCAGACCAGATAGAGCTTGATAAGCCAGCATCAGATCTCCATGCTTCTGCTTCTGCCACACCAGTGATATGACTTTTATTACCGTCAAACTCAATATTCCGTTCTTCTCTGAAAGAATGAAAATAGAATTTGCCCACTTGGAATAAGTAAAACTAAGAAAGTTATTCCTAATACCAATTGCTCTGTTATTTGTTGTGCTACCTATCTTCTCAAAGAAATGACCTTGTTAAGACATCACATTATTTATACCCAAAGGACTTTGCATAAAGTGAACTTAAATGGGTGTGAGTGCTTTTACAAAGTTAGAGGAAATTGCTCTCAGACTGGAAGTGGTAAAGGAGATTTTTGCCAATGCCCTTGCGAAACATTTTTAAATCCTTTAGAATGTAATCACCCGTTCAGATTTCTTTTTAAATAAACCTTAGTGATGATCTGCCTTCTTACATGTGAGATGACTATGTTTTTATAAAAATCTTCCATGTCCTGGAGGATTGATCCAAGCAAGACTCAGTGGCATCTCTGTGTATAACATGGGCTTCAGAGCCAGGTACGACATTACATTACTCTACATTATATCCATAACCCTTTTGCTACTCTGAACTTCAGCTTGACCAAATTAATTGACATTAGAATCGAGAGTAAGAATCTTTTCCAGTGCCTGGAACATCAGATGCACACAAAATATACAGAACTCTCCCCCGCTTTCCTCAATACTTTGACTTTAGACTAATACAGTGGTTCTCAACCTTCCTAATGCCACGATCCCCACAACAGTTCTTCATGTTGTGGCAACCCCCTAACCATACAATTATTTTCATTGCTACTTCATAACTGCAATTTTGTGACTGTTATGAATCGTGTGACCCCTGTGAAAGGGTTGTTTGACCCTCAAAGGGGTCCCGACCCACAGGTTGAGAACCTCTGGTCTAATGTGTATGCCTCTTTAACAGTTGGAATTGATTGGTGGTCGTGAGTTGTTTGCCACTGCATATCATAAAGCTAGCGGACAACAAAGGCACACAAGCGGCTCGGTGGGTTAAATGTTGGACTGCCAATGCCGGTCAGTGCTTCAAATCCACCAGTCACTCTATGAAAGAATGATGAGGCTGTCTGCTAACGTCTCTGAAGCCCTAAGGAGCAGCTCTACTCTACTCTGTCCTCATGGTTTTTGTAAAGTCAGAGGAGACTCAACGATGGTGGGTTCTAGTGTGGTAGTGGACAGGAATGTCACTGTACAATATCCTGCAAGGTCACAACATGTTTCGTGTCCTCAATCCCAATTTGCCTTCATATTAACACTGCTCTGCAAAGCTAAGTCAGTCCAGGAAGAGCCTTTGCTTCTCCCCCACAAAGTAGTCTGTAAACGAGTATGAGTCTCTGAACCCATCATACCTATGATATTCAAGTGGATACAGTTTTATCAACATGAACTTGAAATATCTTTCCATCTTCATTTTCAGCTGCTACAAATGTGGGTTTTTTCCAATCATTTTATTGGGGGCTCTTACAGCTCTTATCCCAATCCATACATGTGTCCATTGTGTCAAGCATTTTTGGACATATGTTGCCATCCTCACTTTCAAAATATTTTTTCTACTTGAGCCCTTGGTATTACCTCCTCATTTTTCCCTCCCTCCTCTCTCCCTCCCCCATGAGCCCTTGATAATTTATATATTATTATTGTTTTCATATTTTACATTGTCCACTGTCTCTCATTCCCCTTCACCCACTTTTTCTATTGCTCTTATCAGGGTGGGGGGAGGGTTATTTGTAGATTATTATAATCAGTTTCCCCTTTCTCCCCTATCCCACCTTCCCTCTACACTCCTGGTATCATTACTCTCATTATTGGTCCTGAGGGGTTTATCCTTCTTTGGATGCTCTGTGCTGCAAGCTCTTATCTGTACTAGTGTACATGATTTTGGCTGGCCAGATTTTTAAGGTAGAATTGGGGTCATGATAGTGGGGTGAAGAAGCATTAAAGAACTAGAAGAAAGTTGTATGTTTCATTGGTGCTTACTACACCCTGGCTGGCTCATCTTTTCATTGTGACCCCTCTTAAGAATATGCCTAATTGTCTACAGATGGGCTTTGGGTCTCCACGCTGCCCTACCCCTCATTCACATCAATATGATTTTTTTGTTCTGGGTCTTTGATGCCTGATACCTGATCCCATTGACAACTCATGATCACACAGTCTGGTGTCCTTCTCCCATGTGGGTTTTGTTGTTTCTCAGCTAGATGACTGCTAGTTTATCTTCAAGCCTTTCAGACTCCAGATGCTACATCTTTTGAAAGCCAGGCACCATCAGCTTTCTTCACCACATGTGCCTATGAACCCATTTTGTCTTCAGCAATTGTGTTGGGAAGGTGAGTATCACAGAATGCCAGGTTATTAGAACGAAGTGTTCTTGGGTTGAGGGAGTACCTGAGTAGAAGCCTAATGTCCTTTTGCTGCCTTAATAATTAACATATAAATATATGTACATAGATCTATTTATATAAGTATATTTACATATGTACATGCCTATATTTAGAGCTCTAATTGCCTCCTAGTTATTTCCTCTATTTCCTTTTACTTTCTTCTCAACCCACTATCATGCTTGACCTTCATTCCAGTTTCAGTAATTTCTCTTGGCTACATTGCCCTTGATTAAGCTGCACCACCATCTTACACCCTCTTTACACCCTCCTCACCATTTAAGATCACTTGTTGTTCCCTTGTCCCTGGGTTTGTTGACACCCCACTTCATTTCCCCCATCCTTCTCCCATGTTCCCCTGGACCCAGAGGTCCCATTGTTTTCTCCTCCAGATTGTTTGTCTGCCTTTCTTACCTAGATAGACATGCTCAGCTGCTACAAATTGACATTAAAGACATTTCTACCCATGTAAATTTGCTCCCTGTAATGGGTACTTCCTCATAGAGTATGGCGTATGGATGTGATCTGATTCCAGGGACCATGACATAAAGTTTAACTTAAAGAAACATAACAACCGATCACAATGATAGACACATAGCCACCCTCAGGGGTATGGACATCAGAAACCAAGGGGGAAGGGAGACAAGGGCCGTGTAAGATATGAAAATTAATCATTTATAATTTAGAAATGTGTCACAAAGTGGGAGGGGAGGGAAATGAGAAGGGGGAGTGGATGAGGACTGGGAGGGGAAGGGGAGAGGGAAAAAAAAAGAGAATCTGATACCAAGGACTCAAGTAGAAAGTAAAAGTTTAGAAAATAATGATGGCAATGTATGTACAAATATGCTTGATACAATTGATGTATGAATTGTTACAAAACCTGTAAGTGCTCCCAATAAAATGATCTTTTCATTAAAAAGAAACAAACAAAACATACAACAACATCAATAAGACACTTGTTTCTGATTTTTTAAATAACAAAACTCAGATATTTTCGAGTGATTTAAACTTCTAAACACTCTAAAAATATCTTTCAAAAAACAAAAAAACCTTTTAATATGAGTGAGTATTCTCAGGAATCCACATATAATCTAAATCAAAGGTAAACTCTTTATTGATTGCCTAACATTTTTTCTTCAATTAATTGTCATTATTGTTTTTAAATCATCTCTCTGGCAATGGATACAAACTTACCTGCTTACCTTTCATGAAGTGTCCATAGAAACTATAGCCTTAGACCACTACTGCTCTGCATAATCAATTTATGTCATTGTCCAAGTTTTATTCTTGCCTCCAACCCTTGGGTTTTAATGAATTGAAATAGATATATACCAAAATACACGTATCAAACATGAAGTAGAAAGATTACGTATAGTAATCTCAGTGGATAAAGCCTGGTGCCCTTCATTCAAAGTCTTGGGTGACCTTTTCTTCTGCCTGAGCACTCACCAGGGTAAATTTATTCAAGAATCAGCTTCTCTGGATGCAAAGAACTCTGGGATTATATACAATTTTAGGAGTGTTGAAGAAAGTTTTCCTGCCTCATACTTGGTAATCCCTCATGCGTCTTCCCTCTAAAACACACCAAACTCACTGCCATCGAGTCAATGCTGACTCCTAATGACATCCCTGTGGGATTTGAAGACTAACTGTTTACGGGAATAGAAAGCCCAGTCTTTCTCCTGTGGAGCTGCTGGTGGTGGTTTTGAACTGTCGGCCATAGAGACCCACTGCACCACCCTGGTTCCACTGGCTCTTTATTCGCTGACTTCCAATAAGCTAGCACCCTCACTGCAGTTATATTGAGGAAACAGATCATAAAAGAAAACAGAAATCTACTGTGACATTCTTGGGATGCGGGAAAGTGATTTTTCTTAATAACTTGAACAACTTTCTCCTCTCTTTTTTGGTTAGAGTTATTTCCTTCTTCAATGAGATTTCCAATGACTGCTCTCACCCTCTATCTTCCAAAGTCCATCTATGTTGTGTTTAATTGATGTTTTACCACATTCTTCCCCTTCACGTATCGGACAGTGAATGTCTGAATGTTCATCGTCTAGTGTGACCTCTCCCATTATAAATGCAGTATATTTACTACATTTCTTCTTCGGTGTTCTTTTAGTTAGTGTGAGTGATGGTTACCATTTACCCATCAGGCTGCTAAGCACAGGATCAGTGACTGGAGCCCACCAATGGCTCTGTGGGAGAAAGACTCTGTGCTCCATCATGAGTCATATCCTTAGAGACCCACGAGTATAGCTCTACTCTGGCTTTCAGGGTACCTCGGAGTTGGAATTGGCTCAAAGGTGGTGTGTTTTAATTTTATGATGAGCAGAAGTTTTATAGTGTGAAGGAGGAAATTATCATATATAAGAAGTAGTACTTTCATTTGCTGAAAATTTCCCCTTCTTGACCATCTTATTGTGGATCTTTCTACATTAAAAGGAGATAACAAACTTTCCAGAACAGAAATTATCCTATAGAATGTGGATAGTTCTACCATTGGAAAAACTATTTTTCTGAGAGTTTTAACAAGTTATGTTCTTAGAATCTCTAGTTTACATAAAGAATGAGATAGAAATAAAGGCAAAAAATACAGTAATTCAAAACTTTTCCCCCAAGCGTAAATTTCTAGTACAAATATTTGAATATTAACAAATCTCTCTCTTCATTGGATATGTCTTCCTACTAGACATTCTTCACGACTTATGATTAAGTTCTACATTTATATAAAGCAAGAAAACAAAGAATTAGAAACAAATTCCTCATGGTGTGGTCCATATGAGGAATATTCAAAGTATCATTAATAATCCTTCTTTCTTCTTTCTGGAAGAGTCCTGGTGGCCTAGTGGTTATGCTTTGGGCTGTGATCTGCAAAATCAGCAGTTTGAAACCAGCAGCCACTCAGTGGGAGAAAGACTGAACCCTCTCAGAAATTCCCAGGGACTGGTTACCCTGCCCTGTAGGCAACGCAATGGCAGTGAGATCAGTGTTTCCTTCTTTCTCTGTCCAATATTCAATGTCCTAGGTTTCCATTTTATATGAATTTGTCATCATTGACATAACAGAAGAAACAGCCTGTTTGCAAACAGAATTACATCCACAGGTACAAGGGTATGAACTTCAATATTTAATTTGGGAAGCACAACAGTTCAATCTGTAGCATAGTCGGTCCACATTTTCCTGGAAAGCAGCTGCCTTTGACAGCAAAAGAAGCACGTTACAGTTTCACTTTCAGAGAAGGCGCTCCTCACTAGTGAGCTTGTGCTACATTCTGAATATCGGCAAAAGTCCTTTAGCTTTCTAAACACACACAAACACACACACACACACACACACACAAAGAAGAAGAAGACGCAACCAGCCCTTCAATAGATTTGTCTTCAGGGCATACTTACTTTCCTTGTAAGCTAGACGGAGATATCTGATATTCACATATAAATCTCTGGAAACTAGAAAGAGGGGGGTGTCTCTGTTCTCCTGCTTCAGAAGAAGCTTTCTGCGGAAAGGGAATTTAGTTCACAAGGTTCAAAGGCAGGCTTTAATCGGTGACATATTGGCAAACTTCAGTACTTAAGGGAAAATGAAATCTTTCAAATGTGAACTCAGTTTCACAGTTGCCTCGCTTTTCAGGCAAAAATTATACTTTGTTTTTAATCTAAGAAAAATTCAAAGGGGGATCCTTATGAACACTGTCCACATCCTGAAATCTCAAAGCTCTTGGAGAAAGTACACTAATAAGGAGATTTGCAATCAAAGCGACAAATGGATCCTTAACAACAATAAAAATGACCATAGAATACAAAAGCATATAAAACAAATAATTCACCATGCATGACCAAGTAGGATTCATACCAGGGATGTAGGGATAACTCAATATACAAAAGACTATTAGTACTATCGCCACATCGACATGAAAAATTATAAGAACCACATGATAATATCGATAGATGTGGAAAAAGCATTCAACAACAACCAACACTAATTCCTGTTTAAGACACTCAAGAAGATAGGAATGGAAGAAAAGTATAATATAATGCAAGCTATATATGAAAAACCAACAGCCAATGAGGTAGTCAATAGAGAAAAGACTAGCACAATCCCACTGAAAAAGGGGAACAGACAAGGATGCCCGTTGTTCCTACTCTTTTTTAACATCATACTGGAGGTCTTAGTTAACTACATACGGCAAAGAAAAGACATCAAAGGTATTTGCCTGAGGGAGGAAGAGGTAAAATTATCACTATTCGCAGATGAAATAATTTTATATATGGAAAAAATCCAAAACGCTCCACAAGTGGAGTATTGGAAGCAATAGAGGAGTATGGCAGAGTGGCAGGATACAAGATCAACAAACAGAAGTCTATCAAACTGCTCTACACATCAGACAAGACCACAGAAGAGGGTATGAAAAGGTGGTACCCTTCAAAATAGCCAAGAGCAAATTGAAATATCTAGGGCTATACCTGACCAAAAAAATTCAAAAGATTTGTATGAGGAAAATGAAAAAACACTATTACAAGAAAGTAAAAGTGACCTCCACTTATGGAAGAATATTCCATGCTCATGGATCAGAAGACTCAATATAGTAAGGATGTAAGTTTTGCCCAAGGCACTATATAAGTTTAATGCTATCCCAATACAAATACCATCATCTTTGTTCAAAGAATTGGAAAAACTGATTACTAACTTCATGGAGAGGGAAGAAGCCCAGAATTAGCAGAGAACTCCTCAAGAAGAAGGACAGAGTGGAAGGGCTTGACTTTAGCGCATATTATACAGCCACAGTGGTCAAAAGAGTGTGGTACTGGTACAATGACAGATACTCAGACCAATGGAAAAGAACTGAAGCCCCTGAAATAAAATAATCAGCATACAGAAAACTGATCTTTGATAAGGGCCCCCAAAATATCAAATGGGAAGCAGATGCCCTCTTCAACAAATGGTGATGGAAAAAATTGATATCTACCTGCAGAAAAATGAATCAAAACCCTTACCTCATTTCATGCACAAGCATAAACTCAAGGTAGATCACAGATCTTACATAAAACCTCAAACTATTAGGGCCATCAATGAGGGAACTGTGACCAACTTGAGAATGTTGGCACAGGGAATACATAGGCTATCGAAAATAGGGAATGACACAAATAGAGATGAGTCATATATTGACAAGTGGGATATACTGAATATAAAATACCTTTGTATATCAAAAGAGAGTAATAATAAAGCCCACGTACTGGGAAAACATCCTTAGCAATGACACATCAGACAAAGGCTTATTGCTAAAATGTACAGTACTCTGCTAGTTTCCAAAAAGGAAAAAAAAACAATTTCCCACTGAGGAGGTGGGCAAAGGAAATTCACAAGGGCAGAAATTTGAATGGTCAATAAACATATGAGGAAATGTTCCTGATTATTAGCCATAAGAGAAATTCAAATTAAAATAACTATGAGATACCAACCTCAAAGATAGCCCAATTCAAAAAATCAGAAAGTAACTAGTGTTGGGGGGGGCGCTGCCCTATGCTGGTGGACTTGTAGGTATGTACAGCCATTATGAAAATCGATTTGGTAATATCTAAAACAAATGGAAATCGAGCTACCATACACCCAGCAATCCCCCTATGGGGCATATACCCAGAAGAGGCAAGAAAGAAATCACGGCCAGACATCTGTGCTCCAAGCTTCATCGCGGCACAGTTCACAATAGCATGGAGTTGGAAGTCACCATAATTTCCATCAGCGAACAAATGGATTTAAAAACTGTGGTACATACATCCAATGGAGTTGTATGCATCCCTAAAATGCAATGATGAATGGGTGAAGCACATCACCACATAGAAAGAACTGGAGGGAATCATGCTAAGTGAAGTAAGCCAAGCACAAAAGGACAAGTACATGAGTCTGCTGAGGTAAGCTTAAAAGTGAATAAGGGGTGTAGCAGAAAAGCTGCTATATCCTTGTATTCCTGGGGTGAAGTCTGGGTACTATGGCAGAGGCCAGTCCCTATCCAGGGACATATATGGCAGCCAACTAAAAAGGAGGGGATTCCAAACCGGAGCAAAATTACAGTTATGAAGTAGCAACAAAAATAATATTATGGTTGGGAGGGTCACCACAACATGAGGAGCTGTATTAAAGGGTCGTGGCATTAGGAAGGTTGAGAACCACTGGTCCAAGAGATTTCTTCCCTGATTTCAAGGAGTCCCTTCAATGCATGGCCAATGTAGGGCAAGAAGAAGGAAACAGAAATTGATAGGATCCGAATAAAACATAATATTCTACTACAAAAACCATTGGCTTTTCCCATGTGCTATAACATTAATCCTGTTTTTTTTCCAAAAAGCTCTTTATATTCTGAATATGTCAGTGTTAGAGGGGTGACCCATTAAATTAGAAAACCATTAGCACTTGTCCATCCGACTGTATGTCCCATTACTCTCCCTGTTCTTCCTGAAGTATGCATAGAATGGTGATCATGTTTGCTTCATTCATGCTTTTCATTCCTTGAAAATAAAGGCTAATTAAACTAATACTTGAAATGTATTCAGTCAAAATGTGCTGAATGCATTACCTGGATTGTCTTATTAAATTCAAAATTACACTATAAGTTAAATATATTTTTCCAAATTATAGAAAGCAGAACTAAAACTTGAAGATTCAATAACTTGCTCACACAGTAAGTACTTAAAAGAGATTTTAAACCCACGTCTCTCCAAATCCTTCTCATATTGCTTAGCTCCAGCATATACTGGACAAAATTTCTATCATAAAATGAAAAAGTGGCATATGAGATCCAGCATAAACATATATGTATATACATATATATATCATACATGACATTGCGTTAGTTCCCACTTTGGGAAACCATCTGTACCTCAAAACAAACCACGGGCCAGTTCTAACCATTCTCCGTACAATCATCACAAGGTTTGACCCCATTGGTACCTGTAACTGTCACCCCATTTCATTGAAGGTCTTCCTCGTTTTCACTGGCTGTCTCTT
Organism: Tenrec ecaudatus; assembly: GCF_050624435.1. Classification (NCBI taxonomy): domain Eukaryota; kingdom Metazoa; phylum Chordata; class Mammalia; order Afrosoricida; family Tenrecidae; genus Tenrec; species Tenrec ecaudatus. The sequence continues at coordinate 276,880,754 of NC_134531.1, forward strand.
CTGTACCATCCATAATGTCCTTCCCCCAGGGAAGAACCCTGCCTCATAATGTGTCCAAAAGATGTGAGACAAACTTCTAAGAATCATTCTGGCTGGACTTCTACCTAGATAGATTTGTTTGTTCTTCTGGCAAGTATATGCCATATTCTTTACCAGCCACACAATACAGAGACATATGTGTTTCTTGGTAGTCGTTATTCATGCTCCATCATGCACTTGTATAAGGAAATGTGTAGAAGACATCATGGCTTGGTTCAGAAACACCTTAGTCCTCAACGAGATTTTATTGCTGTTTATATTTTGAAGACTTCACTTGCATCAGATTTTCCCAATAGAACACATTGTTGGTTTCTTAATAACAGCTTCCATAAGCATTGACTGTAGAGCTCCATAAAATAAAATTATTGACAAGCTCATTCCTTCTTTTTCATGGTGTTGTTTATTGGTCGTATTTTTGTTTCTTTTATGTTTTTTTGTTCTTGTTTTGTTTTTTGAGGAAATGGGCAAACTGGACGTTAATTTGCTGACATGGAAAGCTGGCTGTCCATCTTCGGCGCAAGCCATGGCTATTTGCACAGATTCATTGTAGAGTATTTACACAGGCTGCTCAGTGCAGCATCATTCTGAATGGCAAAGAAAAGTTAAGGACAAACTGGAGAATGGATCTCTGAAATCAAATTTGAAGCAGAAATTTATCAGTGTGATCTAAGTGAAGGATTAAGGGCAAGAAATAAGTGAGGCAGGTGAGGTAGATATTTGAGGTGAAGAGGGGGTACCAGACAATGTTTAGACAGAGATTGGGGAAGAGTCTACTAAAACATCAAGTTTTTAAATTGTGATTTATATCTCCATAAGCCACCTCTGTGAGAAAACAAAGGCAACCGGAATCTTATTGAATGATGTAGTCCTTGATGTTCATCTCTAAATGTTTCAAGTTTTCTTCACTTTCAGCAAGCAAGGTATCATTTGCATATCAGATAATCCAATAATTATGCTATATTTTTTCAAATACTTTGACTTCTCAGATTATTTGTTCAGCAAACACATAGAATACAGTGAGAGGATACAATCCTAATGTATACTTCTCTTGATTTTAAACTATGAAATATTCCTTTTTAACAACTTCTTGATCTGTGTATAAGTTGACATGAGCACAAGTGTTCTGGAATTTCTATTCTTTGCAATGTTACTCAGATTTTGTGATTCACACCACCAAATGCCTTGACATAGTCAATTATACATAAGTCAACTTTTTTTTATATTCTGTGTTTTAAGCCAAGGGCCATCAGCTATCAGTGCTGGTATCCCTCTTTCTATCAACTCTACTGAAAGGTGCTTTAATTTATGGCAGCTCCTTGATGATGTACTGCTGCAAACTTTTTTAAAAATTATCTAAAGCAAGATTTTACTTGCATGTGAAACGAATGATATTATTCAATAATTCCGACAATGTGGAATGAGCATATATATTTCCTTGGAATGAGCACACATATGAGCCCACTCCAGTCAGTTGTCCAGGTAGCTGTTTTACAAACGTCTTGGCAAAGAGTGCCGAGTGCTTCCTACGTTCCATTATTTTGTTGAAATGTCTGCATTTGTGTTCCATCAGTTCTTGAAGCCTAATTTTTCACCATTGCCTCCAATGGCACTCGGAATTCTTTCTTCAATATACTTGCCTCTTGGTCATCTGCTTCCTCCTAAAAGATTGAAGGTTGATCCATTGTGTTGGTACAGCATGCATATTCCTTCCATCTTCTTTTGCTACCTCCTGACATCTTTCAATATTTTGTTCATAAGGTCCTTCAATATTAAAATTTAAGACTTGAATTCTTATGCGTACTTCCATTTTGGTCTTGTCTTCTTTCTTGTTGTATCAATGACCTTTATCATGCTACATGTCTTATGTGTTTGATGTCATCCCAGAACTCATCTGGCTTTCAGTCCCTAGTGCTCAATGCTTCAAATAAATTATTGAGCTGGCCCCTATAAATCTGAGTGGCATATACTTTGACTGTCATGTACCTTGTGTTGGATAGGGTTCTCTAGAGAGAAAAAAACCAGATTGCTAATAATTATATATATATATATATATATATACAGATAGATATATAACACAAGAAATAAATAGTTAAATTATAAAGCAATACAAATGGCTTAGTGCAACTCACTCCTGTGAAACAGTTGTGAGTCACTGACAGTCCTTCAAGTCTTGAGGGTCACCGGGTAGTCCTCTATAGAGATATTCAGGCTATCCAAGCCCAGGCAGCATACAGCAAGGCAGGTTACCAACAGTCAGCCAGATGATAGGGTCCGACAGTCCCCAGCTCAAGAGATGTAAATTACAAATTGTGTGGTGAAGCAGGACTTGAAGGAAACTCAAATTACAGTGACACAGTCCACAGGTTAGGGGTCCCACAGGTAGTGTAGCTTGCTAATTGAGGCACAGAACAAGCAAGGCAGCCGCACACTGGTCCGATGATCAAACAGCAAGAAACAAGAAAGGTGAGGCTCGCCAAGCCATTAATCTCTCTGCCCTTCAATTAATCCCACGTGTTTATCAGCCAGGTTGGCACAATAAACCTGTTTAATTTTCGTCAGCTTCAACTTGAATTTTCAAAGAAGCAATAGATGATCTATTCCACAGTTGGCCCCTGACCATGTTCAAATAAATGGTATTGAGCTTCTCCATCGTCTCATTCCACAGATATACTCAATTTGATATCTGTATTCCATCTAGTGAAATCCGTGTATCACCTTTTGTTTTTGAGGGGGGAAAAGTATTTTCAATGAGTAAGCTGTTGTTCTTACAAGATTCTTCTATCGTGTGATCACTTGTGTCACTTATATCACCAAGATTACCAAGATTAATATTTCTTATTAACAGAGGCACAAGTATTCTTACCAAATATGAGCAAGTCATATCCAGAAATAAATAAAAATGATGTGTCATATCAATAGCAATTGATCAAAGAATGTAAGATTCATTAAAATATTAAAATCATTATAATAAAATAAAAAGAAAATTCACATGATTATGTGAAAACATGTGAGAAAAGCAGTTGGCATAGCTCAAGGCCCATACATTTTTTAAAAAGTAAAATATTGACAAAAGTAGGAATAGCAAGACACATCCTCACCTCATAAGAGCATCTTAAAAACTTTGTAGCAAATACCATTCTTAATGAAGGCCTTCTCCTTAAGACTATAACAAAAGAAGGGGACAGTTTTAACTACTATAAGTCAAACTATGTCTGGAGGATTTAGTCATTTCAAGAACAGAAGAAAGAAAATTGTCTGTTTAAACATGAACTAATCATCTATGCAGAAAATACTGAAGAATAACCGAAAAAGGCTAATTAAAGAGTTTAACAAATCCTCAAAATATAAGAATATAGGGTATGTATAATGCATAGGCAGATTAGATTAGGATTTATTTATGCTAACAAGGAAAATGGGATTGAAAAGTTTAAAACAAATATAATAAAATTTTCAAACATCAGATGTTTGAAAATAAACCCGGCAAGATCTGTGTAAAGGCTGTGCATTGGAAACCACAAAATACTGCTGAGATTAAGAAAAAAATACCTATTGCAAGAAGGTGTTTTTACCTAGTGGTGTAGTGAGTTGTGGTGGGCTGCTGACCAAAGTTCTTTCCATGGAGGAAAAATGACATACCGTATATAGTTGAATATAAGCCTACATGAGTATAAGCCGAGGTACCTAATTATTACCTGAGAAACCAGAAAAACTGATTGACTCAAGTATAAGCCTAGGGTGTAAGATGTAGAAGCTATTGGTGAGTTTCAATAATCAAAACAAATGAAAATAAAATTACTAAAAATAGAGACATCAGTGGGATAATGTATTTAAATATTTATTTTAAATAAAAGACAAAAAGTCATTTAACATTAGTAAACCAGCACAGTAAGTAGAAAATAAGTTCAACAAAAACAATAAGGTATCAACAATGATACCTTAAGAGTACTATTCCCTGAGCTCAATCAGCAACCAAACTAAAATGTCAAGAGTTAAAATCCTTCAAACCTGGATTCCTCATCATCATCCGTATCCCAACGCAGAGCTTCAGCTGGTGTGAGGTCATCATAGACGCTGTCCTCACTCAGATCGCCGTCATCACCATCACTGCTGTCATTTTCCAACAAAGCGCAGTCTTCACTGCCATCCATAGCATTACTAACACTACATTTCTGGAAGGCACGTCGCGCCATGTCTTCTGGAATATCTTCCCATGCATCTCGAACCCACTTTGCTATTAACTCTATGTCAGGCTTCATGAGACTTCCTCCTTTAGTTAGTCCGGCTTGACCATATGACATTTATTCATGCCACATCATTCGCACGTGGCCTTTAAAAGGCTTATTCAAAAATATGCATCATAGGATGGCTCTGGTTAGATGTGAGTAAACACACATTCAAATCCCTGCAGTGTCAGCGGGGCTTTGAATGAACAGCAGAGAAACGGCAATCACCCGCGTGATAATGGGAGCTCTTCCCGTTACCTGGGGGCGGGGACAGGGTGGGGGACAAGGCAGCGAGATGTTACACCTTGCTGGGGTACCACTGACCCGTGTATAAGCCGAACTCCAGTTTTTCAGCACATTTTTTTTGCTGAAAAACTGGGCTTATACACGAGTATATACGGTAGTCTATTTCCATAAAGACTTACAGTCTCAGAAACACTATGGAGAAGCACTCCTCTACCCTATTGGTCAAAACATGAGTCAGAAAAGGCTCGATGGCAAGAGAGATGCTGTATGATAAAGGAAGGGTGGTGGTTAAAATGAAATGTCTTTACTACCCAGTCTGCTTTATAGATTTTATAAATTCAATAAACTCCCAATCAAAGCCTAAGTTAAACATACTAACAAATCAGTCTTAAAATTTAAATGAAAATAAACTACAACCCTCTTTCCTTCAAGATTCCAATAAAAAATGGCATTTCCTCCTTGCCCCACCCACCCCCCACTGAAACCATAAGGATAGGCTCTCTTTTTACTCAGAGAAATCCCTGATCCTAGATTTCAATAATCATCCTGTTCCTTTTAACATCTTCCTAGTTCCCCTGGGGATAATAATGAATACACAGTTGGATGGATGGATGGATGGATGAATGGATGGATGGATGGATGGATGATAGAGAGGTAGATGTATGGGCAACCCTCCTATAATTCCCTAAAACAGACATTTTGCTGAGAAACTGATAAAGTCAAAATTAAAGATGTACAATTATTTTAAACTTTATTCTTACTACTATATAGATTGATCATCTTTATTTATACAGAGATAGAAAACACTAATTTATGGATTTTTTTACAGTTCTTGCTTATTACTTTCAAATGAGTCATTGGTTATTACTTTCAAATATGTGTAAATGGTGGATGAGGCCAGCAGTCCTCTAAATTGCCAAATAATTGGGAATACAGAAGATGGTCTATTTTAATGTCAGTAGCCTGTCAATTATCCACAGATCCCTAGTGGTACATGAATATTTCGGTTTACATGGTACATACATTATTTAGTTTTGGCTATGGCTGCATCTCCAATATCTCAATGGTGGGTAAAACACAAGTGTACATGTTGCACTCACACATGCGTAGGTCTCTGCAACTCTGTTCTGCAGTTATTATTCTGGGACTCAGCCTGATGGAGCGATCTTCCTGGGACATGCTTCAACTCGATGTGCAAGTTATGTCTTTTCACACTTTCACACCTCATTAAACATTAAATCACATGATCAAGCTTGACAAACAGAAAGGATATGCCGTGTACTGGAAGGCACTGCTAGTCACAGGCAAGAGGAACGGGTGTTTAATCTGCTTGCAGAGGAAGCAGGTAGTTAGGAACAGTAATACAATTTACCACACATGGCTAACGGACTTGACAGAGTGGCTTTTTCATTCTTTACCACTGTTCACAACTCATCTGCAGGCTAAGGTAGACACAAAGAAGCAGTCTTTAATTACTTGATATCTTTGCATAAATATTGAAGTTTATCTCTTAAATGCAGGCTAAGTCCATATAGAAAAACAGAAGTCCAAAATTTTGGCTGAGTGTGTGGCTTGACTGCCACTTATTAGATACCCAGAGTCAATTACATAGCAACACAAATTTGGGCGAGCAAATTTTTTTTTAATTTGATTGAATCAAAATCAGAATAATTTTATTTAAATGAGTCAAAATTCAGACAGCTAGCCAAATGTTAACAAGTCAGTGGTGGAGATGTTTAACGTATTTTCACAATTCTTCAAGTTGTTCTTCATACATCAGTGGATTGCATATTATTTCTCCTGAAGACAATGTCAGTCACTTGCTTTTACATTCACACAGGAAAGCTTACTCACTCACTGCCATAGAGTCGATGCTGACTCTATAGGACAAGACAAGACTGTCCCTAGGAGTTTCAGAGATGGTATCACTGTGCAAGAGTAGAAAGTGCATCTGTCTCCCTAGATTTGACTGGTGTTCTTGAACTGCCGACCTAGAGGTTAGCAGCCTAATCACTATGCCACATGAGAGCTAGGGAGACTAAATTGCCAAATAACTATGTTCAAGTCTAGTCTTAGGTGCACATAAATAGCCTTGTTCAGGTTGATCCTAGAGATAGAATGGCATAATAAGAATTGTAATACTTGGGTTAAAATACTCACTCCTATGGATTGAAGTTGTTGTTAGGTGTCATTCAATAGGTTCTGATTCACTGCCAGTCCTGAGCCATATTCATACCCACTCTTATTTTGAGGTACTGTGTCAAGCTGTCTTTTGATGGGCTTCCACCTTGTCACTGACACGCTCCCTTATTAAGCATAAAGTCTTTCTGCCTTTTCTAGAACCTGGTCCTTCCTGTTCACACTCCAAAGTACTTGAGCTAAAGTCTTGTTGTAATCTCTTTCAAGGAGCTTTCTCATACTTCTCTGAGCTTCCTTCTTCATTGTCCAGATTTCATGTGTACATGTGATCGTTGAATACCATGAATTGAGTTAGTGCAACTCAGTACTCAAAGTGACATATTTGCTTTTAGACACCCGTGTTAGTCTGGGTAGACTGGAGAAACAAATCTAGAGACACTCATATGTGTGTAAATGAGAATTTTATATCAAGAAGTAATTGTACATCAGTAAAACATCCCAGCCCAGTCCAGATCAAATCCATAAGTTTGATCCGCATTGGTGGTATAGTGGTGAGCATAGCTGCCTTCCAACTCCATGAGTTTGATATTAGTAGCCCATAAGTCTAATGTTAGCACATGAATTCCCCTTTAAACTCATGCAGCACATGAAATGATGCTGACTGCAGGAAGATCACAGGCCATTGGGAGGAAACTCCTGTACAGCTAATGGCAGTGGCTGCATCTCCAGGGCTCTGGCTGCCATCAGTGTGGCTCCATGTGGCTTGTCAACAGGAATGTGTAGCAGAGAGAGGCCCACCTTTTCTGATGGCAGAATCGAGAGAGAGAGTTTGTAGAATTCTCATAAGAAGACCATGCTGACAAGGAGGCAATATCAGCCTGTGTCCTGGTTGACAGATTAGACTCTGCCCCTTCATTCTTTTATCAAGTTGACATGAAATTGTGTAACTACAACACTTTAAGCGATTTTTTTAACAAAGTTGTCAAGAGCACGCATTATTTAATTTCTTGACTGCTGTTTCCATGAGCATTTATTGTGCATCAGAAGAAAATTAAAACCCAGATAACATAAATATTTTGATTTATCATTATTTTGTATATTGCTCAAGTTCTGAGAATTCAGACATTCTTTACATTGAAGTGTCTTTCATAACAAAAACTGTAGTCTTTAATTCATTTCAAGTTCTCTACTCACTCAGCAAGGAAGTTGAGTCATCCACACATGTTGATGCTATTTGTTAGGTTTAATTAAGTCAGTGCTGACCCACAGTGACCTTATGCACAACAAAAGGAAACACTGCCAGTCCTGTGTCATCCTCACAATTGTTCTTTTGCTTGAGCCCATTGTTGCTGCCACTGCCAATCTATCCCATAGAGGTCCTTCCTTTTATTGTTGCCCCTCTACTGTACCAAACATGATGTAGTTCTCTAGGACTGGTGTCTCCTGACAACATGTCCAAAGTGTGTAAGAAAAAGACACACCATGCTTGTCTCTAAGGAGCACACTGCCTGTACTTCTTCCAAGACAGATTAGCTTTTCCCTTTTGAAATCCTTAGTACTTTCTTTATTATTATTATTATTAATCGTTGGGGGCTTGTACAACTCTTAGCACAATCCATACATGCATCCACTGTGTCAAGCACATTTGTACATTTGTTGCCATCATCATTCTCAAAACATTTGCTTTCTACTTGAGCCCTTGGTATCAGCTCCTCCTTTTTGCCCTGCTTCCCCGCTCCCCACTCCCTCATGAATCCTTGATAATTTGCAAATGCATCAAGTTGCTTGGATCCAGTGTCCATCTGCATATAGAAGGTTGTGGATCACCCTTCTTCTAACCCTGAAGCCACCATTTTCTTCATCTCGTCCAGCTTCTTGGATTGCTTGCTCAGCAAACAGATTCAACTAGCATCATGAGAGAATACAATACTGACACAAAACTTTCCTGATTTTAAACCATTCACTGTTCCCTGGTGCTATTCAAACAGAAGCCAATGTAATATGTGAGCACAATTAAGTCCTAGAATTCCCATTTTGGGCAATGTTAAAATTACATAATCAGTAAAACACAACTCAACATGTCAGATATTCTCTGTTTTCAATTATTCCACCTCATGTCTACAGTGATAGGGGTGATTGCATGTCTTCTTCTGATCCCTACTTGAATTTCTGCCAGCTATGTCAATGTTTCACTGCAACCAGTTTTTAATTACCTTCAGCAAAAAATCATATGTGTATAATGTGTATAATATTAATAAGATGATTCTAAAATTTCTGTGTTCATTTTTCTTTGGATTTCTCCAAGTTGGTTAGTCAGGTAACTATCTTCCAAATTTCTTGGGATAAATGAGTAATCACCTCCAATCCTATATCAGTTTGTTGAAATATTTAAATTATCCTTCTGCCAATTTGTGAACCTTTTTTAAACTAATGTCTCAGAGTAGCTTAGATATCTTTCTTAAATACCATTGATTCTTGATTACATGTATGTTAGTCTGGGTCGACTAGAGAAACAAATCCAGGACACTCATACATGTCTAAGAAAGAGCTTTACATACAAGAGCAATTGAATACTGGGCAAACATCCAAGCCCACTCCAGATCAAGTCCATAAGTCTGATATTAGCTGATATATCCTATATCAATCAATAAAGTCCTCTTCAGACTCACGAAACACAGGCAATGATGCCAAATGCAGGAAGATCACAAGCCAATGGGTAGAACGTCTTGTGGATCCAGTGGCAGTGGAAGCATCTCAGTGCTGACAGGGGTCTCCACATGGCCCTAGGGCTCTAGTGTAGCTCCATGCATCTTGTCCGTAGGAATGTCTCACAGGGAGTGAGCCTGTGTCCTGCCTCCAGCAAGCTATTTATCTCATTAACTCCTCCAAATGAAGTCATCAAGCTGTGACCTGATTGACAGGCTAAAAGCCACCACTACATTCTTAAGTCTCAAATTGACAACAGATTATGTAACTACCACCCATGCTACCACTTAAAATGGATGAAAAGTGACCTATTCTTTTTGGCACAATGAATCTACATTGTCCTTTCATCTTCCTTTGGTACTTCCTGCATTATTCAGTATTTTCCCCATAGAATCCTTCAATATTTTTACCAAGGATTGAATTTTTCTTTAGTTCTTTCAGTTTGAGACCTGAAAGCATGTTCTCCCCTTTTGGCTTTTTAACTCCATATCGTTGAACATTTCATTATATTTTACATTGTTTTCTTGAGATTTTTTTTAATTTTCACTTTCTTTACTTCATCATTTGAGTTCCTTAAGCCACTCTACAGTCAAGAGCCACCAATTTTCACTCTATTTCTCATACTGTGGTCTCTAGAGTGTTACTGTGGTGTTGGAAGCTATGTCACTGGTAATGCAAATGCGAGCAGAGTAAACCTAGTTAACAGGATTCACTGGGGATTCCCAAGGAAAATTTCCCAACAGACAACAAAGAAGGATTTACCCTCCACTTCAAATGACGTAGCCACTGAAAACCTTATACATAGCCAAAAAGCAGTGACAGGTACTGAAGGTCTAATGAATGGAAGAAGTGCCAGAGACAGTGCTGCAGGATGAACCTAGTGGGCTGGGATGCTTTCTGAATATTCAGCTGCTCTGGTATATAAAGCTCATTCTTATACACATATGAATGTCTATGAATTTGTTTCTCTAGTCTACCCAGACTAATATTGTGATTAATGCACATAAGAAAAAAGAAGAGAGACTTATGGTAGACATCCTAAAACAAAATCTTCAGCAGCTGTAACGGAGTTAACACAATAATTATTCTAATAGCAAAAAAAAAAAGAAATTATAAAACTCAGGGTGGAGATAAATGAGTGGGGAGGGGGGAATTAACTCAGTAAAAAGCTGGTTCTTCAAAATGATCAATAGAATCTATAAACCTGAACGAAAGAAAAAAGATACAAAGGAGAGGACATCAAAATCCAGGATAAGAATGAAACAGAAGAAATTATAATGGACCTAGATGAAATTAAGACTAATAACACAGTATTATGAGGACTCTACTCCAATTAATTCAACAACTTGGAGGACATGGACAAATACCTGGAAAAACAAATCCTCCTCAAATTATCTCATATTGACACCAATAACTTCAAAAGACACATAGCAAAAGAATAAATTGAAAAAATTATCAAGGAGCTACCAACTAAAAAAGGCCAGCTTAGATGGCTTCACAGGAGAATTCTACTAAATGTTCATGTAAGAGATGACACCAATCCTACACAAATTCTTCCAGAATGAAAGGACGGTTAACCCCAAAACACTTTCTATGAAGCTAGTACAACACTGATATCACAGTCAGACAAGGACCCCCTAATGAATGGAGAGCTATAGGTCAATATGTCTAAGATCATAGAATCAAAAATCTTTAACAAAATCTTGGCTAATCTAATACAAAATAATGTTTTAAAAAATCTATCATGACCAAGAGGGAGTCATACCAGAGATTCAGTGGTAGCTCAAAATCCAAAAAGCCATCAATATTATCCATCAAATAAAAGAGAAAGAGGGGGGAGAGGGGAGGGAGGGGAAAAAAAGAGGACCTGATGCAAAGGCCTTAAGTGGAGAGCAAATGCTTTGAGAATGATTGGGGCAGGGACTGTATGGATGTGCTTTATACAATTGATGTATGTATGTGTATGGATTGTGATAAGAGTTGTATGAGTCCCTAATAAAATGTTAAAAACAAATAAAAGAGAAAAAGGACTAGAACCATACAAAAATATCAATAGACACAGAAAAAGAATTTGACAATATTCAACACCCATTCCTAATACACTCAGGAAGATAGAATTAGAAGGAAAGTACCTCAATATAATAAAAGCTCTGTGTGAAAAACCAATAGCCATTGTTACAATGAATAAAGTGAGAAACTAAGAAAACATCCCCACTGGAGACCTGACAAGGATGCTCCTTGTCCCCATTTCTGTTCAACATCGTCCTGGAGGTATAAGGTAAGGATGTCAAAGGTATGCTTCTGGGGAAAGAAGAAGTGAAATTATAGTTATTTTCAGATGACATTGTTTTATACCTAAAGAACCTCAAATGCTTCACCATAGGATTGCTGGAAAAGACAGAGAAATATGATAGAGTGGGAGGATATAAGATCAACAAGCAGAATTAAATTGGATTGCTATACACCACTGAGGAAATTATAGAAACAGAGATCAAGAGGCAGTACACTTCACAATAGACAACCATAAATTTAAAGATCTTAGGATACAGCTAAACAAAAAACAAAAGACCGGTACAAGGAAAAGTACAGAACATTATTACACAAAACCAAAAGGGACCTTCACAAATGGAAGAATAGCCCATGCTCGTGCATCAGAAGACTAAATTTTGTAAAGATGTCAATCCTGCCTAAGGCACATACAAGTTCAATGCAATCCCAACACAAATTGCAGCATCATTTTTCAAAGAAAGGAAAAAATGACTGCCAACTTCATATGAAAAGGGAAGAAGGCCAGAATTAGCAAAGAACTCCTTTAGAGAAAGAACAAAGTGGGCAGACTTACACTACCTGACTGTAGAACATATTATACAGCCACAGTAGTCAAAGCAGTGTGGTACTGGTAAAATGATAGATACTTGGACCAATGGATAAAAACAGAAATTAAAACAGTAGCATACAGACAACTGATCTTTGACAAAGGTACAAAAAATATCAAATGGGAACTAGATGCCCCTTTCAACAAATGGTGCTAGAAAAACTGGAGATCAGCCTAAATAAAAATAAAGCAAGACCCTTAACTCACTCCATACACAAGAACACACTCAAAGTGGATCACAGACCTTGAGCCCTTGGTATCAGCTCCTCATTTCTCCTTCCTCCCCCACGTCCCTTCCCTCATGAACCCTTAATAAATTATAATTTTTTTCATGTCTTACACTGCCCTATGTCTCCAAAGGGTTTATTTCTAAAATCTACAGAATCCTACAAATTTAAAAAAGAAAATAAAAATAGCTCACTGGGGAGTTGGGTAACAGACAGACATGAACAGAAGATTCACAAAGGAGGAAACCTTAATGGCCAATAGACATATGAGAAAATGCTCTCAATAATTAGTCGTCCAAAAGTGCAAATCAAAACAACTATGAGATAGTATCTAACACCCTCAAAGCTATCCCAATTCAAAAACACAGAAAGCAACAAATGTTGAAGGGGGTGCGGTGAGATAGGACTGCTCATTCACTGTTGCTGGTCTTGTAGATATGTAAAGCCATTGTGGAAAACTGTTTGGAAATACCTAAAACAGATGGAACTCAAGCTACTATATGACCCAGCAATTCCACTACTGGGCACATACCCAGAAGAAATAAGAAATAGACCACACTAGACATCTGCGCTCCATCGTTCATCGCTGAACAGTTTACAATCGCTAACAATTGGAATCAACCTAAATTTCCTTCAAAAGATGAATGGATTAGCAACTGTGGTATATACACACAATGGAATGCTACACATCACTAAAAAACAGTCATGGAACTATAAAAGACCTCATTTCATGGAAAGAATTGGAGGATATTATGCTGAGTCAAGTTAGCCAAGCACAAAAGATCAAGTACAATTTAAGTCCTCTGAGGTAAGTTCAAAACAGCAGACCAGGCACACAACACACAATTCCCAGACTGAGGACCTGATATTCTGTCATGAGCCAGAACAAACCGAATGATTCATACATCATCACAACTAGAGGCACATAGCACCTATGCTGAAAGGTATCTTCCCCTCCTCCCCCTACTCATATGCCTTTAAGGCCCACAGAGGGGTAGGAGGAGAAAAACAATGGCATTGGGGAGGGGGTCAGAGCACTAACCCACCTATGGAGAGGTTACTCTTTGCACTTCCACAGGAAAGGGCCAGCAAGAGTAGATATCTTTCTGGTGTGCCAATCCTTTAGGGCAATGTTCCTGCTCAGAGTAGCACATTTCCAGAGATGTTTGCAGGGCCAGTCTCAATTCGAGGTGTGACCCCTTCTCCCTAGATGACAGTGCTGCAGAGGAGAGTCCTGAAGATACAGCTTAGGGAGAATAGACGCTCTGCCCCACCCACATGGGGAAAATCAAGAGGGGAATATAATAGACCAGTGATGGAAGTGAATTGCCCAGAAGTTTCAGAATTATCCAGATCATAGACTTCTGACTCAAGGGGCAGCACTTGGCACCCCATCTGAACTGGTTGGAGATTACTCACAAGGGGGACACACTGGATGCCTAAAGATTTAACTGTGTGTGTGTGTGGTGGTGGAGGTGGGGAGGAGGGGTAAAAGACCACTCCATCTCTGACTCTAGGAATAGAAAAGGGGATGTTTAAGATGCTTGCCTATCTGACACGAATGCTGAAGACTAAAAGGGTATATGAGTTGTTAGGTAAGCAGGAACAGGGATGTGCAGCTCCAGAAGAAGGGGGTCTGGACTGATGGCTCATAACATGTCCTTCTCTATATTTAACAGAGATACTAATCTGCTCTATGTCAGGATTCCTGTTAGTCTTGTGACTACCTATTTATTTGTTTGTTTGTTTGTTTGTTGTGCTAGGTTTATTGTGCCAACCTGGCCAATAGGAACAGGTGGGATTAATCAGGTAGCAGTTGATTGGAGGGCAAAGAGATAAATGGTTCTGCAAGGCCCACCACTGTCTCTTTTGCTCTCTGGTGATCGGACCAGTGTGTGGCTGCTGTAGCTAGTTCTCTGCCTCAACTTGTGAACTACACTACCTGTGGGACAAGCCAACCCATGGATCATGTCACTAGAGCTTGAGGTTTCTTTGAGACCTCCTCGCCATACTGCTGGTGTGTACATTGCTTGATCTAGAAGCTGGTGGATCTTGTCGTCTTGCATTGCTTGATTTAGTTATTCCATCTGGGCCTGCTTCACCTAGCTCCTGAGCTGCTGACTGTTGTTGACCCACCACGCCCTGTTGTTTGCTGCCTGTGGGAGGACTCTGCCTGCATTGCCCAAGGGAAGACTCAGCTGTCTGCTTCCTTAACCTTGGCCTTGGAATCCCTTGTGAATTAAAGGACTTCCAATATATTAACTGTTCCACAGAAGTGAGTTGAACTGAGTCCCCTGTACTGTTTTGTGGACTAATTAGTTGTTATATTCCTTTGTGCTGTATAAACCTACCCATATATATATAGATATAAGTGTCCTGGTTTTGTTTCTCTAGAGAACCCTGCTTAATATATGTATTATACATTTATTTATTATTTTTGGTGTTTATCTGTACAAGATAGGCAGGAATAGGCAATATTAGAGAGACAACTACTGGTCCGAAGTTCCTGGGGGCCATGGAGGGGAGGCAGGGAGGTAAGTGGGGAGACAACAATGATGGGTACAGGGGAACAACAAGTGTTCTAAAATTGATGCAAAGGAAGTTGTAGCTTTTTTTGTCGACTTTAATCAATCAAATTGTATCTTAGAGGAATTACTGTGAGGTGACCAACAAGTAAAAATAATAGTGGGAAAGAAGGATAGAAAAGAGGAAAGAAACATATATATAATACATAAAAATATATAATGTGTTATGTATGTGTGTATATGTGTGTTTATATATATTATACATACACACAAATGAAACAAGGAAGCAGATGGACTTTGGGCCTTTCCTTAAATCTTACACCAGTTCAAGAAGAGTTTGTTCTAATAAAGTGGCATTGTATGATACTCACTTTCCTGACACAATCACTAAAAACAAATGAGTGCATAAGCAAATGTGGTAAAGAAAGTTGATGGTGTCCAGTTAGTAAAAGGTACCCATTTGGGGTCTTAAAGGCCTGTAGTTAAACAAGCAGCCATTTAGCAGGGAAGCAACAAAGCCCACATGGAAGAAAAACACCGCCTGTGTGATCATGAGTTGTCAAGGGGAAGAGGTATCAAAAGTTCAAAAACATGCAGGCAAATTGATGTGAAGGGACATAGATGTAGTGGAGACCTAAAACTCACCTGTAAGATAATTGGACAGTCCCTTTCAGAAGGACCACAAAGAAGAATGAAAAATCCAGGCTGCAGTAAAGCACTGATGAAGCACATAACTATCCTCTAAATATTTCCTTACTCATGTGGTTATTTGTTTTACCTCATTAATCATGTTAGATTTGTGTGCGTTAATTTGTCTATTTAAGATCATTTGATACATGAAAACTAAGGTAGATAACCCTTCAGAAACAGTAGGAGGACTAATGGTTCCCTGGGGTCTAGAAAGGGAAGGGGGTGAAATAGAAAGCTGATACCACTGATTACCGTATAGCCCCACTCAATGGGTATGAACAACCGAATTGAATGTGAATGGATATATTGGATTGTGTAAGACATGGAACACGAAAAATGATTATGAGGTTAAACAATAATGATAAGGGTTTCTTGAGGGGGTAAAGGTGAGCTGATATCAAGGAGTTCACTAAGAAAGAAAATGTTTTGAAATGATTGTGGTAGCAATTGTAAAATATTGCTTGATATGATTGAACTATGAATTGTTATACTATTTGTAAGAGCTCCCAATAAATTATTTAAAAATAAAAGAACTAGTTGTCATTCCACCAATTCAGGAGGTAGCATGTAAACAAGATCCAGGGTGCTTAAGGAAGAATTTTAAGTTACACTGAATACATTAATGAAAAACAAAGCTACAGAAATTGATGAAATACCAAAAGAAATGTTCAACAAGCTGATGAAGCACTGGAAGCACTCAGTCATCTATGCCAAGAAATTTGGAAGAGAGCTACTTGGCCAATTAACTGGAAGAGATTCATAGTTTTACTCATTCCAACAAAAGATGACTGAACAGAATGCACAGTCTCTAGAGCAGTATTACTGATATCACATGCCAGTAAAATTTTGCTGAAGATCATCCAACAACAGTTGCAGTAATTCATTGACAGAGACCTGCCAGAAGTTCAGGCTGGATTCAGAAGATGATGTAGAGCAAGGAGTATCATTGCTTATGTCAGCTGGATCTTGGCGGAAAGTTGAGAATACCAGAAAGACGTTTACTTGTGTTGCATTGACTATGCCAAGACATTCAACTGTGTAGATTATGACAAACTACAGATTATCTTGAGAAGAATGGGAATTCCAGAGCATTTTATTTTCCTTATGAGGAAATTGTACGTGGATCAAGAGGCAGGTATGCAAACCAAACAAAGGAATACTGATGGTCTAAAATCAGTAAGAGTGTGCTGCAGGGCTGCATCCTTTCATCAACATTATTCAGTCTGTATGCTGAGCAAATAATTGAAAAAGTTTGCTTGTATGAAGAATAATGTGACATCAGGATTGGAGGAAGGCTTAGGAACAACCTGTGATATGTAGATGGTATAACCTTAAGTACTTACTGATGACGTTTACAGATTACAGCCTTCAGTATGGATTACAACTCAATTTAAAGAAGACCCAGATTCTTAGAACTCTATCAATAGTTCACGTCATGCAAGTGCAGAAAAGGTGGGAGTTGTCAAGGATGTTTGTCTTGCTTGGATCCACAAACAATGCTCGTGGAAGCAGCAGTCAAGAGAGCAAAAGGAAAGTTGCATTAGGTAAATCTACTGCACAAGACCTCTTTAAAGTATTTAAAAGCAACCATGTCCCTTTGAGCACAAAGGTGCCCCTCACCCAAGCTGTGGTATTTTCAGTTGCCTCATAAGCATGTGAAAGTTGGACATTGCATAAAGGAAACCAAGGTACAGAAGAATCCATGCATTTGAATCAGGCGTTGAAGGAGAATATTGAAAGTCCCATGGACTGCCCATACGACCGACTTCTTAGAAGTTTGGTCTGAGTGCTCCTGGAGGCAAGGATTTTCAGACTCCATCTGACATACTTTGGACATGTTGTCAGGAGAGAGCAGTCCCTTGAGAAGAACATAATTTCTTAGTCAAGTAGATGGGCAGCAAAGGAGAGGAAGGCTCACAAGGAAATGGATTCTCATCATGACTGCAACTATGGGCTCAAGCGCAGCAACACTTGTGAGGACGGTGCACGCGTGAGCACTGTTTCAATGTGCTGTGCATGGGATAGGGCCGCTGTAGGCCAGTCCGCCTGCATAGCTCCTGAGGACAACAACACTCAAGGGCAAGTTTCAGAGTGCCTTCTGGCATTCATTTTGGTTTTTCTTTCATGGCTTTTTAATGGCCTCTTGTTTTTTACATATATGATGTTCTTTGGTATTATCCAGAAACTCCTCTGGTTTTCCCTTTTTAGTGTTCAATGGGTCAAATCTATCCTTGAAAGGGTCTCTAAATTTTCATAATATATACTCAGGATTATAATTTGTTTAGTCTCATTTTAATTTTCTTCACTTTTGACATGATTTGCATAGAAGCAATTGATGATTTGTTCCATAGTCACGCCTTGGACTTGTTTTGGCTGATGAGCTTGTTACTCTATTAAGTCTTTCTACAGATGTTGTCCATATCATTCATGTGTATTCCACCAGTAAGTTCCATGTGTATGTTACTATGATGGTGAATGGAAGTATTTGAGATAAATAAGTCATTGATCTTGCACCATTCTATTATATAATCCCCGGTAAGATTTCTATCATCAAGGCCTCATTTTCCAGCTATCTACCTATATTGTTTCCAACTTTTCTATTCTAATTACTAGTAATTATCAGGTAATTTTGATTTGAGATTTTATCAACTTCAGACTGCAAAGGTTTGGAGGACTCTTCAACACATTCATCATTGACCTTACTGATTGGTGCATACATTTGAATGCTATATTAACTGGTCTTCCTTGTGTATGCATGAAAATATACCAACACAAATAGCAATTTACTCAAGAAGATCTTGACATAATCTTCAAGATGAAGGCAACACCCTTCCTCTTCAATTTGTCATTCTGTGATGGCAAATGACATGATTGCCCAATTCGTAATGGCTAATATCAATCCATTTTAGCTCTCAATGCCTAGGATATCGATCTTTCTGAGATCTATTTCCTTTTTGATGACTTCCAATTTTCATACTTCATACATTCTAGCTTCTGGATATTTGCAGCTGTTTATTTTCATGGAAGTCACACATTATCCACAAATAAAGGCCTGATATTGTGTTCCATCAACATCATTAAGGCTGACAAACGCAACAAGTTGCATTGACATAATAACTACAAGGATGTGTCAAACATGACATGGGGAGTGTGACAGAGGACTGGGCCATGTTTGGTTTTTGTAGCGCATGGGGTCACTAAGAGTCAGAACCAATTGAAAGGCACCTAACAACTGCAGCAATGACAACATTTGAGCATTTTGACCATTTTATTTTGAGTATCTTCCCTCATGAGCAACTTAACAATAGGTTCTGCTGTTATTTATAAGGTTTTCAATGGTTATTTATTAGAAGGGGTCCTGCTGTTTCTGTAACTTAGCCCATCTTCTCTGGAAACCCCACTGAAACCTCCACCATGGATGGCCCTGCTGCCATGTGAAATACTTCTGCCATCACAATACACAAGCCACCACTGATAGATAGATAAATAGAAGATGGATTGAATTATGTTTTCCAGTATATATATATATGGAAGTTCTAAGCCTTGTATTTTAATGTGATTCTTTTAGAAATTGGGTTTTCTTTTGTTTGGGTGCAAATGGCTAAATACTTTTGCATAAAGGTTGAAAGGCGGCATTTCAAACACACCCAGGAGCTCTCCATAAAAAGAGGGAAAAAAGATGTGGAATCTATTTCTGTGAATATTACTGCCAATAAAACCCTATGAGACTATAATAACTGGCCACTGGGGCAGGAACTCAATGTGACAGTTCTACTCTATCATATGGATTTTCTTGTGAATAAGAATTGATATGATGGCACCCAACAATAGCAAAAACTTTCAATTTGCCACTTCTTTTTCATTTTACTTTATAAGCACTTTTGCCTTCATATATGGGTATCTCAGTATATGTATTTCTAGAACTGTATAACAATTTTCTAAGAACATTTATTTTCTTTTTAAATTCAGTTAGTCTTGAAATGAGACTGAAAATGTGGTTGTAATAAACATATACTAGCCTTCTCTATTAGAATTACAAAAATTCGAAAACATTTGGTGCCTACTGAATTATTTTAACAGAAGCAATTGGAATGTCATCTTATCACCTTATCACTTTAGTAACTACCAGCCAAGTGGATTAAATATCACTTAGAGTTTTAACCTCCTATTACTCAAAGAAATGAATTTTATCCATAGATATAATTCCTGATATTTTCATATTTCTAATAATTTAGAAATTATAAAATATATAATATATGAATATTAAATTACTGCTAAGAAAAGATAAGAAGTTAAAAATAAAGAATAACTAGATTCATGTTTTTACTTGGCCTCTGAAGAACAAGACCCAATAAATGGAACATTAACAGTGAGAGTGCTGCATGTATGAATGTGCATCTACAAAATATATGATGCTAACATTTAGAAGACGTGTTACTCTGGGTCAATTAGAGAAACAAATTCATAGACACGCATATGTATATAAGAATGAGGCTTACACACAAGAGCAATGGAATATTGAAAAAATGTCCCAGCCCAGTCCAGATCAATCCATAAATCGAATATTAGCCCATATGTCTGATACCAATCTATAAAGTCCTCTTCAGACTCATGAAATTCATGTAATGACGCTGAATGCAGAAGGATCACAGGCCAGTGGGTTGGAAGTCCTATGTATTCAGTGGTGTTGTAAGCATCTCAGTGCCGGCAGGGGGCTCCACATGGCTTCTCCTGCTCCAAAGGTCTGGTTACACCTTTGGAGTGACTTAACTAGATGGTTATGGCTCAAGTCTCCTATGTAGTTTCAGTGATGCTTTGACCAGGGTTGCAGTTTCATCTAAAGCAGTAGTTCTCAACCTGTGGGTCATGACCTCTTTGGGGTGTCAAATGACCCTTCCACAAGGATCGCCTAATTCATAACAGTAGCAAAATTACATTTATGAAGTAGCAACGAAAATAATTTTATGGTGGGGGGGGGTCACCACAACATGAGGAACTGTACGAAAGGGTCACGGCATTCGGAAGGTTGAGAACCACTGCGCTAAAGGCTCAGATGGGAAAGAGATGAATGGTGGGTCCTCTAAACTTATTCACAAGGTTGTTGGCAAACCAGTTCCTCGTGGATGGAGGACTTCACCATCCTGATGGCTAGTGGCCAATAATTTCTCCTTCCTTGCCATGTTGCTCTCCCTATCGAGCCGCTCAAAGCATAAAAGCTCTTTCCTTAGGACGAGTGATGTAAGAAAGGCCCTATTGTAGAAACCACAGATGTGGGGGAAGGGCTAGCCCTCCACAACTAATCATGGGTTTGATAGGAGCAATGATATGGTTAAAATATATATAAAGATAAGATAAAATAATTATTTATAAACTATTAAGGGTGCAGGGGGAAGGGGGAGCGGGGAGGGAGGGGGAGGGAAAAAAAGGAAACCAAGCTGATTTCAGGAACCCAAGTGGAAGGCAAATTTTGAGAATGACGAGGACAACGAATGTATAGAGGTGCTTTACTCAACTGATATATGGATGGATGGTGGTAAGAGTTGTATGAGTCCCAATAAAAAGATTTATTTTTAAAAAGCCCCCAATAAAAAGATTTTTAATAAATAAAAGAGAAACACACACACAAATATATATATATATATATAAAGATTATAATAGAGGTATAGAGAGCATGAGAGATAGAAGAGAGATTGAAATAATGGAGTCAGGCACATTTATGGTAGCATGATCACCTCATGGATGGCCAATTTGGGCCGTGTCCAATATGAGCCGAAGTGAGGTGGGGTGGAGGCCCAGTTTATTGCTAACCAAGGTTTATATCTACTTAGGGTGGCATGATTACAGGTAACCACACATCACAGGAAGGGGCAGTAAAATAGGCATAATTGTGACAGGAAGGGGATGAGCTAGGGATGTGCACATGATATGAAGGGGTGGGACTAGGGGTATACATGTGACAAGATGAGAGGGCCCTAGATTCATGATGGCAGCCTAACCTTGGTCACCCTTGAGTGGGCTGGACCTCCCTGGGCTCTCCTACAGGGAAACAATTTACAACTATCCTTATCAGAAGGGAGTAGGCCCTACTTGTTGTGGGATAAACAGTGGTGTCTGCTTACTCTGGATGGCTGATAACTCTTAGGGAGAATAACCACTGACCTACTTCTGTTGACCTCAAAGTGTAGTCATTTGCCTCGTGTAAATGACAGCTAAGTTTGGCACATATTTGGGGACACAACTTTTGAGAAATCTTTCTGTTTCCCATACACAGGGTTTTATAACCAAATATTGGAAAATGGCATATTATGCATTTGCCATATCATAGTGGTCATATTGACCAAACTGGTACCAAATGGGAAGATTCTATAACTGGATATGGAAATCAGAAGCCATTTCAGAGACAGGTTACTAGAAAGGAAATGGTTTACCTTACTTTCCTATAAGGAGAAATTTGCTGACCTACATATTTCTTAGTATTATATCTTCCAAAATGTGGATAGTAATTTCTGTTAAGCTACTCAGAAAATAATTAAAGTTTTTAATATGTGGTATACTCTGCATAAAAATCAGAAGGTCTAAGCAAGCAATTGATTCAAACACGCACCCCCCCCCCCCCCTAGGAAACTTACACTGTCTGGCCAGATCTCCTCGGGGGATTGTGGCTGTACTTCCTCCTAGACAGATCTATTCATTCTTCTGATATATTCAATATTCTTTTCCTATGTCATAATTCAAAAGTGTCGGTTCTTCTTTGGTTTTCCCTACACACTGTTCCACTTTCATATGCATTAGGCAATTTAAAATGCCATAGTTTGTAATGAGTGGGCCTTAATCCTCAAAGTGAAATCTTTGCTTTATTAACACTTTAAAGCAATCTTCTTCTGTACATGTATCCAATGCAATCCATTTGGTTTTGTTTCATTTTGGTTTTTGCCTGCTGTTTCCATGGAAGCTGATTGTGAATATAAGTTAAAATCCTTGACAACTTCAATATTTTCTGCATTTATCATGATGTGGCTTATTGTCCAGTTGTGAGAATTTTTTTTCTTTATATTGAGTTGTACTTCAGACTAAAGATATGAATACTTGATATTCATCGGTAAGTACTTCAAGTCCTTTATACTTTCAACATGCTAGATTATGTCATCTGCATCTTGTGGGTTATTAATGAGTCTC
Source organism: Tenrec ecaudatus (assembly GCF_050624435.1). Taxonomy (NCBI): domain Eukaryota; kingdom Metazoa; phylum Chordata; class Mammalia; order Afrosoricida; family Tenrecidae; genus Tenrec; species Tenrec ecaudatus. The sequence goes on from NC_134531.1 coordinate 276,903,600, forward strand.
CACACTCAAAGCCACATTCATCTTTCTCTCTTCCTGAATCCATATTTATCTAGTCTAACTTCTCCTCATATCATTTGCTCAACATACACATCAAATAAGTATGGTAAAGGATATAATCTTTAAACACACCCTTTGTGATTTTAAACCATGCAGCTTCCCCTTGTTAGGTGTGAACAAGGTTACATGTTAATTTGGTTGCACCTTTGATACTTATTGGAACTCCCATCAAATAACCTTTCCCTTCATGGGTCGGTTAATGAGGTGGAGGAAGATCCTGACAGGATAGGATTTGCCTGTGAATAACTGTGAACAGGATTCCCTGCAATGCCACCCTGCTTTGTATAAAAGGAGCCCTCTGAGAAGAAGGGTGTGTGATCAGATCACTGGGCAGGATCTGAAGTGGAGCATGTCCTGTAGACCCAGCACCTGGCCAACCGTAGCTGAGTTTTGAACTTGGGACTTTACAGCACCCACCCACTCCCCCAACATGAAGCATTTCCTCAAACGTTCATGAGTTTCTGTGGGACACTGTAGTGATTGGTAGAACCCAGAAACGTGAGGGAATCCACTTGGGGAGGAGTGAGGAGAAATGGGGCAGACTAGCATATTGGAAGAGTTGTAGACTTGGGACTAATACTAGTTTGGTATTAAGTTTTACAAAGGAAAATATTGCCACAATGTCCTCCTCAAACTCCTACTTGAGTTTCTGTGCAGTTGGTGTCCTGCTGTGAACGTCTTTAATTTTCTTCCCTGTTATTTTGCTTCCATGTGATGGTGTGCAATAGTTTACACAGTCTGTTGTGCCACTTTTCTTTGCATTGGGCCCAGTTGGTAGAACAACTTGCTGATTTTTAAATTCCTGGGCTTAGACAAATGGATGATTTTAGCATTATATCCTTTCATTAAAGCATATCAATAATTATTCTGTCAATTACTGGAGTCAATTTTTGCCAATGCTCTCTGTGGATCTTGGAATTTTTTGTTCAATAATATAAAGTCATGATCATGTGCTACCTCCTGAAATGGCTGAACATTGCTCAATTGTTTTGGAGGATATAGTGACTTAGTGCATTCTTTCTGTCTCCTTTTGATTCATCCTGTGTGTGTTATTCTGGGTTGACTAGAGAAATAAATCCAAAGACACTCATATGTGTATAAGAGAGAGCTTTATATCAAAGAGGAATTGTGCATTAAGTGGAGAGCAAATGCTTTGAGAATGATTGGGGCAGGGAATGTGCGGATGTGCTTTATACAATTGATGTATGTATATGTATGGATTGTGATAAGAGTTGTATGAGTCCCTAATAAAATGTAAAAAAGAAAAAAAATCATTTATTAAAAGCACAACAAAACAACAAAAAAAAAGAAAACATACCAACCCAGTCCAGATCAAGTCCAAAAGTCCAATATTACCACATATGTCAATACTAGTCCAAAAATTCCTCTTTGGATTCATGTAGACATGTCATGATGTTGACTGCAGGAAGATTATAGACCAGTGGGTGGAAATTCTGTGGATCCAGTGGTGGTGGAAGCATCTCAACGCTGGTGTGAGTCTCCATGTGATTCCTCCAGTTCCAGAGCTCTGGCTGTGTTAGTGTAGTTCCATGTGGCGTGTCAGCCGGAAGACAAAGCACAGAGAGTCTCCCACCTCCAGGGAGGAATACCAGAGTTCCCAGAATCCTCAGAGAAGGCCATGCCCACAGGTAGGCCTCACTGGCTGTGGCCTGATTAACAGGCTAGACTCCACCCCTTTGCAAGTTAACAGGAGATTGTGTAACTGTCACATTGTGCTAGGCACTCTCAGTAACATAGCCCAGGTTTTTAATTTTTCCCTCAGTGGTTAGCATCATGATCGTTTTGTTCTTCCCTTATGGTTTTGTAACTCCATGTTTTTGTCCATTTTATTATAATAGTTTTCTTTTTCAACTTGAGCCATCTTTGAAATCTGTTCTGCCCTTATACTTCATCATCTCCCCACCCCACCTGTCCCCAGTAGCTTTAACTACTATACAAGCAAGAGCAAGCGTCAGAGTCCTTTCTGACCTCCATTTCGGTCTTTTCTTTTTTCCCTCTCTTTTCAATGACCTTCTGCTTTTTTCAAATATGATTCTCTTGATGTCATTCCAAGATCCCTGTGGTGTTGGGCCATTACTGTTCAATGTATCACATGATCCTTGCTATCATCTCTATATTAGTGGATATCCTCTAAGTTATACTCTGGTTCTTATGGATTTGTTTTAATTTTCTTTGACTTCAATTTGAACTTTCATATAAATAGTTGATGAGCTGTTCTGTATCAGCCTTTGCTCTTCTCATGACAGACAATATTGAGTTTCTCCACCATCTCTTTGCATAGTTGTATTTAATTATATTTATGTGTATATCACTACTTCCAATGTTGAAAAATATTTGCAATGAAAAGTAGATGGTCTTACAAAATTCTGTCAGGTGACCTGCATCATTTCAATAACCAAGGCTATATTTTGTAACTACAAATCCTTTTTAGTTTCCAACTTTTACAGTCCAGTAACCTTTTTTGCATGTTTGATCAATTTCAGGCTTCAGAAATTGGTACAAATATTTAATTTCTTCATTTTTGTCATTAGTGGTTGGAAAACAAATTTGCATAATATTTATGTTAACTGGTCTTTCAGGGAAACTTATGAATATTATCCTTTTACTCAGAAGTGCACTACAGGATCAATCTTGAAATTTTATTTTTAATGATGAATGCAACAATATTCTTTTTACATTTTGTCATCCTGACATAATAGATCATGTCAAATACCAGTCCATTAAAATTCTCTAAGGGCTAGGATATTGATTTGTATGTTACATTTTTAATAATATTTTCAATTTTCTTATGTTTGTGTATTGTACAGTCCATGTTCTAATTATTCATGGATGTCTGCAGCTGTTATAGTTTCTCATTTTTAATTCTGCCAAATCAGTAAATGAAAGTTCCCAAAGCTTTATTCCTCCTATGTCCTTAAGATCAGCTATCCTTTGAGGAGGCAGCTCTTCTCCAGTGGTGTTTTGAGTGCCTTCCAATCTGAGGTGCTCAGCATCTGGCAGGTACTGTACCAAACAGTGCGCTTTGCAACAGTGAAGAGCTGCCCGAGCAGTTTAAGTTTGAAAAGGTGTTATACAATATTAAGCTGGAAAGTCAGAAGAGTACACCACCAAGACAAACAAAAAGTACACATAAGCACCTTTAGCCCACAGAAAAGCAAGTGAAGTTTTCTCTATGATAAGCAAAAAAAAAAGGGAAAGAAGAAAGAAATCCGTTATATTTGCAAATCTGACACCATAAATCAACCCGTAAACATGTGAAGCTTAAATTCACACATCTAGATCAGCGGTCAGCAAAATGTTGAGATAGAAGAGCTGATCCTGTCTTCCATGACAGTTTCGAATGATTCCAGAGCCATAAATATATTTTTACAGACAAATGAAATCACCATTATCTGAATACTCTCCTGTTAATTCTTTTTTTCAATTTTATTACGGAGCCACATGTACCTCCTTAAAGAGCTTCAGCAATTTGCTGACTCCTGGTCTAGATGACAAGGAAAACAATACAGAACAAGATAAATCCAAACAATGATAATAGTGATAAGAAATTAACATTGTGGGTTTAGTTTACAATTTCTCATTCAGCAGTGCCCTAACTCCCTGAGGGAAGCACAAACATGTTTTGTTTAGAGGATACTATTTCATCTTGAGACTCAAACCTCTCTTTAATAGAATGTGGTAGTTACATAATCTGAGACTTAAGAGTGAAGGGGTGGAATTTAGCCTGTAAATCAGGTCACAGCTTGAAAACCTCATTTGGTAGGCACTAAGGAGAGAAATAGCTCGCTAGAGGTGGCACACACACACTCACTCCCTGCAAGACACTACTAACAATGAGCCTGGGTGCGGATGCAGCCAGAGCCCTGGGAGCTGGAAGAGCCAGGTGGAGACCCCTCCCAGTACTCACATGCTTACACCGCCACTGGATTCACAAGACTTTCCACCCACTGGCCTCTGATCATTACTGCATGACTGTGTGAGTCTAAGAAGAACTTGAAGGACTAGAATGGACGTATGGACTAAGACTGGACTTACGGACTCTATATAAAGCTCTTTCTTATACACACATGAGTGTCTCTGGATTTGTTTCTTCAGTCCACCTGCACTAATAGCAGCAAGAAATTAAAGTTATGGGTTTAGCTTATTGTTTATCACATCAGCAGTGCCCTGATCTCCCTGACAGAAGCACAAATTTGCTTTATTTAGAGGATACTTTTTCACCTTGAGCCTCAATTCTCTCATTAATAGAATTTCAAGAGCAATGAATAGGACACAATCAAAGTTGCTAAGTACGTACACACCAAAGCATAATGAAAAAGAAACAACATGAACAAAATGGTTCTTACTGGGCAAAAATGAGATGTCAGCAGGATTGCATTTAACTGCATTTCTTTCTGGAAAGTTTAGAGAATTCATTTTCTTGCCTTTTCCAGCAGCTAAAATTTGACTGAATTCTTTGGCTTATTATCTTACCTAGTTTCAAAACCAGAAATTGGGAGCCAAGATTTTCTTATATCACATCATTCCCACAATGATTCTTCTGCTTCCTTCTTCCAAATTTGAAAACCATAGAGATTACATTATAATAACTTCAAGATCCAAACTTTAAACCTACCAGCAGCTCCTAGAGGAAATGAGGAGATATCTGCTCACATAAAGATTTACAGGCTCAGAAATCCACAGAAGCCATTTTACTCTGTCTTAAATACGCACTGATGCATTGAAGCTGACTCGATGGTACAGGAGTTTCTGTTGGTTTTGTTTGTGTTTGGTGGGAATTTAGTAGTTACACTGAGCTCACCTTGATAACACATGATAATCTTCATCTTTTAGAGATAATGCATTGGTAACCTTCATTGTACCTGAAATTTTAGTTCCCCTTTGCAATTTTAAGAGAAAATAAAACTAATCTCCAGCTATTGGAAAAACTGATATCATAAAATGGGTCTTCTCTGAGCTCATAACTATATGGAAATTTAATAACATACTTCTAAATATCTTATTATCAAAGAAAATTGAAAAGAAATTTGAAAATATCTTAATTGAATGAAATTATATGAAAATACAGGTGAAAATGTGTTGTCATTGCTTGGGGGAAAGTGCACGATACTACATGCTTATATTAGGGAGGAAAAGTAAGAGTATCAACAGGGAATCCAGGACAGATGACCCCTTCAGGACCAGTGGTGAGACTGGCAATACCAGGAGGGTAGAGAACGTGTGCGGTGGAAAAGGGGAACAGATTACAGGAATCTGAGTATAGCCTCCTCCCTGGGGGATGGACAGAGAGGTGGGCAAGGGGAGACGTTGGATGATGTAAGATATTATAAAATAATAATAATTGATGAATTATGAAGGGTTCATGAGGGAGGGGGGAGTGGGGAAAGGAGGGAGTAGGGTGGGGGCTGACATTAAGGGTTCGGATTGGGGACAAGTGTTTTGAGAATGATGATGGCAACAGGTGTGCAGATGTGCTTGACACAGTGGGTGGATGTAAGGACTGTGATGGGAGTTCTATGAGCCCCAAATAAAATGATTTAATAAATAAATAAAGTTTTTTAAAGTAAGAGTGTTAAAATGATCATCTTAAGACAATGACCGTAATACCTGTTTTCCGTATTTTCCATCAGAGTAAATTTTCTTTAAGGAACATACATATGCTGACAGATAGATTTTCAAATACATCTATGTGCACTCTGAGACCAGACATCATAATTAATTAAGATCCGTTGCTAGAGCACATGGTCTCCAGCCAGGCAACCAGTTGTTTTTTAAAATTTATTTTACATTTTTATTGGCACACAATCCATATATCATACATCTCAAGAATTGAACAACCATTATTCCAATCAGCAAAAAATATTTTTCCTAAAATATAAAGATAGTGCTAATAATTTATCAAATAAATACTAGCTTTAGTTTATGAAGTTATATTTGATTGTGCTTAAGTTTTTTTAAAATTTAAAGAGTTTTATTCTCATATCATACAATTCAATAATTCAATCATATATATATTCTAGATTATTTTATTGGGGGCTCTTACAACTTTTGTTATAACTCATACATCAATTGTATCCAACATATTGGTACATATATTGCCATTGTTCTTTTCTAGACAGTTTCTTTCCATTGAGCCCTTGGGATCAGCTCCTCTTTTTCCCTCCCCTACCCACCCTCGTGGCCCCTTGATAGATTATAGATTGCTATTATATTCATCTCTCACACAACCGCTGTCTCCCTTCCCCTCTGGTTTCTGTTGTTCTTCCCCCTGGATGCGGGTGCATGGCTATGCGCCATTTATTACGATCGGTACCCCCTTCCTCCCCAACTCTTCCGCCCTTCCTCCCTACCCTTTGGTATTGCTATTCCCATTCCTGTTCCTGGGTTCCGTGTGTCGTGAGTTTTATCTCTTGCCTTTACCTATGTACATGCTCCCGTCTCGGCCAGAATGGGAAGCGGCACTGGACTCCTGAGACTGGGTGCTAAGGAAGCCTCAAGGGATCAGAGGTATATTGTGTGATCCATCAGTGCTCTATTGCACCCTGGTTGGCTCATCTCTTCCCTGCTACCCCTCTGTGGGGGGATGTCCTATTGTCCATAACGGGGTCTCCGCTCCAAGCCCCACCATGACGCACCAAACCAGGAGGGCAATGTAGCCATGTGGAGGAATGCACGAAAAGACTGGACTACGGGGCCAGCCCCATCCAGAGCCAGTCTGACCTCCTTCCTGAAATGTGTGCCACAGAGAATGACACTAGACCTTCAGGTGGGGGAAAGGAGCCAACTTCCCATACCCACATGGAAGCATACCAAGAAAGAAAAAGAGAAAGAGACAGTCGGCCTAGACTCCATATAGGCACACCAAGCCGGGAGGATGAGGTCCGTGCATGGAGCTGCTAAGGCAGAGAGAGGACCGTGGGACTGCCAACAATGTAAGACATGTTGTCCCCTCACTGGAGTGTTCGGTGACACAGGACAATAATGGGGACACACGGCATTGACACAGTGTGTATTGAATCCCCCACCGCGGAAGGGAGCATAACAGATCAGCAATTGGAGTAAAACCAATCCACAGAGCCCCTGAGGAGCTCCAAGAATGGACTTCGGGCTGGGAGGGGCAGCCCCAGGATCACCCCCAGGACCAGCGGGACAGACTCAGCAGACAGACCTGGATCTATGTAGGGATTTTTGTTGTTGTTTTGTTTTTGTTTTCTTTCTCTCCTTTTATTTTTCCACCTTATGTTTTCTTTCTTATTGTTTGGACTAGGACATTGCTGCTCTGCCTACTTATAAGGTGCATTCGTATACTTTGTCCAGAACAGGTTTGTTTGTTCTTTCGATATTCTTTACCAATACCATACTTCAAGTATATTGCTTCCTCTCTGGTCTTTCTTTTCCAACTCTCACATGAATTTGAGGTAATTTAAAACACCATGACTGATGCCAGGTGTACTTTAGGCCTCAAAGTGAAATCCTTGCTTTTCAACAGATATGCCCAATAGAATGAATCATTTGATTTCTTGGCTACCATTTCCATGAGCATTGTCTGTGTTGCCAAAAAATAAAGGAGATACTGACTACTTCAATCTTTGTATTTACCTTGATGTTGTCAATTGGTCTATTTGTGAGTATGGTGGTTTTCTTTGTATTGAGTTGCAATCCATCTTGAAGGCTGCAATCCTTGATCTTCACCAGCAAGTGCTTCAAGTCCTCACTTTCAGAAAGCAAGGCTCTTGTCACCTGCATATTACAGATTTTTAATAAATCCTCCTCAAATCCTGATTCCATATTATTCTTCATATAGTCCAGTTTCTTTGCTTATTTGCTCAGCATAAAGGTTGAATAACTATGGTGAGAAGATACAACCCTGATGCATACCTGTCTTGAATTTGATCCATGCAATATTCCCTTATTCTCTGTATGGTTGCCTCAGTCCATGTTTATTTATGAACACAATAAAGTGTTTCAGAATTCCCATTCTTCCTGTGCTATTCATAGGGTGCTGTGCTCCATATTTGAATGACTTGCAAAGTCAATAAAACAAGCATATCTTTCTAATATTTTCTGCTTTTCATCAAAATCCATCTGGTATCCTGTCTTCTTTTGAACTCAGTTTGAATTTCTGCAGCTCCTGGTTAATTGGCTGCTGAAAACACTGTTGAATTATCTTCAGCAAAATGTTATTTGCATCTGATATTAACGATATTGCTTGATCATTTCCTCATTCTGTTGGGTCACCTTTCTTTGGAATAGGTACAAATCACTCTTCCAGTGATTTGAGAGTTTCTTCTGCAGTTCTTAGCATGGGCAAGTCAATTGGCATTATGAAGCAATCACATGAATTTCTATACTAGGGATAACAAAGTCAAGATGCGCAACTATTGCTCTTAGATGCCATTGAGTCATTTCCCATCCATAGGGGCTCTGTGGGCAGCAGAATGAAACACCTCCTGGTCCTGGGCTGCCCTCACCATTGTTCTTACATACGAGCCTATCATCGCAGCCATTGTGCCAATCCATCTCATAGCGGGCCTTCCTTTGTTTCCCCTTCCCTCACCTTTCCTTCCTTCTCCAGTCACCAGTCTCCTAGTAACATTTCCAGTGTAGGTGAGAAACGCAGTAGAAAGATGTAGTTAATATGTTCATTATAAAATGATAATGTTTTTGTCATATATAAGATGCGTGACCAATTCTCCCACAATTGACCTGAGACTATCAGTGCTAACCACTGAGGTGTTGGGTAAATTAGGAAAAGTGTTTAGCCTTCTTGGACTAGGATCACTATACATGTTATTCTAAAGACATATGAAAGAGTAATTCGATTATATATTCATTTCTGATGAACTATATGAAACTATTTTAATTGAACCACTTACAAAATAGAATAAATGATTAACATCAAATCTCTAAAAGCAAGTAATTTCAATGTATATCTTAAATTGCATTTCAAATTGATTTATTTGCTTATTTTCATGGGATCTAATTATATATTTATAAATCTACAGATAAGCTCCTCATAGTATAAGTCCTATGTCTACTGATCTTTACTGAAATGATTTCATGCATTTCTCATGTTTTCTCATATTTTTAATTTTTTTCATAGCTACCGTCAATTGCTTTATTTCTTAACATTACTAAGATTATTAGGTGAGAAACACTTGGAATTCCCAGTTCCATTGCCCTCATCTTTCCAAGTGCATTACAAGGTAACTGAGGTTAGACTAGCTCCTAGCTAGTCTTTCCTCCCCATTTTCCTCCTTTTGAGACGGTGCATTCAGTGGAATCATTTTCAATAAACGTGTGAGTATCTGTGTTTCCTGGGTGAGTCAAAGTGCGTGTGCAGGAGGGGCACCGCCCCAATCACCAGATGGGCTTTACAAATGACACAGCTCAGTATTCCAGACTCTCATTCCAGCAGAATCAGGCTGGGGAAGAATAACTCGAGTTTGAAAATGAATCCATTGATTCTGATACATCAATTTCCCACTGTCCCATATCCACTAACGTGCACAGAAACACATACTAACACACTTGCTTAAATACTGATATACTCCAAAGGAATCCTGGTTCTGGCCAATTGTCTATTTCATTTCTGTTAGGAGGTCTTCCAAATTTTCATCCTCCCCATTCTCCCTCCTCCCACCCATTGCCTTCACCATATGCACATACACACCCACTGAGCTCTGTGAAGGCTTGTTCTTCTGGCTGGAGAATAGTGAAATAGCAGGCCACCCAAATGATGGTGGATTCACCTTACAAGGGGAACATACTAGTGTTTCCCTTGCTATGCAAAGAGATTAAATTCTTCATAATGGGTCACTGTCTTTTTTTATATATATTGATAGTTGAGCATGTATCTTTTACTGTCTCTGGCACAGTCTATCATAGCTCTGAAGAGGGCTTAGGCTACATTTCTATGAGTTCTCTCTTCACTCACCAATCTTATTGCCTGCAGTGTTCTATAGACGACTTAGCATTCTCCATATGTAAAGTATTGCTGTTGCTTTCTTTCTTCTGCTGTAATTTCCTAGGCGGCAAGATCTGAGATGATGTGTCATGGTTCGTTTTATAGGCACAAGGAAGCATGCTGCTTTGTTTCAGATGCGATGTGGCAGACTTCGCAGAGTCTTGAAAGAGACCTCTTGAGAAAGCCCAAACCCAGAAAAACGATCAACAGAAAATACCCTGGGGCTCACACATCCCTGTGGGCTCATCCTGGATGTACTTCTTGCAGCTCTGCTTAGCAACTCAGACATTGATGTCTGAACTTGAAAGAGGAAATTTTCCCTTTCAGTGTTATGGAAATATGTGGGGAATCCCACGCCTATCTCCTGCGACTGTATCCTCACTGGGAAATTCATCTGGCTAATGATGTCCACCATTTTAATCGAATAAAGATGCTAGATTGTTTACAATAGCAGTTCCCAGCCCCTAGTCTCAAATCATTCTTCTTCACTAACCAGCAACCACATTTCTGAAAAACAAAATATCAAAAAGAGACGGTATCCAAAGCCGTGGGACACCTGTTGCTTGGTTCTTGATGGGCAATCCCTTTGCTCGCTAATAGGCTGCTAGACTAAAGGCCTGAAAAGAATCACAGACTTTATGAGTCCTAAAGATCAAGACAAGTTATAGGACAATAATCACCTTTTCACAAACACTCAAATGGTGTCAATATCCAGGAAATACCAGCCCACCCGGGACACTACTGGTGTGCGTGCAGCATGTTTCAACTGTTAGTAATGTTTCCATAATTACTCTTGCTTCATTAAAACATAATTAGTGAAAATCTAGACAAACTGACTTGAACTTGAACTTTATTCTCTGAATTGCAAATGTAATAGTATTTTAAAGAAAACCTTAACCTCTTTAAAATACATGTAACTTGCTAGAGAACTCTAAATATAGAATTAAAGGCAAATAATTATTTCAAATCCTTGATCGATAGTTTTCAAAGTACAAAATGTAATCACTGACAAAATATCTTCAGATGTGTTTTGAAATTTAGAATTTCAAAATAATTGTACCTAACACCACTAAGGAAGCATCGATGTTTCTGAATGCTTGTGGGAAGAGGAAAGAAAAACAGGTTTTTGAATGGACGTTTTGAAACCCCTTGCAGTGACCTTCTTCAAACGTCAAACTACCTGGATAAAATCCTCACTTCACCCTTTTCCGGCTGTGAGCAGGACAACTTCCTTTACTTCTTCAGATCACACTTTTCCTGTCAAAGTAGGCTAATCAATAGTAATATTACCTCATAGGATCTTGTTTAAGCTCATTGAGCTACTGTACGTAAAATGTGCCAGTCACGAAAATCGCTAACACACTCAGTGACTGGCCAAAAGGTTGGTGGTTCGAGTCCATTCAGAGGCACTTTGGAAGAAAAATCTGGCGATCTACTTGCACAAAAGCAGCCATTACAACATTGCACAGCCTAGTTCTATAGAACGGTCAGTTCGCCTATGGAACATGGGCTCATCGTGACGTGGAATCAATTTGACAGCAACCACCACTAGTATCAGTAATGCAAGTCAAACAGTTTGAAGAGTTCTTCGCATATAGCAAACATACAACAAATGTTGGCTGATAGTTTTCTAATAATAAAGCACAAATTGAAGTTCTGTTGCTATGTGAAGACACTAAATAATGATAAAGTAGTGATGACTCATTTTCCAAAAAAAAGCATTCGAGAAAAAAATATTAGCTGGTCATGAAAGTCATCAGCAAGAAAATTAACAAAAGAACTGGCTAAACAAACAAACAAATATAATGGTATGTGTTTAAAGTTTTCTTATGCAATGTGTTTTCCTATGACACCAGGATTCTACAAGTCAGTAATAACATGTCTGGGTATCTGTCCTCTAAGCATTGGGCCATGTGAAGCAACGGTCTTTGTCACTTTTTATTTGCAGACTATTAATAGGCCACAACTTTAATAGTTATTTATGTATGCTTAAAATTTAATGAAGGTATGCATAATTTTTAAATTTTGCTATGTATACAAAAATGGGATGTTAAACTTGTAATGATACCTCAACATCTCGTTTTCTCGCAGTATGTTAAATGGAATTTATCACAGGAAATATTTATTTAAAATGCGAATGGACATGAATTATGAATATTGAGATTATCCCGGAACTGCTAAAACCATTCCTGGCCATGCAAAAGGAAAGACTATGTCAGTCACTACTTCCCTTCGCACAAATCTCATTCAGGAGTTCAGACTTCCTGGGAACTGACACAAACTAATTGTTCATGGTCTACTTCAAAATTTTCTCCTAGTCTTGACAAACCATTCACAAGGGTACTCAGCAGGGGATAGGCTGTTTCTTCTACTAATCCTTTAAGCAATTTCACCTACATGTCTTGGCAGGAAGCCTGTAACAGTTTGAACAGAATTGTGCACAATATGTTCAGTGCAGCCAGAACTCATTAAGTGCTTTTGTCTCATGCATCTTGTGAAATAAAATATTGCACCCCTGATGAGCAATGCCTCCGAATGTTATGTTAACATTAAGATCACCAAACCCCATTAATATACTAGTCAAATTACATCTCTCAGCAGCGTTTAGACAATGTTCTAGGGGATGATCTGCCTATCACCAAGCACAAATGAAAATTTAATGAGAGTTTTTCAGGTACTTCTGACACAGGTTAAGAAAGTGTTCTAGAATATATTTATAATTTGATTTTCATAGGATAAGATTTTAATTTAAACCTAACATAGTCTATATTTTCCCCCCGGATGGGAGAAGTAGTTTCAAAGCGTCGTGGCTACATTTTTTTGCAGAGAATTATAGGAGGCCGTCGTTTTTTTTAGCTCCACCTTCTGTGTCTACTGCCATGTCCTCATTTTACTTAGCTTCCAATGCTAGTGCTCTTCACCTTTCATTTATGGTATTATAGCCGACTCCTAGAGAGCTCTGGTAGCATAGTGGGTTACACATGGAGCTGCCTACTGTAAGGTTAGCAGTTCAAAACTACAAGTCCATCTGCCAGGAGAAAGATGAGGCTTGGGGCATTCTACCTTGTCCCATTGGTAAACATCACAATCAAATTCATAGCAGGGAGTTGGACATTTTGGAGGCTACTCCCAGGATGCCTTTCTCCTCCCGACTGAAGCCGATATCTAGTCATTCTCTTCCGTTTTCTCTTTAAAATTTCTGGAAATGCCCTGCATTAATGAATTATCTCTGATTAGGTGGAAAGCAGTGTGACTTTCTTTACTCTCTGTTAAATATCCACAGTGATGCTTGATAACAAAATGTAGTCATCTCCTTCTTTATCCATTTATGACCAACCAACAAACTAATCAAACACACTGCCATTCCGCTGATTCTGGCTCATAGCGAACCCATGGAAGAGACGAGAACAGGCCCTGTGGGCCTCTGAGTTGGGAGTAGAAAGCCTCATCCGTCTCCCAAAGAGCACCTGGCGGTTTCCATAACCTTCTACAGGGCTCCTTATCCACCTAACCTTTATTTTAACATACATTTTAAAAACTATATTTGATTTTTCTCTTCCAGGTTATAACCAAATATTATTAGGTTCCTTATGACCTTGGCATAGAATATAGATCACTGTCCTATAGCAGGAAGCATTTAACATAGAGGAAAAAAATGTGATTATCCATAGAAATTGATAAGCATAAATAGCCAATCTGGTGAAATGAAATCATAAAAAAGATGTTCTGTCATTCAACATGAATTGAATATTCAACTGAATTATGAGAATAATATGACATTTACTAATTTGGAAAATAATTCAGGTTTAGAAAATAGTTATAAAACTATTATTGTTATCTTTTTAATGAATAATGGGATAAAAAATACTACTTAAATTGTTTGTCTCTACCTAGAGCATAATCTCAATCATTAAGTGAGAATCCTTTAACTTTCTATGGAGAAAGCAAACTATATGACAACCTGAACAATAAGGTGATGATTGATCTTTTTGTGCTGACAAGAGACCCAAATCAACAGAAAATGGATCAATTCCAACATTGACTGTAGACATGGCCATCACACTGAGGTCAAAATTCAGTTGCATTTGATCTAACAATCAAGAGGTCATTTTTTTCTTTTTACCACTTTCCAAATCAAGATTCAGCCAGGCTTCTTTAGCTAATTTAAACACACACACACACACACACACACACACAATGTCAATGTGAATAATGTTAACAATTACAACTTGTGAAAATAATTAAAATTTATAAAAAGTATAACAAAATTTCCTTTCATTCTTTTGTAATAAACAATGTGCCATAAATATGAAATAGCATTTTACAAGTATAAACTGATTTTTTCTGGAGCCACACCACAAGATAAAACACTGCCCCCAATTCTCTCGTGCACAGTGTCAAAGGGAAGGCAAGTGCAATGCTTGGTACAAGCAGCTGAGCTCATCATTCAATCGGATCCATAAAGAATGACAGATCATGTCCTACAATGGTTATTTTTGGAGGTTTGAATGTGGCAATATTATAAGATCAGCCTTATTCAGAGTTTTTGACTCATGATGCAGATGAGGTCAGGTCAGAAACAAAAAAAGCTTGAAAGAACCTCTTCAAAGTTAGATGCTCATGGGAATTTTGTAACAACGAATACATTTTATTTGTCAGAGTAAACCAGGCCCTGACAAGATCATGGGTCCGAAGGCGCAATTGTATGGCAAAAATTTATAAAGATTATAGTAAAGTCATAGAAAATACATGAGATGGGAGAGAGTAAAAGAAAGGAGTTAAAAAAGAGGACCTGATGCAAGGGGCTTAAGTGGAGAGCAAATGCCTTGAGAATGATTGGGGCAGGGAATGTATGGATGTGCTTTATACAATTGATATATGTATATGTATGGATTGTGGTAAGAGTTGTATGAGTCCCTAATAAAATGTAAAAGAAGAAAAGAGAAAAAAATGATTAGGGCAAAGACTGTACAGATGTGCTTTATACAATTGATGTATGTATATATATGAACTGTGAAAAGAATTGTATGAGCCCCAATAAATTGTTAAAATTTAAAAAAAAAAAAAAGAAAGGAGTCAGACACATGTCATGGAAGCATGCTCACCTCAGCCCCTCTTGGTGGTCCACATGGAGGAGGGAGAGGAGTGGTAGAGAAAGAAGGAGGGAAAGGGAGGAGAGTTTATTTCAAACCAGGGCTTAAATATACTTAGAGGTGTGCAAGCCCCCTGATTACAGGTAACCACATATGTCACAGGAAGTGGTTGTACCATAGGCAACACAGTAATGGGAGGGGGAGGATATAGGTCCATGTACGTAATAGAAAGAGGAGGGATTAGGAGTACACACGCGACAAGATGGGCGGATCCTAGATTCAATATGGCAGCCTAACCTTGATGGTCCTTGAGCTGGCTAGACCATTGCTCTGACCTCCTCTTCAGGAAAACAATCCACTCTCCTTAACAGCAGGGAGTGAGCCCCACCCACGGGGGCACAGACAGTAGGGTCTGCTTGCTCTGGACGGCTGATGCTCTCAGGAAGATGACTTGACAATCATTTACCATTAGTTGCAAGCAGTGTCCTAGGTCTGACATATATTTGGGGGAGACAAACTGGGGAAAAGCCTTTTTGTAGCCCACATTTATTTATTATTACTTTTAATGTTTTGAAAGCTGGAGTAAAGAAGGATCTCCCAAATGCAGATATTCAACGAAAACTTGTCAAAACTAAAATGATGAAATTTAGCAAACCAATCACGTGAGAAGCCTGGAGGAAAGAAACGTCATTACATGAAGTCTCTTACCAATATATTGAGTAAGAGTTGATTTATCAGTTTCAAATACTAACTCTAGCACCATCCAGCTGGATAATAAAGGAACATTTCCCTTCTTGCTTTGTTTTCTTCACCTGACAAAGAGTGATACTTATAGTGCCTGCCTAAAATTAATTATGTACTAATTTAGATACAGCTCGTATAATAGTGTCAGAAATGTTAGAAAGTACGATACAATGATTATTATTACTGGTTAGCCTTCATGTCACGAGTGCATTTGCTAAAAGCATCACCTGATTTATGTTTTGCTTATTTGTTTCTTTCACTTTAGGTTTATTTGGCTTAGGCAAAAGAGGAAACTGGCTCCTTGTTTTCCAGTATTTGTGCTGCGGTGAGGCCCGTTCCAGGGAAGCATTCTTTTTAAAGGAGAAGTTGCAAGTCCCCAACATTGAGAGTCCTTCCGGTGTGGGTAATGGTCTTTAGAGTTGATGATTAAACACACAACGTGAGTGGCCAATTGCTGACCACTCCCTTGCCCGTCCGTTGTTCCAACTGCTGTGTTCTGTTACAAAGTCAAGTGGAAAATTTAAAAACAATATTGAAACTACCCTAGCCACCCAATTCAATTTCAGTTCAAAATATCATAAATAGAAGTGCTAAAGAGCATTTAAAGAAACTTCAAGATATTAAAAAGTACCCTGATAACTTGTAACTTAAAATAATCATAAACGATGGGGACAATATCTAATTTGGCAATGATTGTCTGAAATGAGTACAAATTAGAGGTCACAAGAATCTACCTGAGGCTATGTATTCGACTACATTACCAATTTGGGTAAATGGGGATAATAGCATTTGTATGCAAATTGCTCAAAGGGAACATATTACAAATACATTTCTGCAGTTATGTTACTCATTTTACTGCTGAGTATCTAATGAACAATAGAGTTCTAGTCTTTAGTGTTAGCCTGCAGAATTGGCATTTCCTTTACAAAGGGATTGTCACTATAGGAAAGGGGATCTCCCAGGAGCTATCCCCTCTACTAATCGGCTCATTTCCTACTGACTCGTGGATTAAAAATTGCCCAACATAGAATCAGAAGACAGCATCTCATTGTTTTAATGATTTTAGGCATAGAATGGAAAATGGTCAACTAGGGGTGTCCTGGCAACAAAAATCTTTCGGCAAGAATACATTTCAAAACCATTTTGCTGTTTCTGTTTCGTAATGTTTCGAGCCTTTGCCCAAATACTCCAACCACTGGGATGAAGAACTTGGTTATATTTCAAAAGAATTGCATCATTTTAAGGAGCCCATTTCTGTTGGTCCCTATGGGGAAAGGTTGTATGTAGATTTCCTTCAGAAACCTGGAAAAAATGTTAGTTATAACAATTGGATATTGCATATTTATTTAACACTAAGTGTAAAAGCATACAGTGATGATGTATAGAACAATATTACCGGCCTTAACTTCTTTTCTGAAGGCTGAATTGCTATTGGAGAATACCAGTTGGCTAAAGTCACAATCCCCTTACATACCACTTTTGCTATAATTTTCTAGACACACAACAGCCTGCTGGAAGTGGAAAATGGTTTGCAAACATGGTGAACATTTCATTTAATGCCTTTCCACGTAACAGCCCATAATAGAACCACTTCTGCACGGATTATTCTGACTCTATTGTACTAGGTTGACGTAATTCCTCTGATCAACATGAATGTGGGGAAAAAATCACAGACAGGGAAAAGGTGATCTGTTCCTGTAAAACCCTATTTCCTACCATTTTCTTCAAGGGACTGACCGATCACCTATCCTCATGGGAATATTCTTCATATGAAAGCCAATTGTAGATAAGTGGACGCAATGTTTTCTAAATTAAAGTTGTCATGGTTTCTAAGTTACCTATGTGACAGTCATTGCTTCTGAGGTTACAAGGATTTGGGAAGCTTGGTTTGAATAGAAACATGACAGAAGGGAACATTGTAGATGGGATTATTCCAGTTTAATGGAAAACTGAAGCAATTATCCAGCCTTTAAGAGAATTCACCTTTAATAAATTCTCCAGATACCCTATTTAAAAGTGATATTTCAAATTTGATTCAACCAGAAACCCTCGCTTTTTCTTCAGCTTTTAGATAATATAAATTTGAACTTGGATAAATAAAACAGAAATGTGCACTTTAGGTTAAGAAAACAAAATAAATCTATGAGCATCTGGTGTTTCTATTTCTAATGGGTTCTTAGGTGAGTAGCTTTTGCTTCCTTATCCTTGCAGATAGGAACAATAATTATTAGTGTTAGATTAATAAAATAACTTTAAAATCATATATCTGACAGTTTAAAGTTTATGCGGTAGAAGTTCACATTTTATTGCCTTTTAAATAATTTGTAAATCATGTTGACACTTTAAAGAAAAAATGTTCATATCATCTAAGTCCAACTTTTACTGCCTTATTATTTCTATTATGTATTTTGGGAATGGAAATCTTTTGACCTTAAAATAACCAAGCAATAAAATGAAGCAGTAAAAGAAATTGAAAAGCCATGCATCTGACTCTTTATTTCAAACCATTAAGATGAAAGTCAGAAAAAAAATTGATGGCTTTAATTCATAACCAATAGAAAAAGAAAGTAAATCCCTCTTTAACCTGAAAGAGTATGAATAAAATGGATAAACTCTGATTGGTTAATATAATGGGTACTTACAGGTGCACCGATATTTTTAATAGCTTAGTCAGGATGACATGAAAGCCTTAGTTTTATGCTAGGAATTAGCTGACTAGTCACTAAATCTATTTCTTCAAACAGTGCTTACTATTTTGGGAACAATAAGTTACGAAACACGATGCCTTTAAACTGAATAAGATTATACCTGATGCCTTTGGAATCTCAATAAAGTTTTAATGATAACAATGACCTGATTTTTTATTCTTCAGTGGTAACACAAGTACTGAGAAATCCTGTTCAACATATATCCAACAGGGACTTGAAATAACATGCCAGAAATGGGTCCAACACTTGTGGAAATAAAACTCCAATTTAAAAAGGTAGGAACTCTTTACATAATAAATTCCTAGGAGAAGCCTTTCTTATTGGAAGATGAAAAATATTTTAATAAAAATCATGATGTCTGCTAGGCAGTTAGTTTACTAAAATTGCTAAGCCCCCCAAACCATGCCCATTCCTATTAAGTCCTTGGCGCTAAATGTTAAGAGAAAAAAAAATATCACATCTAAATTCATTCTGCCCTGTGTTCTTACTCAACTCACTATATAAGCCCGGTTTATGTTCAAGCTTATTGAAAACACATGAAACTCCTCAGACTTTCAGGAGGTGACACTATCAGCAATAGCCAGGATTTGAGATTCCAACTAACAAATCAGGCTTCGATAGACCCTAGAGGAAAGCCCTCTCCGAGAAGTATCCTACGAGTTTGATCTCTTCCAGTTACCTTGGTCACAGAAGCAGCTGAGCCTTCAAAGAGGATCCATATCCTTGAGATATTGCTTAGGTTTTCTATGGAGCATCATCACTATCAATTCAGGATTGCAGTTCCAATTTTGTTTCTATTGGTTTCCATGATCACATTAATTCAAAACTCATTGCCACTGAGATAATAAGGAAATATACGAATCTCTCCCACGAACAGACCAAACTCCTAGACACAATATATTTTCGTGTCATCTTTCTGATTAAAAGACCCCACCCAGAGGAAGCTGTTTACATGAGGATTGTTGTGTCCTTGAAGCCCTGTGGGGGCAGTTCCAGCCTGTCTTACAGGACTGCTGTGAGTTATAATGAACTCAATGACAGTGAGTATTTATGGCTGATGATTGGCCTTCATTCGGAATGAAGAAATAAAATAAGGCACATCATCAAAAATTACCCCGCAACTCCACCGAGACAGTTTAGAAGGCCAAGAAAATTGTCACCTAAGAGAGAATTTCTGCCTCTCAACAGTTTGCAGTGAATTTTCTATAACTAACTAGTTCCTTGACTGAAATGAAAGGTGATTTGGGTCACTTCTTGAACAGGCCAAAGGAACTTGTAGATTCAATCAGCCAGCAGGGGTGATACAAGCAAGTGCTTTCAACTACATTGCTTAGCAATATCCACTGCCTTTATATAAATTCAGCTTGGAATTTAGCTACGCACCACTTGGTTGGCTCTGGTTACATTTAAAGAGCCTATGGATCTCTAAGCTCACAAGCACTAAGGATTCCTGAAAGGTGTTGCTATGTCATTAGCTATATTTCCAGATGATCTGGAATTACAGGCAGAACCCTAGCCCAGTGCTTGGGCGGAACATAGTTAGATAAATAAGTGTGATTTATTCTTCATCATATATTAGAGGCCTTCATTTGCAGTACAGGGTATCAGAGAAAGAAACACTGAATTATCTTTCTAAGTTTTCACTCTTGAAATTTATTTTTAAAGACGAGCCCTTGGAGATACCTTCTGGATGAGGGGCTCAAATAATTAAACCCCAAATCCAGTATTTTTGTAGGAAAAAAGGTTCCACAACATGAATGAGAAGAAGAAAAAAAAACTCCTTGGCGTTGGAGAGATACCTTAAATGTGTGGTGAGAAAAAAGTATATCTGTCACATATTCTAAAAGTACAACTTTAGGAACTCAACAGTTTTGTTTCAGTAATTTTAACTCTGTCCATAATTACCACTCAGTCATGTCTTTATCTCTTCCCTGTGGCAGAGATATATCTCGGGTGATGTACATAACAAGATTCAGACTGCTAAGGCAGTGCTCACAGGAGGGAGCTCAAGAAAGTAATAGCGTGAGCTAGATTCATGCATTTTTCCCTGTGGAGCCATATTCAGACACACAGACCAAACACATAGCATGTACCTGCGTCTTGCACAAATGGCAAAGGAAAACATTGGAGGCAGGAGGCGAGAAAGTACAGGTCAGTCAAGGCACTAACCTAAAATCATTGCATTTTGTACAGTTTTACGGAAAATGTTTCTAGAATAAGGAATGTTGATAAAGATACCATCTTGAATAACAATAACATAAACAAATCCATTGTGGCAGTGGCGTCCTTACTTACAGCAATCCTGCAGGACAGAACAGAACTGCTCCTCGGGGTTTCTGAGACTGCTCTTTACAGGAATGGAAAACTCAATATTTCTCCTGCAGACTGGTTGGTTGATGGTTTCAAACTGCTGACCTTGCAATTAGAAACCCACTCCTCTACCAGGACTCTGATCTTTCATAACAGGTATTATTAGTTAACTTATGGCTAATTATCATTCTAGAAGCAATGATTATTTCAGGTCCCTTCACTTAGATGGACTCCTCTACAAACATGCAAGGCACCAAAAATGTGGCTTGCTAACAAGCCAGGGGCCAATCAGACGCCACTCCGCTATGATGTGATCTTGAAGACACTAAGGATTCCACAGATTTGGAATTTCAAGATTGTAAATACCATGGGCTGCCAAAAGGACAAACAAATCTGCCTCGGTAGATGTAGAATTAGAATACTCCTTAGCGACAGGATGGAGAGGCTTCATATCATATACTGTGGACATGTGTGAGGAGTGACAAGTTCCTGGAGAAGGACACCATGCTTAGTGGAGGGGCAGAGAAAAAGAGGAAGGTCCTCACGGAGGTGGATCGACACAGTGGCTCCTACAACTACCCTGGATCCCTGCTTTCTCAAAGGTTTCGTTTCTCACCACCTTTTTATGTACCAAGAGCACTCTCTCATAATGCACTTACTTCTCCCCTTGATTCTGCACATTCTACATCCCTGCACAGGGATTCACTCATAGAAACATTTGTGAGGCCGGCACAGGACTGTGCAGTGTTCGCTGTGTTGTGCACAGGACCGCTTTGTGTCAGAACCAAAGGGATGGCACCTAATAACAGCAAAAGTTTGGTAAAAACAAACCACTTGAATCTTACATAACAAGAAAAACAGGTGTGCCCCCCAGCACGAATAGTATTGTGCTAGTCTGGGTAGACTAGAGAAACAAATTCATAGACACTCATACGTATGTAAGAAAAAGCAGCTGTAACTGTAGCGGCCTGAGGTGACCTGCCAAGATGGTTCGCTACTCACTCAACCCAGAAAACCCTACAAAATCCTGCAAATCAAGAGGGTCGAACCTCCGGGTCCACTTCAAGAACACCCGTGAAACTGCCCAGGCCATCAAAGGCATGCACATCCGGAAAGCCACCAAATACTTGAAAGACGTCACTCTGCAGAAGCAATGTGTGCCTTTTCGACGGTACAATGGTGGTGTTGGCAGGTGTGCCCAGGCCAATTAATGGGGTTGGACCCAGGGTCAGTGGCCCAAAATTAGTGCTGAATTTTTGCTTCACATGCTTAAAAATGCAGAAAGTCATGCCGAACTGAAGGGTTTAGATGTGGATTCTCTGGTCATTGAGCACATCCAGGTGAACAAAGCCCCCAAGATGCGCCGCCGGACTTACAGAGCTCATGGTCGGATCAACCCATCCATGAGCTCCCCTGCCACACTGACATGATCCTGACTGAGAAGGAACAGATCGTTCCCAAACCAGAAGAGGAGGCTGCACAGAAGAAAAAGATTTCCCAGAAGAAACTGAAGAAGCAAAAACTCATGGCTCGGGAATAAATTAAGTTTAAAATAATAAAAGTTAAAGCACTAAAAAAAAAAGAAGAAGAAAGAAAGAGCAATTGGTTATTGAGAAAACATCCCAGCCCAGTCCAGATCAAGTCCATAAGTCCAATATTAGCTCATATGTCTGATACCAATCTATAAAAGTCCTCTTCAGATGCATGACATACATGCAATGATGCCATATGCAGGAGGATCACAGGCAGTGGGTTGGAAGTCTTGTGATCCAGTGGCGCTGTAAGCATCTCAGCGCTGGCAAGGACTTCTCTGGCTCCAGAAGACTAGTTGCATCAGGGTAGGTCCACCTGGCTTCTCCAGCTCCCAGGGCATAGCACCATGTGTCTTGTCAGTAGAGCGTCTCTCAGGGAGTGAGCAGAGAGAGAGTGTATCTCCCAACTCCAAGGAGGAAATACAGGAGTTCCCAGAATTCTCAGGAGAAAGCCTATGACCCGATTGACAGACTGGATTCTTAATCCTCTCAAGTCTCAAATTGATACCAGATTATTTAACTACCATAATTATAAAATCAAGAAATCATTTTGAAATATCACTAACTCTAGAATCACTTTTATTTTAGATAAATTACATGTGAGAAAAATAATTAGCCTCAAACCAAACAGTGGTATAAATCAGTTATATTCACAAAGGCTGAGTTATAGTGTATTATTCTGTTATTTTAGTTTACTCACCAAAATCCTTTATGAGCGAACAAATTCCTTAACACTATATGAATAAATTATGATAAATGGGTTGGGGAAAAAGAAAGAAAAAATAAAATCATATTCTAACTCATATGTCCCCAAACTTATTTGACCAATCACCCCTTTTAAAAAATATGTTCTGTACCCCCTGGCAATTAAAAACATTGATACTATAGCCCATAATCCAAGGAAAAGGGTCGGTATCTGCATTTGCAACTCCCCTGGACCCTTCCACTGTCCTCAGGGGATGGAAGCACTCCCTTTGGGGAACCCTGTTCTAACTCAGTGGTCTAGCCCCTTAGAATTTATTCTACAAAAATAATGCAAAGACCAACAGGATCAACTAAGCATTTGCACAACGATTTTCAAGGTAATGAAAGAACATATGTTATGACCATTAAATGCCATTAAAACTATGCGGCCAGTAAAATCATCAAGAAGTGCAGATTTTTGACATAAAATAAGCAAAGACAGCATTTGAAATTTTCATTCCTCTTTGCTCGTCTCAGCCTAGTCTCTGTCGGCCTCTAACCTTTCCTGAGCAGTTTGGTGACTGTGGTCACCAATAACTTCCCAATTGCCAACTCTTGTGTGACAGTCAATCTGTTATTCTGGTAACATCAACAGTAGGTAAAATAAACTCAACCTCCTCTGTCACCATCCTTCTATTTTCTTATTACCCCTGTACTGCTTTTCACTCTCCTCCTCCCCATCTCCCGCCCCGACCCACACACAATATATACTATACATACTCGTCTATTAGCCAAGTTTTTCAGCACTTTTTTTCTGGATACCAACTGCAGTTATTAAGGCTCCAGAGTGTGAATTGGCACTGGTTCTGGGTAGGGGTAAGGGAGTCAGTGGAACCCAAAGGAACTGGGCCAACATGGGTTGGAGAGACCTTACCCCATGCCCCTGTGGTAAAATTAGGTGCCTCAGCTGATACTCAAGTATATATGTCATGTACTTGCTTGCTTCTCCTCTGGGATTTTCCATTCAGAAATGTGAATGTCTTCTCTTTTTCCCGAAGATTACACCCAAACATCCTTTATGTTGGAAACTCAGAGTTCCCATCTCCCAAACAATGAGCTCATGATTTCTTCGCTAAACTAATGCAGTTGCTTCCCTGTTGGCCTGCTTCCAATTCCACCCTAACTCGCCCTCCATCTTCCCACCAAGTGATACCTTGGAATTTTCTCTAGAAGTTAAGCCAATATCAAATATAACATGAAAGAGCTTTCCAGTATCCCTGCTTTCACAAAGGTTCCATCTCTCACCGCTGTGTTATGGACCCACCACCCCACCCCTCGTATTGAACTTGCTTCTCTCCTTGATTCTACACATTCTAAAATCCCTGTCTGTCTGTAATGACTTTTCTCCCCTCATTTGCCCTATTGACTGTGCTCTGCCTCCGGCAACCATAGAGCAAGCACTCTGCATGCTTCTAACTGATTTTGGTGTCAATCTCTCACGTTATATTGTGGCCTCCTCTGGAAAAGAACTTAATAATTTTGTACTCCAAACAATATTACAGCACCTGGAACTTGGTAAACACTTAAATGTTTATTGAGTGAGTGAACAATTAAATTAATTTTAGAACTGCAACTATGAAAAATATACTTCCTTGCAAAGACCAGAAATGTGGGAAAATTAAAAATAACAATTAAAAGCAATTTTCCTATTTTAGTTATTTTTCAAATGCATAAAGAAGATGTCTTAAAAATCCACAATAAAGCTTACTATGCAAATTCCATTGATCAAAAAATGCTGATAAACAATACTCTTATAGCTTATAATAGTTGTACCTTTTACACACACTAGTAAATGCAAAATTAGTAGCATTTTTCTAGGGAAAATCTTGTCAATTAAATTCTCTTTATGGGTGGCCCAAAATTACAATATTTAAAACCATTCAAGATACTAAAATCTTTTGTTCTTATCTAATACTGGCAGCAACATCCAAAAGGTTAGCTTAATGTTTGCATTCTAAGTAGCAGCCTTTGGAGGTTCATATACATGATTCTGTCTATCTTCAGAATGTGAAAATATAATTGGAACCAAACACTCATCAATAAAATATCAAATACTAACAGTATTCAAGAAACACTTTGTATTTCCAATTATGCTTTATCATTTTGCATATCCCAACCTACATAGCAGATAAAACAACTTCTTGTGAGAGAGAAAACAATATTACATCTTCTTAAGAGTTTATATATGTGTGTGCATGGAAGGAGAGGGAACAGTAGGAAGCTTTCTATTGAAGGTACTCTTACTTTATCACGATTAGGCTCTTTATCTCAATTGATATTACTCTGTCTATAACAGTCCTGTCCTTGACTTTAGATAAAGTGAAGAAAACTTCCAGTCCTATTGATGCATAAGAGTCTAGAGACAGCGGTTTAAGTGTTTTCTATCCCTTATTAGAAAAACTGTATAATAAATTCTCAGTCTGCCAATTAAAATGAGCTCATTATGATCTGAGAAACTTACAACTAGGAAAGATTATGTAGCTATAATGGACTGCGTCCCAACATGTGGCACATGTCAGATAAAATGGCAATTTTAGGTACAATAAATTGTGCAGGATAGAGGAAAGCTTTTCATGCACAACTGCCGCAGAGTCCAAACCAATACACCAAACGCACTGCCACGGAATCAATAATGATTCACAGAGAACCCATAGGGCAGGGGAGAAGTGTCCCAGCGCCTTTCTGAGACTGTAAACCTTCACAGGAGTAAAAACTTCATCTTTTTATCAGAGAGTGGCTGGTGGATTCAAATTTCTGACCTAGAGGTTCGCAGTATTGACTATGTTAAGCCAGCAGGGCTACTTTAGGGACCAGAGGAGGAAACCCGGATCTGGGAACCACAGGGCGGCAGTGGGATGCGTGATGGCACAGGTGGGGGTTGCTCTGGATGAGTTGAAACAAAATGTGCATACATTATCAAGTGCAAAGCTGATGATTGCTCTCCAGACCTTCACTCGAGTGACACTAAGAAGAAAAAAAGCACCGTTAGGTGCCAGTTTCCAGTTTAAAGAAAGAAGCACAAAAACATTGTAATGTATTTTGAATGCTGTACATTTTAATAATGATGGGAAAATAAAGTAAACATTTTAAAGATCATTGCTTTGCATTCTTCATTTACAGCATTATTAAAATATTACAAGTATTATTTTCATTTTACAAACCACCCTCAATTTGAAAATCCAAGGTCCTGGGCAAGCTGCAGTCTTGGTCTGGCCTGTGATCGCTGAAACTGGAGCATGTTTGAGGCTTTGCTGTCAGATCAACTGAAAAGTTTCCAAGCTTGAACCTCTATCTCTGTTCCTTGCTCTGCTTCTCTTTCTTCTTGCCTTCGCTCCTGGGGTGAATTCTGTGTGGCATTCTGTCTTCTCCGGCCCTCTCTGGTCTTTCAGAGCTCTTGAGAAAGTTGTCACTACGCTGTGCTCTCCCTGGGTGGCGTTTGTGGGTAGGGTTTCTGCCCCTTCTGGCCCTAATTGCATTATAGAATGCTTTCTGTAGCCTGACGCTTCTGCCTCCTTTTCAGTATGAACTCAGGCAAGCCTGCACAATGGCTGCTATTTGTTCCTGCTTGCCTTTAACTTGTTCGGTACTCACATCTTCTCTCTCCCTCTGGCTCTCATTCTCGCTCTGTGCTGTTTTAAAGAGCCTTCCGAGGAACTCCAAGGTCTGGGCCCCACAGCTCAGCTTCTTCCAGGGCATTCTGGTGGCATCATCTGCATCCTCTCAGGCCTGAGGAGGGCAGTAGTGTGATAAGAAAGCTACTCAAGGATTTCTTCCCTTGATCAAAGTTCCATTAAAAAATGGGGCCAACCCAATCCCAACTACGTGGACAGCTGCCTCTCCCCCCAGAAGCTGAAGCTACAGCTCAGGGAGAGGGACAAGTCTGATCAGAGAACATGGAAGCAATAAAGGGGGAGGAAGAGAGAGTGGAGCACAACCTGGCCCAGCAAGCACTGAGGACAATATTCACACTCATAGCAGCCAAAGCACAGAAGGGAACATATGATCAGCCCCACTATAAAACATGACATCCTTCAGTGACCCATAGCCCTACAGGGGGCAACAGTGGAGACACAGTGTGAGAATTGTGCCCGGTCTGACACCACCACACCAAGGCAAAACACTAAGGGCAAACAACAGAACAGCAAGGGGAACAGAGCAAGGACGTCCTGAGGGAATACCAAATATAGATATGGCACCCCATCAGATTCAACTGGAAAACACTTCTAAAGGTCAACAAACAGACCATGAACTAATTGCAGGCTTTTCCTTTTTTGGTCATTGGTTTTTGTTTTGTGTTCTTTGTTGCTTTGCTTTGTCTTGTTTTTGTGCATCTTCTTATCTTTGCAGGTCTATCTAGATAAGATAGGTGGGATAAACAATCTGGAGGAGAAAACAACAGGATCAACTGTTCTTGGGTGACATGGAAGAGGGTGAAGTGGGAGAAAGGAAGTGGTGTTAACAAACCTAGAGACAAGGGAACACAAGTGATCCAACATCTGTGGCAAGGTGGGTATAAGAGGCCTGCTAGAAATTGATCAAGGGCATTGTACCTGAGAAGAATTATTGAAACCCAAATGAAAGCAGTGCATGATGGTGGGACAAGAGGAAAGTAAAAGAAAATAGAGGAAAGAACTAGGAGGCAAAGGGAATTTATAGAGGTCTAAAACAGTACATGTACATATGTACATATATTTATATATGATGACGGGGAAATCAAGCTGTGTGCATATATTTATAGGTTTAGTATTAAGCTAGCAGATGGACATCAGGCCTCCACTCAAGTACTCCCTCAATGCAAGAACACTTTGTTCTATTAAACTGGCATTCCATGAAGCTCACCTTCCTGACACAATTGCTCAAGAAAAACTGGTGCACAAGCAAATGTTGGAAAGAAAGCTGATGGTGCCCGGCTATCAAAAGATATAGTGTCTGGGGTCTTAAAGGCTTGAAGATAAACAAGTAGCCATCTAGCTGAGAAGCAACAAAGCCCACATGGAAGAAGCACACCAGTCTGTGTGATCACGAGGTGTCAATGGGATCAAGTATCAGACATCAAAGAACAAAAAATCATATTGTTAATGGGTGGAAGCGTGAAATGGGGACCCAAAGCTCATCTGTAGACAACTGAAAAGCCCCTTACAGAAGGGTTGCAGGGAGGAGATGAGCCAGTCAGGGTGCAGTGAAGCACCAATGATACTTTCCTCTAGTTCCTAAATGCTTCTTTCCACCCCTGATCCCCACCCCACTACCATGATCCCAATTCTACCTTGCAAATCTGGCTAGACCAGAGGATGTACACTGGTACAGATAGGAATTAGAAACACAGGGAATCCAGGACAGATGATCCCTTCAGGACCAGTGGTGAGAGTGGTGATACCAGGAGGGTGGAGGGAAAGTGGGGTAGAAAGGGGGAACCGATTACAAGGATCTACATATACCCCCCTCCCTGGGGGACAGACAACAGAAAAGTGGGTGAAGGGACACGTCTGACAGTGTAAGACATGACAAAATAATAATAATTTATAAATTATCAAGGGTTCATGAGGGAGGAGGGGCCGCGGAGGGAGGGGGAAATGAGAAGCTGATACCAAGGGCTCAAGCAGAAAGCAACTGTTTTGAGAATGATGAGGGCAACAGATGTACAAATGACTTGACACATGGATGTATATCTGGATTGTGATAAGAGCTGTATGAACCCCCAATAAAATGATTTTTTTAAATGGGGCCAAACACTAAGGGCATGCAACAGAATATCAAGGGGAGCAAAGCAATGAAGTCCCTGGGAAATGCCAAAAACAGACTTTGTGACCAGGGTGTGGCACCCCACTAGACTCCACCAGAAAACATTCATAAAGGCCAACAAACAGACCTGGAACTATATATAGGCTATTCTTTTTGTTGTTGTTGCTTTATTTTTGTTACCTTTTGTTGTTCTGTTTTGCATTTTTTCTTAATATCGTTTTTGCATGTCTATGTAGATAAGAGGCAGGATAAACAATCCGGAGGAGAAAACAATGGACTGACAATTCCAAGGGGACACAGGAGAGAGGGAGACAGGGGAAAAGAAATGGGGTGTCAACAAACCCAGGGACAAGGGACCAACAAGTGATAATAAATAGATGGCAAGGAGTGGGTAGGATATCTGGAGGGTCTTGATCAAGGGCAATACAGCCAAGAGGAATTATTAAAACTCAAATGAAGGTCAAACATGATAGTGGGAATAAGGGGAAAGTGAAAGAAAATAGACAAAAGAATCAGGAGGCAAAGGACATTTATAGAGGTCTAATTACAGGCATGTATATATGGAAATATACATATGATGATGGGGAAATAGATCTGTGTACATATATTTATATGTTAAGTATTAAGATAACATATAGACATTGGTCCTCTCACTACTCAGGTACTCCCTCAACACAAGATTTGCTCTAATAACCCAACATTCTGTGATGCTCACCTTCCCAATATGATTGCTGAAGACAAAATGGGTGCATAAGCAAATGTGTTGAAGAGAGATGATGGTGTCCTATCAAGATGCTATCAAAGGATATAGAGTTGGGTTTTAAAGACTTGAAGATAAAACAAGTAGCTATCTAGCTGAGAAGCAACAAAGCCCACATGGAAAACACACCAGCCTGTGTGATCACAAGGTGTTGAAGGGATCAGGTATCAGGTATCAAAGACCCAGAACAAAAAAATCATATCATTGGAATGAGGGGGAGTGTGAGGTGGAGATCCAAAGCCCATCTGTAGACAATTGGACATCCCCTTACAGAAGGGGCACAACCAAGAGACAAGAGACAAGCTAGTAAGGGTTCAGTATAACACCGATAAGACATACAACTTTCCTCTAGTTTTTAATGCTTCCTCCCACCCCACCCCCATCCAACTATCATTACCTGAATTTTACCTTACAAATCCAGCTAGACCAGAGCATGTATATTGGTACAGATAAGAGCTTGCAACACAGGGAATCCAAGACAGATAAACCCTCAGGACCATTAATGAGAGTACTGATACCAGTAGGGGAAGGGGAGGGGGGGGTAGAAAATGGAAACTGATCACAATGATCTACATATAACCCCCTCCCAGGGGGTTGAACAACAGAAAAGTGGGTGAAGTGAGACTGCGGTCAATGTAAGACATGAAAAAAATAATAAATTATAAATTATCAAGGGCCCGTGAAGGGGGGGGGGGATGGAGAAATGAGCTAATACCAAGGGCTCAAGTAGAAAAAAATGTTTTGAAAATGATGATGGCAAGATAAGTACAAATGTGCTTGACACGATAGATGGATGAATGCATGGGTTGTGATAAGAGCTGTAAGAGCCCCCAATAAAATGAGTTTTTAAAATTTGTCAACAAGCAACACAGTGCTCCTCTGGTTTTCATGGCAAAAAAAAAAAATATTTCGTGCATCCTATTACAAATGGAATTAACATCCTCCCCTTACTGGGAGACTACACAAAGAGGATCTCCTCTGGGTAGTTGAGAAGAAAGCCCTCCCAGGAAGACCCAAGTGTTATCCTTGTAGTCCAAGTGCCAATGTACCTTTGTTGTCACCTGATGCAGTCTCCAATTTTTCAAAAGGGTCGATCAGCTGTACTTCAGGCACAGGCTTCATCTCCCCACACTAAGGCACACAGAATGACGTGTTCAGGGCAGGCACTTCTAATGGGCACACTTCCAGTGAAGACCTGTGTGGCCCATACCTGGTTCTGTTCTCAGTGCACACACTCCATTGAATATCAAATTTCAGCTTTGTATGGTATCCTCTGTTCTCCATGTAGAAGTGTGGCACCACTGTTCACTAGTTCTGAAGTTCCGATTTAAGCCATTTTCCAAACAGGAGAAAGACTCCAGTTATCAAATGGTGCCACATTCTAAATGCTTTGATTCAGCGTTTGTAGTTCTATAATTCAAACTTTTCTACTTATAGTAAATACTCAGGGACCCGACAAATCCATTGGAATTGCTTTGAGCAAATTCTGAAAAGTAAATGTTTTATATGTCACTGGACAGGAATATAGATTAAGCTTTACGAGCATATACCCATCATATGTCCAGGATGAATAATCCCCTAAATCAATGATAATCCTGCTCTACTATTTCATACCTATGTGACTCTTGCAAAGCATGATGTATTGCTCTCACAGACGCCAGTGTTCAGCGTGATCACATGCCCATGTGTCTGCAGCCTGAAGTGGTACTGAGCAACTCCCAACCCTGAGGCAACACAGGCAAAGGCAAAGTGTGTGAGTGAGGTGGCATTTTATAGCCTTAGTTTGATTTCATTTCTTAAAATAAGCTACCCGATTTCTTATGAAACTTGGCTCCTCATGTTACTCACAAGTAACATAAGAGCTGAGGACTCCCCACCTGCCAAAGGTGTGCTTCACTGTGTATTTTGGTCGTGGGGCAGTAGTCCCACTGGAAAGCTCCACGAAGTAGTCACTGAGGTGTAATACTGATACTCACTTAGTCATCTGGCCAACATATTACATGTGAAGCTCATTAAAAAAAAGTGCACTTCTCATCCAACCTTCATTACTATTTTTTCATCAGTATTTTGCTAGCACAGATGAAAAGACTCTAAACGGATATATAATATTTATGGAAGTTGAACAAATCTTAGAAATCATGGCCCAGGGCATGAAATACACTGCTAGGTTGTTCCATTTGGTCCAAAGTTAACTGTCACCTTTAGCACAAGACATATGTAGTTCTCGGGAATACGGTGGACTTCCTTATTTATTAACTTGTGAAAGGTAGACCGGTGACATACCGTCCAATTAGAAGCCTACCGCTATGCAGCGAAGAGATCTGAGAATCAGTTGGTCAGGAATTTAAATGAAAATATCACAAAATTTTATGATTGCAAGAATTCATGTTAGTTTGCCTCCTTGAGATCATTTTGGAATCAGGAGAAGGAAGTCTTTCTGTTATTAATCTGAAGGACATTAGATATGAAAACAGATAAGGAAAATATTCTCATCATTGATATTGCTTGATCTTACATCATCTATAACAACAACAGGGTTACAAGTGAGTCCTTGAAGAGGCATTAGGAAATGCTTTGGGGTGGGGGAATCCTAACACAATAGCACCATGTAGCTCCAGGTCGATAGCGTGTTGCTTAATGAGTCCACAGCATTAAAAAGTTGGATCCCTAGACCTGTTAGTAAAGCGATGATAAACTTAGACGCTCTCTTTAGCTGGAGACTGAAGTCTGTGGAGGCTCTGGTGCCAACATATCTGTAAAAGAGAGAGCTAGAGGAGACGTCGAGGGGATGATGCAGCCCAGGAGACAGAGCGTTAGAGGGATGTGGAGATAATGAGACACTGGTTCTCTCTATTATATGTCCACTTAAGGTTGTTTGTCTAGATTTTTTCCGTATTCCATTTGCTGTCCCAGTATCACTCTTCCTTACATGAGAACTATTAACTAAACTGTTTAAGGTGATTTCCTGCTTTTGTTCATGGAAAAAAATCAAATTAGTAAAAATGGTAAATGTACATTAAATTTTAGAGTGAGCATATATTAACAATCATTGGTAGTTTGCTGGTGCTTCTTCCTTTTAATTGAATTTTAATTGTATGTATAAGTATTTCATTTATGATAGTGGGGCAGGAAGAAAGAAAAAGACAAAGAAGGAAGAAGAATGAAAATAATATATAGTATATATATAGATATGTATATAAGTAAATGTGTAAATATAGGTGCGTTTTGTTTCTATATGTATATATACTTAAATACAATAAGGAATCAGGTGGACTTTGGGCCTCTACTGAAATCCTACCTAAGGACAATCAGTTTGTTCTAATAATGTGGCCTTGTTTGACATTCACCTTCCCTCCACAAACAGCTAAAGACAAAATAGAAACTTGTGACTAAAGATGGCCACTGCAGGAGAGTGTGAGAAACCACGTGCAAAGCAAAACCAGAAGAGAAATGAAAGACCTCAAGTGCAGAACAAGAGCTGGACGCCTCCAGAGGCCAAAAGAGGTGCTGAACATGCCGGGAGAGATTCCCACCCTCCACTGGCAGAGCACACTGGAATAAGGGAAGAGAGAGAAATGGCCCACAGCCTGCTTTGATCCCCTCCCATCCCCACAGCCTTGGGAAGCATGGTTGAGGGTATTGGCTGAACGCATTGGCTGAGTTTCAGCGTGCCTGTGTAATGTCATGTTGTTGGTGCCTGACATTGCGTGTGGGCCCAGGTTTAGCTTCATCCATGCCTAGGTGAGCTGGGTCTGAGCTCACATTTTGAATAGGTGTCTAATTAGTGTGCCTGATTTCTTTCCAACCCCAGTATATTGTGGCATGAACTACTGATTTTCATTTAGCGAGGACATTCGGGAAGACAGCCCTCTTTGTCCCCAATCTAGCAACCTACCATCCCCCACTGAAGGGGTATGGGCCCAAATCATTGGGGATACTGGGCAGAGACAGTATGGCTACTTCCTGCTATCAAATGGATGTGAAGTGGGGCTTTCAGTTCACACCCTTCCTACTCTCCTGGGAGGGGTTGACATTCACTTAAGGGCCCACTGTGGATGAGGTTGAGGTGGTCGCGGCACTGGTCATCCTGGGCATGACAACTCGGCTCAGTGTCATTAGTATTCTGAGGACTCCAGGAGGAGGCAAAACAGGTGAGCAGGTTTAAGGCTGGGGCAACGGCTGTGGGTTGGCAATGCTCATGGAAGTGTGACTTAGTTTCACACTGGAGATTTCAAAGGAAATCTCAGGCAGTATTAACACCAGATTGACAGGCACAGCCTGCACACTTACTTTTTAACACGGGAATGGTGTTATAGCATTTACTCGCTTAAAGACTGTTCTGGGTCTGAGGGAAGATTTTCTACAGAGCACTTACCTGTCTCAGGGCATCAACAGAACTCCATCATAAGGCCATCTACCAGTTCACATGTCTACTTCTCTGGATGCGTTGGATCTGCATCTGAGCGTTTGGTCTGAATGGTGAATCCACGCACGTTGTCCTGGAACTTTAAGGGCCATGAGGGTAGAGAGAATTACTGGGAAGAGACCTTCCCAGACCGGCTGCAGCTAGCAATAGAGGGACCTGTCCGTCCAAGTTTTTATAAGAACTACATCTCCCAGAAGGCACAGGTGGCACAGCTTTAAGTGTTGGTTAATTCTCTTTACTTGCCCTGAGGATTGCGGTCTCCATGCACAGTGGAGCCGGAAAGTTATTCCCAAGTGTCAAGCTACCGCTTGCAGTCTGAGGAAGAGAGAAGACTGAACCAAGTAGGAAAAACTATCTCCGGGTCTACCTGCCACACCCATGCACAACCAGGGATCTAGACTGCTGGCAGCAAGCCTTGGCTGCGGGGCCATCTGCCTGGGTTGCTTCATCCAGGTAGCAGGTGCACGCTCACTGCCAGACCATCCTGCTCTTGAATCTTCCCCATCACCCAGGTGACTGCAGTGGCCAGTTTCTGTGCAGCGATAGCCTGGGCCTCGTGGAGGCCTACTACTCTTAGGGCAACCCTTTGCCCCATGACCCAAATACCGACACACATGGGACTTTGCACCTTGAAACCTGGAAGGCAGTAGATGGGTGCTGACTATCTATGGAGGCCAGTGCCTTGCACGCCTAGCACCTTTCTGTCTCTCCTTCTCCGGAGTCTGAGGCTTGCTCTTTGTCCTTATTATAAAAGATAGCACTGGCAGCAGTTACACGTCATAGTCTGTCCTAGGATTGTTCTTCCATCCTTCCAGGTCCGGTCATAGGCCAGGATGAGGTGCTGACAGGTCTCTGTGTACAGTTCTGGAGTGTCTCAATAGCTTCCTAGATTGCTCTCAATCTGCTTGAGTTCAATTCGGGGAAAGGCTTGAGGATCATGCGAGGACCCGATTCTCCTGCTGCCTTCACTCAGGGTCGAATTTTGACAGGCCCTCTTCATTCTCAGACTCGATAGGACCCGTGACAGAGGGCAATGTCCTTGGGCTAGGGACTGAGAGCCTTTCAGCCCCAGGCTCTGGACCCTCTCAGGGTCCTTGGTCCATTTGGAACAAAGGTCTCTACTGTTTCTCAAGAGGAAACATGCTTGGAGATGGGGGGCTTCCGCCTACTTTCCCATCCCCTTGAAGAAAAGCACTAGCTGACTCAGAGTAGAGAGGGAGAGTGCTCCATTTCTTGGCCAAGATTCCCATCACCTAGAATGTACTGGAGCTAGTCAAAGTTGCAGAATAACTCTAGTTTCTGCATCTTTAGCATCTGCGGCTCAAATCTGCACCAATAGACAGGATGCAGTACAAAGGCATTGTCCATGCCCATCTAGAAAATGCAAAGCAAATGGTTATAGTGCCTGGTGCCCTGGGGTTTTTAATCAGAGTTTGCGGTACCATGGAACCCGGGGGCCTCAGCTGGACTTAGCTACCCTTGGTGGTGTCAGAATTCAGCTGTATCTGGCTGGCGAGGTCCCAGATGTTCTCTAGACAGCAAGCCAGGCATTAGGGTATCACTGGTTAGGGCAACATTATAGGACCTTCTAAGGGGACCCACCAGGATCTTCAAAAGGAAAGGGACCAGTCTAATGACTCAAGCTGAATGCAGCCAACTCTAGGGAAAGTGGAATCCTTGACTGGGTATTCATCAATCCAACGGAATTGTACCAGGGATGTAATAGCACTGAACCAGGAGAGGGAGGCGGGAGGCACAGGTGTGCTTAAAAGGCCTCTTGAATGGTTTTGGAAATGACTGGGTTAGCAATTGTTTAGTGACCTTGCTTCCCAATGGGATTTGCCAAAGCTTGGCAAAAGCAAAAGGAGGAAAACAAATACCAAACACCCAAACAGAGCTGCAATCAAGAATTCCAGGCATTCCCGTTCACCTGGCTTCTCTGTAAGCTGGAGGAACAGGAACCGAGTGAGGGGAGCCACACCTGGAGGGGACCCTGGGAACCAGAAGAGCAGCCCCCAGGAAGTGGTGGTTGGTCCAGAGTGGAGCACAAGATGCCATCTTGACAACTAGTTAGCTCAGGGTCAGGTGTTCGGCTATCCTGGACAATGGTGGCGGTCAGGGTAAGAAAGAAAGTTTGGGCAGTGAGTGTCCTGCAGAGATAAACACATTTAAACAGCAGTTTGGGGGTTACCCCAAGCGAAATGTGGCAGAAAAGCAAAGGCAGGCATAAGGGCTCTCAGGAGCAGAAGGCAGGACCTGCAGCCCAGTCTTCCCTGCAGATAGCAAAACGTGGAGGCAGGAACTGCATGGAGGGTAGGGAGGCAGACGTGTGGCAGAACATGGAAGCAAGAAGGCATACACGTGGGGGGGCGGGGAGGGTTCCAGCAGGCATCACGTCAGAACACGAGCCCCGAGTGAACTGGCCCGTACGATGGCACTCACTGGCAGCCACTTCAAAGGGCAGCGTGGAAGGTCCCATCTCCCTTCTAGAAGGTTTCAAACCTCTAGCCTCGCGGTTTCCCTCGGACACATAGAACATCCACATGCTCCCAGGGCTTCTCCGCCTCCAGGGAGCGGTGAGCGGTGACATGGAAACGAAAGAGCGCCCTGAGAGAGATTCATGCTCCAGAGGCAGCTCACCTCAAAGGTGAGTCCAGAGGTTTTATCCGAATCGCGGCAAAGAATATGCGAGGTTGTGGGGTGATTTTCCCTCCGTGTTTGCCCCTTGACGCTGAAAGAATTCACGCTGCAAAATTACTTTTGAATATCCAAGTGACTTTATGAAGGAAAGTTCCAGGAAATTCACTCTCCAAAGAGTACACACTACTTCTGGAAAGCAGTGCCATCCCACAGCCATTGCCCCAGCCTTAATAAACATGCTCACCTGTTTTGCCACCTCCTGGAGTCCTCAGAATACTAATGACACTGAGCAGAGTTGTCATGCCCAGGATGACCAGTGCCGCGACCACCTCAACCTCATCCACGGTGGGCCCTTAAGTGAATGTCAACCCCTCCCAGGAGAGTAGGACGGGTGTGAACTGAAAGCCCCACTTCATGTCCATTTGACAGCAGGAAGTAGCCATACTGTCTCTGCCCAGTATCTCCAACGATTTGGGCCCATACCCCTTCAGTGGGGGATGATAGGTTGCTAGATTGGGGACAAAGAGGGCTGTCTTCCCGAATGTCCTTGCTAAGTGAAAATCAGCAGTTCATGCCACAATATACTGGGGTTGGAAAGAAATCAGGCACACTAATTAGACGCCTTTGGGAAAATGCAGAAAGGAACCAGCTCAGACCCAGGCCACCTAGTTATGTGTGAAGCTAATTAAACCTGGGCCCACAGAATGCTAGGCATTATAACATCACACAGGTACTCTTAAACTCAGCCAATAAGATTGACCAGTACCTTCAACCAGGCCTCCCCAGCCACTGGGGCTAGGAGGGCAGAAAAGCAGGCCTTTTGGTCCAGTGTGCTCTGCCAACAGAGGGTGGGACTCTCTCCTGCGCTGTTGGTGCCTGAGAGCCTGTGTGCCCTCTCTGGGCCTGTACACTCTTGGGGTTTCCAGCTCTTGGTTCGGCACTTCACGCATTCGCACTCCTGTTCCGGTTTTATACCCTTTCCTGAAGAAGCCATCTTTAGTCATGAGCTCCTGTGCAACAGCTCCCCTTGCCCTGGCATGCTTTCCAGAAATAGCATGTACAGTTTGGAGACTATCATAGCCGAAACTTTCCTTGCCTTCCTAAAGTCACTTCGATTTACCAAGCAATAACTGAGGTAGAATCCCAGAAACATAACATAATGATTTGTTATTAGTTTTTTAAAGCCTTAGACCTTCCTTAGGCAATGATCTTTCCGGGAGTTTGCCCTTTGGGACTATCACAAGACAAAGGTCAGCTTCTGGCTCCCCTATGGGTATATGTTAGGGACATGATCTTGGAGTCAGGCTACCATGGTTCAGTCAGTTTTGCCACCTACTTCGTCCAGACCACAAAGTGTGTGTTCCACTTGAGTTAATATTGGTACTTATTTAAGGTTTTTGTTCCTAGATTGAATGAGTTACTATTAGGGATGTTAGTATTTGGGATTAAATTGTGCATTACAACCTACCCACACAACTATATGTGTTGGAATCCTGGGACTCTAATCTTGTGTGGGAATAGGATTTTATTAATTAGATCATACTGATTAGTCTGATAACCACTTGTCTGTCAGTTTGTCTCAGACAAACTAGTGTGTTGCTATGATAATGAAGGTTATGTCACAGGTATTTCAAATACCAGCAGGCTCAGCTAGAGTGAACAGGTTTCAGCAACGCTTCCAGACTAAACGCCCACTACACAGAAGGAATTGCCCATCCACTTCAGAGGAATTAGCCACTGAAGGTAGTTCATTGTCATGTACTGAAAACCTAGTGAATAGAAGCAGAGTATTGTGAGCTGAGATGGGGCCAGAAGATGAGCCCCTCGGGTCTAAAGGCTCTCAAAGGATGACTGAGGAAGAGCTGCTCTCTCAGAATACAGTCAACCATCTCTGTGCAACTAGAACAAAGCCTTTGGGAGGAAGGCCTTCAGGACTTACATTAGCAGGTACGGCACAACACAAAATGAGAAGAAACAGCTGAAAAATTCACTTAGTGATTGGAACTTGGAATGTGTGGAGTGTGAATCTAAGAAAACAGCATGTCATTAAAAATGAAATATCGTTCATAAAGCTTGATGTTCTAGGCATTTGTGAGCTGACATGGACTGGTAACGGCCACACTGAATCAGAAAACCAAGTGGTTCCCTGTGCCAGAGTGGCACCATCAAGAGCAATGGTGCCGCATCCATCAGGAAAGCAGATGGTTCAAGTTCTGTCCGGAAGTACCATGCTATATGTGAATAATGTCAATCCACATACAAAGAAATTGGATCAAGGCCGTTATTATCCATGCACACAAAATAAACTCTAGTGCTGAAGAAATTGAAGGATTCTACCAATTTCACTGTCAGTCTGAAATCGATCGCATATGCAATGGAGAGGCTTTGACAATTCCTGGTGATTGGAATGCACACGTTATAAACAAAGAGAAAGGAAGTGTACTTAGAAAACATGGACTGGTGATAGAGACACAGCTGAATATTGCATGATCCAACTGGTCAAGACTAACCACTTGTTCATAGCAAATACCCTTTTAAACAGCATAAGAGCCAACTACACACATTGACTTCCCCAGATGAAATAAGGAAAGCCAAAATGACTACATCTGTGGGACAACATATAGAGCATTCCATATCAGCAGTTAAAACCAGACCAGAGGACCACGGTGGAACACATCATTAATTGCTCAGATGCAAGTCCACGTAAAAGCTGAAGAAAATTAGAATGAGTTTGTAAGAGCCATATCTCACTCAAATTTGGAGAACGCCTGAAGAACAGATTTGCTGCACTGAACACTCATGACAGACGACCTGATACACTGTGAGTGGGCAAGACCACCATCCACGAAGCAAGCAAAAGCCACGGCGAATGGAAGCAACGATGAAGTCAAACAGCTGAACAGAAAAATGCAAAGAGCCATTCGATAAGACAAAGTAAAAATATTGTAATAAAAATATTAAAGGAAGAACACAGCATATCTTAAATGGAAAGAGCCCAAGGAAAAATTCCAGTGTGAGTTGCAATATTTCAAGAAGTTATGGGCAAAATATTGAATAATTCAGGAAGCATCCAAATAGCATGTAAGGCATGTACAGCGTCACTGTACCCAAAAGAACTAGTCCACATTCCATAATTTCATACGAGCCAAACCCAATGCTAAAGCAAGAAGGTCAAGCTGCCCTGAAAGCACTAGCCAAAAACAAAGCTCCAGGAATTCATTGAAGACCAATTAAAATGTTTCAACAAGGTCAGGAAGAACTGGAATCACTTATTCATCTGCCAGGAAATTTATAAGGCAGCTATTTGACGAAATAACTATAAACATATTTGTACTCATTCCAAAAAAAAAGAAATCTACCAGAATTCTCAAACGAAAAAGCAATATCACTGAGACCACATGCAAGCAAAATTTTCCTGATAATTGACCAAGAGCTCCCAGATTTTCCGGCTGGATTCAGAAGAGGACATGAAAAGGGATGTCGGTGCTGATGTCAGACGGATGTTGGCTGGAAGCAGAAAATACCAGAACAATGTTTGCTTGTGTTTCATTGACTGTGCAACAGTATAAGACTGTGTGGGCCATAACATGGATGGCCTGGAAAATCATGGGAATTCCAAGACACTTCACTGCACCCCTGCAGAGCCAGTACGTGGATCAAGAAGCCATTGTGCAAACAGCAAGTAAATTCTGCATGGTTTAAAATCAGCAAAGTTGCGTGTCATAGTTGCATCCTCTCATGATACTTATTCAATCTCTAAAATGAGCTAATCATCAGAGAAATTGGATATACAAGCAACACAACCTTGCTTACTAAAATTGAGGAGGACTTAAAGCACACTGAGGAAGATCAAGGATTGAAGTTTTCAGTATAGATTACAACTCAATGTAGAGAAAACCAAAAGCCTCACAACTGGACAAATAATAACATCATGATAAACAGAGAAAAGTAAGGGGCAGCAGACAGGCCTCTAACTATTTATAGGACTTTTTTCTTCCGTTCCTTTCTATGTCTATATAAGATATCAGGATAAACAATTCTGAGGAGAAAACAGAACTGGGAGTTAAGGGGGGCACAGGAGAGGAGGAGGCAGGGGGAAGGGAGGGAGGAGCCAACAAACTCAGGGACAAGAGAACAACAAGAGTTCTAAAATCGATGATGAGGATGGTGCAAATGTCTGGTGAGGTTGGATGAAGTACAATGTAGCCAAGAGGAATTACTGAGAGACAAATGAAGGTGGAACATGATAGTGGGACAGGAGAAAAGTAAAAGGAAATAGAAAAAAGAATTAGGAGGCAAAAGACACTTATAGAGGTATAATTATTGGCATATATATGTAAATACATTAATATATAACAATAGAGATAGGGTCTATGTACATATATTTATATGTTAAGTATTCAGGTAGCAGGTGGACACTGGGCTTCTACTCAAGTCCTCCCTCAACAGAAGAACACTGTTCTAATAACCTGGTATGCTGTGATTCCCACCTTCCAGAGAAGATCGCTGAAGACAAAATGGGTGCATAATCAAATGTGGTGAAGAAAACTGATGGTGTCTGCCTACTAGAAGATATAGCATCTGGAGTCATAAAGGCTTGAAATCAAACAAGTGGCCCTCTGGCAGGGAAGCAACAAAGCCCACATGGAAGAAGCACACCAGCCTGTGTGTTCATGAGGTGTCAATGGGATCAGATATCAAGCATCAGAAGATCCAAAACAATCATATTGATGGAAACAAAGAGGGTCGGAGTGGATATCCAAAACCCATCTTTAGACAATTGTACTTCCCCTCACAGAAGAGTGACAAGGAAGGGATGAGTCAGCTAGGGTGCAGTGTAGCACTGACAAAACACCCACCATTCCACTAGTTTTTAATGCTTCCTAACCCCCCCCCCCCCCACTATCATGACCTCAGTTCTACCTTACAAATCTGACTAGATCGGAGCATATACATTGGTACAGATAAGAGCTCTTGACATATGGAATCCAGGACAGATAAAACCCTAAGGGAACAGTAATGGGAGTAGTGATACCAGGAGAGTAAGGGGAAGGTGGGAGATGAAGGGGGAGCAAAGGGGAATGGATCACAATGATCAAGGTATAGCCCCCTAACCTCCATCCCCTGCCTGGGAGATGAACAACAGAAATGTGGGTGAGAGAAGACAGCAGATGGTGTAAGATATGCAAATAATTATAATTTATCAAGGGCTTATGAGGGTGGGAGGAAGGGAGGGAGGATATAAAGAAGAGCTGATACCAAGGGACCAAGTAGAAAGAAAATGTTTTGTAAATGATGATGGCAACATATGAGAAAATGTGCTTGATACAATTGATGTATAGATTGTTATAAGAACTGTAAGAGCCCCCAATAAAATGATTTTTTTAAAAAACAGAAAAGTTTGAAGTTGTCGAGAATTTAATCTTTCTTGAATCTACAATCAATGTTCATGGAAGCAGCCGTAAGATGCATTGTATGAGAGAAATCTGCCGCAAAACTGCTCTTTAAAGTGTTGATATTCACGGATATTACTTTGGGGACTAAGGCACCCCTGACTCAAGCCATGGTTTTTTCAATTGCCCTTGAATATGTGGAAGCTAGGCACGGCATGAGCAAGGCCAAGGAAAATCAAAGCATTGCAACTATGTTGTTGACAAGGAATATTGAAAGTATGACATACTGCCAAAAGAACAAACAGACCTGTCTTGGAAGTACAACCAGAGTGTTTCTTAGAGGCCAGGATGGACCTGTTGTCAGGAAATGCCAATTTCTTTGGAAGGACATCATGTTTGATAAAGCGCATGAACCACAAGAAAAATAAAGCCCTCAAGAAGATTGACATCATGATGCAACAATGCGTTCAAACCTAAGAACAATTGTCAGGACTGGGAAGTGTTTTGTTCTGTTGTACATTGGGTCACTATGAGTCAGAACCAACTCAAGGGCACCTAACAACCACAATTGGTCTGAAAGACTCCTGGGGCTGGGTAGGTACAAGCTCACCACAAGATCATCGGTCTAACCTCACTAATAGCTTTGAGGTGGGAAGATCAGGCTATCCCATAAAGATGTATAACCATAAGGATGTATAACCTCAGCCACACACAGGGTCTGTTCTATTATGTTCTATAGTGTCACTGTGAATCAGTATTGACTTAATGGCAGTGAGTTGTTGAGGAAGTAGTTGTAGTCTGGGTCCTAAATTAACCACTTCTGAGTTATAAAGGGAAAGAAATGACACCAGGACATGCACATATGAGGGAAGACAGATGTCATGTGAAAATTGATAAGGCACCACATAGGGAACTGACAGGGAAATAATTGACACCATTGAAGCACTGATTTGGATTTTCAGCTTCCAAAACATGGAGAAAATCAATTCGTGTTCTTTAAAGTCACTATTTATGACACATTGATTTTAAAGCATTAGGCAACTAAGACAGGCACCACTATTGTTGCTAGCCAAATTAACCTGCCACTAACCATTGGACCCTAGCTGCGATCCTTGGTTCTGGCCAAGGCAATGATGCATCTAAGAGACTTTGGGAAGTTTCTAAACACACAATTCTTTATTTGAATTGATAGTTGGGCAGAGCCCTAATTTAAGTAGTTGTGACCTGTGTACAAGCACAATTTCATTTCAATTTTTGTTTGTTTGCTTCTTTTTTAGTCTTTTGAGAGCAATTATTCAGAAACATTCATCTTAAATCTGTCATTTTAAGTGTAAGTCAAAAGAGATATAGCCTCTCTGAAAATATCTGCAGTAAATATATCCTGAAAATACATTTTTTGTAAAATCATTCTCAAAGAGTATTTTTTTCTAAAGGGGGAAGTTGTTATACTAAGAATTATTTTATATTTATATGTCTAGAGGGGACTTGAAACTTGTTGGCCTTCCTTTGGGAAGAGGTTCCTAGTTCTCATCATTAAGAAAACTAATTCCCCTTAGATAAATCAATAGAATTTATAAGTATTGATAATAGTTTGATAGCCACTCTTTCATCCTATCTATCCTGATGGCTAAATGGTTATGAGTTGGGCTGCTAAGTTCAAGGTCAGCAGTTAGAAACCATGAGCCACGCTGCCAGAAAAAGACGGGCTTTCTCGTCTAGGAAATGCACTGGGGCAGGGTTACCCTGTCCTACAGAGTTGCTAAGATTTGGCATCTACTCAATAGCCATGAGTTTGGTTTTTCATTTTAAATGTAGCATAAAAAATAAGACAAAACAAAGAAGTTACACTTAGAGAAAGTATGCAAAATAAGCGTCCATTTCATTTGTCTTTCAGGACAAGTAAATTGACATTGCAATATTAGTTTGTTGATATTCTAAAGAGAATCAGAAATGTAGTCATAATAGATCATTTTGGAATCCAAAAGTTGGATAATTGGTGAAGCCCAATACAGAGAAATGACAACATTTATCATAATGGCGATAATTACTCCACAGTATCCAAACCTTTAGAGCACAGAGCTTAATTCAAACAAAATAACAGATGATGTTCTAGGAAAATAAGCCTTTATATTGTTAGTTTTCCCCACCCCACTTATGTTACAATTAGAGAAAACCAAATTGGAACTTCATTGAAACTTAGTTACATTTGGTTTCTACTCTACTTTCTACATCACTCCTTCAAACAACACCATTGAACCAAATTTAGCTCTTCCCCCTCCAAAGAAAAATATCATACTGATTAAATGTCATCCTGCAAATATGCTCTCTATATTTTGGCAAAACTTTGAGTATTTGATACAATAATAGAATAAGCCTTTCAGATATATATTGTATTTCATATCATGATTGTTTACTCTCTTCTAAATGTTTCCACTCCGAAGTCTTGACCACTGTCAGAGAATTCAGACTAGAAAAATGAAAATACTGGTCAAAGCACAAAATGCTATCTACTTAGGTAAGTTGACACCTGAACATTGTTATAACCAAACAAACATACATGCATGCAGGTATGTATATAAAGACCCCTCAAGGGGTGGCATCATCATGATTTACAGAAATTATATTGTTGTTGGTTTTGCTGCTGCTCCTGTTGTGGTAGCAGTTAGGCGTCGTCGAGTCAGTTCCGACCCGCAGTAACCCCTACGCATGACACGCACTGTCCTGTGCCATCCTCCCAAGTCGTCCGATGCTAGCATTGTTGCAGCCAATGTGTCCATCCATCTCCTTAAGGGTTTCCTTCCTTTTTGCTGGCCCTC
The DNA here is from genome assembly GCF_050624435.1 of Tenrec ecaudatus. Lineage (NCBI taxonomy): Eukaryota > Metazoa > Chordata > Mammalia > Afrosoricida > Tenrecidae > Tenrec > Tenrec ecaudatus. The sequence continues at coordinate 276,948,553 of NC_134531.1, forward strand.
CGCTTTACCAACCATGATGTCTTTCTCCGGGGACTGATCTCTCCTGATGATATGTCCATAGTATGTAATAAAAAGTCTCGCCATCCTCGCCTCTAAGGAGCACTCTGGCCATACTTCTTTGTCAGATCTGTTTACCCTTGTAGCAGTCATTGGAATGTCCAATATTCCTCTCCAGCACCATCCTTCAAATGCATGGATTCTTCACTGGTCTTCCGTAGGTCCGATTTTCATATATATAGATGAGGCAATTGAACATACCATGACTTGGGGCATGTGCACTTTAGTCTTCAAAGTAACACCCTTGCATTTCAATACTTTAAAGAGGTCTTGTGCAGGAGATTTACCCAACCCAATGTGTCTTTTGATCTCTTGATGGCTGCTTGCATGAGCATTGATTGTAGATCCAAGACAAAATCTTTGCAACTTTAATCTTTTCTCCATATACCATGATGTTACCTAATGGTCCAGTCGAGAGGATTTGGGTCACCCTTCCATTGAGTTGTAAGTCATATTTATGGCTGCAATCCCTGAGCCTCTTCAGCAAGTGTTTCAACTCCTCCTCAATTTAAGTGAGCAAGGTTGGGTTATTTGCATCTAGCAGGTTGTTAAGCCTTGCTTCGATCCTGATGCCACATTCTTCGTCATAAAATCCAGTTTCTCTGATTATTTACTCAGCATTCAGATTGAACTATTACAGTGAGAAGATGCTATGCTAACACAGACTTTTACTGTGTTTAAGCCATGTGGTATTCCCTTGTTAAATTTGCACAACTACCTCTTCATCCATGTACAAGTTCCACACAGCACAATGAAATTCCCTGGAGTTCCCATTCTTCTCTAGATTAACCATAGTTTTTGATGGCCCACACAGTCAAATGCCTTTGCATAGTCAATAAAAAACAAGTAAGCATATTTCTGGTATTCTCTGCTTTCTGTCAAGATTCATTTGACATCAGCAACGATATTCCATGTTCCATGTCTCTCCTGAATCTGGCCTGAACCTCTGGCAGCTGCAACCATTGTTGGATGCTCCTCAGAAAAATTTGACTCCCATGTCTTATCAATGATACTGTTCTATAGTTTGAGCATTCTGTTGAGTCACCTTTCTTTGGAATAGGTACAACGATGGAACTCCTCCCACCAGTTGGCCATGTAGCTCTCCCACATTTCCTGGCACAGCGACTGAGGGATTCCAGTCCTTCATCAGCTTCTTGAAACATTTCAATTGGTATTCCATCAAGTCCTGGAGTCTTGTTTTCAGTGTACCTTGAACTTCTTCCCTCAGCACCATTGGGTTTTTGCTCAAATGCTACCTCCTGAAATGGTGGAATGTCGACTAGTTCTTTTTAGTACAGTGATTCAATGTGTTCTTTCCATTCTCTCTTAATGTTTCCAGCATCATTGAATATTTTCCCATAGAATCATTCAAGATCACAACTCAAGGTTAAATTTTTTCTTGAGTTCTTTTAGTCTAAAATAGGTGAAGCAAGAGCTTCTCTTTTGGTTATCGAATTCTAAGTCTTTGCACATTTCATGATAATATTTGGCTTTGTCTTCTCAAGCCGCCCTTTGAAATTTTCAATGGATTTCATCCTTTCTCCCATTTGCTGTAGCTACCCTACAATGAAGCACGAGCTTCAGTCTCTTCTGACATCCAAATCGATCTTGTTTTTCTTTCCTGTCTTTTTCATGACCCTTTGCTTTCTTCATGAATGATGTTCTTAATGTTCTCTCACAGCACACCTGGTCTTCTGCCATTATTGTATCATATAGCATTATAGATGTTCTTGAAATTCAGGTGGAATAGATTCCCAGGGGTATTTTGACTCATTTGGACTTGTTTTCATTTTTTTAACTTGCATATGAGCAATTGATGGACTGTTCCACAGTCAATGCCTGGCCTGATTTTAGCTGCTGATATTGAGCTTCTCCATGGTCTCTTCTTACAGATGTAGTCAATTTGATATGTGTGTATTTCTCCTGGAGAAGTCCACATCCATAAACTGTGTGTGTGTGTGTGTGTGTGCCATACAAAAAAGGTACTTGATGAGAACAAGATGTTGATTTTGTAAAAGTCTATCATGTAATCTCCATTTCATTTCTATCACCGAGTCTATGTTTTCCAACTACTCTTTTTTCCTCTTTGTTTCCAATATTTACATTCCAATCACCAATAATTATCAAAGCATCTTGACGGAATATTTCTGACTGAAATCTGTAGAATTCTTCAATTTCTTCCTCACTAGCTTTTGTGATTGGTGCACAGATATGAATTATAATTTTATTGATTGGACACTCTTGAAGGTGGACAGATATAATCTTGTCCAAGACAGTAGTATATGTTTTGATTAATTTTACAGTATCCTTTTGGACAATAGATGCTGCACCATTCCTCTTGATTATGTTACACCCCGCATAGTAAATCATATGATCTCCTGATTCAAAATGGTCAATACCAGTCCATTTCAGCTTACTAGCACTTAAGATACTGACTTTTATTCATGCAAGTCAATTTTTGACTGGCTTCCACTTTTCCTAGATTCATACTTTGCACATTCCAATTTTAGATCATTAGCAGAGGTGGGTTTCCCCCCTATTTATTCATTATTTTACTGGAAGCTCTTACAGATGTCATAACATTATATAATTCAAATAGATGAAGCACAGTTGTATAACTGCTATTACAATCAGTGTCAAAAATGTTCTTTCTTCTTAAACTCTTTGATATCAGTTCCCCTTTATCCCCTCCTTCCCCCAACTTTCCCTTCAGGAACCCTGGTTGCTTATCATTATTGTTATACATTATTATTACTATATAGAATATATATTATTACTATATGTGTGTGTTTAGCTGTATGTTATCCCATTCAAATATATTCATTTACCTACAATTCTGTTGTTTGCTTCCCTCGAGAGGGGTTACACAGTTATCATTGTAATCAGCTCCCCTTCCCTCTCCCCCTTCCCATATCCTTAGGGAATCATTACTCAAATTGCTGTTTCTGAATGGTCGTCCATCCTGGCATTCCTGCATTGAACAATCTTAATTATACACACAGGCACACATAGGCCTACCAGGATTGATGAGGTGAAAAATAAGCCTTGCTAGTAAGGGGAGGAAATACTAAAGAACTAAAGGATAGTTTTGAAGTTCATCAGTGCTATACCACATCCTGGATTTTTCACCCCTCCGTGTGACCCTTCTCGGAAGGACTGTCCAGTTATCTTACAGGCGGGTTTTGGGGTTTCCACTATATCTATTCCCCTTCACGTCAATTTGGTTGCTTGTTTTTGAACTTTTGATACCTCTTCCCATAGACACACACACGTGTCTTGATCACACACATGTTCTTCCATGTGGGCTTTGTTGTTTCCCTGCTAGATGGCTGCTTGTTTAACTACAAATCTTTAAGAACTCAGATGTCCCCCTCCACTCCCATTACACCTTTAGACTTTCACTGGTGCCCCCTTATCAGTAACCCCAACCAGTTCAGGTGAGGTGCCAAGTGCTGCTCCCAGAGTCAAACGTCTACAATCAGGATGCCTCGGCGACTTGGAGACTTGGCTCCCAGCTCTGGGGCTGCTGTACTCTGCTCTTGGTTTGCCCTCTTGTGTGTACGTCAGACCAGCCATTCTCCCTGAACTGTACCTCCAGGGCCATCCTCTGTAGTGCTGTCATCTAGGGAGAGGACGACCTGCAGTCATCGCTGGGAAAGAGCTGCTCCACGCAGGAGCACCGCCCTGAGGGCCCGGAGCACCAGAATGAGGGCCACGCTCACTCTCCGCTTCCTTTGGAGACATAAACAATACCCTCGCCTTGGGTGGATTAGGGCCCTGGTCCCCCATGGCCATCCTCTGGGGGCCTTCAAGGCACATGAGAAGGGTGGAAAGGATACCTTTCACACAGGTGCTATCTGCATCTTTACATATTTACTTATTTACTTACTTTTGTTTGATGACATATGTATCATTAGGGTTGACTTGGTTCATACCAAAGTATCTGGTCCTCAGCCCCCAAATTGTGTGATGGGTGCATTTTCCCTTAAGCCTATTCCATTAGCAGAGTCTTGTAGCTGTTTCTCCTGACTTTAAGTTGTGCGTCCCGGCAAATGAGCCTTAAATAACTCTCGTCAGCATCGTTGACTCTGCTCCGAGAGAATAGCCCTCCTCGGGCACCATCTTCAAAACTATGCATAAGGCCTTTGGGACCTGACAGGGTTTTGAAGCTACGCATCAGGATTTCAGATGCTACTTCCTCTGAACTGGGGAACCAAATCATCCTTCTTGGTCTGTTCTTATTCTGGAAGCTCCACGGAAACCTGTTCACTTTGGGTGACCCCGTCGGCATTTGAAAGAACAGTGATATAGCTCCCGGCATCACAGCAACAAGCCACCACCACATGACAACCCGACAGAAAAGTGGTGGATAGCACTCTTAATAAAGGTGAGCATCATCTTTCTCCTGCACGTGGTCATTTTACATACTGTGCTACGTAAAGCCTGCTGACTTTTCATAACAATTACAATCACCATGCAGACCCAAGGGGCCCCGGTGGCAGAGTGGTTCTGAGTTGGGCTGTGACAAGCAAACTTGACACTTGGAGACCACCAGTCTATCAGTAGAAGAAAGATTGGACTTCCTACTCCCTCCCGTGAAGTGTTACAGACTATAAGCTCAGACGCAGTTCTACCCTGACTTGTAGGGGTGCTATGACTCACAATCAATTCAATGGTAGTGAGTTTGATTTGGGCTTTATGCAGACCCCTATATCTACCTATAGACATACTCCTTGGCCTCCAATTATCCGCATCTACCTTTATGAACATTCATTTCTCCAATCAGGGGCGGGGAAAGGACATCAGTTTATTGGGGGTTGAATCAAACATCCAAATTCTTGATTGTCTTTCTTTCTTCTTTGTTTTATTTTTTCAGAAGTCCAATATGAATTTTATAATTTATGAAATAATTTAAAGTAGTCCTATAGAAGCAGTATAATCTACATTAAGTATTATTTCTATCACGTACTACTGCCTACCTCATTTTCTATGTATAGATCCTCATCTTATCAACAAAATGATTGGATTCATTTTATTTATTTATTTATTTTGAGATGAATTTGTTTGTCACTAAAGACTTTGTTTTAGTCTGGGTACAATAGAAAAACAAATCCACAGAGAGTTTTATATAAAGGCTAAGTATACATCAAGAAAACATCCCAACCCAGTGCTGCCCAAGCCCACAAGTCCAACATTAGCCCATATGTCCAACACCAATCCACAAAGTCCTCCTCCATCTCACAAAACACACACAATGATGCCGACTGCAGGAGGAGAGCTGAGTCAGTGAATGTGTAAGCATCTCAACGCTGGCAGGGGTCTCCACAAGGCTGCTCCAGCACCTAGTGCTGCATCAGGGTAGGTCCATGTGGCTTCTCCTCAGGGATATCTTGCAGGAAGTGAGCCTTGCCAGCTGAATCAGGGAACTGGCTAAGGCTGCTGCACCCTGATCGGACCATCAGAAAGCAAGGGACCCAAGAACTAGAAAGGCGAATATCACTGAGCCATTTATTTCTCCGCCCTTCAATTAACCCCGCATGTGTTTATTGGCCAGGTTGGCACAATAAAATTTAATTAGCTCAGACTTCGAGTCAATTTCAATTTTACTTTCCCTCCTCTTTTTTTTAAGTCACTCAAACCACTATTTAGGTGGAAGAATAAAAAATGGGGGGGTGTTTTATTTTTGTCTTTAAAGGAATGTACAAGTGAAATAAAAAATAGCCTGTGTTCCTTCCATTCCACCTCCCTCATATGCTCCCCTCTCCCTGTCCCTGCCCCATACCTGGCCTCCGCATAGCCATCAACCTTTTGTCTGATGGTGGATAAGCCACGTTTCTTCTTTGTTTTTCCTTATATTAATAGTGGCATCAAATGTGTATCTTTGTAAGATTGGATGAGTTTCCGAAGCATAATGCTCTCTAGTTTTTGTCCATGTCTGTGCTGTTTAAGAGGATTATCGTTGTTTTTATTGATGCATAAAATTCCAGAGTGCAATGCACCAGAGCTTGCTTATCTATTCCTCTATAGTTGGGTGTTTTGGTTGTTTCCAGTTTGTGCTGTTGTGGAACTTGCTGCAATAAGCAGAGGTGTACATATGTTTGTGTTATCTTCTCCATTTTTTGGACAAAATATACACAGGAGAGAGATTGCTGGATCATAAGTTACTTGGATTTGCATTTGTTTAAGGAAATGTTATACTGATTTCTATAATCATTGTAGAAATCTACAGCCCCAATGTAAAAGAATTCATATCTCTCCATATACTCTCCAGCATTTTTTGTTTTCTGTTTTATTGAATGTTGCCAAAATTGTCGGTGTGAGGGATTAGATTTATTTTCATGTTTGCATCAGCGGGTACAAAATGTACAAACCACTTGTCCAGAGTTGCCACTCTAGTAAACCAGCAATAGAGGAGAGGTTCCAGTGTAATACTCTTCGCCATTAGCAACATGAAAACCAGTAACGGTTGTTGGTTAAATATCAAACACTGTTAATCAAATCACCTTCATGCTATTTAATGCTGTGTAATACAGAAGTCTCAGTGTTTATCATAGGCCTCATGCCAAAACACTAAGATACCACCTACGCATGACCACTTTTCCTTGATATTAGAATCATACAAAATAAGCGCAAGAATTTGTTCATCCCTCATGCCATCCTGTGTTTCTAGTTATTGCTAGGTGCCATTGAGCCTGGCCTAACTCATGGAGGCCTTATGTATAACAGAGCAAAGCACTGCCCAGCCCTGCACCATCCTCTCCATAGCTCAGACTATATGGAGCTAGAATTTGGCTCAAGTAATTAGACTGAAGATGCAATTTTCCCTACACCATGAACTCTACTCGGCAGCAGAAATGATTTTTCCCTAAAACGAAGCACATCATGAAAGCATCTATGCGTCTATGCATCTCGCATCAGTATAAATCTTCACTGCGTCCAGAGATTTATGTTTTCATCTTGGCCTTCATTTTCATTATTGGGGATCTTTAATTTCTTTCCATTACTTGGGCTTCTCTTATTTTAATTCCCTATTTTCAATGTTCTGCAGATATGGCACACCTGTATTTGTCTTAGATAATCAACAAAAAGAGTCATCAACCTCAATGCTTATTTGGCATATCTTCATTATCTTGGGAATATCTTCACCAACATATATTAAAATGTCATTGGAGAAAAATGAATGCATATGGAATGTATGAATATTGTTGGGCTCGATCTGTATCTTTATCTCATTAGTCAGGGTGAAGCTTGCTGGCTGAATGCCTATGCTTCAAACCCAGCAGAGAGAGAGAGACAAGGGAGAGATCTGGGAATACCAGGCATAAAAAGTACAGTTCTCTATCTGATGTGTTAACTTTCTATCAGTGGTTCATCGATTTATGTTTCTCCTGTAGTCGATCTTTTGCATCCATCATGCAAACCCTTTTTTTTTCTTTTTGTCACAAATATTTGTGACTTTCTGTGTGCCAGAGGCTATTGTAAGTACTGAGAACAAAAACAGGGAAAACCAGCAAAGGCCCTGATTTCATGTAGTATATATTGTAGTAGAAGGTGATATATAATAAAACAATAAGGGCATTTCAAAAAGTTTTCATGGAAAAATAGAATTAAAAATTAATGTTTAATAAGGAAGACTGGAGAAGAATTGATGCATTTTAATTGTGGTGCTGGGGAAGAATATTGAAAGTACCATGAACTGCTAAACGTTGGAACAAATTCATGTGTCTTGGAAGAATCAGTCAGAGTGCTCATCCGACAAGCGGGTGGGCAGGCTTCTTCATACATACTTTGGACCTGTTCTCAGGAGAGACCAGTCTCTGCCACAGGACACGTGCTTGGTGGAGCAGCAGAGAAGAGGAAGACCGTGGAGACATAGAAGGACCCCATGTTGGCAACAAGGGGCTCAAGCACAGGAACAATCGGGAGGGTGGTGCAGGACCATGCTGTGTCAGGTTCCGTTGTGGCTAAGGTCTTTATGGGTCGAAACAGAGTCAACGGCACCTAACACCAACAGTAAAAATAATGGACTCATTCTACAAATGAATGTAAGCTCCTCACCCCTTCTTAAATGGGTATGTCTGACAGTGGTAAGAAGAAACACATTTAATTGAATTTAAAAGTAAGATAGGAATTATAGAATGCTCTAGTGATCTGCTTCCAAACGATCAAGTCTTGAAAACGCTATAAAGTGGTTCTACTGTGTAAACACAGGGGAATTGCCAAGCATCTGAACTGAGTTGAGAGCAACTGGGTTATTTTTGTTGCTTTCTGGGGATGGTGGAGTTATTGTTTCATGTGGTTGGTATTCAAGCAGATACCTAAAGGAACTAAGGAAGTGGAAGCATATCTCATGAATATCTGGAGAGCGTTTCCCTGTCAGAAAAGTGAATTTAAAAAATTTTAGTTAATGTAAACTCAACAAAACTGGCTTTGGGGTGGGGGGAGCTGAGTGTCAAGTAATGAAAAATCAGAATGACAAATTCTTTAGAATATTATCTACTACATGATAATCTTTGAAATTGAGCAAACGTTTTCCAAAGATATTATCCCCATAATGCTTACTCGTACTACATAACCTTTGACAACGTTGTATTATAATTTTCAAAAAACTCAAACCAAATTCACTGCCATCAGGCCGATGGCACTCATAGTGATGCCCTGTGGGTTTCTGAAACTGTAATGGTTTATAGGAACAGAAAGTTCCATCTTCCTCCCTGGTGGTTTTGAACTGCTGACCATGCTGATTGCAGCCTCTCATGTAACTACTATACCACCATGGCTCCCATTATAACTATGAAGAGCCCCGAATGGCACTTCCGTGGTAGAACAGTTTCAAGTGTCTTTGGTTGGGGCCGTATGTGTACCCGCAGAGACCTGTGCTCCCCATGGGACGCAACGACTGATTTTTCAGAAGCACATCACCGGTCTTTCATGCAGGGCACCTTTCCATTGGCATGCAAGCTTTTCACTTGCTTACCTCGCCCAGGGATGCTGCGGGTAAATTAGCACTGCATCGCACAGCACAGCGGGTCGGTCACTTGCTCAGGACATTTTCTGAAAGCGGCAGTATAATGGGCACAAGAAGTATGATCACATGTCCTCATTCTGATTTAAGAGCTTCGGTTTCAAGTGACACTTGTATATCGTAGGTGTGGACTGCTGCTTTTCCTGGTAGTGTGAACGGTTTCTGGAACAAGATCCTGTGATCTTTGAAAGGGAAGGCAAATCCCTAGCCTCCCAGGCAGTCTCCAAGGCCATCCGAGAGATGCAGTTGATTGACCATAAACAGCCAGCAAGAGCAGGAGGAAAAGAGCATTTACCTGAGGGAGTAGGATGCGCATTTACCAAAGGGGTAGACTGACTACCAAAGGAGTGAATCACATTTACCAAAGGGGTAGACTCCCAAAGGAGTGGCATACATTTACCAGAGGGAGTAGGATAGCAAAGGAGTGAATCACATTTACCAAAGGGGTAGACTCCCAAAGGAGTGGCATACATTTACCAGAGGGAGTAGGATACCAAAGGAGTGACTTGAAAGCTATTTTGTTCTTTGTATCTTTGAGAGGAATGGAACTTTTTTTAAATCTCCTTTTGTGTAGTGTCTGTGTTCATCAAATGACTCAATTAATGTTTGGCATCAGACAATACAGAGTACACCCCCTTCCCTTTTGGCCACAGAACCAGCAAGGTTTTTCCCCTTCCCCCAAGGTAAGGGGGAAAGCAACAATTTCCAGAGGTTCGCAGACAGCTACATTGAAACAGGTAGAGCATACAAATGAGAAATAGCACTTTCATCACGATTTAAGTTGCATTTTAACCTGATAAAGTCTCAGCTTCCACATTGATTTTTCTCTAAAAATAAATAGCTTATTTGGGGGGACAGAAGATGAATTTATACCCTATCAAAATAATTTAGCACTCTGATTCCCTCAGGTTTTTCCTAAGCTTAAGAAATCCTGGCCAAGAACTACAAGAAAATTCCTACTCCCACATAATGTTAGCAATTCACAATTGCATTTAATGTGTTACCTTTATTCTCAACGGCTCTTCTTATTTAAAAAAATTTACTTGTCACTCTATCGTTTATCTTCTCAATATTTTCATGTATAAAATAGTAAAGAGAAAAACTTTTAACGACTGAAACAAAAAAAGTTTTAGATAAAATTTTCAAGAACTAAGTGAATTATTGGAACCCTTAAACAGATAGGTCCTGCAAAAACGCATGTGTGTGGTTAATTGAAGCAATTCTCGTGGTAAACGTTGTCGCGCTCTTTCCCAGGTAATCACCTTGAATCTCCTTTGGCTCATTTTAACCAGAGAAACTGGCTATGTAATTTGTGCAACGTCTATTATCTATACGCTGCAGTCAGTCCATCACCTGTTTAATCAACATGTATGCTTGGTTGACTTTTCTTAATTAAAAAAGGAAGATTAACTTAGCCATTAATTTATGATATAAAAGTATAAGCTTCCACCTTGCCAAACAAATATCTACCTCTTGCAAATGACTGTGTGATTCCACCTGACTGATCTTTAGTGACAACATTGACACAGTGACCTTAAAAGGATCACATGGTGTTAATGTGGTGTAAAGATAAGTCATGTTAAGTGAGAAAATGTCAACTACACTACGCCATCTCTGCCATGATTTAAACTATGCTAAAAGTAAGACAAAGACTGAATTAAAACAAAGGTAAACATATGGGTCAGTTCTTTGCCATCATGAATAGCTAGGCTCATCTGGATTTAGATTCAAGTTCAATGTACTGAATACCTACTGTACACAAAACACTCTGCCAAGCTCTCTCTCCTTCTCTCTCTCTCTCTCTCTCTCTCTCTCTCTCTCTCTCAAACATTTGTATTATAGTTATTCTGACCCACACCCCTTTCCTTTTAAAAACAGTTTATTAGCATATAATTCATACATCATACAATTCAATCATCCAATCACACCGAAAAGGGTTGTATAGTGACCAACACAGTTTTAGAACATTTTCTTTATTAATCATTATTAGTTCCCTATTTCCCCCTAACCTCCCTTGCCAAACCCCCAAAGTATCATTAATCCAGCTACTATTTCTATAGATTCACCTATCCTGGATTTCATAGACAGAAAAACATTTTTAAAAATCTAACAACAAAGTAAAACAGACAAGCACCGCAATTGACAAGAGAGCAGAAAACATTAAATCTAAAACTAGAAGCAATAATGGCTCCTAAAGGAGATCACAGGATAGGGTGCTAAGTTTTGACCTCGGTGTATCTACAGCTGTCCACTTTCCAATGCATTCCGTATGATAGCCAGGCTGTTCACATCCCTGCTCCATGGCTAGGGAGGATTCACCAGGGGGTTCATCCCGTGTGTATTTCCCCTTCATTTTTGTTCAATGGAAAGGGTTTTTAAAAAGATCAAATGATGAGATATTAAATTTCAACCTATGTCATCAGAATCGATTCTGCAATGCCCTCTCCCTGATTACCGGGCTATTCTCGGCCATGGCCGGAGGGGATTCACCGCAGGCTTAATGCAGGTGTACCCCTGCAGATAGATTTTGGACTTCCATTGTCATCCATCGCCTTCTGCAAACAAGGCGCTCACAACGCAAATTCCGATACCCCTCCCTCTTTTAGATTTGGATATTAGTTTCCATCCTTGAGTCACATAGGCTGATGTGTTTCTTCTATGTGAACTTAGCTGACACCTCACTTTGATGGCTGCTTGTTTGAAACCAAGCCTTGAAGACCACACAAGCTATTCTTTCTGATAGCCTAGCACCATAGATGGTTTCTTTGCCACGCTTTGCTATAGCACCCCAATCTTCAAGTGATCTCTTTGTGAGGGCAAGCTCCAAGCAGGGCCATGTCATAAAAACTAACTGTTCTGAGCTTGGGGTGAGAATTAAGTGCAATCTAAGTCCACGCACACACCTATGGTTTCTCCGTGACTCCAGTTCACCTTAGAGGCCTCGTTGTCATTTTATGAGAGAATGCTGTCAATCATCCCCCTGAACAGCACTTCCACTGCCATCGAGTAAATGCTGACTCACAGTGACCCTATAGGGCAGGGCAGAGTTGACCCTGTGAGTCTCCATGTCTGCAAACCTTCACAGGAGTAGAAAGTGCCATACTTCCTCTTCAGAACCGGCTTTTGGTTTTGAACTACTAACCTTGTGGTTAACCGCCCAATGTACACCAACTACTAATGACACAACTACTGCTAATGACCTGACTCATGTCCTTAGTTTAGCCAGTGGTATAGTATTCAAAAAACACTGTTGGGAAAGGAAATTATACGATAGGCCTGCTGTGCACCTTCAATACATGAATTGCTAACTTGTACAGACTGAACTCTTAACTGACTGGATACTATTTACACAAACAATAGAGGTTGCTGATAGGTCAAAACTTCCAATAATATTTATTCACAGCAATATAGCCATGCCTGGCAGATTAACACATGTCACAATGAAGCACGGAGGGTGTTCTGTGGTCGACATTAAACCAGGCTATAGAGACAGCTATATAAACGTGGCCTGGTGTTACTTTTTTGAGGGCCCTAGAGTCAGTTCCAAACCCTAACAGCACCATGTGCAACAGAATGAAATCCTGCTCAGTCTTGCGCCAGCCTCACAATATTCACGATGTCTGAGCCCCTTATTACACCCACTGTGTGAATCCATCGCTTGTTTACCGATCCTCTGCTTTACCGAGCAGGATGTTGTTTCCCACTGACTTGTTTGTCCTAGTAATAGATCCAAAGTACATGGGAGAAATCTTAGCCTACTTGCTTCTAAAGAGCATTCTGGCTCCACTTCTTCTGGCAGTCCGGGGTACTTTCCGTATTCTTTACCAACACCACAATTCAAATGCTTCAGTTCTTCTGAGGACGTCCTTATTATTAATTGTCCAACTTCCACAGGCATCTATTTGAGGCAATAGAAGATACTATGACTTGTATCAGCCTCACCTTATTACCCTGACATCCTTGCTCTTCAACACGGTAGAGGTCTTGCTCAGCAGACTTGGCTAATGTAAAGTGTTTGATCTCTTCACTGCTGATTCTGTGAACATTGATGGTGGATTCGAGCAAGATGAAACGGTTGACAACTTTACTCATATCTTTGTTTAAGATGCTGTTGTCTCTTAGTAAAGTCGTGAGGATTTTTGATTGCTGTACATTGACTTGTAATCAATACTGAAGCTGCAGTTTTTGGTCTTCATCAACAAGTGCTTCAAATCTTCACTTTCAGCAAGCAAGGTTGTATTGTACACATATCATGGGTAGCTGATGATACTTTCTCTAATCCTAATGCTGCATTATTTTTCACATTGTCCATCTTCTTGGATTATTTGCTCAGCATGAATATTGAATAAGTATGGTGCAAGGCTACAACCCTGGTGCATACCTTCCTGATTTTAAGTCATATAATATTCCTTGGTTCTGTTATTGGTTTGTGTACAGATTTCTAATGAGCATGATGAAGTGTTATGGAATTCCTATCCTGATCTTCAGCAAAATTTTATTGTAAGTGATATGAATGATCTGGTTCAATAATTTCAGATTCTGTTGCTTCATGCTTATGTTTTTGACTGCATCTTGTCAGTGTGGATAGACCATCAAGTTTATTTTGACTCATGGGCATCCGATAGGGCAGAGTAAAATTGACCTTTAGAACTTCCAAGGTTATTAATCCTTGCAGAAGCAGACTGGCCAGAGGCTGTACCGTGGAGTGATTGATGGTTCCCAACCACCCACTAATGTTTTAGTTTGTAGCTGAATGCTTTAGGCACTGTACAACCAGGGAGCCTCAAAGGTGATCTCACCTTTGAGGGACTGCTAAAGGGAGAGCCCGCATACTCTGGGGAGTCTTTAAATCTAGAGGTCACAAAACATGGCCATTACCCACAACTCTCCACCATGACCACAGGTACATATAAAACATTCATGCTGGACTGGGAAAATATCACATAAGGTCAGAAAATGGAACAATCCGAGGGCACGGAGAATATGTAGGTGGGATAACTTGAATTCTGAAGTCTTCTTCTCCAAACAGTTATCTAGACTTTGCTATCTAGCCTCACAATTAAAATCTCTATTTAAATTGAAATTTTATCTTCATATTAAATAGCAAGTTGAAATGTGAAAGTATCTATTCCAGGCAAGATATACAGTAAGAATCTCTGGTAGTGGTGTACATCTTCAGTAAATCTAAAGTGGGGAAATGAGCCAAGACTCCAAATGAAACCCTCTAAACAATTACAGTTAGATTGGCTACTTTATGACTATTTCAACGGTGACTGATTCATTCCCTTCCTCACTCATTAAGGAATGTGTAGAAGCCCAGAGTTTGTTACTATTCGCTCCATTTATCCTATTGCGCTGCTTCATGAAACTTTCTCCCACAAACCTCTATCTGTCTTGTATCTTGTTTTTTTTTCCCTCTACTACATTTTTCTTTTAGACCACAGAACTCAAGGATTTTTAGTTTTTGTATGTGTTTTTTTTAAACCATGCCTGATCTTTTAATTACTATCTTATCTGCATTCTTCAACTCAGAACATTCTTGAAAGTACAGTCTGTGCCCACAATCTTCCCTCGTTCTACAGCTCCATTTCTTCTCAGGCCGGGCTGGTCACTCCTTAAGACCACAGAGTGTGATAACCAAGTCCACCACAAATTCCTCCGTGGCTAATTCTAAGGAATGCGATTCGAGACTCAAATTACTCTTTTTCTATTTTTTCAAAATTTTGTTTAATGATACCCACCTTTCTGAAATGCGCTTATCCTGAATTATAAAAAATTCTTCCAATCTGTGTGTGTGTGTATGTGTGTGTGTGTGTTTAAATTCTTTCTTTCGCATCTGGTCTTTTTGCTTTTTTTTCTTCTCCTTTACACTCTAAAATTTGATGCTTTTCCTTTGTTTCTTTTTTCTTTGACTCTGCTCTTTTATCACCCTGGATATGTTTCTTGAGAGGTCTTGACTATCTATAGATGTTTACTATCAACTATTCTGCCACTCCTCCCTTTATCACTAGCCACATCTCCAGAAATTCAAATTATTCCCACTGCCAAACAACACCCAAGATTTGTCAATTATAATTCATAAACATCTCTTCAATCTTCCTCTTGTCCTCAATCTCCACCACCCCCCCATAGCTCATAATGCAGTGACTTTAGAATTGAAACATATACAGGTCAGGGGCTCAAACTCACTCCCAATTCTGATGGAGAAAATTGAGGTGGTCTACTTATGTAAACATTTACAGCTTCAGAAACCCTATGGAATAAGTCTCCCCTTTCTATAGGGACACTGTGTTAGAGTTAATTTGGTGGACCTGGATTTGTTTTTTTCTATGATTCCATCATTTCAGGTCATTCTCCTTTCTGACCATGCCACTCTTTTACCAACATGGTAAAGTCTAAATTCTCTCTCATAACTTTCTTTCCTTTTTATTTTTGTTTAATGCTAACCACCTTTATGAAACATATTCTAATTTCTTCCAGTCTCCTACTACTGCCTCATCATTTTTGTTCATTAATTCAAGAAGTCCATATTATGATTATATAGCATCTATCTCATTAGTACCAGGGATACAATGATGAATAATGCATGGTTACAGTTGTGAATTGAATTGTGTTTTCCTCCTTTCAAAATGATGTTGAAGTCTGTGGTGAAGTGAAATTGCTTAAATATGGCTCTTAATCTTGTAATTCCTATCAAATTATTGGATGAGGCCATGAAAATAAGGTGTGTGAAGCTGTAATAGAAGGCTGGTTCGTTTTGTCATCTCTCTGGGTATAAAAGAGCCATTTCATAAGTGGAAAGAGAAAATCATAGACCATCAAGAAATATAAAACATGAGTGGAATGTGTGCCAGATTGCTGCCTAAACTAGTGGAAACAGCACCAAGACCAGGCAAGCAACACCAAGACCGTATGGACGAGCATCAGGCAGAGAGATTCCTGGCCTATGGAGGTCTAAACCAAAGGACCATATGGCTGAGAGGGTGAGGACCAGAGACAGGTGCCTGCCAGCCTGGCTGAGAAGAGGCACTATAGACAGACAAACAAACAAACACTCATTCTCCTTACATTTTGTAATTTACTATGAAAAACTCAATAATCCTAACTTTTGCCAGTGAGTTCTGTGTAGCTATTCCAATGGACGATTGAGCCCAGCAGGGAAGTAGAGCGCCATGGGAGGGAAGGCTGCTGTCAGAAGAGAGTAAGAAAGTTGGAGGTGAGGGGCAGCACCTACGTGTGCCTGTGACCATCAGCTGTGAACTGGTGTAGAGCTGGATTCTCTTTGTCTTTTGTATAGCTAGAGGAGGTCAGGTGTGGCCTCTATGATATTTTATGAAAGCACAAATCCCTAGTACCAGTGAATGTGACTTTGTTTGAAAATCAGGTATTTTCAGAAGTAATCAGGCTAAAATGAGGTCATTCGAATGGGTCATAATGCAAAGTGACCCGGGAAAATAGGAGACAGACACATGAAAATGATATGTGTGACAGAAGTAATCATTGGAGAAATGTCCCTACACACCAAAGAACAGCAGGGTTTGCCAGCAATACCACTAGCTCAGAGAGAGACACGGAGCAAACGCTCCTTTAGAGCCTTCAGAAAAGACATTTACAGATTTGCGCTTCTAGTCAACAGAACTGTGGGAGAAATATATTTTGATTGTCTTAAAGTTCCCATTTGTGGAAATTGCTCCGGCAACCCTAGGTACTACACTCAGGAAATGTACAACCTAGCAAAGAGGAAAGTCAAAGAAATACACAAAAGTTTACACACATGGTAGAGATCATGTGGTTGAGCTTTCAGATACAGTTTGCACATGAAAAAAGGAATAGGGGTGATACACTTTAAGAAAGGATTTATAAACTAGGATTATAAACTAGATGCTGCAAGTCTGCTTGAATCTTGAGTGGAGAGGAAATATGGGATAATGTGTTCTCGCAATAAGACAAATTACTTGAAGTTTCTACTGGTCCCTTTGCCCTTCCACAATTCTTGTCACTGCACATCTCCCACAGTGATATGTACACAGAGGTGTCCCCACTCCTGGTCCACACAGATTAAACTGTTATCACCCGTCTCAAATGCACCTACCAAATATTTTTTCCCTGACTCTCTCAAAAATAGATTGTCACTCTCTTCTGATGTTTCTATTTTGTACTGTGTTTATTTGCTTCTTTTTTAGTTATTTTAGAGGAGCTTTGATGGCTTAGTGGTTATATGTTGGGCTGCACACCTTCAGGTCTGCAGTTCATAACCACCATCCACTCTGCAGGAGAAAGACAGGGCTTTCTACTCTTGAAAACAGTTACAGACTAGACAATGCACAGGGACGCTTCTACTCTGTAGAGTTGGCATCAACTTGATGGCAATGAGTTTGGCTTTTTTGTTGTTGTTTGGTGGTAAGAGCTTTATGGCTTTTCCTTTTCGCTCCCGGATGTTGGCAAATAACAGCCACAGACATTTGTTAAGTGGCTGCACACACACTGAGCGTTTAATGTAGACTCTACATACTTTTCACAATAACTCTTAAATGTAGACATTATTATAAATGATGAAAGTAAGGGTCATTATGTCCACCTCAATATAGTGGGTTATTAGCAAGGCTGGGATAAAAACTTTGGTTTACAGCCTGTGTGATCACGAGGTGTCAAAGAGATCAGGTATAAGGCATCATCAGAACAAAAAAATCTTACCAGAGTGAATGAGGAGGGGAGAGCAGAGTGGAGACCCAAAGCCTATTTGTCGGCCACTGGAGATCCCCTTGCAGAGGGGTGTAGGGGAGGAGACGAACCAGTCAGGGTGCCATGTAGCAACAATGAAAAATACAACTGTCCTCTAGTTTCTAAATGCTTCTTCCTCCCCCTCCCCTGCCCCACCCCCACTATCATGATCTGAATTCTACATTGCAAGTCTGGCTAGACCAGAGGATGTACACTGGTACAGATAGGAACTGGAAACACAGGGAATCCAGAGCGGATGATCCCTTCAGGACCAGTGGTGTGATTGGTTACATTGGGAGGTTAGAGGGAGAGTGGGTTAGAAAGAGGGAATCGATTACAAGGATCTACATGTGACCTCCTCACTTGGGGATGGACAAGAGGACAGTGGGTGAAGAGAGACGTTGGACAGGACAAGATATGACAAAATAATAATGTATAAATTATCAAGGGCTCATGAGAGAGAGGGGAGAGCGAGGAGGGAGGGGAAAAATTAGGACCTGATGCCAGGGGCTTAAGTGGAGAGTAAATGTTTTGAGAATGATGAGGGCAATGAATGTATAGATGTGTTTTACACAAGTGATGTATGTATGGATTGTGATAAGAGTTGTATGAGCCCCTAATAAAACAATTTTTTAAAATTTAGGTCTAATTCTGGCTACTACGGACTATCTTTCTAAATGAATTATGATAGCATCAGGTTAGGTACTGTCTAGTCAGTTCTAACTAATAGTGGTCCTATGTACAACACAAAGAAACATCGCCTAGTCCTGCACCATCCTCAAAAGCATCGCTGTGTTTGAGTCGTTGGTGAGTGTCTGTTTCTTTCACTGACGTCTGCATGCTAAGCAAGATGCCTTTCCATAGACTGGTATTTTTTGATAAAATGTTCAATTCTTAGCATTCTGGATACACTTCTTCCGAGACACATGTGCTCATTCTTCTGGCAGTTTATGCTATATTTCAATATTTTTCATAAATACCATAATCCAGCAGCATCTATTCAGTGTTTTTATTCATTGTCCAGATTTCACATACATATCAGGACATTGAAAAAATCATGCCCTGGGTCAAGTATACTTGAATACACAAAATGATATCTTTACTATATAATGCTTTATTTTAATTTTTATAAATTATTTTATTGTTGGCTTACAGCTCTTATACTAATCCATACACTAATCTTTTCAAGCACATCTATACAAATGTTTTCACCATCATTTTCAAAACATTTTCTTTCTACTTGAGCTCTTGGTATTAGCTTCCCTATATTTCCTCCCTCTCCCACCCTCCCATCCTCATGAACCCTTAATAAATTATAAATACTCATTGTTTTCATATGTTACACCATCTGCTGTCTCCCTTCACCCATGTTTCCATTGTTCATTGCCCTGGGGGTGGGGGGTAGTTATACATTGATCATTGAGATCCATTCCAGCTTTTTCCTCCTTTTCCCCCTTCTTCCCCCTACCCTAATGCTATCACTACTCCCATTACTATTCCTGAGGGGTTTATCTGTCCTGGTTTCCATGTGTCGAGAGCTCTAATCTGAACCAGTGTACATACTCTGATCTAGCCAGATGTAAGATAGAACTGGAGTCATGATAGTGGGGAGGAGGAAGCATTAAGGAACTAGAGGAATGTATTGGGTTTTGTCAGTGCTATACTGCACTCTGACTGATTGGTCCTTTCCTTGTGACCCTTCTGTGAGGGATGTCTAATTGTCTACAGATTGACTCTGGATCTCCACTCTGGCCCCCCCCCTCTTTTGCATTGATATGATTGTTAATATATTTTGTCTTCTGACACCTGATCTGGTCAAGATCTTGTGATTACACAGGTTGTTGTGCTTCTTCCATGTGGACTTTCTGCTTCCCTGCTAGATGGCTGCTTGCTTAACTTAAGCCTTTAAGACCTCAAATGTTATATCTTCTATTAGCTGGACACCATTAACTTTCTTAACCACATTTACTTATGCACCCATTTTGTCTTCAGCAATCATGTAGGGAAGGTGAGCATCACAGAATGCCAGGTTATTAGAACAAAGTGTTCTTGTGTTAGTGAGTACTTGAGTAGAGGCCCAACATCTGTCTGCTGCCTTCACACTTAACATATAAATATATGTACATCCCTATCTATATATATATATATACATATGTACATGCCTATATTTATGCCTCTGTAAAATGTCTTTTGCCACCTACTTCTTTCCCCTATGTCCTTTTACTTTCCTCCAGTCCCACTATCATGGTCAACCTTCATTTGACTTTCAGTAATACCTCTGAGATTCATTGCCATTGATCCAACACCACCAGGCATTCTATGACCTTCTCACCATCACTGATAGATCTCATGTTCCCTTGTCCCTGGGTTTATTGACTGCTCCTTCCTTTCCCCCACTTTCTACTTTCCCATGTCCCTCTGGAACCATCAGTCCCATTGTTTTCTCCTAGGGCTTGTTTATCCTGCCTATCTTATATAGATGGACATGAAAAAGGGGGGGTGGCTATAACTAGTTCCAGGTCTGTCGGCTGACCATTATTAGGGTTTTCTGATCTAGTCTGATTAGGTGCCAAGCCTTGCCCCTGAGTCCAAAGTCAATTTTGGGGATTCCTCAGGGATTTCTTTGCTTTGCTCCCCTTTCTGCTCTGCTGTGCTCACTTTGGGTTTTGGCCTAGTGTGGGTGGTCAGATCCTGACAATGTAACACTTTAAAATGGTCTTTTACAGTACATTTTATCCAAGAACGTATGTCATTTAATGTTTGACTGCTGTTCCCATGGATATTGATTATAAATCCAAGTAAAATTAAATCCTTTACAGCATTACTGTTTATCAGCTTGTTGCTTATTAGTCCAGTTATGTGAACCTTTTGCCTTAAATTTTAGTTTTCTGTATTCAACATGTGGAAGGTTATAGTCTTTGATCTTCATCAGTAAATGCTTCAAGTCATCTTCACTTTTACAAGCATGGTTGTGTCATATGCATGTCATAGATTATTAATAAGTCTTCCTCTATTCTAGATGCTGCTTTTCTCTATATACTTCAGATTCTCACGTTAGTGGCTCTGCATACATTTTGGATAAATATAGCAGAAGAAAATCTGGCTTCAAACTGTCCAATATCTCCTTGTTCTTTTCAAAATATACATCCAGGTCCAAGTACAAGTTTCATGTGAGCACAAAGAGTGCTCTGGAATTTTATTCTTTGAATTATCGTTCACAGTTTGTTAGGGGTCACACATTCATGTCCATACATTAATACCTTTGCATAGTCAATAAAACAAAGATTTTATTACACAGGTAAACATCTCTCTGGTATTCTCTGCTTTTAGCCAAGATGATATCAGTAATGATATCCTTAAGGTAAATTGGCATAACATAATTCACAAAGACAATGTTAGATGTAGCTACTTTGATGAGTAGCAACTGAATCTTAAAAAGTCACAAACATCCATCTAAGACGCAATGATTGTTTTCTCCCTGTCCAGAGAAAGAGTGATGAAAACTGAAGACACAGCAATACAATGAATTCAACTGACCATTGTACCACGCTGACATCAGCAGCCATGACCCCGAGAGCAGAAGAACTAGGTGGTATGTGGCCATCACCTCCAATTAGTCTGAAAGGAATCGTGTTAGAAGCTCCTGCAGAGAGTGGGTGGAAAATGTAGACCACAACAAAAAGTTATCAAAAGACCAGGTTTATTGAGTAGCTTGAGACTGGTGAAATTTAGGAAGTTATACTGTTCTGTAACTACTTACCACAGTGACTCAATTTTTGGTCACACAACAGGCAAGTCTATAACACGTGGGAGTCAGACACATATAAAAGAATCCATCACTTGATATGAAAAGAGCAGCATTACCCAACTACCGAGGGCAAACGTGTTAGGAAAGGAGGAAATGAAACAAAACACAGGAGAGAGGAAATGGGCTACGTAATGTTACATTATAAAAATCGCAATCAATGGCATGAAACGAAATGATGATGCATCATTGAATGGAAAACTGATGTGCCCTGTAAATTCGAATAAATAAGTAGTTTGTTTTTTAATCAGCCATGCATCCTCTGGTGTCAATTCTATCACTAAGGCCATTTTTCCCAACTCCCCGCCCTTCACTATTTCCAACTTTTGCAGTTCCATCACTAGTAATTATCAATGCACCATTATTGGATATTCGATCAATCTCAGACTAAAGAAGTTGGGGAAACTCTTCTATTTTTATCTCTTTGGCACTACAGACTGGTGGGTAAGTTTCAATACTAACCATATCAACATGTGTTCCTTGTAGGCACGGGGAGAGCTACCCAAAACTGGTCTTCCTTGTAGGCATGTAGAGATTATCCTATCACTGGCAGGACTGTTCTTCCAAGATATATGATGAAATGAATGTGATGCCATTTCTCTTCCGTTTTTCATTCTGGACATGAAAGATCTTGATAGCCCAAATCAATGCATTTGGGCCTAGGGTATCCATCTTTCTGTGTTCCACTTTATTTTTGACAACTTCCAGGTTCGTAGTCTGTACATTGCATGTTCCGATTATTAATGGATATTTTCAGCTTCTGCTTCTCACTTTGAGTCATGCCACATCAGCAAGGGATGGTTTCAAAGTTTTACTCACTCCGTGCCAGTAAGGCCAAATCTAATTAAAGGAGGTAGCTCTTCCTCAACCATATTGTGAGCATCTCTCAACCTGAGGGGCTCATCTTCCGGCACTGTCCAACGTTTCAGAAGCAGTTGACCAGGATCTTCTTTCTGCTCTGAGTCCATTGAAACCTATTCATAATTGTATTTGAAATAGCCAAACACAGAAACATATAAACCATCACAGTACCACAAACTGACATGAGCAATTGACTATACCATCCTGTTGGAGATTGGCAGAGGTTAAAGAATAAATTGGTGTATGGATTGATCATTTAATAGCTGAATATATATTCTTCTGAAGTTGAAAGAAAGAAAGAAAATAAGATCGAGTCCTATCCTTGTTGGCTTCTTTCTATAGACAAGATATACTGAGCCCATAATATTTCAGTTGCAGTGTTTGTGTATCTTTATTATCTGGCTTTATCTGATCATATTTTGAACATTCCTATCACACACAATTTATTTTAAATAATTTTATTGGGGGTTCATATAATTCTTGTCCCAATCCATACATACATCGTGTCAAGCACATATGTACATTTGTTGCCATCATCATTCTCAAAACATTTGCCTTCCACTTGAGCCTTTAATATTGGCTCCTCATTTCCCCCTCCCTCACTACTTCCCCCTCCCGCATTACCCTTCATAATTCATAAATTATGATTATTTTGTCATATGTTACCCTGTCCGATCTCTCCCCCAACCCTCATCCAGTCCCCAGAGAGGAAGCTATACATAGATTCTTATAATCGGTTCCCCCTTTCCACCCCACATTCCCTCCACCCTCCAGGTAATGCCACTCTCACAACTGGTCCTCAAGGGATCATCTGTCCTGGATTCCCTGTATTACCAGTTGCTATCTATACCACTGTACATTCTCTTGTCTAGGCAGATTTGTAGGGTAGAATTGGGATCATGATAGTAGGGTGGGAGGAAGCATTTAAGAACTAGAGGAAAGTTTTATGTTCCATCGTTCCTACCCTGTACCCTGACTGGCTCATCTCCTCCCCACAACTCTTCAGAAAGGGGGTGTCCAGTTGCCCACCGATGGGCTTTGAGTCTCCACTCAGCACTCACCTTCATGTACAATGATTTTTTATTCTTTGAAACTTGATACCTGATCCCTTCGACAGCTCGTGGTCGCACAGTCTGGTGTGCTTCTTCTATGTGGGCTTTGTTGCTTCAAGCTAGAAGGCCGCTTGTTTATCTTCAAGCCTTTAAGACCCCAGACACTATACCTTTTGATAGCCAGGCACCATCAGCTTTCTTCACCACATTTGCTCATGCACATGTTTGTCTTCAGTGATCATATTGGGAAGGTGGGCACCCACTAATAGGATTTTTGTTCTTTGATGTCTGATAACTGGTCCCTTCTACACCTGGTAGTCAGACAGGCTAGTGTGCTTCTTCCACGTGGGCTTTGATGCTTCTCAGTTAGATGGCCGCTTGTTTATCTTCAAGCCTTTAAGAACCTTGATGCTATATCTTTGGATAGCCAGGTACCATCAGCTTTCTTCACCACATTTGCTTACGCAAACATTTTTCTTCAGCAATCATGTTGGGAGGTGTGCATCAGGGAATGTCAATATAATAAAACAATGTATTCTTGCATTGAGTAAGTACTTGAGTTGAGGCCCAGTGTCCATCTCCTGCCTTAATACTAAACCTATAAATATATGCACGTAGATCTATTTCCCTACTCTCCTATATAAATATATCTACATATGTACATGCCAGTATTTAGACCTCTATAAATACCCTTTGTCACGTAGTTATTTCTGTTTACTTTCCTCTTGTCCCACTATCATGCTCAGTCTTCTTTTGGGTTTCAGTAATTTCTCTCAGTTACATTGCCCTTGCTGAATCCCTACCAGGCCTCTCATACCCTCCTTTACACTAATTTGGGATCACTTGTTGCTCCCCTGTCCCTGGGTTGGTCAGCACCACCTCCTTACCCCTGCCTCCCCCTCTCCCACATCCCCCCAGAAATATTGGTCCCGTTGTTTTCTCTTACAGACTATTCATCCAACCTATCTTATCTAGATAGATCTGTAGGGATAATAATATGAACCAAAAATCACACCATAGTAAGATAGGCGAGGAGTGAGGACACAGCAATAATAACAACAAAAAAGAAAACCAATAACCCATAAAAGAATTAATTAATTAAAAGAAAAAAATTTAAAAAGAAAGAAAAACCTGTAAATAGATCAAAGTCTGATTTTTTTTATCTCTAGGTATGTCCTTCAGTCAGGTCCAATGGGGTGTCAAACTCCGGCCCGAGAGTCTGTCCTTTGTACTCCCTCCAGGGCCCCCTGCTCTGCTCCCATGGTTGCTCTGGTGCACACCTTTAGTGGTTTGCCTTGGTGTCGCGGGGTCAGTCCGGGCCAGTACTGACACTGAGTCTCCAGTGTTGTCCCCTTAGGGACCTGGGCCACAAGGGATGGCATGTCTCATAGTGGGATCAGCCATATGGTCCACTCTGTCCACTGGCTATTCAGAGAGGTGATATCGTCCTCCAGGCCTGGTGGGCCAGGATGTGCCCCACTCTCTCTTCCTCCCCCTTTGTTTGCTCCTGTGTGCTCTGATCAGACATGCCCCTCTCCCCTAACTGCAGCTTCAGTGCCGTCCTCTAAAGTAAATTCTTCTGGGAGGGGGAGGGGGGCAGTTGCCCATGTAGCTGGTATGGGGGCCGAGTCCTCAGGTCCCTCCACTGGCTCCTTTCTCCATGCAGGCACACTGCATTCGCATCCCAGAACACCAGATTTAAATCAGGTCCCTCTTTCCCTTAGGTGGGTCAGTGCCCTATTCCCCTGCCACACATCTTTTCTTTTTCCCCCCTTTCCTCACCCCCCCCACCTCTGCCTTTTTAGTTGGCTACCATATGCAGCCCTGGATTTGGTCTGGCCCCTGCTATACTACCTCCCCTCACCCCTAGAGTGTTTGTATACAGCAGCTTTTTCCCTGTGCACCTTTTGCATTTACTTTTCTGTTCTTTCTGTTTTCTTTATATATATATATATATATATATATAATATAAATTTACCTCAGCAGGCTCATGTTATACTTGTCCTTTTGTGCTTGGCTCATTCCACTTAGCATAATTTCCTTCAGTTCTTCCCATGAGGTGATATGTTTCATGCGTACATCACTGCTTTTTAGAGATGCATAGTACTCCATTTTATGTATGTACCACAGTTTTTTAATCCATTTGTATGCTGATGGAAATTTGGGTTGCTTCCAACTCCTTGTGATTGTAAACTGTGCCGCAATGAATATTGGAGCACAGATGTCTGGCCATGGCTTGTTTCTTGCCTCTTCTGAGTGTATGCCCAGTAGGGGGATTGCTGGGTCATATGGTACCTCAATTTCCATCTGTTTTAGAAGTCACCAAATCAATTTCCAGATTGGCTGTACATAGCTACAGGTCCACCAGCAGTGGATGACATTTCTCTCACCACAGCCCCTCCAACACTTGTTGCTTTCTGATTTTTTGAATTGGGATATCTTTGAAGGTGTTAGGTCATATCTCATAGTTGTTTTGATTTGCATTTCTCTTATGACTAATGATCGGGAACATTTTCTCATATGTTTATTGGCCATTCAGATTTCATAGTCTGTTAAAATTCTGTTAATGTCCTTTGCCCACCAACTCAGTCGACAATTACCGTATATATGCATGTATAAGCCGAGTTTTTCAGCACAAAAAATGTGCTGAAAAAACTGGGGTTCAGCTTATACACGGGTCAGTAGTATCCCAGCAAGGTATAACTTCTCGTGGGGGGCCCCCAGAAGTAACGGGATGAGTGCCCATTATCTCATGGGTGATTGCAGTTTCTCCGCTGTTCATTCAAAGCCCTGCTGACACTGAAGGGCTTTGAATGTTTGTTTACTTACATCTAACCAATCAGAGCCGTCCTATGACGTGGACGGCTCCAATTGACAAAAGGACCCGTCGTGATTCACTTATGCCGGCAGCTGAACTGGTAAGGATGTGTCTGTGGCTGAGCTCCGTCTCTCCCCTCTAGTCTCTGTGTTAATTTACATCCTGCATCCCCCGCCCACATGGACTACCCCCCCCCCAGCTAACACATCTCGGGGGGGGGGGGCAGAATTACCATGAAAGTTCTTTTTCAAAGTATTGGTTTTTTATCCTATTAGAAATGGATACTCTTGAACAAAAACAAAAATGCCGGTCATATGAGACTGGTTTCAAAATGAAGGTTGTGTCAAGAGCAGAAAAGAGCAATAACAGTATTTCAAGTAGAGAATTCTGTGTTGACGAAAAGCAAGTGAGGGAGTGGCAGAAAATGAAGGTTGACTTGGAACAGATTCTAAAAGCTACAAAAGCTCATCGTGGTTTAACGTCTTTTTATGGGGTTCTAGAGAATGAATTGCATAAATGGGTTATGGAGTGTCATCAAAATGGTTACTGCATAACATGCATGGGAATCTGCATACGTGCTCTACAAATGGCTAAGGATGACAAATATAAAGCACCAGGCATTGAAAAATGTGCTGCGTCAGCAGGATGGTGTACCCGCTTCATGAATAGGTTTGGCCTACTATGTTTGAGACAAAGGACAAAGATTTCCCAGAAATTGCCACAAGACCTTGAAGAAAAAATTATGGCATTCTAGTCATTTATTATAAAACAAAGAAGGATTTATAATTATGACCTGGCAGATATTGGGAATATGGATGAAACTGCCATGACTTTTGGTCTTCTAAGCAACAGAACTGTGGCAAGTTTAGGAGAAAAAAACATTTTTCTCAAAACCACAGGATGTGAAGAAAAAAAAAACACTTTACAGTTGTTCTATCATGTTTGGCTAATGGAACTAAGCTGCATCCTGTCATTATTTTTAAAAGAAAGACCTTGCCTAAAAGATCAATTTACCATCATGAATTACTGTGCGTGCACATGTTAAAGGCTAGATGGATGAAGATGGAACAAAAACATGGTGGGAAGAAATTTGGAACTGACGACCAGAAGCAGCCTTAAAAAAAAGTCATCTTTAATTGTTTGGGATATGTTCAGAGCCCACCTATCGGATGACATAAAAAATATTGGCAAAAGGTAGTAAAGTTACTTTAGCCATTATTCCAGGTCGGCTTACATCTGTACTGTAGCCTCTGGATGTATCTTTAAATAAGCCTTTTAAAGACCGAGTGTGAAGGATGTGGCATGAATTGATGTTATCTAGTCAAGCCCAACTAACTAAAGGAGGAAATCTCCTGAAGCATGACATAGAGTTAATAGCAAAGTGGGTTCAAGATGCATGAGAAGACATTCCAAAAGACATGGTGTGACGTGCCTTCCAGAAATGTAGTATTAGTAGTGCTATGGATGGCAATGAAGACTGCACTTTGTATGAAAATGACAGCAGTGATGGTGATGACGCCGATCTCAGTGAGGACAGCGTCTATGATGACCTCACACCAGCTGAAGCTCTACATTGAGATATGGATGATGATGAGGAATCCAGTTTTGAAGGATTTTAACTCTTTACATTTTAGCTTGGTCGCTGATTGAGCTCAGGGAATAGTACTCTTAAGGTATTGTTGTTAATACCTTATTGTTTTTCTTGAACCTGTTTTCCACCTACTGTGCTGGTTTACTAATGTTAAATGACTTGTCCTTTGATTTATGTTTTTTATTTAAAACAAACATTTAAATACATTACCCCACTGATGTCTCAATTTTTAGTAATTTTATTTTCATTTGTTTTGATTACTGAAACTCACCAATAGCCTCTGCATTTTCCATCCTAGGCTTATACTCGAGTCAATCAGTTTTTTCTGGTTTCCCAGGTAATAATTAGGTACCTCAGCTTATACTCGGGTTGGTTTATATTCAAGTATATGCGGTAGTTTTTCTCTTATTGTAAACTTGCAAAGTATTGTAGATTTTATTAATAAGGCCTTTGTATGATGTGTCCTTGATAAATGTTTTCCCAGTTGATGGGCTCTCTTATTACTCTCTTGGTGAATTCTTTCGATGTACATGTGTCTTATCTTCAGTATATTCTCATACAAATCTTTCGATTTTTTAGTCAGGTATATCCCTAGGTATTTCAGTTTGTGCTTGGCTATTGTAAAGGGTGCTACCTTTTTAATCATCTCTTCTGTGATCTTGTCTGATGAGTAGAGCAGTTCAATAGACTTCTGTTTGTTGATTTTGTATCCTGCCACTCTACCATATTCTTCTATTGCTTTCAACACCCCGCTTGTGGAGTTTAAGGGATCTTTGATATATAGAATCATATCAACTGTGAATAATGATGATTTTGCCTCTTGCTTCCCCAGATGGAAACCTTTAATATCTTTCCTTTGTCCTGTGTTGTTAGCTAGGATCTCCAGTAGGATGTTAAATAGAAGTGGGGACAAGGGGTATCCTTGTCTGGTCCCCTTTTTCAGTGGAATTGTTTTTGTCTTTTCTCCATTAACTATCACGTTGGCAGTAGCTTTTTCATAAATGGCTTGCATAATATTGAGGAATTTTCCTCCTATTCCTATCTTCTTGATTGTCTTAAATAGGAATGCATGTTGGATGTTGTCGAATGCCTTTTCTACCTTTATGAATAGTATCATGTGTTTCTTATCATTTCTCCTGCCAATGTGGTGAATAATGCTGATGGTCTTTCGTACATTGAGCCATCCTGTATCCCTGGTATGAATCCCACTTGGTCATGGTGAATTATTTTTTTAATATGCTTTTGTATTTTGTTAAGGATTAAGAATCTTTGTTAAGGATTTTTGCATCAATGTCCATTAGGGATATTGGTCTGTAGGTCTCAATTCTTGTGGTATCTTTTCTCGCTTTAGGTATCAGAGTTATACTAGCTTCACAGAAAGAGTTTGGGAGTTTTCCGTCTTTTCCTATGTTCTAGAAGAGTTTGTATAGGATCGGTGTCACTTCTTCCCTAAATGCTTCGTAGAATTCTCCTGTGAAGCTATCTGGCCCAGGGGATTTATTGTTGGTAATCCCTTGATTACCTTGTCTATTTTCCATTGTTATGTGTCTGTTGAGGTTCTTTACATCCATCTGGGATAGTCTAGGGAGGGATTGTGTCTCTAAATATTTGTCAATGTCTTCCAAATTGTTGAATTTGTCAGAGTATTGACCTACATAGTACTGTGTATTATCCTTTTGATTTCACTAGGGTCTGTTGTAATGTCCCCTGTTTCAACCCTCAATCTTGCAAATGTCATTTATTCCTTCCTTCCTTTGGTTAGGTTTGCCAGTGGTCTCTCAATTCTGTTAATTCTTTCAAAGAACCAACTTTAGCAGCATTAATTTTTTCCATAGATTTCTTGTTCTCCCTCTCCTGTATCTTGGTTCTGATTTTTATTATATCTACCCTCTTGCTATTATTAGGGTTGTTCTGTTGACTCTGCTCTAATTGGTGTAAGTTTTGTGCCAGCATATCATCCACTAGTCTCTTTTCTTTTTTAATGTGGGTACTTATTGTTATCAGCCTTCCTCTGATAAATACATTTGCTGTATTCCACACGTTTTGATGAGGCATATTTTTGTTCTCATTGGTTTCTAGAAACTTCCTTATTTAATCTCTGATCTGGATCAATACCAACTCCTTTTGCAATAGGAAATTGTTCACCCTCCAATTGTTTTCCCTTGTTTTCTTCACCATCCTTCTATTAATTTCCAGGCTTATGGCAGAGTGATCAGAGCGAGATGTCTGTATAACCTCTATGTGCTTGAATTTACTCAAGTTTGACTTGTGTCCCGGCATGTGGTCTATTTTCAAATATGTGCCATGTGGATTTGTAAAGAATATGAATTTTTTGGCATGTGGGTGGAAAGCTCTGAAAATATCTATCAAGCCAAGTCATCCAATTGTGCTATTTAGATCCATAGCCTCCTTGTTGAGTTTCTTTCCCAATGATCTGTCTTTTCCAGAGAGTAGTGTATTAAAGTCACCAACTATAATTGTTGAGCCTGTGATCTCTTTTTTAATCTTTTGAAATGTTTGATTTACAAATTTTGCAGGTCTCTCGTTAGGTGCATATGTTTATTATACTCACGGTTCTTGGTCTATTGTTCTCTTGAGCATTATATAGTGCTCCTCCTTGTCTCATGTTATGGCCTACACCTTGAAGTCAATTTAGTCAGATATTAAGATCACTACCCCTGTTCTTTTTGCATTGCCATTTGCTTGGTATATTTTTCTCCAGCCTTTAATTCTCAACCTGTTTTTGTCTGCAAACTTGAGATGAGACTTCTGGAGGCAGCAGATCGATGGGTTATGTTTCTGAGCCAGTCTGATAGCCTCTGCCTTTTAATGCCTGAGTTCAGGCCATTGATATTCAGTGATATTACATCATCTGTGGATTCTGTAACGTCATCTTGTACCTTTTGTGTTGGATATTTTCCTATCTACCTATCTTATCTGCATGTGTTGTATGTGTGGTTTATGTTTGCCTTCTTCCCACTATTTAGCTGATGCTATCCTGAGGGCTGTTCGCTCTTTGTCGCCCTATGAGCAGAGTTGTTCTATGTGATGGTCTCTGATTTGCCCTCAGTGAGTATTGATATTCTGCCCATACTGGATTGGAAAGGATCTTTTGTAGGGCTGGCTTATTTTTATGCATTATTTGAGGTTGTCCTTGTCTCGAAAGACTCTTACTTCTCTATCTTAATAGATAATTCGGCTGGGTAAAGTATTCTTGTGTTTGTGTTGTTTTCCTTCAATTTTTGGAATATGTTAGTGCATTCCCTCCTCCTCTTCATCGTTTCCACTGATAGGTCTGAACTAACCTTATTGGGGTACCTTTATACATGACTATTTGCTTTTCCCTAGCTTATTTTATGATCTCCTTTTTCTTCATAGTTGGATAATTTGACAATTATGTGTCTTGATGACTTCTTATAGAGATTCGGTCTGGCTGGTGTTCTTTCAGCCTCATAAATGGTTGCTTGATTTTCATGTATTAAGCTGGGGAAGTTTTCCTCTAAGAATTCCCTTGCTATTT
The DNA here is from genome assembly GCF_050624435.1 of Tenrec ecaudatus. Taxonomy (NCBI): domain Eukaryota; kingdom Metazoa; phylum Chordata; class Mammalia; order Afrosoricida; family Tenrecidae; genus Tenrec; species Tenrec ecaudatus. Next base: position 276,980,003 of record NC_134531.1, read on the forward strand.
TTGCTGTTGACTTCTTTGTTGTGTCTTATTCTGGTATTCCAATTATTCTAATAGTGTTTCTTTTCATAGCATCAGGCATAACTCTCAAGTTTTCTTCAACTTTTTGATGGTCTTATTTGACTGTTTTTCCTGTCTGCTAAGATCTGCTTGGTTATCCTCTAGTTCGCTGATGCGATTCTCTGCCTACTCAAGTCTGCTGGCAAGGTCTATCAATTTGTCACTGGATTTTGTTATTTCATCCCTTAACTCTTGTATTTCCCTTTGGTTCAGTTTCCCCTGTTATTTGGGTTGATTTGCCCTAGGCGGAGGGTAGTGACCTGGAAGCCAGTCATGGCATATGATAGAAAAGAATGTGAGAGAAGAGGAGAAAGAGAAAAATACAAAAAAAAGCGGGACAAAAACTCAACACAAACCTGAGCTCATTGAGACTGACTGAGGTTGGAAAGATAGAAGGGTGAGTGAATAAAGTAATAAGTAGTGGGGTGGTGTACCCGCTTGATGTAGGGTTCCACAGATGCAGGGTGGGATAACTCTGAAATGCAAGATCGCACCAGTAGCCAGGTCTCAGTTCCCACCACAGTACTGAGCACTGCAGTTCACTGGTATACCTACATTGTGCTGTATGTAGCACTACAGGAGGGGAAAGGGCCAGCGTGTTCCCAAAGCCCCATGGAGGGCCCCAGAACAGGCAGGACCTCCCCAGCTGTGTGTGGAATCACTGAGAGGGAAGCTGGGCTTATTTTCCTATCTACATTTCTGGTGCCCTACTAGATCAGAGGATTTGGGTTTTTTAAAAAAAATTTATCCCCCTGGGAAGCTAGTGTAGAATTAAATTGTCTTCCTCACTCCCAGGCTGAAGCTCCATGTTCTGTTAGAATCTCCACAACAATTTTTTAAATGGGCTCTTTCATTCAAAATATTCACAGAATTGAAAGTGATTGCAATGTGTGGATACAAGTAAATTAGATTATACAATAAGCCTTTTGACCAGATAAAAAAGCACCTGATTAAAACAAACAAAACCCCTTAGTAAGGTCGAAAGAATATGGCATCTAGTTAAGGCTCATCCACCCAGAGTTTCTGCTACCAGACCAGAAAACTGGGAGGTAAGGTGAGGGAGACAGGGAGGCAGAGTCCTGAAATTAGAACTAGGGTTCTAGGGTCTGTCTGTAACTCTGCTTTTTTGTGTGATTTCAACTCACAAAGTGAATCAAGAGCGCACTAAACCACTCAAGGTTCAGCGTGCTGAGCTCCTGGGCTATAGCTGAAGAGTTACCTATGCCTTAGTTTTTCAGTGAGTAGTGATTTCCCCAGGCGAACACCCTGAAGGGGACATAATCCAAGACACAAGGAGAACCCCAAACGACAACCCCTCAGCACTGTTAGCTGCCTTGAGCTCATAGCCTGGGGATCAGGGTAAGCAGGTAGCCATAGATTTGGAGTAGAAGGAAAAAAAGCAGGAATTTACCTGAACCACTTCATGGTGTGGCAGACAACAAGCAGATAGTCATAGTCCAGGGGGCAAATTTAGTTCCAGTTAGCCAACAGGAAAACAACATATTTGATAAGCTGGATCTCCCCCTCTGGGGTTCAGCGTAACAGCCCCCAAATAGGAGCACCTCATAAGCCCAATATAAAAAAAGAGAGAAAGAGAAAAAATGTTTTCTTGGTAAAAACTAAAAAACCCTGGCTCATTGTTCAATTCCAAGGCATTAGGTAGAAGGCGTTCCTTAACATACATTTGCATAATAAGGAAGTCCATGCTAAGGAATACCAGAAGATAGCTACAGTGTCTGGAGGTTTTCAACATAACAGAGACCCTCTGGTGCAATTTCAGTTTATAACTGAGTTTAGACCCAGAGCCCAGAGCCAGGGAGACAATTTAATTTAATTTCATTCTAGCTGGCAAGGGGAAAACAAACAAACAAACAAACAAAAACCTCTGAGCTATTAGGGCACCACCAGTCTAGATAGGACAATAAGCCCATCTCCCCTCTCAGTGATTCTACACACAGCTGTGAGGTCCTGCCTGTCCTGGGTCCCTACATAGGGCTAAGGGAATACCCCCCCTTCCCCTGCTGTAGTGTTACATAGAGCACAACACAGACATACCAGTGAACTCCAGTGTTCAATATAGCTGTGGGAACCACCTCCTGGCCTCTGCTGTGATCTTGCCTTAGATGGAAATCCCACCCAGCATCTGTGTGACCCTACTTCAAGCAGGCACATCACCCCTACCTTGAGGTAGAGTTGGAACTCCTCCAGCCTCATGGTGATCAAGCCTGTTTTCTCCTTACTTACTATTCTTTTTCTTCTCTGTTTATTCTCTCTCTCTTCTATCGTTCTCCCCGCAGTTGGTCTCAATGGGCCCTGATTTGTTTTGTTTCTGTTTTTCTTTCTTCTTTATCTCTCTTTACCCTCTTCTCTCCTTCTCTTTCCTATCATACACCACTGCTGGTTCCCAGGCCACCACCTTCCACCTAGGGAAAATCAAGCCAAATAGCAGGGGGAACTCCACCCTGGCCTCTGTGGGAGTGCTGCAACCACACAAGGCAGCTGTGACAGCCCTCTACAGCCCTCCGCACTGCCGAGGGAACCTCCGTCGGGCCTCTAAGATGATTTTGCCAACTTGGGCAATTCTGCCCAGCACCACGGGGACCCTGCACTAAAAGGGCACACCAACCTGCCATCTGGGGGCTGGGTTTAAACCCATCCAGGCCCAAATTCAGGCAATCGGGGATCAGCGATCTCGTTATTCTTTATTTTTTCCATCTCTCTTGTCTTTTTACCATCACAGTCAATCTTAGTGAACACAGTTGAGTGTTTTCCCCCTTTGTCCCCCTTCTTTTCTTTATCATTCTTCTTTGCTCTCTTTTTTCTTTTCTCCTCTCTTTCTATATTTTTGTTTCACTCCTTGCCCTCTCTTTCCTCCCACATGCCACTGCTGGGTTCTAGCTTCTTACTCTCTACCTAGGGCAGCTCCACCAACCCAGTGGGGAGAGCCTACAGCCTGCCCCTGTGACACTGCCCCACAAATCATGCATGGCACGGGGCTCAGCTATCTCTTTATCTATGTTTTCTTTTCTATTCTTCGTATTTTTCTTTCTTTCTTTTGTTCTTCTTTCACCTTTTCTTCTTCTCTCCTCTTCTTCCATCTCTTCTTTCTTCCTGCCACAGTCTTGGCAGATTCCATTTTCCCTTTTTGTTTTCTTTTTTGACTGTTTTAACTTTTGTTTTGTCTTTGCTTTTTTTTTCTTGCAGGTGATAGTTTGCTTGGTATTTCTCCTCCTATCTTTGTTTTCTCCTTTCTCTGTTTTTCTTCTCATCTCTCTCATTCCTTTCATAAGCCACTATCAGCCGCCATGTAGGGAAACTCTGAAGGCCAACTTGGGGGAGCTCCTTCCTTCATTTGTTGGCTTTACACGCAGCTGGGGAAATCACACCAGTCCTCTTCCATACATCAAACATCTGGGGATTCTTCCCTTCAAATGGTTTGGGGAACTCTAGCCTAAACCCTGAGGCCCTAAAGTGACTGGGGGAATTCCTGCCCAGCACCAGTGGTTTTCCATGCTGCTGCAGGAACACCACCCAACCTCCATGGCAATCTCTCTGACTAGGGTAATTCTGCCTGACAACTATGGTGCTCCACACCAAGGAGGGTACACCCTCATGCCATCTGTGGCACTCCAGTTGCAGAGGGAAACACCACATGCCACCTAAGATGTCCCAAGCACTGTTAGCCAAACCACTACAGCTTACTTAGAGATCAGCCAGTGAAACACCAACCTTCGTGGACCCACAACCACCAAACCAGTGTCCCATGAGAGGACTATCCAACCACATTCCAAATAACAAAATACTGGTCAGCTAGGATGTGTGGAACCACAGGAAGATACAGCGGTAGCTAGACCTCCCAGTGCATCTACCTGCAGGCAGTTCAAAGAAGCACGCATACAAGTCCCCCAGGAGAGAGCCCAGTGCTCTTTAACTCTGGAAGATGGCTCCAGACTGCTCTGAAACAACATGTAAATAGCAACCAGCCACAAAAGACTCAATGAAAATCAAGGAGAAACAGAAGCCAATGCCGGAAGTTGTCATGAACCTAACAGTGTGCATAGAAGAAGCAAATATTGACCTTCCACAGAAAAAATTTTCAAAATGCACCTTGGAGTCATACAGAATGTGGGGGAAGCTATAGAGAAAAGGTATGAAATGATAGAGCAGATAAAGACAACACACCAAAAAGAAATAAAAGACTTAGGGATGAAATAACACAATCCAGCGGCAAATTGACAGACTTTGCCAACAGAGTTGAGGAATGGCCAATGAACATCAAAAAAGCAACAAGTGTTGAAGGGGCTGTGGGGAGACAGGAACTCTCATGCACTGCTGTGGACCTGTAGGTATGTACAGCCACTCTGGAAATCGATTCGGAGATTTCTGAAACAGATGGAAATTGAGCTACCATACAACCCAGAAATCCCCCTACTGGGCATAGACCCAGAAGAGACAAGACACAAAGCACAGCCATATATCTGTGCTCCAATATTCATCACGGCACAGTTCACACTTGCAAAGAGTTGGAAGCAACCCAAATTTCCTTCGACAGACGAATGGATTAAAAAACTGTGGTACATACATGCAGTGGAGTAGTACGCATCGCCCAAAAGTAGAGATGAACGCTTGAAGCACATCGCCATGTGAGAAGAAGAGGAGCAAATTATGCTAAGTGAAGTAAGCCACACATAAAAGGACAAGTGCAACATGAGTCCGCTGAGGTAAGTTTAAAAAGAAAATGCCAAAGGGGCATAGGGAAAAACTACTATATACAAACACTCCTGGGGTGAGGGCCTGGTAGTATGGCAGGGGCCAGACTAAATCCAGGGGTATATATAGTAGCCAACTAAAAAGGAGGGTGATGAGGGAGACAAAAAAGGGGGAGAGACAGAAATGTGTAACTGGGGAACATGGCACTATGCCACCCAAAGGGTGGGTATTGTTTATATCTTCACAGGGAAAGAAGGACCGGACTTCAACCTAGTGCGCCAAGATGTGAATCCAGTGTGCTAGCATGGAGCAGGAAGCCAGTGGAGGGGTCTGAGGAACTGATCTCAATCACAACTACGTGGACAGATGCCCCTCCCCACAGAATAATTTACTTTAGAGGACAGCACTGAAGCTGCAGCTTGGGGAGAGGGACATGTCTGCTCAGAGCACACAGGAGCAAATGAAGGGGAAGGAAGAGAGAGTGGAGCACATCCTGGCCCAGAAACCTTGAGAAAAATATCCCTGCTCAGAACAGTGGACCATATGGCTGGCCCCACTATGAGACACAACGTCCCTCATTAACCCATGGCCCCATAGGGGGACAACACTGGAGACCTAGTGTCAGGATTGGCCTGGTCTGGTTCCACCACACCGAGGCAAAACACTAAGGGCATTCAACAGAGCTGTGGAGGGAGCAGAGCAGGGAGGTCCTGGGTGAGTGCCAAGGATAGAATTTGGTGCCACGGTATGGCACCCCATTGTACTTGACCGGAAGTCACTCCTAGAGGTCAACAAACAAACTTTGAGCTATTTACGAGTTTTTCTTATGTATGTATGTATGTATGTTTTAATTAATTTTTTCCATTGGGTTTCTTGTTGTTGTGGTTTGTTTTCCTTTTTCATTTTGTTTTGCTATGTCTTATTTTCTTGTGCATATTATTATCTCAGCAGGCCTATCTAGACAAGGTAGGCTGGATGGGCAGTCTACAGGAGAAAACAATGGGACCGATAGTTCAGGAGGGACATGGGGGGGAGGGCGGGAAAGAAGGTGGTGTTGACCAACCCACGGACAAAGGAACAACAAGTGATCCAAAATCAGTGGGAACGTGGGTGTCAGAGGCCTGGTAGGGATTTAATCAAGGACAATGCAACAGAAATTTCCGAAACCCAAATGAAGGTTGAGCATGATAGTGAGACAAGAGGAATTAAAAGGAAATACAGGAAAGAACTAGGAGGCAAAGGGCTTTGATAGAGGTCTAACTATAGGCATGTACATATGTAAATATATTTATATATGATGGGGAAATAGATCTATGTGCATATATTTATAGGTTTAGTATTAAGGTAGCAGATGGACATTGGGCCTCTCCTCAAGTACTCCCTCAATGCAAGAACACTTTGTATTAAATTGGCATTCCATGTTGCTTCACTTTCCCGATATAATCCCTGAAGACAACTGTGTGCATAAGCAAATGTGGTGAAGAGAGCTGATGGTGCCTGGCTATCAAAAGATATAGCATCTGTGGGTCTTAAAAGCTTGAAGATAAACAAGCGGCCACATCGAGCTCAGAAGCAACAAAACCCACACGGAACAAGCACACCAGCCTGTGTGACCACGAGATGTTGAAAGGATGAGGTATCAGGCATCAAAGAACAATAAATCATATCATTATGGAAGAAGGGGAATGTAGATTGGGATCCCAAAGCCCATCTATAGGTAACTGCACATCCCCCTACAGAAGGGTGGTGGGGTGGAGACGAGTCAGTCTGGGTACAGTGTAGCAATGATGAAGCATACAACTTTCCTCTGGTTCTTGAATGCTTTTTCCTTTCCACTACTCCTCCCCATCCACTATCATGATCCCAATTCTACCTTACAAATCCGGCTGGATCAGAGGGTGCATACTGGTACAGATGGGAACCGGAAGTACAGAGAATCCAGGACAGATGATCCTTTTAGGTCCAGTGGTTAGAGTGGCGATGCCGGCAATGCCGGGAGGCTGGAGGGAAGGTGGGGTAGAAAGAGGGAACTGATTTTAAGGATCTAACTATGACCTCCTCCATGGGTGATGAACAGCAGAGAGGAATTGAGGAGAGACAGTGGACAGTGTAAGATATGATAAAATAATAATTTGTAAATCATCAAGTGTTCATAGGGGAGAGGGCAGTGAGGAGGGAGGGGGGAAATGAGGAGCTGATACCAGGGGCTCAAGTGGACAGCAAATGTTTGGGGAATGATGAAGGCAGCAGGTCTGCAAGTGTGCTTGACACACAATGGATGTATGTGTGGGTTGTGATGGTAGTTGCATGAGCCCCCAATAAACTGATTTTTAAAAAACACCCCTGTAGTTAATGTTATCATTAAACAGATTTAGAAAGGTTTCCACTCATTTCAAATAAGTTACATAAGATTCTATATCATGTAACAATTCTTTCATATGAAGTTCTACAATAAATGTATGTAAAAATACTGCCAAATAAGAATGAATAGATGTTACTTTGGTGTCATTTGGCATTTATCTTGTATTGGCATCTCAGAAACTTGAAGATAATAAATGATTTTCTGCTTTGTGCAATTTGTATATATAATTCATAATCAGGCTCTTTAATTTACAGCCATATATATATATATATTATTTTTAAGTTTGAGAGTGGTTAAAAACACACTAAATAGAAAACTTAAGCATAGTCATGCCTATATAATTAATGTGCAGTGAGGTTCTGGTACTGTCTTTCTGTGTGTTTTTTTTAATTATTCAGCATAAACTTGATTATGCTGTGGATCATGCATAACCCCCTAAATCAATGGATGTGGTAGACTAAATAATGTCCACCCTACAAAAAATAATGTCCAAATTGAATCCCTGGAATCTGTGAATATATTATATTAAGTAGGAAAAATAACTTTTAAAATGTCATTAATTTAAGGACTTGGTTATAGAAAGATTATAATGTATTTTCTGTCTGGGCTTGAAGTAATCACAAAATCCTTTTATAAGAGAGTGAGTGAGTCAACAGTCAGAATGGATGTGTGGACTGGAGAGATCAGCCAGAGAGCTTGGAAGAGGCCATACTCCTGGCTCTGAAGCCTGAAGAAGAAAGCATAAGCCAAAAAAAGGCAAGTGGTCTCTCCAGCTCAGTGCCATTGAGCCCATTGGACTCACAGTGACCCTAGTGGGCAGAGTAGAACTCCCCTGTAGGTTTCCAAAACTGTAAGTCTTTTGGGGAGTACAAAGCCTTGACTTTCTCCCCAGGAGCAGATGGCGATTTCAAACTGCTGATCTTGCTGTTTCCAACACAACCAAATTGGGGTGGAGGGGGGGATCAAGATGCTCCTGTACAACCTTTAGAAGAAAGGCAACCTTGACGACATTTTGGTTTTAAACACACACACACACACACACACACACACACTGTTGGTGTAGTGAGTTACTCTAGGGCTGTAAGCACAGAGTCATCAGTTTGAAACCACTCCACAGGAGAAAAGAGCAGGCTGTCAAATTCCATATAGAGTTACAGCCTCAGAAATCCTCAGGACAGTCCTACCTTGTCTTGTTGGATCACCAGGGGTCAGAATCCACTCAATGGCAACAGGTTTATCTTTGAGTTGCCTTTTACTCAACTTGTAGCAACCCTGCAGATGGTTTCTGAGGATTTAGAAGTCTGTAAGGAAGCAGAGAAGCAGAGAGCCACATCCTTGGAGCTGTTGGCTTGCAGTCCAACGCTTACCTGATGGTGCCAAGCCTGTACAATAATACGTTTGTGCTATTTCACTCCATTGAGCATCCAGAGGAAACTAAGACAATGGATCTCAACATAAAAGGGGGTGGGTTATCACCTGACCCTTGCTACACATCCGTCTCTGGTGAGTGACAAGGGGTTTTCTTTCGATAGTAACTCTGAGCTTAGCTGGACAAGCCCTCGCCATTTGGAAGTAGTCACCTCAGGATGAGAAGGCAGAGAACTCTCAGGCAGGCCCACTGTTCCATAATTTGCTCTAGAAAGTGATGCACGGTGTTTCCACTCTCAACCAGTTAAGCAGAAGTATAAAATCCTCTCTCCTTGCAAAGTTGTTGCGAGCCTGTCTGTACAAGCCTGGAAAAAGTTAAGAACTAGATAGTAGAAGCAATATTACTTTCTCTTACAGCTTTATATGAGGGGGTCAATGAAAGTGTTTGCCACAAAATGTGAGACGTGTCCCTCACCTGGCCTGGATGAAATACTCTTTTTTATAGTCCAGGGTCTACTCTTTAGGGCTATTTTTGTAATTGGAAGACTAACTTCTTATATTATCAGATACTATAACGTTAATTACAGAAATTTCCCAATATCTAAAATTATTGAAAGTTAAGTATCACACATAGAAACTTTATTGGCTATAGAGCGCTAGCTATTGAAATGCTCTGCACCATTTTAGAATGTAAGGATTCCCTTCTCAATGTTGTGTGAAAACACCAGCTGCAAATGTAAATCATGTTGAACTTTAGCACCTCAGCAGCATTTTTCAGAATTATTTTTCTGCCTCTTATTTGACCAGTACTGGAGAGGAAAAAATATATATTATTCACTCCTTCCTTTGATAAAAAAAAGATTAGTTCTGAGGTACAGTAAAAGATGAGTTCAATTACTCAATAAATTGAATACCTGCCTTTTCACCAGCCTTCTGAGAGTATGGTGACGCCACATTCTTAAGCACTTTATGTAAGGTTTTCTTGAGATTAAAAATTATATATAATGTCATAATATCCCATTTGGCTATAATATCTTATTCCCATGATATTGTAGCATATGTAGTTATAGATTATAGATATAAAAACACTATATATATATAATGAGTATGATGGTTAGGGATTATGTCAACTAGACGCTCTTGGGGAAGCGTAGAGTCAGAACACATCCTATCAATGAGTTGCAGCCTTTTGGTATAAGAAAGATCGAGCGGGGTTAATTCCTCTTTGGCGTTTAGCCATCTGATAGAGCTAAATCTTTGTCTCATTCCTATATCTCCTGCCAATCCCAGGCGCCATCAGTGGACCACTGAGGGTGGATTCACTCAGCTGCCTTTGGACCTCTGCAGCCATCAGCCTCCTGTCCCCACTCTCCACTTGTCTCTGCCTCATCATCTTGCTTCCTGTTCATCAACTTCCACAATGTGCCAGAGAAACTCGACCTGAACCAGACTCAATTGACTTACCGTACATACTCGAATATAAACTGACCCGAGTGTAAGCCGAGGTACCTAATTATTACCTGGGAAACCAGAAAAACTGATTGACTCGAGTGTAAACCTAGGGTGGGAAATTCAGGATATGAATTAACACAGAGACCAGAGGGGAGAGACGGAGCACAGCCACAGACACATCCTTACCAGTTCAGCTGCTGCCGTAAGTGAATCACTACGGGGCTTTGAATGAACAGTGGAAGAACGGCAATCACCTGCGAGATGTTACACCTCGCTGGGGTACCACTGACCAGTGTATAAGCTGAACCTCAGTTGTTCAACACATTTTTTGTGCTGAAAAACTCGGCTTATACACGAGTATATATGATATTTCTACAACGGCATAAGCCATTTCTTGATATAAATCTCTTACTAAATGCAAATGCAGACAAATGTCACTGGCTTTGTTTCTTTGGAAAGCCCAACCTAACATAAAGGGATAGAATATTAGGGAGATAATAGCTGGATCATTTTGTATTTAATAGGCAGACTTCTAAGAAGTTCAACAAGCATCCCCATGTTCTGTATAAGTGGCCCCGGGTCTCGGTGTGATCGTTACGTGTGGCCTGGATGTAGCAATTCATCTGGACTAAGTTGAATAGGGCAAAAGTGACCGGATGGCACTTCAGTGGCTACAGTACAAGACCGGGACCTATAATTTACATCTTTCTGGAAGATTTTCTCTTTCTGGTTTTGATGAAGCAAGCTTACATGTTGGAGAGAACCGTGCAGGAAGGACATGAGGCTGACTTCTGGCTAATAGCCACTAAACAACGGAAGTCCACTATCCAAAACCTTACAGGAAATTCAGTTCTGTCAACAAGAGGAGTGTGGTTGGAAGTAGATCCTTCCACAGCTGAGTACTGAGATTAACAACAACTCCAGCCAGCACCAGGGTTACTGCCTATAGATGACTCTGAAACAGGTAGACTGTCTCTGAATCCTGATCTTCAAAAGCAGTGACACTAAGTTTGTGTCTTTTTATGCCCCAAATTATGGGTTATTTGTTACATAACAACAAATAACTAGTAATAACAACAATGGTTGTTTTCGTTCTTTTTGATGTTTCAACATGTTGAACATGTTTTTTATAATATAGATTCAGAAGTAGTAAGAAATGGAAATTAGAGTTTGGGCATCAGATAGTTTCACCCATAAAAAAGTGTTGATTTTTCATTTGTTATTTTCAAAGAAAATAAATTAAGAAAAATATTTAAAGAAGGAGTTGCTCACACTAAGATGTATTTAGAAGTGTCTCCTTTAAAAAATAACATAAACATCAATACCTTAACTTACAAGAACAAAGCCTTCTGCAAAGCGTGTCAAATCTAAAGAAAATTTTCCTTATTATTATTATTATTACTGAACTCTAAATCCTTGCTCTTTCCCCTTCAATGAATCACAAAAATGATGAGAAAGAAATTACAACACAATGAAAAGAGTATTTCGAATAAAGACCTGACCTTTTTTTAAGATTTATATTGGGGTGGGTTGAAAAGCTCTTTTTATAGAAAGAGCATAACTAATCATTCTTGTAACTTTCAGGCCCCAAACTCACACTTCATCAATTCCAAGTTAGAGTGACCCTAAAGGACATGGTAGAACTACCCCTGCAGGTTTGCCAGACTCACCATTCTCTCACAGAGTAGCTGGTAGTTTAGAACTTCTGACCTTGTCATCAACAGACTCCATAACTAGAGCAATGTAATAATTACAATGATATCAATGCAATTTTTCTCAGTTTTCAGTGCAGAAGAGGAAAACACGGGTCTTTAAATATTTAGGCATATTTCTTCTGCCTGAATTTATTTTTTTACATTTTCCCATTAAATCATTTGTACTTCATCACACACGCAAAAAACTAAAACAATTATTATAAATAATTATAATGTAAAAAGATAAAGATTAGAGGGATATTCCAAGAATATATATTTATTATTGCTAACTATTGATATTGCAAAACTGGCACAAATTTACAAACTCAATAAGTAAATAAAAATAAATCAATTCCAATGTTTCATGATTTTAAAAAACCTGCTCCTTAAAGGAAAATAAGAATAAGAAGATATAAAAAGCTATTTATTTTCAAAGAAAACTACATGTAAGTATTGTTAATCATCACCTATCTCTGACACTAAAAAATTGCTGACATAATTTACATACTTAATAATCTACTATGTCAGGATATTAACGATATTTTAAAGAAATCAATATTTAAGCATAATAAAGGAAATCCTTCTCACCTGTAAACTATCAGAAGAAAAAATATTTGGCATCTATATTTTCTTCAAACCTTAACAGTGACAAAGAAAACTATTATAATTCAGTAAAAATATCCATATTTTAGCTCCCATAGCTGAGTTATAATTGAGAAGAATCGTCCTAATGCATAAAATTGTTGCTCTTCTATAAATTCCCAAGTAAGCATTCCTCCAGTTTTGAAGTTTAGAATTCGATTTTAAGTAGCTCATGAATTGACACAATGTAGTTCTTACATGTGAATAACAACAATTTGAATTGCAACTTGAAATCAATTAGAAATCGGTTAAGTCTCCAGAGGACTGCTGTAATGGGCTTCACAGGGCTAATTCTCTTAATCATCAAATACAACTACAAATTCAATGCAGCAAATGAAGCCTTTCCATTGCACAAGAGAATAACCTCACATCAATATTGCTGTGGGTTGAATTGTGTCCACAAAAGAGACATGTTTGATGCTTAACCCTGGCACCTATGAATGTGTCCTTAATTACAAATTCATAGTCTGTAGATATAATCAAGTTAAAATGAGGTCATATTGGATAGGGTAAACCTAAATCCATTGACTAGCATCCTTTTAAGAAGAAAGAAATTTGGACACAGATAAATGAAAATGGAATCACAGATTGATGTTGTACTGTCACAAACCAATCAATGGCAGGAATTACCAACAACCACAAAAGCCTAGAAGAGAGTCGCAAACTCATTCTCTCACAGAGCCCACCAGAAAGAACTAACCCTGTAGACACCTGGATATCAGCGTTCTAGCCTCCAAACCTGTGAGAGAATATTTTTAAGTCACTCACTTTATTGTAATTTTCATTGTAGGCCTAGGAAACAAATAGGAATACCAAAATCTACACTGCAGTAGGTAGACAACATAGGGAGGCTGTCAGCTCAAACATGGTTCACTAAGAGATTACAACCAATGAGATGAAGCAAACTGTGTATGGAGTGTTCCATGGAAAACTGATCTGCTTCCCATATCTTTATTCAATTTACAATTAAAATTAACAAACAGGGGTCGGGGCGGGAGTTCACTTGGCTTTTATGTTATCTGCTAAGGATGAAAAAGTCAGTCAACGCAGGGCATTTGCATAATATAGAAGTAAAGTTTTGAAATCCAGAGTTTGTGTGGCCCTTTACATCCTCAACCTCATATTTCTCATCTCCAAAACACTTTGGAACAATCTAGACCAAACAATCTCAAAATATTTACATGCACAACAAACCACTCCCAAATCACTGTGTAAAGACAAATATTTATTCTTTTCTTTCAACAAATTGGTTAGTGGAACACCGCTGCTTCTCTTGCCACGCCCAGGTAATGAGTACATAAAAGAAAAAATAAATGATTTTTCTCCATCTTCCGCTTCCCCCAAGTTTGCTATAATCCCACTGACTAACCCGAGTCATATTGCTGCTCTAGGATCTAGGTTGGGACAGCACTTTCAAACCGCAAAGAACAGGGAGACATAGAATTTCAGAGCCAGTAATATGATTGATTTACCACAATGCTGACGAGCTCTTTTCACTAAATCCTAGCTCCAACTGAAGAACAATTGGTTCTTACATCATGGCCCTGCTTGACACTTGCCCTCAGGAAGGGAACGCAGATGACCTGGATGATAAAGCAAAATATGGTGAAGAAACTAGATGGTGCCCAGCTGTCAGATAAAATAGTGTCTGGTGTCTTATTCGCTTGTCTCCAAACCAGCAACCATCTAAGTGAGAGGCCAACTAAGTCCACATGGAAGAAGCACATCATCATCAGTCACCATAGGAGTGTAAACCATATAATCTGAAGTAAAAAGAGTGCACAGTATCAGAACCTACATTGTGAGAATCTGGTTCACAGAAGGTTATGAAGGACAGTGAGAACCCAAGATAGATTTGCGGGAACTTCATAGGAAATAAGCCGTCAGTGATCTCCCTTTGTCCATAACTGAGGGATGGGAGGAAAGTGGTTACTAAACAAAGTGCATTGGAGAGATGAGTATAAAAGATCAAAGGGACCAATCTGAGCCGAACAATTAAAACCTTGCCAGTTGATCCCCACTCTGATGCACACTGGACCTGTTCTGGTATTCAGCAGTTTCTCTATTTTCTGTTTTCTCATATTAGGTTTGATCTCAGATATGTGATGTCACTGGGGTCACTCTCTCAACGTTGTGTTACATGTTTTTCTGGTTTCTGGCATATGAAATCCAGGGTTGATGAACCTTTAGGGACATCAAGTAGAATAAGGGTTTCAGGGGTGAGGGACAGAGGTGGTGTTGGGGGGTGGGGACTGCTGTAATGGGAAGACGATGTCAGCGTCCAGGAAGGGAGGGAATGTTGAGAAGCTGCGCTAGCAATTGTACAATACTGCTTGATGGGACTGAGCTGTGGAATGGGACGCTATATGGATTAACTCCCAATTAAAATAAATAGATACATTTATTTTAAAAATAAAATCAAAGGTCTCATTTTAGCTTATAGTTGTTTGAATTTACAGCCTTTCTAAGAGGGTCACAGCACAGGGGGGGGAAAGGGGTGGAAAAAAAGGGAAAGAAGCAATGTATTACAAAGAAAAGCAGCTGCCTTTTCTTTGTCATTTAAGATCTATACAATTGGATATGTATATTCTATATACTTTTTAAAATAGACAGCTTTTAGTTAAACATTAGTGTCATATGGCTGATTGATCCATATTTTATTAATTTTCTTTTCATATTAAAGTATCCTAATATAATATGATAATAATATAATAAGCAGGCAAGAAAAATTACAAATGAAAAGGATAACCATGGTCAGCAATCGAGGATTGCATGTACTGACTTTCATTTCTTGTTCCCATTTAAATAGGAACAACAGAAAAAGAAATCAAGGTGGAGGAGTGGCATGCTGTTTTAGAAAACACGTCATGTTAGGAGTACTTCTACTGATAGCTATTGAGGAATAATTTGGACCAAGTAAATTTACTGTGATGTCATTCTCAGAAAGTGTTTTATAAACCACAACTAGATAAAAGAGTCCTTCCTTATTGACCTCTTGATTTAGGACAAGAAAGGGAACCTATTAAATTTCAGCCTCAAATTATGCCCATAGGCAGTCTTAAAATCCAAGGTTATAAGTTATAATCTTGGACACTGGTTAAATCACCCCATAATAAAAATACATTCCATCCCTGTTTGAAGGCCGTCCCTGAGAACTCAGGTATGGTAGAGGACAAAGCTGTGCAAGTTCTATCCATCACTGCAATGTTTTAGTGTGGACCATGATATTCCGACTTCCAAACCTCCCTCTCTTCTTGTCCTCCCAAACAGATCCCAACACTGCGAACCAACATATTTGTAAACAGTGATGTTTATGCCACAAACTATACATGTTTTAAGATATTATTCAACTCCATAACTGCTAATTTTCTAACAAATCTTCCATTGTATTAAAAGCAGTGACTAAAATGACTGATGTGTAAAATGTTCATCGACTTGCCATGAATCAGCCCATATGGGATAAGAACTGATGCTTTGGCCATCAAAGCATTTATCGATTCATATACCTATAAAGACAACTTATAGCAAGTCTTTACATGTTAAAAATTACTCACAGAGTCAGGGTTTATCATAAATAAAACATCTGAATTTTACATTCTACTCCATAGAATGGTCTTGTTAGAATAACATCTCCCACATGCCAGATCACCTGTAAATTTACACAGTGACAACCTTGAACCCAGTGGGACACCAATCCAAAAACTGGATGCTGTGCTTGGTCTTGATGGCGGCAACGGCAGCATTGACATCTTTGGGAACCACGTCACCACGGTACAACAGGCAGCAAGCCATGTATTTCCCATGGCGGGAGTCACATTTCACCATCTGGTTAGCTGGCTCAAAACAAGCATAGGTGATCTCTGCTACAGTAACCTGTTTGTGGTAAGCTTTCTCAGCAGAGATGAGAGGGGCATATGTGGCCAGAGGGAAGTGGATGTGGGGGTAGGGCACCAGGTTGGTCTGGAATTCTGTCAGATCTACATTCAAGACACCCGCAAATCTGAGGAAATCAGTGATGGAGGACATGATCTGGCTGATCAGGCAGTTAAGGGTGGTACAGGTTGGGTGCTCAATATCAAGGTTCCGTGGTGGGTGGAACATCCTGTATATCCAAGGGGATGGATGAATCATGACATGTATGGATTGTGATAAGAGTTGTATGAGCCCCTAATAAAATGGTTTAAATTAAAAATAAATATTTTTTCACACACACACAAATATTGAGGTTCCTGTGACGGATGTTATAGATGGCCTCATTGTCTACAATTAAGGCACAATCTGAGTGCTCCAGGGTGGGGTGGGTGGTGAGGATGGAGTTTTGGGGCTCAACTACAGCTGTGGACACCTGGGGGCGGGATAGATGGAGGACTCCAGCTTTGACTTCTTGTCATAATCAACTGCAAGGCGTTCCATCAGCAGGGATGTGAACCTGGAACCGGTGACCCCATCAAAGCTGTGGAAAACCCAAGAAGCCCTGGAGACTTAAGCTCTGGTCAGCCAGCATGTGGATTCTGTCCAGGACGAGATCGAAGTTCTCTTTGCCGATGGTATAGTGCCCACGGCAGCATCTGCCTTGCCCTATATAAAGCTTTCTTTTACACACGTATGCATGTGTCTGAATTTGTTTCTCTAGTCAACCCGGACTAACACATGACCCTCCTTCAAGACAGAGCAGGGGAATTTTGGTAATGTGCAAAAATGTCTCAATTCAGCTTTCCAGGTTTTTTCTCAACAAGGTAGTTTTCTATTCTTAAAGCGCCATAATAAGCATCCATGATCATCTTGTGTCCTTCCACAAACTCTATCAGGACTATCCTATTGGTATCTCAACCCTTCACAGCCCTTCTGAGCTGGCTCAGCAGAACACAATGCTGCTCTTAAAAAAAACAACAAATTTAGACCATTCTTGACCATCCATGAACAACTTTAACCCATCTAACCATCCAAAAGTCCTTCTAAAATGTTTCTCATATGAAACCAATAGAATCTTTTTTTATTGACTCCTAATTCAGTTGGATTTATCATTGGTGGGGAGTCCATAGCCCAAATTCTCCTAACACATTTCCAAAGAGATTTTTTTTAATTTATTGAGAATGCATCAGCAGAAACAGTGGGATCAGGGATCTTACGTTATAGGACTCCAGAAAGAATGGAAATGGAAAGGAAAGTAGGAGACAAGAAGAGACCGAAACAAAACATAAATACTTTTTGTTTAAATTAACAGAAGCAATGTGAGTCCAAGAGCCCTGATTTCCTGCTTTATTCCTTCTGCATGAAGCTACAGAGTAACAGATGTTTCCAGGTATCCATCCAAAGCAGAGAATGACAAGAACAAACCCCAGGGCCGTGCACGTGGTTATGACTCTGCTCGACTCTGTAGGAGTAAGATGGAGCAGAACTGTTCTGAGTTTTCTAGAGAGTATAGCTCTGTATAGGAGTCGACAGACGCACCTTTCTCCTGAGGAACCCCCGGACAGTATGAACCGCTGACCTGAAGAGTAGCAGCCCAGTGCTTAATTCACTGCACCACCTGGGCTCCCACAAAAGGAGAAGAAACCTAAAAGAAGCTCCCTGTTGACCAGATTAATATCTGCTCTATCTGTGGCCTAAAAAAGACAACAAGCCCTTCCCATCCTCCCAATATGGGAATCATTAGCAAGGAATCTTGGTGGCACAATTGTTAAGTACTCTCTTGCCATCCCATTTGTGAGTGTTTGGAACCCATCTGTGAAAAGACCTAGCAACCTACTCCTGGAAGGATTGCTTATGGCCACAGAGTCCATTCCAACTCAACTGACCTTGCACTTCTGACCTCATGGTCAAGTGTTTGTCCCCCAGTGCCACCAGGGCTCCTTCTGCTAAGACCACAGACTGGTCAATGCTACTCTGTCATATGCATTGATTATTGAGTTGGAATGAGTTTACGACACAGTCAAGAAATACTAATTATAATTTATCCCAATTGATCCTTCCTCAACCACAAATAAGGCAGTCTTAATTACATTGTCTTATATGAAGGCTTTGTCTAAAGTCACAGAATTTTATTATGTTTATTTTTGTTATTTATATCTTCTCTAAAGCAAAAAAAAATTTTTTAGTTTACTATTCAATCTCATAGAGGTCCTTAAAATAAAATATAATAATAAAATAGCTTTTGATAAAATCATAAAATAAAATACTAAAATAGCTGTCTTTTGCCTTATTCTAGAAAATTAAGGATACCATGCCTAGAAAAAAAATCCTGGGGCTGCATTTGTTTCAAGCTACAACTTGAATCTTTTTGTCAAGAAAGGCCATAGACATATCCTTTGGAAAGTAGGGTGCTTTGGGGCAGCGCGACCCAAGTTGCACAGAAATGTAAATAAAAATGATTGAGAGTGTTTTCACCCTTCATAAAGCAAATATTGTGCGATGTTACATATCATCATAACCTTCCTCATGCCCAAAACAGAAATGTTGTTGTTGTTATTGTTGAGCGGAACAAGCTGGCCACTTCAGAGGAACTCCCCACTGACACTCCTATGCATGGCATCAAAATAGAAATATTACCATCTATCAAATATGGTAACTCAAAGGCTATTTGTAACTCTAGAGCAGCAGTACAGATGTCATCACTTCCATTTAGTCACATCTTCACACCCACGAAAACCACGAATAATGAAACAGAAGTACATCAAGGAAGGTCTGTCCCCTAGAACAGTGGTAGTTACGGCAAGACAAGCTACATATAACAGCTCTCGTCACTTTACTCCATCTCTGCTAAGTGGAAAACTTGAACTTTGTGTGCATTTGCAGAGAAGCTAGCAACGTGCTTAGTGTTGACTTGGTCTTTTGACAGGCTTTCTCTGATGTGACCCACACGTTGCTCATTTCTATTATCATTGGCTTTGAAAAAATGCCTGGTTGGGTCATTGGCCATCCTCTCTCTTAGACCAGGAGTCCCTGGGTGGTGTAAACAGTTAAGCACTTGTCTACTTACCAAAAAGTTAAAGACGATGTGCCTTAGAAAAAAGTGAAAGGCTATTTACTTCTATAAAATCAGTCCTTGAAACATACGGCCAACTGTTCAACTCTTACATACATAAGGTCTCTATGATGTTTTAGGCAACACGTTTCCTTTTGTTTTGTTTTTCTTTGTTTTGGCTCTTAGACCAGGGGTGAGTCAGCTATTTGCAGGCTCTGCTCATGAGCAAATGTTAAGAACATTACTGTGAGGCATAAATCTCTTGACCTCTCAGAGTTGGTGGTGTGAGCATAAAAATTGCTGGAAAAAACTAAGATTTTCCTAAGCCAGCGTCCAGACAACATCTTAAAGCAATTGCTCTGGACTGAGTTTTGCTTACAAATAGGTCATGAGACAGCTGGGGGATGGAAATGTGTCACATGCTGAGGTTTTCTGAGTGATATGAAGTGGTAAGCAACTGTGTCATCCACAAAGCTCCAAAGTCTAGGGTCCATTCCAGGGCCAACGACAGAATTTCTCCTTCCAAAGTCCAGTCGTTTTCCAACCAACCAAAGTCCAGACAGGAATGTTTTCCCAAAGACAGACCTTTGAAAAATTGTGCCCAGTCCTGTGAGAAAGCATGGTTGCCTAAGAGTCCTAGGACAGATGGATGGGAAAGGCCCGGCACTTGTCACACTGTAACAGAAAGTACTGCCTCACCCCTGTGGCGTGAGAATCGAGAAGGCGGGGGTGGGGGTAGGGTGGGGGCGCTAGAATATGGACAGTAAACCAGAGAGAATTTGTTTGAACCTCCAGTTTAATTAGGTGTAAAATAATGAGCCCTCTACGACTTCTGTTTCTGTTTGTTTTTAAGTTGCTTGACCCAACTTGACCACATCCCTGTTGTGTTATTTACTCTGCTGGATGGTGGTTGAAACCTTCCATTGCAGAGAGGCTCCTCAGGGGGGCAACATTGAACCTGGCCAGAGGATGGCTTTGCACTTCCTGGCAGTGGCTTTCCATTGTCTGACTCCATGGCCTTTATGAATACTTTACTGCCTTTTAAAGGAAAAGCCAGCGCTCTTGAGAGTTGGACGGAGATGCTGCAGTAACCCCTGAGAAGCGTGCAGTACATCTTTAACAGTTTCTGCTTACTTTCCCGAGGAGAGATTATGAGAAGCAAATAAGGCCAAATCTTTAAGTAGTTTCTTGATGTAATTTATCATCTGCAACAAATGCTGTTCTGTATCATATAACCATAAAAGAATCCATAATTTGAATAGCTGTTGCATTAATCAAGATGTTTATTAGTTAATAAGAACATGTGATTCAATTTGCTTTTAGAGTATACATACCATGCATACTTGTAAACATTTAAATATAATCTATATGCTTGACTCAGAAAATCTTAAGCAGTAAGACCTCTTCTATTATTTTGGAGAGTTATGTTCTGTTTTTATCTTATTTATTTATTTTTAAGGAGGACGGCAAAGATAGGATCTTAATAAAATTGGAGTTTGCTTAATCAGAGTAAAAGCAAGCTATAATATTTTCTAAATTCTGAAGGAAAAACAGATAGATTGTAAACTGCAAATGCCTCTCTGATTTCAGACTTCTTATGACAATACTGACTCTCTTGGAAAGCCTGCAATATTAAACATCTTGGGACAGTACAAAGCACATAAAAATAATTTACATGTGTACATGTAAATATATAATGTATTAAACCTGTATCAGTATTAATGTTTTAACAAATGATTGAAATTGCTTAAGAGTTTATATTAACTCGAAACACACTCTGATTTATTAAAAAATAAATAATTAGATGTATACATAGCTTTTTTGTTTAGGTGGAGATATATATATACGTATATGTGTATATATATATTTAAACTCACTGCTATAAAGTGAATGCCAACCAAAAGGACCCTCTAGGAGAGGGCTGAACCACCCCTGTGAGTTCCTGAGACGATGTCTCTTTATGGTAGTAGAAGGCCTCTTCTTTCTTCTGAGGAGCAGCTGGTGACTTAGAACTGTCGATCGGGGCGGTGAGCCATCCAGCTCATAACTACGGCATCAACAGGGCACCTATATTGATCTATGGTATATTTCTTATCTATGTACATAGACATCTTCTCTAGTACTGCGGCAGTAGCTTGATATCCTTGCTGACTCAAGACCATTTCCCTATTGATGGAAGCTCAGCTACTGATTATCAGAACATCTGTCTGCACACCTGCTCTCTTTACACTTGATTTTCCCATCTCCACTTCTCAACACTCACTATGACAGCAAGTCTGGTTTTGATCCTGATCTTGCTACTGAGTCATTTCTGTCAAAAGTCCCCAAACATTTCCATATGCAAACCATAATGAGAATTTTACAGTGCCCATCATACTGAGACTTTGAATTATGCCATATCTGAACATATTGAGAAAACTGTCAGTCCTCACTTACCATCTTTTCTTCAGATGCTCTCACCACAGGCTTGTCCAAAGCATATTATTCAAGGAGGCCTGCTATGTGTTTCGCAATGTCCCTCATACTTGAATATCCCTTGAGAGAGCTCACATAATCCTACAGTTTCAAGATCATCAATGTGCTAAACCCAAATCCAGTTGTCCTAAGTCAGTTCTAACTCATGACAACTACATGCATATCAGAGTGGAATTGTGCTCCATAGGTTTATAACGGTTAACGTTGGGGGTGGGGGGAAAGTAGAGAGGCAGTCCTTTCTTCTGAAATGCCTCTGCGTGAGCTTGAACCTCTAATCATTTCATTACCAGCTAAGCCTTTTAGCCTTTTGCACCATGCAGAGACTCCACATATATGGGTATATGGTATGCTCTTTCAGATATATATATATATATATATATACATACAGACAGACAGACACATGCATAGAAACAAAACATGCATAGAAACAAAACAAGGATTATTAAAACCAGGGTAACAAACATGATTATATATGTATAAGGATAGGTTTATACAGCAAGAAGGAACAGAGCAGCTCCTTAATCCACACAGCAGAACAGAGAGTTAAGTTCAACTCACTTTTGTGGAACAGTTAATATACTTAACGTCCTTCAGCTCATGTGTGCCATGCAGGTCCAATGTCAAGGAAGCAAACAGCAGAGTCTGCCCTCCAGCAAGAGAGCCAGAGTCGGCCCGCAGCAACTGTTAGTAGTGCTGGGAGCTTAGTGAAGCAGGCCCCAAGGGATCTTGAATTCAATCGATCTATACATGGCAACACGATCCACCAGCCTCAAGCTCAAGCAACGTACGCACCAGCAGTACAGGGAAGCAGATCTCGAAGGAGCCTGAAGCTCTAGTGACATGATCCACAGGTTGGCTCAGCCCATAGATAGTGCAGCCATGGTTGAGAGGAAAACTAGCGCATGCTGGTATGATGATCAGGGAGGAAGAGAGGTGGGAAACCAGCCTCGGAAAAGATTTATCTTGGTCACCCTCCAATCAAGCTGCGGCCTGATCCAACTCCACCCACATGTTCCTCTGGAAGCCCAGTTGGCACAATAAACCTAACTATCACACACACCCTGTTGTAAGTTCTCTGGGTTGACCTACAAACCATCTTTCCCTGCAGCCCACAAACTCAATTATCTTCAGAAGCCTCCTCAGCTCCTGCAGAACCCATTGCTCTGTGTCTTCAAGGCTAACGTTCCTCCACGACTTATGAAATGAGGCTTGCTATCTCCTCTAATTGTATGATGATAACCTTATGAAAAAGAAAGTGGTCTTTGTGAATACCTATCCTAAGGTGAATTGAAAAAGTCTGGAAAACTCAGATTAACTTGACCTGTTTTTCCTTTCCCTTCCTCAGTTCCTCTCATTACTTGGCCGGGAGACATTTTCTATACCCCAGGATTACTTCAGTGGGTCTCATTAATAAATAAATGTTTTTGGAGGAAGGCTAAACACCAGACTAGCACCGAGAGCCATGTGCCAAGCAAGATTGTTCTGCCCATGGGGTCCTCAAAAGGTGTCTACTTTTGGTTTTCCTTCTGAACTGCCTTCCTTTTGTACCTTCAAACCAAATTTAATCTGGCTTGGGAAAAACTTTAACAACATAATACATTTCTGGACTATCCGGAAAAAGAAGATTTTTGCATTTATAATTTTGTACGTGAGCCTTCATTTATAAATAGAGGAAAAACAATGATACTTTTTCAGGGAGGGGGACATGTCAATCACATCTATTTTTTTTAAACTTGTAACTCTGGATACAGTTCAGCTCTTGGATCAGCACTTCCAAAAATAAGTCAAAATGAATATATATATTTTTTCCATACTCTGGTATCCAGAAAGTAATGGTTTTTATATAAACACAAGTATTTTATGTAAGCCATACAAATCAGCAGAACGTATATGTCCAGAGCCTAATATAAAATAAAGTTGAAGCATGGCCGAATATCAATCTTACTACCTAAAAAGGCAAGCAGTTAAGCTACAACTGAGACACTTTTATCTGCCTGTTTATCATCACTTCAAGAAGCCCGAAATGATACCACCCTAAGCACTGAGCTCCATCTTTTCCCTTCAGATGGTAAGTATCAAAGTGTCAGATATGTACAAAGGGGCTGCAAGAAGTTCATTAAATCATTCCAATTTCCTTTCATTCCATATCCACGTGAATTGTTGGCCCTCCCTCACAAATGATATTAGATGCGATATTTGAACACAAAAGCCACAAGCAGGCACCCACATTCCTGATGCACGTGATTCGAAAGTCTCATGACGCCCACAAAACAAAATACAGAGTTGATTTCATTTGATTGGGAAACAACTCAAAAGGAAAATTCCACCTCCTCAAAACGAGAATTAATCAAAGAATAGAAATGAATAATTCACAAGAATAAGAAGATAAAGATCAACAAATGGCAACAAAGAAACAAAAAAACAGTTCATTCCCATCTGCAAAATAAAAGCAGATTTATCTTCATTTGAAGATTGAGAAAGATGTTTTTAAGTGAAATGGCTCATGTTGGCAAATAAACTTGTCCAGAGCTCAAGTAGTAAGTGAATGTTTTGAGAATGATGATGGCAACAAATGTACAAATGTGCTTGACACAATGGATGGAAGGATGGATGGATGGATGGATGGATGGATGGATGGATGGATGGATGGTGATAAGAGTTGTATGAGCCCCCAATAAAATGATTTAAAAAATAAAATAAACTTGTCCCTCTCAAATACCATAGGAGAGTTAGTACATGAATGAAGTATCTAAAAATAATTAGTACTTTTTGACCTAGCAGTTTCACTCTCAAAAATTACCCTGAGAAAATAATCAGATCTGCAATAGAGATTTGCACACAAGGATGAGTAAATAAAACAAAACATGTAAACATCTCAGAGCCTAATTCAAAAACAGTGAAAAATGAAAGTACTCAAAATTCCTCAGACAGGTAATTTTTAGAAATTATTTAATAATGTAAAAATATTCATAAAATTATTTTAAGCAGAAAAGAACGGGACACAAAATATATATGAGATACATGAGTCTAAGTTTCTAAACTACCTGTTTGTATAAGTATCTATCTATCTATTTATCTATCTATCTACTATAAAAATATAACTTCAAATCATTTCTTAAGTATATGTACTATGGTCTTAATTATCTTTATCCTTTCATGCTTTTTCTAAGTTTCTTGAAGGAAACACTACTTTCTTGATTAAAAATAATAAGGAAAAGGTGCTGAACTATCTACTCAAATGACGCCGGCCTGCCATGAAACACCTTTGACGCTCACAACACGTGTCTTGCTCCTCCTCACTTCCAGGGCTTCTTCTCATGTCATGTTAGGTCGCTTTATCATCTTTTATGCCTTTGGTTTTAAATAAGTTTGTCAGTTTGCACAATTCAAATCTACTCACCAAGAACCATGATTAAGCACCATGGAGGTGGATAATAGAAATGTGCTTTCAGAGATAAATTAGAGGTGCATCATGTTCCAGAGGGCAAGACTGCTTACAAGAGGACAGCGTTCACTTGGATGTGTTTTTCGATTCCTTTTAAAATAATCTGGCTGTGCTTTATATAGGAAGGGGCGGGAAGAGGTTCAAAGGCACTAGCTTACATGACTTCACTGACAGGCCAATAGATCTCCGAATGCTGACTATTGGACAAGAATTCATCCCAAAGAAATATTAGTAATTTGAAATTTAGGTATATTTTGGTTTGCATTGGAAAACAGTTGCCAAAATGGCACGGGATTGTCACCTGACAAGCCTCAAGGGTGGATGAAAGAGTCAAGGTCATTGGTCCCAGGCCAAGTCCCATAAGGTAGAAGTCAGCCAACCTCCATCCTCACCCCAATCTAGTTATCAATTCTGACACAACCAATTCCCGCCACACCACCCTTGAATTCTCTGCTGCGTTGGATATGTCTTTGCAACTATGTTAACGATGATGGAGTTTCTGTTAGGGAAGCGACTGGCTGCAATTCAGGTGCAGGAATGACTCCAGATGTAGTTCTTAGATCAGGACAGTGTCATCTCAGTGGGGCCCTCAGCTACACCTATCTAAGGTGCTTGGCCCCTTTGCCTTTCTCTGACCCTACTTGAACAAGTATTTAAGAGATCTATAAACTCTGCCAATAGATTAAGGGCTCAGAGCCACCTGCTCTCCCTGTAAGCCTCAGTCCCAATGCACTCCCCTCTAGCTCTCGGAGTCCATAGACCTAGTTTGCCCCTATTTATATAACTGGAGGCATTGCACTCTGCCAACAAGTCTCCTGTCCAAGGTGCTCAGCTTTCCACTCTGTAGGCTGGTAAACCCGATGTGCTGCCTCCTATCGGTCCTCTGACAGTGCTGCTGCCACCTCCCTCTCACCAACTTTGATGGCACAACTCTGTCTCCTAAATCAAGGAAGTTCAGCCCCCAAATCCCATGTCCAAATGTGCTTGACACAATGGATGCATGTATGGATTGTGATGAGAATTGCACGAGTCCCCAATAAAATTATTTAAAAAAAAAAAGAATCTCAAGTCCAAAGGACATGCTTTATTTCTGCCATTCTTGATGGTAATGAAAGGCCTTCTCAGCATTCTTGGGATGGTGAAGCTGACTGATCTTCAGGTTGGGGGGGTGGGTTCCGTATGCCTTATTTGCTTGATCCCAGACAATAAAGGGGCCGTGTGCTTTGTTAACCTTCTTAGCAAGCTGTCCAATCCCCTGAGTGAGCCAGACACACCTGAGATTTGCATGGTGTTACCAAGCCATTGGGAGTTGTGGTTTCTGACCTCACGGACAGAAGTTGGAATATACCAGCTGCTCCTCAGAGGAAACAGGAAGCTTTTTGTTCTTTAAAGATCCACCGCCTCCGAAACTCAGAGGCAGCTCTTTCCTGTAGGGTCACGTGAGTCACAATTAACCCGATGGAAGTGAGAGAGAGACACCAAGCCATTTTGTGGGAGTTACAAATATCATAGCTAGTAGAGTCATATTAAGTAATTCACTGCACTACCAGTGGGACACAGAATATTTCAAATATACCTTCTATCTAAGCTGGTTTTTAAGATCACAATCACTAAGAAGAAACACTCAACTAGCTTTTAAGATTTGTTTTTAACATGCTTTGAATTTATTTTAAAGATAAAAAAGATGAAGTTGTTATGTCTGGCTCATCCTTTATCTTATATGAGAACAACTCAACTTTCTTGGTGCTACAGTTCAGGGTTGGGGCCAACTAGGCTGGACGCTGATTCTCAATGCATTCACCAACGCAGCGTGGTCTGCTTCTAATATTATTGGATGCTGTGGACAAGCTTTTGATTGCGTTTTGCTAGGTCTGGCTTACTCTCTTACCTCCTGTTTCTGGCTCATCATCTGAGCAACAGTTCTTTTGACTTGAACCAGTGGCCTGCTGTACTACCTTCACGGGTAACCAAAAGGCCAGGAAAGCTGTTCTTAGAATTTGTTCCCCCTCCATCATAACAGTGAATAAGCTTGTTCCTCCAGTGTAAAGGAGCTATCCCATGAGAATTCTCTTGGGAAACCTATTCCATCCATCCAATAGTCCTGGTTTCACCCTTTCAGATTTCTCTTGTTCCCAAACCTCAAAGAATATTTAAATGGCACATTATCTGAGGCCCTTGAGAATGCCAACATGACTGTGTTGATGTCATGTAAATTAAAATGTGCTAAATTCTTTGGGGGAAATGCTTTTGAGAGATGGAAACACTGTCTTTAGTAGTTGACAGACATAGATTAAGGTTATGTCAAAAAACAAAAGGTTTTTCATTTTTAAATTTTGGTTTAATAAGTCTCTCTATATTTTTGAAGCCACCATTCATCTGTCATGTTGTCATACTGCCGTGGCTTGTGTGCTGCCGAACGCTGTGAGACCAGTACCTCTAACATCCCCAAGGTCAGTCATCACAGAAGCATTTCAGTGCAGCATCTGGACAAAGAACAGACTCAGAGGAAGGAATCGATGATCCACTTCTGAAGAATTAGCCCCTGAAAACTTTGTGAATAGCAATGGGAAAGGTGTGGGAAAATTCCATTATCTTTCCATTCTATGTTTCCATACACTCTTTGAAGGCTACACACACACACACACACACACACACACACACACACACACATGCCCGCACACACACACGCCCGCACACACACACACGCACACACACGCCCACACACACGCCCGCACACACACGCCCGCACACACACACGCCCGCACACGCCCGCACACATCTGACCTTATTGCTTTGGGAATAAATTACCTTTTCACTCTACAAACCACTTTAGAAATTAATTAGCTGTTTTAAAAATACACATAGAAGAATAGATCTCAAATTGAACTAGCTACTTCCAAGTGCGCACATGTGGCTAGTTGCAACCCTATTAGACAGCACAGATCTAGATTAAAGTTATAAACATGTTTAGTATACTATACAACGAGTATGCTCTCATGAAATTATTTTTGAATTGAGTAGAAAAGACATGCAGGCACTCTCCTGTCGCACGAATGCATGCATTACTTGTCCTAATGCCTGCTGAAACCGTATTTTCACCAGAACACTTCTGGTTTACTGTTATCCCTCCTAAGGCCATATTTTGGTCTTTGTATTCTTTGCACAGCAGCACGGATCTTAAGACGAGGTCACATCTAGGAAAGGCACTCACGTCTAGTGGGGACGAATGTCCAAAGTATGTGAGATTAAATCTTGCTTTCCTCCTTCTCAGGAACATCCTTTCAAAAGTCACATGTGTATTTTCAAATGATCCCTGCACGTCCTGGCTCAGTCAGCAATATGGCATCTTGATTGCTCCCGAGCAAGAACCTGTTGTTCTTACAATAAGCCTGAGCCACAGCTTTTCTGCTCTGTTCCTCGGCGGCACTCCCGTCTCTAATCGCATCTTTCTCCTCTGATAAGATGAGCGATTATAGCTTGTCCAAGAAAAGATAACCCTTCAACTCTCCGTGGTAGGAGAGACATGTTCTCCGTCCCGGGAAGCACTGAAAGAAGAGGTTAGTATGAAAAACCATGTAATGACCTTGATTTTCAGCCAGTCTTCCTTGATTCCCTAGGCCGAATGGAGCCTTCCTCATAAGAGGCTCAGCTTCCCCGCTTGCCAGGACTGTGGCTCACCGTGATAACAGCCTCCTCGTAACACATCGACTCCACTTTTCTTCGTGTACTCCCAAACATGTAGTTGTCCTCTCCCACCCCCACGTCCCCCCCACCCCAGCCTCCCACATTCTAGGTCGCTGGAGAATGGGGAATAGAAAACACATGCATACGGGAGCAACTTTTCCTGAAAAGAGTGAATGACAGCAGTTACGCAGCTACTCTCGTCTGAATGACATGAAAGCAATCACTGTGCGTCCTGTTCCATTTAGACAGCCTTTCTGGCAAACCTGAGTACCCTCGGAGCTGGAGAAACATTAAAGACAAGAGAGGTTCGGGACTTCCATGACTTCTGTGCAGAACTGACTTCAGATCCCAGAGAAGGTTCTCAAGAAGAGATTGGTGAGGATTATATTTTGTAATCAGCGTAGCCAGACTTTTAAGATAAAAGGTTAAGAATAAGAAATTGATTTGCCTCCTGGAAGGGAGGAGGGAGAGACGGTAGGAAGAAAGGGAAAAATCATGGAGAGAAGGAAGAAGAAGCTCCGGGGTGGGGGAGGGAGAGAGTAGGCAGAGAGAAGGGAGAACGGGAAGACTACAGATGGTGGGAGGGAGGAAGAAATACATCACCTTTTGTGTATAGACTTTTTTTAATGCAAAAAATAATTTTGATTTGTATATGGATCCATACACTCAGCGATTTGTATTTGTGACATTATCCCTAACCCAAGTCATGGTATTTTTAATCACTTCAAGTTCACGTGAATGCTGAACTTTACTAAGAAATATCCAAGAAGAATTGATGCATTTGAATCATGGTGCTAGTGAAGAATATTATAAGTACCATGGACTTCCAGAAGAACAAAAATAGTTTTCCTGGAAGGACAAAAGTACAGCATAAAGTATTACAAAATTGCCCATTAGAAATCAAATGGAGAGACTTCATCTTATATAATTTGGGCATGTTATCAGGGGAGACCTTAACCTTGGAAAAGGACATCATGTTTGATACAGTAGAAGGACATCAAAAAGAAAGGAAAACCCTCAAGTCGATGGAATAATGAAAAGACTACATAAATGGGCTCAAAAACAATAATTTTTCTGTCGTGAAGGACCGGGCAGTGTTTCTTTCTGTTGTATATAGTGTGTCTATGAGTAGGTAGTGACAGATGATGCCTAACAACAACATGTGTGTGTATCTGTGAGAGCATGTGTGTGTATTTCTAAATTTAAAGTTGAACTATTCAACTTTTGTTTCACTGGGAGATATAGAATATATCCCTCAGGGTCACAAAGGCTGAAGTTGAATTGTCATTTTCCAAATAAACAAGGAGTGAAGTGACATAGTGTCACAGCACATATTTCCGATTAACTGCACTAGGAGAGAAGAATGAACAGGTGAACTTTATATGAAGACACAGATATTCCTAGCCTCTGTATTTAGCTCCCGCAAAACTGTGTGCAATTAAGCAATCAGCTGATCATGTAAAATTCAGATGTTGATCCCACCTACCACACTGTGAGAAAGAAGGGGGTTCTGCTTCCATAAACATTGTTGTTGCTACTGCTGACGTTAGGTACCATCGAATTACTTCCAGCACGTGGAGATGATATGCCCAACCAAACGAAACACTGTCCAGTCCTGTGCCCCCCTCACAATCACGATAGTCAGTCTGAGTTTGTAGATATGGGCCCACTACGTGCAGATGCTCCATTCCATGTTCCAGCTCAAGAAGTGAGGGGGCAATCTAATAGTTTATTTTGTTGGTTCACTGAAGACTGGAGGGCATGATGGCCTACAACAAGTCAAGTTAAAGCACCAGACCTACCTTGGTTTTCTGCAGAAGGTGATATCAAAAGGCTTAGGGAAAGTGACATGTTAGAATAGATTTATCAGGATAAATCCATAGACCCAACTATGGAGGCCCTGAGGACACTTATTTTACCACAGCACAGAGGAACAGGTTTGTCAAGGTAGCCCCAGCACCTCTGAAGACTATGATTACCATTTTGGAGATTTCCCTAATTGAATTAGGACGCCTAACTACAGTGGGGCCCATTGGGCTCTCTGGTGGTAAGGGCCCAGAAGCAACACTTAATCCATAGAGACAAGGCGGGTGTGGGTGCTGTAATGGACAGCAGAGTGAAAGGAGTCATCAGACTAGTCTGATTTTTAGGGAATTACGGCATTGGCTCCTTCCGCGGAGTGTCCTTAGGAGTGAAATAGATGGGAAACCTACTGTTTACTTGATCTGTAAAAGTGGAAGACTTGTTTGACAGCTGAATGGTAGTCTCTAAAAAGAATAGAGAGTCAGATCGCCTCACACACTCCCAGACCTGAGCCAGTTTACAGACCCTAAGCATCATTAATGAAGGGGAAATGAGGTTCCTTTGAGAAAGTGCCTCATTCCACTGCCAACCATTTATACTGTTAGCCTCTCGGCCAGTCCACCACAACAGGGTCAGCAGTCTTTCACAGGAGTAACTCTCATTGGGGAGAAGAAGATAATCAAATCTTGGGGGATTCTGGACCTTGACTCTGGCTTGACACTAATCCCAGGAGACCCAAAACTTTTTGAAAGTCCACTAGTGAATGGGGTCATATAGAGGTCAAGTTATTAAGAGAGCCTTAGCTCGAGTTTAGGCTCAAAAAGTGGCATAATGGTTCGATGTTGAACTGCTAACTGTACGGTCAGCAGTTCAACACTACCAGCTGCTCCATGGCATGAAGGCAAAGTTTTATTGCTGTAAAGAGTTAAAGTCTTGGAGACCCACAAGGGGAGTTTATTCTTTACCCAAATCAACTCAATGGCAGTGAGCAAGAGCAAGAGCACCCCGGTTTGTATCACAGTAAATTCAGTGGATTCCTAAATCTCTCCTATAGGACGTTCCCTGGTGCCAGAATGCACAATTGAAATAGACCCACTGGCAGAACACCTTTATTCGGTCCCTGATGTGTGGAAGATGGGTTGGATAGTAGGAAAAGCTAAGTGGAATCTGACACGTCAAATAGATGAGAAGCCTACTAAATAATTGCTTGATCTGAGAAAGAAGTCTAGGTCAAGTAGTACTACCTCTACCTAGGAAAATAGTAAAGGAGATGCAATATTGTATTCTTAAATAGGGACTGCAGAAATTAATGCCACTATCAAGGACATGAAAGATGCAAGGGTAGTGACTCCCACCTGTCTAGCTGATGAAAAATCCAGATGGCTCTTGGTGAATGAGAGTGGATTGTCATAAACCTAATCAGTGGTGAAATCAATGACAGCTGCTGCTCCAGATATGATGTCACTGTGTGAGTAAATGAATAACTTTCCTGATAACTGGTATGAAGCTATCGATCTGGCGACCGAGTTCTCCTCAATTCTGATTTCAAAAGACCACAAGAAACAATTTTCCATCAGCTGGCAAGGGCAACAATACACTTTGACAACTCTCCCTGAGTTATATCAGCAATCCAGAACTATGCCATAATTTAGTCTACAGGATCCTGATTGCCGTTTCCTTCCACAAAACGTTACAATGGTGCATTGCATGGACGCTATGATGCTGCTCTACTAGGGAAGAAGAGCCCATGACTATCAACATCTTAGTAAAGCATCTGTGGGCTAGAGGGTGGGACTTTAATCTGACAAAAGCTCAAGTGCCTTCCACCTCAGTAATGTTTTTAGGGGAGCTACTGAGAAGGAGCATATCAAGATATTCCTGCTAAAATGAAGAACAAGTTATTATATCCAGCCACTCCCACAATGCCTGGTGGCTCTCTCTGGAATTTGGAAGCTCTATAAGTCCTAAGTCAAGTAACTTGAGAAGTTTTCAGTTTTGTGTTGGGGGCAGAACACGAGAAGGCTGTGTAATAGGTACAGGCTGTATTGCAAGTGAGTTGGCTAATATAGTGTGCCGACCTGGCTGATAAACACATGTGGGGTTAATTGAAGGGCCGAAGGATAAATGGCTTGGTGAGTCTCGCCTTTCTAGCTCTCAGGTCTCTTGCTTTGTGATGGTCACACTGGGGTGCAGCTGCCTTAGCAGTTCCCTGCTTCAGCTGGCAAGGCTGACTTCCTGCAAGACATCCCCAAGGAGAAGCCACATGGACCTATCCTGATGTCGCCCTGGATGCTGGAGCAGCCATGTGGAGACCCCTGCCAGCTCTGAGATGCTTACACTTTCACTGACTTGGCTTTCCTCCTGCAGTCAGCATCATTGAGTGTGTTTTGTGCTTTGGGGGAGGACTTTGCGGATTGGTGTTGGACATATGGGTTAATGTTGGACTTGTGGGCTTGGACAGCACTGGGTTGGGATTTTTTCTTGATTTGCACTTAACCTTTAGATAAAACTCTCTCTTATACATTAGTTGCTGTGGGTTTGTTTCTCTAATGTACCCAGACTAACACAGCAAGCTACTCTGTCACTTGGCTTATATGATTCACCTGATCTAATGGTGCTTGAAGTGGCAGTGGCATCCAGTGAAATGGTTTAGAGTCTTTGTTATTATTGTTTTTAGGTGCCATTAGGTATAGCAACGGTGTGCACAACAGAACGAAACACTGCCAGGTCCTGCACCATCCTCACAACGTTCTTGTGTTTGAGCCCATTGTTACAGCCACCGGGTTAATTCATCTTGTTGAAGGGGTTCCTCTTTTTTGTTGCCCCCTCTACACAGCATGATGTCCTTCGAACAGAATCCGTCTCTTCTCACCACATGTGCCAAGTACATGAGACAAAGTTTCACTTTCCTGTCCTCTAAGGATCATTCTGGCTGTATTGCTTCCAAGGTAGGTCTGTTTGTTCTTTTGGCAGTTTGTGGTACTTTCAACATTCTTTGACAGCACCGTAATTCAAATGCACCAATTCTTCTTCGGTCTTCCTTATTCAGTGTTCCACTTTCACATACATATGAGGTGATTGAAAATGCCATGAATTCGGACAGGGGCACCTTATTGCTTAAAGTAATGTCCTTGCTTGCCAACACTTGAAAGAGGTCTTGTGCAGCAGATTTACCAAACACAATGTGTCCTTGGATCGCTTGACTGCTGGTTCAATAAGTACTGATTGTGGATCTGAGCAAGATGAAATCCTTAACAACTTCAACCTTTTTTCTCCATTATTAGGATATTACCTATTGGCCTAGTTGTGAGCATTTGGGCATTCTTTACATTGAGTGGCGATCCATCCAGAAGACTGAAACCCTTGATCTTCATCAGCAAGTGCTTCAAGCTCTTCTCACTTTCAGGAAGCAAGGCTGTGTCTTAAGCCTTCCTCCAATCTAGATGCCACCTTCTTCTTCAGCTAAGTCAGTTTCTTGGGTTAGCTTCTCACTTAGCCTACAGATTGATTCGTACGGTGACAGAATACAATCCTGACACACAAATTTCCTGAGTTTAAGCTATGAAGTTTCCCTTGTTTTGTTAAAACTACCACTGCCTTTTGATCCGTGTACAGGTTCTGCCGGAGCACAATGAAGTGTTCTGGAATTCACATTCTTCGTGTCCACAGTTTTTAATGATCCACACAGTGGTTCAGCACAGTGAATAAAACACAACTACATCCTTCTGCTATCCTCTATTTTCAGTCAAGGTCCATCAGACATCAGCAAGGATATCCCTTGTTCTGCATCTGGCCTGGTCAGTTTCTAGCCTACTTTTACCTGCTCACATTGAGCTTCTCCATTCTGTCTTCCAACAGACCTAGTCCATTGATTTCTTTGCCAAGTCTTTATTGGTGAATCACAACATAGTCCGTAAGGATTTTGGATCAAAGCCCAGCCTTTTCTTTGAAAACAGGAACTTCCCTTTTGGAAAACTCAGCCTGCCTTGTTACTGAGCTTTAGTAGTGACTGAGCACTTCACTATGTCCCCCCAAATGGCCCAGGATCCTAAACTGCCCGTCATGACCTGGATGTTGTTCTCTGACCCAAAGTTAGTCATGCATAGCTGCA
Organism: Tenrec ecaudatus; assembly: GCF_050624435.1. Lineage (NCBI taxonomy): Eukaryota > Metazoa > Chordata > Mammalia > Afrosoricida > Tenrecidae > Tenrec > Tenrec ecaudatus. Next base: position 277,014,770 of record NC_134531.1, read on the forward strand.
CACTCTCATTAAATAGGAATGGGCCAGAGAAGGACGTGGAGGTACAAGCAAGCTGCAGGAATTAGCTCCAATGCCTATGGTCTCTCCTCCTGTCACATTATCTAGGTTCATTAAATGGACAACCATTTCCTTTACTTAAAACTAAACAGCAATTAGGGAGAACAATTAAAGTAAATATGAGAAATCTGCCAAAATATAATAACAAAGGGACTCATAAAGAGTGTGCAAAAAAGTAGGAAGTTTTATTACTTCCTCGTGCTAAAAAAGCAGAAGTACGGTGTTCACGAAAAACTTTCAAAATATAGCACTTCCAGTTTCAACTTTGGTCCCAATAAATCATATATACAATTTTAATCTAGGTTCCTTATTCAACATAACAAATCCAATATTCTACCCTAGAATTTAAGGTAATATCTAAATAAGAATACATTATCTCCCTTAAGGCTCAGCCCCATGGGTGACGATGAAAGAACTTGTATGACTGGTTTTACTAGCAAAACAGAAACCTTCCTGCCCTGTTAACCCCATTAGAAGAAAGCAACATGCTCCCTATTTTCTCCTTCGTGTTTCAGTCTGAACACATGGCTTTTTTTTAAAACTATGCTAGATCTAAAAATCATATTAGGGCAGTGTTGCCTATGAGTTATTACACACTACTCCCATGACTCCTGAAATAGTTCCTAAAGTTTCTACCGCTGGGTTTTATGTAAATATATGAGAACCTCTGAAGGATATTCAATACTTGTATCCTCAATAAATGTTGGTGGTTGATGCTTATCTCTATTTTTCTGGAGTCCAGCATGCAAGACGTTTGAGATGACCTACTGAGATAAAGATCTAGGCAACAAGTACCAGAAAGAAAAGACACAACTTGAATGGTAAAGAAGGAGAAAATGACAAGGTGGCTCTCTATATTTGTCCACAATAACTATTGTTCAGTGACTGTCTGAGAGCCCTTGCCAAACTCTTTTATTCATTGTTCATTACCTGGTGACACCTCATGAGTTCAGAATACTCCAGAAAGTCTTTAATTAGCATTTTTAAAAAGTATTTTGAACACTTTTAATTCTGAGAACGACAATTTCATATCTGGAGGACAAACAAGTCTTGCCTCTGCAGCATCTCTGCCAACCTTGACTTCCATCTTTTATTGTCCTCTGTTCTGCTAACACTCCCCCAACAGGCTTGACGGAGACTGGAATAGAAACAGGGCCGGTCAACTTTGACTGCCATTTGCATCTTTATCTTGAACGCCCTTGAATGCTTTTCCAGCTACATCAAATAAAAATGAGCAGCAGTGGAGGAGATTCTGACTTGTGGAGATCCCATTGGTACCAGAGTGAAACAATGACTAGTTTTTTTCAAAGTATATCCCTAGCCCTTTGCTGGAAGGTCCCTCTAAGCCACCCGACAGAGTAAGCAGAAGAGTAAACTATTGCTGGCCTCACAAAGGGAATCTAAACGCAAGCTGTCATTTGTCTTAATCAGGCTAAATTACTGAAGTAAATACACCCCCAAATATAGTCACTTAAATAAAATACAAGCATAATTATTTCTAAAGTGATAGTGTAGTCCTGGACTTTCAGGTTAGTGGAGGGAGGCTCTGCTTGGCTCAGCCTTTCCTGTAATGACAGTGGTGCTAGCACCTTCAAAATGTGGCATCTAAGGTTACGCTGAAGATGCTGATGGCATAGTGGGTTCTATATTGGGCTACTAACTTCAAGGTTAGCAGTTTGAAACCACCAGCCCCTCCACAGGAGAACGATGAGGCTTTCCATTCTTATAAAGAGTACCAATTTCAGAAACTGCCCAGGGGCAGTTCAACACTACCTTCTCACGGCCCTGTGAGTTGCAATCAACTTGATGGCAGTGAGTTTTGGGGAAGATCTCTTTTGTCACCAACATTTCAAGTCCTGGGAAGAGGGAGAGCTATAGGGGTTAGTTTTTCAAGGTAAAGCTTTTATTGTGTCCATTATTTTATTCAAACTTCCCTGGGGAGAGTTTAGGCCTATGGCCATCGCTAGGTGCACAGAGAACAGAGGCTGAGTAGCTATGTCTGAGTTAACACTGTAGTGACATGAAGTAATAATATTTTATAGCAGTGTGGCACAAATTTTGTTGAGAAACTTGCAATATTCTCTACATCTTCTGTCTTAGTTACCCAGGGCTACCATAACAGAAATGTATTTTCTCATAGTGGTGGGGCTAAAAGTTGAAGCCCGGATCTTGGCTTTATTGGTCTCTGCTGTTTCCCCACTTCTGATGCTTACTGACAATTCTTTGACATTACTTTTTCTTGTAGAAAACCCTCACAAATCATCTGTTTTCTCTGCATGCCTGTGTGTTTGCACATGCGTGCATGCACACATGTGTTGATTCTGGTGGATTTATAACTCAGAAGTAATTAGACTTAGGATCCACTCTATACTGGTACAACCTCAACTGATGGATTCTTTCACATTAGATCATGTTATATATAATTATGTTACATCTAAAGTAATTGTGCTACATTATATTAGACGATATTTTGGTAGGTGATCTGCTATATCCAAAGCCAACTGTTTTAATCCCATGCAATTCTCCCTGATAGCAACAAGATTAAAGTTTGGCAAAACAACTTGAAACCATAGTCTAGCCAAATGGACACTTAAAATTGACCAACACATCCCTAAGCTATCTTATCATCTTAATAAGAACTAGAAAATGAGATGTAAATTCAAGAAGCAGCTGGCCTAGATCTTTTTTAGAACAAATAATCTCTATGACCTAAATTGATCATATTCAATAGGAATGAATTATTGTTGCTTGATGAACTGTTAGCCCCATTTCTTGAGTGAGTCACATTTTTATGTGACAAAAGCGTTGTGAGACTGAAATGAGAAAATATATATGAGAATGTTACCGATTCTAAGTGTTAGAGAGTAAATCTAATAATTCTGTCATTGTTCAAATCTGAGAAGGGTTTAGTTTGAGCCTATCAAGCCAGTTCCCAACATTTCCATAATAAAGTAAAAGATAGTGACTTACAGTTAAAGTGAGGAGGCATTCAACAAAAGACAAGCCACGTGGACGCAACCAGACCTCAGACGCCGGAGAAACCAGAGAGACCCCTGCCAGCACTGAGATGTTTCCAGTGACACTGGATCCAAAGAGTTTCTACCCACTGGCCTATGATCTTCTGCATTCCACGTCATTGCATGTGTTTCGTGAGTCTGAAGAGGACTTGATAGATTGATATCAGAAAATAAATAAATAAATTGAGGAGGCATTCAACCATCAAATATAGTCCAAACAGCTATACGCAAGGTGAAAAAAGAGAACACATGCTGAGGTGGAACTAGGTGAACCCTGTTTTGGCTCACTGCCATCGAGTCAATGCTGACTTATCACAACCCTGTAAGACGGGCCAGAATCATCCAGAGTTTCTGAGACTAACTGTTAAAAGTAGGAAGCCCCATCTTTCTCCAGAGGAGCAGCCGGTGGTTTTGAACTGCAAACCCTGCAGGTCACGGTCCAACTTGTCACCACGAGCTCAATGAACACCAATACCATTCTGGTAGCTCAAGTTTGGAAGATGGCTGGCGTTTAAAGGAAAGGATAGGGAGATGGGGAAGTCATGGCATAGAGAATCATCTCTGACCTGCTTGGCTAAACAGGCAGGGGCCCCCAACTCCTCAAATGCCACATGGCTCACAGATGCTTCCTGCAAAGCAAACCACACATCGCTGCCCACTGCAGCTCCCGCTATGCTGCTCTGACACTAACCACCCCTCCCGCGGCACACTGCGTCTTTGCCATGTGCTCTAATCCTTCGCAATGACCACACGGTGCCCACAGACAATACTGACTTTTGTGCTATTTTATTGAGGAAAATAATGGGATACAAGTCAGGATTAGAAACATTAAGGATATTGTTCTTTAGTCTGCAGTGCCTCTTCTCAGCCATGCTAGCAGGCTCGCTCGCTCGCTCGCTCTCTGACCTCAGCTGGATCTCTGTAGTCCTTTGGCCTTTGTCCTGCTCAGGCAAGCCTTACAAAGTTCCTTTTGCACCGATCAAGGCCCACAGGGTCCTCCCCTCGGCAGTTAGCCCCTACTTGAAGACCCTCAGCTCTACTCATTTTCTGGGCCTCTCGGACTCAGAGTCCACTGCCACTCTTTAGCCCAGTTCATGATCTTGGTGGTCACAAGATTCTCTCTTCTTGCTTTTCTGAGATGACAGAAAAATGCAAAAACAGACCAATCCTCAATTACAGTCCACCACGTCTTTTCTTCTTCTCATGCTCCACCCAGTCATTTGATGGAACTTACAAAGACTCGGGCTGTAAGAGTCTTACCACATGATGTCACTTCACCACACAAAGGCCGTAAGTAACCAGTGCTCATATGTACATCCTGCACACAGAGAGAAGACAGTGTGTACCTGGAGAATACGGCCAAATAGAAGTGGGATAAAGGAAGCATGAAGAATAGATTGAGCAAGCCCCCTTCACTGAGATCCGATAAAACGTTCATCAAAGACGCTCATACATTGGTTACATCCAGTTTAAGAACTTTAAAACAGGAGTTGAAACTCACCCACAACTCTGCCCAATCACACATAACATCGCAGATCGATACTCGGATCTGTCATTGAAAGAGGTCAGCTACGTTTAGGTAATGGAGGTCCCTTGACCCATTGACCTTGTTACATCATTAGAGAGGCAACACTTAGCCATTAAATGTCAGATCAATTCCCAATGATTTAAACATTACCCAGAAGTCTCTGGCTTCCTGGAATCTTTGGTTTTCAAACATATCCAAACACTACCATTTTCAATAGTCTAAGAAATTATTATTTACTACATTAGCTTAATCCATTTTCCTTACTCAATTATTAACATTCTGGTCCCTGTTGTTTTAAGTATTTATAAATAGACTTGTGTATCTATTTGTTTAAAATATATATTCATTATAATTTTCTATGTATATGTTTGTATCTATCTTATTGTATTTATGAGATAACATTTTTTTTCTGGATTGCTTATAAAACAACTTACCATAAACTGTTTGGAGCACATAGTTCCTGGTGGAATTACTCTTATATTACCAGTTTGTATGGAAATGTCTTTTTTTCCTTTTCAGAGACGGTTATATTTAATTCTCCTTTTGTCTCAGATGTTGCCTCGCCTGTATCAGGTATTTAACACATACTGAAAACAAACAAACAAACAAAAAACAAACTCACTGCCATCTAGCTGATTCTGACTCCTAGCACCCTCTAGGACAGAGTAGAAATCACCCTGTGAGTTTCTGATACTGTAACTCTTTCTAGAAGTAGAAAGCCTCACATTGCTCCCAGAAAGCAGCTGGTGGTTTTGAGCGGCTATCCTCATGTTTAACAGCCCAACATGTAACCCACCACGCCAACATGACTTCGGGGTCAACTGTCTCTCTGTCCATTGGACATGCCCAAGGGAAAATCAAGGGGAAGTTCCTGTCTCTACTATAAACCTGTAGCGAATCCTTCCAGATGTTCCCTCAGAAGTAAAATGGCTATGTCTCTCTCGTCTTCCGCAAAGAGAATCGAGTGTGACTTTTAAAGCCGGCTTGGAGTGTACAGGGTGATCCTTCGCAAAATCACAGGGCTGATCTGGGGCATGTCTTAATGCCAGCGATACTGGATGAACAGGGAGTGAGCGGGTTGATTCCCAACTCACACTTTTACAAGTATCACCAAGAGATTCATGTCCAGAGTCTGGCGTATCTTTGTGATGGGAATAATAGATGTTTATTTGAATATTAGACTGACTGAATAAAAGAGTCAGTCATTGCCATACCTAGATACCGACTTCCCACTTGCGTCTGGTGCCATGAAGGTGCCACTTCCATTAGGTGTGACAGTTGTAATAGAAAATAACATCTAATTTGGATACTGGTTCACTTTCCGAACTGCTAGGGAGAGAAGGGAAAAGATGACGCTCCCTCCCTGCACTCCCAGCCTCCCCCCCCCCCCCCACGGACCTGCTGTACAAGTATCTCTGCTGCCTGCCAAGCTTCCATTAAGGACCCTGCAGCTCCTGGCACTTATGTGAATACTCTACTAAATTTAATCCCCAAAGATGATTTATTCTTGCCAGCTGGGTGCATCAAACCAAAGGAACATTACCCGGCAAATATATGGGGATCTATTTTATCTAAATATATGGGGAAAAGAAACAGATCAGAGGGGTATTTTGCTTGTGTAATTTTCCAAAAATTTTTTTCAAGGTTTACCATCAACTCAAATATCTGTGCCAAGAGAAGCAACATTTCCAGGGACACCAGACAACAGCAGAGAATCCATCAGTTTTTGGCTGCTTCTAGAGGCCAGGTCTTTGGCTTTGCTGCTGACTTAGGGTTGTGTCCCTATCCCAGCCTGGGGGGTTACTTATGCAGAGTCAGAGAAAGCTTCGTATTCCACTTAGCTTGGGTGTTCTGGGCAACCCAGAAAGGGATTGATGGGCATGTCAACTCTGGTAGACCACAGGACCTCAGAGTGCATGGTAGACAATCGGGCCTTCCTTCAGAGAAGAGCTTGCTGCAGATAATTCATATATGGACTTAGTTGGCAGTGACTCTCTGGGACGTGCTTAACTGTTTTTCTTATGACACACATAATGCAATCATCATCAGTGCCTGGATTGAGTCACCTAAAGTTTGCTTTAGCACATCACTGTGAATAGTGACTTCAACCTTTTCCTTTCATTTCATTAGTTCAACTTCACTTGGTCTTGTTTAAGATGCTTTTTCATTATACGGAGAGCTGACAGACACCATGCAGTGGTGCATTTTCTTTTCTGGTTGTTGATGAAGGTAATTGGCAATGAGGTAAGGTGACTTATTTTATGATGAGAGTTATCCTACACTTGGTGACCTCTGCTTTCTCTCCTCATCTTGATAAACATGATTGAACACTGGACAGCTATAATCAAAGAAATATATTCAAGACTAGAAAATATGGTAGAAATTTGGTGAATAAACAAGGCATTCTAGGCAGAAAAAGACCTATATAATTTGTCCACCCTACACATGAAGCTTTGGTGATTAACATGAGGCAATGGTGGTTCGGTCGTGAAATGTGTGCCTTCCAGTAGACTCACCAGGGGTCGATCCTCAGTCGATGCCCGTGGTGTACAACTACCACTCAGCTACCGACACGAGATCTCCTGCCTCCATGCTGCCGAATCGGGCTCCGGGGAGCTTTAAGACTAAGATGGGCTAGGAACAACAGCCTGCTAACCTACTCTGAGAAGCACTCAGTGAAAATCTTACGGCTCAGAACAGCCTCAAAAGGGACTAGGGAATGGCACGAGTCAGAGCAGTATTTTATTGAGTTGTGTCACCGTGAATTGAAGGGAGACTCTGGGGCAGCTGACAATAGTAACAGCAAAAACCACAATTACTATTTGTCTAGTCTAGCACTTTTTTTTTTTTGCAGAACGTTTTAGTGAAAAAGAAAATTAGCATAGACTTGACTACATTTGATTCTAATTGAGTATAAACTTAAGGACATACATAACCATCTCAAAAGTTACCTAAAAACATTTAATAACATTCAAACCGTTAAAATCTAGTTAAATAGTTGTAGAAAGTCACTTTCAGAAACTCTTTAGCTTGATCAAGTGAGTCTTAGAAAAACCTAGAGTGTTCCATACTTACAATCAGACATTAATATAGTTAATGGTGAAGGCTTTTACCATTATTTTTTTAATCATTTTATCAGGGACTCATACATCTCTTATCACAATCCATACATACCGCACATTTGTACATTCATTGCCCTCATCATTCTTAAAACATTTGCTCTCCACTTAAGCCCCTGGCATCAGGTCTTCATTTTTCCCCTCCCTCCCTACTGCCCCCTCCCTCATAAACCCTTGATAAGTTATAAATTATTATTTTGGCATATCTTGCCCTGTCTGACATCTCCCTTCACCCACTTTTCTATTGTCCGTCCCCCAGGGAAGAGGTCCCATATAGATCCTTGTAATCAGGTCCCCCTTTCCAACCCACCCTCCATGTTCCCAGTATCGCCACTCACACCACTGATCCTGAAGGGATCATGTGCCCTGAATTCCCTGTGTTTCTGGTTCCTATCTGTACCAGTGTCCATACTCTGGTCTAGCCAAACTTGCAAGGTAGAATTGGGATCATGATGGGGGGTGGGGGGGTGGAGGAAGCACTTAGGAACTAGAGGAAAGTTGTATTTTGCATCGTAGCTACATCACTCCCTGTCTGGCTCATCTCCTCCCCTAGAGCCCTCTGCAAGGGGATCTCCAGTGGCCTACAAATGGGCTTTTGGTCTCCACTCCGCACTCCCCCCTCATTCACTATGGTAAGATTTTTTGTTCTTTGATGCCTGATAACTGATCCCTTCAACCCTCGTGATCGCATAGGCTGGTGTGCTTCTTCCATGTGGGCTTTGTTGCTTCTGAGCTAGATGGCTGCTTGTTTACCTTCAAGCCTTTAAGACTTCAGATGCTTTATCTTTTGATAGCCAGGCACCATCAGCTTTCTTCACCACATTTGCTTATTCACCCGCTTTGTCTTCAGCGGTTGTCTCGGGAAGGTGAGCATCATACAATGCCAGGTTAATAGAAGAAAATATAACATTGAAGGAGTACTTGAGTGAAGACCCAATGTCCTTCTGCCACCTTAATACTAAACCTATAAACATATGCACATAGATCTATTTCCCCATCCTCATAAAGATATTTGCATATATATATGTCTTTATCTAGACTTCTATAATTGCCCTTTGCCTCCCAGCTCTTTCCTCTATTTCCCTTGACTTTCCTCCTATCCCACTATCATGCTCAGTCCCCACAAGGGCTTCAGCAATTCCTCTTGGTTACATATTACCCTTGATCATGCCCCACCAGGCCTCGCACCCCCTCCTCACCACCAATTTGGACCGCTTGTTGTTCCGTTGTCCCTGGGTTGGTTGTCTAGCACTTCTACAACTACACTTTCATGCAGTGTCTTGTTCAGACTGGAATCGTTAGCCATTGACTGGCTCCCACACAAGCGAGACGGCACAGACCCAACCCACTGCCATCAAGTCCATCTGGGCTCACAGAAGCCCTCTCACTCACTGACATCAGTTCAACGACGACGCCTGTCAATCCTATGGGACAGGGGTGTCAAAGTCAATTAAAACACGGGTCACTTGAGGCAACAGGCAAGATTCATGTGGGCCACATCCCGTTTACAAGTTTTGTTAAATTTATAGCTTGACGTGAGGCTTCAGGAATATGGATAGGATAATCAAAATACTATATCATTGCTTTTATTTAAACATTTATTTTATTTAATGTATTTATAAAACTAAAATTATTCTTTTACAGGAAACTTGCCAGCACTTTCCTCCAACTCTTTTTCACTTACTTCTTTTGTGGTAACCGGAAAATATAACAAAGTAACTAATAAAAAACACAAAATGTTGGACAGCTGACAAACACGATGCGCAATCTTAATGACGTCCCTCTAAAAATGTTAACCAGCGCTGCCGCTAGGTCAGAGTCATCACGGCACAACCCAGAGTACTCTTTTTTACCTTTCTCTATTGGGATCTGTTTACATTACATGCCACTGACAGTGGCAAACATCGCTTCCAAACATCGCCGGAACTGAGTCATCGCGTTTATACACATCCACAGCCCCCCAGGAAAGGTACTGGGCCACGCGTATCCTCATTTTCAGTAGTTCAAGGGTTAACGCGGGAATTGTGTGTACGGTATTGCCTCGAACATCCCTGTGTGCTATTTTCTTCATGACAATTTTTTTCTATTTTCATTTCATTTGAGAGCATCTCAGGCCACAAAAAAATTATTTCAGGAGCCCATGCAACCTGCAGGCCACCAGTTTGACACCCCTGCTATAGGACATGGTAAAACTGTTCTTGTGAGTTTTCAAGGCTGTACCTTTTTATGAGAGTAGAGAGCCTTGACTTTCTCCCAACAAAGAGGCCCGATATGGCAAAGAGAACTGCTTCTTAAAGTTTCTATAACTGAATCTTTATGAGAGCAGACAGCCTCAGTTTTCTACCACAGAGTAGCTGGTGGTCTTGAACCACTGACCTTTCAGTTAGCAGCTCAATGCTTATCTCATAGACCCATCAAGGCTCCTTGAGAAATCACAGAAAAAAATTCAAACTCACTCTCGTGGAGTCTATTCTGATGCATAGCAACCCAAGATGACAGAGTAGAATGGCCCTGTGGGTCCTCAGACGATTTTTACCTGACTGTGAGGCCTCCTCTGTCTCCCAAGGAGCAGTTGGTAGTTTTGGATTGCTGAGATTGTGATTGGACGGCAATGTGCAACCCACTAGTATGTCACCAGGGATCCCTGAGCAATCGTAGAGGAAAGAAGTTACAAAATAGAAGTCAATTAGTGGAAGTGGGCTGAAATCGGGCCCAGGACAGAGGTGAGAAACCAGCTGTGATGCCATGAAAGTGGAATATACAGCTGTTCGCACGTGTTCTCAGCACGGATGCTACACGTCCAGGGTGTTGTGCCCACACAGTCACTGCCCAGCTACCTCTGGGTGAGAGTCTCAGCTAGGAGCCCAGGGTCCCATCCTCCTTCACCTCTGGGAACCAGGGAATTTGCACAAAACACTACTCATCTTGCTGTAAACTTGCCTCGCTCCATCTCAGCATTAGGTATCGGCTCCCCCATGTGCAGCCATTGTGCAGGGGCTCCTTTGGGTAAGAAAATGAGGACAGAATGTTGGAAGGGAATTCTCGTCAACAGATGGGCTGAGAGGGGTGTGAGTAACTAACCGGAGGCAATAAAGGTGTTAGCAAATAGCAGGAGGGAAGAATAGCGCCCCCCCCCCCGCTCCCCCCTTGAATAACTGGCTCTCCTACTGCTGACTCTTGTACAAGTGCCAGTGAGAGCTGCCCATCTAAGCCTTGGTATTAACAGCATGTGGGGCCCGCAGATCCACACAGTGCTCACAGTTTCCCCAGCATCGCCTGGCTTCCTATCCAATTGAGAGGGCCACTGTCTCTGTCTCTTTGTCTCCCGCCTATCTTGCTCATGACCTTGCTGCGCTCCTAGACCTCCAGCCTTTCTTCGGCCTATTTCTTTTGTTATTTCCTTTCTGCCCCATTATATTATAATCTTTTTCAGTTGTGTGTGGGTGTGTGTACGTGTTGGTTTTCTTAAAGCCGGGAGCAGCACCTTCTCATTCTCAAGTCTAGCCTGGTCTGCTCATTGCCTTAAAATCACCACCATCGATCCGTGACCTCCATGAGAAAGAACCCCAGCTGCTGCCCAATTGCATGTCTACATAGTGTTTACCCAGGAACAGAGGGACTCTTAAAACAAGCTTATCATTAACGCCCCCAAAATGTTGAACCAAAGGGATCTTCAAAACTTACTAGCTCATCCCAGTGGCTGTCGATTTGGCAAGCAAGGAAATCGCAACCTGAGAAAGTGAAGTGAGTTTCCTAAACCTGCACATCCAGTAAGGGTGGAGGGGTGGCCTAAGACTCGGGTCTCCTGGCCTCCTTTCCAGTGATTTCTTTTCCACTTGATGCATTTTGACGTCAAAGCAGAAGCCACAGATGTCCTTGTCCCCTCGGCAGCGCAGCAGGAGGCTGGTGGCACAGCAGTGAAGCAGTGGGCTCCTAACCGAGAGAGAAGCTGTGCAAATCCGCCAGCCCTGCACAGGAAGAAAGATGCGGCCGTTTGTTTTCGTGCAGATGACAGCCTAGAAGACCTGGTGGACCTTTATACAGTTTCCCACAGGCCTCCTCTGAGCTGAGTTTGACTCATTAGCACGGGGATGCAATTCAGGAAAGTATTTCTTAACCTCGATCGTGCTTGAGTCCTTCTAGCACTAGCAAATTAATCACAGATGCTCCTTTCTTCGCCTATTAATTGACTGACCTTGAAGGACTCCCTTCACCTCAGTGGTTCTCCGTATTCTCTTTAACAATTGAGAGGGCCGGACTGCTCATCTATGGTTTCTTCTATCTTCACAAGTCAGTGACCCTTCAAGCTTCCCTCCATTCACCAGAATACCTGTCATTTCTAAGTAAACAATGTTCTCCGTTCTCTCTGCTTAAAGAGGTTAAGTAAACAGAAAGAAAAGATCGTGCCATGCCGTTGGCCTAGATTTTCACTTCGTGACCAGGGATAAAGGAAGTTCATAGCTATAAGCAAGTGTCCAAGTCGACCATTTACAATTTAAATACTTTACTTGGGGGGTCAGAAGTTCAAAGTTGAGTCACAGTCTGAGGTGGCCCTGCTCTTCCTTTTAAATTATCTGAGGTCAGGAGTGAATAATACCAGAAATCCCCAGCGGCGACCTCGGGTGCACTGTCTGAACTTTAAACTTGTTCCTTCTTTTTTTTTTCTTTCAGGGTAAAAAGTTCAGTAGAAACTCAGTGGACTTTTCCTCTGAGCCTCCAAACATTCATGGCCCAAGGTCAAAAGTTGAACTGTAAAATAGAAACCCTTGTTCTCTGATCCACATTTAAACAGATCCCTTATTAAAAGGTACACATTCCAAATGCCAGCCAAAGTCCGAACTAAATCTGCTCAATAAATAGGAAAATATCATCATAAAATGCGTTCTTGATCTTTAGCTTTTACCTTGGGATTGAACATCACAATTTATTTTCTATTTTGTTTTTTTCAAGCCTCTGAGAAAAAGCAGTCACCAAGCTCTCTCCCCAATACCTCTGGCCTGTAGTTGCATGGTTGCACGGACCGTCTTAAGGGAATTTCTGCAACTCATCCTAAACCAGCTGTGTGGGTTTGTTTATTGGTTTTGCTCAGTCAGGAACGCAAGAGCAGCAAAGACCCACAGGAAAGGCATCTTCTCTCTCCGTATGACGATACCACCTGCTTCCTATTTTAATAATTCCTTTAAGATTAGTGACACTGAACTAGAGAAACTGTAACAACATTGAAATGGCGACATAGAAAAAGACACGTTCACAATAAATACTTTTCACTGGTGTCAGTTTTGACAAGGCTTCTTGAAAACAACTTTGTGATTCGTTCGAATACAAATCAGATCCTGGAACCATGGCTCTAAAGAGCATATGTCCTAGAGTCGTGTATACAGAAAATACTTTTCATGACATCCTCTGGGACTCCTGGATGCAGCTGGCTGACCCAGACTGCAGAATGAGACAACCAGGAATCTGGAGGGTGGGGTGGATACACAGTGTTACTTCCTCATGTTAGGATGCGCCACTCAAGAGCTGCATGGAAGGAAACCCCTTCTGAGTCAAACTGATCCCTCAAAGTACGGTCAGAAGTTTGAGAGACATGACTGCATTACTTAGCATGTTGACTAAAACAGAGTCACTCAATTGAGGGCAGTATTTAGGGAAAGTTAAGCATTAAAATGGGTTAGGGAGGTAGGGAAAGGAATTTGGACACTATTAATACATGTAAGCTGGTATTGTATTCATGAGGTTAGCTTGTGGGCTCAATTCTTATTATGACTATATTCCCATAAATATTTATGTTTCTTCTTTAGTTAATTCTCTCCAGTATAGTTGAGTGAGTTGTTTTTCCAACCTTCTATTAGACTGAATTTTCTGATAACATTTTTCTCTTTTTCTGCAAACCACTTCAGCTCAGGAGAGGCTATTATATCGCCAAAGACTGAGTTGTGTTCTGACTATTCGTAACCTCAAAGTCCTCATAAGAGAGATAAATGGGACTGGATCTATAGGCAATTAACTATACACAACAATGTGAGTGGTGCACAACAGATGGTAAGAACAAAGTGCCAAGAAAACACTAAGTCTCAGCAATGCCTCCATGCCTTGCACATTCTGATCCCTGACCTGGAACAATCCTCTTGTTCTCGACTCTTTGGACCTTTTATTCCGCCTCCATATCGCTCTTACTTCACACTCTACCTACCTCCCTCGATGGGAATGTTGTGTCCCTCCCATATCATTATGTGTGTGACTACCTCACTGTATTGAAAGATTTACTTCACAGTGGTGCCTCCAACAATCAATTATGACAAATTGAGGAAAGCAAATCCCCATGCAATTCCCTGTACGATTCTTCATGAAAAATACAGAGTAAAACTGGTGAGTGGAGGGGAGGGCTTGGGAGGGAGTCACTCAGTGGGAACCTCATGTTCTAAACAGGGCTTGTAGTACAGAATAATCCCAAAAGCCTTATCTGTTTTCTGATAGGATTGTGAAAATGGTGGCTCCTGACTTCTCAAAATAAGCCACACATTGATCAGTTGAGGGCGTTGTGCCTAGGCCCTGGCCTAGAATTTTTAAACTATTTGTCTAGGGCTAGACTCTGGTTGTTGGTGCTTGCTGACATTCCCAGTAGAGGCATGATATACTAAGAATCTGCACACAAAAAGACGCTGTTAGCAGTTACAGCTGCGAGACCATCGCACCGTGGACAGCGGAGCATCGCAAATGCACTGTTAATTGAAGGGTGCTTTATGGTGAGGCATTGGGCTGCTTAACTGCAAGGGCTGTATTTTGAAAGGAGCAGCCACTCCACCAGAGGAAAACGGGGCTTCCTACTCCCATAAAGAGTTGGAGCCTCAGAAACCTACAGGGGCAGCTCCACCCTGTCCTATAGGGTCCCTGTAGGTCAGTGTTACCTCGATGGCAGTGGGTTTGGGTAGTGGAAGTAGAGCAAGGGAGGGTTGGTATTTTGTCATAAGTGTCTTGAGAAGTGGTCTCTTTCCCCCTGAGTCGGCTCAGCACCTCTCTGCTATCCTCACAAAAATCAACCATTTGGGCAAAGTCGCCCCTCCAAGAAGTGGCCTCATCTCTCCCTTCTCCACATAGAGCTTGTATGTGTGTGAGTCAGGAAAACTAACGTACACGTTGCAAGTCCCTTTCCATACATGTGTCTATTCTCAGGAATGCCTTCTTTCTTATTCCCCTAGGTAATTCATATTCACGTTTCATGACCCAACTCAGTTTGCCCTCCTCTGGAAGGCTTTTCCCAATCTCAATGTTTTTATAAAGCGAAAACAAGTCTTCTGGTCTCCACAAAATCCTGGTTCCATGCTCCACCAGCGCACTTACCACAGTGGTGAGGAGGGGAGCCCGCTGTCTGCCTCTTCGATTGCTTTCTGAGCTCTCTCAGAGCAGAATGCTCACCTTTCCCTCCCCATTTTCCCAGTATCGAACAGCAAACTCAAATGCACTGCCAACGAGTCCATTCTAACTCAGAACCTGTAAGACACAGTAGAATGGCCGCTGTGAGTTTACAAGATTGTAATTCTTTATTGGCGTACAGAGGCTCCCTTTACTTCCCTGTAGTGACTGGTGGATTCAAAGTGCTAACCTTGCGATTACCAAGCCCACTACACCACCAGCACACAGCATCTGACAAATAATAGGAGCAAAGTGAAAGGTAATTGAATAAAAGGATAGATGGATAAATAGTCCCTTTTTCTATTACCCAGGAAGAGTCTCGTGATTCTAATCACTGACAAAAGGGAATAATAACTTTCTCATAGTTGTTTTTCATATGCCTCTTTCAAATGGTAAAGGCCTAGGGCCTTACATCAGTTATAGATATTTTAAGATTCCAGACTATTGCAGGCTCTCCAAGGGGAGGGAAATTATATTGGTGATTCCCTATGTTATTATATTAAGATTGTGTGTGTGTGTGTGCGTGTGTGTATAACTAATTTTCTAGATGATTTCTTAGCCCGGAGCCACATCACTTTCCATTTGTCCTCCCCCATCCCCCCGGCAAAGTGGCTTTGCATACTGCTTCATAGAAGCAGAAGCAGAATCAAGAGCATTGGCTCCTCCTCCCCCAAGGAACTGGAGCATGAATTATGGGTTTATAACCTGTTTTCTTTTTCATTTGAGAACATCTCATTCAATGCCTATATTGTATAGATAGAGGATCCCAAGCGGTAAATAATTTTTCTCCATGGTCATATAGCTAATTGCTAGCCAATATATCTCTTTTGAGAATGAGGAATAAGGATAGTGAAACCTCATCTCACATACTTCAGCCATGTTATCAGGAGGGATGAGTCCCTGGAAAGAGCACCATGATTGGTGTGTTAGTCTGGTTTATCCAGAGAAGCGAAACCAGTGATACACGTGCACAGCTGCACACACACACACACACACACACACACACACACACACAAAGCATAGTCAATTCCAACTTATAGCAACTCTAACAGAACAGGGTAGAACTGCCCCCATGTGGGTTTCTAAGACTGAACTCAAGTACAACAAAACTTGTGAGAGTGGCCAAAGACAGAACAGTGTTTCAGTGTGTTTTACCCAGAGTCTCTCCGTCAGAACCAACTGGATGGTGCCTCACAACAACAAGGATGGGGACAGCAAAGACTGTTCTTTCCGTATAGAAGAGTACATAACATTGTGCTTTCCCCATTTGTGTCAGGTGCAACAT
The DNA here is from genome assembly GCF_050624435.1 of Tenrec ecaudatus. Taxonomy (NCBI): domain Eukaryota; kingdom Metazoa; phylum Chordata; class Mammalia; order Afrosoricida; family Tenrecidae; genus Tenrec; species Tenrec ecaudatus. The sequence continues at coordinate 277,031,189 of NC_134531.1, forward strand.
ATAAAGTTGGAAACCAAAATAGAGAAATCATAGCTAATTTAATAAGTGCTAGGCACTATTGCAAGAAGTTTATGCAATTTATAACATGAAGATACACAATAGTCATATGAAATCAATATTATCACCCAGATAGACTGATAAGGACACTGAAACTGAGAAATTATATTTCCCACCATCACATTGCTAGGTAATAAGAGAAATTCAAAATCAAGTTTTTCTGTCTCCTATTTGTGTTCCCAACCCATAAACCATATTCTCTCTAAAATGAATATTCAGAAACAGCATATACATCTTATTACTCTTACAGCTTATAGTTACCTATGTTGGGAAGGGCGACTTTGTTCATATGGTTAATGTTCCACATAGAACTTAACTATGGGTGAACTTGATGTTCCAAACTTTTGGTTAGAGTTTAATAGACCTGAACCACTTTTCTAGAAGAATAATTGGGCAATGATAGCCATCTCATGATCTTTAATTAGGTGAACAAGCAAATTTATAGAGGGCCGACTATATTCTGAATCACTAGGTCACTTCCCTGGGCCCGTCTCTGAGCATGCCAGCACAAGACTGTTGCCAGGTCTGTGGACAGCTGTTGAACTCCACGATCGCTGCACACTGCTCTGTTTTCTTCCCAGGGGCTGGTGGAGGTGGGTGTGATTGAGAAAGAGCGAACGGGAGTAGAGGAAGAGTGAAGAACGTACAGGAAAAATAAACCCTCACCCAGTTTTGAGATGCCCATCATTACTGGGGGTACTTTAATCATTTAGAATCTGGCCCTTTCAGAACACCAGATTATTTCATGTGACTCCTGTAGCCAGTCTCTAGAACTTCCATTAAATGACTTTTTCCTGGTGGCCCTAAGAGAAGGTAGAAGAGCTTCCAATAGGCGTCTGTTTTGAGGCTTGGTGACCGGATTCATTGTAACTGCTACCTGCAGGGTGCAAAAAGAGTTGGAAGCAGGAAGTGGGGTCTCATTACAAATAAGAGCCAGGAGTGAAGTGCCAGTTCGGGACCCCAACATCCCTGTGCAGTCAGCTTCCTTGATCCAGAAAGACAGATGAGTGACGTAAGAGCAGCAGCAGGACCAAGGATCAGAGAATGAGACAGAGCAGTGGGCATCCCAGCCCATGGAGGAAGTCAAGCTAAATGTTTAGGGGAAGAAGACTGGCTTGTGGGATGCCTCTGGGCACTTAATTCAGGAAGCTCGGTTTGCTGATCCATGGAGCTGGTCTTTTGAGTTGAGACTGAGAGTGGAATGAAATAATCTTTTGGCATTCAGAAGCAGCCCTAAAAATTATTTTTTAAAAACCTTGTTAACATCTCTTGACTGAACAGCTGTGTCCTAGACTTTCTCACCTGAATTGTAACCTGCTAACATCCATAATCATAAGCATTTTCTCATTTTCCGTGTGGCCATAGCAATGAATGATAAAATCCAGCTGAAAAAGCAGAGAGTGCTTCAGGAGACAGAGTAGTCCTAAAATCAGATCTTCATTTAAAACACGATCCCACCACTCACTAGGAGGGTAAAACAAAAAAGTGGATTCAAGTTCATACATGCGTGAGTTTATTCCAAATATAATGTGCTGAAACTTGCCTCTGTGCTCAGTCGATGGCTGCAATATAAGTTCTCTCAGAAATACACTGTCTTGGTCTCAGTAGGATGCCTTCAAAGGGGAAAAAAGGATATTTTGTGCTGTAATAAAAGTAATTTGAGGTCATGACTAATATCAAATCTTTAATCAAACTCAAGTAGACATCTTACCAAATCAATAAAATTTTACAACAAATTTGCAATAATGTTGTCCCACATAAAACAACCATTTTTGTATATTTCTAGCCTTTTAAGAATGGTTGGGAAGATCTCACAGATGAATCCAGAGGGAAGATTATCAACCTCAAGAATGAATAAACTGTAATTGAAATTCAAAAACTGGTAGAAGGAGTTAGTATAATTAATATCGATGTGACAGCTTCCTACTAAAATTCAGATCACACAGTCAGTCTAATTTTAAGTAAACATCTTAGCCCCAGAAAACTTTTGACTCAATGGATGTAAAAGTATTATGCAAAGATTCACTAGGTCAAAGGGCTAGTCTTTTTTTAGACATTTTATTAGGGGCTCATACAACTCTTATCACAATCCATACATATACATACATCAATTGTATAAAGCACATCTGTACATTCTTTGCCCTAATCATTTTCAAAGCATTTGCTTTCCACTTAAGCCCTTTGCATCAGGTCCTCTTTTTTTCCCCTCCCTCCCCGCTCCCCCTTCCCTCATGAGCCCTTGTTAATTTATAGATTATTATTTTGTCATATCTTGTCCTATCCAGCGTCTCCCTTCACCCCCTTTTCTGTTGACCGTCCCCCAGGGAGAGGTCACATGTAGATCCTTGTAATCAGTTCCCCCTTTCCAAACCACTCACCCTCTACTCTCCCAGTATTGCCCCTCACCCCCTGGTTCTGAAGGTATCATCCACCCTGGATTCCCTGTACCTCCAGCTCCTATATGCACCAGTGTACAACCTCTGCTCTATCCAGACTTGCAAGGTAGAATTCGGATCATGGTAGTTGGGCGGGAGGAAGCATCCAGGATCTGGGGGAAAGCTGTATTCTTCATCGGTGCTACATCGCGCCCTGACTGACCCATCTCCTCCCCTAGACCCCTTTGTGGGGGGTCTCCAGTGGCCGACAAATGGGCTTTGTGTCTCCACTCTGCACTTCTCCCTTCATTCACTATGGTAAGAATTTTTTTTATGATGCCTTATACCTGATCCCTTTGGCACCTCGTGATCTCACAGGCTGGTGTGCTTCTTCCATGTGGGCTTTGTTGCTTCTGAGCAAGATGGCCTCTTGTTCACCTTCAAGCCTTTAAGACCCTAGACACTATCTCTTTTGACAGCCGGGCACCCTCAGCTTTCTTCGCCACATTTGCTCATGTACCCATTTGTCCTCAGCGATCGTATCATGGAGGTGTGCAGCCAATGATATGATTTTTTGTTCTTTGATGCAAAGGGCTAGTCTTATGTCCATAAGTCTTTTAAGTGAGAACAAAGGTACTGAAAATAATATAATGGAATTAACAATAACTAGGTAGAAGTCTTAGACTTATTGAAATAACCCATAGAGCTAGACCCCATCGAAACACTGAGTTTTAAAGGGATCTGATCTCAAAAACTCCTAAACTCACTGCCATGGAAGCATTGCTGAATCCTGACAAGCCCTGTAGATTTCTGAGACTGACTGTTTATGGGAATAAAGAGCCCAGTCTCTCTCCAGTGGAGGCACTGATGATCTTGAACTGTCGAACTTATGAACCACAGGCTAACTTGTAATCACTGTACCACCAGGGGATCTGCTAGGTCAGTAGTCCCTTGTTCTGTTTGCACAGCAGCCTCTTGATCCATGTACAGGTTCCACATGAGCACAATGAAGTGTTCTGGAGTTCTCCTTCTTCTCAAGGTTATCCATCATTTTTTATAGCGCACAGTTGAATGGCTTAAGATCGTCAATAATATACAAGTAAACATCTTTCTAGTATTCTCTTCTTTGAGCTAAAATACATCTGACATCAGCAATAATATCCCTTTCTCCACATCCAATAACACAGAATATGAATTTTCACATGGACTTCTCCAGATGGTAAATGAAAAATCAAATGGACCACAACTGTCAGAAGAGATGATAGAAAAGCTCAATATCAGCAACTAAAATGATGCTAGGGGTGGGCGACTGGGGAAAACTAAAATCCTCACAACTGGACCAATACGTGACATCATGAGAAATGGACAACAGATTGAACTTGTCATCCAAGGAATTCCTCTTGCTTAGATCCATGCATGTAAAAGTTGGACATAGAATAAGAAAGTCCGAAAAAGAATTGATTCGTTTGAATTGTGAAACTGGAAATGTGTGTGTGTGTGTGTGTGTGTGTGTTTAATCACAGGCTGTTATTGAGCCTTCCATTGATGCCGATGCTACATTCTTCTTCATATAATCCAGCTGCTTCTTCTTATTGCTCGGCATGCATATTGAATATGTTCGGTAAGAAGATATCATCCTGCCACACACCTTTCCTGGCGTTAAGCTATGCAGTCTTCTCTTGTTCTCATCACAGACCTGCCTCTTGATCTACGTACAAGTTCCCTATGAGCACAATACTCTAGAATTCCCGTTCTCCTGAATCATTCCATAGGTTTCATGGCCCACACAGTCAAATGCCTGTGCAGTCAATAAAATACAAGCAAACACCTGTCTAGTACACTCTGCCTGCAGCCAAGATCCATTGGACATCAGCAATGATATCTAAGCCTTGTCCCTCTTCTGAGTTTGGCCAGAACCTCTGCTTGCTCCCTGTCAATGTACCAGTGCAAGCACTGTTGGATGATCTTCAGCAAAATTTTATTTGAGTGGTATCAATGATATTGCTCTATAATTTGCATATTCTGCTATGCCACCATTCTTTGAAATGGTTACAAATTTGGATCTCTTCCAGTCAGTTGAGCAAGTAGCTGTCTTATAACTTTCCTGGCATAGATGACTGAATGCTTCCAGTACTTCGTCAGCTGCTTGAAACACTGGAGTTAGTATTCTGTTAGTTCCTGGAGCCTTGTTTCTGGCCAATTCAGCGCAGCTTGGACTTCTTCCTTTAATAGCATTGGTTCTTACTCCTATGCTGCCTCTTGAAATGGTTGGTACATGACTCTGTATTGTTCCATTGTCTTTGAATGCTTCCTGCATCATTTAATATTGTGTCCATAGAATCTTTCAATATTGAAAATAGAGACTTAATTTTTTTTACTTGAGTTCTTTCAGTTTATGATATGCTGAACCTATTCTTTTTTTTTTTGCTTTCCGAACTCTAGATGCTTGCACATTTCTTTTTTTTTTTGTGAGTGAGTGAGTGAGTGAGAGTGAGAGAGTGAGTGAGTGAGTGAGTGAGAGAGTGAGTGAGTGAGTTAGAGTGAGTGAGTGAGAGAATGAGTGAATGAGTGAGTGAGTGAGTTAGATTGAGAGAGTGAGAGAGAGAGATTGAGTGAGAGAGAGAGAGTGAGTTAGTGAGTCAGTGAGTGAGTCAGTGAGTGAGTCAGTGAGTGAGTCAGTGAGTGAGAGAGTGAGTGAGTGAGTTAGAGTGAGTGAGTGAGAGAGAGAATGAGTAAGTGAGTGAGAGACTGAGTTGGAGTGAGTGAGAGAGAGAGAGTGTGAGTGAGAGAGTGAGTGAGTGAGTGAGTTAGAGTGAGAGAGTGAGAGAGAGTGTGTGAGTGAGAGAGTGAGTGAGTCAGTGAGTCAGTGAGTGACAGAGAGAGTAAGGAGAGAGTGAGTGAGTGAGTGAGTTAGAGTGAGTGAGTGAGAGAATGAGTGAATGAGTGAGTGAGTGAGTGAGAGAGTGAGTGAGTGAGTTAGACTGAGAGAGTGAGAGAGAGAGTGAGTGAGAGAGAGTGAGTGAGTGAGTGAGTCAGTGAGTGAGTGTGAGTGAGTTAGAGTGAGTGTGAGAGAGTGAGTGAGTGAGTGAGAGAGAGTGAGTGAGTGAGTGAGTGAGAGAGTGAGTTTGAGTGAGTGAGTGAGAGAGTGAGTAAGAGCATGAGTGAGTGAGTGAGTTAGAGTGAGTGAGTGAGAGTGAGAGAGTGAGTGAGTGAGAGAGATAATGAGTGAGTGAGAGAGTGAGAGAATGAGTGAGTGAGTGAGAGAGTGAGTGAGTGAGTGAGTGAGTGAGAGAGTGAGTGAGTGAGTTAGTGAGTGAGTGAGAGAGAGAGTGAGAGAGAGAGTGAGTGAGTGAGCGAGTTAGAGTGAGAGTGTGAGTGAGAGAGAGTGAGTGAGAGAGTGAGTGAGTGAGTTAGAGTGAGTGAGTGAGTGAGAGAATGAGTGAATGAGTGAGTGAGTGAGAGAGTGAGAGAGAGAGAGTGAGTGAGTGAGTGAGTGAGTGAGAGTGAGCGATGCTTGCACATTTCATTGTAATATTTTACTTAGTCTTTTCAATTTTCCCTTTGAAATGTTCTGTTCAGCTCTCTGACTTTATCTGATTCATTTCCTTAGCTACTCCATGATTAAGAACAAATTTCAGAGCCAATTCTGACATCCACTCTTCTTTCTTTCCTGTCTTTTCATGGCATTTGCTTTCTGCCTGTAACATGGTCTTAAATTCATCGCCCAGCCTATCAGTCTGCCAGTAGTGCTCAAAGCAGCAAGTCTGCTATTGAGATGGTCCTGAAACGCAGGTAGGAGAAGCGCAGTGGCTCACACAATCTGTAGACGTGAGCAAGTTCAGGTCGCTGGTTACAGATATAGATGAAACCAATAGGCAGGTAATACGGTAGGCCATTGTCCAAAGCACCAGAGCCAGATGAGCCAGATGCAGGACCTAGACTCAGGACAAAAGCAGACTAGCTTTCCCGCAGCCTACAGTGATGCAGGAAGAAGGCCACACCCAAAGGAAACCTTCTTTCAATTGCATCTGGACTGTGGCCTGAGTAAATGGCTTGCAGTTCTCCCTAACCCCACTATGAAGTCGATTACATTATGTTAGGTCACATCATGGGGATGACTAGGCCTCAACTACCAAATTACTGAGAATGGTGGCCCAGTCAAGTTGACACAATTCTAGCTATCATAACCCCTTTACACTGTACAGGTTGATCTTGCTCCTTTAGACTTCTTGTTCCCAAATCTCAAAAAAAAAAATTTTTTTTTGGAAAACTGACATGATTTGAGGACTTCAAGGATGCTAAAAGTGTTGTTTTGCTGTGGTGCAAGTGGAAGATTAAGGAATTCTTTGGGGGGAGGTTAGAAAGATGGAAACACTGCCTTCAGAAGAGTATAGACCTAGATAAAGGATACGTTGAAATGCAACTTCATGTTTTGATTTTTTAAATAAAAGTATCCATGATTTTGTAGCATTTTTAAACTGATGCTTGTATTTAATTTTCAGCAAGATACAAAACTTTCTAAACCTATATTAAAATTCTTTAATATATGGGATTAGTCCTTTTTCCTAAGATTATTGTGGGAATGAAATGGGTGTCTCAAACCATTAAGGACTGAGTGACTTGCCCCAGATTTGGTAGTTTGAATGCACCCAGTGGTGTCTCAGAGGCATGCGTCTGGTGATCGGCTTCTAGGAAGTCTCTCTCCTTTCCAGGACCCTGTATGTAAATCTCCTTCTCTCTACACTGAGATGATTAGGTTAGCAATGGGTAACAATTGTTTTATTAGACAAGTCTATCTAAAGCACTGAACTGATGGAAATTGTGATTGTTAGTTTTCACTACAGGAAAAAAAATAAATCCTGCTTTGGTGGTGAGTTACTAAATCAGCTGGTCTTTCAAAGTAATTTTATTTTATCTAGAAAAGTGGTCATCTGGAGATAGTATTTCTACCTCAAACCAAGCTCACCATCAGCAAGTCGATTCCCCCTCACAGAGACTCCAGCAAAGGGGAGAACTGCTCCTGTGCATTCAGGAGAGTGTCACTCTTGTTGTCAGCAGCCCCATGAGTAACCACACTGCCACCAGGGCTTGGAAATTTCTCACCTACAAACATGCAACAACCTTCTAAGCAAAATTAAAGCAAGAAGATGAAAGAAATCCACACCCTCTCTCTTCCCGGTCAGCGGTTCAAATTCACCAGCCACTCCCTGGGAGACTATTGAGACTGTATGGTCCCCTAAAGGTTCATAACCTCAGAATTGACTCTATAGTTTCACAGTTAAAACTTACAATGTGCCAGGCATCTTCTAAGTAAATTGTGTGTATTAATTCATAATGCACAGTGCATATTAAAGATCAAATGAGCCATGAGAAACAAGTAATTTTAATATTTTAATCTTAAAAAATACTGAAGCAAAACAACTCACTCAATAGCATACCACCAAGAAATAGCAGGAGCCCTGTTAACACTGTGGACTAGGAGTGGGCTGCCAACCACAAGGAGAAAAATGAGACTGTATGCTTTCATAGAGCCTTATAGTTTCAAAAACTTTATATAGAAACACTATGAGTTAGAATCGACTTTATAACAATGGGTTTAGCTTTTAATTTTCTTTAGATGTTAAGTAGTAGTGGAGTTATTCTCATTCTATCAACTCTATTTAGAAAGACATACTCAAAATAAGTGGACTGGAAACAAATACTAATCATAGATTATTGGGGCGCAAGGGAACTTAGATATCTTCTCATTCTTCTTTCCCCAAATAGTAAGTTAAGAATATATTTGGTAGTTCATTAAAAAGAGATAACCAAGAGAATGGATTGTTGGATACCTCTGAGAACAAAACCTTTCTAGACGCTTACTCATCTGTGAATAAACAGTAGCATTCTAAAGTAAGCCTCCAGCTTGGCCCAAGGATAGACTCACGAGCATACAAAGTTCTAGATGCTGGTGCTGTGATATGCAGGCGGTCAGGCGGAGACGGCAAAGTTAAAGGAACAAAGACCCAGAGAATGATTTCTGTTTGGCTCTTTGGCAGCACTTGACTCTAGGCAGCAATGGAGAAGTTCTAATTTCCGAGAACATTTTCCACAGGAAAGACGGCGATGAAAGCTTTAATTGAAGATGGCATCCACATTTGAAGAGATCTAAGTGCTGTAAAGCACTCGGGCCAAGTGGCATATATCTGAGTGTTCTGAAGGAAAAAGGTGTGGAGCAGCAGAGACTGACGAGGACATATATTATGTCTATAAATATAACAGCTGTTCCTAAAGATTGTTTAGTTTCTAACACAGTGCTTTTCTTTCTGTACGGAAAACAAGAGAAATCCCAGGAATTGAGACAAGTGAACTTTGTCTTGGTATCAGAATATTATTGGGGTGAGGGGATGTCAATTTGAAGATGGTGCCAAAAAAATCTGGGATTGAACATTGACAAGCTCCCACCAACTCTGCAGTAATGGGAATTTTTACTTCTCCAAACCCGAAAGCAATAGTGACACATATAGAGCAACACCACATACATGTCACAACAGCAAATTAGCTAAGAGGAAGTACCAAGAGTCATAATAAGGGGAAAGTGACAGTGGGGCAGGAGGAAGGTAGAAGGAAACAGAGGAAAGACCTAGGAAGCAAAGAAATAGATAGTAGTATAGCGGTTACACATATAAGTACATTAATCCACAAAAATAGAGGTATTGGCCTATGTACATATATTTATAAGGCAATACATTGAAGTAGGGAATGGACTTTGGCAATCTGAAATGTTCACCTTCTCGACACAATTGCTGAAGACAAAACGGGTGCATAAGCAAATGTGGTGAAGAAGGCGGATGGTGCCCGGCTATTAAAAGATATAGCATGTGGGGTCTTCAAGGCTTGAAGTTACACAAGCTGCCATTCAGCAGAGAAGCAACAAGTCCATGTGGAAGAAGCACACTGCCGGTGTGATCATGAGTAGTCATAGGGACCAGGTAATAGGCATCAGCAGATATATAACAAACAAACAAAAAGTTATTTTTTTAGAATGAGGAGTTGTGGAGCAGAGATCCAAAGCCCATCTGTAGACAATGGAACAATCTCCACACAGTGGGGCCACAGGGAAGGGATGAGTCAGCCAGAATGCAGTAAAGCATCTATGAAATACCCTATATTCCTCTGGTTCCTTGAGGCTTCCTCACCCACCACTACCATGACCCCAGTGCTGCTTCTCAATTCAGATTAGACCAGAACATGTACACAGGTATAGATAAGAGATGGGAGCTCACAACACACAGATTCCAGGAACAGGAGTGGGAATAGTGATACCAGAAGGGTAGGGGGGAAAGGAGAGAAGGGAGAAAGGGAGAACCAATCGCAACGATCAACACATAACCATACACCCCTCTCCAGGGGGAAGAAAAACAGAAAACATGGGGAAAGGGAGACAGCAGTCGGTGGGAGCTATGAAAATACTAACAATGTACAATATATCAAGGGGTTATGAGGTGAGGGGCAAAAGGGAAAAAAAAGAGGAGCTGATACTAAGGACTCAATAGAAAGTATATGTCTAGAAAGGAATGAAGGCAACATATGTGCAAATTCGCCAGATGCAAGCGATGTATGGATTGGGACAAGAATTGTAAGAGTCCCCAATAAAATGAACAAAAAGAAAATGAAGAAATGAATTATTTTCTTGAATCTGCAAAAGGATAAAGAAATTAGAATCATTTTAATGTATGCTTAGGGCAAAGACAAGAGATTAGACAGTATATGTGGAATCTGGTATTAGAATAAAGTAATTTCACATGCACTTTAAAAGAAACAGATGGCCTGTGTGAGTCACATGCAACTGACTCTCACATGCAGGATGTCGTTGGAGTTGGTGCAGTAACTGGTGGGGCCCACCCCCGACCTCCTTACACACAAAACCGCACATCATTCTTAGTAATGTTCATTATCAATGTTAATCAATGAGCAATCAGGAACAATTAGCAATGTAAATTGCTTAAATATAATATTTCTTAGATTTTTGTGAACACTAGCCACAAATTTGTTTTATAAAATATTTCTACATTGAATTTTTACATTATTAGTTACATCACTGGTAATTGAATGAAAGTCCTTTTTGATTTTTCACTTTGTTTCCCTTTATTTATAATTTTTTCACAGAACAATTATTGAGATAGGTTAAGAAATACTCCCCAAGCTAACAGACTCACTGTCATCAAGTCAGTACTGACTCATAGCGACCCCTATGGGTTTCTGAGACTGTAACTGTTTACCAAAGTAGAAAGTTCCATCTTTCTCATGGAGCAGCTGGTGGTTTCGAGCTCTGATCTTGAGGAACAGAGCCCAATGGGTAGCCACTACACCACGAGGTCTTCCTTCAGAAACGCTAGTTATCACAAAACTGTAGCTAAAACTGCAGAACATTGTACACAACCAGAGGTGATAGGCACACCAGCAACAAGGAAGCAACAGTGTGTGTTTGTAGCGGGGGCCATGACCCCACTTGATTTGAAGCATCATTGTCATTGAGTTAATGACAGCTGGGACCATAGTACATATGGGGAGATCCAAAGTTTCAATTAAATTAGACTTTTAGTATACTATTGATATAAATAAGCTGGGATTTCATGTTTTGACAACTAACTACAGGAATATTTTATTAAAACTAATACATTTATAAAAGTTTTATAATCATACGGATGTTACTTTCTCCTATAGTGTCATACAGTGCAGCCCTCACCCTGGTGCACCCCTCCAGTAACACTACTGTGCGCATGACTGAGACTCCACATAGGACAGCACCAATGGGGCAAGAAAGAAAAACTGAAATGGCAATCACATGATTACTGTGATCACTAGGTTTTCTGTGCCCACATGGCTCCAGCAGGAACATGTGGGCGGAGTTGAGCATGTCAATCAAGTCGCAGCTTGATTGTAGGGTGATTGAGATAAATGGCTTTCCAGGGCTGGCCTCCCTCCCTCTTTCTCCTTGGAGGTGGGCCACACTCTCTCTGCTCCACATTCCTGTTGATGAGCCACTTGGAGCTGCACTGATGGCAGCCAGAGCCCTGCAGATACGTCCACCGCCATTAGATCTACAAGACTTTGCACCCGCCAGCTTGCGATCTTCCTGCATTCTGCACCATTGTATGAGACTGCATGAGTCTGAAGAGGTATTTATGGACCAGTATCAGACTTATGGGCTAATATCAGACTTATGGACTTGATCTGGGCTGGGCTGGGGTGTTTTCTTAATATACAATTACTCTTTTATGTAAATGTCTTTCATATGTGTGTGTGTGTCTGTGTGTGTGCGTGTGTGTGTGTGTGTCCTTGGGTATCTTTCTCTAGTCAACTGGTATAACACGATTATACAAACGTCACAGGAGAGAATTGAAATTCTAGAAAAGAATGGGCATTCCAGCATACCTTGTTGTGCACCTGTGGAACTTGTACCTGCCCCAAGAGGCAGTTGTGGGAACAGAACAAGGGAATACTGCATGGTTTAAAATCAGGAAAGGTGTGCATCAGGATTCTCTCTTCTCATACTTAAACAATCCGTATGCTGAACGAATCGTCAGACAACACGGACTATATGCAGAAGGGGGTGGCATCAGGACTGGAGGAAGGCTTATTAACAGCCTGCAGTATGCAGTTGACACACCCTTTCTTTCTGAAAGTGAGGAGCACTTGAAGCCCTGGCTGGTGAACATCGAGGATTCCAGCCTTCAGTATGGATGACAGCTCAATGTAAAGAAGACCCAAATCCTCACAACTGGACCAATAGATAACATCATGAGAAATGGATATAAGATCAAAGTAGTCAAGAATTGTGTCTTAGTAGGATCCACAATCAATGCTCATGGAAGCTGCAGTCAGAAATCAAAAGACATGAAGAAAAACAAGCACCATATACCTGAGAATCAACAAAGCCCACATGGAAGAAGCACACCAGCCTGTGTAATCATGAAGTGTTGATGGGATCAGGTACCAGGCATCGAAGACCCAGAACAAAATCATACCAATGTGAATTGGGGGGAGGTGGAGTGGAGTGGAGACCCAAAGCCCATCTGTAGAAAATTGGACATCCCTTTACAGAAGGGTCGCAGGGAGAGGATGAGCAGTCAGGGTGCAGTGTAGCAATGATGAAACACACAACGTTCCTCTAGTTCTTTTGCTTCCTCCTTCCCCGCTATCATGGCCTCAATTCTACCTTACAAATTGGACTAGACCAGAACATGTACACTGCTACAGATAAGAGTCTGCAACACAGGGAATCCAGGACAGATAAGCCTCAGGACCAACAATGAGAATATAGATACCAGGAGGATAAGGGGAAGGTGGAGGGAGAAAGAGGGAATTGATGACAAGGATCAACATATAACCCCTCCCAGGGGGGTGGACAACAGAAAGTGGGTGAAGGGTGACAGAGGACGATGTAAGATATGAAAATAATAATCTATAACTTATCAAGGGTTCATGCGGGAGGGAGGGGGAAGAGGGAGAGGAAAAATGAGGAGCTGATATCAAGGGCTCAAGTAGAAAGAAAATGTTTTGAAAATGATGATGGCAACATATGAAGAAATGTGCTTGACACAATGAATAAATGGATGGATTATAAGAGATGTAAGAGCCCCCAATAAAAGTATTTAATAAAAAAAGAAATCAAAAGACACATTGCATTGGATAAATTTCTGCATAAGACCTCTTTAGAGTATTGAAAATCAAGGCTATTATTTTGGGGACTAAGGTGCCCCTGACCTAAGCTCTAATATTTTCCATTACCTCCTCTGCACTTGAAATTTGGACTTTGAATAAGGATGACAGAAGAATATCTATGCACTTGAATTGTGATGCTGGAGAAGATTATTTAAAGTACCATGGACAGTTAAAAGGACAAAATGATCTGTACTGAATGAAGGATAGCCAGAGTATCAGCCAGTGTCAGGGTTCAGGGAACTGAAGGATGAAAGGGGACAATACCATTGCCAGAGCTTAGTGCCAGCGGAAAAAAATGCGTAGACACTCATATGTGTATAAGAGAGTTTGATATGAAAGAGCAATTGCATATTAAGAACATATTCAGGCCAGTCCAGATTAAGTCCATAAGTCCAATATTACCCCATATGTCGATACCAGTCCATAAATTCCTCTTTAGACTTATACAGTCATGCAATGATTCTGAATGCAGGAAGATCACAGCCCAGTGAGTACAAAGTCTTGTGCATCCAGTTGTGGTAGAAGCATCTGAGCACTGGTGTGGGTCTCAACGTGTCTCCTCAAGGTCCAAGACTCTGTAGCTTGTCAACTAGAATGTCCCACAGGGATTGTGTGCATGTGCGTGTGTGTGTGTCCCACCTCCGACAAGCTATTTTATCTTCTTAGGGGCTCCAAATGAAGTCATCAAGCTCTGACCTGATTGGCAGGCTAAACTCCAAATCTTCACTCTTAAGTCTCAAGTTGACAACAAATTATGTAACTACTATACTCAGTTGAATTGAAAGCCTTTGTTGGGGCCTCTTTTCAGAAAAAGATTTCTGCTAAACATGCGGCTATATCTAGGCATGTGATATTGAATCAGGGAACAAAGAGGGACGAAAAACTAACTCCTCTATCTACTCCTATTTCCTAATCTTGTGTGTCAACACGGTGGGCCAGAATTCTCAGTTCTCGCTAGAACAATAGAATGGCCTTCTAAAGACACAATTACAATACCAGCAAAGTGGCAATACCTTGTCTGAGTGGGGCAATGTTCTCCAGAGGCTGCCTATGTTCTAGACCAGCATTCAATATATGGCGCATGTTCTTCAATAGCCAGAACTGTTGAAGAACAGGTCAAGAAGCCAAGGAGTGGAAATGAGTGTGGGTTACTGCAGTACCATGTTTGCTTCCTAGCCCTGCAACCCTGTGCTCTTCAGCTCTGGAAGTCTTAGTTTCAAAGGGAAGAATGCTCTCACCTGGAGACACAACACTGATAACATTTAACTGAAAATTCAAGAGTGTCTCAGAACCATTTGGGGCTGTGAACCCATGCCTCTGAATCAATAGGCAAAGATGGAAGATACTGTATTGATTGATATGGTTGATCCTGATTACCAAAGGAAGTCTGATTTATATTACACGATGGATGTAAAAAAGAATATGTCTGAAATCTAAGAGATTACTTAGGATGTCTCTTAGTACTACTGTGCATTGTCATTAAATAAATGATAAACTCTAGCAATCTAATTAGTAATGACCCAGACCCTTCAACAATGAGAGTTTGAGTCACTTGACAGGGAAAAAAAATTCAAGATCAGCTGAGGTGTATGATGAGTGAAGGGTATAGGGATTGGTGGTGGAAGAAAATTGTTCTAAGTATCAACTATGGTCACGTGAGAAATTGAAGAAACAAGGCCTGTAATTGTTAGGAGTATTTTCTCCTTGTATATATACATCCAATATTTTGTTCTGTATTTGGGTTTTCTAAAACCCCTATTTGTTTCCATTTTATTTGAGTGCAACTTGTGTCATTTTAAGTCAAAGAATCCTAAGAAATAAAATTAATTTACTGAATGTAAGACTGAGCATCAAAGGGATTTTGGGACTTGTTGGGAACATGTAGAAAGGAATTTATGCAAGAAGAATACCATCCATTTTGTTATTTTCCTTGTGGTGATTCTGACTAACCCGTTTTCTATTCCTATAATATTGTCTTCAATGGTAGGAAAGTCTGGAACCCATATTCTCACTAGACTCTATACCAGAAGAGCCTTAAGTACCTCTAAAACATTGGGTACTGGGTAGAATCAAGCATGCAATGATATTGACTCCCAATTAGAAAAGCTAAGTGAGTCGATGTCATTTAAAACCTTTTGACATGCAAATCATGCTATGAAACCCCAAAGAATGACAGATCACTAGGCAAGTATACCATGATGACTAGAGTGTCATGCCTTCCAATGTTCTTGCTCATCATAGGGACATAGTGAGAAGTCCCAAATTATTCCTATTAATTCTAATTTACATTTTTCCTTTTTTCTATCTGCAGAAACATGTGGAGTTCCAGGGAAATATCCAAGCACTCCCCAAAACAATGGCTGTTTGCTGCACACAAAGCCTGTTGGCTAGAAATCAAACCGCGGTCTCCTGCATCACAGGTGTGAACTCTGCCCCTGAACCACCTGTGCCTCATCTCCACTAAGATGAACTGGGAGGAAAGAACTGACCATTGAAGTCCACACGTCTGCCCAGAAATTCCCAATGGATTACTGTGGCCCACCACAGCCGAGCAGGGAGATGGTGCACACTAGGTTGCAAAGCAGATTCAATTGCAGCTAATAACAATCAACAGCAGCAATGTTTCCATTTCTTGCTAGAATGTTCTAAGAATTCTGTAATGTCAATATCTGCTCTATTCAAAAGAAGCATACATTTTAGTCAATGAGCAAATACTGAATTTAGAAACTGCTTAAACATCTGTTCCATTTTTGTAACATAGAAGAGAAAGCCAGAAGTATGCACTAGCAACAACAATGCCACAAATAAGTCACGTTTACAAATACGTTTCTGGAAGTAAAAATAAGTAAGATATTGCCAAAATGTGAGCTCTGTAATTTACACAGTGCCACAGCACTGTGAAGAAGTTTGGGTTCTTGGCAAGATGAGTGGCTCTCAAGCACAGAGGTGCGACTTAGCTTCCAGCTAACCTTGGGTGAGGTTTTTATTTATTTGCTTGCTTTTCATTTTGTGCCTCAGTTTCCTAATCTGTAAAGCCGAAATCAAAGCAGAGTCACTCGTGCGCTAAGTTAGAGTATTACATGAGCTAACAGGCAAAGACCACTTGGTACTAAACCCGGCTAACTATCAGCACTCGCAAATGGCAGCTCTGATGACGATGGTGTCATGGATCGCTTTCTTCTGAGCTTCAAATCCAAGACAGATTCACACCGGAAACCGTCAGTCATTTAAATAACAAAAGAAATCATGTGTCCACAGAGGACATTTTAGTCAAATCTATATAAATTAATATACTTCACAAAGTATTTCAGACATTATTCTTTATAAACCAATAGAACCTCATTAGATACCTATGTTTAAAGAGGACATTAAAGAATATAATATGTACCGACATGATTTGTTTAACAGCTGCCTCTCAATATTAGTCAAACTTATTTTTAGTTTAAGGAGAATACAGGAAGGGTTTTCTCAGGGAAATCAATAATCCTGCGCGTGTTCAGTCCCTTGAGGTCGCTGGGTCATGGCAACCAGCAGCATTCAGGCAGTTGGGAACTGCTCAAAGGAAAGGCAGCGGCTTTGAAGTATTCTCTACTCAGAGAAGGGCATGTAGAAACAATTAATCATAAATAGGCATTAAAATTAAAAGTGTATTCTGTAATAGTTTCTTGATTGAGAACAAATGCCTCATTAATCGGGAACACACTGACTTGAGAGTACAAGTAAAGTCAAAGAGAGTAATGGCTGACATGACATGGAACACCATAGACTGTGCATTCCCTTCTCACCAGCCTTTGAAGAACATTCCACAAAAGGTCACTAGATACAATGGACTGAACAGAAAACCCAGTGTCATTCAGTGATAGAAAAGGACAGTTTTTAAAAAGCTAGTTTATCGAGAAAATTGTATATTAGCAACACTGAAATATTTTCTTTCCATATAAAGGTTCTGAATGCATGCTAGTATTTCAGGCATGTACACAAGCCTAGACACATGACCATATACTTAGACAGATAGATATATATAGATAAATATACACACAGACACATCTATGTTCAAACCCAGCAACAATAGTGAGGAAGACACAGGATGGGGAAATGTTTCCCTCTGTTGTATATAGTGACACTATGAGCCATCAATGACTAGACAGCACCTATAACAAAAACACAACCATGTGTGTTGTTGTTGTTTTCAGGCCTATATCAATAGTGACCTAATGTACAACACAATAAAACCCTACCCAGTCCTGTACCATACTCATAATTGGTGCTATATTGGAGGCCATTGTTAAAACCACTGTGTCAATACATCTGGCTGAGGCTCTTCTAAACTCCTGGGCATCATCTCCTTCTCTAGAGAGTGGTCCTTCATGTCCAAAGTATGTGAGATGAAGTCTTGTCACACACTTTTAAAGGAGTATGTGACTGTACTTCTTCCAAAACAGGATTATTTTGATAGCAATTCATGGAATATCAAATATTCTTCATCAACACTAATTCAAAGACATTGATTATTCTTCAGTTTTCCTTACTTATAGTTCAGCTTTTAATTTTTAGTCCTACTAAAAAGCTGATGGCTTGGGTCAGGTGCACCTTAGTTCTCAAAGTGATCTATATGCTAGCTAAAACTTGAAAGAAATTTTTTAATTTACAACAAATGTGTCCAATGCAATAAGTTCTTTGATTTCTTGACTGTTGCATCCAAAAATGTTAAATATGGATCCAAGTGAAATGAAATCTGTGATAACGTCAATCTTTTCTCTGCTCATCATGCTGCTGTTGTTGGACCAGTTATGAAATTTTTCGTTTGCTTTATGTCAAAACAGAATCCACACGGAAGGTTGCAGCCTTTCATCTTCATACGAAGTGCTTCAAGTCCCTCAATTTCCTACAAGGAAGGCTGTGTTATGTGTATGTCTCCTGTAGCTAATGACATGGCCAATTCTGATGCCACATCATTCTTCATATGGCCCAGCTTCTTGGGTTGTTTGCTTTGTGTACAAATTGAATAAATATGGTGAAAAGATGGGAGATCCAGAGAGTTCTTTAATTTTGTCCTGTTATCTTTTTAAATGGGAGAAAGAAGAGGCTTTCTGACCCTGGTAAAATTTAGTCTTGACAATTGGACATCCCCTCACAGAAGGGTCACAAGGAGGAGACAAGCCAGTCAGGGTGAAAGTACAGCACCGATGGAACACACAACTTCCCTCTAGTTCTTTAATGCTTCTTCCCCAAACATTTTCATGACCTCAATTCTACCTTAAAAATCTGGCTAAATCAGAGCATGCACACTGGTACAGACACGCGCTCGCACCACAGGGAATCCAGGACAGATAAATCCCTCAGGACCAATCACGAGAGTAGCTATAGCAGGAGGGGAAGGGGAAGGTGGTGGGAGATATGAGAAACCAAACACAATGATCTACATATAACCCCTTCCCAGGGAGATGACAAACAGAAAAGTGGGTGAAGGGAGGCAACAGTCGGTGTAAGACATGGGAAAACATTATAAATTATCAAGGGTTCATGAGGGAGAGGCGAGCGGGGAGGGAGGGGAAAAATGAGGAGCTGATCCCAAGAGCTCCAGTAGAAAGAAAATGTTTTGAGAATGATGATGGCAACATATGTACAAATATGCTTGACACAATGGATAGGTGTATGGATTGTGATAAGAGGTGTAAGAGCCCCAAATAAAGTGATTAACAAAAAAAATAGATTCAGTCTTGGAAATCCACAAGGCAGTGAGACCCTGTGCGATAGCACTGCTGAGTCAGAATGGACTTGATGGCGGTGAAGGGTTGGTTGGTTTTTTGCCTTAGAATCTGTAACTTCTATCAAAATTAGTTAAGACTGTGAAAAGTGGGGTGTTTGTGGCCCACCAAGGGGACTGGATGGCTTATTAATAATATAAATAAGATTTATGGCACCCTTGTGAAGGTAGAGCCATGCAAATAAAGGATATGGAAACATTAAAGGAATTAATTGGCCAGTTTTGCTTGGCTTTAGGGTTCAAGTGAACCATGCTAGAGGCACCAGGGGACCATGGCAACTCAGAAGAACATGTGGGAATGGAGCATGCCTGTTGGACATGGGTCCCTGCACAGGGAACTTTCGGGATACAGGAGCCAGAGAGCTACCTAGCCCCAGGAACAGGGAATGATGGCGAGAAGCAGTGACAGAGAAATGGCATCAGCGGAGGTGATAGACTGAGGGAATTGGCAGGAGATGGCAGGATGACTATGCCTGCCTGTCCAGAGAATGTCAGAACTGAGCCATCTTTCAGGTGGGACGCAAAGAATAGAATGCCTCTGTGCAAGGGTGTAGAGATCAAGGGCCAAAGAAAGGCCAGTCTTCAGGCACAGCTAAGAAGAGGCTTTCCTTAACAGAACTGTATCCTGAAGTTTTCCTGAGCCTCTATTGTAACTTGTGGTAGTAGTGGTTAGTAGGTGCTATGAAATCAGTTTTGACTCACAGTGATCCTGTGTACAATAGAACAAAACACTGCTGGGTTATGTACCAGGTTCATAATTACTGTTATATGTGAGCCCGTTCTTGCAATTATTATGTTAATCTATCTAATCAAAATAGTCCTCTTTCTCAATATCTTCCTACTATATCACGCACGATACCTTTTATCCAGGGACCAGTCTTCCTTGACAACATTTTCAAAATACATGACAACATGTCTCATCGTTCTTGTTTCTAAAGAGCAGTCTGGCTGTACACCTTCCAAGATAGATTTGTTGGTTCTTCCTGCAGTCCAGGTATTGTACTTCCCTAATGAACCCCATAGTAATCAGTATTGTCTGTTAGTTTTGTACAGACATTGAAACAGATTATCAAAGCCCCTAAAGAAGTACAGAGAGCCATGGGACGGGCAGTTTTGTGTTAGAATGGGTAAAAAGTTTGGAAAGATATTTGATTTCTGATTCAAAAGAATCAGCCTTAACCCAATGCTACTGAAGGTGATTCTCCCTCTCGACATTTGAGGGGCCCAAATACCTCAGCTGTGACATTTTTATGGGATACTAGCCTGCTTCCTGGTCAATCCACAGGTTCCACAAGAGCACAATTAGGTATCTTGTAATTCCCATTACCTGAAATGTTATTCTTTTAATCATTTTATAGGGGATTGGTACAACTCTTATCACAATCCATCCACACATCCATCTTGTCACGCACATTTGCATATTTGTTGCCATCATCATTCTCAGAACATTTGCTTTCTGCTTGAGCCCTTGGTCTCAGCTCCGCATGAAATGTTATTCTTGATTTGTTTTGATCCATATATCAAATATCTCTGCATAAAACAGGCATCATCTTTCTGGTATCATCTACTTTCAACCAAAGTCTGGCGTCAGTAATGATAGACCTTATTCCGTGTCCTCTTCTGAATCAGCCTTGAATTTCTGGCAAGTCCCTTCTAACATATTACTGCAACTATTTTTGAATTATCGTCAGCAAAATTTTATTTGAAGATGATACTGATGATATTGCTTGATTATTTTTGCATTTTGGTGGATCGTGTTTCTTTGTAATGGACACAACTTTGGATCTATTTTCAATTGGTTGGCCAGGTCTTTCAAGTTTCTTGGCATCGCTTCGGGTGTCCTATCTGTTTGCTGAAACATGTCAGTTCATATTCAGTCAATCCCTGGAGCCATGTTTATAATCAATGCCACCCATTCATCCTGGAGTTCTTGCCTCCAAACTATTGATTCTTGACATTGCTGAATGATAACCACTTCATTTTTGGCCAGTGATTATATATTCCTTCCATTTTCTTTTTTGGCTGCCTATGCTTTTCAATTTGTTGCATGTATTGTTGTTAGTTTTAGAAGCTATGGAGTTGTCTCTGACTCATACTGACCATGTGAACAAAAGAGTAGAACATATCTTGTTTCTACACCAGCCTCACATTGTAATGCTTGAGCCCAATGTTGCAGCCACTACGTCAGTCCATCTCCTAGAGGGTCTTGTTCTTTTTCAACTTCTCTCTACTGTACCAAGCACAATAGGGCCTCTCATGGCATGCTCAAAGTATGTAAAACAGTGTGTCACCATTTCATATTTTAAAGCAGTCTTTTACAGCCATTTGATTTCTTGACTGCTGCTTCTATGAGCATTAACTGTGAAGCTCAGGAACAAGACATCTTTGGGAGCTTCAATTGTTTTTCCATTTTTCACAATGATGTGTATTGGTCCAATTGTGAGATTTTTTTGGTTTCTTTATGTTGAGGTATAACCCATAATAAAGGCTATAGTTCTTGATCTTCATCAATAAATTATCTAAATCCTCTTCGCTTTCAGCAAGCAGCATTTTGCCATCTGCACATCACAGGTTGTCAATATCATTCTCCAATCCAGATGCCACACTCTTCTTCACATAGTCCAGCCTCTAACATGACTTGCTCAGGATACAAATTTAATAAGCACACAAGTATGACACACCCTTTCCTATTTGTAAACCATTCACTATGCCCTTGTGCTATTCCAAGGATTGCTTCTTGGTCTCTGCACGGGTTCTGTATGACCATCGTCAGGTATTCTGAAATTTCCAGGTTTTGAAACTTTATACCTGGTTTGTTATGATCCACACAATTGAATGACTTTGCAAGTTAATGAAAAACAGGTCAGCGTCTTTCTAGTATTCTCTGTTTTTAGTCAAGGTCCCTTTGACATCAGCAATGGTATCCTTTGTTCCACATCCTCTGATAAATCCAGCTTCAATTTCTGGCAGCTCACACTGTCCATCAAGTGTTACAAGCATGTTCTAATTATATCCAGAAGAAGTTTATTTGCATGTGATATTAGTGATTTTTAAAATTCTGATCACATTCCATTGGGTCACCTTTCTTTGAAATGATCATAAATATAGATCTCTTCCAGTGAGTTGAGCAGGTATCCAGCTTCCAGATTTTCTGGAGAAGACCTGTGAGTGTATGCAGCACTGCATCAGTTTATTTAAGCAGTTCCATTGGCAGCCTGTCAATTATAGAAGACATTTTACTAATGTCCTCAATATATGTTGGAATTCTTCCTTCAATACTGATAAGCTTGATTTCACACTGTCCCTTGAATGGTTGAACACCAAAAAGTTATATTTGGTATATTGACACAGTGTATATATTTGGTATATTGACATAGTGTATTCCTTCTTCCTCCTTCTTCTAATCATTTTATTGGGGGCTCCTACAGTTCTTATAACATTCCTACAGTTCTTATAACATACATCAATTGTTTCAAGCATATTTGTACATATGCTGCCATCATTTCCAAAACATTTTCTACTTGAGCCCTTGGTATAATCTCCCCTTTTTCTCCCCTCCCTCCCTAACTCTCCCACCCTTGGGGATCCCCCGAACCCCCTTTTTCACTTTTGATTTTATTGGAGCCTCTTACAGCGCCATACATATATCCATTGTGTCAAACACATCAGTACATATGTTGTCATCATCTTTTTCAAAACATGTTCTTTCTACTTGAGTCCTTGGCATCAGCTCCTCATTCTTCCTCTCCCTCCAAAAACTTCCCTCTCCCATGTCCCCTTGAGAATTATTAAATTATTCTTTTCCTTTTTTCATGTCTAACACCGACCACTGTATCCTTTCACCCATTTTTCTCCTGTCCGTCCCCCTAGTAGAGGGGACATATATCAATTATTGTGATCAGCACCCCCTTACCACCCCCTTCCCTTACCCTCCTAGTATTGCTGCTCCCCTTATTGGTCCTGAGGGGTTTATCTGTTCTGGATTCCCTGTGTTGCAAGCTCTTATCTATGAATCATTGATCAATGATTATTATTATTTTACTAAATTATTATAATTTATATATTAATACATTTATAACATGTTATATTTATATATTATATACTGAAATATATCTGTTTTATCCACCCACATTTCTGTTACTCATCCCCTTCTGGGGTGGAAGGGCTATATATCCAAACTTCTCATGGGTTCCCTCTTTCTCCCCCTTCCCCCTCCCTAACCATCCCCCCTACCCTCATGATAGTGCTACTCCCACTACTGTTTCTGAAGAGTTTATCTGTCCCCAATTTCATGTGTTGAGAGCTCTTATCTGTTCCAATGTGTGCTCTCTGGTCAGATGTGCAAGGGTGAACTGGGTTCAGGTAGTGGAGGGAGGAAGCACTCAGGAACTAGAGGAGCGGTGTGTGTTTCTCTGGTCAGATGTGTAAGGGAGAACTGGGTCCAGGTAGTGGAGGGAGGAAGCATTCAGGAACTAGAGGAGTGGTATGTGTTTCTCTGGTCAGATGTGTAAGGGAGAACTGGGTCCAGGTAGTGGAGGGAGGAAGCACTCAGGAACTAGAGGAGCGGTGTGTGTTTCTCTGGTGCTCTGCTCAACATTGGCTGGATCGTCCTTTCCTTACAGTCTTTCTGTAGGGGACCTACAATTGTCTACAGATGGGCTTTGGCTCTCCACTCCAACCCCCTTGTTTGTATCAATATACTTGTTTGTTTTGGATTGTTTGATACCTGATACTTGACCATGTGGACACCTCATGATCACACAGGCTGCCGTGCTTCTTCCACGTGTGCTCATTTGCTTCCAGGCTGGATGACTGCTTGTTGAACTTCAAGCCTTTAAGAAACCAGAGACCGTATCTTTTGATACGGGCACCATCAACTCTCTTCAGCACATTTGCTTACGCACCCATTTTGTCTTCAACGATCATGTCGGGAAGATAAGTATCGAAGATTGCCAAGTTATTTGAACAAAGTGTTCTTGTGTAGAGGCCTTGGGTAGAGGTCCAATGTCCATATGCTATCTTAATACTTAACATAGAAATATGTACGTTGGTCTCTATACCTTTCATTATGAATTAGTATATTTATATCTATACATGCCTATAGTTATGCTATACCTCTATAAATAGCTTTTGTCTCCTACTTCTTTCCTCTGTTTTCTTTCACTGTCCCATTATCATGCTTAGCCTCCATTCAGCTCTCAGTAATTCCTGTCAGATACATTGCAGTTCATCAAACCCCACCAGGCATTGTACGTCCTCTTCTTCATCAATTTTAGATCTCTTGCTGTTCCTTGTCCATGAGTTTGTTGGCTGCCCTCCCCTCCCCACCCCCTCCTCTCCCATGTCAACATGGACATGCCAGTGCTATTGTTTTCTCCTCAAAATACCTCATCAGACTTGATAGAAAAATATATATAATATATAAGGGTCAGCAGACAGACCTGGAACTAAATTTATTTTCCTGTTTTATTTGTTTCTTTTTGTTTTACTTTTGCCCTTCCATCTTCTTTTGATGTTTCTTGTATCATATAATATTTTACACACAGAATCCTTTAATATTGCAACTCTGTGGAGGCTGTGTATCCAGTTTCTCAAAGACTCGGGTTGCAATATTAAAATAATAAATCTATGAATCTAGGCTTCGTAGTATGAACCTGGGAGGTATTACGTTGAACGAAATTAGTTAATGACAACATGACAAATATTATATGAGATCACTCTTGAAAGAAATAAGGAAAATTTGGGGTCCTGGAATTATGAAGTTTCCCCTATAAATCTATTCAGAAGGTTGGTCGACTTCTGCGTGCACCCTCGTAGGCGCAGAATAGAAAACAACAATGCACAGAAATCTGTGTCCGTGAGAGAGCGCGGTGTGAGGGAGGGAGAAGCAGAGCTGAGGGAAAGGCTGACTCCGTTTCATCGGGATTGGGGGAGGCCTTTTTCTTCTTCGTAAACAACTTTTGTCCCATGTTTTAAAGCCGAACTCAATCATCCATGTTTCAGTGACTGCCCACTGTGCATTCCAGGCTCTCTGCTCCTGAGAAGGTTTACAACCTTGGAGCCCCGGGAAGCAGTCCATTCTACTCTGTTGCTACAGGTTGTGATGTAAGTACTGGATTGTCCTGGCAGAAGGGAGTTGTTTTCTTTTATTTCCCCATGGCTTTGGATCGCCTGAACACTGACTTTAAAGTTCATCTTTAAAGCCTTGTTAGCGATGCACGCATGTAAGAGAGATCGCATGCTTTCACAAGATTTCAAACAGTTCTGGGAGAAAGACTACACTATTGTTCTGTATATTTTTAATGTGAAATTCAAAAGGTTAAATTGTTATCCATAACCCAAACTAGGAGTATTGTCTATAATCTTGAAGAAGATGTCTTAGGTTAGCAGCTAATCCCTTTGTTAAAAAGCAACATTCCATCAACATTTTAGTTGTGAGAGTTCAGAAAGATTGCTCCTTATACCAGCTAAAAGTGCCATTCATATAGCTCTAAACATAATCATTAATACATTTGCTATCCAGTTGGTTTGTGTCCACAACACAACAACACACTTGAGCAGATGGTTTTTCTCCATCACTTTTACCAGATGATTTAAAATATATCTGAGTGCTTCATTGACACAGCTTAAGGGTATTCCTCTTTCAAAATTACCCCCGGAATGTGAGTGGGGGCAGGGTGTGTTTTATCCTTTGTGTAGCATCGTTGGCACCCATTGCTCATGTGAACAATCAAGGCAATCTCAACTTGTGGTCTGTTGAAGCAGTACTGAAGAGCAAAAACAAGCGAGCAAGATCCCCCCAATGCTGCTGCCAATGGCTCTCCGTACGTTGTCTGAGGAAAGCTTTATTAAGAGCAGGGGCAGTCAGGTTAAAAAACAAAAGGACACACAGCCAACCATGACCTAGCCCATCCTTGCTGTCTGGTTACAATTTTGATGAGAAGTTAGGGCCTTGAGTCCTTACTCACATCCAGCGTGTCTTTAAACAAGCAAAGCCCTCTGAGAGTGCAGCTTGTGATCGGTCACGGTTCTAAGAGAGACACATGAGGTTTGTAAGTGTTGTTGGGTGACCTCATCTTCAATCAAAAGACAGAGGGCTGATAATCTTGTCCTTGGAACACTTAGTCTACCGAAATATACCAAAATAGTTTGACCAGTCATAAAGATTTCTGCTGGGATTCAAGACAGATCATGGTAACACCCACCCACACAAAGACAAAATGTAAATTAAGTTGAAGTGTTTCTGCTACAGTTAAGGTATTCTGATACCTTGCTTCAGAATTATTTGCATAAGCAGAGCCTAAACCACATGTATAATTTTCCATACAGCATATCAGAATTCTTTTAAAGTAAGTATTTCAAAAGGAATATTGAAAAATGTTGAAATTATTAAAAAATATTGGGTCTGGAAATTCAATAGACATGAATCGGCATGTCACATGTCCCTGGCTTCAAATCATATGCAGCTGACAACAAAGAATGGTGTGAAAATCATGTGTCCTTAACTTAAACATTGGCAGACAACAGGATTTCTCTTTTCACTTTGGACCTCTCTTCGCTGCCTCCTTCATTGTCTAGGAAAGCCCCACATCCTCCCTCAGGCCTCAGTCTCACTGCAGGGGAGGCGCACTAATGAATACCTGTGCCCAAAGTCTACGGCCTTCTCTCTTCTGCCTGCTTACAAAGAACTTTAGGTCCTAAAGAATTCCCTACCTTCCCCTCACCGCAAAGAAATTCTGGCACTTTCCAGAAAGGGTCTCAGTGTTGAGAATTCAACCAGTTGCACTTGCTCAGATGGCCCCCAGCATATTGCTGTGATCCTTGGTGTATCGGACATCTGCCTGTCTTAAGGCACCGATCCTTATCGAGAACAATACCTGACCCCAGGCAGCCCCTGCTGTTCCTATGCTATGCATTCACGGAGCCACTGTCTTTCCTTTCTCCTCTCCTCCAGGGAATTTAGACCAGAAGTAAGGAAAACGTTCTAATTCAGACATTCATTGGGCTCAGAAATTTTCGTGTCCCCGAGCATTCCCAGAGTAAGATGCCACGTTACCCGCTCCGTCTGCTAGGCTCCCATCCTCAGGGAAGCAGCCATGAACATTTCCCCTCCCTCCTTCCTCCTCTCTTCTAAATGCAAACCAGACCTGTAAAAATGTGCCCGGTCCAAAAAGCTGTTCTCAGTTTAAGACCACAGTCTATAACTACTTTTTCTCCGTTCCTAATGATGCGATGCAGAAGGCGCCTTTATAGCCCTGTCCTCTGGACTTTCAGTAAGATGACCGACATGGTTCGTCCTGGCTGGCCAAACCATTTGAAGGGAATTTGCTGAACTAGGGGCAAAACTTTGGACTAGGAAAAATAACATGTGATATTGTTCACAGAAAATAATAGCAAGGAGCAAGATTTTCCACATTGTCAGACCAAATCCGGTTGGACAGAAAGAAGAGAGAAAAATGATACAACACATATTGGGTGTGCACTCCACTACGAAAAGCAGCAGGTTCATTAAAATCAGTTGACACTGTAACACATAGGGTTTTCGTGAGTAGAAATGAACTCCATTGCAATGTTGTTGTTTTTTTATTTTGTTTTTCTATTTGTCTTTGATTAGGGAAGGAATCCCTTCATAATACAAATGATTAATGCACTTGGCTGCTAAATAAAAGGCAGAGACCTGTGTAGACACAGAGCTCCCCAGAAGAAAAGCTTCGCGACCTACTTCCCAAACACCAGCCATTGAAAATTCCATAGAATTCCACCCTGACACACCTAGGAGGGTCACTGGAATCACTTCAATGGTGACAGATGAAATAAGTTAAAGCTATGGACTAGAGTGGCTCATAATTTCCATGAAATGTCATCTATTTTACCAATGTATTTTATGCCATCGAGTATCAGGTACAGGCAACTCCGGTCACACCATGAGTTAAGCACTCAGTTGCTAACCCAATGAACAGGAGGTTGAGCCCGCCCATGACTCCATGGAGAAAAGGAGGCAGTCTGCTTCGGTAAAGATCACAGCTTTGGAAAGACAGTGAGGCACATCTGCTCTGTGCCATGGTTTCACAGCGCAAGGATTTTGCAGATGACGTTTAAAATATATGTACTTTTTCAGTAGAGAGAGTGAGTTGACCCGCCAATTTCAGGTCCGCTACAAAGTAGCAAAATGACCCAGGAGTGTCCCAGGACAGGGGGTGAGTCATTTGAAAATTTGCAAAATGGGAGCTAGAGCGAAAAATAAAGGGAAGTGATGTTGAGTCAAGAAAGGTCAGAACAGCCTAAAAACAAAAGAAGAAGGACAATACAAGTTTTAAATGGACGAGTTGCTTGCCAGAGAAAATTAATTTGGAACATATTCTATGTGCTCAGTAAATCTTCAGTTCTCATGGCAATGAGGAAAGTGTTTTTTTTAATTAAGTAATTAGAAAATATTTAATTTTTAAAAAGAGACAAAATGACACTGCTGCATTTCAAATATTCTGGGCAGCTTTCCATTTTTCATCACGCCGGAGAGGAGAAGGATCCCTGGGGGGGAGAGGTTAAATGCTTGGCTGTTAACTCAAAAGGTCAGTGGTTCGAATTCACTAGCTGCTACACAGAAGAAAAAAAAAGATATGGCAGTCTACTTGCCAAAAGACTGTAGCGCTGGAGTCCTGTGGGACAGTTCCGCTCTGTCTTATAGGATCTCTGTGCATCCGAATCAACTTCATGGTAGTGGATTTGGTTTGGGTGGGGTTTAGAGGTGAGAGACTCGCATAGATAGTATTTGCAGATGTAAAACTGCTCAAGTGAACAGGGATTTGATTGACAGCTTTCACACACACACTGGATTATCTGGCTCTCTTGTTTCTTTTTTAATGATTTTATTGGGGGCTGGTACAACTCTTATCACAATCCATACATCCATTGTGTCCAGCACATCTGTACAGTTGTTGCCATCATTTCCCAAACATTGTCTTTCTACTTGAGCCCTAGGTATCAGCTCCTCATTTTCCCTCTCCCTCCCCCGCCCTCCCTTCCTCATGAACCCTAGATAATTTATAAATTGTTATTTTTTTCATGCCTGACACTGTCTGCTGTCTCCCTTCACCACTTTCCTGTTGTCTCTGGGGGTCTGAGTGCTGTTGTTCTCTTCTTTGGAATCGATGCCTAAGGTTTCCAACGCAAACCCGAACTCAAAGTGCTAGTGAGCGGATTCTGATGCAGAGGGAAGTGACCAGACTGCAGAAAACAGCTATCTAGGGCTTGAAGGTGGCTGTATTTACCAGAGGAGACCATCTCACCGCTCTCGCATGGAGTGACTGATGGGTTTGCCCTGTCGGCCGGGTGGTTAGAAGCCCAACGGGCAACCCACTACCTCATCAAGGCTCCTTGGAATGTTTCCACAGCATCGTGTTGTGTTGGCCTAGTTGCAAAGAG
Source organism: Tenrec ecaudatus (assembly GCF_050624435.1). Taxonomy (NCBI): domain Eukaryota; kingdom Metazoa; phylum Chordata; class Mammalia; order Afrosoricida; family Tenrecidae; genus Tenrec; species Tenrec ecaudatus. The sequence continues at coordinate 277,060,517 of NC_134531.1, forward strand.
AAAGGATCCTCTTTAAATTCTCCACTTGTGTATGTGGGTGTGTGTGTGCACACATGTGCAAACATGCTTTCAGTAAGGTAACGGGGAACCTTTGGTCTCCAAGCATTCCTGAGGAAAAGGTATAGCACTAGGAATAACAATAAGCCCTACATTAGCATGACTTAACGAATCAGAACCCACACATTCACACGTGTGTCATAAACATTACAACAGCGGCCAGGAGACATTACTTGCTGCAATAAGGCATAGCACAGTTTTTTTTTTTAACAATTTATTGGGGCTCATACAATTCTTTTCACAGTGCATACATATACATACATCAATTGTATAAAGCACATCTGTACAGTCTTTGCCCTAATCATTTTTTTCTCTTTTCTTCTTTTACATTTTATTAGGGACTCATACAACTCTTACCACAATCCATACATATACATACATCAATTGTATAAAGCCCATCCATACATTCCCTGCCCCAATCGTTCTCAAGGCATTTGCTCTCCACTTAAGCCCCTTGCATCAGGTCCTCTTTTTTTTCCCCCCCTCCCTCATATGCCCTTGGTAATTTATACCTCGTTATTTTGTCATATCTTGCCCTATCCGGAGTCTCCCTTCCCCCCTTCTCTGCTGTCCCTCTCCCAGGGAAGAGGTCACATGTGGATCCTTGTAATCAGTTCCCCCTTTCCAACTCACTCACCCTCCACTCTCCCAGCATCGTCCCTCACACCCTTGGTCCTGAAGGTATCATCCACCCTGGATTCCCTGTACCTCCAACCCTCATATGCACCAGTGTACAGCCTCTGTCCTATCCAGCCCTGCAAGGTAGAATTCGGATCATGGTAGTTGGGGGGAGGAAGCATCCAGGATCTGGGGGAAAGCTGTGTTCATCGATACTACCTCACATCCTAATTAACCTATCTCCTCTCCTAACCCCCTCTATGAGGAGATCTCCATTGGTCGACACTTGGGCCTTGGGTCTCCACTCTGCACTTCCCCCTTCATTTAATATGATATATATATATATATACACATACATATATACATATACACATATATACACATACATACACACACTTATATCTTTTTTTTTGCATGATGCCTTATACCTGGTCCCTTGGGCACCTCGTGATCGCACTGGCCGGTGTGCTTCTTCCATGTGGGCTTATTTGCTTCTGAGCTACATGGCCGCTTGTTCACCTTCAAACCTTTAAGACCCCAGACGCTATCTCTTTTGATAGCCGGGCACCATCAGCTTTCTTCACCACATTTGCTTATGCACCCATTTGTCTTCAGCGATCCTATCATGGAGGTATGCAGTCAATGATATGATTTTTTGTTATTTGATGTCTGGTAACTGATCCCTTTGGGACCACTCGATCACACAGGCTGGTGCATTCTTCCATGTGGACTTTGTTGCTTCTGAGCTAGATGGCCGCTTGTTTATCTTCAAGATAAACTTGAAGATAAGCATAGCACAGTTTTTAGAGTTCCCTTTGGAAGATGATCCTCATGTTCTGTGGCACAATCCTTTGAAGATAGATAATGGGAATGTAGCCTCATCTTTGAGGGCAAACGTGATTTAGAAGTAACCAAAAGCCCAGTTGGGAGTGACGAAGATGATGAATGGGCACTGTTGTTAAGCAGTAAGGAGGCACTGCAGGAGGTCAGCTGGGTCCTCCCAGAGGCATTTGCCTTTTGAGAACTATCAATTATTCGACATGTCATATTCTCGAGTATTTTTTGAGATGACTATGTTTCTTTAACTTTCAAAAGTAGCAACATCTTGAACTCTAAAATATAGGACTCTCATTACAATGTGAAAGCAAAACATTTTTTAGAATTCATTCATTTACATTTAGCAGAAAATATGTAACTCAATACATATCCATGATTGACTAACAAAGCAAATTCCTTTTCGCTAACACCTACTTCTTAACAGACTCTATCAAAATACAAGATTTTTTTTCTTTTACTGTCACATGGGCTTGCTGTGCATTGGAGTGAACTTGGTAGAAGCCAAGAAGAAGAAGCATCCTACTTCTTCCATCTTTTGACTGCATGGAGGCCACGTCCTGCTCTTCCGTAACCGTTTCCTGGCTCCCAGTTCATGATTCTCTCTGGTAACCGGAGTGAAATTAGTGTCTGCTCATTTCTTCCAAGCAGCAGGTTATACTAGGCAGTACTTTCCAGCACCTGAATGACTTTCTGACACATCTTTCTCCCCATTGGTAGGCCTCAGAACTGGACCCTCCCGTATCAGGGGTAGTAGGCCTAGCACAGGCAGTGAAGACAATCATTTCCCCAGTGATTCCATATATATATATATATGGTTACTTGAACAACTTATCAGTTTCTTTCTTTTTCTTCTCAATGTTGTTTTGCCTTCCCCATCATGTCTTTCAAGTTAATCCCACCAAACACACATTAAAGCTGGTGAAAGGAAAAGCAAAAAGATACAAGAACTGTTAAATGGGTTTCTCATCTTTCAAGAAAGCTTGAATTCTTTTACAAGAATGTTAATCATCTTTTAAGTGTTATATTATTCCTATTAAATATTTCCTTCCCTTGAAAATATATGTCTCTTATGCTATTTAGTTATAATTACTAATATTTGTACATTGTCTTCTGTCATTCATATAGGAAAATTTTGATACCAAATACAGTAAAATAATGTTTTGCTTTACACTTTAGAACTTGAACATAATATTGAATCATTGTACTAGCCTCTAAAATATATCAATGCAGCCAAATTTATTTATACTAAATGTGGTATTAGGTTACAGGCTGTGGTCACCAACCCCTGAAGCCTGTGCAAGCAGGAGGCAGTCCACTGCAACTCTTTCACCTCTACTGTGGTTCAGTTTGGTTTTGCCCCTTCCCTAATAAACATGTTTGGTTGGACAATACACAGTATTTTCTAAAATATGGAATATTTGTTTGAAGTTAAACCATAGAAAAATGTATTTAAATGGTGGGAGAATTATAGTTTTGTTGAATAGAACTACTCCCAGGTGTCCTTGGGTCAATTTGAGTTAGCAGTTGAGTACTTAAAGAGTTTGTATTATCTAGGCCTACAGAGCAATGTGTCTTTTGATCTCTGAACTACTGCTTCCATGAGCATTGATTAATGTGCATCCAAGCAAGACAAATTCCTTGACAACTTCAGTCTTTTCTCCTTTTCTCATGATGGTACCTACTGGTCCAGTGGTGAATTGTAAGCCATAGTGAAGGCGGCAGTCCTTGGTCTTTATCAGCAAGTGCTTCAAGTCCTCCTCATTTTCAGCAAGCAAGGTTGTGCCATCTGCACATCATAGGCTGTTAATAAGTCTTCCACCAATCCAGAGGCTGAATTCTTTTCATATAATCCAACTTCTCTGATTATTTGATCAGTTTACAGATAAAATAAGTAAGAGAGAATATAACTCCGACACATACCTTTCCTGGTATAAATCACTCAGTATTCCCTCTTTTGTTCGCTCACAGTGACCTTCACAAGGTTTATAACACTGTAAGTTTGAGAGGAATCTTATCGGTGCCAATGGGCTCAAGTATCAGGCATCAAAGACCCAGAACCAAAAATCATATTGATGTGAATGAGGGTGAGTGTTGAATGGAGGCCCAAAGCCCATCTGTAATTGGACATCCCCTTACAGAAGGGTCACAAGAAAGAGACAAGCCAGTCAGGCTGCAGTAAGGCATCCATGAAACTTACAACTTCCCTCCAGTTCTTTACTGCTCCCCTCCCCCTACCCCTCTATCATGACCACAATTCTACCTTACAAATCCGGCTATACCAGAGAATGTACACTGGTACAGATAAGAGCTGGAAACACAGGGAATCCAGGACAGATGAACCACTCACGACCAATAATGAGAGTAGCCATATCAGGAGGGGAAGGGGAAGGTGGTGGTAGAAAGGAGGAACTGATCACAATGATTGACAGTAGAAAAGTAGGTGAAGAGAGGCGGCGGGTGGTGTAAGACGGGTGTCAAACTGGCAACCCATAGGTGACATGTGGCCCCTGAGGTAATTTTTTTGTGGCCCACGATGCTCTGAAATAAAACAAAAATAGAAAAAAATGTTATGAAGAAAATATGCTTAAGGGAGATTGAGGTAATACTTTACACACAAATTCCCTCATTACATTTTATTTCAGAGCATCGTGAGCCACAAAAAAATTACCTCAGGGGTCACAGGCAGCCTGTGGGCCACCAGTTTGACACCCCTGATGTAAGACATTGTGGTAGTTACATAATCAGGTATCAATTTGGGACTTGAGAGGATTAAGAATGAAGGGGTGGAGTCTAGTTAGTCAATCAGGTTATACCAGTGAGGCCTCTGTGTGGGCAATGGCCTTCTCCTGAGAATTCTGGGAATTCCTGTATTTCATCCTTGGAAGAAAGACTTTTCTCTCTTGGCTCACTCCCTGGGAGACATTGCAGATGACAAGACACATGGAACTATGCTAGTGCCCGAAGCTGGAGAAGCCAAATGGACCTACCCTGATGCAACCAGAGCTCTGAAGCCCGAGAATCCACATAGGGACCACTGCTAGCCCTGAGATGCTTACAGCACCAGTGGATCCAAAGGCTTTCTACCCACTCACCGATGATGTCCTGCATTCAGTGTCATTGCATGTGTTTCGTGAGTCTGAAGAAGACTTTATAGATGGGTCTTGGAAATATGGGCTAATATTGGACTTTGGGCTTGGACTGGACTAGGCTGGTATGTTTCCTCAATATTTGAATGCTCTTGTATATCAACCTCTTTTTATACACATATGTGCTTCTATAGATTTGTTTCTCTACCCAAACACAGACATGAAGATAATAATAATTTATAAATTATCAAGGGTTCATGAGGGAGGGAGGATGGGGAAGAAGGAAAAATGAGCTGATACCAAGGGCTCAAGTAGAAAGAAAATATTTTGAAAAGGATAATAGCAACATATGTACAAAGGTGCTTGATGCAACTGATGTATGTATGGATTGTGATAAAAGCTGTAAGATCCCCCAATAAAATGATTAAAAAAGAAAGGAAAACTGTCTTTCCCCCTTGGAGTGCTTGGCCTTTAAAATACATCGATCTATGCGACAAATGTATATAAAAACACTGCCATCAAGTCATTTCCAGCTTATAGGAAGAGGATATCCAAGAGTGGAAGTTTTAGAACAGACAGCCTCGTCTTCCTCCCCAGAGCGGGGTAGAACTGTTGAACTTGTGGTTTGCAGCTCAACTTCTTGCCCAGGGCACCAGCAGGGCTCCTTTGCTATAGCTGCCCCAAATTCAGGAAAGAAAAAAAAAAGACTGACTATAGACAGTAAATAATTAAATGTGGCTAAATAGAGCCTATGCCAGCATTAGAAAGTGAATCTCAAATATTTGCTCCATTTCAAGCCAACAAAAGTTGCTTTAGAGGAAGTGGGTCAGTGAAGTAGGACCCCAAATACACTGGAACTATTCCAGGCCTAGCAAAAACAAGTGGGGATCCATTCGATTTGCGGGGCACCCCTTCGAAGCAAGTAAAGATCACCAAATAGCGTTTGCCAGAAACATAGGTCTGAGTCATTGGAATGAGTACCTACTAAGACTTCAAATGCTCCGAAAACGACCTTGATTTTGTAGTTTAGGTGAGCACAAGTGTCAGGTCTAGTCTAACTTAGTCCGAGGACTTCAGTAGTCAATCCACGCAAGAAGTGAATTCCAAATTTCCCCTGAGAAGTACTAGGTTTTAAGGAATATCAAATTAACTCAGGGGTAAGGGTGACTAGTAAACACAGTCTCATAGAAAATTAATAGACACCCAGAGTAGTCTTCTTTTTGCAATCTGATAAGCAAGGAGTGCACATTGAGTTTAAAAATGCAAATGCACATTCACACTTTATGCTGATAAATGCCGGTGTAATGACTATGCTCAGCATAGGAAGTAAGTACAGAGGAACTCTCTCTGTCGTTGAAAGAACAAAACCAGTTCGTCCACCCTTGACACTTCAATACACAGAACTTTCCACTTGTAATGAAGACCATGAAGAATTCTGGTCGTTTGTAGCACTTGAGGAAAACGGGCCTAGTGTCACAAGACGCCTCTAAGTTTATGAGACTCTTCTCCCTCCTCAACTTGTGGGCCGTGACCCCTTTGGAGTCGAACAGCACTTTCACAGGGGTCGCCTGATACATAACAGTAGCAAAATGACATTTATGAAGTAGCAACGAAATAATTGTATGGTTGGGGGGTCACCACCACAGGAGGAACTGTGGTAAAGGGTCGCGGCATCAGGAGACTGAGACCCACTGCCTTAGGAGAAGAGCACAGCAGGAGACTGCCTTACCAAAGGTGGGAGATACAGGGCGCGGGTGCCTGGGAAGGCAAGCTATGCGATGCGTGGTTTTGATGTACCGGTTCCATCCAAAGCTGAGTAAGTGACTCGTCAGACGGTTCACATACAGACTCCTCCTGGCTACGTGTGCTTAGGATTTTTACTTTGGCCCAGAGGTACCACAGCCACTTCCTATTTTCATGTGAGGTGCAGAAAACTTTCTTCGATGGCCTAATACTTCTTTTCCAAATGTACTTACCAGTAACAACACAGTGGCATCGTAATTTTCCACTAATAATTCAGGGCTGCCGCATGTCTCAGAGTCATCTTCTAAATATCATGCGCGGGTCACCGTGAGTCAGGATCCACTTGAGGGCAGTGAGCTCAGGGGCATGAAGGCTAACGCTACACACACTTTCTACTCCTCCTTATTATCACCATGTGGAAAGCACAAATCAAGAGATTGTTCTTCCTTGTCTCAGGAGCCATCAGCTCCACTAACAAGGGGCATTTGCAAAAAGGAACAAGCAGCATCATCTTTGGCATAATGCTGTTCTCCCTGGCCGTGCGCTTAAGATTTGGTTCCAATAGATACTCAAGTTGGCAGAGCCAGTCTGCAAATTGTATTCTCCTCTGCCCTCACACCCATCCCTCCCCACCCCCCCACCCCCACCCCTCCATGCACAAAAGCCCCTCTACGCCTGCGCTTCAAACGCTCCCATGTCTCTGGGACTAGACAGCTGAGCACGCGGCTGAGGTCAAGCACACAACGGTTCACCAATTGTCCTAAAATTCAACAAATGGAACAAAGGTAAAGTAGATGTGCACATGTTATATTCTGCCGTTAAAAATCCTTAAAATTTCAGGAAAGACACAGATTTGGTGTTTAAATCCTAATTAATAATTTTCAAAGCTCCAACCCCAGAACATTCAACCATCATAACCCCACTCCCAAATATAATTTCTTCAAGCACTGCTTTCTTGTTCTGGAAATTCAGTCACATGTTGCTATTTTTGAACACTGAACATATTTTATTTACTACTATGTGGAAAAGTTATCTTTAAATAACATGCTGGAGTTCTTTATCAATTTTCACAACTATCCATATAAAGTGTAGGTATTCATTATAAAACGCAGTTTGAAAGTTTGGGTGATAATTTGATAAGTAACAGTTATTGGATCACTGAAGAGATTAAAAATCGCATATAAGACTTCCCTTTGTGCTTGATTAAAAATAGTATTAACATTTCACTAATGGGGCCTTTCTGTATTAGATGTATTCGGGTCACCAGCGCTCAGTTGCTAAGAGGGCCGAGGAAAGAGATAGATGAGACTGGCCATGAAATGATAGTAAAAACATATGGCGTCCAGCTTGCAAGCATAAGGCTCCCTGGTATCACTGTCACTCTCCGTGCGCTCCTAGAAGCTGGACGAAGTCAGTACGCAAGCTGGCGTCTAGTCAGAAGCGTGGCAGAAACATGCGGTGCTAACCTCTGCTTTCCTTCGACCACGGAGGCTCTGAAAACCCCACTCTCACCATCACACTATGGCTTTTAAACCGATTCATCACATGGAACCGCGAGGTCACAAATGACACCCAACAGCAACGCCAAACTCAGCAAATAACAGAATCCGGATGCAAACCCAGGGAGTCCAACCGCTGGTTCTGCTTTGTTATTCTCGGTGCTATCAGCGGTTCAAACAACGGTTTGGTCTCAGGACATCACTGTTGAGGACATCAAAGATGTTTGGGTTGTGAAGGCTACACCTAGGGCTGTGAGTCCCCGGGGGATCTGAGTCATTATTGCGCTCCCCACAGACAACTGAGGAGACAAACATGGTGGGCTACTTCAAAGAAGTCGGCCATTGAAATAACTCAAGGGGCGCCATTCTCATCAAACACATCGATGGTCACCAGGAATTGTTACTGACTCAGTGACAACTGGTGGATCTATTGCTATTCATCTTGTTAGAAATTAAAACAAATTTTAATTGACTATACTAGTTAACCTATTACATCCAAACATAAATAAAATGTCTAATAAAGAGAGAAACCATAAATAAATATATACATTCATTCTGCTCACCTGGAGCAACAGGAGGAAAGCTCGAACTTGGAGGATGCTATGTAACGTGTGGCTAATTGCGGCCATGAGAGCAAGAGAAAAGTGTGGTGGCACGTGGCTACCATGACTAAACATTTTGATCAACGTTTCCATATAAGAATCCTGATCAAAAGTGGGAAAATCCAGCACAAAATTTCAAATTCTCATGGACTCCAGACAGAAACTATGGCCCAGAGATATTTGTAAATCAAAATGTTACCTGAGATATTCTTAAATCAAAATGTTACCTGAAACCACCTTAAAACTGAGCAACAGTTTAGTTTAATTAGTAAAAAAAATAATTGAGTAGTATGTTCTTTTAAGAACTACTTATATGGGGTCAAATTGATAAGAGTAACTTGGAAGACTATACAGGAATCTAAGAGTTCAAGGAGTATATGTTAGCGGAAGAGGAACAATTCCCAACAGAGGGTCGGAAGGGTTGCTCGTTCTAAGAATGTGGTCAGTGTCCTTTAACTGCACACGTAGAAGCTGTTAAATCGGTGTATGCTGGGCTATGAATCTTCTCGACAAAAACAAAGTCAAATTTAGAGGGGAAAAAAACCTGTGTGAGCCGGAATACTCCTGTATTTTAACCAAACAATATATAACAATTGAGTGGCTGCTGAAGTAAATATGAGAATCCAATTGTCTTCGTTTCCACCAGATATTATGAAGATGTAGAAAACTTGTAACACAAAGGCCCACTTTCCTCACTAATGTTTTTGGGAAAATATCATTGCTTCGTTATTTATTGCTATTATAAATATTTATTTTTTATATGGAAGAAGTTTATATTTAGCATTAGCCAGCTGGGCTCAGTTTAGATGATTCCAATTTTGTTGGCAACATCTAAAGCATCATAATCAGGAGCCAGTCGAACATACACCTTCGGGCCTGATCAAAGTGTTGACCTTGGCTAGGTCAATGTCATAGAGATTCTTCACAGCCTGTTTGAGCTGGTGTTTGTTGGTTTTGACATCCACAGTGAACACAATCTGTTGTTCTCTTCGATCTTCTTCATGGCAGACTCTGTGGTCAAGGGGACCATGATGATGGCATAATGGTCCAGATTATTTCTCCTGGGGGTGCTCTTCCGAGGGTATTTGGGCCACCTTCTTAGTCTCAGGGTCTTGGGCTGCCAGAAAGTGGGTGACGTGCAAATCTTTTGTGTGTGTGCCTGAGGATGCCTTTCAGCACGGCCTTCTTGCCTTTTAAAGCCTTTGCTTTGGCTTCCGTTTGGGAGGGGAAGGAGCTTCCTTCTTCACCTTCAGCGCCATCTTCATGAAAAGTTTCTGTTGTAAATATTTTTATCGCACAACTTTTGCAAATTCAACTTTTTACAGATGTACAACTTCTTTATGACAATTGCATAATCAGCTATATAAACCTGCCCTAAATCCATGTTTTTTTTTTCCATCACAGTTAACCCCCTTTCTCCCATCCCTCCCATTCGAGTAACCAATAATGATATTTGGTGTCAACACATGAGCCTTTTCCATATTTATTCTAAAGCGTGAGGAGTATTTTCATAGAATTTTCATATCACAGTGTACATTCCGTGACAATGTACCAACATGCCGCAAATGGCGTTTCTTTAGGATCCGCACACCATGGACCTGTGAAAGCATATTGACAAGTCTTTGGTACTATGTCACACTAAACTCTGCTCTTGTACTCTGCACTTTGTAAAAACTTTTGAGAATGCTGGATATGCTCACTCTTATGGTATTGGTTTTATTGGTTTATACATGTCAAAACTTCTCAAATTGTAAATTTTAAGTATTTGCAATTTTTTGCATGTCATCTGTTCCTCATAAAGAAGGTTATTTTTAAAATGCAATTTCACAAGGAGAGAGAAAACCTCAGATTTTTGTTTTGGCTTTTCTTTTCTATTTTATTATAAAAAAATAAAATTTAAAAATTACATGCCTTTGAGTTATCACAACTATATGTACCAATACCACCATCACCCCAGGCAAGATACATAACCCTTTCATTGCTCCAGAAATATCGCTCATGTCCCTATTGAGCCAACTCTGCGGAACTTAAACCGTTTCACTTCTTTCGGTTATAATATTCATTGCAGAGCCGACACAGAACTCAGGGACAAAACTCATGACTCAGGAGTTTATTGAGGAAGTTAACAACTTTTAACGCCTGTGAGAAATGGTCAGGGTTGTTTATTAGACATATTATTTCAAAATAGATAAATGCTCAAAGGGCACACCACTTTGCTATAAGCCTTGACTTGAAGGCACCCAGATCCACTTCCTGGGTCAGCAAGTCCAACGTCCTGAATAAAATCCCCAGAGACACTCCACTCTAGTTACCCTCAGCCCAAAGGCATTCACTCAACTTCTGTGGGTCAGCAAGTTCAACTTCCCCAACGAAGGACCCCCACGCACCCCATTCTTCAAGCTAGCATCCTGCTCACAAGCATTCAGCTTTACTTCCTCCATGGGTCATGAAATCCATCACTATTCCATATCTGGCTGCTGGTTCTGCTGCTGCTTCGTTAAAATATAACTTCTAGATCTAGAAGGTTCACTGAGCAGGAATCTCGGGTCCAGGGTACATGCTCCACTCCTGGCTCTTGCTGTTAATGAGTTCCCTCTTTTGCTTCACCAACGGCTTACGGTATTGTATTCACGTTAGGATGGTTCTCCGGGGAATCCTATCTGCAATTACTTACAGATGAACCCTATCAGTATCTTCCCTCACCTTCTTAACAGAGTTATGTAGTAAATGTAATCTTGTGGGAGTCCGAGACTTTTTCTAGAAGAATCACATTAATAATTTACTGCCATTGCAGCATTAATTTCTATTATAATTTCTATTGTTTTAGCCTGCCCTTAAATCTAGAGCATGTCATATTTTAAGTCTGGCTTTTTTACTTAAGAGTATGCTTTGGAGATGCATCCTTGTTGTTGACTGTATCACTGAAATGATTCTGTTTTGCTGAATATAATTTTTAAAATATTTGCAGTGGTACATTGATAGGGAGCTGTCAGATATTCAATTAGGATTCAGAAGAGTGTGTGTAGTAAGGAATGTCAATTCGATAAAGATATTTGCCTACATATTATTGATTTTGGAACGACAATCAACTGTGTACATTATAACAATTTATGGATCACATTGAGTAGAAGGGAAATTCCAGATCATTTCATTATGCACGAGGAGGCTGTAAATCAATTTGTAGTAACATGAACAGAACAAAGGGATGATATGTGAATTAAAGTCATGGAATAAGTGTGTTTGGGTTGTATCCTTTTGTTTTTTGTTTTTTTACCATTCGTATTCAGTCTGCAAAGTGAGAAAATAATCTGAGAAACTGCACTGTATGAAGAAGAGTTGTTATCTCATATTGCAGGATGGAGGACGACTCATTCACAGTCTAGGATGTGCAGATGACACAACCTGCTGTCTGAAAAGGAACAGGACTGGCACTTCTAATGCATCATATATCTTTACAGTGTTAAAGAGCAAAATTGTCACTTTGCAAACTAAGTTGGGCCTGACCCAAACTGTGGTATTTTCTATTGCCTTGCATCCATGCATACCGCGGACTGCCAGAAGAACAAACAAACCTGTCATGAAATAAGTACTGCCAGAATGCTCCTTCAAATCGAGGCTGGTGAGATGTCTCACATACTTTGTACACGCTGTCAGGAGGGGACAGTCACTGGAAAAAAAAACGTCATGCTTGGCAAAACAGAGCCAGAACCAAACCAAATTGACTGCCATTCAAATTATTTTAAGTGATATCGACCCGATAGAGAGTTTCTGAGTCTAAATCTTTATGGGAACAGTCTCCTCTTTCTCCCAAGAAAGAACTCGTAGCTTTGAGTTGCTGATATCAGGATTAGCAGTCCAAAGCTGAAAGCGGAAGGGCAGCAAAAAAGGGAGAAAACCCTTAGCAAGTTGGGTTGATACAGTGGCTGCCCACAGTGGACTCAATCATAACAAATGTGAGGATGCTGCTGAGCCAGCCAGAATTCCAGTGTTGAACAAAGTCACTGTGAGTTCGAACTCACTGGATAGCTCCTTTCAACAAGAACAAGTTTCTCTCTTTAGATTATTGTGATCGGAGAATCCTTTCTGTTTGGGTTTCATCCTTTTAGTGAGCACGCTGCATGCCTCAAAAAAAATCTCTAGTCTGAAATTTGGGACATAATGTTCAATATCAACTCAGACAAGTTGGTTGATTTGTTGTCAGTGTTAATGTTGCCAAAAACTACTAATCCATAATGGTATTTTGTCTACCTGTTCCATTGATTGGTAGTTTGGGATGTTAAAATGTTCATCTTGTCTTTAGATTTAACCTCATTCATTCTATAAAATGCCTTTCAATATTTTCAAGACACTGGCATCAGTTACAGTCAGATTTAAGTTTGTTATGTCTTCTGAATGAATTTATCACTTTATCATATGAAATGTCTCTATATGTGTAAAAAATGTGTGCCAGTTTCTGTATGTATTGTTTCCATAATAGACATCTATTTAACAATTAGCTTTTAACACAGCTGTGTCTTCATATTTAAACATTTGGCCCGCTAATTTCAAGGTCAGCAGTTCAAAACCACCATCTGCTTCTAGGGAAGATGGCTGTCTGATCCTGAAAAGATTAATATCCTTGGACACCCTGCATTGGGGCTGAGTCTGAATTGACCAGACGATAGCGGGCTTGGGTGTTTCTTCCACACAGGAGCTCTGGTGGCTCAATGGTTACAGTGTTGGTTGAAATTGGAACTCCCCGAGCTGCTGTAGAGGATCCACTTCTGTAAAGATCACGGCTTGTGATGCGGGCATTGAATGGACAAATGCGCTTTACACGATGTGTGGATGCAGGGATTGTGATAAGAGTTGTATGAGCCCCCAATAAAATGATTAAAAAATAAAAAGACCACAGCTTGTGAATCAGTTCTACTCTGCCCAGAACGGGCACTATGAGTGGGAGGCAGCAAAACAGCCAAGTGTTTTTATAAATAGCGTGTAGTTTGGTTTTGCTATTTGATTTGATGCATTCTGGCAATCTCTGAGTTTTAGGGGAAGTGTATAATCCATCTTAATTTTTTATAATTATGAATATTACAGAGTCCAAGCCAAACTCACCATCATCGAGTCAATACTGACTCATAGCCACCCCTATGGGTTTCTGACACTACAGTTGTTTCTGAGAGGAGAAAGCCCAGTCTTTCTCTGTGGAGCTATCCATGGTTTGAAAATGCCGGCCAAGAGAATCAGCCCGCATCACCGCAACACCACCGGGGCTTCTTAATATTATAGCAGATCACTATTTATCATTTGTTCTCTATTCATCCCATATCTTCTTTATCTTTCTATTTATCATTTTCAACAGCCTTTGGGTTGTAAAAGGCCTTTGGGTTGTATCATTTTTATTTCTCTTTTCTTTTTTTTCAGTTATACTTCTGTATTATTTTTATCTGTTGTTCTAGAAATTGTAGTATGCACCTTTAAGTTTTTATAGTCTCTCATCAACCAGTACTGTACTATTTTCTGAAACATATAAGGATATTTCAACAGTATAATTCTTGTTGGTCCCTCTTATTGTCAGACTATCCTTTCAACTATGCTAGTTTCTCGCCATCATTGAGTTGATGTCTATTCTTAGCGACCCTATAAAACAAGGTAGAACTGCCTCTCTGATTTCCAGAAGCTGTAACTCTTTTTTCCCCCTTCTTTTAAAAATCATTTTATTGGGGTTCGCACAATGCTTATCACAATCCATCCATCCATCCATCCATTTTGTCAAGCACATTGGTACATTTGTTGCCATCATCATTCTCAAAATGCTTGCTTTCTACTGGTGCCCTTGGTACGAAGCTGACACTCATGGGAGCAGAAAGCCTCGTCTTTCAAACTGCTGACCGTGTGGTTAGCAGCCCAATGCATAATACTGTGTGAGACACGAAGTACATTATTGTCCTTATTCTTGTTTTATGTCATCAGTAGTTTGATTTTGCTCCCATTAAGGTCCTTTATATTATCTACATTTTAAAATATTGGTGTTTTTATTCTTTCCTACAGATTGTGGCTTCCACATAGTATAACTTCTCTTTACTCCAAAAGATTTATTTTAGTAATTTGTGGTACAAGTCTGCTGCAAACAAATTCTTTCAGTTTTTGTCCCTATTTTTTAGTTTCTGAATGCTATATTCAGAGATATAAAGTTCTACGTTGACGATTAGAGTCTCTGGCATTTAAAAGATGTTCAATTTTTGCTAGTGACACTTCTCTTTATTGTTTCTAATAAGAAGACAAATATTCTTATCGTTGTTCTCCAGGATGCTGGAGTATTTTGTATTTTTCCTATTTCCTTTTTGTTTATAGAAGTATTAAACTTATTTTTGGTTGACAACCTATATAGTTTGTTGAGCTTCTGGGAAATGCAAGTTAATGTCTCACTAGTTTTGGAAAATTCCCAAACCATTGTGTTCGTCTGGGTTGACTACAGAACCAAATCCAGAGACAACCAATATGCAGAAGAAAGAACTTTATATCAAGAATTATGTATCAATAAACATTCCAACCCAGTCCAGATCAAGTCCATAAGTTTGATATTAGCCCATGAACTCCTTTTAGACTCACATAGCACATGCAATGATTCCAAATGCAGGAAGACCCCAGGCTGGTGGGTGGAAAGTCCTATGGATCCAAAGGCAGAGGACATATCTCCAGGGCTCGGGCTGCATCAACATGGCTCCATGTTGCTTGTCAACAGGAATGTGAAGCAGATAGAAAGAGTAGTCTACCTCTTCTGATGGCAGAATCAAGAGAGAAGTTGTTCCCAGATTCCTCATGAGAAGGCCATGCCCACAAGGAGGAAATCATCTGGCTGTGACTGATCAACAGGCCAGAATCCACCTCTTCATTCTTCTATCAAGGTGACATGACCTTGTGTAACTACCACAACCATTATCTCTTTAAATACTCCCTAGGCTCAATTCTGTTTCTTCTCCCTGGGAGTACAATTGCACAAATGTATAATTGATTTTGTTTCATATATTCGGATACCATGTTTTCATTTTGTGGTATTTTTTCCCACATTCTTTCCCCTGGGTATTTTCAATTGACTCATCTTCAAGGTCACCAATTCTTTTTCTTCTTGGTCCAGTTGGTCAATACACCCATTAAATAAATTTCCCATACACTTATGGCATACACTTCATTTGTAATATATCCATTAACTTTCTTTCATAATAAAATCTCTTACCTACTCACACCACTCACTTTTTCCACATACTGATTTTGGCTATTATAAAGTCTATCTGGTGATGTCAATACCTGCAATGTCTCCATTTGGGCTACTGTTGATGAGTTTTTTTCCTTTACCATGTGTTGTATTTTCTTCTTTCATCACTTATTTTATATTTTTATTGCATTCTCAACAGTGTGTCTTAAATACAATATATTTACCCCTGGTGGCAAAAAAAATGATTTCTCTTTTGTCAGGCTATATGTTTAGTTGTCTGAAGTAATCTAATTTATACTCAAATTTTATTTGGGCTTTTTTTAATTGTAGGTTTAGATACGTGCAAATCACCACTTGTTTCCAACTATTGGAGAATAAGATCAGGACTTTCCTGTCAGCACCAATGACGCCCTAGATACTTTTTTAATTCTCAACCAGCCTCCAAGCTTCTTATCCAAAGCCATCGCTCGTACTCGTAGTCTTGCTACTCAACTTTCTGTCGTTATAGAGTTCTCCTTTCAGCCTAACCCGTTTTTCTGTCAGAATGTCTGACCTTCAACTTGGCATCTAGCACTGACTGGAATTTGACTTCAGTAAACTCATTTAAGTATTTTTGTTTTATTGGTAAAATAGATTAGGAATCGTTAGTTCCATATGTATTAAAGAGATTACTAATAGTTCAACTGCTAATTTGCATATAAGAGAAGCACTATATACCCTGGTTGAATTGAATGTAGTTAAATTTACTAAAAATTTTAAAAAATTACTAAAAATAAACAAGCACTTTTTCTTTAAAGACTGGTGTCCAGTATGTATATTCTGAATTCAATACTGTTGGGTTAATTGTTTAATCTGCAGGCCTCTATTTTTCTACTGTAGGCCCATCTCCTCACGATTATTTGCAAGTTTCCAGTGGCCTTCAAAACTTGAGAACATAGGCCCTTTCCATGCACAAGGATGCCAAAAGACAGAAAGAATAGATAACGTCTTAGAATTTACAAGTTCTGTGGAGTAGGTTGCAAAAAAACGTTCAGGGAAGAAGTAAGGTTACGGAGTAGATAGTCAGCATTCCTTTACCAGCCCTCTTCAAAGTCTTCTCCGTCATTGCTCATGGACTACACACAGCAGCAGAGAACATTTTCTGTACTCCGCAACTGGGGTTTTTAAAAAGGGACAGGGGTAAGAAGTTTCTGTTGTTGAAATTAACCCATATCCCCGAACAAAAGCACAAAATCCAATGGCTAACATGTCATGATGATATTTCTGAAGACTATTTTGTCATTAAATGTCACAGTCTAAACTATATTCCAGACAACAACCTTGCAATCAGATCAGGTTACTTAAAGAGAATTAATGTTCAAGGATTGCATGAAGCATGTGATATTTTACATTCCAGATGACGTCACCTTCTCTAAGGTTGCAACTACCACATCCAAAGACCATATCACTGTCCTCATGAGAACACTGTTAAGATGAACATCCAAACAAACTAATAGATGGCAAGGAGAGTCTATATTTATTGTGATGGAATTATATTATATCGAAAGCATTATTAGGAAAGGAATTCCAAAATACGATATAGGGCCAAAAAAGAATTGAAAGCATGTTTTATTCCTTTATGGTTGCATGATAAAACCTAAGAAGATATTTGTGGTCCAGAATTGCTTGTGCTATATACACTTTAACATGTCTATATTTGTGAATTCCTGTACTGGAGACTAAATAAACTCCTAAAGTCAAGTGTGTTCCCAGAACTTGGGAGAAATACATTTGTTTTCTAAGTTCTCCTCTTAAAGATGAATTTTAAAGTAAGACAGCTGAAACTTGTGTTTACAAGTACAAATATATCCTCAACAAAGCAAACCTGTAGGAATCCACAGGCCCAAACACATGCAGGAAGAAAGTAAGAAAGAAAAACCCTGTGGAGGAAGTAATTGGCTTGAGAGTCTCTTCGCGCAGAGTCAACAACACTGAAAGGTAAAGGAGAAAAACAACCAAACCTGGAACGTTTAGCAAGGGAATTAATTCACGAGCTGCATTTGAATGCGCAGATCAGTGCATCTCTTCATTCATGTTTCTCTGGTACTAAGTGCGGGCATCTTCGGGCTTAGGGTACTGGCTAGAAACGTCATTTAGTACCCAAGCGGCTACTGTTGTCCAGGATAATAGTAACTCTTCACTTGAAAGATAAATTACCATTTCAAATAGTCCCACCATTCAGTGGAGACAAGCTTTTTCCATAAATATAACATTGGCATGATGACTGGTTCTCAAATTCAAAACTACGTACAGTTTGAATCACTAAACATTTAACAGAGTCATTAATAGGGAAGATAGGTGTAATAGCAACAGAAGAATGAAACCCAGGAATGAGTTCACGACCCTAATAAGATGACTTTAGGAAATTGTATTGAGAAAAGAAGTTCTTGGCTGCGGGTACTAGAGGTTAAATGGCGCTGCACGCACGCACACACGCACCACCACCACCACCACCACCCGCACCCACTCAGCAAAAGGCCTGACCGTCTGCGCCTGCAGGTGTTCAGGCCCCAGGGAGTTCGTGGCACACGGGTGACCGTGGTGGAACGCAGTTGACGGTAAATAAATGGCAAAACCATTATGAGCATGCTTTGACAGTCCCCGTGTCTTCAAGAGCTTTTCAATGCCTCCAAACAAAACAGAACCACCTCTTGCCATCCGGTGGATTCCGATTCTGTGGCATCCTCGGGACAAGACGGAACTGGCCCTGTGGGTTTCTGAGACTGTAAATCACTCTTTAGGGGTGCAGAACCCCAAGTCTTCCTCCCGAGGAGTAATTGAGCCTTTCGGACTGCTGACCTGTCCATCAAGAGCTTTTAGAAAGAGAAAAACCAAAAAAAATCACATTTTATCGTGAATTAGAGAACTAGCCAATGAAAGAGGATATAAATTATAAATCTATATTCAGATAAGCAAAGCCTCTGAGAGATTACTGAGCGAAACAATCTCTGAGAGAATTATTGGAGTCCATACACCATAAAAACAAAACAAGACTAAAAACCATGATCTAGCCCCTAATAAACACCAAAAATACTGAGCAAAGTCATCACATGGTCTAAA
This sequence comes from Tenrec ecaudatus, assembly GCF_050624435.1. Classification (NCBI taxonomy): domain Eukaryota; kingdom Metazoa; phylum Chordata; class Mammalia; order Afrosoricida; family Tenrecidae; genus Tenrec; species Tenrec ecaudatus. Next base: position 277,079,256 of record NC_134531.1, read on the forward strand.
TAACGATCGATGAGTTGTGCAAAACCAAAAGTAGAACAAATGTCTAGAATTAAATTCCAACGGAATGTAAGAGTAAGTACAGTTACTAAAGTAGGAAGAAGCAAGAGTGAGGGACGATTCCGACCTGTTTGTGGTGAAGGAGACTTGTTCTTGTTAGCTGTCTCTGACTCTCCACACAACAGAACAAAATACTGCCCGTCTCATGTCAACCTGTTTGAATCCATTGTTGCAACCACCGGGTCATCCACCTTGCGGGGTAGGGGGGTCTTCTTGCATTTCATTGACCAAGCACGATGCCCCTTTCCAGGGACTGGTCTCCCCTAAGACCATGTCCCCAAAGAGCAAGAAAAAGGTTCACTGTCCTCCCTACTAGACAGCATTCTGGTTGTACTTCTTCCCAGACAGACTAGATAGTTCTAGAAGTTCATGGTATTTTCAATATTCTTCCCCAACGATGGCGCAGATACGTTAGCTCTTCTGCTATCTTCCTCTTTGCCTGGCTTTCCGATGCTTTTAGACTATTGAGGATACCAAGGCTGGGTCCTCAAAACAGCAACTTTGCTCTTTAACACTTTAAAGAGGTGTTTTTCAGGATATTTGCCCAATGCAATCTGCCATTTGATTTCTTGACTGCTGCTTCCATAAACATTGGTTGTAGGTAGTTTCAAGTAGAACAAAATCCTAAAAACCCCATTTATCACATTGCTGTCTATTGGTCCCTTTGACAGGACCCTTTAGGGGAGCAGATGTACACCGACTGATCCTAAATATCTGCAGAAGATTGTACATTTTACAGTGTGTGTTAAAATTTTAAGAGAAGCATACGAAGCAGGTTAAAAGAATAAGACCTATGTCATCTAAATCACAAAGTGAAAAAAACCAGGAAAGATAAACAGTATACCATTTGAGAGGGCTGTGATTTCAATCTTCTTATGCCTCTGAGGTTGATGCCAAATGCAGCCACCTGCTGCCAAGAGTGCAGCTCCTTTGTTGAAATGTTTTCTAGCGATTTTCTATTAGTATATTATTTTACAATAGATGCTTTATCCTGCCACGATGCCAAGAATTTCCTGACAACGTAACACTCTCTGACTCTAAAGTAGTTTCCATCACCCATTTGTCAGTCTGTGGCACCGTGGTGGCTTGTGTGTTGCTACGAGCCTGGAAGTTCTGCCACGATGGACAGGTTTTACCAGCCTAACAGAAAGACTAGGAAACACGCTTGATCAGCTACTTCCAGAAAGCAGCTAATGTAAACCTTACGGATGGTAGCAAAATAGTGTCCAACAGAGTACCGCGAAGTGAATTCCTCAGTTCCAACATGGATTCAAACACACTGACAATTTAGAGGATGGGGCACAACAGGCCAATGCTTCCATCTGCTGTAAAGGGTCTCTATGGCTTCCCAGTAACCAAGCTGAGTGGTAGCACTACCCAGAGCAGGTTACACGTGACTTCCTTGTTTCTCAAGTGAAATTTAATAAATTATTCCACTGCAATGCTCCTAAAAAATCTCTAAAAGAGTGCCCGCTCCTACCATTACTTGAGTGTTTGGTCCTAGGAGAGTTGTCTGAATTTTGCTTATTGCAGTTCATAGATTCCGGTGTACGCGACCAGCAGACAAGTATCCAACTCAATGAAGAATGCATCTTATCAAGTGATGACAAGTCTTCGTTTAGGTCTTTGTAGACATATGAAAAAGCAATACAGAGAAGAGCAATTACAAATAACTTCATTAGCATTATCGCCTCCTATATTACAATTTACAACTTTAGCTTGCCTCTATTTAGCCAGTCGAATAAGAGGTTCTGAGGAATGTGGGGCAAACAGGAGCTTGAAATAAGAGATTTTAGTCATCGAAGTACATTCTACTTAAATTATTTTATGACACCAAATTATATTTACAGCAATTTCATAAAATTGTGAAAGTCCACTACTGTTTTACAATTGTTCTCTTTTGAACAATTTTCATTAATTATTGAGTAGTAGCAATATTATTTGCTCCTGGTTTATCTATAATTTTCATAATTTTATGTTCACATGGAAATAAAAATAATTAAATCTCTCCTGTTAAATTAATCTAAGAAATCTAAGTAAGCTGTGGTAACTTGATAGTTCTATCTTTCCTTTTTTTCTCTAAAGCCATACAATTACTTAAGTAAATGGGGAGAAAGAACCAAATTCACAAGTATGAGAAAATGCTTGCTTTTACTACAGAGCACACAGGATAGGGATGCTTCATACATAGAATCTAGTCATCAAAGGAAAACAAAAGTGGTACAATTAGAAACCCAAGTATCAAGTCCTCCTCCTATATCCAAGCCCTCTACCAACCGCAGCAAGGTTTTGTCTAGTTGATGGACAGTGGCACAGTCTGCCGTAAGGGGGCGGCGGTGAGAATTCAGGTGTGTACTTTCTGTTTGATAGCCACAGGCAATGGCAGACCTAACATTGGATTTCAGGTAGTACTAAAGTTAGAGACCTCCTGGTGTGTAGACCTCCTAGCTTTCCATAGGGTTCAATGAACAAAGCCCCAAACCAAACCAGTTCCTCTCAAGTAGACTTTAATTCATGGCAAGCCCAGGTATGCAGAGTAGAGCTACTTCAAATGGGATTTGAGGCTGTAACCTCTCTTTGGAAGTACACCTGGGTTGGTTTGAACTGCCAACCTTTCAGCTAATAGCCAAGTGCTTATAAGATGTTTTAAAGACCCTGGCACTTCTTTTTTTAAAACTTTTTATAGCAAGGAAATCATTCGAGACTCATTAACTTGTGGGAGTAGGCACACAATATACAATGTCTACTTTTTAAGATTGTGCTGGACAGCAGGTGGAGAGTTGGGAATCGAGTTGGGCACTGCTATTGTGGAGGGTTTTGTTTTGTGTTAAACACCAGCTCTGTCAAACACACGCAGATACATGCACACACACATACTACACAATGCTGCCTCATTAGTATCTATTCACAGCCTCAATCTATATTGTATAAGCCCTGGCAATTATTTTAAATATAGCAAGCACTTATTTATATCTCATTGTAAGCAAAGCATATGAACTCACATTCACAACACACTATCATGACCCCATTTTATACAGTATAATTAAATCTTGGCTATGTTAAGTCAATTCAAGGTCACACAGCCAGTAACCAAAACGTCAAGATTTAAACTCAGAAATCTGCCACTGGTGCCTACACTCTTGGCCACTGTATATACATTTTTTGTTTGGCTTTTTCTTTATTATCAAACTTTATTGTTGTGTGAGTTCCCATCTTCCGGGGAGTGGGTAAGAATTGTCTCAATATGTGCGATAGTCACTTTAGGGTAGTACCCATTCTGCAATATAGTTGTATCGGGGTACTGTTAGGCACATTCAGGGGAAGATGAGCCCAGAAAAACACTGACAGTAGAGTCTTTATTCTAGAAACTTCCATGCTATGCAACCTGCAAGTCATCGTCAATCAACTGATAGTGAGAACTCAGGCAGTTGGTGGTGGAATGAAGGAGGACAACTCTCACTGTGCTAAATTGCTTCTCACTATCATTGTAAATTGTCAGGAAAGTGCATAATTTAATTTTTGTAATAACAGGAAAAATTAAGCCTGAGCTTTTCCAAATCAATTAGAGTGCTGCATAGCCAGAGTGTAGCTTTTTACTTTGCCTATGAAAGAGGGTGAGATGCGGTAGGACACCCACAATTTCCTAACATGTCTGGACAGATCCGTATCTTTTTACACTCGTTTGCACCATTGAAACAGCTTCTCAAAATATGGTAGGTCATTTCCAAAATTTATATAAAATCTAATACATTCATTAGATTTCATCTTTAAAACTGTGTATGTCCAGCTGGGGAAATTACCAATTATCAGAGAGACACCTTGCTTCCCCCCTTTATCATCTTTCCCAAGCAAGTGCAATTCTGTGACTGAATATGGAGTATGGAAGATTAAAACTCCAGAATCCTCCTGGCACTGCTGCTACATGACTCGAGCCAAATCATTGGACCATTTGCCTGCATGTCATCATTTATAAACTTGTGTAATTGCTTCCAGATCTAATCACTGTGAGAGTGTAGCTCCCTGTGTTCTTTGTGGGCATTTCTTTAAGTTCTTGTACATTCCATTTTTATTCTAGGAGAATAAGGAAATCTTCACGAAAATAGAATGATGAGTTATGTTTGTATTAGCCACTATCGCATTTTGTGAGTGGTGTTTGCATATTTGTTGAATATAATACAAATTAATTTCCAGAAATATAAAACAAAAAAAATGAACAAACAAAAATCCCAGGTGGCACAAAATGAAACACTGCATTTACATCTGAAGACGGGAGATACCTGATATTGCTCAACTTAAACTGCATATGTTTTCTAGAGAAGCTTTGATTATGAGCCCTATCTTCTCATTTCTAGTACCAAGAAAAACATTGTAATACCGCTACTTCTTCTTGAGCTTTAATTTAGTGTTGCCTACGACATGAGAAGAAGCCCTCGTGGCGTGGTGGTTGTGCACTGGGCAGCTATAACCCAAAGGTCAGCAGATTGAAATCCTCGGCTGCTCTGGGGGAGAAAGCTGGGCTTTCTACCCCTGTAAACAGTTACAGTCTCTGAAGCCCACAGAGGACTTCGACCCTGGCCTGTCGGGTCACCGTGAGGCGGCATCAACTCGATGGCAGTGAGAGAAAGAGAGAAGTGAGAACCATCGATATGACCCATAGGCACAAGGGAAGTGTGACTACTACACCATTGTGTTTGCTCTTGTAGCCCAACATATCTGATATACTGAAACACTAAAATAGTCCCTAAAAGTAAAAATGAAACAAAGTCCCTAAATGTATACATGATCTTTTTAAGTACCCTCACTACTCTAGTGTCTGTAATTTGTGACTTCTCCCCATTTGAATTTGCTACCATCAAATGGAGAGGCACACATGTGCCTTTAACCATATCATCTCCTTGGGAATCCAAAATGAGCAATGATGAAATGCACTGAAGTCTTCAAAATTGTTGGCAAAATTTCTAAAACAGATTTAAATAACCACTATCTATTTTTTGGCAGACATTTTAAACCTGAAATCATAAATTTAGGCTCTCACTCCTCTATCCACATTTTGGCAAGAAAATATTATTGCCACTAACAGTTTCATTTGTTTCAGGAAAATAGAAAAAGGGAACTGTAATATCAAACTCTGTGAGAGGTTAAAAATCGCTTCTTAATAAAAGAAGCCTGTGTCTCTAAAAGGAGCCCTGGTGGCACAGTAGTTGAAATATTGAGCTGCAAGGTCAGTGGTTCAAGTTCATTGGGTGAACAGAGCACTAATCTGTTGACTTAAAAGTATTCGGGTTCAGAAGCTCTATAAAGACGTCTACTCTATCCTGTAACATTGCTGAGTAAGAATCAACTCCAATAGCAATAGAACTAAACTTACGGAGTTCTTTGACCTATTCTTGAGATGACTGGTAGAATTAAAAGAAAGTTGTTGGTTCAATTATCTGACATCAATAAGCACTTATTTGAATAAGAGATATTGCCTGCCAGGTGACATTCCCATGTTAGGCAAAATACTTTTCAGCAACAAATGGTGAATTTCCAAGCAGTTGACTTAAAAATAGCATTTTATACGAGCAGTAAGTGATTTTTATTGTTTTTGTTTTTTTAATTAATTGTTTTATTAGGGGCTCATACAACTCTTATCACAATCCATACATACATCAACTGTGCAAAGCACATCTGTACATCCATTGCCCTCAAAACATTCTCAAAACGTTTGCTCTCCACCCAAAGCCTCTGGCATCAGGTCCTCATTTTTTCCCCTCCCTCCCCGCTCCCCACTCCCTCATGAACCCTTGATAATTTATAAGTTATTATTCTGTCATATCTTTCCCTGTCTGACATCTCCATGAGTATTTATTATTCTAAGGAAATGGGGCTTGATAACTTTTGCTCAAATCCATTAGGAAACCTTGTCTTTGCCTTCTAAATCTATCCAGCAGAAAGAAAAGTTCTACATGCACTGAACTTATTACTATCATGGAAAACCAGAGCAAACCCAGTCATTGCATTGATTCTCAGAGTGACACTATGGAGAATCTCTCAGGCTGTAAATCTTTAGGAATGCAGACAATTGCAACACTCTTTCCTGGAGTGGCTTGGGGGTGGAACCAGACACGTTGTTAGCAGTCTAACCCTTACCCAATAGCATCACCAGTTCTCCTGGCTACCCTTCTAGTACAACTCAGGACCATGAGTAAGCGCTGACTCACAGTCACTCCCCCCAGAGGGGGTGGGGGTGGTTCTGAGCCCATCTATGTTTACAAAATTGAAAGTCCGATCTTTCTCATGAGGAGCTGCTGGTGGTTTCAAACCTCCAACCATGCAGATCACAACCCCAGGCATAACCACTACACCAGTGGGCTCCTCTATCCTAGTACAAGAAACTTAATTTCTAAATTTGATTACTGTAATGAGCTCCTAACTCTTGTCTGCTTTCACCTTTGTTTGCCCCCAAATTTACTCTCAACAGAGTAGGCAGGATAATCCAGTAAAATGTAACTCAGATCATATTTTTATTATGATTAAAACCTTCAAAGGGATTTCTCCCAGGGGGTAAAAAATGAAAAAGAAAACTCCCTACAGTGACCACAAGGTTGGGATTGGCCCACCCACCACATTCACACTCTCCTTTACTCTGTTTCAGCCATGTGGGTCCCCTTGCTGTTCCTTGAACAAACGAGGCATCTCCTGTCTTTTCCCTGCTAGACCCATTGCTGCTCTCGTACCTTCTTCAAATCCTCTCTGGTCAGACCTCACTTTATCAGGCTGGGGTGGGAGTGGGGGTGGGGGTGGGGACCGGGGAGGCCAGAGAGCTAGGCAAAGTATTGTGGCACAAGGCTTAGCAAGAGAGCATGCTCCCTGCTTTTATGCTAGCCCACCCCTGGCTGAGGGAGGCAGGTATTGCGTATACTATTAGTTGTTTATTAAGGCAATTGCTAATGGTATCTTCACTTAATAGAATGTATGCTCTATTGTGATAGGACTTTCATATCTGTTTTATTTTCTAGTGTATTTCAAGGACTCTGCTTAGGATATTCTAAGTGCATAATAAATATTGGTCGAATAAATAAATAAGCAAACAAACAACTGTACAACTGAAATAACCCTTACTTGAAATGATGTTCAAAACAAAAGTTCAAAATGTGATGCCGTGGTTTAATGAAAGCAGGGCTCTATATTTCTTTGATTCCATTACTCTTTTCCTCATGGTGGTTACACTGTAATTGCAAGAAGACCTCAGCCATACCGGGTATCTGTTCCTGGTCAAAGCAGACAGGGCGCATGAAGAAACAGGAAGGAGAGTACTGACTCTTTTCACCAAAGGGGGTAGGGGCTTCTTTTCCTCAAAGTCTCCTAGGGACTTCTTCCTGAGTCTTATTGGCCAGAGTTGGATCAGAGGGTCACCCTCTTCTTTGGGAGTTTATAAGAAAGGAAAACACATTTTCTAAAGCCGGTTTAGATCAATCATGCATCATAGGTTTGTGACAAGAAGTTGGTCAGGGGACAGGCTCACAAAATATAGTGCTTGTGACTTAATTGATCTATGGGTTGTGATAAGAGTTGTACGAGCCCCCAATAAAATGATTTAAAGGTTATCAGACTTAAAAAGATATCATTGAATGTTACGATTTCTTCACAGAAAGTGATCCTTTTGCTATTTATTCAACCATTCACTCCATTGAATTCATGGAATGGCACGACAAATATTGAAATGGTTCTTGTTGGAGACAGTGAATTGGAATAAGTCGACGGGGAACTCAATGGACACCGTCTGAAAGCAAATATTCAGAATAAAGAGTCCACTTTTACATTCAGGCCACTGGCCTCCAGCAGTTCAATTATTAGCAAGACTCTAAATCAACATTGTTTGTGCTTGAGACACAGCGACTTCTCATTTGAAACTTAACAAATGAAAGTACATACTTTCATCAGAAAGCGAGGAGGGGAAGGAAGAAGAAATCTGTCAGCCTGATGTATTGGAAAATGAATTCATAACCCAGTTTTCCTTCCTGACCTCAGGCAAATGATTGACTATGGAGCCGACAATGACCTCTTTGGAGCTATTTAAAGTGTCAAATGCCACCTGGTTACCTGTCAGTGAACACACGACAAAGAACAGGAAGAGCGAGGCAAAGGTAAAGGGGGAAAGGTATATATCAAATGACATTCAGATTCTCAATCTTTCCCCGACAAATGTAAATACTTAGGTGCATCTGAATCACTCATTTTGAAAACCCAGCAGAGCTTCCCCTGAGCAAGTAGGACGGATTAAAGCAACAACGATCACTCTTGCTTTGCTCAACTGGTTTTCTAGATTGAGCTGACAAAACTGCTCTTGCAGAAACCTGGCCCTGCTTCACTTCACCTACAGAATTTAAATGCCCCCCCCCCCCAGACAAACTCAGCAGAAGGGCCAGCGAAACCTTGGCAGAGGCGAAGCTTCCAGAGCTAAGTGTTCTGGCCAACATGTTCTTGCTATTTTCAGTGTTCTAGTAATCTGCCAGTGATCAACCGTGTCTGTGACTGTGATGCATCGCTGGATGGCCACAAACCTATCTAGCGTTCAGGTGGCAACATGCATGGGACTGAAAGTCTGAGGGCTCATTGTACGGACTTACTCATTTCTTGACTCACACGGTCTTTCTCTCGTCTTCACATAAGCACTCGAAATATCTTCAAGTAGTGCGGGCAGGTATGATGCTGACTGCGGAGACAGGCAAGCCAAGATGCATACTCAGATAGTATTGCTCAGGTCGGTAGTATGCATCCTACCAGATTGTGGGGAAACTGAACTAATAGAGAAGGTTTCACTATTCATTGTCTTTGATGGAGACAAAGGGAGGAGTGGACTAGGAGCAAAGGGAAGTCTCAGCAGGGAGAACGGGAAGTTTAAGGCACAGAAGGAGGAAAGGCTTTGGGATGGTCTGTTTGGAGAGAAGGTTGCACCGGAAAAGGGTTAAAGAGCGATCGCAGCTGGAGGAAGTGAGACTAGTCAGGGTTGTGCTGATCACCACCCACTCATTTCTCAGCTGAAGGTAATATGGCCTCACCATCCGGTGGGGCTAACCCACAAGCTTACTCCTCTGAAACAACTTTTGCCAAGGTCACTTCTCGTTTGTGGAGGTCACTGACAGCCTTGAGTATCCGAGTAAATCTCATGTCTCATTTAGCTTATCTTGTAGACCAGGATTGCCCTTGGCTGTGGGCTTCCCTGCTAGTAGTCAATAACCAGCTGTAGTTCATGGGTCATGAACTCATGTTGACCCCACGTATTGCAGAGTAGACATGCATTTTATAGTTTGTTTGTTTCTGAGGCTCATGAGAAGTTTGGGAAGTGAATTATCTCAGCTTTTCTTCTGGAAGGCCTCTGGGTGGGTTGGAACTGTCAACCTTTTCCTTGGTAGTTTAGCATTTAAACACCTGAGCTCCTCACTCCACCCCCAGGCACTCCAGAGTGTCCACCCTATGCGTTGGGGGTAGGGGGTTAGCATTGTTTGAAAATAGTTTTTAAAACCATAAAGCCAACACGCGTTTAGTTAGCTTTTTATTATCACTCTGCACACATGAAGGGTCCCTCATAACGCAATGGTTAAAGCACTCAATTGCTTACAGGCGGTCCGCAGTTGAACCCATTAATCACACTGCAGGACAGCCTGCTTTGAGGAAGGTTTGCAGCCTGGCAAACCATACTGGGATAATTCTACTGCCCTGTCGGGTCAACTACAGGGCAATGAGTTGTTTTGGTTGTGTTTTTTACGTGGATCTCTTGTGGTCAAAACCAGCTGGGCATGAACCACCACCAACAATACATCTGCAATTTCAAACAATGTTACTGATAACAATCCTCCCCACCAAAATTTTTTTTCTAAGTTCTAAACAATTCTCATGTTTACTGCTTTATTTTAATACATACGTGCAAACTTCAAACTAGTACATTATTATTTACCTTTAATAAACATTACATTCTGAGAGTTAATTTCAAGAAAATGCATTACACAAAATATGGATGCAGATACACATGTTGATTTCAAGAGTAAGTGCATAATAATTCAGAATCACTTGAACTTGTTTTGGATACTATTTCTCTCTCCAAAACTGTGATACACATAGTTCTACATTTAGTCAATTAATTCAAAATAAATGATAGTACAGGGGTTAGAAAACAAAGAAACAGCAATTAGGTTAAATTAGTATGTCCTTTTACAGTAAAAGTAGGAGTTTTTATTTGTTGTTAAAATAGGAAAACAGCAAAATGGAGTGCAAACTTCAAGAAAATGTTTGCTTGGAAAATGAATGAAATAAATTACTGAATGTGAGTATCTTTTAAATTGAAATATTTTTAATTAAAGAAAAAATCAATAAAATAAAGAGGATTACTGAGCCTTAAATGACTACAACTGAAACATCATTTCACTGTCTACAGGAAGGCATTCCCTCCATCAATCACGCTTGGTATTCCGATGATTAAAGCAGCACTCAGCACTGAAGATCATTCCATCTTTCTCTGAACACTCATTTCTCGTTTGAAGTTCATGATCCAAATTGTCTCGCTTCTTCTCATTTTATCTCCATCCCCTGAAATCCATATCTTGCAAGGCTGTGTCCAGGCCGTCATCTCTTGATGCTTAAGATTCCCCAAGCAATCTCTGAGACTCTAATGGCTTCAATTAAAAGCAACTACCAAGTCTAATTGCTCCACTGAGGTGTAGCTCTGTCTTCCCTACTGTCTAGTGACATCTTTCCACAACATACCATAGATAGCTCCAATTCAGCTCTCCAAAGCTCTTACTTGGTCATTCTGGAAAATGAAGAGTCATCCCTGATTTCTACTATCATATGGGCTGATAATTATCCCTTCTGAATGTATTTGAATATCTTCTCATCACACTCCTTACTGCCAAAACACCTAGGCCATAGTCACCTCTCACCTCAATAGCTCCAGTAATCCACATCGCAGAGAGGAGTCTCTGGATGGGGCAAAGGACAGCCACTGGAAATCATGTGGAGCACAATTCAACTCTGACCCACATATTACCATGAGTCTAAGTTGGCTTGATCACATATGACTCCCTCCCCCACCGCAGGTTTGCAGCCCAAAGAACTCTTTCTACAGGAGCACATTACTAAGCTACTAAACATACGAGGCGGTAACCCCTAAAAACGGGCATTGTGCAGGGCAGAGCAGAGCTTTCATGGTGCGCATTTTCCCACGAAGCGAGCATCAAACAGCTCGAGCTATGCCGCCCGTGGCTTCACCTGGGAAGGTTCGCCCTGGTCACAGTGAATTTCTTCATAAAAGCAGTTTCACTCAAACCATTTTGGGGTCATAGCCGATTTAAGAGAACAGGGTGCAGCTGTGAAATTTTGTTTCCTGCTCAGGAAAATGGCCACAAAAACTGTTGTGATTTTGAGCAAAGTTTACAACGACCGCGCGCTGTGGGAAAAACTCACGTGTATAAGTGGTTTTCTCATTTCATAAAAGGTGAAACGTGAATGGAGACAAACTTCATTCTGGACATCTGTCAACTTCTGGAGTGGATGAAAATGTTGATTTATTTGGATTTCGGGCCACCAGGTCAGACTGTTAATCAAGCTTTCTATTTAGAGGTTCTGAACAGATTGTGTAAGAGTGTGCTACAAAAAGGCCTGATTTGCGGGAGACAGAGAACTGATTTTTGCCACCCCGAAAATGCACCTGTTCATACAGCCATCTCAGTGCACAATTTTTGACAAAAACCCCAGCATGTCTCTCTTGCCTCATGTACGTTACTTATCTGGACTAGCTCTGTGCGACTTCTGTGTCAGCAAATGAAGAGGGACATAAAAGAACAGTGATCTGATTTCAGTCTTTTTTATTTTACTATGTTCTTAAGAGGTGAAGAAAAAAAAAACGAGGGAGGTGCTGTCAGCCATCTGAACAGATGACTTTGAAAAATGTTTCCAAGAATGGAATTGCAGATTTGATAAGTGCCTTAAGTGCAATGGAGAGCACTTTGAAGGTCATAAAGTTGTTTTGTAACAAAATTTAAATACATAGCTTTGAGGGTTTTTTTCTGTTTTTTTGGTAGGGGGGGTATCTCCTAGTATATCACAATTTATCATGTCTTTGCAGGATAGGTGGCTCAAAAAGCTTGTGTAAACATTCCGGTATCTTTGAATTCCATTTTTGCACAAACTTTTGCAGCTCCCTAGGGGTATAGGACTCATATGGAGAGATCTCTTTTTATTTATACAGCCTCGTCACTCAGCCACGGCGGTCCTATTTCAGTGAGTTTAGGATTTCATGTCTCCCTGCATTCAAACCATTGCTTATGCTCTCCCCCAGTCTGCAATGCTCATCTCACACTCTGCGCTCCAAAGACAGTGTCATTTCCTCTGAAAATCTGTCACTACCTACATTTATTATACACATTCATTAACGCCAACTGATACTCATAATCTATCTTCTCTATTAGCCTAGATTTTGACTGCCATAGGAGTAGAGACCCACATCTGCCTTACATTTCATTGTATTTCTGGGATTTTATAAGCAACTCTCATAGATTAAGTGTTAATAAATCTTTTGTTAAATTAATGAGTACAGGCATGAATTGCTTTTGACTTAACTAGAGTTTCTCTACCCCACGGAGCATGACTGCTTCATTTATGTTCTACTTCATCCATTATTCTATGTTCACTTATTGCATTCCTGGAAAACGTTTCCTATGCTTCATTATTGAGATCAACATTAATGAGTTACTTCAGAATATATTGTGATATAGCAAGGATATAAAACCAAACCAGACTCACTGCCACTGAGTTGATTCTGATTCATCGTGACCATACAGAACAGGGAGAACTCCCTGGGTGCGTTTCCAAGACCAGAACCCTTTAAGGGAATAGAAATCCTCAGCTTTATCCCAAGGTGTAGCTGATAGTTTCAAACTGCTGATCTTTGGGGTCACAGCTCCATGCAGAACCACTATGAAATCTGACCTTTTCTCCCCTCACCTGCAAAACCACAACTCTTTCGTTAGTTTATCATGTTGCTGTGATTTGCATGCTGCTGTCATGACAGAAGCCATGCCACCCGTAGGTCACATACCAGCAGGGTCACCCCTGGCAGAAAAGTTTTTGTGGCGCTTCAGATGAAGACACATTGGGAAGAAGGACCTAGCGACCTGCTTCGGGGAAAAGTGGTGAGTGAAGACGTTATGGATAGAAGCAGAGCGTTGGCTGATTCATTCCTGGGAGGTGGGCATTCAGATTAGAAGGCACTCAAAATATAAGTCTCTAGAGCCACTTCCCAGAGTCCAGTCAGTCTTACTGATGTGGTTGAAGTCGAGCTTAGGGACCTTCATTTGCTGGAGGGAATGACTCAAAATGAGAAGAAAAAGTTGAAAACACCCATTAATTATTGAAATGAAGACTATACCAGTATGAATTTTAAAAAATAAGATGTTAAAAATGAAAGGCAACCCTTAAACATCTACTCGCTGAGCATTAGTGAGATGAAGTGGATTGCTTTTGGCCATTTAAAGTCAGGCAATTACTTGACCTACTATTTCAGGAGTGACAAATTGAAGAGATATGTTATCAGATTCATTATCCAGAAGAACACTTCAAGATCTATGATGAGATAACAACACCTGAGTGATGGGATAATATCCATACTCCTCCAAAGAACATCATTTAATACATGTGTTCAAATTTATGCATCAACCACTAATGGCAAAGATGAAGAAACTAATATTTTTACCAATGTCTACAGTCTAAAATAGATTCAATATGCAATCAAGATACATTAATAAATGCTAGTGATTAAAATGTGAAAGTTGGTAATAAATAATGATTAGTAGTTGGAAATTCTGGTCTTGGTGAAAGAAGTATCATGAGAGACTGATTGCATTATATAAGATCGTCAGCTTAGTCATTGGAAATACCTAATGTCAACAATATCAACAGCACCTGTGCATGTGAAGCTCACCAAGTGAATCTCCATGAATAAAATTGATGACATCAGTGGAAAGGGATGACAGAGAAACTCAGTATCATTAGAGAGAACAAGGATAGAGATCGACTTCAGAAAAGACCACACTTGATTGTATGCAAGTCCAGGTTGAACCTGGAAAAAGTGAAAACAAAGCTATCAATGCCAAAGTACAATCTTAAGCATTGCCCATCTAAATTTAGAGATCATCTCAAGAAAGTATTTGACCACCAACCCCACTATCATGATCCGAATTCTACCTTGCAAGTCTGGCTAGACCAGAGGATGTACACTGGTACAGATAGGAACTGGAAACACAGGGAACCCAGGGTGGATGATCCCTTCAGGACCAGGGGTGTAAGTGCCGATACTGGGAGGGTAGAGGGTGAGTGGGTTGGAAAGAGGGAACCGATTACAAGGATCTATATGCGACCTCCTCCCTGGGGGATGGACAACAGAAAAGGGGGTGACGGGAGATGTTGGACAGGGCAAGATATGACAAAACAATAATCTATAAATTATAAAGGGCTCATGAGGGAGGGGGAAGTGGGGAAGGAGGGGAAAAAAAGAGGACCTGATGCAAAGGGCTTAAGTGGAGAGCAAATCTTTTGGAAATGATGAGGACAAAGAATGTGCAGATGTGCTTTATACAATTGATATATGTATGGATTTTGATAAGAGTTGTGTGAGCCCATAATAAAATGTTTTTTTTTAAAAAGAACGAATTGGATGCGTTCATCACTAGTGATTATTATAATCAAAGACCGGATGAGTTGTGAAATGACATCAAGGATATCGTTCACGAAGAAAGCAAACGAAAAGGAAAAGAAAGTAAATAGCTGTCAGAGAAGACACTGAAATTGCTTTTGAATACAGAGTGGTTAAGATAAAAGGAAGAAATGGTTAAGGAGACAGGAAATTACGAAGAACAGCTGAAGAAGACAAGGTAGAGTCTTATAGTGAAAGGCTTGAAGTTAGAAAACCAAAAGGGGAGAACACACTCCAAATGTCTCAAGCTGAAAAAGCTAAAGACAAATTCAAGTCCTGAGTTACAACACTGAAGTATTCTATGGCCAAAATATCGAACACTCCAGAAATCATTCAAAGAAGATGGAAGGAGTACGAATATACCTCCCCAAAAAACTGGTCAAGGTCACTATACCAAAAAGAACTGGTCAAGGTTCCACCAACGCAGGAGGTAGCATGTGCCCATGGACTGACGAGATGGAAGGAAGATGTCATTGTGTAAATTGTTGAAACTCAAGGCTCCTGGAATTGCTGGAATATCGATTGAGATGTTTCAACAAATGGAAGCAACCCTGCAAGCGCCCCCTCCAAGAAATGTGGAAGACAACTCCCTGGCTGAAAAACTGAAACGGCACCATAAGCATGCCTATTCCAAAGAACGCCATCTAACAGAAAGCTGAAAGTACTGGACAGCATCATCCAGAGCACATGCAAGTAAGAGTGTGCTGGACATAATTTTTAAAATGTATGCAGCCGTCAACACAAAACTGACATACAATTCAAGGCAGATTCAGAAGAGGCTGTGGAGCCAGGGATACCGCTGCTGGTGTCAGTATGATCTTGGCTGAAAGCAGAGAATACCAGAAAGGTGTCCAGCTACACTTCTTCACTATATAAAGACCACTGTCTGTATGGATGATAACAAATTATGAATAACATTGAAAGACAGGGAATTCTAGAACGCTTAATTATGTTCCTGTTTAAATAGAACAAGAGGGTACTGTTTAAAACTTGGAAAGGTGTGTGTCACGGTTATATCCTTTCACCATGCTTATTCAATTGTGTGCTGAGCAAATAACCGAGAAGCTGGAGGGTATGAAGAAGAACTTTGCATCAGCTTAGCAGGAAGACTAATTAACTCTCTATAATAAGCAAATGATGACACAGCCTTTCTCGCTGAAATGGAAAGAACTTGAAGCATTAATGATGACGATCAAAGACTACAACCTTTACTATTGATTGGATCTTAACATAAAGCAGACAAATATCCTCACTGACCTAATCAACACCACTACAAACAGAAAATATTGAAGTTGTCGAAGATTTCATTTTATTTAACTCTACCGTCATCCCCCAGGAAGGTAGCAATCAAGATGTCACATGATGTGGAACCCTGAGAGGATGACCCTTGGTCACCCTCAAGCATGGAAGTGACTCAGCCCCTTGACTCCAATTTCAGACAAGCAATAGACCGGTGGGTCTAGAAGGTGAACAAGTAACACAGACAGGTAAAGAATCCTTAGACTAATCAACCACTTGAGATCAAAAAGGCAACAATTGCCCAAGGTCAAAGTCCAGAAGGTAGTAAAGCTTAGGGAAGAAGTCAGAATGGAGACAATGAACACAGGGAAGAAAGGAGATAAGTGATGTGGCCTCCTGGGGGTTGCTATCGATGGCATACAAATGCACATGAACGATTCAATGAAAAATGAATTTGCCCCGGAACTTTCACTCAATTCGCGATAAGACATTAAAGAAGAGAAGAAAAAGTCAAAGGACATATTGCATTGTGTATATCACGTTGTCAAACCGCATATTACAGAAACTCTTTAAAAAGTTGAAAAGCAAAGACGTCTGCTTGAGGACGAAGGTTTGCCTGACCCAAGAGGAGGTGATTTCAAGCACCTCATAAGCGTGCTATCATGGACAATGGGGAAGGAAGACGAAAGAAGAATTGATGCATTTGAATTATGGTATTGGTGAAGACTGCTCAATAAACCATGGTCTGCCAACAGAAGGCACAAATCGGTCCTGGAAGAAGTGCAGCCAGAATGCTCCTCAGAAGCGAAGCTGTCCAGACTTCCCTTGCACTTTGGACATGTTCTCAGGGGTCCAGTCCCTGGAGAATGAAATCATCCTGGGTACAGTAGAGGGACAGACGGAAAACAAAGACTCTCCGCAAGATGGACTGGCACCGTGACTACAAGTGGGCTCAAACAGCAGCGTCTATGAGGATGGCACAGGACGGGCTCTGTTTTATATAAAGTTGATTTGCATCAAAATGATGCTTTGCACCCAATAGCAGCGCTCAGGTGAGGAAATATGGATGGCAAATACGTGGACTACCCTCCATGTTGTGGCAGAATAGCTGGCCTGGGACTTCCATTAGAATTTCCTTTCTGTTTTAAATCCACACCCTAGCAGAGAAGATAGTTTTAAGTCTCTAAGCTTGACTGGGGAGTGTGTAGAGTGGATAGCTCCTGGTTGGAGAAGGAGGCGATCTACAAGGACCACTGAAGGCAAGGAGGCATTTCGGAAGGAAAAGGAAGATGCCTTCATCCCTGAAGAGGTTCAGTGCTGAGGATGTGAGTGAGAGGGGTCACTACGCTGCAGCCTCCCTTTCACGCTTATGCCACCAGCAGAGGCTGCCTCCTGGTGTGATGTTTCCGGAAAGATGCGAGGCAACTGGGTTCCCTGGCCCCACGCTGGCCAAGGCAGGGCTGCCAACAGCGGGCAGCAGGCACCTGGATGGGACTTCCCAGGGGCATCGCGGGTTCTAATCAGCTTCTCTTCCCTGGCAGATTTTGAACAGTGGGTATGTTCCAAATGTGTCAGGGCATATTTTTCAAACATCACTGCAGATTCATGCGTGCGCTTTCCTTTTTTTAGACCTTGACAATAAAGGGCCAGTTTTCACCAAGGAAAGGAGAGAGAAGATCGTGCACACTGATGTGTTATGACATGTGAGTATCCACAGCAAGATTAACCTGGCTCTTTTTAATCTTTGTCACTCCTTCTTGCTTTGCTGTCCATAACTGCAATTATATTTCCAAAGGGGAGGGGAAAATTATACTTCCATATGAATGTGCTCTGAATTCCTACACATTTCAAAAGGTGATCTTTGAGGATTTAATGAAATACAGGGCTTTATGTACTGATCCAGTTGCTTTAAAAAAGTGTGTGTGTGTGTGTGTGTGTGTGTGTGTATTTACCTCTAATTCGAATACCTCCAACACAGGAATTTTATCTTTGTTTTGTAACTTTGAGTCAAATAATAAGCAGTAGTTGATCATTTATTTTCCTTTTAAAAAGAAAAAATAAATACAACAAAAATTGGAAAAGATCTCTAAAATATTTTTGTGCATATTTTTGAAGGTTACTTACCCTAAAGGAACCCTGGTGGTATACGGGGTTATGTGTTAGGTTGCTGGCCTTAAGGTCAGCAGTTTGAAACCACTGGCTGCTTTGGGCAAAAAAATGAGGCTTTCAGCTCCTGCGAAATTTTAGAGCCCCAGAATTCCACAGGGCCAGTTCTTCTCTGTACAACAGTGTCCCTGTGAGTCAGAATTCACTCAGTGGCAGTGAGGCGTCTTTGGTTTTTTGTTTACCCACTCTAGGAAGATAAGCAAGGGGCAGAGTTTGGGGTCTTGATTTGACTTGTATCTATTTTTCTTCTCTGTGCAGAAAAGAGTATTGACCTCTTAAGGCTGCTGTACTAAATTACCACAAATAATTTTCAAAGCCCCAAACAGTTGAAATGTACTGTCTCATAGCTGTGAAAGCCAGGCATCCAGCAATCTGTTTCACGAGTCTATAGTCAAGATGTGTGTCGGACTATCCTCCCTCCAGCAGTTCTAGAGGAGATTCTCTTCGTTTCCTCTTCCAGTTTCTGGAGATTGCAAACCTTCCCTGGCTTGTGGTTACAACACTCTGATCTCGGCCTCCATGATCATGTTCCTTGTCCATTTCTAGCTCAGTCAAATCTCCCTCTGGCTACCTTTGTCTTTTAAGCACCCAACTCGAGCATGCAGTTTAATCTCCTATATCAAAATCCTAAACTTAATCCTACTACAAATCATATCTACTTTTTCTATAGAAAAGCCTACTAAGATATAACTTTTAAACAAGTTACTCAAAAGAGTTTGAAGCAGAATCTCCTTCCTAAGGAAGGAATCTGCTTTTACACTGGTTCCTGAATCACAGGCCAGCCGAAGATGCTTACTGGGAATTGTTCTTTTTGCCAGTCGAATATTGCCACATCAGGAAACATTCGCAGGCTGCCGAGTTTAAGATGTAGACGTCTTTCAGAAAATCATTACTCAGCCTACCACAGGTAGTGAGAGCGCCGCTTCATTACGAACAAAATCCTTCCGGAATGACTACTGAGAGTGAGAGGCACAAGGCGTAGTAAAAAGAACAGTAAGCAATGCAGATGCAGCCTACGGTTCAAAAATCAGTGTAAAAGCAGAGTCCTTACTTTTTAGTCAGCTGTTTTAAAAGGTCAAATTTTAGTAGACTTTTCCATAAGAAGGAGATACATGAGTTTTTATTTCAGCGAGTCACAATTCAACATAACTAAGCTATACCCAAACCCCCAAACTTGTCAGTGAGCAATTGTCTATTCCTAGCATGCCTGTATAGGGTTTCAGAGACTGACTATCTTTATGGGGACAGACAGCCTCATCTTTCTGTCTCAGAGCAAGGAGCTGGCAGGTTTGAATCACTGACATTGGAGGTACCAATCCAAAGCTGGACTGGCAGGGCCACCAAGACTCCATAAGTAAGATAGAGAGAGAGTTAAGAGTTTTCATTTTCTAAGAACTCATTGTATGGAAATAATCAGAAGAAATTTGTGCAACATTATGTACCACAGAATAAAAATGGGAGGGGAGAACTTAAATATACAATGTAAACAAGTTTATATAAACTATGCAATATTCTCCAAATGGAATATTATGCAACGATGTTATATTAAGTAGATATGAAATTGTCCAGTACATCAGAAAGTGCTCACGTACAATTTAAGTCCTCTGGAGTCTTTTCCATCTTAGCTTGAGCATCTCAAACCTGCACCTACACATAGCCTCTCCGTGTGCCCTGGATCCAGCCTGTGAGAAAGCCAGGCAGGAGCTGCACCCCCTTTTATGACCCATGCTTACCAGGTATGCGGTGCCACTTGAGTCGCCGTCGGCTTGTGGAGGAAAGAGAAGTAGTTGAGTCACTAACTGAAAGCTCAATGAATCACCCCCCCCCCCCGTTCTGCTCCAAGGGAGAAAGATGTGCCAGTTTACTTTCCCCAAGATCGCAGCCTGGCACCCCACGCGGCCATTCGGCTCAGTCCTCCAGGGCAGCTCGGAGTGGCTTCACCCCATCAGCAAGGTGTGCTTTCTGATCGTTTCATCAAGGCAGGGACAGGACCTGTCCAGGGAGACCTGGAGGGAAAACACAAGGTCCTGTCATGTGACTTATATTGTGGTCATTTTTGGAACATGCATTTTATCACATAAAGACACTAATTACATATGCAAAGTGCAATGCTGAGATTATTAAAGAGAAATGCATTGTTAGCAGAATAAAACACAATAACAATCACATTATCTATTAATGGAGATAATGAATGATATTTATTTCTTGACGATGGAAGTATAGGTAATTTTATTTCATCTCCTCATACTTTTCTAAATTACTCATGCAATTTATAAGCAGCTAAGATATGATAATAGAAAACTAAACATTCCTTTAAGAAATAGGATATGAATCAACCAGGGTGCAGTAGAGCACCAATGGATCACACAATCTTCCCCTGGTTCCTTGAGGCTTCCTCACCCCCCACTATCATGACCCCAGTGCTGCTCCTCCCTCTGGACTGGACCGGAGCATGGACTCAGATACAGATAAGAGATAAAGCTCATGACACACTGAACCCAGGAACAGGAATGGGAATAGCTATGCCGAAAGGGTAATGGTAAGCGGGGAGAGGTGGGGAGCAAGGGGGGCCAATTGCAATGATTGGCACATAACCACACCCTCCCTCCAGGGGGAAGAATGTCAGAAACCATGAGGGAAGGGAGACAGAGGTTGGTGTGAGATATGAAAAGAATAATAATTTATAACCTATCAAGGGGCCACGAACATGTGAGGGGGAGAAATGGGGAAAGAGGAGCTGATACCAAGGGCTCAGTAGAAAATAAATGATGGCAACATATGTACAAATGTGCCCGATACAATTGATATATGGATTGTATTAAGAGTTGTAAGAGCCCCCAATAAAATGATCTCTTAATAATAATAAAATAGAAATAGAATATGAGAAAAGTATTTTATACACACGCCCATATCTAATGCATCATGTAGTTTGAGCAATAAGCTGTGTAATAATATCATGCAATCTGAGGCGAGATAGGAAACTCATTTTCAGGCCAAGACGTGGCGATCTAGAGAGGCTCATGGCGAGTCAGAGCTGGGCACAGACTTCAAACTCCAGGCTTTGGAGAGCGAAGTCTGGTTTTCCACCGTGCCACAGTTTCTATGGTCTCTTCTGATACATGTGTTGGGAATCACAGACAACGTACTAGAACTGTCTGGGGGAGAATGTTGACTGTCATTTCCTTGGGTTTTCACATCTCAGTGAAAGAACAATGTCTTCCTCAATCTCTGTGCCCTAGTGATGTAGTGAGTTAAGCATTGGCCTGGGAACACCCAGAAGCTCCACAGGAGAATAGTGGGACTGGCTGCTCCCAGAAATATTTACGCTGTTGCAAGCCCCATGACACCATTTTTAAAAATCTATTCTTCGTGGTCACTATGGGTCAGAATCAACCCGACAGCAGTGGGTCTGGTTTGGGTCTTCAGGGCCTCTTACCTTTCAGCAGTTTTGTGCTCCAGGTACGGGTTGGAATGAGGGAGACATCTTAAAACCCTGGAGAGACTTCTGAAACGGTTCAGGGGAAAGTGAACAGGGAATGCAGAAGACAGGCCTGGAGACTTGGGAAATTGTCTTAGTTTAGGAAACAACCAGAACTCCAGGACAGTTTATTTCCTTTTGAGGGAAGGTTCAAATACCATTGCCTTCAGTGATGTTAAGACGACAAGGAGAGAAAGGGCAGTCATTTCTGTAAGGTACAAAAGAAGTTTCTGAGGCTGGACACGCAGAAGAATTAGGAACTATTCATAAATAAACAAAGTGTATTAAATAAAAAAAAAGAGTTCTAGGAACTATTCAGAAATAAACATTGGATATCCTTAAAGTCAGTGTTGGTAAATCCGACATTTCCAGCAAATTCTCAGACGGGTGGGGTGGGGAGGGGGAGCTTCTTACCAATTTCATGGGAAAACTCAAGGATAATTCATGAAAACTGACATGATATAAAACGAAGGTGCCTTCTGAACGGAAATGTGCTTCAGGGCATGTTTTAGGTTCAGAACAAACATCCAGGTAAAGGAACAAAAGAAAAAGCTTTGGTCATATAAATAAACAGAAATAACGAAACACATCCATGTGTATGGCTATGCAGTTGGATGATACCTTGAGTAAGTGACCCTCTCCTATTATTGAGTCTAGATTTTAAAAGAGAAATACATCCTCTTCCACTTTCTAGTCCTACCGTGTCAGCAGTGCCAGACTCTACCCATCACTGGGTACCACTCGCGCTCAGCCTCCTGCTAGCTTCACAATAGGAAGCTGCTAGAGCTTATGTTACAGCCTAAGCCTCTTCCTTCCGATTGGCAAACACTGCTGAGCCTTGAAGACTCATCAGTTTCACCTCCTAGCTCATTGTCTACAGTCTGAAGATGGAAGGCAAACATTAAAAAATATCCAAATTTAATTTAGTTATCAAAAGATCATTGCTCTATGCTCTGGGAAGTCATGCAATGAAAGCAGTTATTACTCAACACTCACCTAGCCTTCTGTTTTATCTCCTTCCAGAAACACCGTACAACGATGCTCCTGCCCCACTCTGAGCTTCAGCAGGCCTGGGCTTGGTTCATGCCACGTGAGAGAAATGTTGGGGCCATTCAAAGCAGTGCTCTTTCTGCCACATTCTCACCTTGTGCCATTGGATCCAGCGACAATTCCAGGTAGTGGAGTTCCACTACCTTTTACAGTCCCCAAAGGGGATGACGTGGAACACAGACCCCTGACATCTCAAGTTGGGAAGTAGACAGAACACGAAATAAAACGCCGACGTGACAGGGAGTGTGGCTGCTGAGTCTATCACCACTCACGGCAAGCCCGCGTCTTTCAGAGCAGAACTGGGCTCCCCAGTCTTGCCCGTGGTGGTAGTGTTACAGAAGCAGGTGGCCAGCCATTTTGTCAGTGTAGACAGCAGTGAATTTAAATGGTCAGCCTTTAGGTTAACTGTCAAGCACAAACAGTTTGTAACATTCGAGGGCCTCCGAGTTTAGGATTGTGTGATACTGTAACATAGCCTAATCTGACTAGTAAATTGATGTGCTTGGCATCTATCTATCATCTATCTATCTATCTATCTATCTATCTATCTATCTATCTATCTATCTATCTATCTATCTATTTATCTAATCTATTTAAAAGACAGTTATTCAGAGTCCTGATCAGAATATCACATTTAGCAATTAACAGCCTGGGTGCAAAACTAGAAGAAGAAACTACATTTAAACCCTCTGTTGTTTCTTTCCACAATCAGTCTCAGATGCAACCCTCCAGTGCTTTGCCCATGCACAGGAGTACAGGGCAAAGCATGCATTTCCTCTTTGCAGCACCTAGGGCCCTTTAGATCTTCTTTGGAGCTCGAGTTATCCCTCAGTTCTTGGCCCCGCGCAAGAAAGAATTCACGCCGAAGCCTGGTTCGTGATCCAAGTGAGGTTTATGAGCGTTAGAAGTTTCAGGTTTGCACGGCACCCATAGGACTCCTCCCGCCCATGCAGCCTGGCGGAAGCTGCTCAGCTTCACGCAGAAAAGTGTCGCTGGACTCTGGGCTCCTGCCTTTTCTAGGATTCCACGGGGAGGCATGGTAGATGACCCCTGATCGACTCCTTTGGCTGAATTGAATTCACCTGGCCTAGGTGGGCCAATCCAGGTGGCCTAGGTGGGCCAATTCAGGTTCAGTGCCCACCCATGCCTACCGGCGGGAAACCTGAAACTCTGAGCACGTGCAGAGCGCCATTCCTTTGTTCCGTGCGTGGCTCTCTGGGCATGCGTTAATGGACATTTTTTAGTCCTGCGTTAGTCTGCCTAACAGCCCTACCACCACTATGCTCTTTGAGTTCACAATCTGTTGTCACCCTGTCATCTCTCTGGCTCTCCTCTCCTGCTAGGCTTTGTTTCCCGGAGTCTTCACATCTGCTGTCACTGCTGTAGCTTCTGCTACTGCTTGGGCCGCCATAGCCACCTTGGTTTCATGCTTTGGCAAAATATTGCCCTCTACCACAGGAAGGACCGAAGTTCCTGCCTCCAAAATTTCCTTCTTTCTTCAGCCCCCAATGGCAAGATGGTCGTAATTGCCCGAATCACTGGAACTTCCGTCAACTCCAAAATTGCTTCCATCATTACCAAATGCAATTTAATCCTCCCCACCACCACCATAGCTGCCACCAAACTCACCAAAGTTTTCCTCCCAACCAAAGTTTTCGTTCCCACGCAAACCACCTGCTTGGTTACCGCCAAAATTTCCAGAAGCTCTTTGACCATTTTGATTGGAAGAGGGACTGGCCATGTCCTGTAGGTCCCTGGGACTGTGCCCTCTTTGTGGTAGTAGAAACACTCATCTCTTTTCCCCACGGAGCAGCTAGTCGTTTTGAACTGCTGACCGTGAGGTTAGCAGCCCAGTGCACCACCCAAGCCAGCTCGCTTCCCAGATAAAAACAGGATTGAGAAGAATCTTCATGGAGACAGAACAAATCTCAGAGGAGGGCCTCGAAATCTAATTCTGCAAAAGGGGCCGCCTTTAATTGATCAGACTGTGAAGTCATATTTGTCCCTGCTACTGTCAAAAACAACCATGAAGTTAGCAGGCAATGGATAAAGCTTACAGGGGACTTGTTACAGTGACCCAGGCAGGCAGCTTCACGAAGTGATCAGGAAAATCTATGTCCCCGCTCAGTGACTATGGTGAAAATCAAACAAATGAGCCCTAAATTAAGGGACAGCATTACTTTTTTAAGATCACACGTTGACATTTTTAAAGAACAGAAACCACAGACCTTTGGAATTTTCAATAGTAACATCAGTTACTATTTAGGGCAAAGGGGAGTCCTAGAGTCCAGAGTTTGCATGATCACCTCGTGCAAAAAGTTAAGGGCAGTTGGATAAATAAAAACAAATGTAAAGTACGGTAAATTAAAATAAATGCAAAATAAAAACATCTTTTATGGTGTGTTAGGTGGCTGTTAGCTTGTCTTTGGGGGAGGTCCACATTGATAAGACTCTGAATTTTATGGTTCCATCTCCTAGTTTTACAAGTCTATAACCCTATCTAGGAATTAAGAGATTCTTGGGCAAGATGTCTGATTTTAACTATCCAGACTCACAAAAATAGCTTATCTCTAATGAAAATATGTCAGCTTTCTCAGAAGCCTATTTCTTATCTTTGTTAATCAAGTCAAGATTAGAAGACTACCTGGTTCAGCCATGAAATCAAGAAAATTTCAGGGAATAACTTAGGGAGGGGCCCCTCTTCCTGTGCAAAATCAAAGACAAGCTTCCGTGTTCTTTCTAAACACAACCCACTGTCTCCACCGTTCATCTGATTACAAGATCAACCACTTAAAAATGTTCCCTTTATTTCTGCAAGACAGCCTTGAAGTCAGAGGTTTCCATCTGTCTCATCTCCATGGCCTCATACCGGGCAGGAGCCATAATGAGTCATGGCTGTAGTACTAATTGGTTAGGGATAGGCCCAATTCCAGCCCCACACATACCAGAAACCACATCCCCACCCTACCCATTCTGCTCTATGTTTGGATGCTTCAATGCCACATGGAAATAACTAGATAGGAAAGAGGTGATTTCAACCAGGATCTTATTTCCTTTCTTGGGCATACGGACTAGGAATGAAGTTTTTTCTGGGGAAACAAAATGCAAAAGTTAAGAAAACCAAAGGCTTATTACATGAACTTTATGGTCTCAGACTACAAGAACATCCTATTGGTTCAATGCCAAAAACATGAAAGAGATTCTGCTCCCACATCAACTTTACACACTTTTCTTAAGTATTTCTTGAATCGCTTAAACCCTTAAAAACATGGTGACTTGGTTTTAATAGGTAAGTGGTCACCTTTACCATTCTCTAGTGAAGACACAACCTGGCACTGGTTTATTGCATCTCCATGCCCACGGGGGTCCAGAGCTCCATCAGGATCTGAAAGGGACTAGCCGTTCTCAGCACTGGACCTGGCCCCTCTGGTGTTTGATTCTGGATTGTTCAGGATACTCTTGCCTTCCAGAACCTGAACATGGTCATGAGCTACCCGAGCAGAAAGACCATAAATTCTCACCTCAGGCTCCTATCAGCCTTTGGAGGGATTGGTACATTCCCTCCCAAGGGCAAATCTTCTAGGATGTTCACTGCTGTTTGTAGAAAGGTGAGGTGCAATAGATGACTAGATCCTCAATGGTAAAAACCACAAGGCTCCCATCTTCCTAGCAAGAACTAGGTCATCTTACCATGGACTTCCTATCAGAGGTGGTGTTTCTGCAGGAGATGAGAGGAGAGGTCAGAAAATAGAATGCCTGGGACAGCCCTGCTGGAAGTCCCTTCAGGAGGTTGGGCCTGACCTCAGGGAGTTGGAAGTGTCCCTGCTTTATAGATTGCTTTGTTTGCTCCCTGGAAAGGAGGGAGGCAGCCTTTCATCGGTTGTTTGAGCAAAGCTCATAGTTAATTACTGCTCTAACTGGCCATACATCGATGGAAAAACTTCTCAGTATCAGTAATGGTAGTAGGTTCTGAAGGTAGAGTGAAGAAGACACAATCGTTGCTTTTAGAAGGGCCATTAGACGGATTCGAATGATTGCAATTATGCAATTATGTACCCATCCCCTTGAATGTGCCAGATCTCCCCAGACTCTAAGCCCACTGAGAACTTGTATATAAATGGCATGGCGACCAGATCTGACCATGGCTTCCCTGTTGTCATGAGATAGGAGTCGGGCCTGCCTCCACCTTTCATCTTTCTTTACATTAGTCTGACACCAATTATTTCCCCCAGATGTTGTAGTTACATAATCCTGTGTCAATTTAGGGTATTAAGAGTGAAGGGGTGGAGTCAAGTCTGTCATTCAGGTCCCAGCTTCACATTCCTGTTGATAAACCACATGGAGTCACGCTAATGACAGTCAGAGCCCTGGGGATGTGTCCGCTGCCATTGGATCTTCCAGCATCATTGCGAGTGGCAATGTGAGTCTGAACAGGAATTCATGGACTAGTCGCAGACATATGGGCTAGCATAGGACTTATGGACTGGATGAGGACTTGACTGGCATGTGTTCTCAATATACAATTGCTTTTTGATTTTTTACAAAAGCTCTTATAAACATATGAGTGTCTCTGGATTTGTTTCTCTAGTCAACCTGGTCTAATTCACAATAACAACTCCACTTTTCTGCTGGGTTCAGGGACATAGAACTCAAACAAAACTCATAGTTCTAGGAATTTATTAGGGAAGCACACAGGCTACCACAAGTTGGTAGGAGTAAACAGTAAAGATGCAGTCATTGGTCACAGCAGCACCTCTTCTCAGACAGTATCCAGGTCTCTCTCTGGTCCTCAGCCTCTCACCCACGTGGTCTGTTGGCCTTTGCTTTGGTGGGACAGAAAGTCAGTCTATCACTCCACTCAGCATTCCAGAGTCTCTGTGCTGCCCCCTGGTCAGTTTCACAGTCTCTGTTCCAGTCTCTGGCCTTGGCCCGACTCCTTTGTTGTCCCATAGTCAGCCGTTGGTGTCTCTGGTACCAGCCTCAGCCCCTTCAGACAGAGACCTTGAACAGGTTCCACTGGTGTCCCTTCTGATAGCCCTAGGAATCCTCGGTGTCATTGCTTCAGAGATGGCGCTTACACACAAAGGAACAGCTTTGAGGGGTGTGTGGTTTCTGACGCTCAGCAGACACCCCCCCCCCCGCCCCCGCCAAGGAACACAGAGGGTGGTGTGCCATCACACTATCCACTAAGGGGGAGACTAAGACCACAACCCACTTTAATCCTATAAATGGGAACTCCCTCCAAAATGGGATTATGACCCACAAGCATGGAGGCCAGAATGTATAACACATCGACCAGAGGGATTGTGACAAAAGAGATAAGGGATAGCAGGACCCTGATATCTGAGTACTTCTCAAACTGGATACGAGACCTGGGAATGTGGTCACTGTGTGAGTCAAAGTGGTGAGGTGGGTTAGACTGCTAAGCCTGACGTCAGCACATCAAATCCACTAAGACTCACAGCCTCAGAAACTGCATGATGTCTCTATGAGACAGACCCAACTCTAAGATAGTGCTTTTATTTTGAGGTTCTAGTCTAACTATCCCTGGAGTTTGATTACCTGAGAGACTCCTAAGTAACCTTTCTAGGGTTAAAAATCTCTTTGTGTTTTTGAAGGCGGAGAAGACAAAAAGTTACTGTTTTCTGTTTTCTTCCCCTATAACTATTGCTCTTAGGAAAGTTGGAGCACCTGGCCTTATGGATAGATGTCCAGCTGCTTGTGGTCAGATGGAAAGGACATGGAGATTTTGAAGAAATAAAAGTTGGCTGAGGTTTGGTAAGATGCCAAATCCATTGGTGATGATGCCATGGGCCTGGACTTGGGAAGCAATAGGCAGTTTGGAATTGGGATAGGCAATTTATTAGTAGGAGGAAAGCATTGAGGGAAAGGGTTGACACAATTCTTAGCTTGAGATCTATAGCTTATTGATCAATGGTGCGATAACAAGCATCCCACTGAAATCTCTGTAGTCCCCACCACGTGGTGGCATATTGGTTTAAGCATTGAGCTGCTAGACACAAGGATAGTACTTGGAAACTGCCAGATGCTTCTTGGGAGAAAGACGAGGCTTTCTACTCCCATAAGACTTAGTCTGAGACACAGCTCTCTTGTATCCTGTGAGGTCATCATGAGTCAGAATCAACGCAATGGCAGCGAAGGAGGGTTCATTGAGCACCAGTAGTGTTCCCCAATAGGCTGCCAACCTTCTGAAGAGCTATTGTAACAGACAGAGTTACCATGTGAGGAAGTAGCCAAGGTTAGCCTCGCAACTCTGGGAATGGAAGGTAAACCTAAAGGTATGAAGAGAATGGAGAAAGGATTCCTCTCATGCTTCAAGGTTTACCACCATGACTTTCTATCTTCAAAGTTACCACGGTGACTCACGCGGGAACACAGAACACTCAAGGCTAGAGCAGATAGGGAAGACAGTTGAGCACACCGCACAATTTACCAAGACGGGTGCCCCACCCAACAGGGTCTCAGCGGGATTTGCCTGAAGCAACCCTCTCTGTCTCTGGAGACGTGTGTGCAGTGATCCTACTCCGTTGCTGTTTGTGCCGCTCTGCAGAAGAAAGACTTTCACATGCTCCTATAAGGAGGTCATTTCCTTCGCGGGTGCCACCCCTGCGGTGAGCGTTCATCAACAAAAAGGAGTCAAACTGAAATAGTCCAAGAGGATTGTAAACCTGTCTAGAAATTTAGAACATCTACCAAGAAAGTCTTGTGACAGCAATGGAGGGAAGATAGAAGCTTGCTTAGATCTTTGTGGCTGATAAAAATGTAGAATGGCTCCAAGAAGTGTTCTATTTTAAAATGTGCACTGTCACTGTGAAGTTTTATACTGGGGGTGGGGGGCTTTAAAAGTCTGTGGTAAACATTTAAAAAGGAATGTTTCCACAAACGGTGTCATTGACTTCAGGCCACTGTGACTCACGGCGACTCTACAGGACAGGGAGGAGCCGCTGCTGTGCGTTGGGGAGGCTGTAAAGCTTTGCAGGAGTCCAACGCCGTTTCCTTTGCCCCTGGAATAGGCTGGGAGGTTTGAACTGCTTACCTCGTGGTTAGTAGCCCTATGGGTAATCCATCTACTCAAAAACCGGGCATCAGTAGTTCCATAAGGGAGCACTTCTCTGAATCAAATGCATGGAAATTTTATTTGATTCCTAATGATCTTGCTACCAATCAGAATACATCAACTCTTGTCACAGCAAAGGTCTTTACCTGGGAAGATAGCATGTTTTGAATGTTGTAAATACCATTGTACGTTTACAAAAATCAAGTTTCAAGTAATGCTAAATAATGCTAACCCAGACGGTCTCTTACATCCACCCTTACAAGATGAGTATGGGTTCGTCATCTCTTTCTCTACTTTTCATGGGATAGACAACAACAGAGATCCTTAATACTAAATATTTAAAATGTTTTGGCTAATCAAAGAGGGTTGGTGATGTCAGTGACAGGAGGCAGGGACTCACACCTTTCTTTGTTGATGAAATTTCTACATGAACAAGCTGGAAACAGAAACTTTGTTCCCCTGGGTGGTGATTGTTTCTATTTGGAAAGACTCTGCATCTTAATTAAAATCGCAGACACTTGTTTAAGAGTCAAGAATCGCTAACGGGTGGTGTTTTCTTCTTAAAAGCTCTTTAAGCAGCGGTTCTCCACCTTCCTCACGCTGTGACCCTTTCATACAGTTCCTCATGTGGTGGTGACCCCCAGCCGTAACATTATTGTCATTGCTACTTCATCACTGTCATTTAGTTACTGTTGTGAATTGGGCGACCCCGGTGAAAGGGTCGTTTGACCCCCAACGGGGTCGTGACCCACAGGTTGAGAACCGCTGCCCTCAAGCATTTCGTATCTGATACACTTATACTTGTTCATCATGGAAACAAAGAAGTCATCTTTGTATCTCGGACTCTAAAGGCAAAGTCTCTGTAGGAAGGTAAGTGCAAACTGATCCTACTACGGCCCTAGTTTATATGTAAATGTGCTGAAATACCTGTGACCAGTGGATGCGGACCAAGAAGTTCTCAGTAATGTACTAGTTTTAGTCTAATGAGCGTCTTCAAAAAATTCTCGTTCCAACTGTGGCCTTCCAACGGATCTCTTGAGGCATAGGCCAGCTTGAGTGGTGGCCACCGCTTCTCAGGATTCCCAAAGGGCAGCCAGGCCCATTTCCTAGCAGGGGCACAGTGCCAAGGGGGCTTGTGGGGAAGCAGCTGTTTTCTCTCCCGCATGACAATGCACGTGCTCCTTGTCCCAGGGTAGACAGCGCTGTCCCAGGAAAACTGTTGGGAAACCCTCCCCCTCCCCACTCCAGCCCTGATCCTGCCCCTGCCCACGGTTGTCCTCCCCCTCCCAATCCACAGGACATTTCAAAGAAACTCAGTCGGGTCGCTCAGAGCTGCGCTGACTGCCCTCTTGACATGCGCGCAGAACCCTAAGGGAAGGCCCGGAGAGAAGGCGCTGCCTGCCCCACGTGTATGGATCCGGAGCGCAGGCGTGTCCATGAGCAGCCGCTGCATTTGGGAACTTTTAATATAAGATCTTGTGGAAATCACTTTCAACTTACTCTCAGGCATGGCAAATGGACATTTTCCACCATTTTAATAAGATAATATAGATCAGCTGGAAGTATTTATATTACCCAAACTTTGTGTGTGTGTGTGTGTGTGTGTGTGTGTGTGGGTGGGCACATCTGTCATCCTGCTTAAAAAAGGTAGTAACGGAAGCACCAACCCATTGTTGAGGAACCACTGCCTTCTTCCCAAATGAGCATTCAGGATATGCACTGTGGAAACAAAATCCCTAAGTCGCCCACAAACAAGGTATCTTCTTCTTCCTAAATGAACGTGTACTATCGATTTGCATCCCCACAAAATCTGTGCTCAAGTCCTAGCCTCTGCACCTGTAAATGCGATCGTTCAGAGGGGGTTCTCCTCCTATTAATGGTCTTGTACCGGCGTGGGTGTGTCCTGCGCCCAATCACTTTTAAAGTGTCTGATAGAATAGCAGAGCAGGCGCAGATTCAGACAGACAGACAGATGGAGGTCCATGTGCAAGCAATGGTACCAAACATATGCCTGCAACCCCCCCCCCCGCCCCCCCAGGAACTAGGAGATAGCCCCACAGAAGCAAGTTGCACGGCTGAGGCTCTTGATTTGGCCTCTCAACTTCCGGAAGTGTGATGAAATAACATTTCTGTTCGTTAAAGTCCCCTCCTTACGTCACGGCAGCACTAGCCGCCTAAGGCAATGGCTTCTCTATGTGCATAGTATATATTTGATCCTCTGTCACCGCCAACGGGAACCTGGTGGCACAGTGGCTGAGTGCCAGGCTACTCGGCAAACGATGCAAGCCATGAAGCTGCCCCCCGAGAGAGAATGGCATTAACAGCTCGATGCCAACGGGGCAGCTCTTCTCTGTCCTCCAGGCAGGCCCACTGTGGGTAGGGATCCACCTGATCCCCCGAAGTGGGTTTGCTTTTGGATTTATTACCACGAACGGTTCCATGTAGTAAATATTACACGTGAGTTGTGGCCACATGGACATTCGCTTCTGGAAACTGCTGTTTCTCCCATTTATTTAACACAAATGCCCTTTGAGAACTGGCTAAAAGCCCTCTAATAAAACCTTAAGAGCAAGCCTTCATTACATAAAGTGTGAACACTGCCCAATCCGACAGGCATTTTGTCCGGCTGAGCAGCACTGCTCGGGTGTCTCGACAGGAGCCGCACTAACTCGCTGGCTATCTGCCCCTTGTGTCCCACCCCCTCACCCCCTTTGTTTTTTCTGAGAAGGACAAAGTATCCTTGGGGATCTGCCACTATTTTCATTACCGGGGACTTGATTATTCAAGTTTCTGGGAAACCTTAAAATACTACAGAGAATCCACAAAATCACAGTCATTTCAGACCAGAGAAATTGAATTTTTTCCCTCATTTATTCAAATTCACTGCAGCAGGTCAACACTAAAAGATTAAAAAACAAAACCCAAATTCCACACTGCAGTATGTACAGTTTCATGACATCAAATGAAGAAATTAAATTTCTAATAAAAATAACAAGTTCTATTACTGAGCACGTCGCATCAAAATTGGTTGTGTAAACCCCAGAATCCATACCATGAGCAGCAATGTGCCTGCATATTCCAGCATTTGCTTATACTGGTAATATCATGGTTTCCAATGGGATTGAAAAATTCATGAAAGTGGCTGTGTCAATTCTTTTATGTTGAAAAGTGGTTGGCTTGATTAAAAAGCAAAACAAAAACAAATTAAGACCCTTGGATTCAAAGCACATTCTTCCACAATGCTTAAACCACAGAAGTCATGTCCAGAAATGGAATACTGTCATGTTGGGATGAACATCTGATCTGACTCGTCAAGACGGTTTTGCTAAATGCACAGATGCACAGGGTCTCCCATGCACTTTCATGCAGCAGGTAATCACAACTTAAATAAAAGGTTTATTTGATACATTTGTCCAGACTTGCAACTGTATACATACATGCACATTTTTAAACCAGTCTGATTATATTTACACTTATACATGGAATATACATAACCCAAAGAGATTAAAAGGCTTTTCTGTTGCATTAGAACAATACAAAATATGTTTTTTATTAAGGAAATCATTATTTACATCACCTTTAAAAACCAATTTTAACATCTTCATGTAACAAGTCCATATATATGTATACATATACATATTTTATATATATATACACATACACACATATATATATATAAAATATATACTCTCACCAGTTTACTCGTTTGTAAGATGCAGCAGAGAATAAACAGGTAATGCTACCTTACTGATGTCCATGAGCTATAGTACCCTTTCACAAATGACTTTAGGAAGATATTGTCTACATACCTAAGGTAGGCCTTGGAAGTGTGTACGTTTGCCTCGTGTTTACACATGCATGACAAATTGCTGGATGTATGTTCTTGTATTTGCTCTTCTTTAAAATCACCCTCAACTCAAAAGTGGAGCTCTGCCCAATAAACCAGAACTGTACTCTTTGTAGTTACAATTATTGATGCATTTACACATCCTCATTCCTTTCCTTAACAAGAACAGAAAACACCGAACAACCAAAAATACCAGTGTTGCCCTTGATGTTCTTTTCCTTGACCTAAATTTCACATTTAAATTCCTTGTAAAAAGTCCACTTTCCTGTATCAAGGGAGTATATCTTTTTAATTAATTAATGTTTAAGGATACCTTTAAGGCTCCAGAACTTTCAAATAGCAGGCAAAGCCAAAACAAAACAATAAAACAAAAACAACTTGTTAAAAAGCTTATCGATCTAGTGTAGACAAGATTTTTGCACAGTGAATATGGGATGGAGCTCGATATATTCACTGGCCTGTAGTTCCTTCTCAGAGTAAGTGTGTGCCTTCATGGCTTTATGATGCAGCATTAGGATTCCCTCTTACTGTTTTATAATGGGTCCAGTCATTATTTACAAAGCAGTTTGAGAAAAAAATAACCATTTAGATTTTAGATGTTAGGAAATAACGCTCATTTTTCAAATATAAAAATCTTAGAAACAACTTCAAGTAGATTTCTTTCTAATTAATATTTGATTATATAGTAATTTTTGCTTTATCAGTTGCTTAACTGGCTCACAATTGGAAACAAAGTATTTGGTGGATGAATTATGAATTGTCAAAACCAAACTTGAGAGCATGGACTTGCTACCGGATCAAACCCCACAGGTGGCTCAGTAACACAGTCAGTTCTCCTGAGAGAATGCCAAGGTTCCCTTTTAAGCTGGATGCAGACACGGTGGGTCCAGTGCAGTGACTGTGTACAAGTTTGTCTGTTATCTGTGCCCGTTGGACTTTTTTTGTTGAGTCTCTCTAAGTGCAGTACCTTTCTTGGGTTTGAACTAAATGTTTTCATATATTTGTCAGCATTGTTTTTAAGATAACGGTTTTAATACAAGGATGTATTCAGGAGAAATTTCCAAACCATCCTAGAATCACCTGAGTTGGGTAAGTGGCCCTGTTTTTCCATCCTAAGGCTAATTAAATAGATGTTACTCATTAGAACGTATAATCACAGATTTTCCTGAGATGTTGAGCCAGGTATGAAAGTTGTCCCAGCCACGCCCATCTGTTGTCGTCGTTGACATAAAAAGTATTATGAACCCGACTTCCAAAGACATAAAGGTAAACACATGTGCTACAATATTAAAATTTTCTGAGTTGATGTGTGAATGGGTTGGGGAAAATAAAAGCATCAAATGGGGTTTTTTTTCCTTCTGTTTTGTGTTTTGTTTTACAATCTTATTCTGTTGTGAGAAAAGCCGTAAGTAACAATCGTCAAACTTCAGTTTGATGAAGAAAGGCCTAGGAGGAGAGTTAAGAGGGAGCTGGAGGATTCCCACGCCCACTTAACAGATGATCAGCCTGCACATCTGAGAGGCTGCCTAGGCATCTATGTTGTAAGGCCAGCACTCCAGATGATTCTAATACAGTTCATCTGAGTCTGTTTTTAAAAACTCTGGTCTTAAGACTCACAGGTAGCACGGGAACGGTGAGGATGAACTTGTATGAGAGGTGGTGAGAGACTGTCAAACAAAAACCATGTTGCTCCTGGTAAAAACAATCGCTTAAAACTCGAGTATTCAGGAAGCCACCCGAAGATTAATTTTCACTGTCCTAATTCTGTAAAAGGGGGAGTATTAATTTAGTAAAGTAGTTAAAATACAAAAATGGAAATCTGCCTTTTATTTGTTAAAGAGTCTAGCATACCTTCCTCAATTGTAATCAAGTTTTACTAAGTAGTACAAGGTTTAAAGATCTGTATTGAAAAGGGCTTGGTTGGAGTAGAGACATAAGGAATCACAAAACCCCCTCCGAGAGTTTACAAATAAGTTTTGTTTTTTAGCAAAAGTGAAAAATGGGAGCATTTCCCCCAGGAACCCCATAATTTAGTACTGAGTTGGATAATGAAAGAGAATCAGCACTCGCTTTTTTTTATTTCATACTCATCACTTATAGTTACTTGGACTTTAAAAAAGTGTGTAATGTGAACCAAGTTCCCCAAAGCAAAAGAAAGTACCCTGATAGAGGGTGGGATGGAAGGCAACAGAAATGCAGTGATCCACTGTGGATGGAGATTTACATTTTAATTTATGCCTATTATTTATGATGATCAAATAATTCATTCACAGGCTACTCACAGTTGATGTCTGATGCACACTGAAGTGTTAAACAACCAGCTGCTAGTTCAGTACTTCCCTCGTGACAGCTAACGTACAGCAAAAAGTAGCATCTGTTTAAATATCACCAGTAACCAATACTCGTCCAAATAAATTTTTTAAAAAGTTTCAGTTATACCATGCTTTTCTCAAATCATGCTCTTATTTATAACAGATCCAAGTTTCTATTGATTAGTTTCTAAAAGATCCAAAGCTGGATAGCAGGTACATTTTATTCTGATTCCTTCTTTATCGTTAGCATGTTGCCCAGAAATCCATACGCTTCTCCATTTGCACAATGCGGATGCGACACACGAGCTCCCACATGGCTACCGTAAGGGCTTCTTAAATTAAAGAATGAAGCTGTACTTTCTGCAGTAGGAAGTAACTCTTCTTTGACTGTAACCCGGGAGACCCCACCGTCAGCACATGCAGGCCCCCTCCACATGTCCTTGTCCTGGGCTTCTCCACTGGGAAGAGAATTCCCTCCTTTCTGGAGCATGTAATATAGTATCGGGTTCGTTTTGGTCAGTCTTGGGGAATCTTTTTCATAGTCATTCTTCTCCGCATCTGTGATAACCCACTTAATGGGGCCCTTCTCACTGGGCACAGAACAACCATTCACTAGCCCGGAGTCTGGTCTCGACCCCCCACAACCTAAATGCTCAGGGAGAGGGGGGCTCACGGGAGACGTTACAACTCCTGGGTACGGAAAGGTCCTGTTCTCCATGCAGTTGTTGGGTTGAGTGGAACTGTACATCAGTCCATTTAGGGAGGAGATGCTGAACTCAGGTTTGCTACTGGCTCCATCACTTCTATGTCCTTTCTTTTTACTGGCGACGGCAGAGTTATTCCTGTGCTGAGACAAATCTCTTACGCAGTTTTCTGAAAGAAGCAGTTTCTTCAGAACATTGAAGCTTTTGCTCTCTCTTGCCCAACTCCTGTGTTCACTTTCACGGCTTGAACTATGGCCGGCAGGGTATTTAAATTCAAGATCATTTCTGCTGAATTTCAGCTCTTGCTGGTTAAGCAAGGACCCATACAGAACCTCTGGAGCACTGGGACTGTTTGCAGCATCACCCATGTTACTTTTCATCTTTTTAAAAGGATTTTCTAAAGGCTCGGTCTGAAGCTTCCTTTTCTTAGGGACCACGCAAAGATTCTTTGATTCTACCAGCGCCAGGTCACTGTTTCTGTAACTCCTGTCCAGGTCGTCTGTCAGGTAGCTCTCCTGATTTTGTCTCAGCAATCGACTCAGCAGACCATTCTTTGAGAAAGAGAAGTCCTGAGGTGAGACAGGCTCTGATTTAATGTCCTCGGAGGCCGGTGAGGCAGCTGTGCCTCTGGGCATGGGGGGAGCCATGCCTGAGAATGGGCTGCCCTTCAAATCATGGCTCAAGCGCACGTTTGTATTATGACCGTGCGGGTCATCACAAGGCTCAGATTTTATCTTCACCATTAATATTTGCTCACTTAGAGCTCTCTCGGTGTGTTCCTGAGTACTCTCCTCTCTCAGGAGAGTTTTCGCTTGCTTCTCACTCTTGCCTTTGTTGGGGTTCCCCAGGAGCAACTGGAGGACGGTACGTCTTTCAAGCAGGTTTTCTATTTCAGAGCCACAGAGTCCTGGCTCAGGAACTGCTGCCTGACTACTGAATGCTTTATTTTCTTCGACCGCATTCGTCTTATTGGAGAGCAGAGGGCTATTCAATTGATCCATCATGCTTATGGGTTTATCTGTTTTTGCCGTTAACAGCTGCTTACTGGGTCTGTGCTCCTCCACCGGGAGAGAAGACTGCAACCCGCACTGGGCTAAGTTTTGTAACAACTTACTGGCACTAAAATTTGCAGAGTTTTGTGCACCTTCATTTTGGACTGGTTTTTCTGTTTGTAGGTCTTTGTTCCTTGTTAGGTCTATCAAGTGGTTAGAGGCAGGACTCAGTAGTTTGTCACGTGGGGTACTGCAGGCATACGACGGAGTACTCCATTTGATGACCATAGACTGCTGGGAAAGATTGATGGGGGAGTCTGCATCGGTGGATGTAAGTAATGGTGGAGTGCTCCCTGGAGTGGCAGTCCTATCTGTAGTGGGGCTTTCTATGACAGAAGTCCTGGTATAACCGGGTGAATTGAACTTGGTCACATCACTGTGTACTCCCTGAGGGCTGGGATTTCCCCCCACACTTTCTTCGTTCTTATGGCCAAGTAGCAATTGAAGAAGTGTAACTTTCTGGTGTGAATTTAGCTTAGAATTCTTTGAGGTATCTTTATCTTCTTTGATATCTATGTCTCGGACTTTTGGATCCCAAGTGTTTAGCAAAGATTCGGTTAAGTTATCTAGAGATACAGATTGGTCAGACTCTGGCTTTTCGGTTCGATGTTTGCAAGACAGGTCTATGGGGACACAGTTGGAATATGAGCTTTCATCACCACTGCTGTCATCTGTAAAACTAGGATTGTGATCAGAATAGTCATCGACAGTGGTAGGTGTGCTACTCTCCTCAAAAATACTCCCTCTTTCACTGTGATTGTGCCCATTCATTGGCTTAGGTATAGTCTGGCTCTTAAGAAGATGTAAAAGCAAACTGTTGCTTGCGGCTTGTTTTACATTGCTTCTCTCTAGGGAGTTCTTGTAGCCTGGATTTTTGGGGGAAGAAGGGACGATGCCCGTGGGACTTTGAAATGTTGTAGAATTGCTCTTGTTCACCATGGGTTTGCTTGATGATGTCCTGGTCTGACCATTCTGATGGCTTGACATTCCCTTTGCCAGTTGGAAACCGCCAGCATCCTTCTGGCCATTTTCCTGTAGTCTGGCCATAGCTGCAAGTCTTTCACTTGCCACCTGATTTGCATTTTGTGTTTTTAAAGCGTGTTCCCGGGAATACTGCTGCAAATGGGCTTCACTGGATAGAAGCAGCGCTAACTGGCTACAAGCCACGCTGGGCTTCGGTGAGGTGGCAGGACTGGCCCTTTTCTCCACCATGCTTGCCACAGCCTGCAGTCGCGCGGCGCAGGACAGGGGCTCGCTCATGACCTTCGCTCCGCCCTGCCCAACGTGATGAGGGGACTCCACAAACCTGTCTCTCGCGAGGTGCTTCGGCACGTCAGGAAGAGTGGTGTCAGGCTTTTGATTTTTAGCTTTACTTTTCTTCAACAAGGTCTTTAAGTGGCTGGATGCCACACCATAGCACCTTAAATCTTTCTCCACTTGCAAAGCCTCGTGACTCAGGGCATACCCTTGCTCCTTAAGGCTCTGCCTAATTTGTTGTGACAGAGCAACCGTCTGCAGCCTGGAGCTGAATGACTGCAGTAAAGAGGCCAGTAGTGTGCTATCCTGTTTGCCTTTAGGCACACTGTCAACCATGCCAGCCAGCAAAGCTTCCTTCTTTACGTTTAAATTTACGATGGAATCAGACAGTCTCTTCCGCTTAGCTGCATTCCAGTCCTCCGACGATTGCAGCAGTCTGGCTTTTTTGAGATGCAGCATGCCAGACCCCTGATATGTGTGTGCATTGAGAACCGGGCCATTACTTTGGCAGGTAGGGAATATATTGCCGGAAATGTTAAAGTTCTGATCTTCCTCATCATGCCCAGCAGACGTTTTGTCGACTGCAGTAGCTGATCCCCCGGCTGCCTGATGCATTAGTAATCCTTCTAGGTAAGTTAAAACGATAGAATCCTGGTGCACATCAGAGCCAAGCTCTTCTCCATGAGTCATGTTCAATACAAGTATTCACGAGGGCTTGGGTCTTTCACTTTACGAAGGGATTTCTGTGCGTGAGTGGGATGCAACTCTAACAAGTGAGTGTCGGTGTATCATGTTCCATAGCAATTAGAAAGAGCTCTACTGTTACATTCCGACTACGATTTCTTCTGGTAATGACAAAGTAAAGAGCAGGCAGGTGCCAACGCAGGCGGACCAAATTGCTGGCCAACTGCTAAGCAAGGAGAAGAATTCCTTAACACAAGGGTCCGTAGCAGCAAGAAGTTGTAATCCTTAGTGAGTGTATTGCTTTTCCATCATCACTGTTTGCTCTTCATTAAATCAAAGTGTCAGTATTCTGAAAAACAATAAATAGAAACAGTTAGGGAGACATCGAAGTAGTTTCACACCATACCTATAAGCAAAAGCATTTTCACATTTCATTCATTCTCACAGACTCGACAGAGGTTAATGGCTACTGTGTCGCATGGTGTCCTTCCTCTGACCGCCTTCTGTCTTACTCTTCTCCTCTTTTATAAAGCCACCAGCTCCCCCCCCTCTCTCTCTCTCTCACACACACACACACACGAAAGTTTTTCAATAATTTATAGTGTTATACTGGAAATCTCTACCAGAAAAATAGGGATTAAGCCACTATTACAATAATAAAATAAATTAGAAAATGATTCAATGTTCTCTAACTCTCTATTTTAAAGCCTGCTACTTTTCATTCTGAGTTCAATATCCATCTTTTTTTCTTCAAAATTACCTGAATGCCCAGTCTCCTTTATAGCTTTACGGGGGTGTTAAAATTCGCTCCTTATTTACTTATACACTAGACCATTAGAAATAAAACAAGTAGATATGCAGAAAAAGGTAAAGGGATACAAACGACATGAATTTGTATGATTAATCTCATGGGAGGGTTGAGGTCTTCAGAATGAATTCAATTTTTACATCGTTCCCAAAACATCAGACCAAAGTCAACCAAACTCACTGCCAGAGAGTCAATTCCGACTCAGAGCAACGGTACAGGGCTGGCTAGAATTGCCCGTTACTGTTTATAGCAGTAGAAAGCCTTATCTTTCTCCTGTGAAGTGCCTGGAAGTTTAACAACATAATATGTAACCCACTATGCCACCAGCAATTTTTAGAATTTTTGTTTTCACAGAAACATAAAGCACTAACAAGTTTGAGATTGTTTAAACTTGGCAGAATGCAATGTTATCATCTTAGTCAAATATATGTTAAAATACAATCACAAACTTATCCACCCTTTATCTTTATAATGCTTCATTAAAGACAGACAAGCAGGGTGTTTTTGATGTTTACTCAGGAGGGAGCAAGACGGCAAGTAGCCACTGAGTAACAAATACATCTAAGGCAAACTCAGATCTCACTACTCTGGACTGCAATGGAAGTATTGTAGAGGACGGGTGAGTTTCCAAGAGGGGTCAGGAGGACAGGAGGGATGAAACAGAAACTGGAAGAAGTACTCAATAACATTAGGAGCCTAACTCACACAGTCATTTTGGGATTCGGCTGGGTAACATCCCAAAGCGGGAACACAGAGTAGGAGAAATAACCTAAGGAAATTGTAAGCCAATTGTTTTTAAGGAAGCACTAAGTGGCTATGGGACTTCATGGGCTCTGAAACTGGGGGCTGGTGGTGATGAAGGGAGACCACAACACTGAGAGATTGTTGTTGAATCTCACTCAGGCCTCAGATGGACAGGCATGGATCAGTCTGGGCAGGGGTACTCACCAGGGAGACTTGGAACACGCATTCAGAAGAAAGAAGCATGAAAGTGTACACTAGTGCTCCCAGCAGAAGAGACCAAACCTGTGAGACTAGTGAAATTGATCCGTGCTGCGTTTCTCAAGAGTTGTGAGTCTGTGGATGTGGGCTGCCACATCTTTGCCCGGTGGGGCACCTTGTCAGTATGGTCATGGCTTTTCAGTTGGCAGCTGGGCTCTTGGTCCCTGAATCACCCGGGGGTTCAATCACTAAAAGTTCCCACAAAAATAAGAGTCCCAAACCAAACCAAACCCGCCTCCATGGAGTCAATTCTAACCCACAGCAACTGTATAGGTCAGAGTAAAAGTACCCCTTGCATCTCAGGCAATACTTCCCCAGGGTCAGAAAGCCCTTCTCGATCCCACGGAGCAGCAGGTGAATATCGTGCATAACCCACCACACCATATTTTAAATAAGTAAATTATTAAGTTAACAACATCAACTAAAAATTATAAACCACACAACTTTTTAAAAAAGACTGATCAAAAGAAAAAGAAAACATGGAGATAAAATTTCTCCTATGCCAAATACAAAAAACTGATAAATTTCAGACTATAGGGCTCAATAGGTTTAAAGAAAATACAAACACTAAAAATATCAGGAAACAAATAGAAGAATAAAAATGAGAGTACGTATGGCAATTAAAAAGATCAAAGGGATTAAAGGAAGTAAGAGAAAAGAATGATTTAAGAGCAAAAGAAACACAATAATGTATTCAAACAGAGGTAAAATGAAATAAGACAAAACTAAACATATCAAGTCTCAAGAGAACCGAGAAAAAAGAACAATGTGAACAAACACAATCATATAGAGACTCAAAAATAAAATTGTAAAGTTATGACAATCAGTTGAATATGAATAAAAATATAACTAAGCCTCCATGGCATAGCAAAAGCAATACGCATAGGAAAATTCATAGCAACAAATTTTTATTCAAAATGAAGACAGATCGCCCATCATTAACGTAAGCCAACAACTTGAAGAAATAGAAAAGAAAGAAGCCACAAGCTACAACGAAAAATAAATAATAGAGATAAGCACAGAATAAACACATTGCTGTTGTTGTTAGGTGCCACGGAACTGGTTCCAAGTCACAGTGACCTGATGTACAACAGAACAGGACAACGATAAAAAGAAACCAATACCATCAGTTGATTCTTTAAAAGGATCAACAAAACAGACAGAACACTGGCTACCTTGACACAAGAAAAGACACCTAAAATAGGTAAATAACAAAATTAACTAATCAAATTGGTGATTAATCTTGCAACAGATCAAACAGATAAAGATCATAACCAATTACTATGAAAAACTTCTCCTCCAACAAATTTGAAAACTCAGATGAGATGGACAGATTCCTAGAAACACACTATCTTTACACATTAATGCATATAAAGTTAGAAAAAAAAATAAACAGACCCTTTTCAAAAGAAAAGATATATCATAACAACCAAAAGAAACCAACCCTTGCCCCAACAGACAGACATGTCCAGGACCAGATGACTACAACAGAAAATTCTAGCATGTCTTCAGAGAAGCATTAATCCCAATCTACTCAATTTTTTTCAAAAACACAGATCAGGAAGGGATACTACCAAACTCTTTCTATGAAACTAGTATAACCTTGGGACCCAAACCAGGCAAAGAAATCTTCAAACGAAGGGATATTATGGACTAATAACTCTTTTAATAATAAATGTAAGCATTTTCAATAAAATTCTAGCCAACACACTTTAGTAACGTATTAAAAAGAAAAAAAGCATACATCCGATCAAGTGGAATTCATCTCAGGATCAGAAGTGTAGTTCAACACTAGAAAATTAATCAATATGCCATCCAAGTAAACAATGGTAAAGAACCCTATGGTTATATAAATTGGTGCCAAAAAGACAATCAATAAATGCAATCACATTTCCTAATAAAAAGGTTTTGCAGAATAGGAATAGGAGGAGGACCTGTCAACATAATTAAGGGAATAGTAAGGAGGGCATGACTTTGTCTTGAGTACTTTTGACATATTTTCAAGAGAAACTAATGCATGATATAAAAGAAAAGAAAGGTATCATACTTGCTAAATTAGAGGCTCAAAGAAAAGGAGACAATCCTAATCCAGGTAGACTATGACAACGGGCTCAACCATAACAGCAATGAGGATGGCACAAGAACTAGCTGGCATTTTCTTCCATTGTACACAGGGTCACTATGGATCAGAACTGACCGGGTGGCACCTAACAGCAGCAGCGCGCAAAATCATTAGCCAGCATTACACTCAGTGATGAAAGTCTAAGAGCCTTTCCTTCGAGAATATACATGACACAGGGATGCCCATCAGCGCCATTTTCATTTAGCACTGTCCTGGAAGTTCTAGTCAGAGCAGTAGGCAAGAAAGATAAATGAATGCTATCTAAGTCAGAAAGGAAGAAGCGAAACCCTCTTTCTTCGCAGATAGCATGGTCGTTTACAAAGAAGATTGTTAAGATTCCCTAAGGAAAGTGATGAAACTAACAGAATACACAATGTCGCCGGGTACACGACCAACACACAAAAATCAGTTGGGTTCCTTTATCCTAATAAAGGCCACTCTGAAAATCCAGAAAATAATATCATTAACAACAGACATCTTGACAAGAAGCCTAAAAATTAATCTAACAATGGACATAGAAAAACCACACCATAAAAATATACAACAGTAGTGGAAGAATCTAAGATACCTACAAAAATGGAAAAACACCTCATGCTCATGGATTGGAAGATAATATAGTAAAAATGGGAATCACACACACACACACACACACACACATCGACAGATTCAATGAAATCCCAATATAATAAATCCCAGC
Source organism: Tenrec ecaudatus (assembly GCF_050624435.1). Lineage (NCBI taxonomy): Eukaryota > Metazoa > Chordata > Mammalia > Afrosoricida > Tenrecidae > Tenrec > Tenrec ecaudatus. The sequence continues at coordinate 277,123,540 of NC_134531.1, forward strand.
ACCGTTCTGAAAGCAACAATAAAAGAAAAGAACAAACGGACAGTCTTGCACACCCCAATTAAAAAATAATTAAAAAGACTATAGGCCAATGTAATCGGTATGGCTTGGTTGGCTCAGTGATAAGACACATAAACCCATGAAATGTCCTTCTAAGGACAGGCTATTTCCAACAAGGGTTCAAAGTCCATTCAGTAGGGCAGAATCCATCTCTTTAATAAATAGAACTTGCAAACCACCAGCAAAGAAATGAAACTGTACTCAGACCTCAGAGCAGACACAAAAGCTAACTCAAAATTGAGCAAAGGCCTAACTGTTAGAGCATAAAGCTCCTTAGCAAGAGCATGGGACTCAACTAGGGGACCCAATCTTTGTAAAAATAGAATAATATTATAACAAACACTCAAACAGATGTTGACAAGATAGAATGAGACCTCACAAAATTAAAAACTTATGCTTATCAAAATACATTTTCATTTAGAGAAAAGTGACAACCTACAGACTTGAAACAGATCTTCAGATTTTTTCCCTAATCTTTAAAATCTACAGAAAATGGCAGCAATTCACAAAATAAAATATGGAATAATCCAATCACAAAACGGTCAAAGGATATGAGCAGGACATGCACCACAGAGGACATCCAAGTTGTTAACGTGAAAAACTGCGCACGGTCGTGAGCCACTGGCAGGATGCAAACCAAAATCACAATGATATAACCCGTGACTATCCTGGCTAAAAGCATATCTCCGCTTAAAGGATGGCAAGGACGCGTGGAGATGAAAATCCACTACTGACGAGGCTGTAAAATGGTTTAGCCGCTCCAGGAAATGATACTGCGCTTCCTCCCAACACTGAGGTAGCACCACCGTGACCGAGGAAAGGCGCCCTGGTGGTGTAGTGGGCTAAGTGTTGGGCTGCTAAACACGAGGTCTGCAGTTCAAACTGCTCCGAAGGTGAAAGACAGGCATTCGACTCCTCTAAAGATATACAAATTTGCCAACTCCAATGGGGAGTTCTATTCTGCTGCGTAGCACTGGAATTTACTCGATGGCAGTGGGTATCATCCACTCATGCCACTCCTAGGTAGATACCCATTAAAACCAAACCAAACGCACTGCCATCGAGTCGATGCCGGCTCATAGTGACTCCAAAGGACAAGGTACAACTTCCTTTGTGAGTTTCCTAGCCTGTAGCTGTTTACTGAAGCAGAAAGCCTCTTTCTCCTGCTGAGTGGCTGATGGATTTGAACTGCTTACCCTTTGGATCACATTGTGGCCTAGGCCTTAGATCACTATGCCACCAGGGTTTGCTAGAGACCAAAAAATGATGACATGCACATTGCTGCTTTATTCAAAATAGCAGATAATAAGTGGAAAGCACTACAATGGGAAACTAAGTAATCAAGAAGAACAATGATGACCGCAGGAAGGGCCTGAAAGGCAGGACGCTGAGCGAAATAGGGCTGGCATACATGGACAAGTATTGTATGTCACTCTTTTACCTGGAATCAGAAGAGACATTTAGATAGGCAGAGTGCAGAAAACACATTTTATAAAGCAGAGACTAGGTTTTGTTGTTTGTTTGCTTGTTTGTTTTTTAAGTGACAGTGAACGTGGATGCAGTAAGCACAGCACAAAGTAAAAGTGGCAGAAATGACGGAGCACATGCAGATGGTGGCAATACGTAGGTTGGCACATGGGATGGCCAGGTTTTTGTGTCAATTTGTACCTGTGTGACGATAAGTGTAGGGCCCAGTCTATCAGTTAGGTTGCACTCTGGTCACGCCTTCTTGGTGGTCTCGCTATTTTATGAGAGAGACATAGAGGAGAAATGGATCCTATCTGTCCCTTGTTTACCTTCAAGCTTGTGTGTGTGAGGCCTTCTGAACCTGCCACGTTCCTGCTGATGACATTAGATCTACTCAACTGCTCCCCCATCAGCCATTTTGATGCTAACAAGGGGGTTTGGAATGGAGACTCAAAGCCCTTCTGTAGACAACTGGACATCCCCTCACAGAAGGGTCACAAGGAAGGGCCGGCCAAGGTGCAGGATAGCACTGATAAAACACACAACACTCCTCTAGTTTTATAATGTCCCCACCCCATCCCACTATCATGATACCAGTTGTACCTTACAAATCTGTCTAAACCGGAACATGTACACTGATACAGATAAGAGCTCTTGACATACAAAATCTGGGGCAGATAAACCCCCTCAGACCCAATAATGAGAGTAGGGATACCATGAGGGTAAGGATAAGTGGGGGAAGGAGGCGAAAGGGGGAACCGATTTCTAGAATTGACCTATTATCTACCCAAACCCCCGCCAGGGGGGCAAACAAAAGAAATGTGGGTGAAAAAAGACAGCGGATGATTTAAAATGTGAAAATAAAATTAATTTATTAATTATCAAGGGTTCACGAGGGTGGGAGTGTGAGGTAGGAAAGGGAAAAAAGAGGAGTTGATACCAAGAGTTCAAATAGAATGTTTTGAAAATGATGGTGGTAACATATGTACAAATGTGCTTGACAAAATTGATGTATGATGTATGATGTATAGTTATAAGAGCTGTAAAAGCCCCCAATAAAATGATTTATTAAAATTAAAAAACACATGAAAAAAAACCCATGAATTTATATACACCTAAATTAATACAGCTTGTCTTGAATTTCCTTTTAAAGGGGTGGTTATAATTTCTCTGCAATGTTAAACTATGATTTCTTGATAGATTTTCTATTACAACGCAGAGACTAAATAGCAGAGATTAAAATTAATAATTTCCTATAGGAGATAGGAAAACAACTCAATTTTCAACTTGAAAAACACAATGTGACATATACAAAACACCTTCATTAAGCTACCTGGGCTGTGGCTTGTGTTAATCATCACTGATACAAAGCAACATACTTAGCTGAAGGTTATAATAATGAATGAAATTACTGAATAAACACACTGCTATTAAGAAGACATTTTATTCCCAAATGCAACCTCACATGAGCAAAAATAATATTCAACATGCTTGACACAACTGATGTATGGAATGTTATGAGCTATACGATCCCCAATAAAATTATTAAAAATAATATTCAATAACATAAATCCATGGGTCATAGTGAATAGGTTAAAAACTAAAATGATTAAAATCATAAAGTTGAAGCCCTACGCTATAATGTCATCAATGGAGGCCAAAAGCATGACAAGGTAAAGGCCATCTTAAACATTCTATTTTATTAAGCATTTAATTTAAAACAACATACCCTTTCAATTGGCTTTGAGATTTATCTTAGGATTTATGAATTACATTTATTTTAAAAGGGAGCTGGCACAGGCAATAATACACAGAGGACAAAGCTGGATGGATTTGCACTCCTGTCTTTACAGTGGTCCTAATTTAAAACTCTCTCTTCCTACCTGAGATAGTTCAAGTTTTTGTGCCAACCTGGCCGATAAACACATGTGGGATTAACTGAAGGGCGGAGGGATAAATGACTCCATGAGCGTCGCCTTTCGAGTTCTCGGGTCTCATGCTTTGTGATGGTCGCACCAGGGTGCAGCTGCCTTAGTGGTTCCCTGCTTCAGCTGGCAAGGCTCACTTCCTGCAAGACATCCCTGAGAAGTCACATGGATCTACCTGATGCAACCCTGGGTGCTGGAGCAGCCGCGTGGAGACCCCTGCCAGCGCTGAGATGCTTACACATTCAGTTATTCCGCTTTCCTCCTAGAGTCAGCGTCATAGTGTGTGTTTTGTGAAATGGAGGAAGACTTTGTGGATTGGTGTTGGGACATACGGGCTAATGTTGGACTTGTGTGCTTGGGCAGCGCTGGGTTGGGATGTTTTCTTGATGTGCACTTACCCTTTATATAAAACTCTCTCTTACACATGAGTTTCTGTGGATTTGTTTCTGTAATGTACCCAGACTAACACACTGCTAGACATTTTCATGTGACTTTATTTTAGCAATAAGTTCAATAAATTAAATAACTAAGTGAAGTTTTAAATATTTGGGGGATTAAAAAGAGTATCATTAAAAAACAGGTTAAGGCATGTTTTACCAATTTTCAACTTAGAAAGTGTGGTTATTGTAATACATAAAAATATGTCTCTAAGCTAAACTATCACACCATCTTCTTATAAAGCAGGCAAGAAACCAATTTAGAATACATTTGAAGGGAAGATGAGTAATTACTTCCAATATAATTCCTTTAAAAGTCAAGGTAGTTATTTTTAATATCTTTGAAAAGAAATCCTATAAACAGCATCAATTATATGAAATATTGAAGAGGGAGGAAAAAGCTTTTCATGGACCCCCCACCTCCCCATTTTTTTCATAAGTTAAAGAGTCACCTGTCAGTCAAAACTATCTGGTTGTGGTTACCAAGGCTGCCCGAGGTGAAGCTCAATGCCAACACCTACCATCTCCCTACTGAAAATGAAATGCAGAGGAAAGCAGATTCCTGGAACCATGTAAACTTTATTATTGCAGGGAACCAAGTGAGCAAAATTTCTTCAGATAACTTTCTTCTCTATTTCCCCGAAGAACAGAAAAGTTTCACCTTTTTCAATTCTTTCACTTTCTTCTTCAGAGCATACATTTAAAATTTTATTTTATTTTATTTTATTTTATTGGGGGCACTTACAGCTCTTATCACAATCCATACATATATTCATTTTGTCAAACACATCTGTACATATGTTGTCATCGTCTTTTTCAAAACATTTTCTTTCAACTTGAGGCCCTGGCCTAAGCTCATTTTCTCCCTCCCCCCCCCATGCCCCCTTAATAATTTATAATTTTGTTTCATGTCTTACAATACCTGCTGTCTCATTTCACCCACTTTTCTGCTGTCTGTCCTCCTGGGAGGGGGGCCAAATATCAATCATTTTGATTGGTTCCCCCTTATTCCCCCTACCCTTATCCTCCTAGTATCGCTGCTCCCCTTATTAGTCCTAAGGGGTTTATCTGTTCTGGATTCCCTGTGTTGCAAACTCTTATCTGTCTGTACCGGTATACTGATATACATGCTCTGGTCTAGGCAGATTTGTCAGACAGGATTGGGGTTATGGTAGTAGGGGAGAAGGGGAGCATTAAAGAACTAGAGGAAGGGTGTGTGTTTCATCAATGTTATACTGCACCCTGACTGGGTCTTCTCTTCCTTGCAGGCATTCTGACAAGCGGTGTCCAATTGACTGCTGAAGGGCTTTGGGTCTCTACTCTGCCTTCCACCTCCTTCCCTTTGATATGCTTTTTGTTTGTTTGGTTGGTTTTGGGTCTTTGATATCTGATGCCTGATACCATTGACACATCATGATCACACAGGCTGGTGTACGGCACAAAATGTTATTTATAAGTTTGGGGAAAAAAGAGAAAAAGGCAACCTACATGGGAACAGCAAAACGTTTGGGGATATATGGATATTTGGGTATGATATAAAATATTAGCACCACCTAATAGATTCATTAAATTTAAATTTGCTTAAGCTAACATTAGCCAGTCTGATTTACTTTATTTTACTCAAAATGGCAACCACACTATTCTTGGAAGAATTGTCTCCTACTTGGTTTAATAGACACATTATTTAAGAATGCAGCCAGTGTTTAACTTCACCTAAGAACACTTGGTTAATAATTTCCACAAGATAATACATATTTTCAAATTTAGCTTCCATAGCTTAGTTTACTAGTAAAATATTTAAAATTGGAATAGTGTATAATAAAGTATTAGAGTTTAAATGTACTGATCTGCTGTTTTCTTAATGTCTATATTGACTTTATTAGAACTTGTATATTTGCCTCTTTAAAAATATTCAAGATCCTTTTCCTTAACACAATGAAGAAGAGATGTTACTTGCATAGTTTATCTTGCTAAACAATTTCTGTATCAAAGGGACAAAATTATTCCAGTCCTTGGTTTTCCAAATGGGAAAACAATCAGAGAGAGTCAAAGGACCAGACAAAAAAAGAACACCATCTTATCAACAAATGACGGATTCACACATTTTTTACACCTGTGGTAAGCTCTTGGAAAGAAAAAAAATTAGTGTAGAGATGAAGGGATTATTTTAATAGCATATCAATAAATATGAGGTTGGTAGCTATGACAGCCAAAATAAATGTCTTTAAAGCACACTAGCTATATAAATCCACATGTGATGGGGAAAATAAAACCTGCCCAGTAATAAAATAAGAGGTGGAGTTTCTGAGAACAAAAATTTAGTAAAACATTCAGAGTACTGAGGAGTGACTGAAATGTGATATTATGACTACCATCTGAAATAAAAATCACTCCCTATAATTTTAAGCCTCAGTATAACAAGAAAAGTCATCACTAGTATCTATGTCTCATATGTATTTTATGATTATTTCAGTCAATTTAGAAATAATGCATAGACAGGAAAAGAGTGAAGTAATAATGCAAACAGAGTTTTAAATAAGAATTTAAGCATGGACTGTTATGTAGTTCACACTTTCCTGGGTTTGAAGGGCTATGTTTCTGAAAGGAGCAAGATACTGACCACTTCCAGGTCATTCGATAATCTGGAAATATCTTGCAAATACTAATTCTGTATTTCAACTACATGTCCAATAAATTCTAGCTGTCATCATGATCACTTCAGGGTCTTCGCTGTATATTTATATTGTCAACATGTGGCCCTTCTGAACATCTAGACAGCTCGTAACTTTGTAGACTAAAAGAAATGTTTCATAACTATAAATATTTTAGTTTTTTAGATTAAAGGTATCGATTACAATGGTCAACATTTAAAAATATTCTACTTCATTAAGTTTCCTTTGTTAACAAACTGGCCCTCAATATTTTTCAACTTATGTGCTATTTCAAGGTACAAGATCATCAAAGGTGGAAGAGTGCTGTCACCAAATTCTCTTACCAAACCAGGGCAGTCTAGATTCTTATCACAAACTACTGAGTTATAAAATCTTTTCTATTCCTCTGGATGAAATCTATTCCTTCATTATCTAGGGATCATGTTGCTAAAATATATTGTGCATTCATTGATTCTTGCATTTTAGAAAATTCCTTAAGACGATCATCTGAGATTTTGCTTATGGGGTCAATGTCATCAGCAGCACCATAATTTGTGGTCAGGAGTGCCACTATCCTCTCCTTTCTGTTTATATTCTGGTTTGTCTAGTACAGACATTTCTCTTGATGCCAGCTTTTTTCTCTTTGGCATAAATAGGTGAAAAAAAATCTAAATTCGCAATTGTTTGCAAGAAAACACGTAAAACAAAAAGACGGCAAATATATAACCTTTAGATTTTTTATACATTCCTGAAAGACAATACAGTATAAATGGGTTATGCAATAAAAAGCTAAAGATAATAACTGTGACTTAATTCATATCTGCACTGCTCATCTAGGCATTCCTTTTGTTATTTGCTTTTTCTTTACGACTTTAGGATTTCCTTTATCACAGTTGGGAATAAATGATGAAGTCATTCATATGGTAACAAAAGTAGCAAAATGTGTCAAAATATAGTTAACATACAATCACTTAAATTCTGTATTTTTTATTTTAAAAAGTTCCAATATAATCTTCATAGTAATAGCAATTACTTTATTCAATTACAAATCCTATCACTATGACTTTAAGATAAGATCTAAAAGTCATGTAATACAACAGGTTCTCAACAAAAGGTGGACAAATTCCATTATCTCTTAATTTCATTAAAAATTATTTTATTGGGGGCTCGTACAACTCATCACAATCCATTGTGTCACCTACATCCATTATGTCAAGCACATTTGTACATTTGTTGCCACCATCATTCTCAAAACATTTGCTTTCTGCTTGAGCCCTTGGTATCAACTCATTTTTTTCTTCTCCCTCCCACTCCCCTGTCCCTCATGAACCCTTGATTATTTATGAATTATTATTATTTTGCCATATCTTACACTGTCTGACATCTTCCCTTTACCCACTTTTCTGTTGTCAGCCCAGGGAAAGGTTATATGTAGATCCTTGTAATCGGTTCCCCCTTTCTTAATTTCATTTTACACAGCTGTTTGAAGTTCAATCATATAATCTTTGCTATAGTAAAAAATCCTAAAAACACATAAACTCTCAAAACAAAAAATGGGCTCCCAAAATTCCATAGAGTAAACTGAGAATTAGTGAAGTCAATGACAACAGAATGAAATTCATGTAATATTGCTTTACAATGTATGCCATTATAAAGCATCTTATTAACTTAAGTTATTCATAAGCATATCAAAGTACATTTTAAAATTTATAAAGGTTAGGATTTACTGGTCCACTAGCATGCAGAGAAAAAAATACTATGAAAAAGAACAAAATTATTAAAAAATAATAGTCAAAATAACCCATAAAAGAAATCTATTGAGGAGGGAGGGGAAATTAAAAAAGAGGACCTGATGCGGAGGGCTTAAGTGGAGAGCAAATGCTTTGAGAGTGATTAGGGCAAAGAATGTACGGATGTGCTTTATACAATTGATGTATGTATATGTGTGGATTGTGATAAGAGTTGCATGAGCCCCTAATAAAATATAAACAAAGAAAAAAAAGAAATCTATTGAATCTTAACTACCTGCATATACATATCTGGTGAGAGACACATGTTTTAACAGATTATTTTAATAAGTATTTACTAAAATATTTGAAAAATAGAATATTTTAAAAACAGCTTCATCCCCCTCCCCCCACCCTCACACCCCAAGTACTTACAAAGCATTAAGATTACTGGTAGGTAGAAATTCAAGAGTAAAAAACTTAGAATATTTTTTAGGATTTAATCATTAAAAGACAGTCTGAAATAAAGTGTTATAACAATTCACAAATGGGTATTACATGATTCATTAAACTATTTCACTGCATTGTGTTTTTATATGCTATTTATAAAAAGTTTGCTGAGTAACAAGTTACCATCTCAAGGTTTGCACACCTTACAACACCTGTCTGTGGAGGGTTCAAAAAGTTCATGAATGTGGAGTGAGAGGCAGTGGAATGCTTCAAAGCCTCTCAGGAGCCCTAGTGTTACAGCGCTTACAAGTCTGTAGTTCAAAACCACCAGCAACTCCGCGGGAGAAAGACGAGGCTTTTTGCTCCTGTACACAGTTGCAGCCGCGGAAACCCACAGGGGGTTGCTATGAGGCAGTATCGACTCGGTGGGTGGCACTGAGTCGCAGATAGGGTGAAGTAATAAAATTTTACTTAAATAAAGAGTGTACCCACATTTCGTTTAGAATAGTTAATCAGAAAGGCCTTACTGTAGTTGCTTTTAAGTATTCTGTATCTTACTTGCAATCCAATTATCCATTAAAAATACATTTAAATGATATTCAACATCAAGGAATTCACTTTGTATGCCATTTGAATTAGGTCCAATGAATAGCTCCTGATGGCACACGCCCTCCAGTCTCTTCTGCAAGACCAAATAATGCCTGTTTGAGTACTGAGACTGTAGAGGGGCTTCTGCAATGCAGTTTTAACGAGTATTTAGATTTTTGGTTCATGCATAAGTAATCGAAGATCTATTTTGGCCACTAATGAATCCTCTCACTGGACAGTGGAACCACCGGAAAGGAGTGATTTGGTTTTGATTCTATACAAAAGTATAGAAAAAAACATTACGAGTTTCATTAAGAATTAGAAGTCCTAATTATTGACATTTTTATATAAACAACACAAATGCAGAGAAGAAATCCAGGCAGAACTTGGTGCTCTTTCAAAAGTAAGCCTTTCAAAAGATGTTTTAAAAGTTGAATTTATCAAGAATATTTTCCCATATGGGCAAAATCAGCTTTCCCCACTGAGGGTCAATAAAAAATTAGAATACACTAAACCCAAGCAGTGACACTTTGGATCATGGTTCTAAAGCTTCATTAAAGAAATAAAGATTCTAATGGATCCTCTATTACAAACTTCAGGGGTAAAAGTTCCTTAAAAATAAGGAAAAGTGCCTGGATAGGACAGAGGCTGTACACTGGTACATATGAGGGCTGGAGGTACAGGGAATCCAGGGTGGATGATACCTTCAGGACCAAGGGTGTGAGGGACGATGCTGGGAGAGTGGAGGGTGAGTGGGTTGGAAAGGGGGAACTGATTACAAGGATCCACATGTGACCTCTTCCCTGGGAGAGGGACAGCAGAGAAGGGGGGGAAGGGAGACTCCGGATAGGGCAAGATATGACAAAATAACGATGTATAAATTACCAAGGGCACATGAGGGAGGGGGGAGAGGGGAGGGAGGGGAAAAAAAAAGAGGACCTGATGCGAGGGGCTTAAGTGGAGAGCAGATGCCTTGAGAATGATTGGGGCAGGGAATGTATGAATGTGCTTTATACAATTGATGTATGTATATGTGTGGATGGTGATAAGAGTTGTATGAGTCCCTAATAAAATGTAAAAAAAGAGAAGAGGAGAAAAATGATTAGGGCAAAGACTGTACAGATGTGCTTTATACAATTGATGTATGTATATGTATGAACTGTGATAAGAATTGTATCAGCCCCAATAAATTGTAAAAAAAAAAAAAAAGAACTCAAAAAAAAAAAGGAAAAGTATTAAAAAAATCATTACCATTTCACAACAGGAACTCCTAAAGAGAACAGGAAAGGTATAATCCTGGAATCTCGTTTATTAGTTTATCTCAAGAATCTCTCCGTTCTTGAGATAACATACACCCACCAACTGGTATAGGTGTGTTGAAACAATTGGAATTTCACGTGGATAACCCTCTTTGCATTACTACACTTAACAAAAGGTGGGTATGTGGTAGCAGGATCAGTTGGGGGCCAAGAAAATTAGCTTACCTACTTGTTCTTTTGCTCAACTGAGAAGCTCGACATTTGAAATTGGACCATAAGGCTTCTTGCCCTGTCCCAGGGGTTCTCATTTTAGAGGTCAAGGCTCCTGAGCAAGGTAACAGACATCACCCACATTAGAGGTTAAAAGAGCAGCCCACAGCATTCGCCACTGCAACCTGAGGGACTTCCATGTGTGCTCAAGGCCAAATTTGCTCTGCACCTCCAGGTCCGCCAGCCTGCTGTCAGCTGCTACCACAGGCGTACAATCATGTCAATCACGGCACGAGGCTCACTAGGAGAGACTGCTGCTCCACTCACTCAGGCATTCAACACAAGGACCTATGGATCTGAGGACATCTCCAACTATAACACTTTATTTCTGTGATTCCAAGTAATATGCCATATTGTAGTTGATAAAAATGACAAGCACTTGATGCTGCCTGTCTGGAGAATAAACCTATATAGTTCTGCCCCCCCCCCAAATAAAAATGACAAGTACTTTTTACCAGAACGAAGCCATGCTGACATAACTTAGTGAAAACAGCCCTAATATGTTTTATAAACTTCCGAGGGATGGATCCTATGGGAAGAAAAATATTTCAAATCTACCCCATCCTCCAGAAACTGATTTACCATCACAGTTTCTTGAGTATAGAGTTTCACAAAATTTCAAAGAGGCATTTGTTTAGAAATTGGGCATATGCACATACTCAAGCTGGAGTTTCTGCTTATCTCATAACTGCTACATGCTGAAGAAAATACACGGTAACAGTAAAGTCTTAGGCTTCTTGATGACATGAGTAGAAGTGGAACCGTTGTCCTGGTGACAGACACAAATATACCTACACAAAATGTAAGCAGAATAAAGAAGGGTTCCTTAATTCTGCATTATCCTCAGGAGACTCATGTATATGGATCACATTTAATAAATCACGATATATCTACCTCTGACTTTATAATGGATCTCTGAAAACATTTCATTTTAATCAAAAATTAATATCAAGCTAGAGATTCTTTGAAAAGGCCTGCAGAATCCAAAAGAGCTATAGAAAGAACTTAGCGGTCCAACAATTCATATTCTCAAATGACATTACTCCCTGAGAGCTGTCCTAGATTATTCTGACAGCGTAGGACGGTGAATGTTTTTAATAAAGTTACTTCTAAATACAACTTATAAAGACCAGGAAGAGACTAATTATTATATGACTAACATCACTAACTTTTAGGCTTAGTATTAATGTTCTCTGTTCTCAAGCAACAGCCTCCGAAAGAACACAAACTAGTCACGGTTTTCAGAAGCACTACAGCTATGCAATGTAAGACATAAAACAAACAGAGTATGGCTTCTTCTAACCTTTTCCAATAGTTCTGGCAGAGAAACTGGCTTTTTATCAACTTGCGAAACCCCTTTTACCAATCCCTATCAAAATAAAAAGTATAATTAAAAAAAAGAGCTTTCTTCTCATGGAATTGTCGATAGTGTATGTAGAGACATCTTTTGAGATTGAAGTATAAATTCTAATAAACTCTTTTATTGTTTCCCATCCCTAAAATAGATTTGACATACAGACACAAGCACAAGGTCAAGGTCACAAATCAGCAAGAAAAATTATCAACAGGACTGATTAATGGCTGGCATTTGATCAAAGCTCCTGGGATTTTTAGTACACTTACCAGACATTGTGCATTTACTTAGCAGGTACACTCCATTGGAAAAATGCTACCCAGCTCTCAAGATAAGATCTCCAGGCACTTTTTGTTATCAGTATGTTTTACTAAAATGCTGTGCGGGATCACAGAAGGAAAGAAAAAAAGTTTGCCTGTTTCTGTGGGCTTCAAAAGGTCCATGGAAACATGAATTTTTTCCCACAAGGTTTTTGAAGCCAATGTAAGCATATTTATATATGTGTATGTGATTGCATATATATATATTTGTCACAAATTATTTGTAGTTAGTTAGCTTTGTCATGTGACAGCTTTAAAGTTAATTGCTTATTATATGGTCCTCAGAATCTCGGGCCATTCCTCTTCCAATACCCATAACCGGATCAAGAAGTCCAGTTTTACAAAGACAGTTTCCAATTGGAAAGGAGCTTTGAGTATGAACTACACAACCAAAGTGACTGCTAGTGAAGCACATGACTAAGAGTGCAATTAGCTAGCAAACGCATGCCCTTTCTTAAGCTTTCAAAACAACATAATGAATCTACCTTAAGATCTATTTAGGAAACCAAGAGCGAGGTAGTGAATGTTCTTACTGAAGAAGTTCATAAAAAACCAAACCAAATGCTGGGCTGATAATCACCTGGGGGTATGATCGGGGAAGACAGGGGGAGATGGGGGGGAGCTAACAATGAGGACAAGAAGAAAGTGTTCTGAAATCAATTGCGGTGATAATTGCACAAATCTGCTCAATGTAACTGATTATTACATTGTATGATACGTGAAGTATATACCACTAAAATACAATTAAAAATAAATTACGGACTTTCCATGAGGTTTCTTTATTTTCATTAAAAATGTTTTTAAGGATATATAATCTTAATAAAAAAGGATATATAATCTCGTTGTTATATATTGGGGTAGAACTTTAATGTAAAAGCTTTCTTTGTTAAATCAAGTACCACCTGCTTCAGCTTTGTATTAATTCTCAAATTACTTATTATATATATATATATATATATATATACATAGAAACATTCACAATTATCAGTTTGAAAAATTATTCTTGGTGAATTACTTTGAGTGAAAATGTTAGAAATATACTAACCTGTAAATACTGCTAGTTTATTAATAAAAGAGAGCAAAAATGAAAAAAGAGGACTCGAGCTAAATATCACATTGTCAATCTTTACTCGGGAAACACTAGTAGATTGTAGGTGTATCAAAATTACTAGTAGTGGACAATAATTGCAGATCACGCTTTGGTCATCGTCCCTCCCAAAACATATAGATTCCTTTATAAAATATACTATTGATAGCATTTGTCAATTCATGAACACCTGGGTGGAAGTGTTGACTTGCTGTGAATAGACTAGGGACTTTGATTTTCCCCAGGAATAGGAAACAATATGACGTCATCCATCTTCGTCATCCAGGCCCGGAACACGGCTCTTTTCCGTCAGTCTGCCGCTGAGGACCATCACCACAGACGCACTCCCGAGATGGGTGGGCAAATGGCAGTGATGGCTGTAAGCGGAGGGGGGTCAATAAAATTGGCAGGGTTTCCTCTCACAGGATTAAGGAGCAAGAGACCAAGAGTATGCACATTGTACCTGAAGATGGTCTGTATTTTAAAACATGAACATATAACTTTAAAATATGCCCCCCACTAGCATACCTAAAGTAGGGTACCTACTCACTTTGATTGCCTTTTTTATTGAATTAATCACCATGCATACTTTCACCTGACTTCTATTTTTTTTTCTTGGTCTATCTGTGCCCATAAGCAAGTGTCTACAGTAAAAACAAAAAAAAAACACCCAGTAATTTCAGAGAAAACAGCTCCTAGGTACTTCTTATTGTTAATCTGGGTCCCAGATTTGCTGTCCAGGGGCAAGATATGCTTCGTTTGCCCAAAGGGACATGGGTCTACGACATGACACTGTCCGCTGCCATAAATATACACTCTGGTGGGGGAGAATAGACAAGATTTAGAACATAGGGTCCCAAACTTATTTGGCTACTGCCCCCTTTTCAAAAAAAACCAACAAAACTCAACATCCCCTAGCAATGAAAAACGTCTGTATTATAGCCCGTAATCCAGGAGTAAGAGTAGCTATCTGGTTTTTAGAACCCCTCACCAGCACTTGAGTGTTCCACCACCACCACCTCCACCCGGGGGTGGTGACGCACACGTTGGGAAACAGTGAGCTGTAAGAGTCTAGCAATCTGGAAGGAAGCACAAGTCTAGATAATATATGTCTGGGGATCTCCAACTTCCATTACTGGACACAAGTACTTCAGGGCAATTCTTGCTTTAATAATGATGATCAATCACATATATAATTAGTTATGCTGCAAATGTATCCAGGGGCATAGAACATAACAAGGGATGAGGTGAGAAAAACTTCTTAGCCATAATCTTGTGGGAGTGAGTCAGTCTCTGGACCTGTGGGCCCAAGATTCTGATTCTTGAGGGCTAACAAGAACACAGAACTGGTAGAACACAGCACACAAAGAGTTTCCATCCAACTTTTTTGGGAAGTGAGTGGGTCTCAAAAGCTTGAGAGCAGCTAGCAAAGGTGCAACGATTGCTCTCTTCCCATCCAGGCAGAAGAAAAAAGAATCAAAGGCCAATGGACTAATGGACGAGTACCTCAGCCTTCACAACGCTCAAAGGAAGGTCCTCCATAGTCAAGGCAAATGTGGCACAACATTCAAAATCATAGAAAAAGACCAGACCACGGTTCCCATGGAGACTGTAATGCCTGAAGATAAAGCCCAGTTACTGATCCAACTAAGAACTGAACTTCCCCCATTGGCTCAATTTTCAGCCGAACAAGTCTACAAGGGCTGTAACAGCACCAGGAAGGCATACACCATCAGAGTAATCACATGTATAAGATCAAACCGGAAGCATTTCCCTAGGGATAAAACTCAGATGGCAAGAAGAGGTATGGGGAAAAAAAAGACAAATAAGGGACAGGAAACACAGGACAAAAGTGGGACGAGTGATGTCCATTGTGGGAGTGCAATCAATGACAGGACACACAATGTGTATTCACTGCTGGAGAGAATTGACCTAATTTTATAACTTATCAAGGGGTCTCAAGGATGGGGGTGGGGTGGGAGGGGAAAAAGAGGAGCTTATTCCAAGGGCTCAACTAGAAATTAAAGGTTTAGAAAATGATGACGGCAACATAAGTACAAATATGCTTGATACAACTGATATATGCAATGTTCTAAGAGCTGTAAAATGATTTAAAATAATAAAATGATTTAAAAATAATAAATTGTGTGATATACAAATAAAATGCCAATAAGTCTATCGAATAAAAAACTTTAAAAATGACCTGCTCTGTAAACCTTTACCCAATTCACAATAAAGTGTTTTAAAAAACAAAAACTATTTAACTCTCAATACCATTTAATAAAACCAGAATAATTTAACACCCCCAAAATATGTATATATAAAACATCAGTGTTGAATAATATAGCTTTGTGAATATATCACTCTATTACATACGTAAAATGGAAAATATGTACTATATTGATCACTACTTATTTCGGTAATTTCTTCAAATTTAACATCAATTACTTAATTTACCACAGGAATATTTCCTACTGTTTCCATTTTAAACCTATATTTGTTGATGTGCTTCAAGTGTTAACTATCACTGCATCTGGCTATTTAAAACAATAACCTACCATGATGTGATTTCTTGAGAATATGTAAAAATATAATCCTTTAAAGCAGCATTTCTCAAACTGTAGGTTCAGACCCCTTTGGGCCTAAGACCATAGGAATCGAGACACCACTACTTTACCCATCTCCAGGGGGGTCTGCCCACATGCTTCAAGACAAAATTTCATTTATTTGTAATTAGAAATAAATATTTCACAATATATAATTACATACTGTTTTTGTGATTAATCACTATGCTTACATTATGTTCAATTTGTAACAATTAAAATACACCCTGCATATCAGATATTTACATTACGATTCATAACAGTAGCAAAATTATAGTTATGATGTAGCAACGAAAATAATGTTATGGTTGGGGGTCCCCACAACATGAACTGCAATAAAGGGTCGCAGCACTAGGAGGTCGAGAACCACTGTTTTGAAGGCCCTATACCTGCTGAATATTGATGTCAGAGGTGTCAATGAACCACTGCTGTGCCTTTTCTACTTCTTAACATTACTGCATGCTGCCTGTAATAATAACATAACAAGTAAAAATATTTCTTTGACCTGTAGTGAAGAGTTAAGCTTGAGGTGCCTCTTGCTTGGTTTGTGATATGATATTAAACCATAATAATGCTTTTCAAGTCTGAGGAAGCTAAGAAATTGTGAGTTCAGCAAAATATCTAACTTTGATGTGAATGAATAACGGTTTGAGGGTACTATCTTCTAAATTGGGTATATTTAATATATATTAAAAACAAATCTCTTCATTCCCCAAAGCTCTTCTGTCTTCTTTTAAAGATAACACACTATCAAATCCAATTTCCTTTCTATCGTTACATATTATTGCTTCTGCTTTTTAAATTTCTTTAGTCCAAGCATCACTTGGACTAATGACTCCAGCTTAAAGCTCAGTGGATACACTATGCTCCAAAAGAAGGGAATGTGACTTTATAGAATTTGTATAACACTGCGGCAGTTACTTAATCTCCTGTCAACTTGAAAAGGGTGGAGTCTAGTCTGTCAACCAGGCCATAGCCAATGAGGCCTCTCTGTGGGCAGGGCCTTCTCTGGAGGATTCTGGAAACTCCTGAATTCCTCCCTGCAGGTGGGAGACTCTCTCTGCTTGACAAGCCAGATGCACTATGCTGATGGAAGCAAAGCCCATGGGGGTGGAGCCATGTGGAGACTCACACAGTTGCTGAGATGCTTCTAACACCACTGGACCCACAAGATTTTCCACCTACTGAACTGTGATCTTCCTGCATTTGGTACCATTGCATGGCTGGGTGACTCTAAAGAGGAATTTATGGTCTAGTATCGATATATGGGATAATATCGGACTTATGAACTTCATCTTGACAGGGCTGGGATTATTTTCTTAATGCACAATTGCTCTTAAATATATGTGTATCTGGATTTGTCTCTCAAGCCAACCCAGACTAACACACATGGACAGTAGAGTAGATCATCTTTTTGGAGAAAATCTTTTTCTTTTCCTATAATTCTTCTACCAGCAATCATTTGTATAAGAGAAAAGCTATCAAAGTGAGTCTACAGACTGGGTGGGATTATGTAATTGAAAGTGAAAAAGAGTAAATGTCAACTGGCTAGCAATTATCCCATCTGATGCTTAATTCTGTTTACAATCTATTTACTAACTCTAATTGTCTAATTTACTTCTGAAAACCTGGAGTGACTACTGGTTATCTTTCAATGTGCTATCTTTGGGAATGAAACAGCTCAGGGTTTAATTTCTGGCTCTTCTACTCACCAACTGCTTGACTTCAGACTAGGGAACCACTTCTCTAAATTCAATTTTATCCTGATGATCAAATGTGTAAAAACATTATTAATAAATAAACTCATTGTGAGGGACAGATCTCACTCAAAAAGGATTAGCTTTAAGAGAGTCAAACCTTGATTTACGCAACTGCAAACATAAAAAAATTCTTCCTTGCACATGGCTATCATTGGGAACTACAGCTTTCAACGGAGTGCATGGCCAGTGAATGGTTTATCCAAACCCAAACTGCGTTCTGATTCCTAGCAGTTTCTCTGATTGCCACGGACTACAATCCAATGAAGGAGCCCCGGTGACCCTGTGAGAAAAGCTCTCACCCACTACTCACAACGTTGGCAGGTGAAGCCCCACAGCATGCCCAGGGAGAACGAGGAGGCTGGCTGCTCTCCAAAGATTGGCAGTCTTGGAAATTCTACATAGCGTCCCTAGGAGCCAGAACCGATTCACTAGCAGTGGTGGGTGGATATGATATAATAAATTTGAAAACATCTGGTAAACCAATCTGTGGCTCTTTTTTTCGCTCCCCCCCACCCTAAGTTGGGATTTAATAAAGATGGCCTAGCATTCCATATTTCTTTCACGTTAAGTAGAATTGTACAACTCCTACCGCAATCAGTCCCCAAACCTCATTTTTCTACATGGACTTCTTGACCTTGTTTCCCTTTCCCTTCCCCCCCACCACTGTACTCCCTTCCCCCCGCCACCCTTATTCCACTTGCCGTCCCTCCGCACAGGTTCATCAATCCTGGGTTCCAGCTCCTAAAAAGAGGAAAAGTGTGTAACACAGCTTCACGAGGGTGACCTCCACTGACATACACCTTGGAGATGGACTCTAATATGAACAAACCAAAAATACAGAAAAGGTTGGAAACCAGATCAGGTGCAGGCTGCATCATAGGGGGATCTACTGTTCTAACCCTTCAGGTCAGATTTATGCCTGTGATCTTCTAAACCCTTCTCTCCCAAGCACTCTGTTTAGTGAGCACGTTCCTCGCATCCCTCCATCTTAGACAGGGGGAGTGCTCCAGAGGCTTATTTCCTTGGCAGTTCCACAAAGGAATCTAGGGTTCCCAGTCAGCCATCGCTTCCTGCCCACGGGATTCTCTCAATGTAGGCGCTGATGCTGAGCCCTCCTTCGACCTGCAGATTTGATGGATTCCAAACCTTGGGTGACTGATGATGGTGTGCTTCCTCCATGTGGACTTTGTTGACATCTCACTTGGATGACTACTTGTTTGGGGATAAGCCTTTAAGACCACAGGCACCATTTTATCTGACATCCGGCCACCATCTAATTTCATCTTGTGTCTCAGTCTTGACACTGGAAATACAACAGCAGTACACTGAAAACTATAGATTATTTTTCTTCTCTAATATTTTACTTTTGCTATGATAATGCTCGTTTTTCTTTTTTATACCCCCACCCCCACCCCTTAGAATACACAGTTCACTAGTTAAGATTCCTGGCTCTGTAATTCTTCATTGGGGGACTTCAATCAAATTACTTAACCATGTGAGGGCTCAACTTGTTTAGGTGTAAAATGGGAATAATAGTGCTCATCTCACAACGTTGTGGTATGAGATATATGTAAAATAATATAATCTGCATTTCTAAACAACTCAATTAATGAAACCTATTCAAATTTTCATGGCATTGCATCAGAACAGAGACTTCTGCATATGCATTTTTAAATTTTAACTTGTCAGTAACTCTAAATATAAGCTCCAAGAAGGCTGGGATTAGGGTTCTTGGGTTTTTTTTGCCCTTATGTGCCCATGCCTGCAACTTTAGAGCAGTGGTTCTCAACCTGGGGGTGGTGGACCCTTTCACAGGGGTCACCTGATTCATAACAAAATTACAGTTAGGAAGTAGCAATGAAAATAATTTTATGGTTGGGGGTCACCACAACATAAGGAATTGTACTAAAGGGCCATGGCATTAGGAAGGTTGAGAATCACTGATTTAGAGGAACTTAACTGTTCTCTGTTGAATGCTTTAACAAATTATATATAAACACACAACATACTAGGGAAAATCCTTTGGATATTCTAATTAATTTAATAACTTGGCCAATTAAATCTTTAATTTCCTAATACAAGTTTATTTACACAAAGAGTAATTTCATGTACAAAGGATGCATATAATTTCTTTTTTTTTCTGACCCATAACAATGCCGCCTGGGTTTATTTGTACAACAAACAGCACAAGAAGACACCAGCGCCATGCAGGCAGCAGCCCAGGGCTCACACCGGTCCCTCTCGCCCTCACACAGAGAACTTTACTTTGTGGGAGACTGGGAGCCTTTGGGAGCTTGAGCTGGGGCAGGGGCGCCTTTGGGAGCTCTTCCTGGAGTCGTGGCCTTGGCTGGAGCATCAGCCTTGCTCTGTGCCTTGGCCTTGGGCTGGCAGAGCCTTAGACCCTTGACAATACGTGCCCGAGCCCGCTTGCCAAGCTTGGGGTGGGCAATGTAGACCAATCGGCTGGGCTTGCAGTTGACGCCCATTGGGACCTTGGCCTTGAACTCTGTGAGCTTCACAAGTTCCTTGATGGGTGCGGCCCTGGCGTTGTTGGCTTGCATTTTCTTCAGGCTCGTCTTCTTGTGCTTCTTGGCGAAATGCATGTTCCTCAGAAACTTGGGGTCCACCCTCTTAAGAGATTCGTATCATTGTGCCCGGGGTTTTTTGATGCCATTTCTGTGTCATTTCCGCGATTGGTTGTGCGTGGTGTGGTTCTTGGACTTGGCCATGTCTGCATATAATTTCTTACTTCCCTAGACCTGTTTGCCTCATAAGGACCTCTTCCCTGATTCCTGGTCTCAGGAGGATGGACCAAAATTGTGTTTCTCACTAAGTCAGTTTAATTTCTCTTCTGAGATGTAAAATTTGTGGACAGACAAAAATCTTCTGCTGGCAGAGTAGGTAACACTGTTGGGCTGTAAACCCCCAGGGTCAGCAGTTTGAATCCACCAGAGAGCTCCATGGGAAAAAGATGAATCTTTCTACCTCCATAAAGATTTGCCAGCTCAGAAACCCTAAGGGGAACCCCCACTGTCCTGTAAGACACGATGAGTTGGAACTGACTTAATGGTAGTGGGTCTGTTTGCTGTTTGTTTGTTTTTATTAAATGGAGGACACATTTTGCAGATTAATATATAGAGAAGTCCGCATGCTGAAAGTGAAGAGTGAATTAGAAAGGTAGAGAGAAGATGTGAAGAATTACATGGAAAGGGAAAAGCAAGGCCCAAGGAAGAGACAGAAGAGGCAGTAGAAGCTGCTGAACAGATTTTCAGTTTCAGAGAGGCTCAGCACACCTCGACAACAGGGCTCCCCGAGAGGGCCTGAGCCTCTAATGAACACGTGAGCCTGGCTTCTGCTCGATGCAGCAAAGTCATCCCTCCCTATGGTTCTGTAGTGAAACCTGTAATAATACTAAAAAGCCTGTACTTTCGATTCTATCGCCCTAAACCAATCTGTAAACATCAACCCCCCCCCCTACCCCCCCGGCAAAAATTCAACAGTATTCTATCTCTTCTAGAAAAAAAAGCAACGCAGAACTCTGATGGTCATATGGGGCGTGCTAATGACACAAAGAGGTAAATAAGTCATCCAAGGTCACAGCAAAGAGTTTACAGGGACAAAGCTGATCACAGAATCTCAGATTTCTAATTCCCAGAGGCCTGTACTCACCAACAAACCAGCTGCCTTCCTTGATGGAACTAACGTGTGCCAATTATCCAAACAGTGTAGGATACGTTGACCAAAACGGGTCAGTTGGACATTGGTTGTTTTAATTCCATAAGCAGCCCTTTCTCTGAGCTACCCCGGGAGTGAGTGACGATCTCCCGCAGATACAGGCAGGAGGCCAGCGCAGGCCATCTGGCTGAGCGTGTCCTTTCACCAGGTTCTCCCTCCAGCTGTGTGAAACTTACTGATGTTGAGGAACTTTACAGTTTAAGAGGTTTGAGTATTTTCCTTGTATTCTATTACACTGACAAGGTAGATCTTTACAAGGAAAGAGAGAAAAAGAAACCACTCATTCAGAGTATGATCATTATGAGAGAAACAAAACTCACTATTGCTGTTTACATAAAAGTAAAACTAAATACTTTTCTTCCTAAAAAAATCAAAGGGAATAAAGAGAGCGAGAACAATGAAAAAGGATAGGTAGCCAGTTTCTCTGACTAGTCCCAGTATGTAAGTTTGCTAAAATGACAACAAATCTGGGCTACTAAATTCTAGTGCATTCCTGAATCAGATTCATATCTACCTGTCCAGTGAGCTCAAACCACGACTTTAGGACTCCCGAGACTCCTCGCCAGAGACAACTGTCCAGAGCTGCTCCACAGTAATCCTGCATTTCCACCCACTTTCCCTTCCTAGCTCACCCAGAGCCCTCTTCTCACATTTCACTCTCTCCTCTTCTTTTTCCCATCTGTTAATTACCAAGTCTTATATTGCCTTTTCCCATATCACTCCTGGAAACTGTTGGCATTCAGACCTACAGAGCTACCTGGGGTTGGGCTGAAGGGATGATATCCTTCTAGTATGCCCAAGTGCTACTTCAGATAGAGCTGTCCAAGCCCTCAATGAGCCTTGGGGCAAATCCAAGGAGAGCTGAATCAATGGATGGGGCTTGGGGAGGAAAAAAGCAAGCATAGAAATGGAAGGCCTTTAACTAACAAACTCAGTACTGTGTCTGTTAATTACAAGAGGATAAAGGCTCCTGCCAGGGAGCTACTGCAGGAAACAGACATGTGGTGAAATCTCAATGGAGATGCCGATACTCACGCTATACGTGTGAGCAGATATGGGAAATTAATTCATAAAGTGAAACCTAGCACAAAGGGTGGATGGATGGTTATGCTGAAATTGGCAGGCAAATAAAGACCAGATGGTTCTTGTTCAGAGGCAGAGAGATAGCAAGATGTTAGATAAGGGGATCCTGATTCAGGGAATGAATTTCTATTTTAATGGAAAATGGAGACCCGATAGCAGTCTCATCACCCTGTTACAGTGCCTGAAGTCAAAATTCCTTGGTGAACCTGACTGGGAAGGGGCTTTTCCCCATTTAGATAAAGCCAGGTCAACTTCCTTGGCGTGTGTACACCTCCAGTTCTCCTGACCCAAACATGAAGAGCCCTGGTAGAGGAGTACTTAGGGCTGGGCTGCTAAAGAAAGGCCGGCTGCCAGAAGCCACCAGGTGCTCTGCGGGAGACAGTCCCAAATTACAGCCGTGGCCCAACAGGTTACAGACAAAAATTGCCTAAAGGAAGGAACCAACCAATGGCGAGATAAAGAACAAAAGAGGCTTAAGAGCCCACTGCTATTAACTACTTCCCCACAACATCCCTTCCAGCAATCTGAGTGAAGAGTTTCTTCCCATGAGCAGGCTCTATGCAGAAACAGCCCACTAACTCTGGCCATGCCGAACTACCCTGCAAATTCTGTGGCTGTGAACCATACTGAAGAAAGTGAAAGGGGCCGTGGGAGATGTTCTCGTTGGGTCTCACTTTATAGAAAGCTCAGGAAGATCCTCCTTAGGAGCCTAATCACGTCTCCCCAGGTTCTAGTTCTTCTGCCTTCCCACTTTAAAGATCTTCTCCAGAAGGCTCTGGGGATAGCTAAACCTAATCACCACTTCTTTCTCCTCTTCATCTTTTGGGACAGACCTCTTTTCAGTGTTAAATAATTATACGCCCCTGCAGATGAATGATGTCATCTTCCCTCTTACCCACAAAAGGAAACCTTTCTAAGTGTCAATCCAGATTTTTTTTCCTGGTTGAACTTCAGAGATAACGCCTATCAATATCAAAAGGAAAGGAAAACACTTGCAGCAGTAAAGTGAATGAAGAAATGAATACCGCCTCTATGAGAAGGCAATAAAAACAGGAAGTGAGGTGTTCACTGTTCCAGTTAATTGGCCCACTATATTTTTAAGAGCCCAGGCCTTTGACAAAGGTTTGCTAAAATACACCTAGTATCAGAGTAAAAGATGAGAAAAAATAATGGATATTTACACCTGTGATAGTAAGAAATCCCATCCATGATTAAAAATCAGCTTTCCCTTTACCATTTATTTTCTTGCTTCCCCCTTTCCTGAGCAGTGTTTTTCTCCTCTATTTTCAATATTTTACAGGACTGTAGGAACTCGGTCTATTTTTTGCAAAAAAGAAAAACAAAACCAAAAAAAACACCCCATAGAGCCAAGAATTTCGCTTACAAAATGTAACCTTAAAAAAAGTCAGTTTAAAAAAAAAAGTTAGTTTTAATGCGTTTGGTGACTTAGGATTTATTGGTATAAATAGATGATATATTTCTGAATTCCAATTACATAAGAGAATATCATTCCAAACTTTAAAAATAAAAATCCTATTTTTTTCAAAAGAATGCCAACTGTAAATATGGGTTTACTATAAAATAATTGCCAAAGTGGATTTAACACACGAGGTACCCTCCCTTGCCCAGGCAAGACAATAAATTAATATTTGAAAAAAAATCTGATATGATGAACAACAGAAATGTGCGTGAAGGGAGACAGTGGGCAGTGAAAGATATGAAAATAATAATAATTTATAATTTATCACAAGGGTGGGAGAGTGGTGGAGAGAGGGAAAATAAGAGGAGCTGATACCAAGGGCTCAAGTAGAAAGAAAATGTTTTGAAAACAATGATGGCAACATATGTACAAATGTGTTTGATACAATTGATGTATGGGTTATTATAAGAGCTGTAAGAGTCCCAATAAAATGATTTATAAATATAAAAATATAAAATAAATTAACATTTGGTCACCACAGAAAGGCTTCAAGAATAGCGACACAAAATAAAACACACACACAACACACACCCTTAAATATGGGAAACATTTCTTCAGTATACTAAAAAGCAACTCCCTGTTTGCCCACATTTTTCTTCTAAACACATTAATCAATTCAACAGCATCAACATTATAAAGTAGAACTGACTGGCTGGAATATATGTTCAGAATAAAATGTCTAAGTAGTGTTCTATGTAAGCAGAAAAGTATGAGATCGGCACAAAGACACATATGCACAGACTTGAACCCAGAATATGTAAACAAAACCAAGCTACTATAAATTTGCCTTTATTCTCTAGTTTTAACTACTCTTAATCTAGACAAACAAGCACAGCTGATAGTAAGGAAACATTAGCTGCAATGTATCTGAGCTGAGATAAAAATGGTAAAACTTTCTTAAAAATATCTGTACAATAATCAGCTCTTAGTCATTTTTAAATGTCAACAGGAAAAGAGATCTTTCTAGAATTTCAAGAGGGTAACCCATGTATTGCTTAATATTAAGTATTCATACCTCTCTGTGTATTAGGGATGCACCTGGGAACGAAGGGTGATCAGAAATGACCAAGTAAAAATAGCACTCCCAATCAAAGTCAAAGAAATTTCCTGCACGTCTACTTCCTAAACTGTCAACCACAGGACTGGGCACTAAATTAGCAGCTGTCATTTCCAACAACTTAAAATGAACTCAGAGCTACCAAAATAACAACAAAATTCGATTCTCAATAGTTCACTTCTGAAAGGTCTTCTTTTACACCATTCAGAAAAGGTCTGTTATCCAATTTTCACTTCTGAAAGATACCATGAGCGCTATGAGCAGTGCAAGCAAGGTTCCTTTATAAATCTGATTAAAATGTAACACCACCTTGCCTAAAGCAACAGATATAAAGACTTAATGACACATATTCAAAATAACCTATAGAGCAGCTCCTTGAGAAATGCTTATCTGTATTTTCCATCGTCCTGTTATTTGCATCTATTAGAATTCAGGGGTCCTCAAACTTTTTAAACAGGGGCCAGTTCACTGTCCCTCAGACCAATTTGAGGGCCAGACTAGTTAAAAAAAAAACTATGAACAAATTTCTATGTATACTGCACATATCTTATATTGAAGTGAAAAAAACAAATGGGGCAAAAACACCCGGGGGGCTGGATAAATGTCCTCGGCAGGCCACATGTGGCCCGCAGGCTGTAGTTTGAGGACACTTGTATTAGATAAATGTTCATCTTTTATGTACTTGTTTTAATATCAAGTAGGCAAAAATCATCCTTCATAAAACCAAGCAATATGACAAAAAGTAATGAAAGTAGTATGCAGAGAAAATATTTTGGATTCAGAAATATTTTGTACAGTCTTCGATAACATATCACATACCAAGAATCTGGTCTTCTAACCAACATAATTTGAAATCTAAAGTCTAACCAAACGTTAGCTATTTTATCATGACATGGAACTTCCAATCACAGGACAATGCTTAAATTTCACTAGCAATGCAGAGTTCAAAAAATTGTCTTTGAAAAGAGGAGAAAAAAAAAAGACAATGATTAGGGCAAAGAATGTACAGATGTGCCTTATACAATTGATGTATGTATATGTATGGACTGTGATAAGAGTTGTATGAGCCCCTAATAAATTGTTTTTAAAAAAAAGAAAAAAATTGTCTTTGTAATTTACAGAAAATATTGCTGGCGACGTAAATGCTACCAAAATGGACTGGAATGCCAATGGATTTCAAAGATCCTTGAAAACTGGAGGGCAGAACTGACACTGAAACGTACTGGCTGTGGAGTTAGGTCGAATGTGGTCCAGTTCAGTTCAGAGACTAACAACTTCTCTGGAATTACAAGGATAACAATATGTATTTAACGGGGATATAAATAATTAAACAAAATAAATCATGCGGGGATATGACCAATTTAATGAAGCATGCAGAGAGCACTTTAAGTAGCAAATAAATCTTATTTTTTTCCCTCAATCACAAAACATTTGAAACTCCAGAAAACAAAGACGAAACGGTATTGTTATATTGTGTATTATGTCAATATTACAAAACATAATTCAAAACCTTCAACTATCACCAAGTGGCATAAGCAGCTATAAAAATCCAATGATTAATGACTACTGCTCCCAGTTCATACAAATCCGAGTAAGAATAGTAGAAACATAGGTTCTGAGACAAATAAAATGAATGGCAAATTTAATTCATATCTACATACGCAATTATACACATACACGCAACACGCATATTCTATTGAAGAAATAATTATATAAGAGGTAATCATGACATATATCTGAAAGACCAAGAGTTTAGCCTACGGTTTGTCACTAATCCAAGGATGTCAACAGCTAGCTTAATTACTCTAAGCCGAGAACCGTCATCCTTTGCAAAACAGAGAAAACAATCCACCAAAGAAGATAAGACAGGCGAGCAAGAAGAAGTAGTGTCTGGCACAGTGTCTTGGAACTGGAATCCAAGAACCTTTTAGCAGTACCAGGAGACTTCGAAACGTTTGAGAAAAAAATTTTGTTATCTTTCAATTCCATTTTGTGAAGTCTCAAGGGATACCCTGATGTCAGTAGTATCCATCAAGTTATCAAATGATGACTTGACCCCAAATATTAAGACACACTGGGGTTATGTCAAAATGTCTTCAAAATCTTTATAATTATAGTGGCTTTAAGGTGTTACTCGCTATGATTTAATTTACAGTATTCTGGAATACTGGTAGGGAATAGATTTTATGAGAGAAGTCATAAATCTTTAGACATAAACAAATGACTGCATCTGTAACTTAAATGCTGTTACAACTGGAGCCAGGATCATCTAAGAAATGCTAATCATTAAGACTGGGAAACTCCTCCATGGTTACAGTGATCATTGCTATTTATCTTACGACTGTCCTGAGAATGGCTTTGGCAGTGTCGGCACAGACTACCGACTGCACTTGCTTCCTAACTGGTCACCCTCCGACTCTCCAAATTTTAGCCAATACTCTTCCTTAACGGTACATTCCCTGGGTCGAAAACTCACGATGGTTTCCAGTCTCACCTAGAATTAAATCTGAATTCCCCTCTTGCTCCTCAGGGTCTTGCAGGCATCTGACTCCAGGGAATCTTACCAACCCGAGTTCATGACTTTTAATCCTTTGCTTTAAAAAGCCTCGTACTGTCCAATAGAAATGCAACGAGAGGCACAAAGGTAGTTTTAAAGGGTCAAAGTAATTTGACTACATTTCAAGCAATATATCCAAAATATTTTGGCACCGATACATAATCATGATGAAAAGTCTTAATTCTTCAAAAGTCCTTATATTCTACAAATCCTTCTAAGTTGGTTACTGTATTCGATGCTGACTGCACATCTCAGTCTGGGTGAGTCACATGTAGCTAGTAACTACTGATGGGCCTCGCTGCATTAGCTACGTTACCATATTCCATTCCCAGAATACAACCAGTTCTTGCAGTCCTATGGCCTTTTGCACTTGTGCTTTCTTCTTCCGAGAAAAATCTTTCTGATTCTTCCCAAAGCTGGCTTCTTCTTGCTCTGCCTCCACTTAAAGCAGATTCGTCCTAAAGCCAGCCTTTCCAGATGGCCTTCAGGCTTGCCTCTACATTGCTAAGAAACTACCCAGGAATCACAATGGTTTGGAACGCCACCATTCTGAAATGACTTTTTGTTCTTCTCCCCCACCCCACCCCCCATTTTTGTTTACAGTCTACCTTCCACCACAGGAACTCGATCTGGGCAAGGTCTAGCTTTATTTTGTTCATCATGACACATCATAGATATTAAACTTTAACATAGTCTTAGTTTCTAAGTATTTGTAGAACACAATACTGGAAAGCAATTGGCAGCAAAATTGACACATGGCAAAAATAACACGTATTTCTGGTGGTTCCAAACTGTTGGCTTTCCAGTTAGCAGGCCAACATGTAACCCACTACACAACCAAAGTTCTTCATCCAGAAATTAGTTAGATTACCTGCTCTTTCTATGGCATACATGTTCTGTATATGTGCTGTATTTAGAATGTTTCCTTTATGCTACTTTGCTTTTACAAAAGTTATATTATAAAGCATATGTGATAAAAAGATACTTGTTTTGCTAAATGAAAGAAATTCATGTTTGTGTCTGCATAAAAAGGCAAAGTTATAAGGTTCCGTACTTATTTTACAGCAAGTCCTTAGAGAAGACATGTATACACAGATCAGAAAGAGTAGCATCACCAAACTTTCCGGCCAGAAAACCATATTTAGCGTCACAGCATTAGAGCCTCCATAGCTTTGAAATGTGTCCGTAATCGCTGCATGTCAGTGTGATTTTAAGTTTTATGTGCTGTTTGCTCTAATTTGGTGGATCATTTTGGGGGATGTGGGAATGCTCACATTTTCCCTTAATATGTATTAATGCTAATAGCTTTTTCCTTTCTTGCAATGTCAAATGACTCACCAAGCTTTCACAGGAACACTCATTCAGATAGCAGAGAAGCCAGTACGATATCTATACAATCAGACCACCTCAGTCTCCTAAAGATTTAAAGAGTCTAAAATTACCAAGACATTTCTACAATTAAAGAAAGGGGAAAAAGAATCTATAAGTGACATTTAAAGAACTGATCTTTCTAGCTAATATTTTAAGAAATTTACCTTAAGTAGAACTTCCCCCTCATATTTCAAGTCCTTTAGTATAATTCTAAACTGAGACTCAATTAGATATTTTACATTTTAAGATAAAAATGGTAGATAGAAAAAACTAGACAAGTCTTTAGTCATTAGTGTTCAATGCATCAAATATTTTCTAAAGATGGTCTCTAAATTCAGATGGAATACTCTTAAAGCCATATTTTGGTTCTTGGAGAATTCTTGTTTTTATTTTTCTCAGCTTCAATTTAAATGTGCATATGAGCCATTAAAAGTTTGTTTCACAGTTAGTCCCTGGCCTTGTTCTGACTGGTGATCTGAGTTTCTCTATAGTCTATTTTCAAAAATATAGTTGATGTGTATAGTTGTGTTAATTTGTTGAAAGAAGCTATTTCTAATGAATATTGTTGATCTTGCAAAATTCAATCAGGAGATCTCCAGCATATTTTATCACCAAGGCCATGTTTTCCAGCTAATTTTCCTTTTTCATTTCCAGCATTCACATCATAAGCACCAGTAATTATCAATGAATTCTTACTGCACGTTTGATTCATTTCAAGCCGAAAAAAATTCATAAAAATGTTCAATATTTTTTCTTTGGCATTGAGAGTTGTTGCATAAATTTGAAAAGGTCAAAGTCACCAGTCTTCTTTGTAAGCACATAGATATTATTCCATTGCTGATAGAGCTGTACTTCCAAATATACCTTGAAATGTTCTTTCTGAGTCTTAGTGTCACAACTACTTCTCTTCGATTTCCAGCACACGCAGCCATATGTATGATTGCCTGATGTCAGACAGACAGTGTCAATCACTGCACCTCACAAATGCCAAGGCTATCACTCTTCCGGCACTTTGACAACTTTCAATCACCCTCGATTCATATTTCATACATTCCATGTTCTGATTATTAATGAATGAATGCGACTGTTTCTTCTCATTTTGAGTCGTGAGGCCACAGTAGGCTTACCATCACGCATGCCATGAAGAGGAGCACTACGTGGAGGAGGTTGCTCTTACACACTCCGATGCTGAGTGGTTTTCAACCTGAAAGGCTATCTTCCCACACTATTACTGGGCTCCGAAATGAAAGGACCATAGAAATTTCCCACTAACAATCTGAACAGCCTCCAACCCTGTATATAAGACAATATTCTGCTGTTCCTCATGAAATTTTCACTGGTCATTAATTTTAGTAGGTCACCAGGTCATTCGGAGGCTGAAAACTGCTGAAGCCTGGTTATCGTCAGAGACCATGCCAGCACAGTTTGCCCCATAACGGCAACACAAGAGCAGCTACAACATGACAAATTGAGGTTCGGATCAACACGAACAATAAAAGTACACTTGAGTTAATTATTATGGGTTTATGTTTGTACTTTTCACCATTATTCTAATATAAACATACTATAATTTGATAAAACATTTTGTTTGGTTGGTTTGGGGCTCTTTCCTACTGAGACCCAAAGATTTTTCTTTTCTTTCCAGGTATAAAGTAGCTCTGGTGACTTACTGGCTATGCTTTGGGGTGTTAACTGCAAGGTTAGTAGTTCAAAACTACCAGTAGCTCCTCAGAACAAAGTCGGGGCATTTTACTCCTGTAGAGATTTACAGTTTCAGAAACAGACAGGGGCAGTCCTACCCCTTCCTGTATGGTAGCTATGAGCTGCCATCAATTGACGGCAGGCTTCTGAGTCTAGGTATAAAGGTACACGAGGACCGCTGGGCTGCTAGCCACAAGGTTAGCTAACAACTACTATCAGCAATTTGAAGCCTCCAACCAGAGGATCTCTGAGCACAGAAGTATAGCACGGCTTTGTACGCCTCTAAAAAGTTACAGTATTGCACTACCTGGTCTATAGGGTTGCCATGAGGAGGAATCTACTGGATGGCAGTGAATTTGGTGATTTTAAAGTTCTATACATAGATAGAAAAGAATCAACAAAGAGAAAAAAATGTCAGAAAGAGTGATATGTATTCATGTCTACAATGTGTTTCTGTATATACACATATGCATATCTTAATGATAAGGTTTCTTTGTGTATATATCGTTTGATTACAAATTACATTTTATTTTGGCTCCAGGTATAATATTTGCCTAATATCAGGAAAGCCATTAGTTTAAAAGCATAAAGTCAGAGAGAAGAAGCTTTGATATCATGTGAAAAACGGATTTTCTTTTCTAGGTTTGGAGATACAGATACTCAGCAATAGCTCAGCTACTAGGAGTTTTATAACTGTGGCAGAATAGCAACCTGCCTAAAGCCCAGTTTTCACATCTGCTAAGTGAACTCTGATTACTAAGGTTCCTAGGGCTCAAAACTTCTGGTCCAAGTCTAATTAAAGTTGGATTCTCGAAGAAAAAAAAAAGGTTTGCTTATTAACTGAGTTTTTAGAAATGTCACCTTCATAATTGGAACTGTCCTAACGAATGACTTTTCTTTCAGAGCTGAAGTGGAGAGTTACAATAACAAAAACATATTTCTGTTTTCTCCACAGATTTAATGCACTTAGATCTCCTTCACTAAAGTTAGCATGCAATTTTCTTGGAAGTTCAAAATAATTTGCCAGTGCTGGTTAAAAGCATAAAATATCTTAATCTCACAAAATGAAATTATTAGAAGCACATTTCCCAGCTTCGAAATACTCTACATCATAGTAGGTCAACATCTGAGAGAAAATGGACACGCTCTGAGATGAAGCTTTCCTCTATGCATCCACCCATCTGCTGGCAAAATGAAGTAGGACATAATTGATTGAACTGCTCTGCACAGGGACTCAGTACTCAGTACTGCAAACACTAGTCCAAAGCATGGAGTTCCTGTCCTTTCAGTATGTACAGTACTAAAGAGAAGCATGCGCTGGAAACACCCATCATGAGTGCAGTACAAAATGAAGTGAGTGGAGGAAAGATAGGTGGGTGAAGAAAGGGGGTACTGGTGAAATAGTCTTCATGCATTTGTTTGAAAAATATTTATCGAGCAGTCAGTGTAGGGCAAGTATGGTGCTAAGCACTACAGCCACTATGGTAAATGAAACAGAATCGTAGTTTGAAAGAAACCACGACATACTCCACTCTGCTCTCCCTTCCCGCGAAGAGGAGGAGACAACATGAGTACCATTTCCCTCAACTTTCAGACTGCGCTAAGTATGCAGGAAACGTCTCCCACTGCAGGCCTTCTAGAAACTTCAACATTCATATGAAAGTTAAAAACTAAAACTGAAAATTGAAAGTAGGGTATAAGAGCATATTTTTGTCTAGATATGTGACATTCTGAGTCTAAGTTCTGTGGCTTATTTTCCCAATACATTCCTTCAATAAGAAAAGAACACCCCAAACTAGGTTATGAGACTACAAAATCAGTAACTTTCGATGGCCTGTTTTCAACTGAAAACACATGTAGGAATCCCAATTTTGTTGTTGTGTTTACAAGTTCTTTGAAAATACTCCCCCCCTTTCTTTATAGAAAAGATGACCTTAGATAATTAACTTTAACCAGTGTATTATGTCAAGGCTTGGTATATTTGCATTCTCTATTTGCATATGCTTAAAATATTTTCCTACGCATCCATTTTCTATAAAAGTATCTGCAAGCAAGTCTAGGCAAATGTCCATGGCTACTTATTATATCAATCCTTCTGTATCAGCTTGTTTTTACCGGGTAAGCTAGTATATACAGAAAGCTTATTCAAATCTTCAAGTGGAGATAGAATATGACCTAAAAAATTGTAACGCTATATACCCATTTCAAGAATCCAAATAGGTGAAAATAACTTCAATTCCATCAGTGTTAGTATGAGCTATTGTGCTTCTCTTGCCTCTTAAATCAAGGACTCGCGTCGTAATGGAAGTATCAGGATGCAGACAGAGGAGGCAAAGGGCACCACAGTTCACATGTGGCAGGAGGTTTGGGCAAGAGGCATCCCTTCTCTCTACTGTACAGATTTGTACACGATCCGAACAGTGCGTCTACAATCACATTGCAAGAAGGCCTGAGAATGGCAAGGAGTACAACACCAGCCACGAGCATTTTAATCATGTGGTAAAAGATTAAAGTATTTACTCAGACTGAACAAATTCAATTTACACACTACAATGCTCTATCTAGTGGACATTCACAAAATAAAAATAAAAAAACTCGAAGAAAATAAATGTTGCCATTTTCTTTCCCACAGCGTAATCAAAATACAAGGGTTATATAAGAGAAGCTAGTAAAAGAATAAATAATAATTTCTTGATTTCTTTATAGCTTGAAGTAATATAATGGCCAATGGCTACCATTTTAATAAAAATATCTTTTCTAGCTTTGAGCCATGTTATGTAAGGCCTTTAACATTAAAATGTTCTGAAAATAATTATAAATAATTGCCTTCACTAATTATGTCCATAAACACCTCCATGACTTCTTCCCTTCATCTGTGGTTTAAACCTTACATTAGCTTGAATTTCATTTCTGCCTGATATATTTCAAGCAGGGAAGCAGATCTGTGCCTCAGAATACTTTATAAGGTTTCGCTATCAATCAGGTTATGTTCCCAATGAAGCTTTCAGAAAAATTATCTTATTAGAATGAACTCTCGTGGAGTGAAGTAAACAAAGCGGTAGCCCCCTGCTCTCACATACTTTCCATTCATTGATTTCCTTTTTCTTTACTTAGACTTACAACATGTGCCATAGAAAGAGTGCATGCTAAATATTCCTGGAGTGTCACGATATGTAATACAATAAAACAGATTACAACCCTACCTTCCTTTCACAGCAGTGGTGCCAAGCACAGGTACAGCGGAGCAATCAGTTTGTTCTGCAGACAGGAAGGCTTTCATAGAATACTAATGTAAAATCTCTTTTCTTTCTCCTTTGCCTTGACTCCCTAATGCCCGGGTCGCGACCAACACAAGGAGGAGGGCGGTATGTCTTCTGCTGAGATAACCACAACTACTAATCAAGTATACGTGTACAAGGGCACAGATGAAACCTCCACCAGGCTTGAGTCAGGGTTTGAGAGCAGCTAGACACACGCACAGCACAGCACCCACCACGTGCGCATGCCATGAACACAGAGATGTGTCTACTTCAGTGAACTAATTCACCAGACTTTACCACTACTGCCCACCCCTCGCCCCCTGCCCCCCAGGAACATAAAATCACCTCCTGTTGAACCAAGGGCTTAGCTCTAACAGCACCCAACTAGAATTCGTATTCTCCAGAAATGGAATCATGACATAAGTACTGTCTGCACCAAAAATGTTCACTGCTATTAAAATGCGCCGGATTTCGTTTCTCTTTTGAAGAGTTTTTGTTTTCTAAATTGAACTACCCAGTACAATTCCCATGGGTTTATACTTTTAAACATAAGGGATAATGGACTTGGAGCACATCCTTAAGATTTTGAACTTAACAAGTACACTGTTCCAAGTCCCCTTCCTCGAAAAAACACATGCATGACTGATACTAAAAAAGGTGTCCCATAGATTTCCACATAACTTGCACTTTTTCCAAATAAGGTACAACCCGAAACTATTGTTTAAAAAATTTTAAGCCTTAAAATTTAGTTTACAAACATCTCTCTAATACCTCATAATTATGGTACCGTAATATTGTAGTTTGATCCCATTCTTTGAGTTTTTATATTCTTTTCAATTAACCACTTTCATTCAGCCTCTCTTCCCTTTATTCAAAATAGGAAGCACATGTCAGCTACTGAGCGGGATGAGGACGGAAACTGTTACATGCGCCTTAGCACACATTATCTGATTCGAATTTGCCTGCATTCACTTCAAACAATGCTTTGAAAGTACTGAGAGTCACGGGGCACATAAACTAAGCAAAACAATTAAGAAGGAACTGCTCTGGAGCTATCTCCAGGTAAACAGCGAGTCTTTGCGCTCCTGAAATATGTATGCTTTAGTTTGCACTCCTCCTTTCTCTTAAAAACAAAATAAAAATAGATACCAGAGGTGCAATTAAGAAACACCAGGGACCTCAGTGAAATAATACAAAAATGTTTAATCAATACTATGCATTCGTCCTTGACACAATGACCATGTCATCAGGCCACTGTCATGTGATATCATGTCATTTCCCCACCTGGCTCATGACCTTGTCCTTTAAATGACCTAAAGCTTCCCTCAAGTCGCAGGAGGCCCCTCCCCGCTGTCTCAGCAAGGTCGAATGGGTCAGTGTGTCCTCATCTATAATCCACCACCATTTGTCAGCAGGGAGGCTGGAGGAGGCAGGCTTGCTACAAGGGGAGAATGCCCAATTAGGCAGCTGTCACACAAAGCATAGGCTGCAAAATTATCCCCTGTCAAAAGAAAGAGCAGCTGCGGGTGCCAATTACAGCAACCTTTCAACCCTTTAGGTACTGGAAACTACACAGAAGTAAATGAAGAATAATTAGTGATAACAAATCGATGAATTAGGATAGTAAATTAGAAATTACTAGCAGGTGAGCTTGGGTCATACGTGACATTCAGGGCATACCAGGCTCTATGCAAGGACAGAGATACAGGGACACACACAATCCACTTCCTGGCACATAGGGTTCCCTTTCGTCACTCCCTTTTTGCAAACCTGAAGACCTTGCAGTGCCCACCCTAAAAGCGTGGTGTCTTAATGTGTACCTTCTTTCTGTTCATGAACTAGAGTAAATGGCTTAGCAGGAAGAAAATCCTTTGCAAACAATAGGGCAATTCTAAATTATGTCTCTTATACAATCTATTATGTTATCCTTTTAAACCCACAAAATCCAAAATATTAGATAAAGTAATATACTTCAGTACTCTTGCCATCTACAAATATGGGCCTCGATTCTCCTTTAGCCAGATCACATGGGACTCTGAGATATCAAGAGAAGTACAAATTCTAAGAAGACTGTTATGCTAATAGTGAAGCTAAATTTCTCCCCACGATGTGATTTTGAGTAGAAAGAAAAAAACCTACAATGCATGATTCTACAGCATACAAAGAAAATATCAACCATGAAATTACTCTCAGATTAATCTGCTTTAATCCTGCTGGTGCAAAATGCATTAAACCTCAAGCACAGAAAGTCAATGCACTCAAGACCCCTGCCGAAACCCAAGATGATTCTCCTTTCTAGGGAGCTGAGGGGACAGAGTGGAAGTGCGCACCCCACATGTCTCCCTACCCTCGAGGGCAAAGAACTGCTTGCCCCATAGGCTTTCCGAGGTTGCAAACCTTTATGGAAAAAGACTGTCTTTCTTTCTCACTCATCGCAGCTGGTGGGTTTCACCAACCAACCTTGCAGCTAGGAGTCCAGTGCTTGAACCACTACCAAGCCAATCAGTAGACAAGTATTTGGTAGACGGCACTTAGAGGCGACAGAGGAGAAACC
The DNA here is from genome assembly GCF_050624435.1 of Tenrec ecaudatus. NCBI lineage: Eukaryota > Metazoa > Chordata > Mammalia > Afrosoricida > Tenrecidae > Tenrec > Tenrec ecaudatus. The sequence goes on from NC_134531.1 coordinate 277,160,296, forward strand.
GAGTAGGGAAGCAGGCCACACAAGGAGACACTCAGCAAAACTAAGTGTTCACAGATGTGGCTTCACTGTCTATGTAAGGTCATAAATGTTCAGAATCAACTTTTAAAGTCCATTTTTAAACTAAATATATTTTTCTGCCTCAGAAATAAGCATGCCTTCCCATACAAACTCTCTAAAAGTGCAGGTCTGAACGAGATGTGCTATAATTTCCAAAGAAGCAGGAGTTAAATTGCTCAACTAGAATTCTAAATCACAAATTGGTCGAAGTGAGGAAGAGACAGTGAGGCAATAAAGCAGCACTTCACTCACCCTCTCAACACGTTATAAATAAATCACAGTTGCCAAGGGGAAAGAATTTAGGATTCCTACTTCTTAAGTCAAACTATTTGATAAAATTTCCAGAAGATAAATGCCATGGGTGGGTAGGGCACAGGCTTTTCCAAGAAAAGTTTATCTGAAAATCTGATTTATATATTGTGCTTCATTCTGTTTTAAATGGACATGTGTAAATATCTTCAGTTTATACAGCCAAGCACATGGAAAGCAAAGAAACGGTTGGCACGTCGGCAAGCCATGAAGGAGTTAATGCCTTTAGAATTCAGCTTCTATCATACTTGGGTGACTATCTCTTTAAATAATTTAAATCCTCTCCATCAACTACAAAGCTGTTTTGAAGCCATTTAGCTTTGTTCTTTACATGTGTTCTAATTAAGAAATGACCTTGTCATCACACACACCAGAAATCCAGGATTATTTCCTACAGCAAAAATTCACGGAGTCCCCCCACCCCACCCTCCACCCCCCTAAAAAAAGAAAGAAAGAAAGACTTCTTCCTCAGTTCCACACCAAAGGAAGTTGTTGGTTGGCTGAATGCTGAAGCGGTTTCACTGCATAATTTTTTGTTGTTGAATGTCACAGGGCGGGTTAGTGTGACCTTGAGCTGCATCAGCAGCACAGCAAGGGTCGAGATGCCTGCAGGCGCCCTTGTACTGGATTTGCAAGACAAAAACCTTCAAACTGGCTGAAGGACATCTTAAATCTCTTCAAAGGTTTTCAGAACTAATCTGGGCTGCTCTTAGCAGGATCTGAGCCAGCTTGAGAAGCAAAATTAAAAACAAGGTCTTTTGACAGGATGGTGTCTCCTCTTAACCCTTCCCAAGCAGAACACCAACCAATCACCATCATTCTGGAGAAATGGTTTACCTAGAACCATTCTTTCATAACAAATTATGTAAACAAGCAATCACAAAGGGGGGAGGGGGGCGTTGGTTTTTAAAACTAAACAAGCTTCCAATTGCGCTTATTAACAAATTTGGGTCAAATGTTTTCTAGGACATTTTTAGTGTATGGAACATAAAACTCAAAGTATTATTTGCATTTTTTAGACTTGCGGCATAGTTTAAGACTTAGGGAATAGCTCCATCAATGTTAATCGCTAGAATTTTCATTTTAAAAATAAACTTTTAGCAGCTTAAATCAGACAGAATCACATTCGGTTATTATGTTTTAGCATTTTTAGTGAGCGGGTGGAAAAAGAGAAGCCAATAATGTCAGCAGACTGATTTCTCCCTGGCAATGTCCTCAAGTGTTAGCAGCTATCGAGTCAGACTCAAACTCCCTGCCAGGGAGTTTGTCCATTTTGACTCACGGCTACCCTACAGCACAGAGGAGAATTGCCCCTGTGGGAGCTGGAGTAGGTGGTGGTTTCGAACTCCTCACCTCATGGTTGGCAGTCCAACACATAACCACTATGCAGCCAGGGCTTCTCTAGTAGCTTTAGCAAGAGCATTTTAAAGGCACTAGATTGACTTAACCAAAACAACTTACTGTATAAGAAGTGGAAGCAATGTAAAATATATCTTCACAGCTCAGTTGCTGAAACAGTATTTTTCATATGCTGGTAATGTAGAATCAATTTGTCCAACTAGTCAATGAGTTGTCTCCACAAAACAGAACAATAGAGGGTCCACCATTACTGATTACTTAAAGAGTCCTGGTGGCATAATGAGTTATGCAAGGTCAGCAGCTTGTAACCTTCAGCCACTCCAAAAGAGAACTACTTCCACAAAGAAGCTCACAGGGGCAGGTCCATTCTGTCCTGTAGGGAAGTTGTAAGTCAGAATTGGCTTGATGGCAATCAGAGTGAATTTATTAACCTCTATGAATCTCAGTTTTCCTATGTGTAAAATGGAGATCCTGATGGTGACGGCTGCTTTTCTGCCACAAAGGAGTGCATGAAAACTTTGAAATATAAAAAAAAAAACACACAAATTCAAAGTAACAAACCATACAATGGCTATTTGTATCTACCACATTAATCACCTTTAATCTACAGTGGCCATTTGTGACATTTTTTATGAATCGTAAATTAAACTTTATCTTCTAAAACTCACTTCTAATTTATATTCACAACTTAAATGTAAACAAAAACTAATGATCTTGGTCTATGTTTCAATATTACCTGGCACCAAACCGAGACCTCAGAATGAGTCTTCCAAAAACCACCTGAAGAGTCACAGGAGGCTTATTTAAAAATTTAAAAGTGGTAGGTCAGGTTTAGAAAGAAAAATTAGTGTCAAAATAGAACTATATAAACTAACTTAATCAGAACTATGGTTTATCATGAAATCATCAGTCATCTTGAACTTGGCACAATAACCGCAGATGGCCCAAAAGACTGGGCAAAGTTTTGTTCTGTAGTTCCTAAGGTCACCGAAAGTCAAAGTCAACGCCAGGGCAACCCATGCAGCAGCAATCTGTGAGCATCCTTAACTCTCATGATGAGACGGGGTCAATGCAGGCCAATGCGCTTCATGCACAGTCACCTCTGGTCTGTCAGTGGAGACTTGTATGAAGCTAAGAACCACTATGAAGCTGAACCGGCTTCAGCATAACTTTCAATAAAAACTAAATCAATAAAGAAAAGCCTAGTGATCGACTTCCAAAATTCAACCAATGAAACCATAAACCACTCGGTCCAATCTGCAATTGTTCATAGAAATAGCACAAAAGTAGGCAGCAATCATTCAGCTGTACACGAGCATACCCTGCATGAGGAGTTAACCCACAGAAGCCAACAATGTCATAGGCTAAGTCCTATGAATGACAAAATAAGTTAAATAGTCCTAGTTCTCCCCGCAACACTCCAGTGGAATAAGAAACGAGTATTTAAAATGTAGTAGTGACTCATAACCAATTATTTCCATCTAAGATGTTATTTTGGCATCCATGTAAGTTGTGCTACGAATAGTTGTATTTAGTGTAAAGTACAGAGCTTAGTATGGTTCGATAGGATACAAAGTAGGTTATATATATTTGACTTCCCTTAATGGAATGGGAAGAAGGTAGAATAATCTAGCAAGGAGCTAGCACAGGTAGGCACTTCTGCCTAAATAAAAACGCATACTACGCTAAATGTAATCACTGAAGTATGTATACAGTGTGCTAGACACAGAGAAGGTTGTAAATAGGTTTTAAGCTTGTACGTGTGTGCAGATGGTGGTCAGGGATGGTTCTGAAACGTGAGCAAGGGCAACTCAGGTAAGAGAAAGGCAACACCTTTTAGGCTACATCAATAGCACCCCAAGGCGGGGACAAGCAGTGTGATCCAGGAAAGGCAATGGTCTGACATGAATGGAGATTAGGCTGAAAAGGCAACTGGGAGCAAGGGCCATGCCAAGGAGCTGCCCTCTCTGTCTGGTTGGCAGGAGAACAGTACGAGTAAGTTCATGTTAGAGAACAAAAATGAAAATAAAAACAGAAGCGGGGTTGCTGGTGTAGAGGCAGAAAGACTGGAGGTAGACCAGTTGGTACAAAGAAAAGGAGGAAGAGAACAGGAAAGTTGTTAAAGAAAGAACGCCTGGAAATGGATGAAGCCCGGTCAGAGTACTTCTCACTGCGCTGTGTGCATCACGTAAGCAGTGCTAAAAATGAGATATTTAATAAGAACTACATTAAAAGATGAAATGAAAATAATCGCCATATTATTTTACTAAACCCATGCCTCATTGTGCAAACAGTGCGTTAACAGGATCTGCAGAAAGTTGAAAGGAAACTAATACCTTCTTAGGTTTCCAAAAGAAGAGGCAGTCAGGTCTGCTGGATCTGAATGTTGTGCATTTCAAATCTCAATCTCCATTAAGCATCAGGTAAGTATTTTCCTGATTACACATAGACCCTTGACCCTGGAGATGTCTGGGATAAAATTATAATGCGTTTAATCAACATCACTAAGACTAAAAAACAAAACCAAAAATTCAGCAAGCATTTATTGAGTGCCTAACTCGTTTTACATAGAGTCACGGCCGCCTAGATCAGCAGGTCAAAACCACCAACCATTGTGATGGGAGAAGCATTTTTACTCCTGTAAGAGAGTTACAGTCTCAGACACCCACAGGGCAGTCCTAACCTGTCCTATAAAGTTGCTATGAGTCAGAATCGACTCGAAGGGAGGGAGTTTGTGTTTATGATTTACAGCACAGAATAATAGAAAATTTCTAATTCTATCTGCTGTGTATTTCTACACTACCACGCATAATGAAAACCAGTCCCACAATTCCAGCTCATACGGTGGGGCTTTCACACAGAAGACTTGAGCCAAAGTGGCACTGAGCCGTCAGTGAAGTTAGAGTCTGAGCCAGGAGACATCTTGGTATCACTGTCCAGCTGGGTACACAATGCGTTCCCAGAACTCTCAGGGAAGACCCAGTATTTAAAGACAGTCGTCAAATACTCTAGAGACTCACTGTCCTGCTAAGACCTCCCTAAGAATTTAACAGAATATCAGCCAAGGCAAGAGGGTAGGGAATGAAAAAGAGCAGGAGTCACTGGGGCCAAGTACATAACTGCCAGAGAGCAGACTGTACTCTCAGAAACGGAGAGCCAGATCAGGGATCAGGTTGAGGCAAGTAGAGGGGAAGGTCACAGAGAGGAGAAGGAGGAAAGATTCTGAAGGAAAGACTCCTTACCACCCCACAAGGGCAGCAAACATTACTCAGTGAAAGCATTCAGAAAACAACCCAACACCCAAACCTTCTGGAGTAAGGAGATGCTTCCTTAGAGAATATATGGAGGTTAACAAGTCACAACAAAGGTCAGCACATGAAAACCATGGTCTGACAGGGCACACCTAGGAATGACTTTACTAAGTATCCACAAATAAAATGACTTCTCCTCGAGTAGGCATCTCTATCTTATAGCTGCGAAGCTGATGGGCATTGGTAGTAAGTCCCTGCACATTCCAAGTGTAGACATTAATAGATTGGTAGGTAAAGCACACCAGCCTGTGTGACCATGAGGTTTCGAAGGGATCAGGGATCAGGCATCAAAGAACAAAAAAATCCTATTATTGTGAATGAGGGGGGGTACAGATTGGGGACCCAAAGCCTATCTGTAGGCAACTGGACACCCGCTTTCAGAAGGGTCGCAGGGAGAAGTCAAGCCAGTCAGGGTGCAGTGTAGCAATGATGAAACACACAACTTTCCTCTACTTCTTAAATACTTCCTCTCCCCACTATCATGATCCCAATTCTACCTGACAAATCTGGCTAGACCACAGGATGTACACTGGTACAGATAGGAACTGGAAACACAGGGAATCCAGGAAAGATGATCCCTTCAGGACCAGTGGTGAGAGTGGCGATGTGATACGGGGAGGGTAGAAGGAGAGTGGGGTGGAAAGGGGGAACCGATTATAAGGATCTACATATAACTTCCTCCCTGGGGGATGGGCAACAGAAAAGCGGGTGAAGGGAGACGTCGGACAAGGCAAGATATGATGAAATAATAATTTATAAATTATCAAGGGTTCATGGGGGGGGAATGGGGAGGAAGAGGGAAAATGAGGAGCTGATATCAAGGGCTTAAGTGGAGAGCAAATGTTTTGAGAATGATGAGGGCAACGAATGTACAAATGTGCTTTACACAATTGATGTATGTATGGATTGTGATAGGAGTTGTATGAGCCCCCAGTAAAATGATTTAAAAATAAATTTTAAAAAGGGAAAATGTGGGTCACATTACTGAAATAAAATACAAAACTGTCTGTTGGCAATTAGGCCAGTGAACCCTGTATGGCAGCATTCTCAAAGTATAACCCATATGACCAATTCAGGAAGGGCACAAGGGCACAAGGGCTTTCCGTAAGACTGAAATGTCATCTTCTTCTGTCCCGTCTCTCATGAGCGCACAGGGGAGCTGTGCAGAGAGAGATTACATGATGTATCATTGCACTGACGGCTAGTGGAATAAGTACATGTGTGCTCTTATGCTTTAATGTCTTCTTCATTAAAATTTTTATTATGAGAAATATCAACTGATATGACCCTCATTGACAAAAACTCTTGGAAGTCTTGAATAATTTAGTAGGGAGTAGTTTGCGAGCTTGCTGCAGATTTATTGAAAGACGAGTTAATAAGTTATCTTAAAAATAAAACCGTTTTTTACATGCACCCTCCTCCCCCCTCCAAATATCTATTCTCTGTTTTGAACCTGACTGTGGTAGCAATAGTACAATCCTGCTTGATGTGACTGAACTACTACGCAATGACATGATGTCTACATTAGCTCCCAGCAAAGGGGTTCGGGGCCGTTCTCCAGTTGCAGCGTGTAAAATGTAACTACGCCGGACAAGGGGTGTTCTCTGTGCAGAAGTTTTCCAAGGCCAGAGGAGAACGGAGAAAAGGATTTTTTATGCAGATGAAATGAAATAATTTGCGTAAATCCCTGAATTAATGCCTATTTATACACTCATAAACCAGCTATATGAAGAAAACTACAAAGCTTCAAAGGAGATTTAAATAAATGGAGAGATATCCCATGTTCATGGATAGAAAGACAAATAGAATCAGGAGTTTACTTCTTCTTAAACTGATGAGTGTATTAAATCCCAATCAAAATCCCACTTAGTTATTTTTGAATATTAATAAACTAGTTCTAAAGCTTATATACAAAATAAAAACCCAGAATAATCAATGGACTATGAATTAGAAGGATAGGACAAACACTACCTACTTGACCTGATGATTTATTACAAAGCTATATTGATTACGATGAGATGCTGACGAAAGCATAAACAGAACATTGGAATACAATAGCGAGCCCAGAAAAAAGAAAGCCACAAATATAGCCAACTGATCTTTGGAGAAGGAACAAAGGCACTTCAACTTGGAGCATATTCTTTTCAACCAAAGGTACCCAAAGAATTGGACACTCACAATTAAACTATATTATCTACGCACACAGTTTATATCATTCACAAAACTTAACTTAAAATGGATCACAGATCTAAATATAAGATGCCAAATCCTAAAATTGTTAGCCCATAACACAAGAAAATCTAAGTGACCTTGAGTGGGTGATGACTTTTCAGATATAACATCAAAAATAGTATAATACTTAAAGCTAAATAAATTGGTATGTTTATTCTACAAAAATTAAAAATGTTCTGTTCTGAAAAAAATCACTGTTATCAATATTATTTTCAGTCATACATTGGGAGAAAATATTTGCAAACATTTATCTCATAAAGGACTTACATCCAAAATATACAAAGAACACTTAAAATTTAAAAATATGAAAATTAAAAATCCAATTAAGAAATAAACCAAGTAATACCTCAGACCAAACGTGATCTACAGATGGAAAATAAGCATTTATAAAGATACCCAGCATCTTATGCTTTTAGGGAAAATACAAATTAAAACCACATCTTCCATGACACCATTGGGTTTGGAAAGGCTCAAGCCTTAAACACTAACAACACCATATGCTGGCAAGAAAATGAAGTTACGGGAACTCCCATTCATTGCTGGTGAGACTATAAAATAGTACAACCACTTTGGAAGATAGCCTGGCATTTTCTTACAAAGTTAATCATGGTCTTGCCATGTGATTCAGCAATCATGATCCTAGATGAATTAAAAATGTATGACTACATAAAAACTTGTATATAATTTTTATGGCCACTTTATTAATAATTTCCCCAAACTGGAAGCAACTAGATGTCACTGGTGAAGAGATACATTGTGGTAGGCTCCAGAGCAAAAAGGAATGTGCTACGAAGCGGCCAGAGGGTTTGGCATCTGAAAAGCATCCTGCGATGTGAGAGAAGCCAGTCTAAAAACTCTCTGTGTTGTATGGTTCCCCAAAGCAAAACTCTAGCAGCGGTTAAGAAGGGTGAACATATACAACACAGGGCAATATGAATAAAATTCAGTGAAAAGATGCTGGTCTTTTCCACACGCTTCTGAAGCCTGCCACGGAAGTGAGACCATTCTGTATGACATCACAATGGACACATGGCATTATGCATTCGTCAGAGCCCTTACCCTAAAAGTATCAAAACCAGTATCACTGCCATTGACTTGATGCCAACTCATAGTGACCCTATAAGACAGGGTAGCCCCTATGACTTTCTGAGACTAGAACTCTTTACAGGAGTAGAAAATCCTGGCTTTCTCCTCCAGAGCAATTGGTGGTTTTGAAGGAAGCCTGTCTGGGGATTGTGTGAGAGACTGGGCCAGGGACACCAGTAAGGAGGCTAGGCTACCCAGGAGCTCCAGGGAGAGACAAAGGTCTGGAAGGTCCTGGCTGTGGGAAAGATGGAAACAATGTCTTACTCTAAAAATGCTTCCTTTGAGCCAGGGATCAGACTTACCGGCGAGGTTGTTTACAAAGCCTGGGACCTATTCGTGAGGTGGCCGGTTGAGTTTATTTTAATTAACCCCATCTAACATTCCTCATTTCACATATATGAATTGATCTGAAAAAGCTCACTTTTTCTGCAGTCCAAGACTCTTTTTACGGACAAAGTATTTCTCAGAGTACAACATTACTTTGGAGATTCTTTCATAAAGTTTGGGAAGGCATCTAATGTAGAATAGCAGCCTCTACAACCTAGCACTTTACTAATATGTTTGTCTCTTTAAAGAAATATCACTTTATATTTATTTATCTAACATTTCAAGTTTAACTCTTAAAACATCTGTTGAAATTGTCACCAGAAATTTAATAAAATAGGGTGGAAATGTACAGAGAAGGACTCCTCCCCACCTCCAGTGAAAGAACTAAGATAAAATAAAAACTCTACTTAGTAAAAAATGAAGTGTTTAGTGCATAAGCTAATTGATTATTATCTAAGTCTATCCAAAGTAGTGTAGTCACTGTTTTTGTATTGCCAATTTTAGCCAGATAAACGAATCAGCTATATTGAGAATGAATGTAATACAGAAAGCATATAAAATTATGTAAAATATAATAAAGTCTGCAATTACTTAATGGGGTGAATGCATTTCATATATAAGGGAGAATATATGAGCAATGGAAATCTGGATTAAGTCACTAACAAGTTTAAAAGTTACTATTAGTCATTTTTATGTGCTTTTAAACTTACTTATTGTATTTTCTTTTTTTACTTTCCTTTTTTTGTTTACCTGAAATAAAAATCTAAATTTGATCATGCTTCGTGAACAGCTTATTACTCATAGGTATATCTACCAGCTGCCTAGCTATAATTTATATATTCAACTGCTCTAAGTAGTTGTTCACTATTCTGGTTACTTGGTGAAACAAAAAACTACCTAAAATAAATTAATGATTCCATTAGGGAGAGGCATACAATTATGCATAGTTATGATTTTAACTCGACTAAACCTGCAAGAAACCCTGGTTTTGCAGTGGTTACTCATTGGGCTTACTAACCTTATGGTGAGCAGTTCAAAGACACCAGCCACTATGATTAAAAGAGTTAGTCTCAGAAACCCACAAGGGCAGTTTTACCTTGTCCTATATAGTCACTATGAATCAGAAAGAACTTGATGTAAGTGAGTTCAGTTTTATTAAAAAAATCTCAAGTTGAGGAATACAGTTCAATATCAACTGTGTTCTGACCTATGAAATATCAAAATTTATACTATTCAATAGTCACTAACATATACCAAAATAAAAACATTCAGCATTTACAAAAATCCCTCCAAACCCTTAGTATTTAAATCCCAATTTAGAAATACAAATAATAGCTATGCAAGACTGCGTGAAGAATGCGTACAAATCAAAACATTACCAGCAACCTTTCTCTGTCTTTTCACTCAATAAATATAATACTGTCTTAAATATTTTTACAATAATTACAAAAAAGACAAGATTTTAATTGGGATGGATTAATAGAAAAAGATCATCACGAGGTTTGGGGGTAAGAATTGTGACTCCAAATAGAACTGTGAAGCACAAGGAATTACTAATATTGTACTATTAGTACGAGTAGACTTGCACAATCATAACAGTATTGTCTACCGGTAGAGTATAAATTTAGCTCAAAGTTGCTAAATCTGCTTTTTCCAACATCACAGTCAATTAAAACACTGCATTTTAGGAGGTTCTATTTGCTATTCGCTTCTCAATAGTCTTCAGTTGGCTAATTAAAAGTTAACTTTCCACAACAAATTACCAAAAATAATCAGTCACTATTTTTCTAGTGTACTTAGAATGTTTCTCTCCAGTAATGAGTAGCATACAGTCCAAGAGCGAAAGACAAGTCAAATTAATTTAAGCGGTGGCTTTAGTAAAAGCAAGAGTATATTAATCCAAGGAGAATTAACCGCTGATGTCTCTGTTTTACTGCTCACCTTTTAGCATTTCTCAGAAAGATACCATATTATTTGCCTTCTAAGAAGTAATCATTTTATATCATTTTAAAAATATTGAGTTATAGTTAATAAACCATAATAGCCAAACACATCTCTATTTTTCCTCAACACGGCTTACTTTTTATCCGAACTCCGCTTACTTCAGATCTGTATTAACTCTGTACAGTTTACCAAATTTTGGCAAACATAAATTAGGTATCATCAATGTAAGTGTCACTTTATTTTGGGGCTTTCTGATTTCACCTGCAGGAGACAGATGGGCTTTTCATTCCGGTAAAGGGTTACAGTCTCGGAAAATCACACGGGCAGGGAGGCAGTTCTACCCTAGCCTCTTGTGACTCTTGATTCAATGGCTGGGAGGTTTTTGGGGTTTTTTTGTAATCCCACCCTCTAGAAGTAATCTAGGCCTTGAGTTCTCAAGAATACTTTTCAAGTCTTTTTTTTGTGTGTGCATCAATTAGCCAATTTCTACAGTTTGATTACATTTATTAATCCATATGTATTCTTTCTGGTAAATACTTTAACTGCAGGATTGTATCTTATTCATTTTTCTAACTTTACCACATCGCCTAATGAAATAATTTGCATAGATAAAGTACAAAATAAACATCTGGTGATTAATGACAAGCTAACTTATAACAGGAAGACTGGTTTGAAATATATTCAAGTCACAAGGATAAAGCCTTAAGAACTTAGGAAAACTATTCTCACCGTCTGTCTCCAAGGCCTGAGCCTCTGCTTTCTGAGAAAGGAATCTGAGAAGGTTGTTGAGAAGTAGCTCTGATGTCATCTAGAGTCTTCAGATTCCCCGGTACTCCATTTAGTCCTGTGGCCACCTGAAGAGGAGGAAACAGATAGCTTGACATCTGGTCCAAACTAGATCCTGGAATATCTATTGTGAAATTCTGAAAGCTTATCCCAGTATCTTTTCTTGCTCAAACTCAATGCAGAAGTAGTCATTTGGCTGGGAAATAGAAATTATTTATGATGAATACTAAATTAGTCCACTGAATGGAAGCAGAGAGTCTTGGTCTCTAAAGAATACATTTACTTGACAAAATAAGATGCCTCGATAAACCAAAGTGTGAAAAGGGTTGACAGTGGTTATTAACTCATGGTAATTTCAAATTTCTTAAGCATATTATCGCCAAATTAATTTAGTTAAATTCCATATAAAATTCTAGATTTTTTCCAAGGATATATTTCAAAGATGAAAAGTTAAAAACAGAAGGGAAAAAAAGTACTTATGATTTCTTTCTTACGAAACTTCTCAATTTCATAAAACAAACCATATAAAATTTCTGGCCTCAAATTTGGAAACACCAAATGTTTATGTCCATATGGAGAGTTACACAAGAATTTTCAAAGCAGTTTTATTTGTGAAAGCCAATACTTGGTTAGAAACATCAAGGATATACACAAGTATGTAGCCACAGAAGTTTTATTATAAATATTATATCCAGCAGAAAAAAGTCATTAAATGTAAATTTTTTGAAACACTTGTTATTTATAAATTATGGTGTATCAGACAGCCAATTATTATATAATTTTAAAGCGCGACGTAAATATAAATTGTTAACCATTTTATTGCTGCTATGGACTACATGATTAAAAGTATTACATCCAACATAATTTTTGTTAAAATGATAACAAAAATAAAAGGAGTAATTATTTCTCAATTTAGGATGATTTTTAATTTTTGCCAACTCATTTTCTAATTTCTCTAAAGTAAGTCTGAACTATTTTTTTTCTAATAAGCAAAACAAATTAAGGGATGAAGACAAGAGCAACATAAAACCGCCCACTCCCTAATGCAAGTACAAAACAAGCACTCCCAAGAGATGGCACATTAACAGAGTTCTGGGCCCGTGTGCCATCCCTGCCAGCAACCAGTTGTGAGAAAGGGGCAGGTCTGACAAGATGAACTGGAATAATCATTAAGCAAGCTAAGTGCTTTACTCGTTGAAAAGTGCCTCATGGACATGACCTCACTTGATCTACTCATACGTGAAATGAGCAGGGGACAGAGTACCCCATTTTATAGTGGGGAAGCTGATCCCTAGCAGCACTACTGCGTAGGTGACGTGCCAGAAATTGAGCCTGGACAAAATTCTGATGGGAATTCTAAGAGTAGAGAGAACCACCACTTTCTCCAGACATTTATAGCTAAAAGGTACCAAAAGAGATATGGGAACTAAAAAATAATCACTCCTTTAGAATATAGCTAAGACTATGGGAATTTCCTAAAGTCCTAGACCCTAACTTCTGAAGCTATACCCAAGTCAGCCCTGCCTTGTTCCTTCAATAGTACCTACAAAACTACTGAAGTTCAAGGAGAATTGAATTGTGTTATTATTTCCTTTTTGGAGAAGAAGGAGAAAAAAAACACAAAACCAACAAGCCACTTTTTGTTTTCATTTGGAACAAGGAAGACTCATACCCATATTTAAGAAATGATAACTACAATTTTTACTTTAAAAAAAGGCATACAAATTAGTCAAAAGGCCCAACTGATAGAATTTCAAAATACTATCTTTCAGACTTAGGCACTTAGATGAGAAGAAACCTACCCCAGGGAAGAAAACTCCCAACTCTTGAAAAAAACAAAAGTAAAAATTTTCAAAGGAATATTAGGAACTGTGCTGATCAGTATCTACTGATATTCCTTAAAAGAAAAAAATTACCTTCACAGCTACCATTCTTCCCCCAAGTCCCAAAATGGTAAGAGCCTTCCCAAGTAACACTAACTACTGCTTATGGGTCGTGAGTACATGGCAAACATTGTCCCAAGACCTTCACATTCATAATATTCTTTACTCTTTCAGTCAGGTCACCAACAATTAGTCCCCAGCTCAAGAGATGTAAATTCCAATTGTGTGGTGAAGCAGGTCTTGAAGGAACCTCAAATTACAGCGACACAATCCACAGGTTAGGCCCACAGGTAGTGTAGCTCGCAAATTGAGGTACAGAACAAGCAAGGCAGCCGCACACTGGTCCAATGATCAAAGAACAAGAGACAAAAAAGGCGAGGCTCACTGAGCCATTTATCTCTCTGCCCTTCCATTAATCTCACGTGCGTTTATCGGCCAGGCTGGCACAATAAACCAACTACCTCAACATATAAAGGGTTAACTATGAAGCATTAAACTAATAACCTAAAATGAATTTTTGAAAACCTCATCATTATCAAACAATAAATGAAAAAGGAAAAGGTGAACCATAACACAATGCCAACAAAGATCTGGCATCCAAGTATTTGTGTGTATCTCATGCTTTGGAATGGGCAAGGCAAAGAGGGGACTTGCCTTGATGTGCAGTGCCAGAGCTGAGCAGGATGAGATGAGAGTTGATGGTGGAGTACAGGGCATGGCAAGGCCAAAGCAGTGGAGGAATCACCATCTAAGCAACAGGAGAAAGGTTCCCGGGGAAAGGTGGTATGCGGTTAGCAGGCTAAGGACAGCACCAAAACACAGAAGGGACCCAGCGCTGGGTTTCACGCCTGAGCAGCCCCTCTCCAGTGCAATGTGAGAGTGCCATGGGTGTGGAAGGCTTCCAGAGAAGGGGCTCCAAACACCAAATCAAATGGGGGAAAAGAGGGCAATGGAGATGGCCGATTAACTACATACAGGGAGACAGATACAGTACAACACATTAAGGATACTGGCAGGTCTGTGTCTCACTGCTAGGAATCGAGGTACAAATAAAGGAGAGGGAGAGAAACATGATTCAACAATATCAGAATGAAATTGCAGGTTTCAGTATGATCCAAGAGTGATAGAACATGCTGAAAGGTTACAAATGCCAACTTTAAGAGAACCCTACTGATCAAATCAGTGGGACTAGTATCAAAATATTGATAGTAGTAACTAAAAACCCATAGGATGAACTATAAACTCATGGGATCATGCTGACATAAACAGATTACTTAAACAAATGGATGTTGGGTGAGGAAATGAATATTTACGTGGTTTCACAACATTGTATTAATATTCGTTACAGAGGGAAGATGGGTAATTTCATAATAAGGGAGCCAGAAGATAACATTTTAATCAAGCAGTCCAAGTGACTATCAATAGTAATGGGTCAAAATGAAATTAATTGTGATAATGTCCGAAGGGTACTCAGAGAAGACATGGCATCACTTCTGCGATACTCCTGCCAACTACTCGTGGCCTGCATCTGCTCACAAGCAAACAAAACAAGGAGTCGCTCTACCAAATAGCTGGCCTGAATGAACTGAAGAAGTGGTGAGGTCTCAAGAGCTACGCAAAGACTGAAGGCAGAAGGAGAGGAAGGAGACATGGCAAGTAAAATGTAAGGCACCATGCTCAACTGGATCCCTTTGCTAGAGAGGACGTTATGGGGATGCTCTGTGAATGTGAATGAGATGGAGGTACTAATGCGATTCCTGCCTCTGATAGTTTTACTGTGGTTTATGGGAGAATGCCCTTGCCTCTAACTGTGGGAAATATACACTCATTTATTTAGACATGATGAGACATTAAGTCAAATGGTTCAAGGAAAAAAAGTTCTCCGTATTACTGTTTTATACTTAAAATATTTTCCTTGTAATTTTCCAATTCAAAATTACTGTAAAAATGTGTACTTTAATGGTCTTTTAAATAAGAGAGAGGGAGCCTAGCAAATATATCTTAGGATGAACATTAAATATAATTTCTTGAACAGTAATGTTGATGGCCGTAGGTTACAGCCCACTCTGTAGTCTGCAAGTCATGGTTCAGAAAGTCTTTAAAACAAGGTCCAAAGATGTTCCGTTGGCAATGCCTTTTTAAAAATAAAATATGTGGACAGTGGCAATCTTACAGCTGGGCCATTCTCACATGATGCAGACATAAGTCAGCACACAGGCAGGCAGGCACCAGACATGTCCCTATCACCATTGGTCAGAACACATGGGTGAACAAGAGGACGCCCTACCAGGGGAGCTATGTCTCAACGGTTTATCCTTCACTCGTTTGTCTGTGCATCTTCCTGAAAGAGGCCAATTTCAAATAGGTTTAGTTTTGGTAAACCAGCTATGACAATTTATACTAACTGACAGAGTTAGAATCCATTTGAATATATTTTGTGATTTGTTTGCTTTTTTCCCCCCCACTTCACAAATTTTATAATTCCTAACCTTAATAAAAACTTAAGAAAGAATAACTTAATAATTCCCAATCATCAAGCTGCATATTTGAACAAATGGTCAGCCCAAATACTGTGTTAATCGTTAGTAAATGAAACTGTAAGGAATATTATTAAGTATTTCATTACCATGAGGGTATTGTTGTTAGGTGCCATCCAGGCAGCTCCAATGCCTAGTAACCCCACATCCAACACAAGGAAACACTGCCCAGTCCTGTGGCACCCATACTTTATCACGCATGATGTCTTTTCCAATGACCTGTCCTTCCTGGTAACATGTCTGTCTCAAGTACATAAGACACAATCTTGCCATGCTAGCTGTGAAGGAGCATTCCTGGCTGTACTTATTTCAAGACATTTGTTTGTTCTCATGGAAGTCCACAGTATTTTCAATATTTAATTACTAAGGTAATAGGCTATTATTCAATATTTAATACTTAATAACTAAGGTCCAATCTGTTTTATATTATTAAATGCTGTGTAACCTGATATTTAGGAGAAAGAACCATCAACAAATACACCCAGATTATGTGTGAGTGTGTCTGCATATAGAAGGTGCTTTTGACATTAATTTTGCTATATAGAACAGTGAATAAATAAACTTTTTAAAAGAGGTAATTAGAATGCTCAGTCTTCTAGGGAGGGGGGGAGGAGCCAAAGTAGACCACATAAAAGGGTCAAAAGGCAAGACTTTCATGAAAGAAAATACCAATGATAAATATCCACCTGAAAAGATGTTCAACTTCATCAGCAGTTGAGGAAAAGCAAATTAAGACTACCATGAAATGCTATTTTGCACTCAATACATTGGACAAAGGGGGGGGGGAAGAAAAAGAAATAGAAATTCCAAGTTTTTATAGTAACTGGTAAACAATTTAGCATTATTTTACATAAATGAATATTCTTTTATTTTCTTACTGTTAGGTGTCTATCCTCGATAAAGTCTGCCATGTGTGCCCCAGGACACTTGTCAAACAAGACTGGAATCAGCAGTGCTTATAATACGTAAATACACACTGCCTGTTAGCAACTTCCAGATACATCAATAGATATATCCGAAATGAATAAACACAATAAGCAAAAGTCCCACTAACCTAGAGTTGCACCACCAAGAAATATACTCACACATGAAATATTGAGTTGTGAAAATGAACTATGCACATAATTTAAAATGTATGCTGAAATAAAAATTCTAAACATAGGTTTACCAAACGATCTCATTTGCACAAGAAACCCTGGTGGCATAGTAGCGAGGGGCTGGTGGCAACAGGGGTTATGCAAGGGGTTCCGCTTTGCAGGGAAAAAAATGGAGTTTTCTGCTGCCAT
Source organism: Tenrec ecaudatus (assembly GCF_050624435.1). Classification (NCBI taxonomy): domain Eukaryota; kingdom Metazoa; phylum Chordata; class Mammalia; order Afrosoricida; family Tenrecidae; genus Tenrec; species Tenrec ecaudatus. The sequence goes on from NC_134531.1 coordinate 277,177,413, forward strand.
AGAGATTCCCAGCCTTGGAAACCGAAGAGGCAGCTCTCCTTCGTCCAGTGAGGTAGCTGTGAGTTTGAGTGGCCTGGATGGCAGGGTGTAACGTCTGGGTTTTGGAAGTACTTATACAAATGAGTTTAAATCACTGATCCACAAAAAGACTTATAACATTATACATAAGTGCCCTATATAAGAAGCAACCACATTTTTTTAGTAGGTGACTGATTAAACGGTGGTAGGTCCACAGAATGATTATTCAGTCACAATAAGAAATGAATTACTAAGCTATCAAAACACATGGAGAGAAAAAATAAAAGAAGCCACTCTGTGTGATAATTTGGGGGTGTGGGAGAGATAAATAAATAGATCGATAGGGATAGATAGATAGAGTAAAAACATCCGTGGTTGCCATGGGTTCCAGAGAAAGAGAGGTACGAACAGGTGATGAAGCACAGAGCAGTGAAACGTGTATGATAATATACTGGGGCATGGGGGGGGGGGGGCGCAGTATTGCATTATGCATTTCTCAAACTCCCCAGGACGATACAACACAAACAGTAAATCACATGTAAATCACAGATTTTAGTTACTGATAATATATCACTGTTGGTTCATCAATTTTAGTAAATTCACTATATAAATGCCAGTAATAATAAGATAAAGAATATACAAAAAGGGCCCTGGTAGCTTAGTGGTTACCAGTGGGGCTGCTAAGCGCTAGGTCTACAGTTTGAAACCACCAGCCTCTCTGAGGGAGAAAGATGAGACTTTCTACTCCGGTAAGTTGCAGTCTCAGCCACTCACTGGGGGCAGTTCTAACCTGTCTATGGGAGTTGCAATGAGTCAGCATCAACTCAGTGGCAGTGAGTTTGGTTTTTTTGGAGTACAGAAAGCAGAAGGGAATAAAATAACTCTGCACTTTCTGCACAATTTTTCTTAAACCGTAAATGCTCTAAAATAAAGCCCATTATAAAAAAGAAGCAAATCTCAGATGACTGACTACATACAGAATAGTTACAATTTTTTTATCTTACCCACCCCCCACCCACCAAGAATAGTATGATTTTTATAAACTTAAACAATATATTATTTAGGGAAATGCATGTGACACCAAATTAAAGAGAGTGGCTGGGGATGGGAAAGGGAGTAGGGACAAAACCACAGCACCTCAAGGGCAGCATCTACACTGAGACCAGACCTCGACTAGATGTCTCCCTGCTACCACCTACGGCTCTGATCAGGATTAAAGCAGATGGTGCCAGATACAATAGGCAGAAAAATGGGGGGAGTGGGGGATGCACACTCAAAAGCAAACAAACCGGACTAGCTGGACGAGTGGGGCCAGAGAATTCCCTGAGATCATTTTCCTGATCAAAAGTGCAAAGCTGTTGTTGTAGTTAATTCCAAACCAAAGTGAGCGACCTTACAATTCCAAGTAGAGGAGCTGCAGAGTTTCCAAGGCTGCGATCTTTATGGGGACCAAACCACACCTCTTTCTCCCATGGAATGGCTAGTGAGTATGAACAACTGACTTTCGGTTAGCAGCTGAGCACTGAACCACTGCACCACCGAGACATTCTTCAAACCCTGAAGTGAAACTCTTCCCAGATCATCTTGAGGGAATAATGCACACAAAATAAAGGGCACTGCCACACGTACAAGGGTCTCCTATAAAAACTATTTCTCTGTCCTATCCAGCCCTGCAAGGTAGAATTCGGATCATGGTAGTTGGGGGGAGGAAGCATCCAGGATCTGGGGGAAAGCTGTGTTCTTCATCGATACTACCTCACACCCTAATTAACCCATCTCCTCTCCTAAACCCCTCTATGAGGGGATCTCCATTGGCCGACACTTGGGCCTTGGGTCTCCACTACCATGATCCGAATTGTACCTTGCAGGCCTGGATAGGGCAGAGGCTGTACACTGGTACAGGGTGGATGATACCTTCAGGACCAAGGGTGTGAGGGACGATGCTGGGAGAGTGGAGGGTGAGTGGGTTGGAAAGGGGGAACTGATTACAAGGATCCACATGTGACCTCTTCCCTGGGAGAGGGACAGCAGAGAAGGGGGGAAGGGAGACTCCGGTTAGGGCAAGATATGACAAAATAACGATGTATAAATTACCAAGGGCACATGAGGGAGGAGGGAATGGGGAGGGAGGGGGAAAAAAAAAGAGGACCTGATGCAAGGGGCTTAAGTGGAGAGCAAATGCCTTGAGAATGATTGGGGCAGGGAATGTATGGATGGTGATAAGAGTTGTATGAGTCCCTAATAAAATGAAAAAGAAGAAAAGAGAAAAAAATGATTAGGCAAAGACTGTACAGATGTGCTTTATACAATTGATGTATGTATATGTATGAACTGTGAAAAGAATTGTATGAGCCCCAATAAATTGTTAAAAAAAATAAAATAAAATAAATAAAAAAAGAAAATTAAAAAAAAAACTATTTCTAGGCGATCAAAAGGTTAACATTTACTACAAAGCATAAATTGGAAAATGGATACGCCTACTGCGCTGCCCCTCTCCCACCATTTCAGAAAATAAAAACTACGCTGTGTCCCCTTGGCAATGAAAACCTTTGTACTGTAACCCACAATCTATGATAAACTGTAAAGGATCTGCATTTGCAGCCCCGCTGTATCTTACCGGCACCCCTCAGGGGCGGGATCAGCCATTTGGGAAACCCTGCCCTAAAGCAAAGAGGAGAAGGGAAAGGTGAACTAGAATAATGGAAAGAGAACAATCAGAATACAAAGAGAATTTTGATACACTTATAAACAGCAACATCCGTCACTAAACAAGTTATATAGACATTTCAAATGAGAACCTAGCTTCGCTAAAAGCACAAAATTAAAAATAAATAAATAAAAAGTAGGCTTTCAAGCTGATCTGTGTACCATATATTCTTGAATATAAGCCGACCCGAGTATAAGCTGAAGTACTTAATTATTACCTGGGAAACCAGAAAAACTGATTGACTCAAGTATAAGCCTAGGGTGGAAGATGCAGAAGCTATTGGTGAGTTTCAATAATCAAAACAAATGAAAATAAAATTACTAAAAATTGAGACATCAGTGGGGTAATATATTTAAATATATATAAAATAAAAAACATAAATAAAAGGACAACAAGTCATTTAATATTAGTAAACCAGCACAGTAAGTGGAAAATAGGTTCAACAAAAACAATAAGGTATCAACAATGACACCTTCAGAGTACTATTCCCTGAGCTCAATCAGCAACCAAGCTAAAATGTCAAGAGTTAAAATCCTTCAAAACTGGATTCCTCATCACCATCCGTATCCCAACGCAGAGCTTCAGCTGGTGAGGTCATCATAGATGCTGTCCTCACTGAGATCGCCGTCATCACCATCACTGCTGTCATTTTCATACAAAGCGCACTCTTTACTGCCATCCGTAGCATTATTAATACTACCACTGACCCGTGTAGAAGCCGAACCCCAGTTTTTTGTGCTGAAAAGCTCGGCATATACACGAATATATATGGTAATTGTATTCGTAAAGTTCTAAAGATCCAACTTGGGTGTGGGATCATGGTATTAGACTGTAAGTTTTACTCTCTCGTAATTTAAATGTTTGCACTGTTTTATACATTTTAAACTATTAACAGAATCATCCTCTACATTGTAGCCAATTGGATATCTTAGTATTACCTAGGTGTTTCTTGAGCACCTATCATGTGAAAGGTGCTTGGCAAGTGCTTCTTCGTGCTTTACGTGAAGCACACAGAATCATAGCTACATGGGGTATATTTCTTAAACCCCAACAGGTGCAATAATCTTGTTAAAAGACATATCCTGTTTTTTTGTTTGGGTTTTCTGTTACGTATTTTGCTCTGCCTTGTTTTTGTGTTTATTATTGTCTCTGCATGTCTATCTAGATCAGAGGTGCACAATACGTCAATCACGATCTACTAGTTGATTGCAAATGTAGTATAGGTAGATTGCATAGCATTAAAAAAATAGATGTAAGCCTATCATCAATCCCGTCACTTAACTGATAATACAGTGCAGCCAATCAGATGCAATCTTAGGTGTCAAACGCATACACAAACAACTGCCCTAAGTGCAGCAAAACTGACAAGCTAAGATATCACCAATTTTTCGATCTTGTATTTTTTTCTCTTCAATGTAAGAAACGATATTAAGATGGGCACTGCTGGACCAAGTAAGAAGACAAAAACATCTCACTTTCATATGGAATGGGAGATTTTGACACTCCAAGCCGACATTCAGCTGAAGTCCAGAGCACATGAACAGTTCTTGAATTTACTTGCAGAGGGAAAGTACCCAAACATGAGAAAATGTGCTACCTCCTTGACTGCATTATTTGACTCTACTTATTTATGTGAGTCAGCCTTTTCCCACACAAAGATCATTGAGTCCAAGTACCGTTACACCATGACTGATGATCATTTGGAAGTGTGTTTGAGGCTGGCTGTCAGCAGCAACTGTCTGGACTATGCGTCCCTGGCTCCTTCCATTCAGTGCAAGTCATCAGAGTAAACTCAGGTCATGACAAAAATGTACATAGCTAATTGTGTTGTGTTGTGCAATATGGACCGATGTGGTTATGCAAGGTACATAAACATACATTATACATATAAAGAATTCTCAATGCATTTATGAATAAATGCTATAAATATAAATAATTCTATGTTTTGCATTTTTAATAGTTGGTAGATCATTTTGACTTGATCATTTTATATAGGCAGGATAAATAATCGGAAGAGAAAACAACTGGACCTATGGTTCAGAGGGAAGAGGGAAGAGGGGGAGGTGGTCAAAAGGAAGTAGGTGCTAACAAACCCAGGGGCAAGGGAAAACAAGGGATCTAAAATCGATGGCAAGGAAGGCATAGGATGCCTGGTAGGGCTTGATATAGAGCAATGCAACCAAGAGGAATTACTGAAACCTGAATGAAGACTGAACATAATAGTGGGACGATGGGAAAGTAAAAAGAAAGAGAGGAAAGAACTAGGATGCAAAAGGAATTTATAGAGGTTTAAATACGGGCATGTATATATGCAAATATATTTATATATGATTATTGGGAAATAGATCTATGCACATATATTTATATGTTAGGTATTAAGGTAGCAGATGGACATTGGGCCTTGGCTCAAGTACTCCCTCAATGCAAGAAACCTTTGTTCTAATAATTCGGCATTCCATTATGCTCAGCCTCCCAACATGATTGCTGAAGTCAGAGGGTGCATAGCAAATGTGGTGAAGAAAGCTGATGGTGCCTGGCTATCAAAAGATATAGCATCTGGGGTCTTAAAGGCTTAAAGATAAACAAGTAACCATCTAGCTGAGATGCAACAAAGTCCACATGGAAGAAGCACGCCAGTCTGTGTGATCATGAGGTGTTGGTGGGATCAGGTATCAGGCATCAAAGACCCAGAACAAAAAATCAACGTGAATGAGGAGGAGCATGGAGTGGAGACCCAAAGCCCATCTGTAGACAACTGGACAGAAGGGTCACAAGAAAGAGATGAGCCAGTCAGGGTACAGTATAGCACCAATGAAATATACAACTTGCCTACAGCTCTTATTTGTACACGAGTACAAATAAGCATTGGAATCACAGGGAATCCAGGACAGATAAACCCTTCAGAATCAATAATGAGAGTAGCGATACCAGGAGGGGAAGGGGAAAGTAGGGGGAGAAAGGGAGACTAGATCACAGTGATCAACATATAATCACCTCCCAGGGGGTGAACAACAGAAAAGTGGGTGAAAGGAGACATTGGACAGTGTAGGACATGACAAAATAATAATAATTTATAAATTATCAAGGGTTCATGAAGGAGGGAGGGTGGGGGAGAGAGGGAAAATGAGGAGCTGATACCAATTGCTCCAGTAGAAAGAAAATATTTTAAAAATAAGGACAGCAACAAATGTACAAATGTGCTTGACACAATGGATATATGTATAGATTGTGATAAGAGTTGTACGAACCCCCAATAAAATTATTTTAATAAATAAAAGACATATCTTTATAAAGTGCAATATGGCTATTTGGTGGGTTTGTTCCCAATTATTATGATTAACTTATATTGACTGGATGGAAATTTATTCATATTAGATAAGAGGCATTGTGCTAAATCTTAGACATTATTTCATTTCATTATTTTTAGAAAATAAGTGTCTTCTCAATTTACAGTTAAAGAAACAAAGGCTCAGAGAGATGGACTGATTTTACCAAGGTCTTTCAATAAGTTCACGGTAGTTTCAGGACTAAATCCAGGTCAGGGTGTTTTAGAATGAATTATTTATTACCCAATAAACCCTTCATGGCATCACAGGGGTTACCTTAATCAACTGGTCTTCTGATAATTTCTTGAAAGTCTGGCAGTCTATTATTAAATCATTGGTCACATTTTCTGTGTCTATAAAGGCTGGCAAGAGAAAGATATGGTTGTCTGCTCCCATAAAGATTCAGTCTCAGAAACCCTACACAGGGTTGCTATGAGTCAGAATCAAATTCATGGCAGTGGGTTCAGCGATATACTGAGCCCTGGAGATCTAGTGGTAAAAGCACTCCACTGCTAAGTGGTAGGTCAGTAAGACGTTTAAGCCCAGGACACCAGCTGCTTCTATGGAGAAAACCATGGCAGTCTGTTTCCCTTGGAAAGGCGGGAAGGTGAGGCAGTTCTACAAAGTCCTGCCGGACCATCAGGAGTTGAGATTGACTTAACAAAGTGTTTCTAATGGGACTAGCCATCTGAAAACATAAACATAATGATTGACGCTTGCCAAGCTCCATTTCACAAACAAAAACATACCTTATAAAAAGGGGTCATCTTTTTCAAAAGCATACCCTTTCATAGGGCAATCTAGTTTCTCACTCTCATCAGCAAAGTCACAAAATGCAATGATCCTATTACCACCATTATGTATATTATTATTATTAGCTAGGGGGAAGTGGCCTTCCACCATCTACTGATACCCCAATTCATGGTGATCCCCCACGCCATCCCCATAACAACTGGGGATCAGACTGTCTAATCCATGGCCGATTTTCAGAATTAGATTGTCAGGCTGTGTACCATCATCAAGTCAATTGCAATTCTAGAGCACAGAGAAGCATTACTTCTCAATCGTCTCTGTTTGCATAGAGCCTGGTAAAAGTTTGTTTGTTTATTTTTAAATCATTTTATTGGGGCTCATATAACTCTTATAATAATCCATATATACATCCATTGCCACGAGCACATTTGTACATTTGTTGCCATCATCGTTCCCAAAACATTTGCTTTCTACTTCAGCCCTTGGTATCAGCTACTCATTTTTCCCCTCCCTCCCCAAGCCCCCTCACTTAAAAACCCTTGATAACTTATTCATTATTATTATTTTGTCATGTCTTACACTGCCGATCTTCTCGCTTCACCCACTTTTCTGTTGTTTGTCCCCAGGGAGGGGATTATATGTAGATCCTTGTAATTAGTTCCCCTTTCTACCCCACTTTCCCTCCACCCTCCTGGTATTGCTACTCTACCCACTGGGCCTGAGGGGTTCATCTGTCTTGGATTTCCTGTGTTTCCAGTTCCTATCTTTACCTGGTAAAAGTTTTTGCAGGAAACTTTTTTAAGTCTCAAGAATCTGAGGAAATGTTGCTGCTTTAAAATAAATCTTGACCCAGTAAGAACTGGCAATAGGCCTTTCATTTTCTTATAGTCAGCAAAACTACAGACTTATAAAAATTCAAATAGTTAAGGGCATGCATTTTGAAATACTTCCTTATGTGGTGAGTCACTCCACAGAAATTACACTTTCTACTGAAAACTTTTTTCTTTTAACCTGGATATGTGGGTTTATGTATTAGTGGAAGAAATCACTTTAAAAACCTTTGAATGGAAAAACAAGTCCATGTGGTACTTTACTAATTGTTTTCTCTGAGAACTGTTTTCCTTGGGAGTGGGAAGAATATTATTACTGTGTGAGTCTAGGTAAACTAGGAAAGCAAATCCACAGAAATTCATATGCATGAGAGAGAGTTTTATATAAAGGATTAGTATCCATTAAGAAAGCATTTCAACCCAGTGCTGTAAAAGCCCATAAGCCCAACATTAGCCCATATGTCCGACATCGAGCTACAAAGTTCTCCTCAATCTGACAAAACACACATAATGACTCCGACTGCAGGAAAGCCAATCAGTGAGCGTGGAAGCATCTCAGCCCTGGCAGGGATCTCCACGCAGCTGCTCCAGCACCCAGGGTTGCATCAGGGTGGGTCCATGTGGCTTCCCCTCAGGGATGGCTGGCAGGAAGTGAGCCTTGCCTGCTGAAGCAGGGAATGGGCTAAGGCAGCTGCACCCTGGTCCTACCATCAGAAAACAAGAGACCCAAGAACTATAAAGATGAGGCTCACAGAGCCATTTGTCTCTCCACCCTTCAATTAACCCCACATGTGTTTATCGGGTAGGTTGGCACAATAAACCTTAACTATCTCACTGACACATATGCACCACATTATTGTTCAAATAAATTCAGAAGCTGGTATTTCTAACCTGTACTAATCTACACTCTGAAAAATGGCATGGACGCTGGTTTAAACACCCAACAACAAATACATGAGGAAGGGGCTACAGGAAGTGAAAATAATCGGTTCAATAGGTACCAAATACTGGTTAAAAGCAGGGCACAAGCTTATGGTCACTTCTCAAAGCAGAGTAGAAATAAAGAAATAAAAATGTACGGAAGAAAATGTTCTCGAATAGAAGCTATAATATGGAGTAAAGAATCATTATCTGAAAGTCTATTATATCTTTGAGAATATATATTCAAATTAATGATATTGCCAGGAATATGGGTGAGTAATGTTAAACATTCTAAAATATTACACTAATGAAAACGCTTTTTATATCTGATCCCATCGACACCTCATGATCACACAGGTTGGTGTGCTTCTTCCATGTGGGATTTCTTGCTTCTCAGCTAGATGCCCGCTTGTCTATCGTCAAGCCTTTAAGACCCAGATGCTATATCTTTTGATAGCCAGGCACCATCAACTTTCTTCACCAAATCTGTTTATGCAGCCATTGTGTTGGGAAGCTGAGCATAATGGAAAGCCAGGCTATTAGAACAAAGTGTTCTTGCATTTTTTTAACAGAACAAGTCATTTATTATTCAAACAAGCTTCATTTGTATTTATTTAGCCTTTTGACTCTGCTTGTGCCTTCAACACTTTCACCATGATTTTCTGCTCCTCAATCAGGAAAGCGCGCTTGATCCTGTCTCGGACACATTTAGCGCACATGGACCCACCATAAGCCATGCTGACGTGTTTTTTGGTTTTGGACAACCTCATGAGAACTTTGGGTCTCATAGCACGGACCCCTCGAAGTCGGCCCGGGCACACGCCACATGCAGATTTTGGCGCTTTCCCAACCTTCTTTGTATACAGGTAAACGATTCTGTTACCAGGGGTTCGGGACAGTCTAGTTTTGTTAGAGGCGGTGTTGTAGGACAGCCTACGCCAGTAGGTCAGACGCTGAACCATTTTGAATGCCTCCACACAGCGTCTCCGGAAGAGCGTGTTCTTGCATTTAAGGAGTACTTGAACCAAGGCTCAATGTCCATCTGCTACCTTAATACCTAACATATAAATATATTCACATAGATCTACTTCCCAATCGTTTTATATATATATGTGTGTGTGTGTGTGTGTGTACATGCCTATATTGTGACCTCTATAAATGTCCTTTGCCTCCTAGTTCTTTCCTCTATTTCCATATACTTTCCTCTTGTCCCACTATCATGTTCGGCCTTCATTCAGGTTTCAGTAATTTCTCTCAATTACATTACCCTTGATTAAGCCCTACCAGGCATCCTATGCCCTTCTCCCCATCAATTTTGGATCACTTGTTCCCTTGTCTCTGGGTTGGTTGATATCCCCCTTCCTTTCTCCAGCCTCCCCCTCTGTCATGTCCCCCCAGAACTATCGGTCCAGTTGTTTTCTCTTCTGGATTGCTTATCCCGCCTATCTTATCTAGATAGACATGCAAAGACAATAATAAGTGCAAAAACAAGACAAAGCTAGACAAAACAACAAAGGAAGACAAAACAACAACAAAAACCTACAAAAAAGGAAAAGCCTATAAATAGTTCCAGGTCTGTTTGTTGACCTTTCAGAGTGTTTTCCAGTTGAGTCTCTGGCCCCAAAGTCTATTTTTGGTATTCCTTGGGGACTTCATTGCTTTTCTCCCCTGCAGCAAAGACCCAGAACAAAAAAAAAATCATATAAATGTTAATGGGATGGCAGGCACACAGAGTGGAGACCCAAAGCCCATCTGTAGACAGTTGGACATCCTCTTACATAAAGGTCAGAAGAAAGAGATGAGCAAGTCAGGGTGCAGTTCAGCACTGATGAAACACAACTTTCCTCTAGTTCTTTAATATTGATCCCCCCCCCACCGCCAAGTATCATGAAGGTCACTTCTACCTTACAAATCTCACTAGACCAGACACTGCTACAGATAAGAGCTAGAAACACAGGGAATTCAGGACAGATAAACCTCTCAGGACCAACAGTGAGAAGAGATACCAGAGGGAAGGGAAAGTGGGGGTCTAAAACAGGGAACTGGTCACAATGATCTACATATAACTCCCTCTCAGGGAAATGGACAACAGAAAAGTGGGTGAAAGGAGATAGCGGTTGGTGTAAGACATGGGAGGGGGGGGATTTACAGATTATCAACTGTTCATGATGGAGGGAGGGTGGAGGAAGGGGAAAGAAAATGAGCTGAAATCAAGGGCTCAAATAGAAAATGTTTTGTAAATGATTATGTCAAAATATGCACAAATGTGCTGGACACAATGGATTGATGTACAGATGATGATAAGAGCTGTAAGAGCCACCAATAAAATGACTTTTTTTTAAAGAAAATGCACTTTATCTATTTTCTCACTTACTCCTCATAATATTCTAGGATGTAGTTTGTAATGTCATTTTACATAGAAAACTGAGGCTTAGACTGAATGATAGCTGACTATGTAAACAGGGCTCAAATATTATATCTTATGATTCTAAGACCAGCATTTTCCACTCTACTACATCCAACTGGCCACGGTGATGATGGTTTAGTGTCTACACATGACATAAAACACTGGATGGGCTGCAATTTGTCTTAAAGAATAGATAAGCAAAACATTTTAATTCAACCTTGTCTTAGAAAAACATGGAATTTCTTCTATTTCTAGTGTTTTCTTTTAAAATAGAAACTTGGAAGCTAGAGACTGGTGAGCACGTGAAAAGTCAAGGAGAAGTAAGTCTACCTGTTTAAACAGTTCATATTCTTCTGTACGTTTTTGGTGTCGAAAAAGAAAGTCAACATGATAATCCCTATTTTACATTAAAGTAGCTAAGAGGAAGAGACATAAAAGTACAAAATGATTAAAGTTCAGAAAATATTCTCTCCTTGAGGATCTTTATAGCTCTGGGGTTTACATGTAGGTCTTTGAGCCATTTGAAGTTTGTTTTTTTTAAAGAGGTGAGACATGGGTTCTGTTTCATTTCTTTATAGATGAAAATCCAATTTGCTAGCACCATTTATTGCAAAAAACGTCTATCCCCTTTAGTGTTTTTTTTGACCCTTTGTGGAAGATCAGTTGTCTGTAGTAGAAGGATTAATTTATTTCGGAGTTCTCTATTCTGTTCCATTGGTCTAGGTATCTATCACAATACCACTATGAGGTTGCTTTAAATACTGTGAGGTACTGAGGTCCAGAAGTGAGAAGTTTACTATTTTCTTCTTTGTCTCTCATGGGCTTCCCTCTCCATATAAAAAAGTTATCAACTGGTTTTCCATTATTTTAAAGAATGAAGTTGGGACCTGGAATGGACTTATGTTGTATTTATAGATAGTCATGAGTAGTACTGACATTTCCAAAATATTAACCATTAACAATGAGTAAGAAATATTCTTCCATTTAGCAGGTCTCTTTCGATTTCTTGTAGGAGGGTTCTAGTTTTCTGTATACAGGCTTTTGTTTCTATGGTCAAGCTTATTCCTATTCCAAATTCAGTGTGGTTATTATAAATGTATTGTTTATCTGATTTATTTTGGGGGAACTCTTTGTTGGTACAGAGCTACTATGAGCTATAGCACCAACTCAATGGCAGGGAACTTGGTGTGTGTGTGTGTGTGTGTGGTTGTTGTTAGTATTCAGAAATCCCACTGATTTTTTTCTATGTTAATCTCGTAAGCTGCCACGTTGCCAAGTCTTTCCATTGCTTCCAACGTGTTTTTCGTTGTCTTTGGACGTTCTATGTATAAAGTAGTGTCACCTGTGAAGAGAGCACATTTCACTTCTTTGCCAATCTGGAGTCCTTTCATTTCCTTTGCTGTCTTCTCGCGCTGGCTGAGACTTCTAGCACGCTGTTGTATAGAGCGGTGAGAAGGTGAGTCCTTGTCTGGTTCACGCCGGCAAGGGAATGGCTTCAGTTTCTTCCCACTGCGGGAGATGTTGGCCACTGGTTTTGCAAATGTAGACTTTACTGTTTTGAGAATTTTCATTCTATTCTTATTTTATTGTTTTTTAATCATGTATGAATGCTAGATACTGTCAAATGACTTTTCTGTGTCAGTTGATATGATCAATAGGATGCTTATCTTTTGTTTTGTTTTATGTGGTAGATTGTATTGATTGCTTCTCTGAGGTTAAATCATCCTTGCACTTGATCATGAAAATGTGTATGTATATGTGTATATTGTTGGAGGGGACAGACTATGGAGGTTGCTGAACGGAGAGGTCGAGCGGGAGTTGAAAACAACAGGCTAGAAGGATGAAAGTGCTGACCCGGGTATCGGGCAGGTGGTGACCCACAACAAGGAAAGGGGACCTTCAAGGAGTGGGAGGGACAGACTGTTGGAGAACTGATTAGGAGAACACAAATTTGACAGTGGAACACAAAGTTAACATTCTGAAAAGTAAACTGCGAACTAAGTTACAATTAATAATATTAATAAAGTAAAGAAAATGCCATCCTGTGGTCACCAGACAAGGTTTAAATACTATGTGATTTTCCGAAATACTATAATGATGTTTTCTTGTCCTTAACAAAAACTCATGGGAATACTTAAACAAGAATGCTAGTCATTTTTTTACTTCTTGAATATTATTGAAATTATTAAAATTAGCACCAACTCCATAAAGCATAAGCATTGATTTCAATTGCATATACATATCTTTAATATACCTACTGCTCGCCACCAACTCTCATTATCCAATATCTTGCATTTAACATAACTATGAAAAAGTTCTTGGGGCATCTTTGGAAAAATTCTCAGCAGGCCACTTCAAGGGTCTGGATTTGAGTGGACCTGTGACCAAGCCCAAGGACCCACCCTGGGCAATTCTGAACAACATACTAGAGACCCTGGTGGCAAATGGGCTACAGGAAGGATATTTTCATCGGCGATGTCTCCAAACATGGATGGTGCAGGGTAATGTAGGATGGCACAGTCACAGGCAGGCAGGAAGAGGAAAGGCTAGGGCCCAAAGATACCCAAGGAGGTTCAATGGGGAGAGGCAGAAGAGTAAAGAGAAAAGGAAGCCACACAAACTTGTGGGGGCAGGGCAGATGGAGGACAAATGGGGTTCTTGCCCAAGGAAAGTGGCAGCAGGAAGACAAGTGGGGGTCCCAATCCAGGGCAAGCAACCCCTGACCGCCAGGATCTCCCCAGCCCCCATGGGCTCTGCAGTGGTGCAGAAAGCACAGGGGAAAGGGGCCCGCCACATCACATGTATCCAAGGCAGGCTGGGGACACCCGACACAGTGAATATGCAGGATGGAAAGTACATAAAAGGGGTTTTCAGACAACACCAATTTTGCATAAAGAGCATAACCATGTGAATACGTGAGGAATGAGTATGTGTGAACATGTATTCATCTTTGTTTACCTGTTGAACCCGCTTTTCTTTCCTGAACTTTGATCCTCTCTTAGCTGGAACCGTTTACAGCCACCTCCCTAATATTCCAAATTTGTTTTGAAAGGGAAAATAAAAACTCTTTCAAAGTCAAGGTTTTCTTCCAATCCTAAATCCTTCTGGTAGCACCCATTAAAAAATTCCATAATTTCAAATTCAGTCTCATTTTGCTCTACACTAGCTAGATAAACTATTTAGTTTTAAATACCTGAAGGACTCTGAATTAATAGGGATGGAGTTATTCGAAGAAATTTACGGTAATCTGTGAGGTGTTCTTCATAAAATGTGGCTTAGCACAATTGAACTAAATGTGAAGAATTACGGAACAATTCTGGAAAGGGAGCAAAACTTTTAAAGTCATTCAGCTTTGAAATTGTATTTCAATCAGATTCTTTACTATTTTCACCACACAAATCTGTATTTTCTTTTTTGTTACAAGTGAACAAGTAGTAAAGACACATACGTAGTAAATATTTAATCCATAGACTTGAAGTTTTTTAATTAGCCACGGATAAACCAAGTGTGCTTATTATTTGGGTAAGATCATTAAAGCATTTCATCTACCTTATTAAGTCACATCAAATAAATGCATATACTGACAAAACACAATTAAGATATGACCGCAAGTAAATGCATCACACTTCAGAATCTGCAAATTCTGAACACAAGTGTGATGAAATCATCTACCACAAAGAAACCACCAGGAAAAACAAAACAACCTTCTTAGGCAGCTGGTAGCGTGCAACACGCAGTACAGGAGGAATTCTTATTCTGGTTTGATTGTTTCTAAAGTTCCACATTGGTATCAGGATACACTCAGGAGGTTTTGTTTATTTCATCAACACTTTGATTTATCACTCTATTGTATAAGGCACGGAGCTAGGTGCCTTGTAATTTGCACGAGTATAAAAGATACAGCCCCCTCACCCCCCTCAGAAGTTTACAATCTGTTAAAGGAAGAAAACAAAACTGTGAAATAACAGCAGTGTGGATGGTACTCATCAAACACTACTAGAGATGAGAGTGCATGTTTCCTTCCATCAGCGGGAGTCTGCAACTGTAGGACAGATTGCGGTGTGGGACAAGAAAACAGGTCAGATCAACAGACATCTGAAATGATGATGGCAAAATGTAATGTCGGAATAAGAAATGCGCAATGAACAAGTAGAAGGATGGAACAAACAGACTATGCTGCTAGAGTGAGCAGGAGCCGAACAGAAATAGGGCTTGACCTTTATTCTAAACTCAGGGTAATGATACTTTCTTTAAAAAGTTTTACTTTGCTACAGTGTGTAGACAGTGGGGCCCTAGAGGCAGCGGTTATACACTGGGCTGCTAACTGTAAGGTCAACCATTCAAACCCATCAGCAATTCCACAGAAGTAAGAGGAGGCCTTCTAATCCCCTTAGGAGAGTTACAGTCTAGGAAAACTGCCAGGGGCGAGTTAGATACCCCGTCATTCCTACAGGGCCCTACGAGTCCAATCAAGACAATGGCAGTGGTAGTTTGAGTTTGCAGTAAGCATGAGGTAATAAAAGGGAAAAGGCCAAGGGCAGTTAGAGAACTCAGCCCGGCAACTGTATGGTACCCATGAAGTACCAAAAGCGTGAATTTGGGGGAGGGCAGCAGAAAGAAAAATAAACAAAAGCTCATAGTTTTTTCTATGGTAGTGAAAATGGGAGGTGTGCTTTTGCATAAAGGAATCATTTTCTTTCCTATTTTTTCTAACAGTCAATAATTTGTGTTATTCAAACAAGGTATCAAAAAGCATAAACGATGTCAGTTAAGAGGGAAGATTATTATTATACAAATACTATATGGGGGATAAAAGCAACCATCTCCGACCCAGGACCTATAGCAATCAGTAGCAGGTCTGTGTCTATGTAAACCACAACTCCACGGCTTCACTCCTCATAGCAAGCCTACAGATGACCAAACTAGTATGCGACCAAGCCCTTCCCAGAGGGAATCCTGTATGCTTAAAAAGTTTAAAAAACTAATTTGGAGGCAAAATCTGAACTAAACCCTCAGGAGATCATTTGCAATCTTCATTTATCCCACTTAGCAAATCACACCTGAAGAAACATTAACCATCAAAATCTAGGGAATCTTTAAATATTGAAATTTATAGAAAATAACACCCGTCAATATATTTAACCATTTATACACTTAAAACAAAGTCCTATTTAATCCAGAACACAGTGGCATTGTATCATATGTAAACTTATATGCAAATTGAACCACCCATGCTTAAAAACACAAATTTAAAAAAGGAATAATTCTACCCATCAAATAACCAAATAATACAGAGCAAAATGGAAGAGGTAATTTGTTGTTAGATTTTGATTTTACAGTTTTAAGGTATGTATTTCTCCTACAAAGTTCTCCTAAACATAATCTAATTGTTTTATCTAGTGTTCATGACAGAAAATGTTATTTATTCCAAGACTGATGGAAAAACAGCCGCCAGTTGGCAATCTTCTGAAACGTTTATCGGCACTCTCATAGAGCAGTGGTTCTCAACCTGTGGGTTGCGACCCCTTGGTGGGGGCAAATGACCCTTTCTCAGGGGTCTATTGATTCATAACAGTAGCAAAATTATAGTTTTGAAGTAGCAACGAAAATAATTTTATGGCTGGGGGTGGGGGGGAGTCATCACAACATGAAGAACTGTCTTAAAGGGTCGTGTCATTAGGAAGATTGAGAACCACTGCCCTACAGCATCTTTCTGAAGGATTTTTAAAAAGATACCTTGAACTGGACAAAAATTTGACTAAAGCATTCTTTTGTAATCCAAGATATAACTCCTTAACTATTTTCCAATATCTTAGCCCCTAGATTGAAGACATATGACAAGTTAATCTGCGCTGAGATGTGTGATAGGTGAATATACACCTAACCGATTTTCAAAAGTTGGTATGAGAAGACTGTAAAATATAAATTTCATACTGATTGTACACTGAAAAAATACTTGATGTATATAGGTTAAATAAAATATAGTATGAATGTAGATCTTTCTTAATGTGAAAATCAATTCAATGGCCACTGGCTTTTTTGTTATAGTCATCAAACAAAGGAGTAGAGATAATGGAGAGTGAGTGATACATGTCACATAGATGACACGGGTATCATTCTGATGGAAGATATCAGACGAACAGGTATGCATAACATATGATCCTAGTTTTATACAGTTTAGAATATGGAAAAAACTAATGAATGGTACAAAGATAACAAAGATTGGTTTCTGTTCATGGTAGTGAATAAGCCTCATGGGATAGAGTATGAGTTACACAGAGTATACTTAAAATATCATGGAGGTAGTACTTCAGGAGTTTCTTCTTGACTCTGTGAAAGTTATATTTAATTTTATAAAGTCCCCCACAGAAAGAGAGGGAGAGAGAGAGAGAAAGGAGTAGCCTTTATTTGAAAGGCTAACCCAGTCGCCAATAAGCAGACCTGACTCAAGGCGAGCTCATGTGCATCGGCGTTGAGCTGTGTACAGCACAGGGTTAGCAGTGGTCCTGTTTCCTGAAGCTGATCAGCAGGTCTTTCTTTGGAAGGACTGCAGGGTGGACTGAACCATTGCCTTTTCATTGCAGTGAGCATATTCCCATTTACACTATCCCGAGGGCTACTCACCGAATTTATTCCCCCTCCCCAAATTACTTAAAGCCAACTGCTGTTCTGAATTTATAATTTATCTAGTTAATGCTTCAACTGAACTTAATTTCTTGGCAGTTTTTTAACTTAAAAGAATAATTCCATTATATAATCATAACGTTGTATTTTCATGATAAACTCTCAGAAGCAGATAATTTTAAATGGTTCTTAAAAGTGTGACTTTTTCTTTTAACTAAAGTTTGCGTATTTAATTTTGCAATTACAGTAATCGGCAATTCCAAAGGATAAGCCTATAGTCCACAAAGTCCAGAGTATTTAACCAATGAAACCTAAAACCCCAACCACCACCCCTGCTTGGAGACTAGATCTTGATGGGCGTGGACCGTCCCATCCTCATCTTCTCCCACAGAACAGTAGTGGTGATGAGCCACTAACTTTCGCAGTTAGCAGCCCGACTCTTCTCCTACAGACAGCATCACCAGGCCTCTTTAATGAAGGATACTTATTAAAATTTTAATGTAATTAATATTTAGGGTTCATTTACTATTTCTTTTACAGTCCCAGTATGCATATTTAAGTTTCTTATTTGCCTGTGCCCCATAATTGACAAGATGAGTGGGGAAAAAGAACCTTTGCAAGAAGGGGTTGATCTTGAGCAAAATAGAGGGGCTTCTACTTCAAAATGCAACAGAAAATGTCATGCAGCACGACAGTACACCAATCCAATCTTACACAAGCGATTACTTAAGACAATTTTCAAAACAACATTTTCAGTATTATGAGAAGACATGCAACTGTCCAGTAAGTATATATTCAAATATGTTATCTGCATCACTATAA
Source organism: Tenrec ecaudatus (assembly GCF_050624435.1). Classification (NCBI taxonomy): domain Eukaryota; kingdom Metazoa; phylum Chordata; class Mammalia; order Afrosoricida; family Tenrecidae; genus Tenrec; species Tenrec ecaudatus. The sequence goes on from NC_134531.1 coordinate 277,195,821, forward strand.
CATTATTAATACAGACCTGTTATTTCTTAAAAATGTACTTATGTATCCTGCCATATTTCTGTTCCAAGCCAGACAGCTGACAAGTTTTTTAAAAGGTAAACATTGGACACGACAGAGGGGAGGTATAAAATTGGGCACCAAGAAGAAATTGTGAATATGGCTGAGGAACACGATGTCCACCACTGACTCGAGACCAATTGGATAGCATATCCACCTGGAGTACACAAGTGCAGAAGACAGATGCACACAGTAGGTAAATTTCTTATGTACTCAGTGTGCTTCTTTCCAAGTAGTATATCACATCTCCTGAATCTCCAGGCCTAGAAGCAAATGAATGAGGACTCCACATTTTCCTAACCACCTAACCGTGAGGGAACTGAGAAGATGGGCATCATTCAGAGGCAAAGTCTCCTTGTCTAGTGGCTGATGTCTAGGGACCCTCATCAAAGGCTGATGAAAATACTGATAACAGCGTGTCCCTATCCTCGAAGGCTGAGTTGGTATAGGAAGGAAGGACTTTAGACAGGCTGAATGATTTATGTGTACTTTGTACTGCTTTAGTGAAACAGGATATTTTTGTATCTCATATTTTAGCAATACAGTCTTTAAAGTAGCTCTATACTGAAGAGGTAAAATGTAAATGACACAAACACTTAAAACAGGTAAAAGTAGCTAGATCTAAACCAAACAAAACTTATTTTCTTACACAGAATCCAGAATTTACCAACACTAAAAGAGATTCCTCTCCTCTGGGAGACAAATGTCAAATAACTAGTCTATCGATATTTGGCGGCGGTGGGGGGGGGAGATCTGGCATAACAGTCTTATGACTTCTGCAATTATAAAGCACAGGCTAAATTTTAATAACAATAATAAATAAATAAAGTATTGAGACAAATACAATACCTTCTGGCTGCTATTCTCCGAAACATAAAAATAATGGATCCGGAGATAGCTCACAATCCAAACATTTCCTGAAAATTAAAAAAAAAAAAGTCTTACTTCAATTGCATTTTACGGTCTGACAACAGAATTTTACCTAAAATAAATCATCTCTTTAAAAAGAATAACCACATCTAACGAAACAGCCTGAACTACAAAATCATTTACCAAACTGCACTGTTTCCCATTCACATCATAAAGGCAATCAGTTATTCTTAAGGATGTGAGATTATCAATAATAGGAAAAGAAAAAGAATTTGGATCAAGGATTCTAGGAGATAATGTATTAGAATTATCTCAACATCATCACGGAGTTTCAAGCACCTCATTTTCCCCCCAGCAGTTTTATTCACAAGTAATTTACATATCAAATAATTCAATAGCTTAATCACAATCACATCAGGGAAAATTGTACAATTACCCCTTCATCAATTTTAGGCCATTCCACCTCCCCCGTGGTCAAATTGCCTTTAGGATGCTTCATGAAATCACACTCTGTTGTACTGCTCCCTTCCCCAACCTGTCTTTACTAGTTACTCCTGAATCCCCTTTCCCTACCTATCTCCCCCACCCCACTCCTCTATTCCCAATATCCCCTTGTATCTATAATTATCAATATGTATCCACTCTTCCTGTGTATCACAGCTGGGAGACCCAAGAGAAAACAAATTGTGCTAGTATACAAAATACTCACAATGTGTAAGACGGAAAAGACCCCAATAATAAAAAAGCCAAGCAAGAAATTCCTATCATGGAATCTGTAAGAGGTACTTGCACCCAGAACAAATTCAGGTTGTATCTATTATTGAGCGGGTCAATGGCCAAGTGTTGAGTTCAATACAGGATAATCAAGCTTACAAATGTCTCATTCATGTTCTAGACCACCAGACATGAAGAACCCTAGTTAAAGAATAACATTGAGATGTAGGAAAGTTTATACTTTGAGTAATTAAAAAGCAGATGAAAGAATTTTTAGCCAGCAAGACCCATAACTTACAGTTCAAGGTTGGAGCGACTAAGGAACCTGCATGGTAACTGGCTCCTAGACCCTGAAGACAGTTAACAATGAGGAGGCGCCGAGACAAACCCCCGACAGCACTACTGCAGTATTTCTAACAGTGTTCGCAATGGTTATACCTGGTTTGCATTTCTAGATTTCTCAACTTGTAAACCATAACCTAAAGTCAAGTCTCACAAAGCAGAGCATTGCCTCCAAAAAGTTAAAATTCGAAAGTTGACTAATTTCCCAATACAATGCAGCTTTATTTTACTATCACTACACTGCCAGAAGCCTCCCGTTTCCTTAAAAGCACATGCAGGTACCAAATTTCTTTGAGCAATGTTTCCTTCACATTCTCGGGAAGCAGGGTCTTTGACCACAAAACATCTGGGTCATTTTGTCAGTATTTTGCTGACTGTGATTCTCCCTGTGACCACGTGCCCCCTCATCCACCTTTGAACTCTCGGTATACAACTCAAGTTCAGTGTCAGCTAAATGAATCAGTGGATCTTGGAACTTCAAACTAATTCATACACCACGCTGAAGTAAAAATAACACCATAAAAGGAAAGAAAGTAGTTACGTGAGTCAACTATGAATAATACCTCCCTTTCACCATTATTTCTCTTCCCCACCCCACCGCCTTTGCTCTCCCTTCCTCCCCCCCTCACTCATTTCAGCTCTCTCCCACATCCACACTCAATCAGCCAGGCTGAGCAGCAGGTCTTTTTGGTTAGGTGAGTAGGAGAAGCTAGTCCTGCTGCCCATGGGCCTGCCCCAATTAACATGGTAACTGAAGCTTAAGGAACTTCCAATAAGCACAAAAACCACGGAGCCTTGGTAAAGCAGTGGGTTCCGCGTTGGTGCTAACTGCAAGGTCAGCAGGTTCAAACTCAGCATCCGTTTCCAGCCCTGTGCCACAGGGTCCCTGGGAAAAGAACAGCAACCATGGCAGTGAGGGGTGCGTTCTTTGTTTTTCGTATGAAGCCCAAAAATCGGTAGCTCCAAAGCCACCCCTACATACTACTTACATATGTAGGTCAAAGGATCATTATTCAGGCAAAATGTTCCCAAGGTTCATATCATCTACTTGATATGAAGATGACAACTACTAGAGAAAACAAAACAAACAAAAAGCCTTAGCGCAGACAACCTTGCAATTAAATAAATATATGTAATACATATATGTATATAGTCTTCCATTAGAACACTACATTTTCAACTAAATAAAAACATTATCAAGTCATCTTATATAATATATAATAAAAGTTAACCTTATTTTGACCTTCCTCACGAAGCAAGCAAGCCTCTCGTCCAATAAAGTTCCATCTGAACTATGTAAGATGATAAAGCAATACCTTAATTGCATTCATTTACATGACTCTGAAATTATTCCAGGCTGAAGTCACTGGCTGCAAGGTCAGAGAATACAAAAAAAGTAGAATATGCACAATCTAAGATGAAGGGCTAATCCTATTTGACAATCTAACAGCAGCCCCACCCCACCCGCCTCACTGTTGGTGTTCAAGCCATCCAGTCCATTCAGACTCACACCAACCCCCAGTGATCCAGCAATCTTTACAGGATCAGCTTTTTCTCCTCTGAAGTAAGTCACTAAGTGGATTAGAACTGCTGGCCTCTCTTTGGTTAGCAGCTAAATATTAACTTTTGTACCCCCAAGTACATCCTTTCCTGCCTCATCAGAAAATATCAAATACTTAAAGCCATCAACAGGTGCAGAAATATGCGTGTGAAACACATAATAAGCACACACACACATACTGATTTTAAATGTATTTAACAAGAGTACACCCTTGAGTACCTTCATTGTGCACTATGGTCTCCTTTAATAAATTTAATCTTGAGGAGTAATGGTTAAACAGCATATATATGACCCCATTCCCTAACAAGATTTAAAATCAAAACAGAAGACTGCGAGGTGTGTTCAAGCTAGTTCTAACTCAGCCAGTTTATACTTTAGACACCACAACAAAACTGCCAGGTCCTGCACTATCCTCAGACTCGTTACTGTCTTGGAGTTCAGAATTGCAGTTCCTGTGTTACTCCAGCTAATGAAGGGCCTTCTTCTTCTTCAGAGGCCCTCTACTTTACCAAAATGCCACTCTTCTCCAGGGACTGGTCTCCCAGAGAGCATGTCCGAAAATACAGGAGAGGAAGTCTCGCCATGCTTGCTTCTGAGGAGCATTCTGGCTACAGTTCTCCCAAGACTCTTGTTGCAGCTTGTGGCACAGCCAACAGTCTTCCCCAACCCTCTACTTCAAAGGCATCAATTCTTCTTTAGTCTCTCTTCTTCATGCCCAGCCTTTACGCACACGCAAGGCAATTGAAAACACGATGGGCTCAGTTAGGAGTACCTTAGTCATTCTTCTTTTAACTCCAAACACAGGATGCTAGGTACATAGGAATGTTTGCTTTCAGTTTGTATTGCCTAAACAAATGTAATACATGTTCAATTAATCTGCTTAAAGGAACAGACTTGATAGGTTTTTACAATCCAGAAATTGACAATCATGGACTGTAGAGCACGAACGGCATGCCTCAAAACATACCAATACCCCCCCAAACACACACACACACACACACACACACACACACAGTTAATCCTAGTCTTCACTTTACTTTATTAAGATATAACTCTAAAATAAATTAGATAATCTGAGTACTTGAATTAGAAAATGGAGGAGACTCAAAAGGATGGGACTACCATTTTTTTGGGGGGACTACCATTTTAAATCTATATTAGTGCAAATACAGAGCATAAGTATTTGTTTTAGGTTTACTGACACGTCACTGTGAGATTCATTAAGTTTCTGTTAGATATGTCTCCCACATTTACTAACCATGTACTTTTATACTATTCAAGCACATATTTTGAGATTTAAGGAGTCAGTATAAGAGACAATGAATATCATATAACTTATGCTTCTTCATCTTCCCTATTTACAAAGAAGGGCCAGGCTTTTTCATATGTAAATTGATATTAGATCCTATCATTTTAATTGGTGTTATTCTACAAAGAAAACAATGATCAATAATAGTTATTAAGTACTACATTACTAAATAAACTCCAACATCACAACTTGTGTCCCTCCCAAATAACTAAAATAATCCAATCTATAAGTGAAAATGAATTCATTTTATAATAACTTACTAGTAAGCAAGTACATAAATACATTTAATCAAGTCTGATTCATATAGCAGTGATCCTAATTATTATTTTCTTTAGATGTTTTAGTTTTCTTTAAGATACAATTTAGGGTCCAAGTTGAAATATACATAGTTCTTGTAACTATGGAATTATATAACACGGATGAGGTCATCATGTGATATCAATCAGACTCTACTAATACTGGTCATATTTTAACTTGAACTCAACTCTGAGGTCAAAGATAATCTTGTGATAAAAATTATAACATCTTGCTGTTGCTCAAACACTTCCCTCTACTCAGCCCAAAAGACTGGAAACTTTATGTTCCTGAAATTCACAACTGTGATCATAATATCTGAAGTTCTAGTTCTTCCCTTGAGTTATCAGAAAATATCGAAGCCATTTTTATAGCCAAAATGTAGTCTCTGTGTATCTTTAACTGGGCTACAACCTTGAACTGAAAATGAACTATATTAATGACATCTCAGAGTTTAAAAAAGAAGGAAGTCCTACTCTAGGTTCAGACACACTATATTTTAACAGCATGCATCAATCTCGACTGAGCACTGTAAATTCTAGCCCCAGTGTGTTATGAATATCTCTCTCCACTTCCTTCTGCCTCTGCCTTCCCCTTCTACAGGAGGTCAATGAACAAAAACAGTACACTTAATGGGCAAAAGAGCGTGAACAATTCAAATTGCTTTGGGGTGGGAGGAATACCTAAACAAAGGTATCTACCAATTTTATATGTAAAACTGAATCCATTCTAAATGCACAGAAATGCCCTGAGCACGCACACAAAGAACAATGTGTAAGGAGCAAGCCGAAATACACTCCATACGATCAAGTGTGTGCAGAGTAGTCTCTATCTTCATTTGGAACACCTGCTGCAGAATATGTTAATTCACAACGCCACTTAGGAAATGTTCTCCCTCCTCCTTCACCTGCTCCCCAACCCGCTTTGCATTCAACTCCATACACAGAGCAGTTATTAACCCCCATTGTAAAACAGTCGACGGTTAAAACAATGAGCCAACCAAGAAAGTACAATATTCCGTAACTGACATTTACTGCATTGGCCTTGGACTTCTAATCTTTACCAGACGGGCACACAAATCAATCCATCAGCTCATAAAGGTGTGCTTTTTTAACCTCTAAAACAGATGGGATTGGCTAGAAGTGTCTGGCATGTCAAACTGCTAATCACTGCTGCCCTTTGCACAAAATAACCCACTTAAGCTGAGGCACGGTTGCACTGTAACCGACATTCGTCTGTGGGAAACCCATTTAACTGTCACACACTCCTGCCGCTCCTGCTCGCCCTTAATTAAGCCTAATGCCTTATGCTTTGACCTTTTGTTCTGGCCTATTAACCCTATCTAGTACAAGTTCAATTATGTTCAACTAAAAATTTTGCTGTAAAATATTAAATGCCAAGCTCAAAAAATCATAAGGGACATCCTCCCAGCCCTGGGTTCTCTGCACCCTGTTAATCAGCCCATGGGAAAGCTAAACCTCTCTTGTGAAGTGACACTGATTCTTAGGAAGTGAGAGGAAGTAAGCCAGCATTCTGGCCCATACCCCTTATTTTACAGAGGGGAGCCAGGCCACACATCTGAAATGGCGTGCCCGCATCCAGGCTCTCTTTGCGGAGCCACTGAAACTTAAGCGAAGCGCCCAGGTCGAATCCTTTATTCTCCACGGCATCTCCGATTAAGAGTTACACACAGTAGTTTGCTACAGATACTCGTGTTTTCACCACGAATGATCACCTTGTACCATCTTCTAGAGTCAACTACAAAAAACAGGTGTGACGCAAGTAAATAACCAGTTAAGACGTAAGTCTCCCCTTCCCTGCATGGGACAACTTCTAGTTCTCTCTTTACGTACTTCTTTTACAAGTGACAGTGGTCACTGAGGATTACATAATGCAATACGTATGAGCACAGATTTTCTTCTTGCCTGTATTTAACTCAAGAGAGCAAATGACATGTGCCACAAAGGGCAATTATCATCTGCTACTTACCCCGATTTTAAAAATTAAATCTACTGTCTTTTGAAATGCCTTTCCCCCTTTCCCATCACACTGTCATACATAAATTGTTCACCAAAATTTTAAAAAAAATTTAACTTCAAAATTCATTGGAAAAGAGTAGTTTAAAAAAATCCAAACTTGTATGCCATTATCACCGCCCCCCTCAAAAAAAAAATCCAATACCATAAAGTCAATTCTGGCTCACAGTGATTCTAGAAAGGTAAACCTTTAGGGTGCACCACCAGCCTCATCTTTCTCCTGTAGGGCAGGCTGGTGAATTTAAACTGCTGTTCATGTGCTTCTCAGCCCAGTCTTCCCACAGCACCACCGGGGGGGGGGGGGGGGGGGGCGCCTTGCTATGAGCACAAGGAGAATTTTAAGTTTAGCCGCCGCCCCCCTTGATGGAAGCTACAATTCCTCCCCTTTCACATCACAAAACTAGGAAATATGCCACTCTCACTGGTGTTACTGTCAGGTAAGTGTGGGACAACTGATCACAAGGCTGGATGATCAAGCTCTGTGGGAGAAGAATGGGCTACCTGCTTCTGTAAAGATTTACAATCCTGAAAACCGTAAGGTCTCAATGAGTTGGATCCAACACAGTGGCTGTGGGTTCAGGCTTCACTGTGGTACACTAAACAATTTAAAGATCAATAACAAACACAAAATGGTTCTACTTTCTCTGAATTCTGTAATTTTTAAAAGATTAAGGTCCGATTTTAACTTTAGAAGATTTTTCTTGACTATGAGGACTCAGTTTCACCTATTTTCAGTATTAGTTTTTGTCTTTTGTGTTTAAGCAACCCTGAATCTTAGAGGTTTAAAGTAACGTGACAATAATATTTTCTCAAATGCAAGATTATATTAAAGCTATGCTAAAAGGGAAATGATTCCATGACAGAATTAACTACTTTTAAAAGGGAAAAAAGAAAAATGTGGAGCAAGTGTGTAGAACTCCAAGTGAGAGTTTCTGTGGTACTGGAATGATACCTTCAAAGGAAAGCACATTTTAGCAGTAACAGGAGAAATACACAATATAAGAATGTGTAAAATATAAAATAAGTAGATGGATGAACAGTCAAAGCTAAAGCAAACACTTGTAGCAGAGACAACTCCCCAGGAAATTATAAGTCTCATTTGCCTATTTTACTGTAAAAAGTAATTTTAATTTACATAAGCCTTAGTTTTAAGTATCAGTTCATGAAAATATAAATTGTTTGAATCTCCACTGAGGAATCCAATAGTGGGAAATTGATCCTACAGAGGGGAAACTGACATACGCTATGACACAGCGACTGACATTAATGAATATATCAATCAAGAGTAAAGGTGCTACCTTTTCTACCTTGTGGAACATTATTCTTTTCTCTGACTTAGTGGTTGCTCAATGTCAGCAGTTCAAAACCACCAGGCACTGTGGGAGAAAGATGAAGTTCCCTACTCCATAAAAATGCCCCGCCGGGGAAACCGACAGGGCACTTCTACTCCGCACTCCAGGGTTGCTCTGAGTTGGAATTGACTCAGTGGCAGTCCATATGGTTTAATGCTAGACATGAGATCCGGAAATGTCTCCACCACCCAAAGCACTCGAAGCCAGTACATTTCAATGCAGCACGTTGGTTAATTCTCCTCGTTTATGAAAGTGTAGCTACAGAAGCTGTCCACAAGGTTCCAAAAATATCACTTATTTCCTTAAAAAAAAAGTGCTCTGAAGATTTTGCTAGGGATATTTCTGATATATTATAATTTTTGAGAAAGTTAAAATTACAAAACAAAGTATTTCAAGTGCCAATTAATTATCATGTTACCAACAGTTTCACTTTTATTCTCTAAATAATATGCCTGGAAAGAGAATGGCCAGCTTTAGGGAAGAAATATACCTTTAAGAAATCCTAATTTGAATAGACTTAAAAATGTTGAACAGTAGTTAATACACGGAAGAAGTATTTAATACTTCTCTATTATATAAAAGTAGAAGGAGTCTGGTTCAAACCCACCAGCAGACAGTTTCTGTAAAAAATTATAATCTCGAGACGGTTCTACTTCAATCTAAGGATTCGCTGAGTCAGAATCAATTAGATGGCACTGGGTAACTTGCTCGAGTGTTTTGTTTTTCTTTGTGGTATGTATTAGTAGACAAAGGTTCCACTGCTGACCCCAAATGGCCAGGCTTTCCCAATAGCTGGGATTATTACATTTCACTTCAACAAGCCCTTAGAACACATCTGACACATTGAGCTTCCAGAGACTGTTGCAATATGGGAGAACAGAGAACTGGGAAAGATAAATCTTTCCTTGGACCCGAGAACTGTAGTGAACAACCAACCTCTCTAGCCCATTATGTCCCATGGGAGAGAGACAAAGACCTTCTTCCCCAGAGTGCTTCACCAACTCCAGGAGCATGCTACGGCTCTGGCCGCACGGACGGCGTCTTTCTGCAGAGGGCTGGCCCTCCACGCGCCTGGTTCGTGATGGCTAATGTCACTGGGTCAGTCAGTGCTCCCTCACCATGTTAACGTGATGATTCCATCACCTTTCCATTCAGTTCCCAAATGCACCCATAGACCCAAGCACCTCCACGGATGGTGTTAGAGCATCATGCTTCAGTAATACCTACAGCTGGCCTGTGAATGTGCTGCTCTCAGGAGCCAATTAAAGATACCAATTGTGCTCATCCATGAAGGGGACAAGAGATCTTTTATGGCTTTTTAAATAAAACTCAAAATGCATGTAACATATGGACAACAAGCCACTTAGTGAAAAAAAATACCCATCCGTGTCTTTTAAACTGTTCAGAAGTAGTATTGTGAGTACGAGAATATTAAGGGAACTACGGGAGCACACTGGGGACCGTATTTTATTTACGAGCATGAGAAGAAAGTTCCCAGGAGACTTACGCAGACGCAGACGTTTGTGACTTCACTTCTCGCGACCTCATCGCTTCTGGTTATTGCAGGTTCTTCCTAGAGGTTAAGGAGCTCTGGGTGGCAGAGCAGCTTACAACGGAACTAACTTCAAGGCCAGCAGTTCAAACTCACCAGCCACTCCAAGGGAAAAAGATGAGGCTTTCTGCTTCCACAGAGACGTAAGCCTCAGGACCCCACAGGGCGTCTGCTACTCTGCCCTGGAGGGATGCTGTGAGTCTACACCATGGAACTGTTTGTTGTGCTAGTTTTTCTCCTTGAAGTTGGCTTGGGCCCTACTGCTGGGCCCATCGCTGGAGGTTCCAAATTAGCCCTTAACATCTCACACAAGTCCCTCTTTTTGAAACAGCTTCAGCAAAAGCACACAAACAAAAGATCAAAATAAATGGAAAGTTACCTCTTTATCTCAAGCCCACCCAAAAGCTAGCTGCAGTACATTAGAAATGTACTTACAATATTGAGAGTTCAATTCCCTCCCTTTAAAATGAAAGTAATACATATTTTTAATTAAGGAAGACATAAACTGCTGGAGGAAAAGCAGTTATTTCCTCTACTGTATCACCTAAGGTCCTTCTCCTCCTGCCAACAGACGGACAGGGAGAAGGAAAGGCAAATGAAAAGGAAGGAGCCTCCAGAGTCAGGAAAGGGGTGAGGCAAGCCCCATGTGTAAGTGCAAAATGTAGCTCCACATAGCATGTTGTCACTACTGGAATGGCTGTTATCCCGTAGTCTGTCTCAGTCTGAAAGTGACTGAAACGGTTCAGCTCAACAGCATTCATGCTTCCACATGTAAGGCAAGAATTCTCCCACTGAACACCTCCGCCCAACACACACCCACTGATTAGTCACCCACATTCAGTAGAATCTACTCTTCTGTAGTCCAACTTGTTTGAAAATGAGAAGTTGGACAAGATAGGGTGCTTTTATACGGAAAGCAATCTGTAGCTTTTATCAAATTGTCTTCCAACATAGAAACCTAAGGATGCTACAAAATTATTTCTATTTATAAAGTTCCAAGAATAAGAAATTCTAAGTAATTAAACAGAAATTAATGAGGACTTTGCTGCCTGTCAATCAAGGATTACGGATAAATTAAATGTTGGAATTTACTAATAGAACTAGCGATGCACGGTTTGGGTTTGACAGCAAACATCCTGATATTGGGAAAGAACCAGATGGTGAGTAAGAAATTTCTATCTTTAATCCTTATGTTTGTCATCATGTAGAATCAACATATTTCAGTTAAATTTTAATAGATGGCATGGGTAAATTATAAAATAAGGCAAATATATATTTGAATTTTTGTTGCCTTTTCAGCTCTTTGGTAGTTTCTCTTATTTTTTTACCAGAAAAGATGGTATATCTTAACAAAATAGCAAAACACTTCTGTTACAGTTTGCAACTTTTATGTGAATCTTTTGTTTTCCCAACACCTAGCTTGGTAACTAAAGAATCAAAGCGCAATAGAAAATAGTAACATAGAGCACCCTGCTGCTCACTTTTTTCTATCTGCAAGATAGTCTTCATGTCATTTTATCTTTTAGTCCAAGGGAAACAGCTTGACTCTTCTGGGCTCAAACATCCATAGACTTTAAAGGGGGCACATAGCAACAGGTAGAGGTGCAGGGCTCCATTTCCCACAACCCCGGCAGTCAAAGCACATGCCTGATGGGTATTTGGAACTGCACAATGTGCCATGTACCATCCCAACTCAAAACTCTGCTTCTTGACCAAAACGACCTCCAAAAATCAAAGTGGTGACCCTCCATCCAGCTACTTCCACTTGTCCAATATATTTGCAAATGCAATGATCAATTTCACCTTTGTCTTAGAGAAAATGGTTTATTAGCATAGCCTAGTCTTTCAAATAAAATTACTAAGAGTCAAGATGAGCCACATTAAAATGAGGTGAAAGCGATCCGGACTAGAAAGCTATTGTAGCCTTAGCGCTCCAACGTTTCCAATCGGAAGAGCGATGGCTTGATGTTTGGTCAAAGTGCTCTTCGGAGTGGACAAAGGCAATTCTCTTTAGGAGCCCCCATACTGAGAGCATGGCAAGCTCTTTTAATGAATTTGTCTCAAGCACCATGGCTGCTTTGTCTGTCTGGAAGAAAACTGTGGCCCTTCTGGGTACGCTTCAAACACTGGCTAGTGCTGGAGGGGAAAGAGGATGTTCAGTTAGTTGCCTGACTCACTCCACTTCCCTCAGAACAGGAGTCCAAGAGCCAGGAGCAGGACATCCGGGTACCTGAGGCTAGCAAAAACTGCTACAGCACTGTCCTTTAGAAGCAGCACCTCACTCCAGTGAGGTTGCTCGTTCAAAGTTCTGGCTGGGAGGATTCTAAGAGCTGCAGGAGTTCTGTGGCTATCAAGTTCAGGGCAGGGATTTCCTTTCCTTCCTCCCCCGACCCCCACCCCCACCCCATTTCCTGAGAATTAGAAACTGGTTTTCTCATCAAATGATGGCACATTATTACCAATCATACTGATCAGTTATTATCAACCAAATTAGCAGCACAACCTCAGGTAACTGGTATCTCTCACTGTTGAGACATAAAACAGCTTAGATAAGGTGAGGGATGATATGTCTATTTCAGAGGGGATTATAAAGCTAAGTAAAGCAGCTAGCATAATGTCTGGGAACAAAGCAGCTGTCCCATCAATGTCAGTTATCTTCCTTTATTTTCTTTCTTCTCCCTAAACTAAACATCACCTTTTCACCTACTAAGTTTGAACCCCGTCATCTGGAGTCCTAAACCACAGGCTAGCAATCTGTCCTGTTTACTGTCGACAGCAATATATACTGATGAACAAGCAAGCCAAACCAAACCCGCTCCTGGTGTATAGACCCAGGAGGTTAGAACTGAGAAATCACATCACACCCGCTGGTTCTACAGATTCTACATACGCTGTCCCCCACACACAGGTCTTCCCAGTATGCCAGGCACCAGACAAGAAAAAATGTGTGTAGAACAAAGCAGAGATGATTCCCCACCCCCCAAAATCAAACCTGAGTCTATGTTTACATAATTCATTGTGAAAATATTCTCATTAAAGAAGAAAAATGACAACTGTGATGACTTTATTTTGAAGCTATTTCTGATATCCTGTATGGGATGTTTCACATGCTTTCAATACTTTCACTTGATATCCTCCACCTTCTTTACCCTGCCCTCTTCCCCTCATCTCTTTTCTATATCTACATCTACCACAACATTCCATGGTATATTAAACTCATAAATTCAGGAATTAAAAAAATTAAAAATCTGAGAGGTTGCTGCCCACAGATCAGCTACAATGCTTTAAATAGTGCAAAACTCTTGATTTCTAGGTCGATTCTTCCAGAGAAATCCCTGTATTTTTCCTTCAAAATTTTGGTCTGTCTGTTATATGCTTGGCACTTACCCAAAACATACCACTAAATCACAACAATAATAATTCTCATCTCATCTTAAATTGCACACATGCTTTTCTATTATTGCATGTTAAATTATCGTCTGGCTTCAAGCACAATAATCGATTTACCACGTTCATATATTGTGCACAGTATAATAACCCACTGCTATCAAGTCCATACCAGTGCACAGTAACTCTATCCACAGAACCACTCCCTTGGATTTTCAGAGGCCATAAATCTTTATGGGAGCAGACAATCTCACTTTTCTCCTCCAGAGCAGCTGGTGGGTTTTAACCACTGACCTTGAGGTTAGCAACACAATATCCAACCCACAGCGCCACCAGGGCTCCTTGGAGGGTATAGGAGAATTCAATTAGTAAGTGCCTACATGGAGAAGCAAGGCTGGTTAATTAATCTTTTCTCTTGACAACCTAAAACTAAATCGGTTTACCTGACTTTTACCTAGTGTTCTGATAGTCAGTACCTAAACTCAACACCTTTGTCCCTGGAGTCTGCCAACACAGCATGGAGTAGAAGTTCTCCCACAGTTTTTCCAAGGGTGTAAATCTTTACAGAAGCAGACCACCTCATCGTTCTACAGAATGGCCAGTGGGTTCCAACCACCCCACTTAAGTCGCAGACCAGTGTTTTAACCATCATGTCACCAGGGTTTCTTGGCAGAATCTAGTAGAGAAGACAGAAATAAGTAAAACAGACTACTATGAACAAACCTAAGCTCCAAACTCCTCAGCTCCTGAGTTGTCCTGAATCCATTAGCAAATTATAGGTTTGAGAGCAAGGAGAAGCTCTATCATTTAACAGGTGACTGAGAAATGACTCTCTTAATTAGCAGTCCAAGGGGTGAGAGACTTCTCTCCACCAAAGCTCTGAATAAACACGACATCGGGTCAATCAGAGCTGTCCTAGTCCCAGTGGTCTCTTACGCTGACTCAAATTCCCGGCAGGCTTCTAGTTTAATATTTCTTGAAACTCTAGGCTTAGTCACACAGTGACCTGAAATTTAGGGCAAATAAGGGTTGATTCCTCCCATTATTGAAGTTATCTTTACTAAATAACAACGGTAACAGCCACAAGGGTTTTAATTTAGTCCCAAAGGTATAAATATAAATTTTGGGGGAGGAGAGTGAACTATACTGGCTTTGAATTTGAAACATAACTATCAATCCTACCAAAGAAGAAACTCTACTTCCAGATTTCTTATCAAAATTCTTTTTAACCTTAGCCTTGTTTCCTAAAGGTGAAAGGAGAGAAACGGAGGGAGGATGGAGGATAGATGCCCTAGTCATCTTCTAGTAAAAGTTACAACATATTATGGAGTTCTGCATAAGAATTAATTCAATCAACAGACTAAACAAATAAGGCAATCTCTGATGTGTCCATCATATATTTATGATGTAGCCATACTATTATCTTCAAGAATATTTCCAAAAGCCTATTACTTTAAAAAAAACCCTTAATACTGCCAGATAAATATACTAAAAACAAACAAACAAACAATAAAACCTGTCATTGAGTTGATTCCTACTCATGGAAAACCTACAGGACTGGGTAGAACTGGCCTCTGTGGGGTTTCCAAGATTGTAACTGCTTCTCACAGTAAAAAGCCCCATCCTTCGCCCATAAGTAAATATAGTATGGGTCTTCTTCATAATCCCAAACACTGTGACTTTTTCTCCATTTTCATGCTGCAGGTCTCTAAATTCCTAACATCTTCTTTGCATTATACGGCTCTTAAAGTGTTAAGCTAAATATTATGCTCATCAATATTCAAGATATTAATCTTAACAAAATATTAATAGTAAAATGTATCACATTTATTTCCACCCCCATGCTTTCTGTCCCTTAGAAAAATGACCTAGGGATTCAGGTGCACTTATAATGTAAAACGCCACAAGTTTCACAATGTGCGATTTGTCGTGTCTGCAAGGTGATGTGGTGATCGAGTTAAGATGTACGTTGTGCAGCTCATGCACCAGGACACTAACAAATCAGTCAAACTTCAGTCTGAATCTCATTCTGAAAACTTAAAACCATCCTGCCCATCTGTAGCTAAACTGAATAAACGTTCTGCTCTGAGTTCTAATCTCTAGATCCCTAAACATTCAGTATCCATCACCTTGAACATTACATTTCAAAGAAGAAAAAGATGGTTTCCTATATATGATGTTTACCAAGAAACTTCAAAGAACTCTTTGACCACGACTTGCCCATACCCTTGAACCTTAAGATAATTCACTAAATCATTCTTTGCTCTGATTACTTTACATCAAGTTATCTTTTTCAGAATTCCTAGAAAGGAGCTCACCAGTTTACCACGCAAACCTCAGCACTTCAAAACACTCTTCTCCCTGAATAAGACCTTTGAAAATCTTACGGTAATGTTAATATGAAGGCTATCGAATAGGAAAGGCACTTTAGACCAAATGAACTGCTACTCCAAATTCCATTCAGATATCCAATTTCGATCCTCCACTTTAGATATATTTAAGGGGCTGTCAAAACTATAAGTGGGTATATGCACAAATGGGGAACTTGCCAAACCCCCACAAACAATCACAAATTATGTAATATTGCTGCCCTCATAGAAGCGAATCCATTACCATCAGCAACTCATGTCCCTGCTTCAGCCCCAGATGCAAACAGGGTACAGAAACAGGATCTCTCTCCTCCATTTACTATGTATGGTTTCACTCCAATCTCCTCCATCCTGTTCCATTGGTCGGTTTCATCACCTGACAGGCCTGGTTTTTACCTAAGATGACTTAAGAAAGTCTTAGTGCCCATCTGATGTTTTATTTCTTTGATGATTCTTTTATCTAAATATTAGGGTGAGTATTTGGATAAATGAACTCATTTCCCCCAGGACAGACCCCTAAAAACTGAAATTTCAAAGAATATCTCTTGAACAATCTAATTGACAGATTTAAATTCATACATCCCACAAGTTTCTCCCCCACAATGAAAATGTCTCTCTAGATTTTCAACAAAATCCAAACGCTGCTTTTAATATTTCTCTAGTTGTAAGGTGTGGGTGTGTAAGCCTTTGTTACAAAAACAATTGTTTTCCCAGTCTTCATCCATGTAAAAGTAAATCACTATTAAAAACCAACCAGCAAATAAACAACAATAGCACACTGTCTTGGTGAACCAACCACACCAAGGGCCCTATGGAACAAGCCACAGTAATAAAAAACTTCATCTCTCTAGAAGCAAGAAGGGAAACTTTACAATAAAGGCGATTTTCAAAGAAGAAAACATCCAAAGATGCAGAAGCCAGTTTTTTATTGAAAAGCAGAATTACCTGTCTGCATGACCTACACATTAAAAACTACTCGTATCTGGGGCAAGTTCAAGTTTGAACCAAGAAACACGCTTACCACAATTTAAGGCGGGCAATTTCTTCTTGATATAAACCCAGTTTTGAACTTATTTTGGACAGTATTATCTTACTAACTTTACACATGCCACAACAAATTTGTGTTTTTCTAAGACAAAATGTACAATGAGTCTTTAACTTGTACAGCCTTAAGAATATAAAATTTAAAACATTTTACTTTGATTTAAAATCTGATATAGGGCATCATCTTCAAGTGCTCATTTGCAAAGGAGTCTGTACAATTAATAATAACCATCCTCCCTCCCTCCCGAGAAAGCCGAGGGTAGTGTATCGTCTTATCTCCCTACTTGTTCTGTTAGATTGACATATTTTTCTTCATCTGTCACCTTCCATAAAACTCAGCTTTCATATAGGAGTTAACTCATTTTCAGTTGTCCTCAATGTGCTAAAATAGTGATACTTGACAGAATTAATACAGTGCTCTAGTTCTTTTTGTTCAAGTGGTATTTAATTAAAGATCTTGGGGGCCATTTTTCTCGCAGCCTACATACAGAACATTACTTCCTCAATGGACAATGGGATGAGCCACATGGCTGCCAAGCCACTTCCCCAAAGTTGCCTCCTTAACAGATTGCTTTACCATGTATAAAGGACCAGCTACACAGATTACCATGTTAGTTCACCGTGAGCTAACTTTTCACACCTCGGAACTGAAACCCTACTGAGGGCCTTTGCTCTCTTTTAAGCGTTGAGTGTCCAGAATTTCTAGAGTTGTAATGCTCCCTTATATTTTTATTTCATCCTTGTTTTTGTTTCATCAGAACCTCAAAAAGTCCTAATAGCATTTAATTTTTAAGGTTTCCTGAACCTCTGATAACCGAGAAAGTTAAGCAACCGGAGAAATACCTTGGAGCAAACAGCTGAAAACTCTGTTTTAAGTAATATTCAATTGATACTATTTGGAGAACAGGTCATTGAAGTTGGTGCGACATAATTTTTTATTCTAAAGGTAGCACAGATCATTTAAATTGGCACGAGCTATTCATTACATAAATAACTATATTCTGTTGGAGGGTCTTTTGAGAGCCAGCTCTTCTTAATCATTTTTGGGTATGCCTGAACCAGGAGGGGTATGTAAATTTAAGCAAACTTCAGGGTCAACAAACTAACAAACAGACTCTAGGTGGTGGTATAAGTTACTGTTTATCATGTTTTTCTCTGAAAACTGCGAGTCAGAAGAAGAACCTTTCCGCCTCATCGAAAGACAGTTCTTACTGCAGACTTACAGTGCTGGAAAATCCACGAAAATCCAAATCAGTAAATGGAAGAGCTGCAAAGGGTGGAGAAGCACGCAAGAGGAGGCTCCTGAAACCATTCTCCCTGTAGGCATTAGACCTCATTTCAACTGCCTCAAGACACTATAGCAATAACCTGTCCAGCTTATTTATTTTATACTTACATATCTTCCACTCCTGGGGCACGTTTAGGAATAAGTTTGGAAAGATGTCTTTTCCCACCACAATGTTTGACACAGACCATAGTAAGCCAGAAACCTGCAGGCTCCAGGCTGCTCCCTAGTCAAACCTTCTTCCTTTTGTCTCTAAGGCACTAAGAGGAGGAGAAAAGTTAATAGTGGCAATGAAGCCACTGCTTGGGGAATCAATTAAAACTCTGCTGTGTCACCAAACCACCAGACAAAAGCACAGAAACTCCCTTCGAAGTTTAAAAGTATTTCAACACTCCAGGCAGCAACCCACACTTAGGTGTCTTGACAGATGAAGCACCAATTGTTTAAAAGTCCACTTATTTCACCGTCTCTTCGACAAAGGTGGCAAACCGATGATTAACCACTGAATAATCCCATCAGGAAGAGGCCACCTACTTCCTAAACCTATGATTCACTAATAAGCAGGTTCCACAGAATTCAAAACTTTAAAGAATGAATTACCGGAGCCCCCTGCTTCACAAATACACAATGTTCATCATACTTAACACAACCATTTTAATTTTGAACTTCTGGACAGTCGCTCTTCCTGTACAAAAAATCTTCCTGCACAGCCTCATATTTAATCACTTACATTACTCAGACATACTCCAACACGGTTGAAAGTAATTCTACCTATGAACGTCAGAACAAGTCCCCCCAATATATAAAATGCCCCATACCAAAATTACTTTTGCCAGCCAACGTGCTTAACTGTCTGTTCCTCTTTTCCTGGATCGCAAACCAATTAAATCAAGACCATGGTAAAAGCCAGGAGCTCCTACAAGGCTTCAGAAATCAACATGTGTCACAGACGCCCAGTTTGTTCTCCCTCTGAGACAGTTGATTCCTTTGTTCCTTCGACTGAAGACGTACTCCTGATTAAATTTTTTTAAAACTACTTTGTAAAGTAGAAGCGGATACGTGGACGATTTCCATAGAGAGCCTTCAAAAATCAACAAGACTCAGTAATAGGAAGGCAAAGACATGAAGAAATAAAAAAAAAATTTAAGGAGGCTCTCAAAGCCTCTGTGGACCTTCCCAGGGCTCACCCTAAATAGCAGACTGGTTCTTGGCTCTGGGGTAACAGACGGCCGAGGCCTGGGTCCAAGGACCTCGGAGAGGAGCGATGGCGGGGCCAGGGGCGCGCAGCGCCGTCCCTCCGCCGATCCACTCCCCCCTGGTCCGATCTGGAAGCACGGCTCCCGGGGGCACCGAGTCCGGGCAGCCCCAACACCCGCTGGGCACAGCCACCAACAGGGCGCCGCTGGGCAGCAGCGCCCCGGACTCCAGGCAGAGGGTGCAGCCGTGCGGACAGCGACCCCTCTGCCCGGCCAGCAGGCCCGTCCCGCCTCCGGGGACTCGGCATCGGCCCCGCGCCGCACACTCGGGCCGGCCAGTGCGGGTCCAACTCGCCAACTTGCCGGGCCAGCACCGGGGCGCCCGAGTTCCCGGGGCAATTCCTACCCGGGCGGGCGGGCGGGCGCCCGGGGAGAGGCGGGACTCCCCGGAAACGATCCTTCCCCGCCCGCCGCCGCCGCCGCCGCGGGCGCTCGCTCCGAACCCCGGCCGCGCAGCCCCGCCGCCCCGCCGCCCCGCGGCCCTGCCGGGCGCCGTGCGCGCCGCGGGCCGGGCTCCGGGGACGGTTCCGGCGGAGCGAACGCACGCGCCGCGCTGCCCCCGGCCGCCGCCGCCGTCACTCACCGGCAGCCGCTGCGGCTCGGAGCCTCCGGCTCCGCCGGGCTCCCTCAGGCGCCCTCCGCGAAGGCTCGCGCCGCCGCTCCCGGCTCCGCGCCCCGGCGAGCTCTTCCCTGCGACCGACCCACAGCTCCGCGGAGCACAGCGGCGGGCGGACGTGAGGCCACGGGCGGGCGCGCGCGCGGGCGGGCGGGGGCGCGGGGTCGGGTCGTC
This sequence comes from Tenrec ecaudatus, assembly GCF_050624435.1. NCBI lineage: Eukaryota > Metazoa > Chordata > Mammalia > Afrosoricida > Tenrecidae > Tenrec > Tenrec ecaudatus. Next base: position 277,216,039 of record NC_134531.1, read on the forward strand.
CCTCCGCCTCCACCGCCGCCTCCTCCTCCTCCACCTCCTGCTCTGCGTGCTCCTCCTCCTCCTCCCCCTGCTCCTCCCGGGCCGCCGCTCCCTCCGCCTGCGGCCGCCTCCCGAGTTCGGGGCTCGGCTGCAATGTCTGCGAGGCCGACTTTGAGCGCCTCCCGCGCGCGCTCTCGCTCGCTCGCTCGCCCCCCGCCCGCCCGGAGCGCGCTCCGCCCTCCGCCGAGTCCGCGGCGGCCGGCCCCTCCCCGCCCCACCGCGCCATTCAGCTCTTCAGCCAAGTTTCTTAACCCTTTTGCCCCCGCCCTGCCGTGGGAGCCGCGTGGGAGCCCGCCGCTCGGCGCCCGCCGTGGGCCGCGTGGTGGGCCGCCCGGGGGGCTGCGCGGCGGGCGGTTGGCGGGGAGCTGCGGGTGCGGGGCACGCTCCGGCCACCCCCACCCCGAGGTCCTGTCCAGCCGCCCCCCAACCCCAGCCCCCTGGACAGCTCCTTCTGGGGGCCCGGCGGAGTGGGATGGGGCTGTGGCATAGTGCTTGTTATTCCGGGACAAAGGGCTGCTGTCCCTGGAACAGACTGGGGGATCGGGCATCAATGCCCCCCCACACACACACACACACACCTGGTGGCTGCTGTCTCCCTGCGCCCAGCTCACGCCACCACACACCCAGTCCCTTACATCCACCCTCCAACTTCCCCAACCTTGTCGTGGACGGGTGCTGCTCTAATCTTGAAAGACAAGGCTACTGGATCCAGGTGACTTACAGACTGCTCGTAGTGAGCCCCACACAGTGACCGCAGGGGCGGGGGAAGAAGGGGGCACTGAGGGGACTAGAGGAGGAAACCTGCGGAGCGCCCTTTGCAGGTCCCCGCGCTGAAGCTGGGCTGCTTCCTCCTTGTGAAGGGTGCCTTCAGCCGAGGCTCGTCAGCTCCTGCACATCCTCCTCCCAAAGGATGTGGCCAAAGGAGACCAGGCGAGAAAGGAACAGGGCTGCCACTTCTTGGCCAGCGCTGTCTCCAGAAAAGAGATTAGGGTGACATCCTGGGGCCAGGGAGACAGCGCTGTGTGCCCCTTGGTTTCCTGCAGCCTAACCTCTCTGCACGTTCCTCTGGGGTCAGCGGGCTGGGGATGGGGGACAGTAATAGGTTGGTGAAGTGAAAAAGTGGAGGGATCAGAGAGTCATAGGAAACCCTAAGGTTCTGTTCTTCCAAATATGATGCTTTCTCCCCCATCAAAGCTCCTCAAACATCGCGCTCAAGCTGTCCCCCCATGGTCAGGTTTCTCTTTGACTCTAGTAACTCACCATGAAAACATGATCCAGGGAAGTGCCACAATCGAAATTGTTTTTGCTTGGCACAAAAATGCTGAAGTGCAGCTTAGTCTCACCCTAAACTCCAAAATGGTACGCCTGTGTGAAAACACTTCGCATGCAAAGCAAATGAGTGGCTGAGGCACACCACTCAATATGTAGGTTTGCATATCCTTAAGATTTGGACAGTATTTGAAAATAGAGTTACTGGTGCACATTAAAAGAACCTATCCAAGTTATAAAACCATAATCTGTGTCTGTTATGTAATGATTGTATTTTATATTTAAATGCTCATTTAACCTTTAAAAAAGAGGAATGAAGCCCCCAATAAAATGATTAAAAATAACTAAATAAAAATATGAATGAATTTTGGAAGATTTCACAATTTTGAAAACGAAAGCAATTGTTGAAATGAATCCACAATTATCTAGCACTTCACACAGTGCCTGACAGTAGAAGGAAAAGTTTGTTTAATACAGAGGATGGTTTTAAAACAATTGTTGTACCTCACGTGGAGCATCTACAATCTATTGCCATTTTATCTAGGTTACATGTTATTTGCATACACCACCGTTCAAAATCTGCTCAAGACAAGTTCCTTAGTGGTGCGGGCTGTTCTGTGATACACCCTTTATCCAGCATGGATAGAAAGTGCATGACTGCAGTGAGTGCGGATCAGCATCACTGGAAGGGTTTTTTTAAATGCAATGCGAAGACTTTCTAAAGTGTACTACTGATATTTCTGTTTCCTTAGCATTTTATTAGACTTTGTTTGTTAATTTCTCCATTCTCTAAGGTCAAATAAGATTATTGTAGTTGGGTGCAGCATATTCCACAAACATATCTAGTTCTTATGCCGTATCAAATATCTTCCCAGATGCTAGGGATGTCCTCAGACGCTGAAGAAATATAAAATCTGCACTTGATGCATGAAAGGACCCCAGAACGCTCACTGCTATCTTACTGTAGTGTAGTTGTTCTCTCTTCCCCTTCACTCACTGGACAATCTGTCCAGGCTTCTAATTTCTCACTGTTGGCAGCATTCCGGCCTTCACCATTCCCTTCCTCTTTGATTGGCACCTTCTGGGCTGGGGCACACTGGGAATTCAGAGAGCCTTGCTCTCACAGTCTTGTCTCAAGTCAAAGGAAACAGGCTCTATGTAAGGCCTAGGTGCTCACCATGAGCAGGGCACATCTACCATAGTGTATAGACTTGAGCACAGATAGACTTTGTGGAGACCTCAAATGCTTCTTTTGGAAACATTCGTTTTTTCCTGAGGCTTTGAGATAAACAACTTCTTAATAAGCAAGGTTACAATATTAACACAACAAGCCAAGTCTGGGTCCCGCTCTCCAACACTGCGTTAAAACGCACACTGCACACCGTCATATGTTAGATGACTTAACAAAGTGGGGAGCAAAAGCTTCTGGTTTCTTGTTATGAGGGTGTGCGACCCCAACAGAAATCCAGTCACTGAAAGCCTGAACTCCACCTGATAACTCATTGATGTTAAATAAATTGCACACCTCTGTGGAATCCATTTTTACTCAATCATGCTAATTGTGTTGAATGATTTTGATGTTCTTTCTTTTGTTTAAAATCAATAACTAAATTCCCTGGCTAAGAGAGTCACTGTAGGAACACACTGTAGGAATACATGTGATGTAAGACTGCCTGTTCAGTACTTTTTATTTTGAAGCCAACTCCTATTTTAACAAATTGTAAAGTAGGGGGCAAATACCTCTTAGCAATTTAATTGGATTTTTTTTCTTCCTTAAGGTTACTGTGGGGCCAGATACTTACAGTACAGTTTTAATATACCTACCTACCACAATGTAGTCTGTAAGCACATCTGAGGTTGCCTAAATCTCTCCTATTCTGGTACTTTTCACACCATTCTGATAGGTGTTTATTTGCCTATATCCAACTCTAGAATGCAAGCAGTCAATGTAGAAAGTTCACATCTCTACCGTTCACATATAGATAAAGCCACTGCCTCACTCTGTTCTATAAACAGAGGACACTCAGTAAATTCGGGGACAGATACTGCCATAGCCCAGAGGGTAGAGTGTTTATTTCTACTGGGGTGTAGGGGAGAAAAACCAAAGAAAATTTTATAGAGAAAGATTCATTCTGGTCAACAGAGAAGTATGAAGAAAACAAATACTCCTTAAAGTTTGTTAAACCTCTGCTGTACACCAGAATGAACCATGACACATTGGGATGACACTGCATCTACATCTTTATCTGTATGTCTCTGGAACTCCAGTGTATTTACAGTATCAATTATAGCCCATTAAACTCTTGAGCTGCCTAATTAAAATAAAATAAAATGTGGAACTCGCTGATGTGATTTGAAATGTTCTTGTAGCCACATTGTAAAATGTAAAAATAAACAAGGTAACTTTCACAGCATACTTTAGCCTAAAGTATCAAAAATATTATTCCATTGCATAATAAGCATAATGTTATTAATTGGATATTTTAGGTTATTTTTTTTACTAAGTTGTTGAAGCTCGATGTGGCCATATCTCAAGTTGGACTAGCTGCATTCTGTGCTCAGCAACCACATATGGCTTGCAGCCAACATACTAGACAAGAATTCACGAAACTTTTAATTGGGTACAGCCAAAAGATATTTTCTCTTCTTGTTAAATCTTAGATTTTATTTGTGTTAATTTATTTGCGCTAATTTTAAAGACCACTTTCTTGGGTCTAGGCTTTTACACCAGCAAGAGCATGTTTGCATTTTATGGACTGTGTCTTCGTTCATTGTAACCATGCTGTAGTTACAACCAACGACTACTGTCTCTGTTACCTCTGGTCATAGACTGTAAGTGTAAACTGGTTTTATGGTGGAAATAAAATGCTATACATTTTGGGTTGAGTAAGCTTAAAAGAACAAAAGGTCTTCCCTGGAACACAAACCTACATCTATGCTAATCATTGTCATCACTGAGAAGCATCTCCCTCTCATTAGAAGTTGAGGGCTTTCCCTTAACTATTCCTAATTGATTGCTTGTGGACTCCAACATTCCCCAGCCTATGTGTGAGGCAGCCACCTCTCTGAAAATGCAGCAATTTGGACATGCTGCAGCTCTCTGAAGAGTGAGGAAGGACTGACATAGGGGACGAAGAAGCTTAGACCCTCTGCCTGCAAGTGATGGTGCAGCTTTCCTCGAAGGAGATTGAAGCCTTTGGCACCGAAGTGCTACATTTCTACACAGAAGTGAGTCCTGAAAACTTGGGTTAGACCTTTATTATAGATATCTAAAAACAATGGTCTCTAAGCAGTTGAGAGGGCACAGGAAAAGATGCTCAGTGAAATGCAAATGCAATTGGTGTCTTTTCATGCACAAACAAGAAAACATCTAATACAGATATGGGGGTCCGAAAAGGCATGTTGCCAAGCACCTAGGTTACTTCCATTCTGTTATCATGAGCTCTTGATTTTCCTCCTCAAGGTTGCCTCATGATCTTCACTGGATGCTGAAGCCCCATTATCATCCAGTCTGCTTCCCATGCAGGAAGAATGTGGAGTAGTCCTTTACTCTCTCAAGGAGCTTTCCCAGAGGGACCACCCTACAACTGCTTCAGAGGGAGTGTGATGAAGCACAGTAGTTGAGAACAATGTTCAAATAAAGTCAGGGTTTTGTTTCTGAGAACTGATTTTGAGTGGGTATACTAGTTATCTTTATTTTTTTTTTACCATTTTGTTAGGGACTCATACAACTCTTATGACAATCCATACATATACATACATCAATTGTATAAAGCATATCTATACATTCTGTGCCCTAATCATTTTCTTTTAAAAAAAATTTTTTTTACATTTTATTAGGGACTCATACAACTCCTATAAAAATCCATACGTATACATACATCAATTGTATAAAGCACATCCGCACATTCCCTGCCCCAATCATTCTCAAAGCATTTGCTCTCCACTTAAGCCCTTTGCATCAGGTCCTCTTTTTTTTCCCCTCCCTCCCCTCTCCCCCCTCCCCCATGTGCCCTTGGTAATTTATACATTGTTATTTTGTCATATCTTGCCCCATCCGGAGTCTCCCTCCCCCCCTTCTCTGCCGTCCATCTCCCAGGGAGGAAGTCACATGTGGATCCCCTTTCCAACCCACCCACCCTCCACTTTCCCAGCATCGACCCCCACACCCCTGGTCCTGAAGGTACCATCCACCCTGGACTCCCTGTGCCTCCAGCCCCCACATGCACCAGTGTACAACCTCTGCCCTATCTAGTCCTGCAAGGCAGAATTTGGATCATGGTAGTTGGGGGGAGGAAGCATCCAGGATCTGGGGGAAAGCTACATTCTTCATCAGCACTACCTTGCACCCTGACTGACCCATTTCCTCTCCTAAACCCCTCTATGAGGGGATCTCCAGTGGCCGACACTTGGGCCTTGGGTCTCCACTCTGCACTTCCCCCTTCATTCAATATGGTATATATACACACATATACACACACACATATATATATGCATATACATATATCTTTTGTGATCACGTGGTCCCAAAGGGATCAGTTATCAGGCATCAAAGAACAAAAGATCATATCATTGGCTGCACACCTCCATGATAGGATCGCTGAAGACAAATGGGTGCATAAGCAAATGTGGCGAAGAAAGCTGATGGTGCCCGGCTATCAAAAGAGATAGTGTCTGGGGTCTTAAAGGCTTGAAGGTGAACAAGCGGCCATCTAGCTTGGAAGCAAAAAAGCCCACATGGAAGAAGCTCACCAGCCAGTGCGATCACGAGGTGCCAAAGGGACCAGGTGTAAGGTATCCCATAGTATTTAAGGAACAAGAATCCAGGAATTACTTAGCTGTATGATGTCTCTAAAAACATAATGTCTCTAATATTTTTGCAATTAAGGTGTTTTCAGGGACTACATTCACCTGAAGGTTTGATTGGGCCGAAGGCCCTAATTTAAAAAATGTTCCCTTGCATAGCTATTGGCAAGACGCCTCAATTTTTCTCTGTTTCTTGGTTGGAGTCTTAAATCCTTACCACATGGGCATCTCCTCAGGCTCTTGAGTATCCTTATGATATGACAGCTAGCTCCCCCCCCCCCCCAATTATCCAAGAGAGAGCAATGATTAAGTTGCAATGTTCTTCATGGCCTTGTCTTATAATTAACACCATGATTTCTACTTTATTCATAAGAAGTGAATCACTATATGTCTCTACTCTCAAACCAATACTCATTTTGAAGGGAGGAATATCCAATAATGTATGGACATATTTTAAAACCACTACAGTAGCAATTGCATTTTCAGTCACGGTCCAGATCTTTGGTTTCTCAAATAAATATGCACACCCTTGTCTTTAGACACACCTACTCTAAAAGAACGGACCTAAGCGTCTTCCAGTGATTGCATCAGAGTTAATGCCCAGCGTCTCCAAGTCTCCAATGCCCAGCGTTCTCAACCTTCCTAATGCCATGACCCTGTAATACAGTTCCTCAGGTGCTGGTGACCCCAACCATAACATTATTTTCACTGCTACTTCATGACTGTCATTTTACTACTGTTAGGAATCATAATGTAAATATCTGATATGCAGGATGTATTTTCATTGTTACAAATTGAACATAATTAAGGCATAGTGATTAATCAGAAAACAATATGTAATCATATATTGTGAAATATTTGTGCTTTCCAATGGTCTTAGCTGACCCCTGTGAAAGGGTGGTTTGATGCCCAAAGGAGTCAGAACCCACAGGTTGAGAACCACGACTCTAAGTGGTCTGTAGCGCTCACTAAGAGATCCAGCTAGGGCTCCTTGTAGACTGGCTGCCAATCAACGAGACAGGTTTTTCACCCACCAGATTATTGGCGCTTTCTATGGAGGAGAAGGCCTGCCCATTTGAAAAAAAGTGGATGAAAACGATACATTAGTAATCACTCTTTATAATTATTAAGACCCACTCAACAGGAGGAGCCAGGACCCATTCCCCAGCAGTGAAGGAAAGTCTTTGATTGACAAACCTGATAGCCCTGGCTTCTCTCTCAAACACTCTCTGTCATGCATTGCCTTGTGTTGCTCATGGATCTACCCCTTGTCAGATTTCCTCAACAAAAACATCCTCAATGAACATTGGATGGGTGAGCTTCTTGGGAACACATGGGTCTTGAAGTTCCAGGGCACAAGGATTGTTTTAAAAGTTTACAATAACAAGTTGTTGCAGACCAGATTTGAGATTTCTTCGGGCAGATGGTTCCTTCAACTACTTCACAGACTTGATTGATTCCCATTCTATTTCATATATAAACTGTCATAGCCACAAGTCTTGCCCAGACGTGGCAAGACTTTTAAGCCTGCAGACACTCATTTTTTACTTTCTGTACTCTGTGCTCTGCCCACCCCTCTGGCCCTTAAATTAGTAGCGACTGCCTTGAGATCATCTGAAGTAAGAGACTCAGGTGGGGAGACAATACAATGCATCACCTCTTGCCAGCAGTATCACTGTTGGTTTTTTATGGAGCAAGAAATCTTACCTCCTGCTAAACTTAAAGTTTCATAGTTTCAGTTTTTTTTTTCAATTTCAGGTGGACAAGAATATGACTTCTTCAATATTACAAGGCCCAAATTATTAGGTTCACCGTCTTTGTGATTAGCAGCGATGGTTAAAGCAAATCTTTGCTTCCTTCCACTTCCATTTCCAGATTATTTGAATATACTCTGAGTTCATCTAACTCATATTTTACTCAGTAGGGAAACTTGGCCACCATCTACCAACATTATGAATGTATCCTACTATTGCCCTTATCTCAATCAGCAATAACTTGTCTTTTGAGGTAAGGAAATGACAATGTACCCAAATATGTGGTCACAAGTGAATCCATACCACTCATGCCATGTGCTTACATACAATCAGCATTCAATTATACCTTGTAACTTCCTGTTTGAAGGTACTAATTGCTGCATTAACCATAGTTCTTGGCTACAGAGAACTAATTGAAAAAATATATATAGTAGAAGGTAACAGGTAGTGTACAAAATTTTGTGGGGACCTAGAAACCAAGACTATATGATAGTTGGGCCAGGGGAAATGCCAAGCTTCACCACCAGATTGCCAAGTAGAAACGTCACTACATACTACCATATGCCACTCAGAAACGATGGGAAAGACCTGACACTGGAACCTCCATGACATCTCCGTAGAAGAACTAAACCTCTTGGCCACCTTCTGTGCTAATTGTCTTAAAATGTCTGCTTCATCATGTTCCTAACTTACATAGGTGTATCTGCTTAGTGGGAGCCAGATCACAGCTGCAACTGGGCTTGAGAAATATATGCAACTTTTCTAGCCTCTAGTGAGTAACCAGGAAGAAGGAGATGGAAGTAGTGTTTGCTATGTTATTCAGAAGCATCTACTATAGTGGTGTGTTTGGTTGGGTTCTCTAGAAAAGCAAAACTATATATAAAGAGAGAAACTTATATAAAGACTATGGCTCACACAATTGTAGAACAGGTAAGTGCACACAATTGTAGAACAGGTAAGTCCACACAATTGTAGAGCAGGTTCACGTCCATGAGCCAGTTAAGCTCTGGGGACTGATGAAACAGGCAGCAGGAAGATGAAGCAAGAAGGCCACAAGCTGGTGGATTCAGAGGCAAATGAATCCAAGGTCAGTAGGTCAGATGGCAGGCCGTTGCTAGCTTCCAGAGTCAGCAGACAATATAGTGGGAAGCTGGGTCAAGCCCAAAGAATTGAGTTTGATAATGCAGATCCAGGAACCAGATCCAACAAGAAACCAAGACCTTCCTCCCAGCACTACTTATATAGGAAGGCCACACCTCCAAGGAAACCTCCCGAGGCCTGTGGCATCCCACCCTACTGGTCTAAACAACTGACGAGCTATCCACAGGAGATGGCTTTATGTGATTGGTTACATGGAGGGACTAGGAGATATTAACTGCCAAACCACTGAGAATCCTGGCCAAGCCAAGTTGATGCAGACTTAACTATCACAAGTAATCAAATGGTTATTTGTGAGTTTTAATTTTTCAGTAATATAATTGAATTTGTGTTGGTCTGGATTTCTATTTTAAAGTCAATAGGATTTCTGTGAGTAAGAATCAGCTCAGGACTTTGTTTTGAAACAGCATCTTAGAAGCCCTCGTGGTACACTGGTTTAAACGTTTGGCTGCTGACACAAATTTTAACTGTTAAAACCAACTAGTGTTGGAAAAAAGAAAACAAAGAGAAAAAAAAAAAAAGACCCAGTGATCCACTTCCGTAAAGAGTATGTCCTAGGAGACACAAGGGTTTGGTGTGAGTCAGATTCAACTTGATGTTGCTCAGCAATAGCATTCTAAGTGAAGGGCTGGTTCAATGGTCACAATCTTCCATATGGGATATTGGGGTTTCATTCCCGTTATCTCCAGCTCTGCTACCACTCGTCTGACAGTAAGAGCTTGCATAGTCCCACGGCGCCTCACAGGTTTCAGTGGGGCTTGTAGACTGTGACAGAATACTGCCACAAACAAAGAAAAACGAGGGACATTGAAATCTGTGTGGATCCCCTCTGTCCAGTCGTATTGTGCATAGTTACCATGAGTTGGGGAGAACTTGATGGTAGCTAACAATAGCACTAGGATTTCTAACTTTTTATACACATTACATTACACAAATGAGTCATTGATTAGTTCTGTTACCACGCTTGACTTTCCTGATAAGATGTGGCTCTTTATTCCAAGCATTCCCCTGAGGGAGATGCATGTAAGAGTAAAATGCAGTATGGGGCAATAGTAAATTGTAATGCTTTCCCAAGGACCAGAATTGATAGCACATGAGAGAAGAAAAATCCCATCTGGGGCAAAAAGTGAGTTAATATCAAGGAAAAGGGCAAATCACCTATCTGATAGCAAGATCCAAACATCTACAACAACAAAAATATTTTTAAAATCACTATAAAATGGACAAGAATTTATCCAAGAGTTGCTAGATCTGGGCAAATTATATCCAAGCTCTTGAAAAGCTGGCTAACCAGTTAAAGGCGGTATTTTATTCAAAAATGGGACGATTCTGACTTATGACTGCAGTCATCAGGTCGTGGTTGTTTGGTGCTCACTCGCAAGTTGGTTCCAACCCCCAACAGCTGTGTGGCCAACAGGACAACATGCTGCCTGGACCCGTGTCATCCTCACACTTGTTGCGAAGCTTGAGTTCCTTCTTCAGCCTGAGTGTCCATCCATCTCATTGAGAATCTCTTCTTTTCCACTACCATTCTTCTTTCCTAAGCATGACAACTTTTCCTAGGGACAAAACCACTACAAACCAAAACTCAAACCCGAACGCACTGCCTTTGAGTCGATTTTAACTCATAGGACAGGGTAGAATTGCCCCTGGGGATTTCTTAGACTATACTTTTTAGAGCAGTAGAAAGCCTCATTTTTCTCCTATGAAGCAACGGGTAGTTTTGAACTGCTGACCTTTCATTTAGCAGTCCAACGAATAACCTCTGTCTACTCCATCAGGGTGTATGTATAAGGACAAGTATAATATGTCATAATCTGTTGGAGTTAACAAAAAGAAAGCATTTTCTCTTTGATGGGGCAGCTTTGAATGTAAAGGAAGAGTGACCTAAACCAGATAACTTAAGAGAAGGGACTTCTAAGGTATATAGTTGTGGTTGCTCTCAAGTAAATTTCAATTCACGAGACCCATGTAGGCAAAGTAGAACTGCTTCATAGGATGTTCAAGGCTATGACCCCTTGAAGCAAATGCCGGAGGAGCCAGTGGGGACGTTTCAACCATCAGCCTAGTAATCAAGCACTTAACCTGTTGCATCAGTCAGGAGTTTCTAAAGTTTGAAACTAATGAAATCTTAAGAAGTGCTGTTCTGACTTGAAAAGTTCGTACTTTTGCCAATAATATACCTTACTAAGATGCTGTGTATGTTTCTGTTCGCCACACAGCATAAGGAATCGTCTGGCTGGCCCTCAGTGAACTAGTGGACCTCTTTCAGGAGCAGACGTCCCTCCCGTCCAACCAGTGGAGCTCAGGGGAAATCCATTAGAACACGGGACAAACCTTTCCAAGACTGTGTAGGGCAGGGAAACTAGAAAATAGGTGTGGTCTGAATGAACAAATGTCTCTACTATAGTCATGCTCTTTTATGGCACCTAAATGAAGACATATCTGATAACAAGGCTGAAAGCCGAGAATACTAGAAAAATGTTACGTGTTTCCTTGACTGTAGAAAGACATTCAACTCTGGATCCTACCAAACTATGGATACCATTGTGAAGAGTGGGGGTTCCAGAACACTTAATTGTGCACATGCAGAAAGTGAACACGAAGCAAGAGCCACTCATTCAAACAGAGCCAGAGGACTCTGTGTGGTTTTAAAGCGGAAAATGTGCACATCTAGGTTGTGTTAATTCATCGTGCTTATTTAATTTTCATGTTGAGCAAGTCACTTGAGAATCGGACCTACAGTCAATCAGCATGGAAATAGCAGTCAAGAAATTAAATGATGTATTGAATTGGGAGCATTTTCTATTAAAAACCTCAACTCTTTGAAGTATTAAAAGCAAAGATATTCCCATAAAGATGAAGGTACGCCTGACCGAATGCATGCTGTTTTCTATAACCTCATATACTTGTGAAACTTGGAAAATGAATAAGGAAGACCAGAGAAGAATTGATGCATTTGAAATATGATGCTTGCAAAGCTTATGGAATATGCCATTGGACTTCGAGAAGAGTGAGCAGATGTGTCTTGGAAGAAGTAAAGCCAGAATGCTCCTTGAAGGCAAACGTGTCGTCTCACACACCTTGGACATGTTATCGGGAAAAAGACATCATGCCTGGGAAAATAAAGATCCAGTGAAACATAGAAAGCTCATCAACAAGAGGAAACAGTGGCTGCAGCCCTGGACTCAAACTTGGCAAAGATTGTGAAGACACTGCAGGATCAGACAATGTTTCAATCTGGTCTACATTGAATCTATGAGTTGGAATCCACTGGGCAGTCCCTAACAATTGCTACAACATCTCAATCCTAAATTTTTAATGGACACATTTTTAAAATGTAAATAGACACATTTTTCCTCCTCAGGAACAAGCTGATGCCCTTAATTAATCTCTTCAGGAAATCAGACTGATTCTCTTTACGTCAACACATTGTACGCTTTAAGCATGTATAATTCAACCCTGGTTGGTGTAGGAAAGAGACATAACATATCAGGGACACTCTGAAGTATATTGGGCTATATAATCAGGGCATAACCATTCATCATATCACCTTAAAGAAACTTGAAATATATTTGTCGGTGAAAGAAAAATTGAGTATAAATTTACAAACTACCAAACAGCATCTGTTGCCTTCTTTGTAATGATTAAAACATGCTCACAGGGAAAATTGTGGTGTGTCTGTTAAGTCAAACACTAATGAAACATTTGCTAAAATAATCTCTTTAATTTGGATAACATTTGGCAATAAAGTGCATTCACTGGATCATTTGCTTGTGTTTTGATCCTGCAGAGTTAACTGGGCACAACTAAGTCTAATATGGTAATGGGCTTTTTGCTAAGACCTAGGCATATGCATCTCTTGCTCAGTTGTTTTCTGCTCTGGTGAATAGAGATAAGAAATGTTATTGTGAAGGCATTGAAGGTTTCTCATTGGCATATCTGAATACCAAGAGCCTGAACAGACTCATTTAGTCGTGTCCTAATTCTATATACCTTATGGATCAAAGACACCAGCATTTATAGGTTTCAGGAGAGTAGGAAGGATTAGTGATATTAATCAAGTCATCAAAAAAGAGCTGGTAATTACATACTTGCATGTTGTTTTTTAACTAGCCTCAAATGAAAATATAAAACTCTGAGAATGGGAAAAGAGATTAATCTGGCAGCTAATAACCCATTTCCATTGAGTCAACATTGGTTCCTAGTGATCTGTATAGTCTTGTTGAGGCTGTAGAGAGCATTACAGGCACCAAGGACCTCGCCGTTCTGCTGGGAGCAAGCGCTTGGTGGTCACGAAGCACCCTTCTTGCACTTAGCAAACCAACACTCACTGGAGTAATTAAAAAACAAAAAATACAAATAAATCATGTTATGGTATAATATTATTTTGTAAAAATGAAACTAATTTTTTTGTTTACAATAAGAACCAATTCAGATTGGTTCTTATCTAAATGATATTTATGTGTATGTATACACATGAATATATATATATATACATACCTAGTAACTCCTCTACTGGGACACACACACACACCCGCATGATAATGGGCTTTGGATTAAAATGTACCATTTGCAGCAAACTAAGCAAGTAAGGAATGAGTGAAAGTCATACCTGTCATTTGTTTCTTCTAGAATGCCGCACAATCGGAAGCATTTCCACGGGCCTTTAGACCTTCATTCACACTCTAACTCTCAGGAAAACTAACCTGGGCAATCTACTGTAGAAGGAGCTAGATAATTTATTCAAAGACTTCACTGGTTTGGGGTCGTTAGACTATTAAAGGAAAATCATACATACAGTACACGGATGACTTTTTAGTGGTTGATGTCACTTCCATAGCTTGATATCATCTTTGTAGGCTCTGTCTACTAATGTCCTTTTGGTACACTTAGGAAGCCACTCACTGCTCACTGCCTTCAAGTGGATTCTGACTCACACAGCCTTCTGGAGGTTCCCCAGGCTGTTCGTCATTGTGAGAGCAAAAAGCTGCCTCTTCGTTGGAGTCAGTTCTGGACGAACCTGTACCAAGAAACGAACATGCCAACACATCCCTCTGTTTTGCAAACTTGTTGGTTAGTACTAATTTCATCCAGGTTTGCCTATGGCTGATTTTCAAAATCAAAAGACACATACTTGGAAGGCAGGGATTCTATTAGATTTGGGGCAGTTCAATAGACAGTTTCCGGAAGGCAGCACTTCGTGAGCTGACTGGTAGCAAGAGTGGCAGAGGCTGAGACAGGGACATTTGTTGATGGCAGCCATAACCCATGTAATGGATGTGGGGCCAGAGGAGTTAGAGAGATTGGCCTCAGGTCCTTCTAGCAGGGACAGAGGGAGGTGCTAGAGCTCATTCCCTTGTCTCCTGTCACATTCTTCCTGCCCACTATTATTATTTTTTGGTAACAGCTTATATTTATGTATTTTTAGAACACATTTCTTGTTATAAGAGGAGTGTAAATGATTTTTAATACGCTAACTGAAAGGTTAGCGCTTCAAGTCCACCCAGAGACACTTTGGAAGCAAGTCCTGGTGATCTACTTCTGAAAAACCAGCCATTGAGTGTCTGACAGAGCCCCATTGGCCGCGACACACAGTTCTATTCTGACACTAATGCACACATGAAACCACCGTCCAACAGCAACTGACTATGTAAATTGGTTTTCTTGTCACAGAGATATGATTGAACTCTACCATTTGTTGTTATTTCTCCAGGTAAATTCTTTCTTGTGGCTAATACCTTCTGAGAGGGTATACTACGGAGCTTCAAAAAGTTTGTGAAAAATGAAATGGGAAGATAATGGAATTTCTCCACAAACTTTTGAGGCCTCCTCAGAGTTTCCAGGAAATCTTCTTAATTCTAAGTCAAGAAGTCTGGTTCTTGGTATCAGACAATTACAATTCCAGAGATGATTCCTAAAATCCAGTTAATTGTTAAGAGTTGATTTTTAAAATAATTTCCTTCTTGGCCAAAGTAGTTTTAATGATTCGCACAGTGCCTGGCATACATGTAGACTTCAATATATATTAGTGAAATGAATGATTAATAATAAGTAATTTTTATTTGAGACTGTGTACATCAAGAGGAAGCCTGGTATGTGTCAGACTGCTAATCAAAAGATCAGTGGTTCGAACCCACCAGGAGAAAGAGGCTATCTGATCGTTTAAAGATGTACAAGATTGGGCACCCTGCAGAGGGTCACTGAGAGTCAGTGAACCCAATGACAGCGGGCTGGCTTGGTCAGTTTGATGTATGTATGTCAATTGAGAGGCAAAATGCTGTACACATCCTATATCACTTAATGGTAGTTATCATTTTTCTTATTTTATAGATTAATAACCTGGAATTTGAGAGATTAAATCATATCCTCAACATGACACCCTAGTAAATCATGAAATGATGATTTGTCCTACATCCAGAATCAGAATTCTCAACAGTGTGGTACCCTCTGTGTCCCAAGCCTAAAGGACCAATGTTGGAACTCACAACACGTGCATCAAAGACAATCAGTCTCCAGGCAATGGCGCTCCAGGAGCACAGCATTGGATAATGTGGGTGCAAAGGCTCAGGGCACTGACATGGTTATAAGGAATTTGTCAATTATAAAGAAGCACTCTCTAATTTTTGCTTACTTTTCACTTGAAAATGGAAGAATCCTCTATCAAAATTTTCCAACTTAACACTTATTTTTAAACTTGACACATCTACATGATAAAAACGAAACTTAAGATGACGGCCGCTTCAGCAGAGGATGATAAGCGAACGACCAGCTGCTGCATGTTTTCTACTGTAAAAATATCACTGGAAGCCAGCTGTATCTTCTAAATTTTCATGATGTCATCTTATGGTTTCAGGATCTATTTAGTTTCTTCATAATCATATTAGCTTATCTCTGCTTCCAGTCATGCAGTAGGCCTTAATTGCCTAGGTTTGTTTGTAACATTGTTAAAATTAGAGCTCTGGTCTCATCTTTCATGCAAGACGCGTGTGACAGGACAGTGCACAAAACTTGCCACCCCACACAATACCTAGTGACCCACCGCGAAGTGATGTCACTGTTGGACTCTCCTGGGGAGGTCGTCGCTTCCTGGCATTGAGCTATGTCACAGGAGTGACTCACAGGTTTCGATGTTGCTCAACTTTTCCCAAAAGTTCAAGTCTAAAATTATGATTTTTAGTGTATGGGAGCAAAGTATTTCAGCTCAGCAGGTTCCAATATCACAGTAAAATTTACCATCTTTCCAGTCATCAGTTACACTGCTAGACTAGAGAGATTTCAATTTTATTAGGGATAGAAATAATTTTGTGTTTCCCACACTTTTATTCTGGGATTCACTTGGCCATCTCTTTGCCCAGGTCTGTTCTCCTTTGAATTGTCTCAAATCCACATTATTTTAGAGGTCATTTTCTCAATATAGGATTTTAGAAAATTCAGTATCAGATATGTTCTCAAGAAATAATTGGAGTGCTTCACTTTTTAAATTTCTGAAAATGACTCCAGTAATATTTATTTCCCAGTGGAAAAGCTTCCTCTCCCACTAGAGCTGGGTGGGGCCTCGGACAATGTGGTCGCCAGTAAGGCCCTTGCCTGTATCTACGGAGGAGTCAAACGGAAGCAGGAAATTATTGTCCTTTTCACAGTGCCATCTAGGAACAAAGCTCATCACTTAGGGCTCTTGTCTGTTCAATGAAAACTCAATCCTAGCTGGTGTAATAAAATAAGCAAATTGATTAGTTTATATAATGGAGAAGTACAGGGGAGGGCTGGGTTCTGGAGGGGTTGCTTTCGGGAAGAGAATAAGAAATTTGTATGAACAATCCCTCAGTTTTTTAGTTGGACCCAATTCTCCATCCTTCGTGTGTTAATTTGGTCTTCAATTTCATTCTCATAGGTAAGATGGGCAATTAATGTCGCCACCACCCAGGCAACCTCTCCTAGCTTTAAGTGGCGTAATTCCTAGTACAGGAAACAGGGACAGGCCTGACTCCTTTAAAAGGAAATATAAAGTCCAAGACATCAGGATTATTAGCTGATTGTCCTGACTTCAACAACGGATTCACTGGGAATAAATTACTCTTGCAAATTGGCCAGAGCTGGATCACATGCCGTCTAAGGCAAGGGTAAGGGATCCCCAAATGGATAAACTGGGAACAGTGAACAAAGTAGCATTGGTGGTTATTGGGCACTGGAAGTGTGTACTACCATGCCATAAAAGAAGTGAGCCATTCCATCTTCTCTCGTTGGGAATTACTTTTCAGATAACTTTCTCACACAATCAGCAAGCGCACTAAACAATCATTCTCAGGTGTTCTTTGTGATTGTTTCTTCCTGTCAGTGTGCAGGAAGTGTGTACTACCATGCCATAAAAGAAGTGAGCCATTCCATCTTCTCTCGTTGGGAATTACTTTTCAGATAACTTTCTCACACAATCAGCAAGCGCACTAAACAATCATTCTCAGGTGTTCTTTGTGATTGTTTCTTCCTGTCAGTGTGCATTTGGGGGTTAAGTCGACAGCACTTTCTTTTCTTTACACACTGTTGAGCTGACTCTGACTCTAATAGAATTAGATATAGATAGAATTTCTGAGACTTTAAGGAGTAGCTATCTACATCTGTCTCTAAGGAGCAGCTGGTGGCTTTGAACCAGCAATCTTGGAGTTTGCAGTCAAACACCTACCACATAGTCTCACCAGGTATCCTTTTGTTGTTTTCTTTGGTTACAATCCTGAAACATCTCCCTTAACTCTTCCTCTGTTAATGTGTGTTTTGTTTTTCTTAGTATGATATCGGCCACATTTGGAGACGTATGTTGGAAAGTTAAAAGAGAAGTTTGTAAGTATCCAAGTAGCCCTTTATGCAAAGATTCATTATTATTGTTGTTGTTTGTACCAGATAAAGAAGATAGGTGCCAGTAGTTAAGAATAGAGTGAAATAATTAGTAATAAAAATAAATTAATTGACTAAAATTATTTAAATACCTCTTCTTAATCATTTTATTGGGGACTTGTACAATTCTTATCACAATCCATACATACATTTGTTGCCATCACCATTCTCAAAACAGTTGCCTTTTACTTGAGCCCTTAATATCTACTGCTCATTTTCACCCTCCCTCCCCACTCCCCCTATTTCATGAACCCTTCATCATCCATAAATTATTATTGTTTTGTCATATATTACACTGTCCGACGTCTCCCCCCGCCTTCTTCTCTGCTGTCCCTCCCTAGGGAGGAGACTATACGTAGATTACTATAATCAGTTCCCCCTTTCTACCCCACATTCTCTCCACCCTCCAGGCATGGCCACTCTCACCACTGGTCCTGCAGGAGTCATCTGTCCTGGATTCCCTGTGTTTCTAGTTGCTATCTGTACCTATGTAAATCCCCTGCTTTAGCCAGATTTGTAAGGTAGAATTGGGGTCATGGTAGTGGGGGAGGGGGGGAGGAAGCATCTAAGAATTAGAGGAAAGTTATATGTTTCGTCATTGCTTCCCTGCACCCTGACTGCCCCATCTCCTCCCCACAACCCTTCAGTAAGGGGGTGTCCAGTTGGCTACCAATGGGCTTTGAGTCTCCACTCTGCACTCACCCACATTATCAATGATATGATTTTTTTTGTTCCTTGATGCTTGGTAACTGATCCCTTCAACAGCTCATGGTCACACAGGCTGGTGTGTTTCTTCCATGTGGGCTTTGTTGCTTCTGAACTAGATGGCTACTTGTTTATCTTCGAGTCTTTAAGACCCCAGATGCTATATCTTTTGATAGCTGGGCACCGTCAGCTTTCTTCACCACATTTGCTTATGCACACATTTGTCTTCATTGATTATATCAGGGAGGTGGGCACCCATTGATTTGATTTTTAGTTCTTTGATGTCTGATAACTGGTCTCTTCTGCACCTTGTAGTCAGATAGGCTGGTGTGCGTCTTCCATGTGGTTTTTGATGCTTCTCAGCTAGATGGCCGCTTGTCTATCTTCAAGCCTTTAAGACCCCAGAGGCTATATCTTTTGATAGTCAGGCACCATTATCTTTCTTCACCATATTTGCTTATGCACACGTTTGTCTTCAGTGATAATATCAGGAAGGCGAGCACCCACTGATATGATTTTTAGTTCTTTGATGTCTGATAACTTTTAACTGGTCCCTTCTATACCTCGTGGTCAGCCAAGCTGGTGTGCTTCATCCATGTGGGCTTTGATGCTTCTCAGCTTCTGAGCTAGATGGCCGCTTGTTTATCTTCAAGCCTTTAAGACCACAGATGCTATATCTTTTGATAGCCGGGCACCATCAGCTTTCTTCACCACATTTGCTTATGCACACATTTTTCTTCAGCAATTGTGTCAGGAAGGTGTGCATCCTGGAATGCCAATTTAATAGAAAAAAGTGTTCTTGCATTGAGTACATGCTTGAGCGGAGGCCCAATGTCTATCTACTGCCTTAGTAATAAATGTATAAATATATGCACATAGATCTGTTTCCCTACACTCAAATAAATATATTTACATTGGTACATTCTAGTCTCTAGACCTCTATAAAGACCCTTTGTCACCTAGTTTTTTCCTCTATTTCCTTTTACTTTCCTCGTGTTCCACTATCATGTTCAGCCTTAATTTGTGTTTCAGTAATTTCTCTCGGTTACTTTGTCCTTGCTGAATCTCTACCAGGCCTCTCACACCCACCTTGCTACTGATTTTGGATCATTCATTGCTCCCCTCTCCCTGGGTTGGTCAGCACCACCTCCTTGCCCCTTCCTCCCCCTCTCCCATGTCCCCCCGGAACCATTGGTCCCTTTGTTTTCTCCTCCAGACTATTCATCCAGTCCATCTTATCTAGATAGATCTGTAGAGATAATAATATGCACCAAAAATCAAGCCATAGCAAGATAGGCAATGAGTGAGAACACAGCTATGACAACAAAAAAGGAAACCAATTACTCATAGAAGAATAAATTAATTAAAAGAAAAAATGTGTAAAGAAAGAAAAACCTATAAATAGATCAAGGTCTGATTTTTGATCTCTAGGCTTGTCCTTCACTCAGGCCCCATGGGGTTCCATGCTCTGGCCCCCGAGTCTGTCCTTTGTATTCCCTCGGGGGCTCCCTGCTCTGCTCCCACGGTTGCTCTGCTGCACACTTTTAGTGGTTTGCCTCAGTGTCACAGGGTCAGTCTGGGCCAATCCTGGCCCTTAAACACTTCTTTTTAATCATTAAACTCAACTTTTTCTTCATGAAGTCTTCTAATATATGCAATGAGCAATAAAAAATTTATTTTAGTTTTGTGGCTCCCTTATGCCCAAGCTCACTGAAGTTGTTAAGGAGAAGAATGATTTAGAGGCAGGTGGTAGAGGAGCTAAAGATGTGAATCAAAGATAATGTACACGCTCAGTAGCGAATGCTGAATAACTGAGGTGAAGATGTACATAATTCACAAGCAGAGCACCTGGATATGAGGAGGGTAATGCATTTCTAGCGATGGTCTCAGATTCCCAGCTACTGTCCGTGAACAGTGAGTTTTGTGTTCACATCTTACAATAAGGTCTAAAATGAGTTTTTCTCAGGTCTTTGGATGCATCTTTTCCACTTGGCAATCTAGCCCTTAGTGAAATCAGTACTTTTTTTCTTGCATTATTTATTTCAACAAAACCATCATAAAGGCCTCAAAGGCATGTGAGTAGAATCTAGATGCACTACTGATGGTGGAGTATAAGCTGGGACCCTCTGGGTGAAGGTCTTCACTTGGCAACTGCTGATTTAGTGATTCTGATACTTGGAATGTCTCCTAGAAAACAAAACCGAACGAGAAGAGTGCCCGTGTCACAGTGTTTCCAATAGGGACCAATCTATCCCAGTCCACAAACAGAAGATGCATTTCCATGCATCCTATGTACCCATTAAAAATCTTGATACAGAATAACAGCAACATGGCAAGTACTTGTTATATGTTTTAGAGTAAGATAAAAATTACACATTTGAAGTAATTATAATATGAAAAAGGAAACTCACGACCCGCTGTGTCAAGTTTCACTCATAGAGACTATCTAAGGAAGAACTGCTCCTTGGGGTTTTCAACACTGGAACTCTTTATGGGAGCAGAACCCCATCTCTCTCTAGTGGGCTTGAACTTCTGACTTTGTGGTTAGCAGTCCAATAGGGAACCCACTACATTGCCTACACTGCTCATAATAATAATAGCTTGTGCTCTTTGAGCCAGGCACTGTGATAGACTCTTCATGTGTGATTTCATATATGAGAGTATACACACACACACACACACACACACACACACACACAAAGGGGACTTCAAAAAGTTCATGTAAAAATAGAATTAAAAGATAACAGGATGGTCAAAGATAATTCTCACTGTTTATGTATGTATCTATATGACTTACAAGTTTATGCAACCACATACAGAATTATTGTATACAAAAACAGAGAAGATATGTGTGTGTATACTAACAGATTTGAAAGACATTTACAGGGATATAACTTTATAATGTACACAATGATTATCCCTGAAAAGTCATATCTGTGTTTTTGATTTTCTTTCCCTCAATTTTCTATAATGAGCCCAAAATGCCAAAAATAAAGTTGCTGAATGATAAGGGTCATAAATAACAGCGCTAGAAAATAGCGGCAGAGAGACGAAGAGTGGCGTTGTAGATCAGGGGTTGGGCAGGGACCCGGGGCATGCCTGGAATGAGCATCTATGGTGAATGGTTCTGCTGGGATATGATGCCACTCTTTTAAGATACTAGGGGTCCTCTAAAGTCTCAGAGAGACTTCAGGTAGCACCTTGGCCGGACACTGACATTATCAAGCATTTAGGTACTGTCCAAACGGAATGACACATTTGTGTGTAACGACCAGTTGCAGTGTGGTCTGGAGGAGCAGAAGGTTCCCAGGACAGCCGAGAGTTCGGATACATCCCTTCCCCAGCCCTGCGTGTCAGTTATGGGAGTGGGTGTCCACTTGGGACTGGTTGCTCGGGTTCGACAGTACAGTCTGAAGCAATTAAAGAACAGTTCACCTATTCCCTCTGGGTTGCCCCAGCCTTCCTAGACTGCGGGTTCAGATGACTCGTCATCACTTGCCTGGAGTCATTGAGTCAAACTTGGCATCAATTGCCATAAATTCCCATTCCATGCACAGTGTTGATTTCAAACAGGACAAGTTTCTAGAAAGCTTTTTTGTCTAGATCCTCTTAAAGCAGTGGTTCTCAACCTGTGGGTTGAAACCCCTTTAGGGGTCAAACGACCCTTTCACAGGGGTTGTCCGATTCATAAAAGTAGCAAAATTACAGTTATGAAGTAGCAATGAAAATAATTTTATGGTTGGGGGTTACCACAATATGAGGAACCGTGTTAAAGGGTCGCGGCATTAGAAAGGTTAGGAGCCACTGTCTTGAAGCATCTGTTATGTGTGGTGATAGAAGACTAGGTCATTTCAGGATAACTCAGAGTTTTCTACTGTTGAGATGCAGCAACCTCACACGGAGACCACATTACCCATTTCTGTTTCTGAGGAAGTCTCTGGTGGGGCTTCGAACTGGTAGAGTATGCTTAGAAAATTCCAGAAATTGTTCGACATCCTTGATTGCCTTTCTCCATGATTAGTAATATGCATTATATTAATTCCACTCCAAAATTTTCAATGTGCAAAGAATTACGCCCACCCCCCAAAACTGATGCTCATTTGTGGTGTTTTTTTTAATGTGAGGTGGATAGTGCATTTGGAGTTCATTCCACCAGGTCAGACTGTTAATCAAGCTTTCTATTTTGAGATTCTGAAACATTGTGTACCAGTGTGTGGCAAAAAATGCCTGATTCGTGACAGATGGGTGACTGGTTTTGCCACCATGACAATGCACCTGCAGCCATCTCAGTGCACAAGTTTTTGGCAAAATACAGCATGCATCTCTTGCCCCACGGATCTCACCCACCTGATCTTGCTCCCTGCAACTTCTCTTCGTTTCTGTGAATGAAGAGGAACACGAAAGGACAGAGATTTGACAATGCAGAAGAGGTGAAGAAAAAACAAACAAACGAAGGAGGTGCTGTCAGCCATCCAAACAGATGAGTTTGAAAAATGTTTCCAAGGATGGAATAGCAGATGTGACAAATGTATTCAGTGTCATGGAGGGTACTTTGAAGGTGATAGTTGTTTTGTAAAAAAAATTTTTTTAATGCACACACACAAAATTTAAATACATCACTTTGGGAAAAAATTTTTATTTTGGGGGGTAGTACCCCAATGTATATCACGAGTGCAGGAATCATATCCTCACGTCATATTTAGAATAGCTCTGACGGGAACTGGAAGTTTCCCTCTTGCTTTGATTCCATGAAATGCAGAATGTTTGCCTCTTTTTACCCAGCTCTGTAATGACAATCTGACACAGAGCCCATCCGGAGCTGTTCTTTAGTGACCTGAGCAATTCTTGAATTGTAATGTATACACAACCTTGCTGATCAGTGTTACCATTCTAGGTTAGGTAGTAAGTGCACTCACAGTTCTTTAACCTTTAGGCTTTGTCTTCGGTTGCTATGGTCCACAGCCACCAGGCATAACCTCAACTCTCTTGAATGAAGAGCGGGAAGCAGACGTAAAGAGGACAGAATGGGTGTGGATGGAGCAGTTGATGATTTCAGACAGATGGAGGTATGTAACCATAATGTCGCTTTTAATATTGCACACTACAGTGGATGGGTAAGTAGCCCATTCAAAGAAACTCCTCAAACCTTTCCAGAGAAATTATCATTTGGTACAACTTGGGTATATGGACTCTAGAGAAGGACAACAGACCCCAGGAAGAATTTGTTTTCATCTGAGCACAAAACTGCAAGCAAAGATCCTTCCCCAAATGTAAGTATTTCTTTTAGGATATATATTTTCACCATAAAACAAAGCGAAACCACATATAAACAATTTGCTGGTAAAGCAATAAAAGTTAAATGTTTGTGCTACAGAAAATTGGTGTGCTAGAATTGGTCCTGAAACAAATTCTGGCACAAAGCCCTCCAATAGCTAATATGGAGGCCTTTACCTGGCTAGATTATTGACCACCATATAGCTTAAATTTATCTTATTGATCTAGAAGATAAAAAGAGATGAAATTTCCTGGAAAAGGGATGACTACTTCTTTATTATCAATATATTTATTTGACACCTGTCAAATCAAACCCACATTTGTTTTTAGAGACTCCAAGTTTACTAAAAAGTATTGTTTCATGCTATCATTTTGGCATGCAGAATCATTGATCTTTCTAGAAATATTATAATCAAGCGTATATCTGATCAGCCTTTCCTGTGACCCTGCTCTATCCATCTTGGGCTGGGGTGGGGCTACTGTAAAAAAGATCTAAGTCATTATCAAGAAAAATAGTTCTTCAAATCCCTATTGATTGCCAAAAAAACTATTACTGTGAAAAGAGAAATCTTCAACGACTCCTAATATAATTGACTGTACATACGTTATGTGTGACCCAGTGGCAGTAAAAAGAATTTCATTCAATCAACAAAATAGATCTTTCACATAAAAGTTGGCCTTGTATAATGACATATAATAATGACCTATTTTATTGTGGACTCCAATATTAAATAAGCCTCTCTGAAAGCAATTGACTTTTAAGTGGCCTCTTTGATAACATCATCAGACTCACCTGCTGTCTAAACGGAATTGCCTTGCTGGCCAAAATATTGCCAGGTCAGAAGCGGTTACAGCAGTGTGTTTTTTCCCACTGAGCCCTGCTGGTCTGTATGAAGGGTCATCTCTTGGATGGTGACTGCCCACCATCCAGACAGTTTATTCGATTTTTAGAGCTGTCATAACGAAGTAACACATTTGGTGGCTTGTAAGAATAGAAATGTATTGTCTCAGTTTTGGCTGCCACCCCCGGACTCCAAACGTGCAGCCATAAAGTCCATTCCAGCGCAGAATGCTCCTTCAGGACAGAGTAGAACTAATGCCCCATAGAGTTCTGTAATATTTTCAGAAACATTTTCTTCCACTGAGTTCAAATCTGAGTTCAAATCTCTGATCTTCCCTCCCAGGAGCGCCAACAAGGCCTCTTGGTCTTCTCTCCTGGCCCAGCAGAAGGTGCATTCTTGCATGTCTCAGCTCGGAGTGCTTGGCTTGTGGGCACAGGATGACTCCTCACGTAGTGGTTTTCTCTCTGTATTTAAACTCTTTTATAAGGACAAGCTTCAGGATGGATTAGGCCCCACCCAATTCAGTGCGATTTCATCTTAGCTGCTAACATTGCTAGAGACTATTTCCAAAGGATCTCCAGTACAGGCACCGGATTGGACATGTCTTTTTGAGCAAAGCTGATCAAAGGGTGAGTCGGGACCCCATATGGGGTAGCATGACTGAATGGAGGGGGCGGTGAGAAAAAAGTTCGCGACCACAAAAGATTTCTGAACATGCCACGTTCAAAAATTAATTGAACATCAAATGGGTAAGGAATCTGAGTTATTTCTGGCAATGCATGTTTTACAAATTTCTCAGGCAAAAAGGGGTCGAGAGTGGAAAAAGGTGAAGTACGCTGTTGTTGCGGACACGATCCAATCTATAAGAGCCGGTGTTAATGCTCGACACAAAGAGCCATCTCACACACCTAAATGGAAGAGGTATTTGGGGAAAGAGAAGGGCACTCAAATTTAGGAGCCTTTGGTTTTAGTCCTGAAACAAAACACAGGCCACTCTCTGGGCAGGTCTACACAATGAAGATGGAAATGAATTTAATAACATCTAATTTACTACCAAGACTCTATGATTTTACAAATACTCATCCATGCCCATTAGCATGTTAGTGGCTGCCAGCATGTTTATGCATGTTAATCTGTGGCACCAGTTCATTTTTAGCCAAGGTGATTTAGCCTTTATTATGGCTTTCAACCTGATTTTTCCTTTATGAATAATTATTTCCACTCAGTTCTAACTACTGGTGTCTTTCATTTAAAGTTCACAGAAGTAATAATTTTGTGACCAGAAATTATTTCAGCAGCGATAAGGAGAAAGAATGTGGGAGCATCGAATCCCCCTGTCAAGAGTATTTGTGTGTGTGTGTGTGTGTGTGTGTTGCTGGGTTGGGAAATGAAAGATGGAGAGAGGGAGTGATACTGCATTCTAAGTCACTGGCTCTTTGCTACCAGTCAAAAGTGAAAAAATAAAATTAAAATACAAAACCTGTCAAAACAATTGCTTTAGAAAACATCTTATCTACCAGCAAAGGTTCTACATAAATATTCATCTTAAAATAATCAGAGTAATCGTTGGTTTGAAAAAACAAAACAAAACAGAATAGCCTATTCGAGTTCCAAAGCACATGTAAATGTGCTCTACCAAACAAGTATTTACCTTGATTTTCTCATTATGTTGATCCTGAAATTGATTCTATGTCTACATGTGGCGATTGGATCAATTACTTTTAGTTAAATCTTTTTTTTTGTCATCTTAATGAATCAGTTATGCTCAGTTGATCACATCGGTAACCTGATTCAGTGAAAAGAACAAAACAAAACACCGAAATCACAAAATCAGCTGTTTTGTGAATGGCTCTTCTTCTATACAAAGCCAGCACGAAGGTCCGCTTTGCACCGCTCGTCTGAATTTATCAAGCTTCTCTCGCTCTCCTGGCTGCCGACCGCAGATACCAGCTCTCAGGGAAGCTGGCTTCTTTTCCAGCTAACAAAGCAATGCAGGAAAACAGCAAAGGCAATTGCTACTGAACTACATTACAATATGCAAGTAGCTCTAAAGTTACTTCTTGGTTCTCCTTGTACATACACATTAAGAAAATTTAAAGTAATGAGTGTACAGCTAGCTCTATAAAATTTGGGGATGTGGGAGATAAGGAATCAAACAAAATTGCCATATTTCTCGGCTAAGTATTTTTAACATTTTATTATATTTTCGTTGTCTTCTAAGGCATAAGCACACACGCATATAAATACAAAAATCCTTTATTTATCTGCATTTATGGATGTACATGTGCATATAGAAGATCACTGTGTATGAGGGTAGATGTAAAAAGTTTATGAAAAATGTAATTAAAAAATACTGAAGTATCTTACCATTTCTTTGAAGCCTCTCAGTATACATATATTTCTTTCATTTTCAAATAGCAACATCATAACATTTACTAAGTAATCTTGGAAAACTTTGAACCTATTTTATCTTTTAAATTGTTGAACATTAATGTTTTCTATTTTGTTTGCTTGCTTGGAAGGTTTCTATTTTTTTTCTTTTTTCACAACTCTCTTGATATTTTTTCTCCATTTGCTAAAAGTATCTGGACATGATTTTTCTGAATTATTTCTCTGGCAGTCCCAGTGCCTTTTCTTTCTTTTTTTTTTTTCTTTGAGCCCCCCCCCCCACCCTCCCACCCAGACTTTTCTTCTTCAGATAACTCCTTTGGTTCTGTACATTGGTCACTTGTTGGCGTCCCTGTCTTTCTTTTGTGTGTGGGAGATTGGGTATCTCAGCAGCATCAGTTGTAACTGTTGGGGTGGAGGAGAGGCTGGCTCCTGTGCGGATAGCGGTCACTGTCACATGGTGCAGGAAAGCCATAACCGAAACAAAACAGGAAAAGCAAATTAAGTAAATCTGTCAATCTGAAAAAGAATCGTGCAGTTTGGGGGGACTCTTCTCTCAGCCCCTGGTGGTATCTCAGTCAGGAAGAGCTGCAGGGAGTTTGTAACTCTGGATCCTTTCCCCATTGCCCTACAGGTTGGAACCAAGAAACAGAACTCTGGTTCCTTTGTTAAGCCTTGGGCCACAGGTAGCTATGGGGAGGGTTCTGTTGCCTATTGTCAGCCCTGCTAGGAGTAAAAGTTGAAAGAAAGAAAGAGAGAGAGAGAGAAAATGCCTCACCTGGGTTCTGTAGCCCAGTCTACTTGCTAATTAATGTATGGGCCTGTACATCCTCTGAGAACTCGGAATCCTGGAGAAACAGAGCTGGTTTGACCCCGCACCCCTCACCCCCCTCCTCTTCTTGTATGCAGAGAATCATCCTATTCCGCACCTTCTCCTGTCTGTATCCATGGCCCGGGCCATGGAGGATTTGCAGTTTTCTAGTTCAGCTTACTTAACTATTACACTGTCTTCAAAATTTTACTTGTTTGTTTGTCTGTTTTCCTTTTCAACGGCCTTGGTTGTCTAGTGGGTTATAGACTGGGGCTTCTAGCCACAAAGTCAGCAGTTCATCCCACCAGCTTTCCTTTGGGAGCCAGAGGAGATGCTGTACTCCCATAAAGAGTTACAGTCTCAGAAACCAACAGGGGCCCTTCTACAAGGATGACATGAGTCAGAATCAACCCTGTGGCAGTGAGTTTGGTTATTGTTTTCCCCCCGTTTTTCTTTTGTATTGATTTTCTCTGTGTTTGCTGTAAAGGGATTTTGCCATGCATATCCCTTATATCCCTTGACAGGCATCTTGACCCTGGCGTCTAAACATTAATGTTTTCATTTAGAATTTTATGTTTCCATTTTGAAGACTGATCTAGATTTGTATTACTGTTAAACCTGTAATCTGAATTAGCCAAATTGTCCTGCATATTCTAATCTTAATATTTATCATACTTAATAGCTCTGTTATGTCCTTGACACAGCCACCTGGCCACAACTAGGCAAAAGGAGTGTTCCAATGTCAATCTATGTTAATGACTCTCTAGACCAGTAAGTAAAGTACGCAACTCTACTCTTCTAAACATTGTCCGTCTTTTCTCCTTATTACTGTTCAACACAGTAGTTTCAACGCTGTAGCTATTGTATGGATGGAAAGAAAATTGACTGATTCAGAAAAATAAAATAAAAAATTGTTTCCTTTGATAGTTATCTGGTTTGTAGAAAAGTAAAGCATTTGTGAGAAAGCTATAATAATTTAGTCCATTTTAATATAAACTCCAAACTAACCTCATTGCCATCAAGTCGATGCTGACTCATAGCAACCCTCTTAGGACAGGGCAGAACTGCCCTTGTGAGTTTCCGAGACTAATTCTTTACTGGAGTAGAAATCCCAGTCTTTCTCCTATGGAGCAGTTGATGGTTTAGAATTGCTGATCTTGTGGTAGGCAGCCTGACATGTAATCACCATGCTACCAAGTCTCCTTTTGATTTTAATCTAGAAAAGCTGTATATGGTCTTTCTAAGTTAGTAGCTAATACTTTAACCTCTGTGACCTCAGGAACCAGGGCTTCTTGATACACAGAGAGAGTTGGAATGGCAGTGCTGGTGGAAATAGATATATTCCAGATGCACTGTCTTCATGTTGATTCAGACTCACAGTGACCCTATAGGCTGAGGAAAGTTTCCCCTTTGGGACTTTCAGGGTTGTGCATCTTTTCCAGAGCAGGAAGCCCTATCTTTCTCTTCACAGACGGCTGGTGGGTTCGAGCTACTGACTTTGCTGGCAGCAGCCTAATGCATGTGACCCATTATACCCCAGGGCTACATGTGCCATATGCATGTGTACACGTGTGTGTGCAAGCACACATGTGCTTTCTGAAGATTTATAGCCTTGAAAATTGGAAATGCTATGGAACAATTTTACTGTGCCCTATAAATTCACTATGGGTAAGAATCATCTTGATAGCAGTGGGTTTGGCATTTATATGTGAAATTACAATACATATATATGGCCTTTGTCTTTTCTCTGCAGTAGAAAAAGTAAATCAGTTGTGTCCCCTATCCCCAATCTTGGAAAGTTAGTCCATTTTTCACTCTTGTGAAAATTCAGTTCTTAAGTCCCAGTTATCTGGTATCAGGGTTTTAACTGACCATTTACAGAAGAAATCGAAAAGGACACATATGTCATATCATATTTTCAAAAATGAACTCAAGAAATATCAAAGAACTAAATGTAAAACCTAGAACTATAAAAATCACCAATGAAAACATAGGGACAGACGTTGGTTCCGATGTATAACATAAACACATTATAAAACAAAACTGAACACATACAAACAACAGAAGACAAACCAGATGATCAGGGCCTCCTAAAACCCTTGTGCATCAAAAGATTTCCCCAAAATAGTAGAAGGAGAATCCACAGACTGGGGGCAAAAACTGGCAATGGCCAATCAAACAAGGGGCTAGCTTCTGAAATTCATAATAATCTCAACACCTCAAGAAGGAAAGAAAAAGAACCAAATTTAAAAATGGGCAGAGTACAAGAAGACATACTTCACCAAAGAAGGCATTGAGGCACTCAACAAACATTTGTACATACATATATATATATATATATTTATAGTCCATTTTGTCTTTAAAAAATCATCTTATCGGGGGCGCGTACAACTCTTATAACATGCCATACTTCAATTGAGTCAAGCATATTAGTATATATGTTGCCATCACCATATCCTAAACATGTACCTTCTATTTGAGCCCTTGGTATCAGCTCCTTTCCCCACCCCATCCCCATAACCCCTTGATAAATTATAAAGTATTATTGTTTTCATATCTCACACCGACTGCTGTCTTCCTTCACCCATGTTTCTGTTGTTCATCCCCATGGGAGGACATATTAATAACTACGTGCAACCATTAGCCACTTATCCACTCACTCACTGCTGATAGGCAATTCTGACTCATAGGGATCCTCTAGAACAGAGTAGAATTGCTTCTGTGTGTTTCTGAGACTGTAAATCTTTTATTTTATTTTTAAAAATTATTTAATTTGGGACTCATACAGCTCATATCACAATACATCCATCCATCCATTGTGTCAAGCACATTTGTACATTTGTTGGCCTCATCATTTCAAAACATTTTCTTTCTACTTGAACCCTCGGTATCGGCTCTTTGTGTTCACTCCTTCTCCCCCACTCTGCCTCCCTCCTGAACTCTTGATAATTTATAAATGATGATTGTTATTATTTCATGTCTTACACTGACTGATATCTCCCTTCACCCACTCTCCTGTTGTCCATCCCCCTGGGGGACATACACAATATGTAGATCATTGTGGTTGGTGCCACCTTTCTCCCCTCACCTTCCCCTTCCCCTCCTGGTATTGCTACTCTCACTATTGATCTTGAGGGATTTTTCTGTTCTGGATTCCCTGAATTTCCAGCTCTTATCTGAGACCAAAAGTCTTTACAGAAGTAGAAAGCCTCCTCGTTCACACATGGTGGGCGCAAACTTCTGACCTTGTGGTTAACGACTCAACACATAGCTGACTATACGACCAGGGCTCCTTAGCCATTAGAGACATGCAAACTAAAGCAAAAGGTATCACTTTGCCCCAGCATTAATAGCAAAGTAAAATAAAACAACAAATACTGGCTAGGGTGCAGAGAGAGCGATAGAGACTGGAGCCCTCAGACAGTGCTGGTGGGATTGTAAAAGAATAGAAATATCATGCAAAGGGCTACGGTATTTCATCAAAAATTGGGGATAGAGATGCCATGTGACCAAGCAATCCCCGTACTTGTATATCCTAAAAGTATAAGTGTGGTGACGGCTCTCAAGCTTATTATAGCACTATTCACAATACCAAAAAATGGGAACGACTTCAATGTCCATCTGTGCAGGACTGGGTAAACCAACTTGGGTACCGTCACGGAATGGAATACGAAGCAACATTCGAGAATGGCAATGACT
Source organism: Tenrec ecaudatus (assembly GCF_050624435.1). NCBI lineage: Eukaryota > Metazoa > Chordata > Mammalia > Afrosoricida > Tenrecidae > Tenrec > Tenrec ecaudatus. The sequence continues at coordinate 277,247,673 of NC_134531.1, forward strand.
CCGTGAAGCGCCTCAAAATGGATGAACGAGAGAAACATTGTGCTGACTGCACTGGTCAATCACAAATGGACAAATGTTGTGTGTGATCAAGAGTGTAAAATGTCCCCAAGAGGTTTCCAACCTCAAGAAACACTGTTTGAATGTATATAAGGAGTGGGAGGGGAATGGAGGGGTGGGAATTCACTGGCTGGAGGGCACACAAATGGCAACCTGGGTAAAGGAGAAGGTAATATACAATAAGAGGGAGATTAGGACCAAATGATGGAGATACAGGAAGACGCTGGGAGGTTTTCAAGAGATAAAGGCAACAGATCTAATATGCTTTCACAAAATTCCTGAAATAGTAGTGAGCTACAGGTAGATGCTTGTATAGATCCACAGGCTGAGTAGGTGTAGGTAGGATAGTAGGGCTATACATACACACACACGCACACATTTGACAGGCCATAATGTATAGGTGCATTACCTTCACTGCAAATGTATCCATGAATGTTCTAGAGCATATAGGGGCAATGTATAAAAGCCCCCTGTATGAAAAAAGAGAGGAGGAATCAATTAATTAAAAAAGAGGAAGAATTAGTTTTTAAAAAACTATTTGAAAAAGAGGAAGAATTACATTAAAAAAGAGGAAGAGTCCGTTGAAAATATGGTCCTGGTGATGGACATGAACTTGGAGATCTCATGATAGAGTTTTGTAAGAATAACAACATATTCATTTCAAATACCTTTTTTTCAATAACATAAATGGCCACTATACATGAAGACTTTGCCAGATGGAATACACAGGATTAAATTGCTATGTCTCTTGAGAAAAGCAACAGAGAAGTTGAATATCATCAGCAAAAACTAGGCCAGAGGACAACTGTGGATCATCAATTCTCCTGCCTAGATTGAAGTTAAAGTTGAAGACTTGGGAAGGGAGTCCAGGGGAGCCAAAATATGACCTTGAATACATCTCATCTGCTTTCAGAGACCATCTTAAGAACAGAGAGATCTGACACATTTGAGCATTATTGATCCAAGACCAGATCAGTTAAGAAATGACAGCAAGGAACAGACCATCCTATAAGAAAACAAAAGGTCATGCGGCAAAATAAAAAGGTTCCTGGGTGGGGTGGATGTGGGTATGGGGAGCTGATATCAAGAGTTCAAGGAGAAAGAGAATATTTTGAAACCGACTGTGGTAGCAATTGTACACTACTGCTCGATGTGATTGCACTATGGAATGTTATGTTAGTAAGAGCTCCCAGTAAGATGATTGAGAAGAAGGATAAGAAAGAAAGAAAAGACCAGTGTGAATGCCATCAGAGACTACGAAACTTGCTCTTGAACGTGGTGTAGCTAAAGCAAAGGGAAGAAATCGCAGTGAAAGAGCTGAATAGAAGAACTCAAAGGGCAGCTCCAGAACTGAAAATAAAGTATTCTAATCAAACAACTGTACCAAGCCCTAGATTCAGAAAGCCTCCAGTCCCCCTGAAAACAACAACAACAACAACATATACACACACACACTCCGCGTGTCTCTTGGTGAAAGAAGTGAGGAAAAACTGTAAAACCTCAAATGCAATATCAAAATATTGTAGGAGGTAAACAGTGAACAAAATAGGAGACATCACAAGAAGATGGAAAAATACAGTCACTGACGAAAAAGAACTGGTTGATGTTCAATCATTGCAAGAGGTAGCACATGATAAAAAAATCAATGGCATTGAAGGAAGACGTTCGCGTGGAAGGTGCAATCAACATACAAGGCTCCAGGAGTTGATGGAACACCAACGGGAATGTTTCAATAAAGTGATGCGGTGCTGGGAACACTCCCTCGTCTGCGCTAAGAAATCTGGAAGACAGCTTCTTGGGAGAGATCTGTTTGTGCACCCAAACCAAATAAGGTGACCCCACCAAAGGTGTAAATCAAGAGAGGACAGATTGTGGTATAGTCGTATCGTGGAGTTCTGTGTAGAAGGTATGGGGATGAACTAGATTTATAGCTTACACGATGGGTAAATCCACCAAACATTATATATACGGATAAAACAAGGTACAAAAGTATACGTCTGGAATAATTTATTGAATGTTATGTGTATAAAAAATGATGCAAAATATCATTTATTGAGCATATGAATATTGCAAAAGTATAAACATAGGCATGGAAAAGACCCGTGGACTCAGGATTTTAGCAATCTCTGGTGATGGAGGAGGGGAAGCCAATAGAGTAAGAGTGGTATAACACGCTTCAATTTCATTTCTAGCATTTTATTTCTTAAAAAGAAAACAAGACCTTAATCTCATTTTGTAAATTAACATTTGTTATATTAGGAGTAGTAGATATGAGATTATTTTTTATACTAATGTAGGTACTTTAATCTGTGTTTGAAGTGTTTCCTAATTTTAAAGTGTCTATCAGATATTTTTAAAAGCAATGCTGTAAAATGTCAACACAGCAGCTATCTAGCTCGGAAGCAACAAAACCCACATGGAAGAAGCACACCAGCCTGTGTGATCATAAGATTTTGACAGGATAGGATTTCACTCATCAGAAGACCCAAAACAAACAATCATATCGATGTGAACAAGGGTGGGGGAGCGGCAGAGTGGAGGCCCAAAGCCATCCGTAGACAGTTGGACATCACCTCACAGAAGGGTCACAAGGAAGGGACAAGCCAGCCAGGGTGTGGTATAGCACTGATGAAACATTCAACATTCCTCTAGTTCTTGAATGTTTCTTCCCCTGCACTAACATGACCCCAGATCTACCCTACAAATTCGGCAAGACCAGAGCATGTACGCTTGTACAGATAAGAGCTGGCAACACAGGGGATCAGGACAGATAAACCCCTCAGGACCAATAATGGGAGTAGCGATACCATGTGGGGAGATGGGAGGAGAAAGGGGGAACCAATAGCAATGATTGGCATATAATCCCGTTCCTGTTCAGGGTGAAGGGAGACAGCAGTTGGTGTGAGATATGAAAACAATAAGATTTATTATTTATCATGGGTTCATGAGGGTGGGAGGGTGGGGGAACAAAGAAAAAATGAGCTCATACCAAGGATTTTTGTAGAAAGAAAATGTTTTGAAAATGATGATGACTACATATGAACACATGTGCTTGAATAAACAAGTCCCCAATAAAATGACTTATTAAAATTTAAAACACTGTGAGTACAACGTTTAAAATAAGAATGTGTTTGTTTTAGGGTAAAGTCTGTCTAGGGAGGCAAGAACTGAGGAGAAGAGTCTGTGGAGCCAGGAGGGAGAAGGACATTCACAGGTGAGCAAACCTCCAAAGGCTGTTGAGAAGGCATTGTTTGTATGCCCACCCCTCGTACGCCCTTGAAGGGGAGCTTTCTGCTGCCTGTCCCAACCACAAGACGTGGAAAGGAGGACCAAGGAGGACATATGCCTGAGTGCTTGTCAAAATCTAGACATGCACGACACAGGACTTCGCTTGGTCTCTGTCTGGTCATGTCAGATGACCCCCTCCCCAAGGCTGTAGGATAACTGGAAATCGCAAGGCTCCGAACATCTAGTAGGAATGTTTTTGGGAAAAACCCTCTCTCTCCCCCAGCTTCCCACATACATATTCCTGAGTCTGTGACTTAGGGGACGCATGTTCCACAAAGTTACCCGACAATCAAATATAAAAGCTATTTGTTGGGGAAAAAAAGTTATTTTCTTATCCTCGGTTGGCAGTGTTGGTAAAACTGGCAATTTTCTCACTACTAGTAGGATTGCAATACTGACAATTTGTCCGCAAATCTCCTGTGCCTTAAAAGTACTATACTTTTTATCCTCATGATTCCTTATCCTGAAAGAAGAGTCAGAAATGTGAACAAATTGTTTATAGCTGTGCTATCCATAATGCAAAATATTAGTAATAGTTTATGTGTCCAACAAGAGTGAAATGAACAAATTAATGCTATTACAGCCACACAATGGAACATTCAACAATGATTATAAATAATAAAATGCATTGCTGCCTTTGAAAATCATAGCATTGATACATATTTATTTACATGGGAAAATATTCGCAGTATATTTTCAAGAAAAAAGCAGGATACAAGATAGTATCTGCATAATAGTCACAATTTTATAAAATATGTATGCATATGTATATATACAAATGACAGAGGAAATATTTCAAAATGTTATTACCTCATAATTTTTATTTCTCTTCATTCATTCATATTTTGAAGATGTTCCACAGTAAACGTGTTTTAATTTCTACAATAAAGAATAAATTTCAGGAAAAATATACACACTAAAATTTAAACATTTTGCAGGTTCCTATTTTTATGTATAACAGACTTTTCATGTAGAAAGGGGACCAAGACTATAATTTAAAAGTCTAGGACCCATGTCCACACCTAGCTCCCTATGTGGTATAGTGGGCTGTGTGTTGGACTGCAACGTCAGCAGTTCAAATCCACCAATTGCTTTGTAGGAAAAGATATAGTCTTTTCTGGTAAAGAATGACAGTCTCAGAAGCTCCAGGAAACAGTTCACCTCTGCCCTCTCGGGTCTCAGTGCATCCGAATCTACTGGATGGCAGTGGGGTTTATGAGCTGCGTCTCTCTGGGCCTTAGATTTGTCACATGAATTCATGTGGCACTTTTCTAGTAGGACTGAAAATTGCAACAATTTTGTTAGTAAGTCTCTTTGCCTTAAAAGCACTATTATTTATGACTAAGTGGTTCCTTTTCCTAAGAAAGATAAATATGAACAAATTGTTCATAGGAACATCATTCATAATATAAAGTATTAGAAATAGTTCATATTATCTAATGCACAACCTTCCCACATTATGAAGTTCATGTGGGTATTGTAAAAAATAAGCAAATAAAACAGGAAGACAAAATTAACTCTCAGCAAATAAAGATCTACAGAATCTGTGCTCAATGTTGCTTTTCATTGCTCTCTTCCATTCTTCCCAAGACGGTCTATTGACCGGCCTGTGGAGTCCTGATTATGGCTCAGCCATGAAAGATGGACATTTAACCCGCCCCGCAGCTCTGAAGGAGAGAACCTGGCGATTTGCTTTGTAAAGATTACAGTGAAGAATATACAAGGCGTTATGCAAAAAACCACTGCTCATTTGTATTTTTGATGGGAGTGGAATTTGTCCCAACAGGTCAGACTGTTAAGCAAGCTTTCTATCTAGAGGTGCTGAGAAGATAGCGTACCAGTGTGTGCCAATAAAGGCCTGATTTGTGGCAGACAGGGGACTGGTTTTGCCACCATGACAATGCACCTGCTAATTCAGCCATCTCAATGCACTGGTTTCTGGCAAAAAAAAACATGCTTCTCTTGCCCCATGCACCTGACTCACCTGACCTCTCTCCGTGCAACTTCTTTTTGTTTCCATGAATGAAGAGACACATGAAAGGACAGCAATTTGACCATGTAGAAGAGGTGGAAAAAATGAGGAAGCTACTGTCATCCATCAAAACAGAGGAGTCTGAAAAGTGTTTCCGAGGATGAAATCGCAGATTTGACAACTGTATTCAGTGTAATGGAGAGTATTTTGATGGTGATAAGGTTGCTTTATAAAAAAAATTACATTTTTTTAATTCTGATTTTGGGGGTACCCCCTGGAATATATGGGGTGATTTGGCTTTGTCACGTGGGGTCACTATAATTTGAAAACCATAAACTGATTTGCCTGTAGATAAAATATCATACACACACACACAACCCCTCAAGATTATAAATAGCAAAAAAGATGAAGTATGTAGGAATTGCAATGCAAACACCAATTATAATGATGGCAAAGTTGAGTAAATATGCTGAAGATTTAAAATGAGTAAAATTTTTCCTATGCTAAATTGCAGGAAAGGGCAACACAAATTTAATTATTGTTGAGATGCAGTTAAAAACAAACCCAGTAGGATCCAATAGAAAACCCATATTATATAAAGCACTTAGATACAATACCTAGAACCAAGCCATATTGCACGGGGAATGCTTGCTGGGTCCACCATCATGAATGGCTGCTGAGTATCCTGACAGTGTAGGAGTGTGAGCCAGGGAGTAGGGTCATTGGTGCCAATCATTTGCTCCGAAAGCTGACAGAGCATGGGACTTTACTTGCGTGTACTCTTAAACATAAACTCTTGCAGGGCCAGCCGACCTTCTAGATGCTCAGGTTAATCCAGGCTCTCAAGGAACGGCCCTAATTTGGGGCTCTCTGTTTTTTTTTTAAGTGATTTGGAAAGCTGGAAACTAACCAGGGAAGAACAAACAAACAAAAAAATTAGTGCTGGACAATGAATCTATGGGGAAAAGAACTTGGAGTGATTTGAGTAGGAGAAGACATTGCTGTGGGTGAGCCACGGTCATTGTTAACTTCTGCAGGGTCTTATAAGGATACTTACTAGGCGATGCAGTCGGAGGGTGTCGGCTTATTTTGCTCCCCTTCACAGCTAATTTCTGAACCAAGTGGGGAACAGACTCAGTCAACCAGGTGAGGATTCAGGTAGTGAACTGGTCTCCACCCTAAATCGTCAATGTTCCTCTGTTGGTGTGCAGTTTGGGGGTGGGGACCAAGTTAAGTCTCTTCTTACCTTCCTCCACTCGTGACACACTCTCACTAGCCAGTGCGTGGAGACAGGGCTGAGTCATGGTGACCTGTGGGGCTGAGTCAGAGTTTCAGTGGCAGATGAGTTGGAAGTAGATCTCCAGGCCTTTCTTGTGAACAGCCTGCGGATGTTCTTGGACCTCCAGTCTTTTTGGTTAGCACCAAAAACATCTACCATGTAGACCACCAGGAGTGTCCTACCACCACTACTCTCCCCAAAACTTTCATTCCGGGCCTCTTGAGAAGAGAGTTGTACTTACAGACTATTCACAACCGCGTGGGCTTTTGCCGTCGGCACCACAAATAGTTCAAGATAAAACATGGATGGTGCTGGATATGGCAAACAATAATAATATAATATTAAGGCTTCCTGGGGGGTTGAGTGGGGGAGGGAAGGGATAAAGGGGAGCTGATATCAAAGGGTCCAAGAGGAAAGAAGATGCATTGAAACTGATGGTGTACATTTGTACAATTATGCTTGATCTAATTGATCTAATTATACTTGATCTAATTGAAATATGGATTGTTACAATATCTGGAAGAACTCCCATTAAAAAAAATAAAAAAGACAACTAAGAGCCCAGGCCAGGCAAGAACATGATGTCACCCAGATCTCACCAATAGGATAAGCCGTGGCAAAGGCAGAGAGAGCCAAGGATAAGAAATGCCCTCTTCTCATGCGTTTTCCCAGAAAGGAGCGCTCAGGTATGGTTCCATCTAGAAAGAACGGCTAGCAGAGTCATAAACTAGCCTTCTCCTCAACAATAAGAGCCAGAAGAGTCTAATTTCTCCCCATAAGTAGATTAATTTGCCAAAACAAAGATTTCTGATGGAAATTTAAGAAGTGCTTCTTAGTTCTGAGAAAATGATGTAACTCTCTGAACTCTAGTTTACCATGTTCTCCTTCAGTCATTGGGCAATCGCCACAAAGCCTATTGCCATTGAGTTGATTCCAACACATAGAAAGCCTAGGGGGCTTCAAAGTCACAAATCTTTAAGGGAGAAGATAACCTCATCTTGAGCCTATGGAGCTGCTGGTGGGTTTGAACCAGCAACTGTATGGTTAGCAGCCCTATGCTTATCAGACACCCTCTATGCTCCAAATTAATTTACAAATATTTTCTTTGTTTATCTGTGTATAACAGAGGCCTGTTGGCGCCCGGATGGTTACAGCAGGGTTCGAGTAAGCTTGCATTTAATAATATTGAACAGTGTCCTTTTAGTCCATTGCTATCTATAATTGTTTTATGCACTTACTTAACAGGAGCACCCAAGCAAGCAAGCAGACAGCACAGGGGAAATTCATGGCTGCTCCTGCATAACAGATAATGCCATGCTGTTTCTCACAGCCACAGTGCATCAAACTAAAGAGAGAAAACGCCTTCCCTTCAGAAGCGAAGGATATTATTAACTCAAAAAAGGGCCCGTGGTTTCTTCGGTTTACTTTCAAATAAAAGAGTTGTCTCCCTATTTTCAGTTTCTGAAAATCTTCGCTTTGAAGGTTTCTGTTCTCATGGATAATGAAGTGGCTTCTGAGACAACCTACTCCATTCAGTCGGGTGCTTTGGCAGGAAACTGCTGATAGAAGTTGCTTCCCCGGGCAGGGAAAGTGCTGAGACTGCATGGAAGGAGCGCGCGCTCAGCTGCTGCAAGGTTTTTCCAGCTTGGTTGGTTAGTCCGGAGGATGGTAATTAAAAGATTCCTTCCAGGGAAAGAATTGCTTCAAGAAAGGCAAGATTTATGAGTAAATTAGGCGAGCTTCCAAATTTGGTTGCCACAGGCTGCACGTAGCCAGAGCGCAGACTGTCCCATGACTCAGAGGCATACCTGAACCCCACGAGGAAACCAGTAGGCTCATTTCCTTTCTGCTGCACAGCGTCGAGTTTCCAAGTACCTGCTGTCAGCACATGGGTATCACCCAGGATAAGACAGCAGTGAGACCTAGAGAGCATATTGTACTTCCAGCACTTCCATACTCTTCCCGGTTCTATTATTTAGGCAGAATATTTATTAGCCATGTTGTCAGCTCTGTTACTGAGAACTGGGTGCTAGACTCATCTCAGGGTAGGACTCATCTGGAGGCATTGGACAGATGAAGGCTAAGTCAAATGTGGGAATGAGTGTAGGGAGCCTGGCCACATATTGCTAAGACTCCAGATAGCCAGGGCTGTGCTTTGAAGTTTGCCAGAACAAACAAAGCTAAGAAGACACATATTTCTGCAACTCATATAACCCTCAAGTCTTCACCTACATTGCTGAGCAATCCAATATTTTCATACAAACTACAGACCTGAAGCATAATACATATCTATACGAATGTCAAAGCTTCTACACAATACAAGGCTGGGAACATATTAAGGAAATACAGCTTCCCATAGTTTTTTTGAAAAAGAAATAGAGATTTTTTTTTAATGCTCCATTATAAGCAAAGATGTCAGTTTGGGAACTGGAAGTCCTGGTGGTGTAGCAGGTTGCACTTTGGGCACAAGGTTAGCAGTGTAAACCACCGACTGGTCCTATTCCGAAAAGATTCCCAGCCTCAGAAACCCACAGGGGCCATTCCACTCTGCCCTGTTGGGTCACTGGGAGTCAGAATCATGCTGAAGGCACAGAGTTTGTTCCTCTGGAACTCAAGTCATGGCAATTTTTATCACCTTATATGCATAATAAAACTGGACAATGAATCAGGAAAACGAAAGATGAATTGATATTGTTGAATTATGATGTTGGAGAAGAATACAGAACATACTGTGAACTGTCAGACAGATGAATAAAGCTGTCTTGGAAAAAAATACAATGATAATGCTCCTTAGAAGCAAAGATCGCAGGACTTATAGAGTAATCATTTCTTTTAGAAGAATTAATATTCTATTATTCCCAAGGAGTTGGAGGTTAAAGATGTCACAAATGTCCAACTCTGCCAAGATGCGATTCTGCTCCATTTGCTCCCCCTCCCCACTCCTCCTTTGAATATATTTCCTCACTTACCTGGGAGTTGCAATTCATTGCAATGTCTCCCCCCAAACGCATCAAATGTAAGGACATGTTTCACATGGTGGTGATTACTGGTAAGCGCCAAATCTGAAGGTCAAGCAGAGGAGAGGCAAATGCTGGAGCCAGAGCTTCAAGCCAAAGATGTTGGAGAGTCAAAGCAGGTCTTTTGATTTCTACCAAAGCTCAGTCAGGACACAGAGGTTACAAAAATGGAAGGCTTTGGTAGAGATGTGTATTTTGATCTTAGCTGACCCTACCACCAGGGCAAACAAAGGAGGGTGACTTTGGTCTTACCCTCCAGCGTAGGAGGGTGAAGATGCTCCCTCTCTACCCCTGCAACAGAGAACTCCCTCCCAAATCGGCTCATAACCTTGAGCACAGTGGCCAAACTCTACCATGCATCAACAAATGGATTATGGCAAATGAGGAAATGGCCCCAAAGACCATATCAATATTTGACTCCTTCTCCACTTCAGTTCACACACTTTGGACATGTTATTAGGAAGGCATAAGTGGGTGATCAGCTACAATGAGGCAGACCCTTGATGAGCGCGATTAACATAGTGCCGCCACAAACCTCTCAATCATCAATCACGGCAACCATTGTGAGGAGGGGACAGGACAGCTGTTTCATTCAGTTATTCATAGAGTCATGTGGAGTCAGAAGCCACTTGGTGTCACCTGACGATAATACTATCCTAATAAATAAGAAATAGCCTGTTAAAAACAGCACATTATCTTACTCTCCCAAGGGATCTATAATCTCCTAATGATGCCTGGTGCAAAGCAATATTATTCAAGACTGAAGGGTTTAAACCATTCTCACCCAAATAGTTGGAGGGTTTGCAGGACACCCAGAGAAAGAGTAAATGTGCCTAAAAGATGTAGCAGTTGGCTGACTGTGCCATATGCGAGGAGAGGTGAGAACACAGAGTAATATTAGGAAAGAGAAATGTGGGGGTCTTAGGCGAGGGGATCTTTAGGCTGCTCCGATGGCCACCATGGTGAGCATAATGGAAAAGGAAAATAGAGATCAATCAAAACACCAAGCCCAGTGCTTTAAAGTATTCTGACTCAGAACTGCTTCCGGCTGGGAGCAGAGAGCCTTGTCTTTCTCCCACAGAGAGGCTAGTAGCATTGCTGACCTTATAGTTGGCGATCTGATGCACAGCCCACTGTGCCAACTGGACTCCTTAAAAAAAAGATAGCCCCAAGAAAAATCGACAAAGGAAATTAATAGGTCTGTATGCATTTTGATGTTGACACCTAAATGGCCAATAAATATTGGAAAAGAATTTATTTCATTACCCTTCCTAGTAGTAAGGGAAATGAAAAAAGAAAATAGCAATGAGATATCACTACTCATCAAATTCCACAAAAAGCAATTTATATGCTGTTTCTGGGCGGGTTGTGGGGAAAAGAACAGCCTTACTTTTCTGTAGACACGTGAACTGCTTAGATTATCTTGGGGAGCACTTTGGAAACATCTGTTAAATTCAGATAGCACTCCTAGCTCCACAGTCCTACTTTCAGGCTCTCTTAAGAAAAATAAAGGCCCATATCATGATATGTACCGCATCGTTTGTGACTGGAACCAACGCCGAATGCTCACAATGAGGAGAATAATTGAATGCATTGTCATATGTTCCGGTTGTTGTTACATGCTACAGAGCCAGCTCTGCTGCAGAGCAACCCCAAACACAACAGAAAGAAGCCCTGCCCACTCCTGTGTCATCTTCACAGTCATTCCTGTGCTTGAACCCATTGTTGCAATCACTCTGTCTAGCACAGGGTTCATTGCACAACGGGTAAAAAGAATGTGTGAATTCCATTCTAGATTCCCTTAGAGCTGATGCTAACAATATGCTTAGATGGAATGCAGAGAAATATGTGTAAAATGAATTCAATTCGAGGGAAAATAGCAAACCTCCAAGTGAGTATCTATAGTTGCACATAATTAATTAAGAGAGAGATGTACAAAGTGTACAGGAGTGGAAGCGAGGTGCATAGTATATGTTTTAAATTGTTTATGGAGTTTTACAAAATGATGTGGATTTTGTTGTAAGCGGCCAGCAAGTAGGGGTCTGCCTCACGATGTCCTTGTACACAGCAGCAGGAGACATTGCCTGACCCGGTGCCATCTTCACGATCTTTGGGATGATGGAGTCCATTATTTTGGCTATAAAAATCTCACTACTCTGATCACAAGTAATGTATAACATACATGAGAGTGTTTCAAGAATTTCATGGAACAAATCCATTATTGTTTCCTTATATTTTCCCATGAACTTTTTGAAGCCCTTTCTAAAAAGATGCCTCAATGATAGAAGATGGTACTTAATACATAAACCAAAGACCCAGACTAATTGGAACCCATGTGTGCTTCATGGCATTTAAAAGGCTGTGGCCCTTTGAAGTGGATCCCCAGGCCTCATACCTCTGGGTGGATTAGGCTACTGTTCCAGGGCTTAACCTATGCATTTAAAATGTACTGAATGCATAAATATGTATCTGTGAACAGAAAGGTGTTCAGAGACAATCAAAACACTGTTCATGGGCTCCTGAGGGGCAGGATCCTAAGTAAGTGACACTCATTTTCCTTATACATAGCTATTTTTTACAATGAGGATGCACTGTTTTTATCAGAAGGATAAACAAATCCATGTTTTCAATTAGGTAAAACCTCTAACAGAAACCATCCCCGTGTTTTCTGTTTCCCACATCAGTACGACTTGTGCCCGTGTCCAGGGAAGACGGGGGACAAGCCGCCGAGAGCAGCATTTTCGCCGGAGCATGCATTTTGTTTTAGTTCCTGCACGTGGAGCCGTTCGACTCTCGCCTCCTGCCGAGGGATTCAGTGCAGAACCAAAATATGATGACTTCCTTGGCGGCAGCAGGAAAAAGAGCATTTACTCAAATGCAATAAAGATAAGCAATAAGTTTCAGTGATGCATAGAGTGTACTCTCTGCTCGCCGGCTTGTTCTGTCTTCTCTCAGCAGAAGTTAGACTGAAAATAAGCTCAAACAAGCAATTCACTAAATTAGCTCGTCACCTCATTTGTGACCAAATCTCATCCTACAAGAGATGCTGAACCCCAACTTTTTGCTTTTCTGGAATACATGTCATGAGAGGGGGTTTCCCTTAGCACAGAACGGTGTGACCTGTACAGTCACAGTGATCTGTAATTAAGATCAAGAATAACATTTACACATAACATCCATGCACAACTCCCGTAACTTCGGCCCAAACGACCCTCACCCAGAAATAACAGTGTGAAAACAAGAAAAAATATCTTTTCCTGTATATTTTCTTGTTCTTTTCTTAACCTCCAAACAAGGTAGATCTAATACCGTATATATTCGTGTAGAAGCCAAGTTTTTCAGCACACTTTTTTGCGTGTTTTTTGGTGGTCAAATTAGATGCCTCGGCTGATCTTCGGGTTGGCTTAGACTCGAGTATATTCCGTAAACGCTAAGGGAAATCCTAAAAGAGTATGCTACGGGAAGAAAGAAAAAGAAGAGGACTGAATCTAAAAGGAGGATGTAAGGTTTGCTTGGATACTGAAGACCGTGCTATGCCGACAGTCCTCTGTACCTACAGAAGCTGCTGTTGTGCGAGGTGCAGTCACATGGGTTCCCACTGTGGCGACCCTGCAGACGATGGCATGAGCCACAGCTCGGGCCGGTGTCCTCCTTTAGAAACACCTGGCTTTTTGTCTGGCCAGGTGTTTCCTCTTTCTTCCTGCTTAACCCCGGGGTTTGCTCTTATTTGGTCCTGTGGACAATCCTGAACCACTCACTCACTGTGCACAGAAGTCTCCAATTATTGAGGTCTGGGGAATTCTGATTGCTTATCCTGAATTCAATGCCATCCCTTCTGGAGGAAAAGGCATGGAATGTGAACTGACCCATCAAGAGTTCTGACTTTTACCCAAAATAAAAATAAAATAATGATACGAGGCAAACCTAAAAGTAGTAGCTGGTCACTGTGCAGAGCTGCCCCGATGTTGCCCTCCATAATAAGAAGGCGTGGGTGGCTCAATGGGAGCCCATCATCTTCCATGTGGGTGGCCAGGGTCTTGTCTCAAGGTAGGACACCTGATGCACAGCCGATGCTAGGTGTCAGTGGAGATGCTGTTCTTGTTAGAATACTAAACAGATTTCAGTGGAGCTTCCAGATTTAGACAAACAAGTTAGGTCCCATGATCCTGTCCGGAAAATCAGAACAGGAAAGCCCAGTAGATTACCGGATAATGATCAGAGGAGAGGCCCAGGGCCCGGCAGGGCTTCGTTCTGTGGCACACTGATTGCCATGCGACCGGGGAAAACTTGATGGGCACCAGCAACAATGCAGTGATTATAAATATAAAGTAATTGATGACTTCCCTGAGCATTTACAGTAGCAATATTACATTGTATATTCATTTAAAACGACTTTTTAGAGATCATGCTAATTCTGTCCCTTGTTGGCCCTGATAGCAATCCCATCACCCTCAGAAAGGTGACTATTGACTTCTTGTAGTAAACCCTTTTGGTATGCTATTAGGACAATAAAAATGTGACTTTTTAGTACACTTCATTATTGATTAAAATTCTCCCACAGAATTTCACTACACTGCATGCAAAAAAAAAAGTCCTTTCTTCTTGGCAATTCATCCTTACAATTAAAACACATCTTTATTGATATCCAGTCACCTTTTGAACGGACTATATTAGCTTTTTATTGCTTGGCAAAGAGTCTCACGCTCTTAACTGCTTAGAACAACACCTGTTTATTATCTGAGTTCTGTAGGTCAACAGTCCAGGTGGACTCGGCTCCATCTGTCAAGGTTGAAATCAAGGTGTTGGCCTGGCTGAACTATTGTCTGGAATCTCTCAGCAAGGTATCTGCTTCCAAGAACCTGCGGGATGTTGGCAGAATCTATATCCTGTTGTTGTGAGATCCCAATTTCCGTGTTAGCTATTAGCTAGAGCGTCTCGTAGTTTCTTAAGACCACTCACACTCCTTTACACATGACTCCCTCCATCTCTCCGACTTCCTCTTTTGTCCCCTATGGGAAAAACCCCTATTCAGAGTTCATTTCATGAGATCATGCCCTTACATATTCGTCTTTTCTTTGGGTCAACTGTACTATATAACACAACAGAATAGGAATGCTATTTCATCAAGTTTATGTCTTCGGATCCATGTTAGAAATTCTACATGGCCAACTACAACTATTCCAAGTCAAGATTTATTAAGTGCTTGCTTTGTGCCTAACAGCTTCTGTGTTAAGGATTTTAAATGGATTAACTGGTTAAGCACACACAATACCTATATGAAACAGGTACTATTTTTTCAGCTCCATTTTCAGATAAGGAAACAGGATTAGATCAAATAAATATTTTTCCCAAGGTTGTAAGCTGCCAAGAGGAGCCTTGGTAGCACAGTGGGCTACACTCTGAGTTGATAACTACAAATTCAATGGCTCCAACCCAAGCAATTGGGAAAATATGAGACTGTTTTATACTGTAAAGATTTAAACTCTCAGAAACCGAAAATGGCAGTGTTTTCCCATAAGATCACTATGAGTGGAATCAGCTCAGTGGCAATAAAAATTTTTTAGTATAAGCTACAAAGAGATGAGGTCAGGATATAAATCAAAATTCTGACTCTAGCTATTTCATCCTTAACTGCCTTCCTAGTTTGTTATAATATCTCAGATTCCTCAACAGTGACCTTTTAAAATACCAGATTTGCAAACCTACCTAAAAATATAAAATTTTCAAAATTGCATTTAGCTAACCTTTAATATGTTAGAAATCTTAGCACGTTATTTCACATAGGCAAAACATAACAGGCTCTTTACTATCTTTTAAACCTTAAAATTGTACTTTCGCTTTCAAAAATGAGTACATTAACATATTTTAAACACAAAACAGAACTAACTGTCATTTCAAGACTTTCACTTTGAACTGTATTGTGATGGCCATTTGTATCTAACTGGGTCTGCCATTCATAAAGTCTTGAATGGCTAATTCTTCCCAGTGGAAAGGCTGTTCCTTTTTCCTAGTCTGCTTTTATTCTGGAGGCTCTGCTCTAACCTGTATAGTGGGGTGACTCTGCTGGTATTTCACATGCTGATGGCATAGCGCCCAGCATTCCAGTAACACACAAGCAATCACAGCACAGCAAACAAGATGTGTCAGGAGTATATCTTTTCATACCATCGTTTTTCTTTCTCTACGCTGAGCTGGTAATTCAAGAAGCTGGCCTCTCTGAAAAAGAATGCATCATCAAGATCAGAGGAAGGCTCTTTAGCAGCTTGTGATGTGTAGATGACACAACCTGGTTACTGAAAGCACAGGGGACTTTGTCATTGGTGAGGAAGATCAAGAACTACAGATTGTAGCGCAATAGCAAATCTTCACAACTGGACCCATGAAAAACATCCTGATAAATGGAGAAAAGATAGATTTTTCAAGGATTTCATTTCACAGGCATCAACAATTAGAGTGCACGCAGCAGCAGTGAAGAAATCAAAGGATGTATTGCACCGGGCCAATCTACTGCATAAGATGTCTTTAAAATGTTGAAGAGCAAGACTGTCACTTTGAGGACTAAGATGCACCTCACATAAGCACGATTTATTTTTTAATTGCCTCAAATGCATGTGAAAGCTGAACAATGAATAAGGGGGATTCCAGACCAATTGATGCATTTGAATGAGGGTGTTGGCAAAGAATATTGAAAATATCATGGCTGCCAGCAGAACAAGCAAATCTGCCTTGGAGGAAGTACCACAAGAATGTTCCTTAGAAGCAAGACTGAAGACACTTGGAATCACTTATTGTCAGGAGAGATCAGATCCTGGAAAAAGAAGACATGTTAGGTACAGTAGAGAGTCACTGAAAAAGAGGAAGATCCTGGAGGGCATGGATTGACAGACACAGTGGCTGCAACAATGGATCCAAACCAAGTGGTCATCGTGAGAATGTTTTGTCCTGTTGTCCCCAGTGTCCCTAGAAGTATGAATCAATTCAATGGCACTTAACAACAACAATAACAGAGCCGCAATTTGCACAAGGTCTTCTCTGTGAATCATAAAGGGATCATTTCTGACCTTAGGCAGACCTATCTGAGAAAGAGGGCTATCTGGGTGGATAAGTTAGAAAAAGCTTACGTTTTCTAGGCTGACAGCTGGGTTGTAGAGGATGGATTGGCATCACCATCACCAACCTTGGTGGTACATGCACCACCATGCACTACAAGGTCGGTGGCACTCTCTAGCCAGGCACATTTTCTGAGCTCCACCTTACAATTAGCAGCACTCATTTACAAAACTTCCAAATAATGATGCACTCTCTTGCTGTGGGCCCCAAGTTGCTGGCCTGCTCAGAATTAAGGATCCAGTGCCTTCCATTAGATCAAGCACTGAGGAGAATGGCCCACGACACCGACAGAAATGTTTTACAAATTACACTGGAGCTAATGAAATGAATTTTATGGGGATCAATTTCAGGAGACTTTTGTGCTGTGCCTGTGATTAGACTCTCCACATTAATCTTCTTCATTTTATGACTTAACTATGGAAACACAGAGATGTGGGAAAAAAGAGAAAGCTTATCTGTTGGACATTTCTAATTACCCAGGTAACATTTTATAATCAAGTCTAGGTATTGAAACCCATAATGACAGAAATAAAGACTTTATTGTGTATACAAGTCAACAATTATATGCACTGTCACTCAGAAGTTGGCTGCTTTTTCACATTTAATGTGGAATTTATGTATTCCCATAAACCATTCATGTTTCACTTAGCACCCTTTTGAGTGCTAAAACGTTTGTTTTAATGCAGCACATTAATGCAGAATTTCCTAAGTAAGAGGCTAAACTTCTCACTGACTTGAAAGAAAATAATACTTGTTTTCACTTTTACAGTAGGAAACAGTAATGAAAATAAATTTAAAAAATTTTTAAACTTTAAACTTTAGAAAGTAATTGCCTGAGAAAGCACATCTCTTTTTGACAGCACCCACAGTGTGTGACTTTTATTTCCAGTAGTTTTCTTTTAGTTTCAAACTTTGCTGTAACAGCTATACATTTGGAATATGGATCTCAGGGTCCTGGGTTAAAGTCCAGGCTGACTGAATGGCACTCTTGTTCACTGAGCAGCAATAAAAGCTCACTGACTGGCCATGACATCTAGTACTTAAATTTACCTAAAGGTCTGATGTCTTTATTAGAGTTTAATCTCGTTCTAAACAAAACTTTTAGTGACACAAAAATTAAATTAAAGCAATATATTTTGTTGATTTTTCATTGTTATTTAGCAACATGCAATTTGTGATTCTGTTTTTGATTAAAAAATACCATAGTGAGTTCCTAATAAAATGTAAAAAAAGAAAAGAAAGAAAAGAAAATGTACAGATGTGCTTTATACAATTGATGTATGTATATGTATGTATATGTATATGTATATGTATGGATTGTGATAAGAGTTGTATGAGCCCCTAATAAAACGTTAAAAAAATCCATAATCAACATCCATTAAAGCAGCAGTTATGAAAAAAAAATACCATAGCATCCACCATAGTTTTTATTGTTAGCCAAAATGATTTCACATGGAAGAGAACCACCACTGACCAACAACCAAGATTTGCGTATTGCACTCAAATAGAAGACATGGAATATCATTCATCCTAGGGTTAAAAATTATGAAATTGAAAATCCAAAAAGTGTAGTTAGGTACAATTTTTACCCTATACTCAACTCACGGATTTATTTTTAAAGGCCCGCCACAGAAACACTCTAAGTCCTATACTGTGATCGTCTAGAGTTAGATGAATCTTCCACACGTCCTCTGCTGCTACGGGTGTTCAGTAGATACTGATGCTCAGGACACTGATGCAAAGGTGCTGCCTGCTTAAAATCACCACGAAAGGGTTCTGGGATCCACGACTTCCGAGAATAATAGAGACTAGCTCATGGAATGACCATGCACTAAAGTAGGGATCTCGTTCTTTGTTTTGCTCTGGCCCATATGACATGGACATTTCACAAGTTCTCAGAAGACAAGCATGCTGTTCAAGAGCCACTGAATTTATCTAGATCACGTGTCTATAATGATCTAATTCAGCCAAATAACAAACATCCATATTGTACTATGATTTGGTGGGTGGTCTTCTGAACTTCAGGTACATTCCCTATGTCAGTCATTGGCCTGCCAGGGGTCAAAGATAGTGAGAAGAAGATACTGTGTGGTTTTTCTGTTCCCATCTGAGCATGGCTTTTCCTTCTGTAGAAATGAAATATGGCAGGGCATCTGACCTCCTCTAACCTTGCGAGGGGGAGGGTCACCATCAGCAACATCAGCTAAGTTCAGCAATGTATTGCAATAACTATACTCATAATTAAGAGGTTCGTTAGGGAAGTAACAGGTTACTCTTGAGGACCATGAAAGGTTCATTGAAGCAGTCTCTTCTTAGTCATGTCTGATGGCAGGTTTCTTCCTATCCCTTAGTCTCTCCACTCTGGATCTCATTACCCCTCAAGTGTCTTGGATTAGCCAAAACTCTGTCTTGCTTGGCAAAGTTTTATACCAATCTATTGTTGCTCTTCATTTCCATTGGTAAGTGTACAGAGGAACCTTGTCCTGCCAGCAAGCCTTCTTTCTGCAGGCATCCAGCTTTCTAAGTCTATGGGCCAGGCAGCCTATTGTGCCATCTTGTCTCTATCACCTGCTGCCACTATTTCTCTACCCTGCTTCTCTCCATCTCTGGCCACGTATTTCTGTCGCCTGTGTCCCAGAGTTTCCCAGTGCAAGGACCTGAATACCAATGTTCCATTGTTTTAAAAGAAAAAATATTTTAAATTTTATTGGCATATAATTAACATATCCTACAATACAGTATTTCAATAATATTAAACAGAGTTATACAATAATCCCCACAATTAATCTTTGAATGCTTGTGTTTCTTGCACTCATTGTGATAAGCTCCCCAATTTCTCCCAATCTCCCCCTGCCATACCTGGCTCCCCACCCCCACCCCAAGAAACCATAAATGCAGCCATTGTCTTTAGAGCTTTGTCCATCCTGGATTTCATATACAGAAAAATATACAATACAAAACAAAACAGAACCAGCAACAATGCCAAAGTAAAACAGAAAAATGTCAATAAAACATATATATATATATATATATTAAAAAATAGAATAAATTTGAAACAGACCAAAAGGGGAGAGTATAATATGATAAAGTGTTAGTTTTCAATCTAAGTGCATCTGCAATAACCTTCCTTCCACTGCACACTATGAGATACTAAGGTGATTTGTGTCCCTGGTTTATAGTCAGAGAACATTCACTGGAAGCTTAATCCATGTGTGGACCCTGCAAATGAATTCTTGGCTTCCACTTTCTTCCATTTATTTTTATTTTCTTTCCATTATTTATTTATTTCCCAACAGTTTTATTGGCAAGCAATTTACATATCATATAATTCAATAGTTCAATCATTCAATCTTATCCAGAATAATTGTACAATCACTTCCACATCGATTTTGGAGCATTCTCCCCCTAATGGTTAAATCACCTTTAAGATGAGTTATGCAGTCAGAATCTACTCTAGTGCTCCCTCACTCCTCCTCCCTCCCCTCTCCATTAGTTACTCCTGAATCCCCTTTCTCGCCCGATAATCCATCCCCCACCCCTGAATTCCCTATATCCCCTTGTATCAGTTATTATTATTATGCTTCCACTGCTCCTGGGCATGACCGCTGGGAGACCCAAGAGAAAGCAATAAAAAGCAAAATCCTGCTAAGGTGGTAAGGATAAACACATAATAGTCTACAGACAACAAATCAAACGATGCATAAGAAGGAAAGACCCCCAACAGCATTCAACACGCGAGGGAAGGACTTCTGTCATGGAATCGATAAGAGATACTTAACATCCAGAACAGATTCAGGTAGCATGTGTAGGGTGGTTAAATGGCCAAGTACTGAGTTCATGCTGCGCAATCAAGATTACAGTGGTCTGTGCCTGATGGTAAGGCTGTTCAAGACTCTTGCCTGTGGTTAGAGCAGATCTGCCAGTGGCTCAGTCTGACTACATCCTCTGCAGGTTCTTTCCTTGATAACAGCGGGTCCCATTTCCATCTCTACAATGGCTCATTTTAGGCAAAATTGACCATTCCTTGTGTTTGGGATTATATCTATGTAAATGGTGATATATCTATATAATATATATAATATATAGATATATCACCATCAACCTTATCTCCATTATTAGCAAACTGTCCAGCCTTTTGTTTGGCTACAAGCACCTTATTTACATGTTGTTGGTAGGTGCTTTCAAGTCAATTCTGACTCATAGCAATCTATGTGCAACAGAACCGAACACTCTTCTTCACTCCCTTCTACTTTGACAAGCATGATGTCCTTCTCCAGATACTCGTCTCTCCTGGGAATATTTCTAAAATACATGAAATGAACTCTTGTTTGCATAGTGCCATGTAATCATTTAATGAACATTAAATTAAAAGGTCATGGCTCTGAAGGTTAAATAAAACAATCCATAGCATCACACCTCCTTAATTTTCTTTAGAAGGGGTTTT
Organism: Tenrec ecaudatus; assembly: GCF_050624435.1. NCBI lineage: Eukaryota > Metazoa > Chordata > Mammalia > Afrosoricida > Tenrecidae > Tenrec > Tenrec ecaudatus. Next base: position 277,268,840 of record NC_134531.1, read on the forward strand.
GTAAATTCTTCAGTTTATGTGTTACATTGTCTGTAATGAAAGAGAATGGCTGCATTCATTGTTAAACAGCTTTCAATTTTCATACCAGAGAAATAACAGGCATGGCTGTACAACCCAAAGGAAGAACCCATTAGAATCTAGATGGCTGAGTACTGGCAGTTCTATAATTCTTGAATCATTGAGAAATTATGTAATCTGTTAAAGACTTTGGCTTTATGAACTTGAGTTCACTAAGTATTGTGCAAGGTCATTATTGCATATAATTATTTCATGTACTTTGGACATGTTGTCAGGAGAGACCAGTCACTCCCTGGAGAAGGACATCATGTTTGGTAAAGTAGTGGGACAGCAAGAAAGAGGCAGGACCTCAACAAGATGAATTGACACAGTGATGGCGACGAGGAGCTCACACATAGGACCACTTGTGAAGGTGGCTCAGGAGCAGGCAGGGTTTCAGTCTGTGTGGACACAGGGTTGCTATGAGTCGGAACCAACTCGGCAGCATCTATCAACAGATATAGATAATTGTTGCCCTTTAGAATGTTTTTGAAACCCACTAACTTACTTATGTTATCACACAAATCTAATTATTTTATAAAGAGGAAGCTATTTATTTGAATTGAGTTCTTAGAGGATAAGAAAGTGTGAGGGGAAATTGAGTTTTAATTTTTAAAAGTGTCAGGTAGCATGTAATGAAGCTAGTTAGTATCCAACAGGTAGACTGAGTACCAAAATGAATTGAGGTTTTCTAACCAGAAAAAAAATGTATGATGGGAATTCAGAGTTTGCGATAAAGTGGAATTAAAATATAGTGTAAATTTCCCCAAAACTTTATAAAGCCTCCTTGTATGTTGAATGGATACTTAACAAAATGTCTGGCACAGAGTAACAACTATACCTCTTCTTCTTATCATAATTACTAGAAGAAAATTAAAGACAGTCACATCATACATTATGGACAATAGCATAACTTTTTATACAAGGTCCCTAAAATGGAATGATAGATGAACTTCAACAAAGCTAAAAGCACAAAAAGCAAATCAAATGTTGCTCTTTAGATTTGAAATTTCTCCTTCACCCAGAGTGATCCCAGGTACACTTCATTCATGCATTCATTCAAAAGATACTTGCTGACCACTTAAAGTATGCTATCTATTGGTTCAATGGCAAGGGATAATTACTGCCATTTCCTGAAATGATGGATATGTCTGCAAAATGTAAACTCATTTCCTTTTCCTTTTCTTTTTTTACCAATGAAGCTCAGGGATTGAAAGGATAAACTTGTCTATATTTCTATAATGTAAACCTAAGGAACAATGAAGATGCTCATGTCTGGAAACCAAGATTAAAGATGCTAAAAGGTGATTGAGGGATAGTTTAGAGCAGTGGTTCTCAATCTTTCTAATGCCGTGAGAGTTCCTCATGTTGTGGTGACCCCCCCACCCAAGAATAAAATTATCTTTGTTGCCACTCTGTAACTATAACATTGCTACTGTTATGAATCGGGCGACCCTGTGAAAGGGTCATGTGACCCCCCCAAAGGGGTCGTGACCCACAGGTTGAGAACTGCTGGTTTAGAGGATGTAAGAAACCAATTTTCTTATTTCAAAATACGTACAGGTTTGTACAGAGAGAGAAGCTCTGATGTTGCCGTGTTTACGAATTGAGCTGCTAACCACAAAGTCGGCAGTTCAAAACCACCAGCTGACCTCAACGGAAAGACGAGGCTTTCTACATTCTGTAATCAGATACAATCTCAGAATTAACTCAATGGCAGTGAGTTTGGTTTTCATTAGTACAGTGAGAGGGCAGGAAGTCAATCCTAAACTACCCCACTTCTTTCTCCTTTCTCCTTCTTCCAGACTTTAAAGTGCATTTCATTGTAATGTGAATCTCAGTTTTGCTTTGCTTTTCCCCTTAGTGAACTAAATAGGCATTTACAACTGCATTGGGGGTCTGAAGGAGGATGAGGAATATTACTTTCATTTTAAATTTTGTAAACAGATATAAAATTCTGGAGCAAATCTATTTTGTTGTTGTTCAAGTCTGTATTTCTATCATTGTGATAAGTTTCCATATCTGAAAATGCATGCCATGAATACAATAGAAAACACATTGACCTTTTCATTTTCTTTGTGTTTATAACAATCATATTTTCCCTTGTAGGTTAAAGGTACTAACTTTACTTTGTGTTATGAGTTTCAAAATGACTTAAAGGAATGTAGAAGACAGGTGAGTGGCTTATACTTGAAAATAAATTGCTTTACTTGTCTAGTACATACAACAATGAAGAGATTTTCATCTAACTAAATTAGAAATGAAAGAGAGAAATGTGTTAGACAGGGTTCTCTAGAGACACTTATGAATATGTAGATATGGATAGGTTTATACTACCAGAAGGAATATGTTAGGCTAATAAGTCCACACAGTGCAGAGGGCTCAGTGAGACTCACTGTAATGGAACAGTGAATATACTTAATGTCCTTCAACTCACGAAGGCTGCTGGTTCAAGGTTAAAGAAGCAGAAAGCAGAGGCTTCCTTCAGGCAAGACAGGCAGAGTAGGTCCACAGTCAGTAGTGTGGGAGCTTAGCAAAGTCGGCCTGGATGGGATCTCAACTCAAGCAATGCAAGGCTGGATCCACCAGCCTCAAGCTCAAGAAATGTATATGCCAGCAGTGTGGTGAAGCAGATTTCCAAATACCCTCAAACTTTAGAGGCACAACCATGGGTTGGCTTGGCCCACAGGTAGTGCAGCACATGGCTAAGGCAAAAAACTAGCTGAAGCAACAGCATGCTGGTCTGTCACCAGGGAGGAAGAGAGACAGAATACCAGCCTTGGAAATATTTATTTCAGTCACCTTTCAATTGGGCTTCTACCTGATTAAACTCCACCTACATGTTCTTATGGCAACCTAATTGGCACCATAAACATGGCCTATTCCTTTTTCTCTTGCTTCTTGTTATAATGAGTTGGTTCCTGGCAATCATTTCAACATTTTCAAAAGAAAAATGACAAGGGAGAAATGAAAAGTAGTTGATATCTCATTCTTGAAGGAAAAATTTTCTGGAAAATTAGTACATTCAGTGGAGCTGTAGGATAAGTGTTGGATTGCTAACCACAAAGGTGGAGGTTCAAATCTAGCAGCAGTAGCTCAGTAGGAAAACATTGAGCCTGTCTGCTCTAGTAAAGAATTACAGCCTCAGGGAATGCCCTAAAGTCAGCAGCAAATGAATATAATCCCAAGATTTGGAAGTCACTGGCCTTAGGTTTAAATCTCTTCCTTAAAAGGACAATTCAACCAGGGTGCAGTGTAGCACCGACAAAACACACATCATTCCTCTAATTCCTGAATGCTTCCTCCTGCCCACTACCATGACCCAATTCTACCTTACAAATCCAGCTAGACTGGAGTAAACACATTGGTAGACAAGAGTTCTCCACACATGGAATTCAGGATAGATAAAACCCTCAGGAACAGATGTGGGAATACCAATATCATGAGGGCAGTGGGATGTAGTGGTGGTGGGGGCAGGGGTGGTAGTGGGGTGGGGCAGGAAGGAGGAGAAAGAGGGAACTCATCACAAGGTTGGATATATAGCCCACCTCCCATGGGAACAAATAACAGAAATTTGGGTGAAGATAGACAACAGACAATGTAAGAAATGAAATAACAACAATATATACTTGTTCAAGGATTCACAAGGATGGAATGGTGTCAGGGAATGGGGGAAAAAGAAGAGCTGATACCAAGGCCTCAAGTAGCAAGAAAATGTTTTGGAAATGTTGATGGCAACATATGTACAAGCATGTTTAATACAATGGAATGATGGATTCTCATAGGATTCGTAAGAGCCCGCCAATCGAATGATTAATAAAAAATAAATAAGTACATCTCTTCCTTCAAGGGTGCCCAATAAAAGGGACTGAAAACTACCAAATATTTGCTATTTTCAAACTCTTTGCTTTTTATGACATACCTTAATCCCACAAGCATAGTTCTCCTTTTGTGAATGAGTGTTATTAGTAGTTTTGCTCAATCTACAAACCTCATTGTTTGTGTAAATAGTATCCATTTATTGAATATTTAAATCTATTGTAGTCAACCATCGATGTATTTTAGTCTAAAGAACTGTTCTGTACATGAATACTTTCCTTTTCTTGGCTGCATTTTAAATGCTATACCATTGGCTACATTAATAATACTGTTCATAGACTCTCCATATGCCCCATGGGAATGATTTACAATGTTCCCCTAGAAAATTATGTCCCTCATGTGAACCAGGGATACATAAACCATAGATATGTGAATGAATTTTTAGCTTACACTTAGCCATAGAACCCTAATCAAAGAAAAATTAGATTTTATGATGTGGTTCTACTTGATACATGCCCTCATTAAAGATATGAGCATTAAAGCAAAGTATGGAGAAGACATCATATGGTGCTCAGCTATTAAATAAAATAGCATCTGGGGTTTTAAAAACTTGTCTTAAAATAAGCAGCCATGTAAGTGAGGTTTCAGCCAACCCACACAGAAGAATCTTACCAACCTGTATGATCCAAAGATTGTAAACAATAACATCGAAGGTCTGAGGAGGGAGCTATATGAGACCTTAAATTCTGAGCACCCGATTTGAAGGAGGCTATGGATGACTGTGAATGTCCTAAATCCATTTGTCGGGTTCTCAAATGGCTGAGCCTCTGGTCAATCTCCCGTGACCATTGACAAAGGCTGTGACTAACCTTGCTCTTAGTGAGAAAACATTGGAAAATGAACGCATGCAGATGTAGTTAGGTTAAAATTTAATACCTTATCAGTTGTTTTCTCTTTTGATTCATTTAAAATTTGTTCTAGATTTTACCATTGTTGTTATTTTTTTTGTTTTTATGTATGTTTTTTACTCTATGAAGTCCAGATAGGTAAATTTATAGAGACAGTAACTAGATGACTAGTTTCTTAGGGTTACAGCAGGGGAAGTTAGGGGAAAATGGTGAGCAATAATAAAGAGTAAAGAAAGAAACAAATAATCTAAAATTGATTGTGATGATGATTACACAACTCTTTTAATATGTTTGACCATTGTATGTATGATACGTGGATTATCTGTCAATAAATTGTTTGAATTAAAAAAATATTTACAGCTTCAGAAACCTGCATAAGGTCATTGTAACCAGAATTTGCAGTACGGCATTGAGGTTTCTATTAATCAACAATACTTATCTCCAATGTTAGTCTTTACCTTTTTTCAAGTAAATGATGATGTGGGAGATGTGCCCGATGATCTGACCCCACCACACTGGGGTGAAATACTAAGGGTGCACAGTGGAGCAGCAAGAGGAGCAAAGCAACGAAGTCCCCGAGGAATGCCAAAGGTGGACTTTGGGGCTAAGGGGTGGCACCCCAACAGGCTCGACTGGAAAACATTCATAAAGGTCAATGGACAGACCTGAAACTGTTGGAGGGCTTTTCAGGTTTTTGCTGTTGGTTTTTCTTTCTTTTTAATTTATTTTTTGTTTTGTTTTATTAACTATTGTTGATTTGTTTTTTTGACTTCCTTTTTGGGCTATGTTTTGCTCTGCTTTGTTTTTGCACGTATTATCGTGTATGCATGTGTCCCTGGACAAGATAGGCTGGATGAACAATCTGAAGGAGAGAACAACGTGACCTACGGTTCTGGGAGGACATGGGAGAGGGCGAGATAGGGGAAAAGGAGGGGGGTGCCAACAAACCCAGGGACAAGGGAAGAATCAGTGATCTAAAATTGATGGTGAGGAGGCTATAAGGTGCTTGGGGGTGGGGGAGCGTGGCTAAATCAAGGGCAATGTAGCCGAGAGGAATTACCAAAACTTGAATGAAGGCTGAACATGATAGTGGGACAGGAGGAAAGTAAAAGGAAATAGAGGAAAAAACTGAGAGGCATAATATATTTATAGAGGCCTAAATACAGGCATGTATCTACATAAATGCATTTATATACAGTGACGGGGGAATAGAGCTATGTATGTGTATTTATTTATAAAGTATTATGCTAGAGATGGACATTAGGCTTCCACTCAAGTACTCCCTCAATGCAAGAACAATTTGTTCTACTAACATGACATTGTGATGTTCACCTTCCCTGACACTATCACTGAAGAGAAAATGGGTCCATAAACAAATGTGGTGAAGAAAGCTGATGGTGCTCAGCTATCAAAAGATATCATGTGTGGGGTCTTAAAGGCTTGAAGATAAACAAGCAATCATCTAGCTGAGAATCAACAAAGCCCATATGGAAAAAGCACACCAGCCTGTGTGATCATGAGGTGTCGATGGGATCAGGTATCAGGCATCAAAGCAAAACAAATAAACAAAATAAACAAAGACCTAAAACAAAACAAACAAACAAACAAAAAGGATATCAATGGGAATGAGAGGGAGGGCAGAGCAGAGACCCATCAGTAGTCAATTGGACACCCCATGTCAGAAGGGCCACAAGGAAGAGAAGAGTGAGGGTGCAGTATAGCACCGACAAAACACACAGCCTTCCTTTAGTTCTTTAATCCTTCTACCCTCAACCAGCACCATGACCCCAACTCTACTTAGAAATCTGGCTAGACCAGAACCTGTACACTAGAACAGATAAGCGCTCACAACACAGGGAATCCTGATCAGATAAACCCCTCGTGACCAATAAGGGGAGCAGCAATGCTAGAAGGGTCAGGGTAGGGGGTGGTTGTAAGGGGCAACTGACCACAATGATCAACGTATGCCCCCCCCCCAGGGGGACGGACAGCAGGAGAGTGGGTGAAATGAGACAGTGGTCGGTGTAAGACATGAAAAAAAAAGACAAGAATTTATAAATTTTCACGGGGAGAGAGGGTGGGGAATGAAGGGGGAAAATGAGGAGCTGGCGCCAGGAGCTCAAGTAGAAAATGTTTTGAAAAAAAGGATGGCAGCCTATGTACACATGTGTTTGACACAATGGGTATATGCACGGATTGTGATGAGATCTGTAAGAACGCCCAATTAAAAATTTTTTGCAATGTTCATAAATGAACCAAATGAGCATCACAAATTAATCCATTTATGATGTTAAAACCATGACATGTGGAAAGTTGTGGTACACAACCGTGATTGTTATCTGTCTACTCCAAACGGTACCACCAACACAATAAAAATCAAGATTTCTTACCTATGAATGTTCTCTCCACCATTTTTGGCTTTCTACAGGCTTGCATTAGTATAGAACTCTAATTCTAGTATTCGGCATTTGGGTTCTGCCACACACTTTATCCTATGTATCTCTGAAGGGACTTTGTGAAGGGGACGGATCTCTCACACACACGTTTGTGTAGTTGCTTGCAGCACACACATTAGCATTGCAAAATTTTAAATGTCCAGATGTCTCTCATGCTTTTTATTTTATTTATAGCTTAAGGTTTGGAAAACTTTCTTTGGAAATGTGAGAAAAAGTAAAAGGAAGAAGTGTGTGTCGTGGGGGCTGAGAAGGAGAAAGAGAGAGAATAAGTGGCAAGAGAAGAGAGAGAAAAATGCAGCGATGATATTTAGCGTGTAATACAATATGTAAAGATGAGATATTTGGATTTGGGGGAAATGAGATTCTGCAAGTTGAACCTGTCTGTTCTGCCTTGACTACCTCCCATCTGTCAGTTCGCTTTAATGTGATGGCTTGGATGTTTCTATGATGCTTGAATCCATGCCAACAATATTTCAAATACCAGCTGGATCACCCAAGGTAGACAAGCTCCAGTGGAGCTTTCAGATGAATATAAACTAGGAAGAAAGGCTCGATTATCTTCGTACCAAAATGAGACTGAAACCCCACCCAAATATAGGCTGCTATTGTGTTAGGAGATTAGTCTTCTAGATTGGAACGGCCCAGACAGTGGCTGTAACGATGGCGTGTGCATACCAGTGATCATGGAGACGCTACGGCATCGGACAATATTTCATTCTTTATATGAATGGTTTCCCTGCGTTGGAGGTTACTCTGCAGCAATGAACATTAGGGACACCAGGTAGGAGAGTGTCAGAGTACTGCTGTCAGCTGCGCTCTTGCTTCTTTAGGAACTGTGAGCAATAAGAGCTTCATAAAGCCTGTATATGGATTGTCCTATTATCGAGGTGTTCTAATCTGCTTTTTAAGGAGAATATCTCCGAGAACAAAAATAGAGCTAAAACCTATAGTTTGCCAATGCCGAATATAATAGTTGAAATATTCTTGTTAAGAAGGAAATGATGAACTAACAACATTGGTTTATCTTTGAATGCCCTGTTTTTCGTGATTCATACTTATTCTCTGTATATTACCAGGCACTTGTAAAATATGTGATGAACTACGTATTAGCTATGTACTGATGTTTCCCATGATCTCATCTTCACATTCCAAGGAAAATTCCTCTGGTGTGACTTACGAAAATGCTTGCTCATGGACTATGTCATTTGCTCTCCTTTTAGCAAATATTTGCTAAACACTTTGTTTTAGGCAATATACTCTAATCTTAAAGAAACAGCTCTGAAGTCAGTACGTTTCTTAAATTTAGGGGAAGGCAGACAAGAACCCACTTTTACAGAAATGGAATTGTTTAGTAGCCATTGTGATAGGCCTTATAACGAAACACAAAGTATCATAAGAACATGTAAGAAAGGGAAAAAAATCATCTCAGAGTCAAGGAAGATTTGTTCTGGCCGAGGTCAAGGCTCTCTGATGGCGTCAACAGATGGAAAAGAATGGATGATGATCCTAATGTATGTGTGCTTTTTTATACTTTTGAATTTTGAAATTATTTTGGACTCTGAAATTGGCATAAATAGTACATGGTGTCCTATGAACCCTTTCCCCAGTTTCCTCCAATGGCCACACCTACAGGACGGCAGTACTATATCAAAATCAGAACATTTATCTTAGTGCAATGCTATGCGGTAGAGTGCAATCTTTACTCTGTGTGATAGTGTGCATGCTTCTTTGCCATTTGATCCCATGTAAAGATCCATGTATGTAACTAACGGCAGTCAGGGTGCAGACCTGCTTTGTCATCACAAAAGGTCCATCCTTGTCCTTTTTCTTTAGAGTCTCATCCATCCTTCCCCCTGTCCTTATGCCTTGGTTACCACTAATCTGTCTTCCACAGCAACAGTTTCTGCTCTTTTGAGAATGTTCTAGAAACCAAACCATCCAATAGGAAACTTCTTGAGATTGGCCCTTTGACACTAATCATGATGCTCCTGAGACTCACCCAAGCTGCTGTATATATGAGTAAAATTAAAAAACAAACACACAACAACAACAACAATCAAACACTACTTATAGTGACACCCCCCCCCTGACAATTCCTCCTCCCCCCCGAACAAAATAGAACTTCTCACTATGGCTTCCAAGAGTGTAAATCTTGATGGAAGCAGACAGCCTCCCCTCTCTCCTGCATTGCGGCTGCTGGATTTAGACTGTTAACCTTCAAGTTAACAGCTCAACACTTAAACCACTGCACTACAAAGCCTCTTCCCCATTGCTGGCTTCACTTTATTATTAAGTTTGATGGCTCTTATACTTCAGAGTTTATTTAACCTCTTACCCACTAGAGGACATTCAGGTTGTTGGGAGGTAATTATGTAACGGCACAAATGTGTTTTTGGCAGAGACTGCAGTGAGTGTATAGAGAGGAGGAAGTGGCGTATGAACATGGCGTACCTAAGGACACCTGATGATTGATGCTTTATCAGATATACAAATAATTGCCCTTTGCCTCATTTTAGAGTCTAGCTGTTGCTGCACAGCAAGGTGGTCAGATGTGAGTGCCAGTTTACAGTTGGATGGGGGTGGGTGGGTACTTCTATAGGTAAATAGCTAATTCAAGCATAATCTTTAAAACAGACGTATGATAATTTTTCTTCCTTCTGTTCATTAAAATGCAACTTATATTCAGCATATGTATTTCATTGTAAGCTCCATATGGAAAGCTGCCAGCTCAGATTCTGCTCCCTAAGGAAGATCCTGTCTCGTCGCTTATCAGCCCGCATAGTCACTCACTGCTATTGAGTCATTGCTAATACATCGTGGCTCTACAGTAGATGGTAGAATTGCCCCCTGTGGGCTTCTTAGATTTTAACTTTTTTGACAGCTCCTGAGAAGCAATTGGTGGTTTTGAACTGCTGACCTTACAGTTAGCAGCCCAATTGATTATGAAAGCAGAAAAGCAAACAGAGAAATGCACGAGTGTGCTAGCTTCCCTTTAAATGAGCAGGCCTGTAATAACGGACTAAGAGAATTCCAATCAAGGCAATCGTCTGCACAGAGCAGGTATTCTCCTATTAGGAAAAATGTGTCTTTGAATATTAAAATTTTCACTTATTTTATTCACATACAGTTTCCCTATAAATAATATTTCAACTAATAATTATTTTTAGGTGAGATATGGTTAGTGCAAAGGATGGTTCTAATTGACATGAGATGAAAACCAATATCCCAATCTGATTGATTCTGGCTTATCAAAACAGTGGTTACCAAAAGATGGTGTACTCCTTTGAAACTCTGAACCTCTGCCCCATGGTGCTATCTGTGCATTGGCTGCTCCCAGCAGGACTGTCATCCTGGAGGCTTGGTGGGCCAGGCTGCAGTCCACTCTCTCACACACAGCACTCTTCTAATTCTTTAATGCTTCCTGCCCCCCACTCTCGTGATTTCACTTCTACCTTACAAATCCGGTTAGACTCGAGCTTTTACACTGGTACAGATAAGAGCTCTCAACACATGGAATCCAGAATAGATAAACTCCTCAGGAACAGTAATGGGAGTAGTGATACCATGAGGGGAGGGGGAAGATGGGGGAGAAATGGGGAAATGACTATAATGATTGAAATATAGCACCACCTGACCCACCCCAAGGGGACAAACAACAGAAAGGAGGGAGATAGCAGACAGTGTAAGACATAAAAATAATAATAATTTATAATTTATCAGGGGTCCACGAAGGCGGGAGGGTGGGGGAGGGAGGGAAAAAAGAGCAGCTCAAAGGCTCGAGCTGAAAGAAAATGTTTTGAAAACGATGATGGCAACATATGTGAAAATGTGTTTGATACAATGGGTGGGTGTATTGTTATAAGAGCTGTAAGAGTCCCCAATAAAATGATTTATTAATAATTTTAAAAGATTTATATCAAGAAGTAATTATATACCAAAAATTAGCCCAACTCAGTCCAAACCAAGTCCGGAAGGCCCTACCAGTCCATATGTCCCTGTGCAGCAATGATGAAGAATGCAAGAAGATCACAGTCTGGTGGGTGCAGAGTCATGTGGATCCAAGCTCAGTGGTAAACATGGAAGATCATGGGCAGTTCTCGGGGTGTTCAGCAGAGTACTATCAAGCAAGAAGGCAGATGGGGAGGGAGGGAGAGAGAGAGAGAGAGAGAGAGAGAGAGAGAGAGATTCCCAAGGTTTTTCTTCTGGAAGGCCATACTCCCAAGGAGGTATCATCAGGCTGTGACCTGATGGATAGGTTGGATTCCACCCCTCCACTTTCATATATCTATAAGTTCACATAAAATCATCAAACTACCCCAGATAACAATGAGGCCACAATGCTATTGGGTGGCATAGAATCAATTCCGCTTTATAGTCACTATGTCAATAGATAAAAAACACTGGCTGATCCTGCACCACCCTCAACAATCTTGTTATGTTTGCACTTGTTTTGCAGTCACAGTGTCACTCCATCTCTTGAAGGACTTCACCTTTCCACAGACCCTCTATGTTACCAAGCATCATGACCTCTTCAGGGACTTGTCACTTCTGACATGTCCAATATATATGAGAGGAAGTCTCACCATCCTCTACTCTAAGGAGCTTCTTGTCTTTCTTCTTCCAAGACAGATTTGTTTGTTATCCTGGCAATCCATGGTAGTTTCAATATTCTTCGCCAACAACATAATTTAAATGCATCAATTCTTTGGTCTTTCTTATGCATTGTCCAACTTTCACCAGCATTTGAAGTACATCAGAATATCCTAGTCTGGATCAGGTGCATCTGAATCCTCAAAACGCGACAGAATCTAGTCAAATTGAAATGACCTGTGCCCTCGACTATTACATAGGTAATGACCTGTCACCAAGAATGTCACAATTGTACTTGTCAATGTGGAAAGATTTATGCACAAGGATATTATTTACAACATTTTTTGTAATAGAGAAAGAATACTTACAACCTAAATTGGGGACTAAATAATCAATGTATGGTTTAACCATACAATGAAAAATTAGTTAATCAAAAGAATGAGTTAGAACTATATATACAGAAATGGAAAGATAAATAAAATTCTATGCCAATATAAAATATAAAATTGAAGAACAATTTGTATGTTGTAATTGTGTGTAATAACAAATGTGCAATCCCATAGATCTGCATAGAAAATTGTGTAAGATTACATAAGATATTGTTGTTAGTGGTTACTTGTAGGGAGAGACCTGGAGGATATACTTCATTTTTATACATTGCTTAAATTGTTTACCTTGCATTTGTACTCTTCTCATATAATTAAAAGTTATAAGATTAGAATTGTATATAATTAAATTTATGAAGCTCCAAATATACTTTTTGCATATGTCATACCAGACCTCTTTGTATGCACTAAATGATTTGGAGAGATTCCTTAAAATGTAAGACTAGGTCATAGATATAAAATGTAAATCAAAAGTGTCCCCCAAATTTGTACACATTTAAGATGCTACCAGTAGCATCTGAGAATAAAATACTTCTGGTTTTACTAGTGTTATCTATAAAATGATTTGTTTTGATTTCAAAATGCAAGTATAAAATCTATTAACAGATTTTGTTTTATTAGGGTTATCAATTTCCTTTCTTTATTTACTTTGGACCGTCTATGCCTAGGATATAATCCTAATTACAAAATTAAAGCAAAATAATAATGGAACCTATATGACAAAGGTTTCAATGTTTGAAATATTGGAAATAATAATTTAAAATGCAAAGAAAATAGTTCATTATGGTATGTTCACCCCACTTCAAGTGATATTATGTAACTATCATATTCTATCATGCATTTTAAATGTGCAGAAATAAAGCCAATTGCATTCAAGTGAAATTTTATTCATGGTGGCTCCATCTATATAGGAGTAGAATTGTACTCTTGAATTTTCAATGGCTTATTTTTCACCCTAGAAATGGACTGCCAAGTCTGTCTTCCAAAGTACCTCTGAGTAGACTCAAATCTCCAAACTTTAGCAGGCAAATGCATTAACAATGTAAACTATACTGCTAAAATAGATTATGCTACATATGAAAATATGAGCCACAAAATATTGATACAAAGCCACAGAACCCTTTATTAAGCAAAAATATCAAAAATGTGAAGTTATTGTTTTTCAACATATTGTTTTTAAACATATCCTCCCTGTAAGTCTATACACTTCAGAAGGTAATGTTTTCAAAGCTTTTATACTTCTCTGAAAAGTTGTGCACACTTCAATTTATACCAAAGGTATCAGGCATCAGAAACCCAAAACAAAACAAACAAACCCCAGGAAGGGGGTTATATGGAGATCATTATGATTAGTTTCCCCTTTCTTCCCCACCTTCCCCCTACCATCCTGGTATCACCACTTTCATTGGTCCTGGAGGGTTTTTCTGTTCTGAATTCACTGTGTTTCCAATACTCATCTGTACCAGTGTACATCCTCAGAATTGGGATCATAACAGTGGAGGGGAGGAAGCATTAAAGAAGTAGAGGAAAGTTGTATGTTTCATTGGTGCTATACTGCACTCTGACTGGCTCATCTCCTCCTTGGGACCCTTCTGCAAGGGGATGTCCAGCTGCCTACAGTTGGGCTTTGGGTCTTTATTCTGCACTCCCCTCATTCACAATGATATGATTTTTTGTTCTTTGATGCCTGGTAACTAATCCTATCGACACCTCATGATCACACAGGCTGGTGTGCTTCTTCCATGTGGGCTCTTTTGCTTCTCAGCTAGGTAACCACTTGTTTATCTTCAAGCTTTTAAGACTCCAGAAGCTATATCTTTTGATGGCCAGGAACCATCAGCTTTCTTCACCACATTTGCTTATGCACCTGCTTTGTCTTCAGTGATTGTGCTGAGAAGGTGAGCATCATGAAATGTCAGTTTAATAGAACAAAGTGTCCATGAATTGAGGAAGTACTTGAGTAGAAGCCCAATGTCCATCTGCTACCTTAATACTAAACTTATAAATATATGCACATAGATCTATTTCCCTATCGTCATATATAGTTACATATGTATGTGCCTTTATTTAGACCTCTATAAATGCTTTTTGCCTCCTAGTTCTTTCCTCTACTTCCTTTAAGTCTCCTTTTGCCCCAGTATCATGTTCAGCCTTCATCTGGGTTTCAGTAATTCTTCTCAGTTACGTTGCCTTTGATCAAGCCCTACCAGACCTCCTACACCCTCCTCACCATCGATTTTCAGTCACTTGTTGTTCCTTTGTCTCTGGGTTTGTTAACACCCACTTCCTTTCCCCCTCTCTCATGTCCCACCAGAACTGTTGTCTGGTGTTTTTTCTTCCAGCTGTTTATTCCACCTATTTTATCTAGATAGACCTGAAGACATAATAATATGCACAAACACAAAACCGAGCAAAGCAAAGAAACAATAGAAAATAAAACAATAACCACCACAAAAAACAAACCAACAAATGAAGAAACAAAGAAAAAGCCAACAACAACAAAAAAAAGAAAAGCCTATAAATAGTTCAAGGTCTATTTGTTGACCTTTACAAGTGGTTTCCAGTTGAGTTTGATGGGTTGCCATGCCCTGGTCCCATAGTCTATTTTTGGTGCTCCCTGGGGACTTTGTTTTCTGCTCCCCTTGCTGTTCTGTTGTACATCCTTATTGTTTCGCTTCAGTGTGGTGGGGTGAAATTGGGCACAATTCCCGCAGTGTGTCTCCAGTGTTGTCCCCCGTAGTGCTATGGTCCAGTGAGGGACATCATGTCTCGTGGTGGGGCTGGCCCTATGGTCCTCACTGTACAACACGCTCCTCTTGAGTGGGCTAGTGTCCTGTTCCTCCAGCTACCCATGTCTTCCCCCCCACCCTCATTTTCAGTTGGCTGCCATATGTATCCCTGGGTTTAGGGCCGACACACTTTTGTCCTCAAAGGAACATCCTACCTTTTCAACACTTTAAAGGAGTCTTGTGCCACAGATTTGCCCAATGAAATGCATCATTTGCTGTCTTAACTACTACTTTCATGAGCATTGATTCTAAGTAAGATTATATGCTTGAAAACTTAAATGAGTAATTAAAGTAAATGTATAAAATAAAATAAATATGATGAAATAAGAATTATTTGTCCATTTATAGGGGAAACAGAAAAAAGGTCATTAGAATGGTAAATATATATATATATATTCATGGCAGGATAGAATTAAAAGGTAATGGGATTTTCCCACAAAAAAAATTTAAGACTCCTGATATACACACAAATACACACACATATTTATTCAGGAAATTAACTGACTGAGAACTCTTAAGAATCAAGGAAACTAAAGACCAGGCAAGTGTCTATTAATAAATTGTCAAGGTTTGTGCTTAGGACATATTAATGTCTTCTCCAGAAGACAGTTCACCTTCCAGATCAGTTCATATCTTGTACTATGCCCAACTATTTAATATATTGGAAAACCAAAATTTTTTTCATAGAGGTAAAGATATATTCATTTTATCTCCATTTTTCTTCTTAACTCATATTGGATAGGATAACATCACACTTAATTAGCATGAAAAAAAACAGGTTCTGCAACTGAAAGCAAGGAAATGAAGGGCAGAAGGCCAACACATTGTTAATAATGCTCTAGAAAAAGGTCAAGGTATACTATACTTCAACTGTCAAACCTTATTTGGAAGGATGAAAGAGTGATATTGATGCCTATTGTTTTCATGGATTATCAAAAACACAATTTATCTTTCCTCTGTAAATAGTCATAAATATATAGTTATCATTGAATGAATATTATATGCTAGCTCATGGAAAAGAGAATTTTACTGAAAAATAACTAAAGGATTCGCCATGGAAAACCTTATGAATAATAGCAATATGGTAGGCATCGTGCCGGTGATCGCCTTTGGAAAGCACTAACAATATTCCTCAAAGTACAATTGACCAAAATGACGTAGATGGAGTAAAGCTATTGAGGCCTTCATTTGATGATGGCATGATGCAACATGAGCAAAAATAAGTGCAGGCTTTCACTAAAGTTAAGACTGTGGGACGTGCAAAGTATGAACCAAGGAAAATTGGAAATTTTTGAAAATGAAATTGAATGCATAAAGATTAGCATCTTATGCATCAACAAAGAAGAAAGATATAGGAGTTGGTATAATCCCAACTACAAATTTCAATATGCTGAAGAGTATTACAACACACTCTTGTCTGTGTCAAGAAATTTGGAAGATTTCTACCTGGCCAGGGAACTGGAAGAAATCCATATTTCTGCCTGTTCTGAAGAAAGGTGAACTAACTGTACATAAAATGATCAAACAATATCATTAATATCACACGCAAGTAAAATTTGGCTGAAGATAATTTGATTCAAAGTTGCAGCAGTACATTGACAGGGAGCTTTCAGACTTCAACGCTGTATTGAGAAGAGGACTGGCAAAAGGGAGAGCATTGCTAGCAGATAGAACTGGGCTAAAAGTAGAGAATGCCAGAAATATGTTTACTTGTGCTTTATTGACTATGAGATGACATTAGAATGTGTAGATCATAATGAGCTATGGATAACATTGAGAAGAATGGAACTTCCAGAATACTTCGTTGTCCTCATGAAGAACCTGTCCAGGCTTGAGAGGCAGTTATGTGAATCGAACAAAGGAATACTACCTGGTTTAAAATCAAGAAAGCTGTGTGTCAGGGTTGTATCCTTTCACCATACTTATTGAACCTGAAAACTAATAGATAATCGATGAAACTGGACTGTATGAAAAAAGAATGTGGCATCAGGATTGGAGGAAAGCTTATTGAGATGTGCAGATGACACACCTTGCTTGCGAAAGCAGAGGACTTGAAGCCCTTGCTGATGAAGTTCAAGGATTGCAGTTTTTAACATGGATTACAACTTAATGTAAAGAAAACCAAATTCCTACAGCCAATTAACAACACCATGACAAATGGAGAATGTTTGAATTTGCGTAGGGTTCTATTTTGTTTGGTTCCAACATCAGTGCTCACAGAAGTAGAAGAAAAGGTATCAAAGATGTATTTGATTAGGTAAATTGGCTGCCCAAGACTTCTGTAAAGTATTGAAGAGCAAGGATGTAACTCTAAAAACCAAGGTGCATGTGACTCAAGCCATGGTGTTTTCAATGAGCCCATATGCGTGTGTATGTCGGACAATGAATAAGTAATACTGAAGAATTGATTCAATTGAACTATGGTTGTAGCAAAGAACATTGAAAGCATCATGGGCTGTCAAAAGTTAACAAGTAAATTTGTCTTGAAAAAAGTACATCTAAAATTCTCCTTAATAGCAAGGATGGAGATATTTTTTTTTTTTGGATCAGAGTAGACCAACCCTGATAAAGACATTGTGTTGGGTAACGTAGACGATCCGTGAAAATGATCAAGCACCTTGACAAGATGGATTGGCCCAGTGGCTCCAACAATGGGCTGCAAATAAGAATTGTGAGAATGATGCAAGGCCAGGCAGTGTTTTGTTCTCTTGTACATAAGGTCACTATGAGGCAGAAAAACAGAACTGTGGTAGGTTTATTGTGCCAACCTTGTCAATAGGGATGTGTGGGTGGAGATTAATCAGGTAGCAGTTTAATTGGAGGGCAAGGAGATAAATGACTCTGCAAAGCCTGCTCCTGTTTCTCTCTTGCTTTCTGGTGCTCAGACCAGTGTGCTGCTGCTTTAGTTAGGCCTCAAACTGTGTGCTACACTACCTGGGAGCCAAGCCAACTTGTGGATCATGTTGCTAGAGCTTGAGGCTCCTTCGGGACCTGCTTTGCCACGCCACTGGTGTGTATACTACTTGAGCTTGAGGCTGGTGGATCCTATCACCTTGCATTGCTTGAGTTTGATATTCCATCAGGCTTGCTTTGCTAAGTTCCCAAGCTACTAACTGTTGCTTATCCACCCTGCTGTTGGCACACTCTACCTGTTTTGCCCGAGGAAAGACTCATTGTTGCTTCCTTGACCTTGGACAGAAGCTCCCTCTGTGAGTTGAAGGACTTTCATTATATTAACTATACTACAAAAGTGAATTGAACTGAGGCCACTGTACTTCTGTGTGGACTATGTACCTGCTAAATCCTTCTTGTTAAAAAAACTATATATATATATAATCATAAGTGTCCTGATTTTGTTTTTCTAGAGAACCCTTCCTCACACAATAAGTAACAAGCTCTCCCCAAACATAAACATGGCAGTGAAAGAACTAGCTAAGCAGTAAGATAATCAAGCTTTAGAGTCTAAAGTTGATAATCAACAATGTAGTCAATTTATATAGAAGGAATCAAGAGATGCATCCCTTCTGAAAGCACAGCATATTTCTTTTCTTTAAAAAGTTGGTATACAACATCGGATAAGATCACAGCAGAGGATATCAAAAAGGTGGTACCCTTCACAATAGCCAAGCACAAATTGAAATATCTAGGGATATACCTGACTAAAAGAACAAAATATTTATAGGAGAAAAACTGCAGAATACTATTACAAGAAACTGAGAATGACCTTAGCAAATGGAAAAATATTTCATGCTCATGGATTAGAAGACTCAATGTAGTAAAGATGTGAGTTCTGCCCAAGGCACTATATAAGTTTAATGCAATCCCGATACAATTACCCTCATCTTTCTTCAAAAATGGAAAAACTGATCGCCAACTTTGTATGGAGTGGAAAGAAGTCCCGAATTAGCAGAGAACTCCTCAAGAAGAAGGACACCATGGGAGGGCTTGTTTTACCTGACTTTAGCACATATCATACAGCCACAGTGGTCAAAATTGCATGGTATTGGTACAATGACAGATACTGAGATCAATGGAAAGGAACTGAAATCCCAGAAATAAAATCGTCAGTAAACAGACAACTGATCTTTGATAAGCATCCAAAAAATATCCAATGCAAAGAAGATGCCCTCTTCAACCAGTAGTGCTGGAAAAAATGGATATCTACCTGCAGAAAAATGAAGCAAGACCCTTACCTCACTCCATGCACAAGAACAAACTGAAGGTGGATCACAGACCTCGAGGTAAAACCCCAAACAATTAGGACCATCAATGAGACCCTAATTGGAACCAACCTGAGAACTTTGGCTCAGGGAGTACATAGGCTTTCAGATACAGGAAAGGACACAAATACAGATGAGTCACAAATTGACAAGTGAGATATACTGAAGATAAAACACCTGTGTACATCAAAAGTATTCACCAAGAGAGTAATAAGAGAGCCCACGGACTGTGAAAACATCTTTAGCAAAGACACACCAGACAAAGGCCTTATTATGAAAACTATAATACTCTGCTACCTTCTCAAAAGTAAAAACTAATTAGCCACCGATGAGGTGGGCAAAGGACCTGAACAGAGACAGAAGGCAGATTCACAAGGGCAGAAATCTGAATGGCCAATAAACATATGTGAAAATGTTCCCGATCATTAGCCATAAGAGAAGTGAACATTAAAACAACCATGAGATACCATCTAGCACCCTCAAAGATAACCCAATTAAAAAAATCAGAAAGCAACAACTGTTCGAGGGACTGTGGGGAGACAGGAATTCTCATCCACTGCTGGTAGATCTGTAGGTATGTACAGCCACTATGGAAATCGATTTAGCAATTTCTAAAACAGTTGGAAATAACCCAAATTTCCCTCAATAGACAAATGGATTAAAAAGCTGTGGTACATACATACAATGGAGTATTACACAAGGCTTAAAAGTAGTGAAGAGCACATGAAGCACATTGCCACATGGGAAGAACTGGAGGAAATCATGCTAAGTGAAGTAAGCCAAGTGAAAAAGGCCAAGTACAACATGAGTCTGCTGAGGTAAGCTTAAAAAATGCAAAAGGAGCATAGGGTAAAAGCTACTTTATACAAACACTCCAGGGGTGAGGCCCAGGTAGTATAGCAGGGCCCAGACCAAATCCAGGGATACATATGGTAGCCAACTAAAAAGGAGGTGTGGGGGGGATGGGTAGCAGGGCAACATGGCACTAACCCACCTAAGGGGAGGGTGTTTTTTATATGTCCACAGGGAAAGAGGGACTAGATTTAAACCCAGTGCTCCAAGATGTGAATGCAATATGCCAGCATGGAGTAGGGAACCAGTAGAGATGTGGAGAGCCACCCCTCCCCTCAGAACAGTTTACTTCAGAGGACAGCACTGAAGCTATAGCTCAGGAAGAGGGATATGTCTGATCAGAATACACTGGAGCAAATGAAGGAGGAGGAAGAAAGAGTGGAACACATCCTGACCCACCAAGCCTTGAGGATGATATCCCTACTCAGAGCAGCCAATGTACAGAGAGGAACATACGGCTGGCCCCACTATGAAACATGACATCCTTCACTGACCCATACCCCTACAGGGGACAGTGTGGGAATTGTGCCCAATCTGACCCCATCACACCAAGGCAAAACACTAAGGGCATGCAACAGAACAGCAAGGGGGGCAGAGCAAGGAAGTCCCAAGGGAATACCAAAAAAGACTTTGGGGCCAGGGCATGGCACCCCATCAGACTCCACCAGAAAGCACACCTAATGGTTAACAAACAGACCTTGAACTGTTTACAGGTTTTTCTTTTCTTTCTCATTGTTTTTTGTTGTTGTTGTTTTGTTTTCTTTTGTTGCTTTGTTTTTCTCTGTCTTGTTTTGAGCATATTATTATATCTGCAGGTCTATCTAGATAAGATAGGTGGAATAAACAATCTGGAGCAGAAAATATAATGGGTTCTACTGCTCCAGGGGGCCATAGGAGAGTGGGAGGTGGGGGAAAGGAAGTGGTGTTAAAAAACCATAGGACACGGGAACAACAGGTGATCTAAAATCAATGATGGGGAGGGTGTAGGAGATCTAGTAGGATATGATCAAGGGCAATGTAACTGAGAGGAATTACTGACCCAAATGAAAGCTGAGCATCATAGTGGTACAAGAAGAGAGTTAAAGGAAATAGAGGAAATAGCTAGGAGACAAAGAGCATTTATAGAGGTCTAAATACAGGGCTATACATATGTAAATATATTTATATGTGATGATGGGGAAATAGATCTATGTGCATATATTTATAGGTTTAGTATTAAGGTAGCAGATGGACATTGGGCCTCTACTCAAGTACTCCCTCAATGTAAGAACACTTTGTTCTATTAAGCTGGCATTCCATAAGGCTTACCTTCTCACCACGATTGCTGAAGACAAAGCAGGTGCATAAACAAATGAAGAAAGCTCATAGTGCCCAGTTATCAAAAGATATAGCATCTGGGGTCTTAAAGGCTTCAACATAAACAAGTGGCCATCAAGCTAAGAAGTAAAAAAGCCCACATGGAAGAAGTGAACCAGCTTGTGTAATCATGAATTGTTGATGGCACAGATCAGGCATCAAAAAACAAAAAAAATCAGATCATTGTGAATGAAGGGGAGTGTGAAATAAAGACCCAAAGCCCATCTGTAGGCAACAGCACATCCCCTTAAAGAAGGGTTGCAGGGAGTTGACAAGGCAGTCAGGGTGCAGTATAGCAAGGATGAAACATACAACTTTCCTCTAGTTCTTAAATGCTTCCTCCCCGCCGCTATCATGATCCCAGTTCTACCTTACAAATCCGGCTGGACCAGAGAATGTATACTGGCTCAAATAGGAACTGGAAACACAGGGAATCCAGGACAGATGAACCCCCCGGGCCAGTGGTGAGAGTGGTAAAATTGGGAGGGTGGGGGGAAGGTGGCAGAGAAAGGGGGAACCAATTACAAGGATCCACATATAACCCCCTCCCTGGGGGACAAACGACAGAAAAGTGGGTGAAGAGAGACATCGGACAGTGGAAGACATGACAAAATAATAATAATTCATAAATTACCAAGAGATCATGAGGGAGGGGTATGGGGAGGCAGGTGAAAAAATGAGCTGATCCCAAGGGGTCAAGTAGAAAGCAATGTTTTGAGAACGATGATGGCAACAAATGTACAAATGTGCTTGACATAATGGATATGTGTATGGATTGTGAGTTGTATGAGGCCCCAATAGAATGATTTAAAAACAAAAACTGGTATAGGAACATTTAGAAAATTCCTATTATAAAATAAGGATGCTTGAGTTTCTAAGGATTTGCCACATCATCAACTACACGCCTCATATATTTTCTTTTATTTATTACCAATAACTTTTATCTGTAGCATAATTATTCTTTCTCTGCATTGTGAATGCCCACAATGCCTTCTTTATTTTGTATCATTTTGTACAATTGAAAACATAATAAAATTGAAATATCATTTTGAAATTTGTCATATAGGAACATCATATGTAAAATATGACCTCTAAATATTTAGGTTTAATGGCCCTTGTGTTCTACTAGGTATTTATTTTAACCTACTCTTAAAATGTCCAATGAAACTTTAAAAATCTGTTTCAGTTCCAAATGTAGAACTATTAATTTTATGGCCTGATAGCTGATTAAATTTAACTGTGCTTGCATAGGTTCCCCACACGCAATGGGCTGACTGTTTGAGTCCATCATTTTAAGTGGAATTAAAGTCCATCTTGCCAAATATGATAATGTCATGGGGGAGGGAAAGGAGCAGGAATGGAACACCAGGAGGTGTTTGAAGACTGTGAATTTATGTTCTCCACTTGGGAGCTTAACCACAGCCTTGCAGTATCCGAATCACCTCGTTTTATCTTGAGAGCAAAGACACGATAACGGGAAGAGTTCTCAGCAGCTTCCTGCACACTGATACGCATCGATATGTGTCGGCAGGGTGAAAGCAGAAGGATGGGTGCCCAGGCAGGGGTTACCAGGGGAGGGCTCTCCGGTTGTATAACTTCCAGGGACTGATTCTAAACTTTTGAGGTAATGGCATTCTTAGTTTGAGGAAAGGGACACCGGTAGGCTTACCCTCACGGTTCTTTAGAATATTGCTGACTGGTCCATTAAACACATGGGCAGCTGAGTTCTGAGATAAAATCCCTTGGTGTCTTTTCCCAGCAGGACGCTGAGTGACATAGCACATGAACGAGGAAAGGGGTGAGGCTCAGTTAGTGGCCTGCGTCCTAGAGAATTTGTTCATCACTGAAATAATCAGTCCCAAAGAGGAAGACTTAGGGTTTTATTTTGTTCTTTCACACAAATGGCAAAATCTTGAAAAACAGTGTGGTCTTAGAATTGGGTCATGATACTGGATTGAAGTCTACATTTTATTCTTTATTTTCAGTATTGATTTCTTGTGATATTTTGGGAAAATATCTTGAGGACATGTTCTACAGGGATAACATCTTCCATTATTTTACTTCTGAGTTTTCTGTAGGTCTTCAATAAATATTTTTAATCTACATTATACATATGACAAAATATCTGAGTTCAGAAGAGATTTGTAATATAAATAAATTATATTCAAAATTAGTAATTTCTAAGTAGTCGCTATTATTTTCAAATAAATATACTTCAAAAACATATTTCAAATTCTAAATGATGATGTTATCCCATTATCTTTTGCCATATATTCACATAAAATAAAGAATTTAAGACATTTTAATTGGAGATTTCAAGCAATGAAAGCATTAAAATGAGGCTTCCCAATGCCGTAGAGACTGCTAGTATTAGAAACCCACAGGGCATTTCCACGCTGTCCTTTATGGTAGTGATGAGGCAGAATTGACTATAGATGGCACTGGGAATTAGTAGATTTTTGAAACATTTTAAAAAGCAGATTCTCTAAAAAATAATTGAAAAGTAATGATTAAAATTCAATGTTTTGTGGAGAGTGTATTCAAATTCATATGTATTTAATCATTTATAATATAGCCTTTTCATGTAATAAACTAAAGCCCTCATTGCTTGTTACCAGGTTCTCTAAGCAATTTACTGTTTTCCCTGAAAATTTAAGAGAGCAAATTAAAAAGAATTCCACTGGCATTCTAGTGCATACATACATGAATTTATGCCAAACAAAACATGCTGACATGTGTCTCTGCAAGCAGTGGACGGCTGCAGACAAGCTCTCTCAGTAACATACTTGCCTTCGTCGCCGTAAGATTTTAGAAAGGAAACATTTTTTTAATTAAAGTATACTTTTTGTGCCATTAAAAAAGTTGTTATCGAGGGTTATAATAAGTCTTGATTAAACCTTAAGTGGATAGTTTGCCCAGTAAGTGGAGGTTTGCAACAGGTTACCAGAATGCTACCCCATGTACACAACAGCTTTTAGCTGGATCTACCTAAAGACTTCAAAGGTGATGTGTTTGTCTGGGTAGACCAGAGAAACAAATGCAGAGACACTCATTTATGTGTGTCATTGAGAACTTTATATCAAAGAGTAATTGTATATTAAGAAAACATCCCAGTCCAGTCCAGTTCAAGGCCATAATTCCTATATTATCCCATATGTCTGATACCAGTCTATAAATTCCTCTTCAGACTCACATAGCACATGCAATGACGCCAAATGCAGGACGACCACAGGCCAGTGGGTGGAAAGTCTTGTGGACCCAGTGGCAGTGCAAGCATCTCAGCACCGTGTGGGTCTCCACATGACTCCTCCAGCTCCAAGGCTCTGGATCCATCAGCAAAGCTCCATGTGACTTGTCAACAGCAATGTGTCACAGAGAGAGTGCATGTGTGTGTCTGGCCTCCAGTGAGTGATTTATGTTTGTTGTGCCTTCAAATGAGGTCATCGAGCTGCAACCTGATTGACAGGCTAGACAGCACCCCTTCCTCAAGTTGACAGTTGATTATGTAACTGCCCAGATGAATTCAAGGATGAGAGGTCAGTTTATAAGGTAGTGAGTGTTTGGGATTTCAAAATGGTAATCTTGCTAGATTTTCTTGAAGGATCCAGTATAATCACAAGTGCTTATTAGGAACAAGTCTTGAGAGTACTACATTGGTGAGAAAAAGCCTAAGAAAGTGTCACTAAGGAAATTTCCTCCCAATACAACAACATTTCCACTCATTATTCAAGGGATAACAAAGCTTGTCCTACAAGTATTTTGTTGGAAAACCTTACTAGACCATTTCTACAGCTTTGATCTTACCCCTTCAGAATACTTCTTTTTGCTAAAACTCAAAAAACACTAGAAAGAAACTCAACTTCCCTTCCTCCAGGATGCCAAGCTGCTGTTTCGATGAGATATAAATTGTAGAGGGCAAAATTCTTGGGGAAGTTAGCGCCTTCAGAAGTGCAGAATTCAGATGGAGCATTTGTTGAGAAATGATCATTTCACATTTTGATATTTCTGTGTAATAAAGGTTTCTGTAATTTTGTAGAAATATTCTTTGCACTACTTTTATTTGAATTCTGGGTTGACAAAGAACAAAAGTACCATGGACTGCCAGAAGAACAACAAGAACAGAAAATTGTCTTGGAAGAAATACAGGCAGGATGCTCCTTAGAAGCTAGGATGGGGAGATTTTCTCTCACGTACTTTGGACATGTCAGGAGAGAGCAGGCCCTGGAAAAGGACATCATGTAGAGGGTCCGCAACAAAGAAGACCTTGGTGGTATGGATTGACCCAGTGACTCCACACTAGGCTCCAAGTTCTCCACAGTTCTAAGAGTGACAGAGGACGGGACAGGTTTGCTAGTACCATCACCCTCAGTCAGAACACACTCAGTCACCATCAGTCAGAACACACTCAAGGGAATCCAACAACAATGATGATCTTGTAGCAAAAGTTGCTGACTTACTCTCATAGACACACATCCATGTACACATACACATCCATATACACATCCATATACATAGCATATGGGAAAACCCAAAGCTCACTGCCATTTAGGAGATTCTGACTCATCAGAACCCTAAGTGTGGCAGGATAGAACTGTCCCTGTAGGCTTCCAAGACTAACTTTTTGCAAAGTAGAAAGCCTTATCTTTCTTCCATAGTTTCCGCTGCTTGCTTCACAGTTAGTAGACCAGTGAGCAAGCAACGACCTCATGGCTCCATAATATTAAAAAGCGTCCTTAAATTTCCCACAAATGCTGGCTACTGAGTGGCCTCTGACTCAGATAGACCTTAAAGGACAGAGTAGAACTGCTCCTTTGGTCACCTGAAATGTCAGTCTTTGAAGGAGCAGCTGGTGGGTTTGAACGACTGATCTTGCAGGTAAGCAGCTCAATGATTAATTCATTGCACCACTCGGTCTGGCTCTCTCTTACTCTTTTTTGCTCTGTTTCCAAAACAAACAAAAAATGAAGGTATTTAGGTAATTGAAGAAGAATAACTTTAATAATAATGTTCTTCTTTAGAAAAAAAGCGAGAAACATAAATGTTATCAAATACTAATGATTTAGGAACAATTTTATTTTAAATCAGACATTGAAAAAGCTAAGTCATATACCCAAACAGAGCAAACCTTTCAAAAAGAAAGCATAGGTTATATAGTGTTGTAACAGTTAACTCATGTACTATAAATGAATAAATGCTATCAAGTCAAATATATGATTAGTGCATAAAGCATTTTCTAAAGAAAGATATTGTAGGAAAAGATGCAAACAATAAATCTCAGATAATTGCTTGAAGCCAAGTAAATCAGATCTTAGTCAAAGATTTTCACTTTCTTTAATGATTTCACTTCTGATAGGGGGAAAAGTGAAAGAAAAGGGGGAAAGAGAAGGGAAGGGAACAATGGAAGATGGAATTGAGGAGGAACCATGTCACTCAGTAAAAGAGAATAAACCAAACTATCCTCCATTCTTATTAAATCAAATAGTATTGATTGTACATCCAATGACCCATAAACACAACTTCCTAGTAGACATTTCTAGTCAGGCTAGTCCAGTCTAATTCATTCGCCACCAGTCTACTTCCTCGTCCCTCTACAGTCCCAACTGTGGATGCCATTTTGGGGGTTTCTCAAGATAGATACAGGAGTGTACATACTGACACCTGCCTTTGCTTCAAATACTACCTTTTACTGGTTTGATATTAGGAGTGTCTCTTAACATGTTCTCCATTGACTCAACTGTCACTGTGCCGGTCCATACCCATGCTGCACAGTTGCAGCTCTCAGAATGAGTTTGTTCATGCTGGCTTCTTATTTAGAAAGATACCAAAAGCAGTGAGTAGGTGCCATCCCACTCTGCCCTGAACTTCTAAAGAAGTGTGCCCCAAACTATCTCTCCCCTTGCTCCATGGCCTTGTGATTACTACAACCTTTCCCAATAATTTATATATATATATATATATAAATTATATATATATTCATTCATGGGAGGTAAATTCATTCATCACTGAAGCTTCTGGAGTCCTCCTTTCATGTGTGCCCTACGCAAACAGCCCACAACTTGATTTTCACAAACCAAACACCTATTCACACAAATACAAATTCAATGAACTTAGAAATTTTGAGAAAGACACAAGTGTTTCGAACAGTAGCAATGAAAATATCTTCAAATGGAGCAGAAAGATAATTATTGTTCTTAAAATATTCTTCCTCTTCCCTTGCACAGATATTGACTACCCTGTGTTAATAGACCATATTTTCTACTCTTTATCTTAATGATTTCTCCATTCTTATTTCTCCATTCTTATTATTTCTCTGACCCCACCTCCTTCTTTTCTAGGAATTCCCCATTTCTTCCCTCTCCCGCGTGCATAGTCACGTAGCGAAGGCCCTCATCAGTCTGCACTCTCACAGTTGTACCAACATCATTACTGCATAAATAAAACACTCTCAATTTGATTTGTAGGCATCCCCAGTACCATAGTCACAATCAAGAAAAAAACAGATGAACAGAAAAGATGAACATGATACAAATATCGATGAGGATTTGAATTCCCCATCAGATAAAACTCTAAACTTTTTCATGTGGTCTCTAATAACTTCCAGAGCTATGTCTTTTGACTTTCAACTTTCTTGATGGTATCTTTCATTTTTTTAATTCTCTAGGTTCAGGGAATTTAATCACCTTTCCACAAACATAATGCTCTCCATACATTAACTGTTTCTTCTTCCTGGATGACTTATGGTAGTAAGAGAGTTGTTTGCTTTGAATTTAAGTTGTTAAAAATTAAATGTTCTTTTGGCACCAATTTGAAAATATGATTTAAAAAACCACTATTAGGAATTATTGGATTGATTGAAACATAGATTTTTGAGTTATCACAGGAATAAAATCAATACCGTGTCTGTGAATCGCTCTAGTCCCAATGCAGCCTTGAGGAACTGAGTAAGATCAAGGCCAGATTGTAATCCTTTGAAGCACTGGTGATAAGCACACTCAGGTGAAAGGACACAGATTACCCTTGGAATCATAATGTAGGTACACTGCATATAAGAACAATGTGATTCAAGCTAATTGAGGACAGTGCCAAGCAGGAAGAGAAAGTCCTCTAGGCGCTTAAGAAGAACACTTAGACAAAGCAAAACAAGAAGGAGAATTTGTGGTTAGCAGGAAGCTGTTGCTCATTTATATTTTATCACAGATTTTAAATGTTAGGTCAAAGAGTGTGCCTACAGCAAGCATAAAAATAAATTTTGGGATATATTTGTAAATGGTTTATAACTAAATGAGCCAAACTATGAGGAAACAATAAGTCTTAGGAAAATTGAAAAGTATTCTTTTAAGATTTATGAAAATCTGCAGGAAAACTCTGATGGGTTAGAAATATCAATTCAACTTTTGTATCTCACTATGGTGCCTGGGATAACTGACAACTTTTCTGTATAAATATGAGAGGATTCATTCCAATTATACAGATTGCTATGAAAAATCACGAGGCACCACATTTTACTCACAGGAAATAATATTGGTCTATCAAGATCTAGAATAGTGGAAGTGGTCCATTTTTTATTATATACCCACTCTAGCAAGACTGAACAAAACATTGAAAAAAAGAGATACTAGAATAAATAGATTTTCTTAGTTTCAGATATGTACAGTTTCAGATATATACATAGCAATTTGTCAAGAGATTGGTGGTTCCTAAATGTCCATGTTCATGAATTACAGTAGTGGAAAACATTCAGAATATGCTGTAAATGTTATTGAAGTTGCAATAAGAGGCTGATGACAATTCTAGACAAATACATAAAATGGGAGATAACTTTGTAAACCACAAATGCATTTATTTTCAGATTGAAGTGCTTTAGGTCAATTAGAAATGTCGGAGAATTGCACTTATGGTAAGGAGATTAAAAAAATCTTCTATGATGTAGTAAGTTGTTAGTGCTACAGATTCTATTGAAAATTCAATATTGCAAGACATGAACTTGTTGAGCTATCTAGCTACTATGCAACCATACTGTGAGAAAATGATGTCAAGTGAAATAAATATAGGAAGATGGTAGTAAGCAGACACATCAGTTAGGAGATTTGATTGTGGTTTATTCAGAAGACAGCTGAGCAAGAGCATAAAATTTGCAAGGGAATTTCAAAAATTAGATAAAAGGCATTACAGTTGAGAGCTGTGATGAGGTCCCCAGACAGGAAGACATTACTATCAGAGGGAAGAGGGATAATGGGGGGTCATCCAGTCAGGAGTGAGGAATGGGAACAGACATAGATAGGAGATAAGAAGTGCCTGACTGAGGGTAGAAGGGGGAGAGCCAACTTCCAAGTGGGAAAACAAAAGTTACCCACAGTACTTTGAAGGATCCTAACGGGGGAGTAGATCTGGTAATATGAACCTAAGACACCACATTGGCACTAGTTTCTGTACACACTCTGGGGATCCAGGCCAAGTGCCGTAGGACACTGGCATAAAAATCCTGGACCTTCAAGGTACACAGCATTCTCCAAAGAATTTATCAGAGTGATCCAATGCGGAATCTTCACTCATTGAACTCCACTCTACCTCAAACAGACCTGTAACCTGAGGCCTTAAATCCACACGGAAGAAGCACATCAACATGTCCGACTCACAGATTGTAAATTATATAATCCCAAACCAAAAGAGGGAATAGTATAACAGCTTAAATTATGAGATTTTGGTTTGATGAAGACTATGGAGACAGTGGAAGCCCACGATACATTTTCAAGATCGACACAGGAAATAAGCCTCCAGGGATTTCCCTTCATCCATAATTGAGGAATGGGAATAAACTGATTACCAAACAGAGAGTATTGGAGAGATGACTATATGGATCAAAATAATAAACCTGAAATGACTGGTTAAAATCTTGTCACTTGATTCTCCTCTCTGATCTGGTATTCAATACTTTCTGTGTGTATTTTGTTGTTGTTTCTTATTAAGGTTTATCTCTGATGTATTTTGTCATTGTAGGTAGCCTTCTTGAATCTTTTTAAATATGTTTTTCTCTTTTTGGGTTTATGAGACTATAATTGATGAACCTATAGAGACAAGTAGGTAAGGGTTCACAGAGGTGGGCACCACAGTGGAAGAGATTGAGATAAAGGGTAGATACTATCAGGGAGTTCAAGAAGGTAGGATGTGTTTCGAAACTGTGGTAGCAATTGTACAATACCGCTTGATGCAATTGAAATATGAAATGATATAATATCTGTATTCGCTCCTAATAAAATGATCTTGAAAACTAAAAGCCAGTTTGATTTCAAATCAGGAAAGCTATGTGGCAAACTTGTATCCCCTCATCATATTTGTTCAATCTCCATGCTGAGAAAAGCATCAGAGACATTGGATTATATGAAGGAGAAAGTGACATCCAGATTGAAGGAAGGCTCATTAAAAACCTGGGCTATGCAGGTGACAACCTTGCTTGCTGAAAGTAAGGAGGAAAAAGCACTTGGGTGACGAAGATCAAAGATCGTCGCCTTCATTTTGAGTTACAACTCAATGGATGGAAGACCATCCGGTTGAATAGGTAACATATTGCAAAGAGGTCTATTCTAATACATAAGAGATCTTTAGTGTATTGAAGATCAAGGGTTACCTTGTGGACTAAAGTGTGCCTGAACCAAGCCATGGTATTCTCTATTGACTCATATGCATGCAGAAGTTGGACATTGAATAAGGAAGAATATAGAAGAATAGAATCATTTGAATTGTGGAGAGTACTGAAAGTACCACGGACTGCTAAAAGGCTAAAAACCAATCTGTATTGGAAGAAGTTAGGCCAGAGTGCTCCTTCTAGGCAAGGATGGCAAGACTTTGCCTTTCATAATTTTGACATATTGTCAGGAGATACCCGACTCTGGAGAAGGACATCATGCTTGCTAAAGTGGAGGGGTGGCAAAAAAGAGAAAAGACCCTCAAAGAGATGGATTGCCACAGCAGCTGCATCAGTGGGCTCAGGCATAGGAACAATTGTGAGGATGGTGCAGAAGGGTGCTGTGTTTTGTTATCTTGTATATAGGGTGGCTATGAGTTGGAGCTGATGCGATGGTACCTAACGAAAGCATAGACATGAGGAGAAACGTCACAGTAAGAGATTTCACCAGACCAAAGGTCACTGTCTGGCTCCTTTAGTCATTCTCTCTTCCCATACGAATACTTCCCTTCCCCTCTTTTCAGTTATATGTTCCACAATTACAATTACCATCCATCTTGTAGACAATCACACCATAATAATGTAATCTGATCAACATACTCCCACATTGTCTCTTCTCTAGACCCATCAGGAAAAGATAAAGCTATTCAGTGGGAATCCCCCTTTGCATCACTTAAGACTAAACACTATAAAAGCTTGTGAGCCAACAACTTCATGCCCTCATCTCCTCCCATTTTAAATATCCAATCTATAAATTACCCATTCCAAGACCCATGGCCTCTGCGGAGACATGTAAGTTCTTTGATCTGAACAATCTCCATTGAAGGCAAACCACTGAGCGTCTGTAATCATGAGCAAGAAGAAGTCCATGGAAGTCCATCAGGATGCAACTCACACGGTCAACCTATTCCACTTTCTATGGTAGAGTTCTGGTCTCAGCCCTAGCCATCATCTCTTGGTCAAATGGGTGCCAGTCTGACAATCTGGTACCTTCACATATCTTCATCAGCCCTAGCTCCTCATGGTTAGGTTATGCCATGGGCTAACTATCCATACATCTCTTTATAAACGTCAGATCAACCAGCCCTTCTTTTCCACTCCTTTTTTGTGCCTGTGTACCAACCAGGCCAAGCATCAATGGAATATGTTCAAACTCAGCCCATCTCCAAGTTGCTGTCTTTCCCCCTCTTCCACTTGACAAATGGATCCAGATGGTCACACAGCAAACATACCATTGTCTCCTTTTAACTTTCAATCCCAGAAGGGAGTCTTTTTTTTTTTAGAAATCATTTTATTAGTGGCTCATACAACTCTAATCACAATCCATACATGCATCATTTGTATAAAGCACATCTGTACATTCATTGCCCTCATCATTCTCAAAACATTTGTTGTCCACTTAAGCCCCTGGCATCAGTCCTCATTTTTTCCCCTCCCTCCCCACTGCCCCCTCCCTTATGAGCCCTTGATAATTTATAAGTTATTATTTTGTCATATCTTGCCCTTTCTGACGTCTCCCTTCACCCACTTTTCTGTTGTCCATCCCCCAAGGAAAGAGGTCACATGTAGATCCTGTAATCAGTTCCCTCTTTCCAACACACTCTCCCTCTACCCTCCCAGTATCGCCACTCACTCCACTGGTCCTGAAGGTATCATCTGCCCTGGATTCCCTGTGTTTCCAGTTCCTATCTGTACCAGTGTACATCCTCTGATCTAGCCAGACTTGCAAGGTAGAATTCGGATCATGATAGTAGGGGGGGGGGGGAACGCCAGGAGGAAGCATTTAGGAACTAGAGGAAAGTTGTATTTTTCATTGTTGCTACATTGCACCTTGACTGGCTAGTCTCCTCCCTTAGACCCCTCTGCAAGGAGATCTCCAGTGGCCACCAAATGGGCTTTGGGTCTCCACTCTGCACTCCCCACCTCATTCACTATGGTAAGATTTTTTTTCTGATGATGGCTTATACCTGATCCCTTCAATACCTCATGATAGCACAAGCGGTATGCTTCTTCCATGTGGGCTTTGTTGCTTCTGAGCTCGATGGCCACTTGTTTACCTTCAAACCTTTAAGACCCCAGATGCTATACCTTTTGATAGCTGGGCACCATCAGCTTTCTTCGCCACATTTGCTTATGCATCCATTTGTCCTCAGCAATTGTATCATGGAGGTATGAACCCAATGATATGATTTTTTGTTCTTGATGTCTGATAACTGATCCCCTCGGCACCTCGTGATCACAGAGGCTGGTGTGTTCTCCCATGTGGACTTTGTTGCTTCTGAGCTAGATGGCCTTGTGTTTACCCTCAAGCTTTTAAGACCCCAGAGGCTATATCTTTTGATAGCCAGGCACCATCATCTTTCTTCACCACATTTGCTATGTACCCACTTTGTCTTCAGTGGTTATGTTGGGAAGGTGAGCATCATAGAATGCCAATTTAATAGAAGAAAGTATTCTTGCATTGAGGGAGTACTTGAGTGGAGGCCCAATGTCCTTCTGCTACCTTAATACCAAACCTCTAAATATAGGCACATAGATCTATTTCCCCATCTTCATATATAAATATATTTGCATATGTACATGTCTTTATCTAGACCTCTATTAATGCCCTTAGCCTCCCAGCTCTTTCCTCTCTTTCCCTAGACTTTCCTCCTGTCCCACTACCATGCTCAGTCCCCACCTGGATTTCAGCAATACCTCTTCATTACATTACCCTAGATCATGCCCTACCAGGTCTCCCACACCCACCTCACCACAAATTTGGATCATTTGTTCTTCCCTTGTTCCTGGGTTTGCTAACACCACTTCCTTCCCCTCCCCTCACCTCCCCCTATCCCATGTCCCACCAGAACTGTTGGTCCCGTTGTTTTCTCCTCCAGATTGTTCATCCAGCCTATCTTATTTAGACAGACCTGCAGACATAATAACATGCACAAAAACAAGACAGAGCAAAACCAAGCAACAATATACAACAAAACAACAACAAACCACTGACAAAGAACAAAACAAAACACAATAAGAAAGAAAAGCTTATAGTTAGTTCAAGGCTCATTTGTTGGCCTTTAGGAGTATTTTCCAGTTCAATTTGTTGGCCTCATAGTCCACCATTCCCTAGCCTCATAGTCCACCTTCAGCATTTCCTGGGGACCTTGCCACTCCATTCCCTTGCTGTTCCGCTGCACTCTCCCAATGCTTTGTCTCACTGTAGCAGGATCAGGTTGATTGCAATTCCTACACTGTGTCTCAAGTGCTGTCCCCCGCAGGCCCATGGGTCAGTGGGGGGCGTCATGTCTCATAGTGGGGCTGGCCATGTGGTCCTCTCTGTGGACTGGCTGCTCTATTTGGGTCATGGTCCACAAGGCCTGGTGGGCCAGGATATGCTCTTCTGTGGTGGGCACAGCCTTTTCCAATCTAAAAAGTCCAGTGTAGTTGTTAAAGAGATGGAAAATCATATTCAGAAAATGTCATGATAAAAAAAGATGATTAACTGGTATGTATCCTAATTTGGTGAGTAGCTACTGGAGCTTCATGAGCAGTCATTTAAGGTACAATTATCGGTCGCTCCCTGTCCAGGGGAAGGAATAATAATGAAACTCAAAAGATACATGGAAATAATTCGTCAAATGGACTAGTGCAGCAGTTCTCAACCTGTGAGTCGCGACCCATTTGGGGGTCAAACTACCGTCTCATAGGAGTCGCCTAAGACCACCACAGGAAAATACATATTTCCAATGGTTTTAGGAACAGAGACACCTCTCCAGGCGGCTTGGACCACATGCAAATACGCCCACATACGAGTACCCTGTGTGAAGACTGTTACCTATGCTACACTATGCTTCCAGGCAAAATTTCACTTATTTGTCATTCGAAATAAATATTTCATAATATATAAGTACACGCTGTTTTTTGTGATTAATCACTATGCTTTATACGTTCAATTTGTAACAATGAAAATACCTCCTGCATATCAGATATTTACATGACAATTCATAACAGTAGCAAAATTACAGTTATGAAGCAGTAATGAAAATAATTTTATGGTTGGAGGTCACCACAACAGGACGAACTGTATTAAAGGGTCGTGGCATTAGGAAGACTGAGAACCATAATTCTGAGGCCAGAAGAAGTAGATGGTGCCTGACTGCCACTATCTTTTGCTTTGAAAGGATCATATTAGAAGGTTCTGGATAAAGTGGGAGAAAACAATGTGGAACGAAACGCAAGATGATAAAAGACACCGTACTTCTGGTTAGAGAGGGGCTGATGGAACTTCCAAGACTATGGCCCTTACTCTTCAGGTCTAGAATTGAACTTACCTCCCTATTCAAATAATCAACCACTTAAGAGAGAAAAATGCAACTTTTACCTAAGGACTGCGTTCAGAAGGTTAGAAAAAGAAGATTAGTAGAAAAAGGAAACACGAGGAGGAAGTAGAAGCAATAGTAGATTGGAAAAATTGCAACGAATGAGTTTAATCAGAATGCATATGAATGGCTGAATTTAAAACTATTAATTGCTCTGTAAACATCAACCAAGTTCGCAATAAAATGTTTTTTTTTAAAAAACGATCTGTTAGGTGCATTGCTTTTAAATAGTTTTTTTTTGAGTCTGCTTTTCCATAGGTGCTATCCCAGTTTCAGAATAAACAAAGTATTACTTCTGCCATCAGCAAGGCAGCTGTGATTGCAAACAGCTGAAGTGCAAAGCCATGGGTATACTCCATGGAAAACGGAAGCTACAGCCCACCGAGTTAGGGGTCGGTGGGGGTGTCTCTAAAGCAGATAGATTGAGAAGCAGCCTAAATGAGGAAAGAGACTCCCAAGCCAAGACGAGAGAGTTGTGTAATTGGTTATCAGCAGTGTCAAATTCTGCACATAGGTCAAGGAGCATCAAGATGGAGAAGTGCCATTTCTCTTTGGCAGTGAGCATGTTACTGGAGACCTTGGCAAGGCTAGCTTCTGGGAAGTGGCGTGGGTTAAAGCTGCGCTGGATCAGGTTCAGGAGTATTTTCACGGAGGAACTGAATGCATTTATTGCACTCTAGGAGTTCAGAGAGGAAGGAGAGGAACACAGTTGTTAGAGGGTATGTGGTTTCTGGAGACCCAGGGATCTCTGAGTCTCAGCAAGAACCCCCAAACACAGATATTTTTAGCAATATTTGGTAAAGAATCTAGCTTTCACTAGCCATAAGGAAACAGTGTTAACATCTTGAAGCAGCTTCGTTGAGCTTGTTTGTTCTAACTGGCAGCAAGTCACTCTGATACACAGACCCTGCCATTGAAGTCAGCAGATTCTATTTGGAGAGTGTTGGTGATTGTGGGGGAAGTAGTATAAAAAAAAATCAATAAAAACATTTACTCTCCCTGATATGCCAAATACCTGTGCACATTCGTTTCAGCTGCTGAATATTAGCTTAAGATCACTTGAATGCTAGCATGATTCAGAGGAAATGTAATTCTCTAAATGCACATCACACATGAAGACGTTATCCTACTTTCGATTCTGGCGAGAAAGGGGTTTAAAGAGCAAAGTGGGTCGACAAAGCGTATCCGCAATGAAAATAGTTGCAGGTTCCCCACGCTGCCCGTGGGACGATGTACAATGTGACCAGCCACCTGTTTCCTTTTATAAGCGCTCAAGACAACTGCCTCATCCCGCGTGCTGCTCACTGACACTGCATAGCTGCCTGATGATGAATCAAAGGTCAACAGAGGCAGAGCTTTATTTACCAAGCTGTGACACTTAGTAAGGTCATCTCTTTGCAAGAGGACGTTGCAGTCATTAATTAAAGTAAGAAAAGCTATCTTGAGGTTCCTCAGGCTCACGTAAGGAAGGAGGATTCTATGTGCAGGGGTGGGGCGTGGGCTGGTCTCTGGTGCTTCCAACTCAATGATCAAATGTACTGTGAATTGACTGAACATGTTTGAGCAGATTCTAATTGCTCGTGGTCTGTGATGCTTAGCTAGATACAAAGAAAGTTGTGGAACTAGACACTTAAGCATTAGTGATGAGACAGGTTTCAGTTGCTCTCTCAAAGAGAGTAGGTCTAGAGCGAGTTTTAATGGCATTTTGGCCTCTTATTAGCTGTGGAACTTCATTAAATGGCTAAATTTTTGTAAGCCTCAGTCTCTTCAGCCATATAAAGAGACCAAAACAATGGCTTATTTCCTAGGGTAATTTTAAAGATTTGATAACATAGTGTCTAGCTTAATCCTGAACCAGACAAAGTGGAAGTGCTTTATCAATATAGCTATTATTTCACTCAGCTCAAATATCGTTACTTTCATGTACATAAAAAAATGCAAACCATGATCATTCAGTTAATAATAAGAAAGCAAATGTAAAAGTAAATATATGAAGAAGCTTACCACCAGAATGCTACTTTTAAAAAATCATCGAGACATATCTAAGAAAAAAATCTCCATCATCACAAAATTGGATCTAATTTAGAAGGAATGAAGTGACAACATTTTAATCATCAAAAAGAACTAAGAAAGAAAATCTTGTCATAGGAGTTTTATTCACTTGTAAAAGTCAGTACGATTCTGATTTTACTAATGTTAAAAAATAAAATCCTATTAAAGGAAGAAATCAGTTTCATTATGCGTTTAAAGAGTGTCAGCCCTCTGGTTCAAATTAATCACAAAACATTATTCAGGTAGATTCTATGGGACATTGTGACAGTGTTCAGATAACGGCCAGTGCCCTTTCCTCCACGTGTGAAATATTCCACCTCTAAGCTTACAATAACTGGATGGCTGACGCGCTTCAACACACGGTGACATTCCTGGTCCAGAGTCGACCATCCTTTGTGAAGGCCGGAGCCCTGGATGGCAGCCATCTGTCAGACGCAGACCTAATGCCACTTCTCAGACCTCATGTTAAATCAGTCGCCCTGGCTCAACAACCCCTGTCCGCAGTAGTCATTTTTCCCATTCTTTGGGGGAAGATTACCAGTTTCAGACAAGGCGTGCTACCTGCAAATAGGCCCCAGAAAAAAGGAAAAATATTGAAGTGATCAAAAGTGAATGGGTACCATTTTAAAGAGCGATTGCAGAATTGCTAAATCATTTTGAATCTCACTGAGCACGGGGCCTGAATTATAGCCTCAAGGAGAACCCAGAAATTCATCTTGCTAGCCCTCAACTTAGTGTGCAGAGGAAAAAGTCGACTTCTGCCTTTTATTACATATAAACTCTAATCCCCACCCCAACCCCCAGGAGAAAAAGGACGCTGCAGTGACAA
This sequence comes from Tenrec ecaudatus, assembly GCF_050624435.1. Taxonomy (NCBI): domain Eukaryota; kingdom Metazoa; phylum Chordata; class Mammalia; order Afrosoricida; family Tenrecidae; genus Tenrec; species Tenrec ecaudatus. Next base: position 277,307,200 of record NC_134531.1, read on the forward strand.
TGGCCAGCGGAGAGCCAGCATAGGTGGGATAGGCGGGATGGGGGTGGGGGGATGTCATTCGACAAAGCCTTTATTTGCCACTGTACTCCAAAGGGACCTCTCCCTCTCCTGTTGGACCACGTATTGATGTCTGGCCGTCGATGGGCCCGCGACAATGTATGTAAACCTGCCAGTGATCTTGAGGATGGCACGGGACCAGGTGATGTTCTGTGGTACACAAGCTTTCAGGGTGTCGCGGCCACCGCCGACATGACAGCGAGAAGGGTAACCAAGTTAGCGTGTCACGAAGACTTGCTCCTCTTTTCTCGGACTCCCCTCTTCCCTAAAGTCCTGAAGTCCGCGAGGAAGGGGAGAAGGAAGGGGTGGGGCGTGGGGAGATTGGGAGTCTACTTTTTTACCTTTGTCAATCTCACAGAAGCCACCAGCCTCACTTAAATTCTACAGCCTCTTTCTTTTGCAGTTAGTCTTTTGTAGAATGAAGGTAATTAGATATTGGCTTGAAATGTGCTTTGATACCTTCAGATAAAAGAGGCTTTAAAAGGGCAGCGGATAATTATGATTAGCAGTTCAATGGTTTTAGGTCTTTCCTTATGCGGTTTCTTCCAGGGGAGTTAAATCCATCGAAATAAAACCAGTTTGAGAGAAAGGGCAAAGCACAAACCTATTTAGACACGGAAAATGACTTCAAAAAGATGCGCCCCGATGAAACGTAAAAGTGAAATTCAAAAAAATTAGAGCAGTGACATGCCTCTAAAGGAAATCTCTGCACTATTGTTATGAATGAGCTTAAAATCATACACCGGTCCGGGTAACAATTATCTATGTTTATAATACCCCTCCCAGTCATTTTATAGCTCTTTTGTGACTTTAGAAGGATACTTCTTAAATCTTCAAGACGCTAGCAGGCTCTTCTTTCAGTGAGATGACGGAAGCTGACCCAGCCCACATCACAGAGTCAGATAGTCCACAAGCGAAGCTTTAGAACCTAGTTTTCCCAATTCTCCAGCACAAAGACAGAATCGACGTGTCTGCCAGCTCGTGGTAGCTGTCACAAACATCTCTGTGCCATCTAGTCAGATAAAGCGTACACATGGAATTGTCAGTATTTACTGATTAATTAGTATTAAATAATTATGTACAAAGGGCCACCTAGGTAGCTAAACCTTGCTAAGAGAATAAAAGACAAGAACTTCATTTATTTTTTTTAAGTATAGTATGCAGTCCCTAGTCACAAGAGTATTATGGTATAGTTCAGGAGATAAGACATGCAAATAAAGTAATTACTGAACAAAATATTGTCTTGTACTTTGGTATTAAATGTTATTTCTCCAAAGAGCTTTCCTTAATTACACTAATGGAAACTAATTATTTCCCTTTTTTAACTCTTAAATCACTCCTGGAACAATATTATTTCTTATAGCATTTCTAAGAGGCATATGCTATGTCATATGTTCTCCCTCCTATCAGTTTGAACTTGTCAAAATTCGGAGCCATGCTTTATGTTATCTTATGGTTTACTCGTTGCTCTGCATTCAACTCATAGTTAAAGCTCAAGAAGATTTGGTGTCTGACATAGGGACATATGATATTTTAAATATAGACAATGAATATCATTACAAAAATATATGCAAAAAGACTGGTGAGCATGTCTTCATTTGTAATTAAGATCAATTAACTTCAAAACAATAAGGAAATAACCATTCTAGTCCTAATACTCTTTAAGTGCTTCAAAAGCACTTCCAAATCGGTAGATAAAAACCCATTTAAATTCTTTTTCAAAACCATATGGACACAACTTAGTCGTGGTCTCCTCAATAAACAGATGCCATAACAAATAAAGAAAAGTGACGCACTTGTACTACATCCCTCTCTTCAGTATTTCCTCATGGTCCGTACAGCCTGCCTTCCCTGAACTTTACAATTCTGCTGAGGGAAAGGAGGAGTTGAGGTACCAGGGTGTTGAGAACGGAGCCGGCTATTGCTGGGGTACAACAAGTAGCTGTGGGGTTGAACCCCACTCACGGAGGCCCCACGTGTATCACAGCAGATCTGTGCTGCACAGGGCTTTCAGAAGCTGGACTTGCCTGAACTTGCTCACCTTCCTCCTGCAGTGCCTCTGGGTGCACTGAAACCTCCCAACTTTTGGTGGGCAGCTGATTGCCTTCGCTCTTTGTACTCCTAAGAGGGTCCATGACAGGGCTACACAGAAAACCCATTGCCCTTGACTGAACTTGGACTCATGGAAACCAAATAGAATCAAATTGAACTGCTCCATAGAGTTTCTGAGACTGTAAAATCTTATTGGAGCAAACAGCCTCATCAATTTCCTTTGGAGCTACCAATGAGTTTGAACTGCTGACCTTACCCAAAGCAGTCCCACGAACCCAGGGTCCTTTTCACAGGGCAAGGAGAAAAGAAAATAAATTGAGAGAGATGCCAGGCGTTGGGAGTTTCCATGTGTACTTGGAAGGATAATGATTTAATGTCGACTAGACCCTCCTGGCTAGGTTGGAGTCAAACCTGTCAATCAAGTGGTAGTCCGGTGAGGACAACTCCTGGGGAGTGTGGCCTTTTGTAGGAGACGCCGGGAAATGCCTCTTTCTCTGCCACTTCACCTTCCTCCTTGCTGGGACTTCACTGGAACTCTGCTTGCCAGAAGCGGTGGCCCTGTGGAGGTCATCCACACCCGAGAGCTGCTGGCACCCAACCATGTTCCCAGCAGCCTTGGATCCATAAGACTCTGTATGCACCAGCCTGTGGTCTTCCTGATTTCTGGTCCACTTTTCTGTGTCACTAGCCTGTGGCTACGTGAGTCTGAAGAGGGACTAACAGGCAAACATCAGCCTTATGGACTTGAGTTGGACCGGCCGGGATGCCTCCATGATATATAGTCACTTCTTGATATAAATCTCTTTCTGAGACATATGAGTGTTACTGAATTTGTTTCTCTGGGCCACCTAACGTATCACGGATGGTTTGCATTCTGCTATTTCTGCCCCCGCTCCCCGCCGCAGAGAGAAAGGGAGCAAAAATGGTCAGCCATGTTTGTGCCCCTGGAATACAGCAAGGGCAAAGATGGGAAGGAAATTTGGGGCTGAATTGCAGGACAGCCTTTCAGAGGAAAGAGAGGAGTTAATTGGATGGTGTCACTTTCTTATTTTTTCTTCTATTACTTTGTTTTTCACAGGAAAATAACACACAGTGCACATAACTGTTTAGCATCATATGTTCATGGAAAATGCTCCTAAAGTAATTTTCTTTTCACTCATTGGGTAAACCAATCATTAATACTTGCAAATGATACATTGACCGAATTAGTAAAACACCCATAGACTGCTCAACATGCCAGTCCCATCCTTTTAAGATGCTCTCAATCTTAGAGATCATTTGACAGGACACACAGGAACTTTCCAAGAGAACTGAGCAAGCAACTAAATTGATTTTAAAATAAGTCAGTATGTTATTTACATTATGCACACGCTTGGGACCAATTTTGATATCTTGACTATCTTATCACTCGCTGCCATTTCATTGAGAAGTGTTCCCATTCTTGGGTGATGTAAAAATTCCCTTTTTGAGAGGGTCTAGATTTATTTCAACCATCCAATACTATACCTTTTCCAGGCAACACTTCTCATTGTTTTCAAACTGCATGCCGTAACTTCCCATGGGAAGTCAGGATGTCTGGGCTACCCAGGGTCAGCCAAGGTCGGCTACTGTTCCGACTATTGGGAGGGAGACTTTAGAGTTGACTTAGCACAAAAATAGCCTGTGTCTGGGCTGTGAAATTAGCTTGACACACGCCCCAAGCTTGGATTCAGAAGTCTTCCTTTCAGAGAGAAAGAACTTCCGGCTCATTCACATTGCTCTTCTGAAAGGTTTGAATGAGTCAGGAGCACCCTGCTCTTCAGCGGTCTGAGACAATATCATGATGAACAGGGCGGGTGCCTGAAGAGGATGCGAGAGAGATGAAGGCAACATGTTTGTGAGAATATTTTATTTCTATCAGCCCCCTCAAAAGATGATCTTAAGTTTCCACAGGCATAGGGCATTTCCACCCTAAATTCCTATAATTCATCATAAATTAGTATAGCATCTCCACTGTCCTTATTTCCTAAGAAATTGGTCATCTCAACAAATTAATCCAAGTAATGGCACATTTTATTAAAAGGTGAAATTTGCATTAGGCCAGGGAACACTATGTTTTTAGTTTTCTCTGGTGCTTGAGTTCATGCAACCAATTGGGACTGAGGACATTTTATGTGTAGAAAAAAAGATAAAATTCAGTTGACTATGCATACAGTGCTTATTTATTATTCTCCTGAATCTGGATTCTCTAAAAAATCATATTCTTAAAAGACTTTTGCTAAACTATTAGTGTGTCATAAATAATGATTTAGATATGTTGCCTAATAAATCACTCCCTTGGCTCACAGCTAAATATCAGTATCCTTTTTATCCTTTTTGTTTTTACAGATAGACAAAATGAAAGTCATAGATTAAATTAATGGAAGGAAAGTGAACTACAGACCGTGGTTACTTCTACTTTGGCATAGTGAATTATTCATGAAAACTCTGTTGCAGGCTTCCCGTGCCAAAGGTAGCCCTCGGGATAATTTTTCTCAGTCTCTGGGCCCCGGGAGTATTGCAAAGTGGGTAGCAATTACTTCTGGCATCTTCCCACTTTGTATCCTGCGTTCTTTTCCTCCTGTCTTTTGTGGAACCAAGTTCCAGTGGCCCTATCAAAGCCATATGACTTTCCAACCCTTCTGTGAGTCATTGCCCTCAGCTTTACCTTGCCCCGAAGGGTTCAGGTTTACAGCGCGCGCGCACACACACACACACACACACACACACACACACACACACACACACACACACACACACACTATCTCTCTTCTCATAAGCCTGACATCATTTGTACTCAGGTATGAATGACTGACAGCTCCATGAATCTTAAGCAAGGTGTGTCAATTTAGAAAAAAACTTTAGATGAGCATGATGGGTTAGGGAACCAGCGTTTGCCAACTTTGTTTGTGCTCCAGTGACAGCGTCCATGCCACCAACTCTCCTCCTCCAAACATCATGGAGAAAAATCTATTGGCAACCGATGCTCTGTTTCTGAATGATTTCTTTTTTCCTGCCCGTGAGAATCTATCCTTTGACACCCTGCTGCGGGGGACCTCGGGTAATTGTAAAGCACTCTTTTATCATGAAGTCAGAAAAAGTGTGAGAATCTAACTTCCTGCTCCTTAATGAGTGGACCCGGATAGAGTAGAGGAACACAGGGCAAGGGCCTGTGACGCTAACATCTATGATACAAATTCTGATGCTGCCCTTTCCTGTAAGCTATAGGACCCTCGTCAACTTACTTAGCCTAATTGTAAAACGGGGAAAACAATAGCAACTACCTTTTCAGACTGCGTTAGGGAATCGTTGATATAATAAGCACAATATAATTGATATATAAGTATAATATATTAATAATTGATCTATGTTCTCTTTCTCACTGCCATGAAGCCAATTCGCTGGGCTGTGCCACAAGGTCAGCTGGGATACCCCCAGATGCTCTGTGGAGCAACTATGTCTGTGTGCTCTCATAAAGATTTATAGCCTCGGTAGTTCTACACAGTCTTAAGGGTCAGCACAAGTCAATTAACGTCATCTTTTGTCATTAAGGTAGGCGTGGTCATTTTTATGCACTAACTATCATCTAATCACATCCAGGTGGGCAGCTTGGGCTTTCCAGTATCCCCACCTCTCTGTGAGCATCCTGACTAAGGCTCAGTGCTTTATCTCAGCTTCTTAGCACTGGTTACATAAATTGTGCCTTTGGCACTGGGTTAGGAGCCAGAAATTGTAGCAAACAAATCAAATATGGTTCCTACTCTTGAACTTTCCATTGCCAAAGGACACTAATTACAAAAGCAACTTCAGTGATCATAAACCCCGTTTTTATTCAAAGACAGGTTCTAAGAAAGCGTGCCAGGGGCGGGGTGGGGTGGGAGGTGGGAGCCAGCTATTCAGACTGGGAAAAAAAAACAAAACATTTTGAAGAATGAGTAGAATGTAGTCCTGAGTAGAAAAACCTTCTCATGGTCTGTATGCAGAATGGATTAGTGTTTAAGACTAGTGGAGGAAAAGCAGTGGGTAAGACATTTGCAAATGTCAGGGGAGAGGTGCTGGGGCTTTGGATCACTCAAGAACAACCCAAACACAGCTGATTCCAACTCGCAGTGACCCGGGAGAACAGAGAAGAACTTCACCTGTGGGTTTCCAAGACTGTGAATCCTGACAGGAGCAGAAAGTCTCCTCTTTCTCCCATGGAGGAGCTGGTGGATTTGAACTAAGAAACCTGTCCAACTTGTAACCCACTACACCCTCAGGGTTACTCTGCTTTGAACCAAGCTTGCATAACAATGTGTGCTCCCACATTTCACAAAACTTTGTACTAGGGAGTGAGTTAGTTATAATGTGGAGGAAGAGCTGAGCCAATAGTTGAACTCCACAGCAAGGGAGCTGTGCTTGTCTCCAGGAGTTTCTGGCTTTTATCACCGGTACATATGAACCTCTTCCGGATTTTTAGCAAGCAGCTATTTACCAGGCAGCTTCAACAACTGCTGCCCCTCCTCCATCCACCTGGACCACTCCATACTTTCTTCAGAGAACATCCCTGCCCTCTTAGCCTCCCTCTAGAATGAGAAGTGTGCGAACTACCTCTCTGAGCCTTTATCATCTGAGTGGAAAACCGTACGCTTTGCCAATGCTGTCAAATGCTTATAAAATGTAACTTCTGGCTCCAACATTGCAACCTTATATCTTACACATTTCACAGAACAGCAGTCCTCAAGGCTGACTTGTGCCACACGCGTGGTTTCAATGTGGCCAGGATGACCAGCTTTCACATTAGTTTATACTTTCAGATGGACAGGAAATCTTCCTAGATTTCCATCTAGGATGGTTATAATGGGTAGTCATCTTAAGTCTTGTCTGGGGGTAAAAGAAAGATATGGACTAAAGAAATGTATTTGTAGTTTGAATTTTGCATTTTTCCAGATTTTTTCATGTACCTAAAATCATAACTTTGGGTTCAAGCATGGGGACAATTGTGAGGCTGGCACAGGCAGGGTAGTAGTTTGTTCTGTTGTGTCTAGGGTCACTGTAGGTCAGAAGCAACTTGATGGTATCTAACAAATCCCTGAAGTAGAAAGAGTTCTGACTGGGGAGTGAAAATGAAAGGTTGCTCTATCTCTGAACTATATTCTTGCTCCATGGGAATAGCCAAGTACATGCTGATGGTCATGTATAAAGGTAACTAGAACTGAGGGCCCCAAGGTGCAAATATCTCAGCTAGGGGAAGATGAGAAAAGTCCAGTAGTGAGTTGGAGACCAGGAAGACAGGAAAGGTAAGTATGGGAGCAACCAGGTGTAGGCGAATAAGGAGTGGTGGCATCTACTGGGGGAAAGTACACATCCGCCTAAAGGTGTTCCGATTGAAAAATAAAGCAATGCTCTGTCAACCAAAGCTGTCTAAAAGCCACAATTGGCTGATGGCTTCCAGTCTGAAAATTCTGGCTGGGGAAATAAAATCAAATTCAAAGCCTAGAGGCCTCCTCCATTGAGAACTTGACATGTAGTTAAAGTGACAACTTATCATTAATTGACTTGTTGAGTTAATTGCTATGGAAATAATATGCCAAAATATCGAGGGAAGAAAAATGATAAGAGGATGAAAAATGGTGGGAAATTTAGAAAAACTCATGGCTCTCCTCTGCCCTCAAATGTAGTATTCTGTGTAGGGACTCATCTTAAGACAAAGTCATTTCTCTGACTCTATCACTTTCTCCACTCCCTGGCCACCTCTCTCTTTGCCCCATAAACACAGAACACCACCAAAACATGAACAGTTTAAGGTCAGTCTATACGAGCAAAGAAATTCCAAATCCACGCTGAACTGCTGTTGTTAATACGGATTGCCTCATCTGTAAGCCCAGCAAAGTAGGTCAAAAGAACCAGAGGGGACATATCAACTGTAATGCCTGGTGTATAATAGGGCGAATTAAAGACAGACTTTCAGCCTTAACTCTTAGTCTCATTTCTAGCTTTGGCAGACGTAAAAACTGGATAGTCCCATCACCCTGTTATGCTTCCCATGTGTACAGCTACATGACTGTCCATCTTGGGAGGAGATGTGTTTTGCACAGGTCTAAGGAAATATAACACAAGGCAAATGCCATGTTAACCAATGTCAAGGGAGGGAAAAGAGCTCTTCTTCAGTTTGGGCTGCAACTGAATTTTGCTGGAATGGAAATGTGGTAGAGTTATGAACCAAATAAATAAGAACAGAATCTTCAGCTTAAGGAAATTCCGTATTTAAACATGTACCTTATAGAACTCCGTTGAAACTAAAAGATTGTCCACATCTTAGGTATGTTTCTGAACCCTTAGTTCACTTCCTGGGAGATGGCAGTCCATCCTCCCACATTTTTCTCATTTTGCTTTAGAAGATGGGTGCAGGGGAGGAGAAAGAAACAAAATGGGAAAAAAGGTAATTTTCCTCCGTGATAACACATGACTCCTGCAGTGACAAACAAGATGGTGGAAATCATGGAAGGAGGCTTCGAAATGTTCATGGTCAAAATGAAACTACACGACAATGGAAAATGTCCATGAATTTTTGACACTGTCCCCGCCCCCCACATATGTCAAAGCCTTTTGTGCGTGCCCCCACAGGACGTTTGATTTGCTTGTACTTGATTCAGACCCGCTGGACGCTTACTTGGTTTCTTAAATCCTACTTTTGACAAACAGTGATGAGGATGAGCTTCTATTCTCAATGCTGGTGATGCCACAGTGAGCCAGCCAGACAAGACCCTGTTCTCACGGATGTGGCATGGAGATGGACCACCATAAGCAAGAGGCCGAGAACATAACATGTACTAAACAGAGAAGGAACAGGTGGCCTGGGTGGCGTCTTAGATTATGTGGTCAGAGAGATGAAATGGAGATTGAGATGTGAATGCCAAAGAGCAGCCAGGTCGCTGATGATTCCGGGGCAATGCATGCAGGCCTAGAAACCACAAGTGTGAAGGTGCTAAGGTGTGTGTCTTTGCCGGGTGCTCCAGAATAACAGCAGCAGCATATTTGTGAAGGGCCTTCGAAGAGTTCATGGGAAAATTTCCTTATCTCCTAATTGCGTTTTCCATACACTTTTTGAAGCCCCATCTTTGTGTGTACTTTTAAAATGTGCCTGAAGCCATCGCAGAGACTGGAAAGTCCAGAATCCATAGGTTAGATCAGGTCAGGTGAGAGGCTGAACTTGATAGGCAGCAGGCTGGAAATTCCAGCAGGATATACATATTTGTCTTAAGGTAGGATCTCTCTCCCTCTTTAGGACACGCCAGCTTGTCCTCCTAAGATCTCCAACTGATCAGATGGGACTTGTCTGCAATCCTGAGGGACTCCCTCTTCATACCACCACTTAGCTGTTGGCCAAACAACCGGGTAGCATCATGTTGTCAAGTTAAGATGCAAAATTAAGCATCACAATAGTTAGATTATTTTCTGAATGCTGCTGAACAAATGGCCCCAGATGTAATTGTTCAAAGCAACACCGATATTTGTTTTTTCCTCTGAGATTTCTAATGATTGGTTTGGAATGGGCCTCCCTGCTGTATAATCAAGGTGTCCGCAGAGTTTTTCTCTTCCAGAGACTCTTAAAGAAAGAGTCTTTTCTTGCTTTTCCAGATTCTAGAAGTCACCTACATTTCTTGGCTTAAGGCCATGTCCTCCATCCTCAAAGGTATCAGCATAAGATCTTTAAGTTTCTCTCTAACGAGCTCTCGGTTCCCTTTTGCACTTAAAAGAGCCCTTATGATTCTATTGGGCCCACCCAGCCTATCATCTCCCCCGCTCACGATTCTTAATAGAATCACACCTGCAAAGGCCCCTTTTCCACATAAGGTGACATAGTCCCAGGTTCCAGGAATTAGGATGTGGACATTAACGAAACATTGTTCTACCCACTACATTAAGAATGATCATGTTTGAGGGGGCAGAAAGAAACAGTGTGGCTCGAATCTAACAGTGACATAGAAAATTATGGGGGGGTGTGGCGGGGAGGGGAGGGGACAGTGACAGGTGCTATTGACAGATTGGATCCCCTGGAGATCTGATACTGCCAGGGGAGCATGAGGTCATACTGACCTTGAAATGGCTGACCTTCCTTGATTAATGATGAACCAGTTTAACCACTTCATTCTCTCATTCACCAATCTAACCTACCAAAATCTTTTAGAATTGATTATACACCATCTTGTACTCTCATTCATAAAATCATGGAATTTCAAGAAAATCTGAAAGGTCACCTAGTTTGGGTTTTAAGTTTCAGAGAAAACAAAATTGAGACCAAGAGAAGTTAAATACCTTTCCAAAGTGGAAGGACCCAGCCTTGCGGTGTCCCTGTCTGCCTCTTGAGCATGATTTTGCATTTTGGAAGTGTTAGCTTTTCTCACTGTAGATGCCTCCATGTGGGCACAAGGTGTTTCCTGGTCTAGATGTTCCACCAGCCAAGCACGAACTGCTGGTTCTGCATGCGAAGAACAGAAGATGGTAAATAAGACTTGTTGATTGAAGGGTTGTTTCAGCCCATTGTCATTTCATTTCTCCCTGGACAGACACGGTAGCACAGCAAGCTTCTGGTTTAGAGGAATGGCCAGGGGCAAGCAACACCTTTATGAGTTGCAAGATGCTCTCAGTGGACATCATGCCATTTGAACACAATGAACCAATGACAAAAGATATGGGAGACTGTCCTAATGACACCCTTGGGTGTGGTTACTAACCCAAACTTGCTACCCAAACATTAGTCAGTAGAATTTGATTTAACCAGTCAGATTAATTTATACTGTTGTTTCTCTTGCCTGCACTACAGATTTTTTCATATAAATGTCTTTGTAGCTCCAGAACATTTTAATAGTTATCAGCCCGCCCTATCTACCCTACTTTTCCAACTGGACTTGTGGCAGAGGATAAGCATCCTGAGCAGTTAGCAGAGAGGTAAGCATGTTCAAAACAGTGTTAAAAAAAGGAAATCCCCTCCATGATTGATAGGAATTTGCTTCTATAGATTAGGAAGTAGATTGACACCAGTGGGTAAATTTTCGACTGTACTTTTGACTCTGGATTTTGGAGATAATACAATAGTACCGGCTACTTCCAATTTACTTCTAAAAATAACCTGTTGTAGTAACTTCTGAAAAATGCAGGAAATGGTGAGACAAACTGATTCACATAAAGAGGAACAAAAGGCTTTCTCACAGTCTCTCCTGGTAAGAAAGCTGGTTGGGGCAGGTCTCAGGGCAAAACTGGGTGTGTCTGTGAGGTGTGGATTAAGCCTGTAAAATTCAGGGAGGAAGGTTTTCTAATTTCTGAGCAGATCTGTGAAGCCTGGTCTGAGTCTTGAACTTTGCATGTGACCACCCCTCACCTGTTCATAGGACCCCCCCAAAGCAGAAAGTAAAACATTTTTAGATTTCTTCTTTAAACCAACCAATGTAGTTTTCACTTGAAATTGTCAATGTATATCTTAGCAAATGTAATTTATGATCTTGTATGTGCTGTGCAAACCAGTACACTGAGCCATGAACAAACCACAAGTTATCTATTTAGAGGGTCAGCTCCCTGAATATTGAGTCGACTCATTTCATTTTAGTGTGAAGTTGACAGAAAAACAAAAACACCCAGAAGGAGCGTGTTCGTACTAATCACAGGGCTTTTAGTATTGTTAAAAGGAATGCAAAAATGGGCTATCTACCTTTATGTCAGGTTTAGAAAGTTTTTATAATGTGCTAACCCATAAATCAAACATTTTAAACAATACTTAATGGAGTTATTAAATCATAATGCATATCTTCCACAGCAACTATATTATATAATTTAATTAATTAATTTTTTAAAACTAAGAGACTGCAGCATACTGAGTGTGGTTTAATGTTATAAAATAAGTTCTCAAGACCTTGGATACTCACTAAAGACAAACATTCTGAAAAGGTTGCAATTTAACACATACTAAATTATTATTGATCCCAAACTGTATCAACATAAGCATATCATATTTTACCTTTGTAGTCAATGAATTTGCAATCTGCTTGGTTTATTGCAAAATACTCTGTGATCAAGTATTTAATTGTGTTAAGACAAATAAATCCATAGATCTGAAGGTAGAGTGAAAACGCTTTCAGAGTATTTTGAGGATTAAACTGTTGACAGATGAGTAAGACTTACAGATGATGAGGTAAGGAAGATTTTTCAATGGAAAGCAGGATGATGATATGCAATAACAACTCCTTAAGTGAGTTCTGTATGCCAGCTATAACTTTGGGCCCTGTATATCTTATTACTGCCAAGCCTTATATTAACTCTGCAGTCATCAGCCCCATTTTAAAGATGAAGCAACTGATGTTCAAAAAATATGTCACCTCGCCAAGGACAGGTTCAGAATTAAAATACGTGTAGTTGATTTCAAAGACTAAAAGTCCCATCATATTGTTACATAATAGAAGTGTGGGCTTCAAAATGCTGTGATGAGGTGCTTGGGGGAAGACTCGTTGTGCATAATAGTAAGTGGTGCATTTGGATAGGTCCTATGAAGGTAAATTCTAGAAGGATTAAAAAAACCCGGGCTTCAAAAGTTAGACAGTTTGTGTTATAGAGGAAGGAATCACTTGAGGTTCTTGGCTTCATCTCAGATTCTGGCAAACACTCTGTTCAGTGTAGATGTCTGACTCACCTTGTTTTTCCAGAGCTGAAAGAGAACTATCAACTCTTCTAGACTAGCACTGTTCCTAGTATTTAGGATGGACAAGTGTCAAATTTCATTTCTTTCTGTAGACTCCAGACTCTTTCTCCATTCTTCACACACCTGTAAGGCCCCTGCAAGTGGATCAAGACCCTGATTTTCCCTTTACTCTTTGCTTCCTATCAGACACAACCCCAAACTCAGATATCTGCTGCTTTTACTGAATCCTTACTGAGAGCCCTGGATTAAACCATCACTAAAGAACTTTCACAACCTGAATATGGACAGATCTCCAGTACAATGATGTCTAATAAATGGAAGACATACTTATGTTATATAGGGTTCTCTAAAGAAACAAAACCAGGACACTTATGATTTTATATATAGATAGAGATAACATAAGAAATAAACAGCTAATTATAGAGCAGTACAAATGGCTCAGTGCAACGCACTTCCACAAGGCAGCTAGTACACTGGCAGTCCTTCAAGTTCTGAGAGCTGCCAGGGGAAAGTCAAGGAAGCTGACAGCTGAGTCCTCTGTAGAGCAATTCAGGCTATTGGGCCACAAGCAGCAAACAGCAAGGCAGGTCACCAATGGTCAATCAGATGACAGGGTCCGCCAGTCCCCAGCTCAAGTGATGTATACTCTAGTAGTGTGGTGAAGCAGGTCTTGAAGGAGCCCCAAACTACAGCGATACAGTCCACGGGTTAGTTTTCCCACAGGTAGTGTAGCTTGAGTTTCTGTGGAGTTGTTTCTCTAGTCTACCCAGACTAACACAGTATGGTATCAGGAGTGGGGTACTGGAGAAACAAATCATAAGATTGAGAGTAGTTGTTTATTTTTCTTCTCCCTCGTGATAGTTTTTCTTCCTTGTCTAGCCAGAAATCAGGAAAAGCCCAACTGTTTACTCAGTTGTTTTTGGAAAGAATATGAGAAGTTAAAGTTTTGATTATTTTGCTTGGTTTTGGTCTTTGGTTACTCCTGTCTAAAATGGCAAAAATGAATGTGATTGATGTATATTTTGAGCTCAGGGGTAGAAATCCCAATTTGAATTTCTCATAAACCATGCTGCTTAAGGAAAATGGCTGGCAGAAGGTCAAAATGCCTGACAGAAAGCCTGGATCTGGTTTAATGATCTCAGAGACCTAATCCCATAGTTTTGTATAAATTGAATAATTTAGATAAAGATTTAGATAAGCTAAATAAGGATTGAACTTGACTGTTTTTAGAATTAAGTTTAGTATCTGATTTTACTTTGTTTATACTGATTTCTTCTGCTTACAATTTATAGGAATGATTTTGGGAAGTATACAATAGAGAATTTGTAAGTCCACTTGCCTCAAGCCATTAATTTGATCTTTAGATATGCTTGACCCAGTGCTTTGGAGTACTCAGTAACCAATGATCTTTGTCAGAAGCTGGAAAAAAATCTGGAACCACGAATAAATCTCCTCTCTAGGACTGAACATTAAAGGGAGCCTCTGGACAGGCTGAAATGCTTGCTAGGTGGCCACTTGGATCTACTTGTTGAGTGGAAGTGGAAGAAATGCAGCAATAAAGAGATGGGTTGAGTCTGGCCACTGACACCTGTGGACCTGGTTACAGGAAAAAGAGGAGAAGATAAGCATCGTTGACTGGTCTAAAGTTCATGACCTAGCATGAGGGGGCTAGGCTTATTGAGTATTTGTGAGAGCCCATGGTCTAAAAGCAAGGTGACCAATGGGCACCCTAGGGAGGCTAAGTGAGGCAGCCCACATTTAGTTGACCAGAACCTGACCAGATGAAGATATTTTTGAGCCTGTGAACTGGTGCCTATTGTTGCTGACTTTATGGATGGCCTGTCAGGATTTGACTTTGCTTATGGATACACACTACACAAGATTCCAACTGGAATGAGGATTCATCACGTCAAAAATTATGATTTTCTCCTTAGACCACTAGGTTGATGTAAGTGGGCAGTATAGAAATTGGATAACCAAAATTGGGGGCATAAAGACATGAAGTGGTTGGTTTACAAACTTTCAGAGGTGGGCGTATATATTCATAGGATTAAGGTGTAGTGCAATTGTTAGGCTAAAGAATTGTGTACAGGTGCCAGGTTGACAAGGGATGGATTGAAATAGTTAAGGTTTATTGTGCCAACCTGGCCAATAAACACATGTGGGATTAATTGAAGTGCCGAGAGATAAATGACTCGGTGAGCCTCGCCTTTCTGGTTCTCGGGTCTCTTACTCTCTGACGGTTGGCACAGGGTGGAGCTGCCTTAGCCAGTTCCCTGCTTCAGCTGGCAAGGCTCACTACCTGTGAGACATCCCTGAGGAGAAGCCACATGTACCTACCCTCATGCAGCCCTGGGTGCTGGAGCAGCCACGTGGAGACCCGTGCCAGCGCTGAGATGCTTACACACTCACTGATTCAGCTTTCTTCCTGCAGTCGGCATCATTGCATGTGTTTTCTGAGTTTGAGGAGCACTTTGTAGACCATTGTCAGACATATGGACTAATGTTGGAGTAATGGGCTTGAACAGCAGTGGGTTGGGATGCTTTCTTAATATACACTTACCTTTTATATAAAGCTCTCTCATATACATATGAGTTTCTATGGATTTGTTTCTCTAGTCTACCTATCCTAACACAATAATTTTGGAAAGAGCAAAGCTTATTCAAAGAATTATGCCAGCAATAAGTGGTTCTAGAACTTGAACTGAGAAGAGGAAGTGCTAAAGGAAGCTCCGGGACTATCACATAAGCATTGGGCTGAAAACCATGAGATCGATGATTCAAAGTCACCAGACCCTCTCTTGGAGAAAAATGAGGCTATCTGCCCCCTAAAGGGTGTATAGCCTCAGAAATCCCATATATATTATTATGGGTTTGAATCAACTGAGTGATAGTGTTTTGCTGAGTTTATTTGAACGGAAATGGGCTATTGTCTATCTGCCTAGAAATGGCAGAGAAATCAGAAAGGCAGTAAATAGCTTGAGAATGAGGATGTTGAAAAACAACAAATGGATAAAGGATGAAACATATGAGAGATGTCGAAGCATGCATGCGGGTTCGGTCTTTTTATATTGAATGCATTTTGGAATGGATTCTTTGAGGACGCTGGCTGTTATATTGTTAGGCACCATTGGGTCTGTATCAACTCATAGAGAGCCTATGCACAGAAGAACAATATGTTGTTTAGACCTGTGCCATCTTCACTATTGTTTCTCTGTTGACATTGGTAGATGGTGGCAGCTATGGTGTCAACCCATCTTGATAGATGTCTCCCTCCCTCTTTTATCTGGCACCCTCCTTTAGCACACCTGATATCCTCCTCCAGGGAACTGACGCTCCTGATAATGTTTCTAAAGTACATGAGATCGTTCTGACTAGAGCAGGGTAAGAAATATACAAGATGGGACCCAGCAACTAGGCTCCAATGATAGCGCCAATATAGATATAAGTGACTGTATTTGGATGAACTTTTAAAATGTTATTATTTCAGAAGACATCGAGATAAAAGATTTTCTACATCCTTTGGTGACCATCAACTGGGACCTTAAACCCTGATGAGTAGTCAAGGAAGCTGCCATTATTGGTCTCTCGTCCGTTATAAGAAAGAAGAAGGGTATAAAACAAACAGCACATGCAAACAATTAGCGCACTGGACTAGCCACGCTGAACCAAACCAAACTCACTGTGATTGTGTCAATGTCATTTCTTAACGACCTGTAAGATGGGGAAGAACTGTACCCTGTGAGTTTCTGAGACTGTAATTCTTTATGGAAATAGAAAGCTCCTGTGGAGCAACTGGTGGTTTCGAACTGCTGACCTTTCAGTTAGCAGCCCAACGTGTAACCGCTACATCCCCAAGGCTCCTACTGGACTCATTGATCATGCGTATATCAGTCACCACAACCCTGAGACAAGAACTCGGTGGTGCTCAGTTAGTGCTACCCTACCAGCTGCTGGGAAAGGGATTCCATCAGAACAGTGGTTCTCAACTTCCTGACATCGTGACCCTTTAATGCCGTTCCTCACGTTGTGGTGACCCCCAACCACAACATTATTTCCATTGAAACTTATAGATGTAATTTTGCAACTGTTATGAAGCATCATGTAAATATCTGGTATGCAGGATATATTTTCATTGTTAAATCATAATGATTAATCACAAAACAATATGTAATTATATATTGTGCAACATTTATTTCTAATGACAAATAAAGGAAATGTTGTCTGGAAGCAGGGTGCAGCATGGGTAACAGTCTTCACACCGGGTACTCGTATGTGGGCGTATCTGCATGTGGGTGGACCTGCCTGGAGACGGATAGCGGAGTGGTGTCTCTATTCCTAAGACCATCAGAAATATGTGTTTTCTGATGGCCTTAGGGGACCCCTGTGAAAGGGTCGTTTGACCCCCAAAGGGGTCACAACCCACAGGTTGAAAACCGCTGCATAAGAAGGTCCTGGGTAAAGTAGAGGAAAACTATGGGACAAAACTCCAAATCATAAAACAGACCAAGCTTCCTGGTTTCAGAGAGAATGGTGGAGCAGGAGAGAAGATGGTCTTCAGTCACCCTTCTGGTCTGGAAGAGAACTCACCTTTCTGACTCAATTTTCAGACAAGCCCCAGTGTGAAGGGGAGCAATACCCGAGTGAATATACACACCTTAGGTAAGGACAAGCAACCATGAGAGATCAAAAGGGTGAAATGCATCCAAGGACAAAGTTTAGAAGGGTTGGAACAGAAGGAGGGATGGAAATAGGAAACACCCAGAGGAGGTGGGATAAAGGATTGTTCATCACATGAAACAAAATGAATATGAAGTTTCATGTAAAATGGAGGACCTGCTTGGTAAACCGTCGCCTAATTTACAACAAAATATTTTTTAAAAGAATGTTATTTTTTCTATCCAAAGAAATTCACCTAATTAAGGGTAGTAAATAAACATTCATCCCCAAAATTAATGCAAAATCAGCCCCCAATAGGAAGTTTTTTGGTGAGAATTAGGCTGTGGAGTGATTGGTTATATCAAATAATAACTCATTTACCTAACTCTGTACTGTATCTGAATAGTTTTTAGATTAAAGTACCTCTACGTTTACCAGTTTCCTTTACTCCTATCTCTCCCCCCACTTTAAAAATCATATTAGTATACTCTTTATAAAAAGCACATCTGTAGGGGATGGAAAGCAAAGGTCTGGTACTTGAATGCTGGAGGGCTGGGCATGATGACTCAGGAACGCAAACCAATAGCGCCACTTTCCCTCTTGGATCCTTTCTGGGCCTTTGGCGTGGTAATGCCGCTGTCCATTCCAATTTCCCTTCCTTCACTTCCCTCGATTCCCATTTTAGTCCCAAGGTTCTTACAGTCAGAAGACGGAGACCAGTGACGGTATCTAAACTATTATTTTACAGATGAGAAAGATAAAGCAAGCAAAAGAGCCCAACTTGTCTCATTCTTAACTGTTTACCTGTAACAGCCCTTTCACTCGGATGATGGTGTAAAACACTTCCGCTGGCGTCTCGGCTCCTTCCTAGTGCGCTCTCTATTCCGTAGCACACTTCCTGTCTTCTTTCCTCACCTCCCTTTGGTCCCCACGGGTGTGCCTATGTACTTACGCATGTGTGTATGGGCGGGCATGGTGGGTGGAGAGAGAAGAGAAATAGGAGGGTGTGGATAATTGAATATGGTATTGTTATTAAACTTTCCATGAAATTTGGAAATCATAATTATTCTCATTTGGTTAGGAACTAGTCATCAAATGTGATCATTAGGATTGTTTTGTTGAATTTCTCCGGTCGAGGCAATTCAATCAACTGCGTATTACTCATCTTTAAGGCAATACTGTTGTACTGTCTATAAAACACCAGCCAATGCTGTCTTGCATTTTATCAGCAAATGAGTCCACTATAAACTTTGTTTGCTCTTGATTAAGCCTTCCTGCCTGGAGCAGGTGGTGAGACTCTGGGACTGGGAGGCAGGTGGGAGACCAAGGTAAGGTGGGTAGACTAAGAAGGGTCATTTACATGTTCGGTTTGAAGTCATTGAATTCGCAGGCATGGCTGAGAGCGTGCCTTCCAATGCATCCAACTGCACTGCTTGCAGGGCAAAGGTCCCTGTGTGTTCTGTCGAAGGCCCACTCTTTTTCAGACCAAGTAAATCCTAAACAGGTGCAGCCCTAATCCAGGGCCTTGGGAGGAGCTGTTAGCGAGGCAGTTGTGGGGGTTGGACTGCTTCAAGAAGAAGGCAGTAAGCAAGGGACAGTGCAGAAAGACCAGAGAGTTATTTAGTTCCAACAGCGTTGTCAGCATGGCTACAGTGACTCTCCTGCTTGGATTTTCGAGGTCTCCCTGTCACCAATGGCTTGGAACCTAAATAACCCAGCGGTGGTCTAAAGTTTGAACTTGGCTGCCAATGGAAAGATGGGTGGTGGATTGGAAGAAATGTCTGCTGATCTACTTTAGAAAAATCAGCCGTTGAAGCCCTGATGGAGCACAGTTCTACCCTGACACACTTGGAGTCGCCCGGAGTCAAATTGGCTGACTCCGTGACAATTGGGAGCTGGGACCGGGGCAGGCAAGCAGCGGCTACTTAGATCAGTGAGGTCTGCGCATCAACCAGGGACTGTGGCTGAACATCAAAGCTGGGCACTCAGAATCCGCAAAGGATGTATTTTTGTTTTCAATGGCCTATTATTATTACTTTTACAAGTAAGCCAAATCCAGATAGTATGCTCAATGACTTGGATCCTTCCCCTTTACACTCCTATAGAAAACCCCAAACCACACTCATGACCTTCGAATCCATTTGCACTCTGCAACCCTCTAGGGCAGGGCAGAGTTGTTGGTTTCTGACTCTGTGACCCGTGAAAAACGAAAGCCTCATGTTCCCCCCCAAGAAACAGCTGGTGGTTTTGAACTCTGATCTTGTGTTTAGCAGCTCAAGTCATAACCCACTACACCAGCGGGGCTCCCCAAATACAGCAGGACTAAGAGCAGGGCTCACCCAAAGTTGGACTTACTCCTATACAATTCAAGTGTGCTCTAGTGATAAGTCTGAAAAATATTTGATCAAGTTACTGAGCAAGAAAAGCTTGAGAGAAAAAAGGAAGTCAAGAGGGGGAAGGAGGCGAGGGAGAAAAGAGACACAAAACAATAAGGCAGGGATGGATAAACCTCGATCCTATCTTTCCAAATAGTGTTAGTAACTTGCTCCAGCAGATCTGGATTTGGTGGCTTGGGAAAGAAACAGAGACGTGTGTGGGAGGACCGCCGTGAAGGGATGGATGTGGCTGGAGGAGTGTCAGAGGGTCAGGAGGACGGGGAGTGATTAGCGCGTGGTGTTCCAGACAGGGTTAACTCCAGAGCTGACCCTTGCTGAATGAGGACTAGACACACAGGCATGTTTAAACATGAAAAGAAAAATGAGAAAGTGGGAGTTATCGTCAGAAGGAAACTCCACTGCTCGAAAAGAGAGTAGCCTGAGTGTGAAAGGTTAATTCCTGGGCTCCCAAAGCCCTCAGGCAATTTCAGAGAACATTCCTTTGGTCTTTGGTAGTTATTAAATGAATAGCCTATAGTCACCACCTCCTGGGTCTCAGAAGCCAAAGCCCAACTACTGCTCAGTCTTAAAGAAGAGTTAGCTTTTGGGAGAATGTATACAAATACCATGGTTTGGGGGCAGAAAGCCTGACTGTCTCGTTGGGAAAACAATTATTTTATAAAGAGTGACTAATGTTTAGTTCGCTAAAAATTTCTTTCTCCCTTTCTTGGAGCTGAGACCCTGTCACTAAAATAGGCACGCCTTTCAGTGTGTTTAGTATCAGTTACAGACGAGCTAAAGTGAAACCCACTGTGTTTATTTAGGAAGGAGGACACTTGCTCCGACACTTGCTTTGATTGCTAGTGGAAGCAAAACCAGTCTTGGCTGCACAGGTGGGGGAAATGCTGTGTAGATCAGGGTCACCATCATCTAACTCCAGTGCCACTGGGACGCTGAATACGTGGAAAGAAATAAGGCAAGGGGCGAGGGAGACTAGGGAAGAAAAGGAGAGTGTAAGATGAAGACTAACAGGGAAAACAAATTCTTTTTCAATTGGATATAGCGGGTAGTAAAGTGCCACCAGATGTTGTGTGGCATGACATTTAATGGCACCAGGACGATGGGCTCCTGTCCCTGAGGGTAGACAGGGGACCAGTGTGTCATGTGTGGAGCTGGAAAGCCACCTCCCTGAGAGCTGCTTTGTGGACAGAGGTAAAGGTTTCCCTAGAGAGCGCGGCATCGGCAGTGGTAGGAGGCACAGAGCAAACGCACGGATGACCACCCCCACAGCTACAGTGAGGGGAGAGAGCCTATTTTAAAGCTCCATTAACAAAGAACTTTACTCAAGGAGGAGCTGTTAATAAGTAATGAAACAAAGTGCTGGCTGTGGAGATTAAATGCCCCTGTGTCTAGGTACAAAGTTCATGCTACAGAGTGCAGCTGTCACCCTGTCCATAACCCCAGCGCAGCCTGAGAACCCCAGGTTCAAAACGTGTCCTGCTGCCTTCCTGTTACCAGGCTGCCCAGTACAAGGTCCACCCGGGGTTCAGAGTTCAGCGTCTGAGGCGCTGCTGACTGCCTTCTTTGTTCAGCTCGGGCGGGCTTTAGATAAGACATGAACTGCTTATTTAAGACGATTATTACAGACAACGGACAGATTAGTTTCCCCCATTCTTACTCTTACTCTTTATAGTCAAGCTTAAACAGTACCAAACTGTAATTTCTTAAGGATTTGAGGATTTGTCTGTGCAGAAAAGCAAACAGTGTCAGACTATATCAAAGACTAGGCCAAAAAAGCTCTCTGTGGAATAATGCAGTTCCAAACAGACACACAAAACAGAGGTCCTGGGATGCGTGAGGACCTGTAAGGACCTTCAGTGCAGGTCAGAGAATTCACTCTCCAGCTGATCGGAGATCAAACGAGTCGATTTGCCCTTCAAACCAAGCAGCACCTGCCTCACATGATAGTCAACCGGTGCTCATTTATTACTGGGTGGTACCATCCTCTTTCTCTGTTCTTTTGATTTATCTGCTGTAGATATACAGAGAGAAAAATAAAAATCACTTTGCCATTGTTTGGCCTGATTCTAGTAAGGGTCTTGGGAGGGAGGCATGGCACGTATTAAGGTACATGGATCCTCATTTTAGAAACAAGGGTGGGGGGGACTCAGAGAGGTGAGCAACTTGCTCAGGATACCAGAGTTGGCATGCAAGGGTAAGTCAAAAAGCACGGCCAAGTTCATCCATGCGTGGGTTCACTCCAAACAACGTGTCTCTGCAATGATTGATGGATGACTGCAGGCAAGTTCTCGCAGCCAGTCATACACTTGTCTTAGTCTCCTGAGGGTGCCCATAAAAAAAAGAATGGGTGCCAACAGCATTGAGCAATGATAAACTAGCACAAAGACCTGAGCCTTTTCTTTTAAGTAAGACAGAAGCTGATGAAGCTGATGGAATGGAACGGCCATAAGCAGAGAGGAGACTTGAGTTTGCCAATAGGAGCCAGAGGGCGAGGGCTAGAGAAAACCGTGGTGTCCCTGGGGAATTGCAGGGCTGGTGCACTCACGACAGAGAGGTCCAGTCAGAAGGTCGTGGTGGCTTTTTCAGGGGGACTCTGGAGGGCCACTCTTGATAGGTTTCCTTGAAGGACCCTGATGACCACGGAGGCTTGTATCGAAGAAGTTTTAAGAAAATTGAAAACAGCATTGGTGAGAAAAATGCCAGGAAAATTTCTCCAAGGAATAAGTGTTTTGTTTTTTGGGGGGCATCCCCTTCTTATTCCCACGAGTTTTATTGGCATATAATTTACATATCAACCTTTGAGTAGTTCCATTGTTCAATCATATCGAGGGGAGTTGTGTAATCACTACCATATCTGTCTTAGAACATGCCCGCCCCCCCGCCAACACCCACCCTGTTTTGTTTTTTATCACAATTCACCTGCTCATTCTTTGAAGGTAGCAATGAGGATATCATTGGGAAACCTTACCCCTTCCAGCTCTGATCTGTCTCTTCAGGCTTTTTCCTGTTCGCCAGATTCAAGTTCATTGATATGGAACAGGATCTGAGGACCTTGATGATTCCCGAACTGCCATTTTCACATGGTATAAACTTCAGGAAAGGGCTGGAGAGATGGAAATACTGCACTCAGAGGTACATAGATAGCAACGCCACCACGGGCTCAGACAATGTATGAAAACCAGATATACAGCCTTAAAATAGAATGTGGACCCAAATACCCAGAAGCACCCCCTTTGTAAGATTTGTAACAAAAATGAATATGAATGGAGAAATAGTTCTAATGATGTGGTGGACCCAAGAGTCATATCAGTGCTAGCAAAATGGCAGAATTCCTACAGCATCTAAGTTGTTCTGCAAGAGCTCCGGTGCCTAATGATGTCTAAAGAAAACATGAAGCTCCCTCAGCCACCCGAAGGACAGTGTTACAGCAGTTAATCACCAAGAAAAACCACGGGCCCTCTCCTCCCCCATTCGATTGAAGCAGTCTCCATTTTCCACGGTAGTACATTTTTTAGATAACGTCTTGTAGACCTCAAAGTACTGGACAGGAAGCTCCCATTCAAGGGCCAGTTATCTTAAGACACTGTACATGATACTAATGTTTTGTCCATTTGAAATATGTAAGTTGTGCTCTAACAAAAAAAGAGAAGTACATAGACACAGACAGAGGATATGTCAAGAAACAACAGCTTCTCGTTGTGATATTGTTTTAATAAGCCTTTCTATGATTTTGTCGCAATACTTTTGTGTTGCAGAAGTAGGAGCACCATCTAGCTCCCTCTCGCCTTCGAGTTAGAGTTTTTCCACTGTTTTTTATGCCCTGACACCTACATTCTCTAAGTCGGACTATTTCTCTTTCATTCTCCTTCTTGGAAGTGAACAGAGCTGGAATAAAACACACGAGGGAGGCCGTCTGTAAATGTGCTTTTAAAGAGAGCTTACGAGGAGCCTGAGTGGCACTGCGATTAAGCGCTTAGCTGCTGACCCAACGGCTGCAGTTGAAACTCAGCAGCTCTTCCCAGGAGGAAGGTGACCCGCCTGCTTCCGTAAAGAAAGGCAGTGGAAGCGCTGTGGGGCAGCCCGGGCACACCCTACAGGCTTCCAGGAGTAAGAATTGCCTAGACGGCAACCACAACAGAGGTGGAAGGTAAGGTTTTAGGGAAACTGAGTTTGACTCGATGTTGGTAGAATGTTGGCAGAATGATTCATACTCCTTCTCCCAGTTAGGAGGCCAAGGAGGCTGGGGTTAGACTCAGTGGGAGATTCAGGATGCTGCTTCCTATAGTCACAGCATTGAGTAATACTTTATCTCAGAAGAGAGAACAAGAAAATCTATGGGGATGCACTAGCAACCAAATGCTTAGAATTGAAGTTACCACCTCCTTTCAAATCATAAAGTTAAGATTCCCTTATTCTTTACATTAGAACCGACTGTAGAAATCATGAATAGGTTTCATTCTTTTGGCACACACACACACACACACATATCTGAGCCTATAATGTTAAAGAAGCCCTATGCATTAAAGAAGCCCTAGTGGTGCAGCGGTTCAGTGCTCTCCTAAACACCAGAAATTCCAAACCACCAGCCACTCTACACGAACACGACGGGCAGTCTGCTTGTGTGAACATGATCACATTCGAAGCACTCTGGGGCAGTTCTCCTCTATCCTATAGGGTCACAATGAGTCGGCATTTTCACAGTTCCTTGACATAGTTATCTATGAAGAAGCCACAAATCAAAATCCAGATGCATTACACGTCTAGTTCTTTTTTTTATATCTTTGACCTTCAGTTTTATTATCATTAAAAGTGAAAATATTATTTTCTGACAAATAATATACATTTACATTAGTATCTAGTATGCTAAAGTGTATATTACTTGAATATTAAAACATATTTTTTTACATTTTATTAGGGGCTCATACAACTCTTATCACAATCCATACATATACATATACATACATCAATTGTATAAAGCACATCCGTACATTCTTTGCCCTAATCATTTTCTTTTTTTTTTTGCCTTGCGGACCTGGTTGTACCAGAGGATGTACACGTCTAGTTCTTAAAGAGTTGGACTATACTAGGAGGGGAAAGGCAAGAAGTATGTAACCAGATCAAGAAGTGATATTTTAACAGAATAAATATTTTTTTAAAAGCATAAAAACTCAGGTATAAGGAAGAGCAGTGGGAATCGGAGACCAGTCGTTATTTACAAATAAAGACTTTACTTATTTGCTCAAGGTGAGACATAAGAATAGGTGTTAAACGTATGCAAAGCCTTGACACCCCATAACCATATGAGGAGATAGAGAGTCATTATATTTTATATAAATATTTGTTGAGGCTAATGTGTCAACGAATAAAAAGGTGCCCGGTCTCATTCCAGCATCCTGGCCATCCGTATGAGCGAGTTCACTACTGTGGCCATTATGTCGATGTGTCTCGTTGACATTTTCTTTCATTTTCCCTGAGCCACTTCTAACCCTAACAGGATGTCCTTTCCTAGATATGGTCTTTCCTGATGAGCTGTCCAGAGCAAGGGCTTCCGTGTCCTCTGTGTTTCACAAATGACTTTTAGGAGTGATAAAGGAGTGCGTCGCATGAGTAGCACTGAGAACTGTGAAGAGACATCAGAGACAAGGAAGTGCATCAGTTGTCGTTTTTCTACACGCGAAAGATAACGCAGACCCGGCCTGAGGTATGGAAGAGGCTTGAGAGTTGGTGGATCTTCAGATATTGCAGATATAAACCAGTGATTTACAGGATGGGGGAGAGAAAGGACTGAACGATAGTGTCCACTTTTCCTGTTAGGAAGACTGAAGAAATGCTCTGGTGTGAGATAGGGAGGGAAAGGGGAGACGCTGTTTTACAGGAGCAGAGGTGTCTATGTGTGGCCAAGTAGAGCATTGTGAACAAATACCTGGAAATACAAGTCAGCACCTGAAGAAAACATGTGTGTCATGTGTGTCTTCAGAGCATAGGTGTTGTTGTAGTCCTCTTAGGTTCTCTATAATTAATGCTTAGCTTCCTTTCTTAATGCGAGGTTGCTGCTCCCCATTTACCCGCCATCTTCACCAACAGAAATATCAATGCCTCTTCCAAAATGTCAATGCGCCTGTGGCAATTACATAATCTCCTGTCAACTTGCGAAGGGGCGGAGTCTAGCCTACCAATAAAGCCACAGCCAATGAGTCCTCTGTGTGGGACTGGCTTCTCCTGAGGATTCTGGAAACTCCGGTATTCCTCCCTGAAGTCAGGAGACAGACTCTGTGGGTTTTTTGGTTTGTTTTTTTAAGCAAAAGGGAATAAATTTATTTGAGCCCATACGGGAAACCCTAAAGGGGTCCAGCATCCCCTACTAGTGTAGGCATGCCCAGGCAAAGGGTCACACCGTTAACTGTACCCCCATGTCCCAGAGGGACTCCCCTTGAGCCGAGCAGCCCCAAAGCCCCAGGACTGGCTGGGGGTAGGGATGAGGAGACAGACTCTGCTTAATCATATTCCTGATGACAAGCCACATGGAGCTTTCCTAGAGGTCTGGAGCTGGAGGGGCCACTTGGAGACCCCAGCCAGCACCGAGATGCTTCCACTGCCACTGGAACTTCAAGACTTCCAACCCACTGGCCTGTGATCTTCCTGCATTTGGCATCATTTAATCTGCTCCACGAGTCTGAAGAGGAATTTATAGATTGGTATTGAACATATGGGATAATATCAGACTTGTGGACTTGATCTGGACTGGGCTGGTATGTTTTCTCAATATTCAGTTGTTCTTGTATATAAAGCTCTTTCTTATACACATAAGAGTGTCTCTGGATTTGTTTCTCTAGTCTACCCAGACTAACACAGCTCCCCTCCCCTGGTATTAACTAAATTTCATTCCTGTGGATGGTCTGTATGTCACCGCCTCACTTTAAAAGTTTTAGTTCCCATATATTTACAAAAGACATGGCAAACTTGTGACTATTGGATCCTATTGGTTCAATGATATTTTATTTGGTTCCCACATGTGTGGAACTATTGAATTTTACATCTGAATTCATTATCAGTATCTAAAATTTGTAGATTTCTCATCAACATTGGCATTTCTGGTTTCTGTCACAGACCAAAATGAAGCGATGCTGGCAGGATGCCCACAGCACAGTCATCAGTTGGAGCTCCGTGGTGGCTAGCCTTTACAGAAGGCATTTCCTCTCAGGGTGACTACAATCCTCACTGCTCTAGATTACATTTCCGTTATGTATCCCAAACAGATATGCCGAAGTTCTAAAACACAGTACCTATACATATGACCTTGTGTAGAAATAGGGTATTTTTCTGTGAACAGGTACATTTCTGTTCCGTAAGTCCACACACTTAGGATATTGCTGTTCCAGCACCGCTAGTTAACTCTGACAGGTCCCTGAAGATGTGATCAGTTAGCAAGAAGCTGTACTGGAGTAGGGGGGTGTCCATCCTGTTTCAATATGAGTGGCATTAAAAGAGAGAAGCAGAGGGAAGAGCCCCACAGAAAAGCCGGGGGCTACGAGAGGCTGAAAGACATAGTGTGTTAGGCAGGGTTCTCCAGAGAAACGAAACCAGGATGCTAATACTTTTATACATATTTATGCAGATAGATAGCTAGATAACATAAGAAGTAAACAGTTCATTAAATGATAAAGCAGTACAAATGGCTCAGAGCAACTCACTCTCCCATGAGACAGTTGTGAGACACTGGCAGTCCTTCAAGTCTTGAGGGCACAGGCAGAAAACAGCAAGGCAGGACACCAACAGTCAGTCAGACGACAGGGTCTGACAGTCCCCAGCTCAAGAGATGTAAATTCCAATGGTGTGGCGAAGCAGGTCTTGAAGGAACCTCAAATTACAGTGACATAGTCCATGGGTTAGTTGTCCCACGGGTAGTGTAGCTTGCATTGAGGCAAAGAACAAGCAAGGCAGCCGCACACTGGTCCGAAGATCAAAGAGCAAGAGACAAGAAAGGCAAGGCTCCCTGAACCATTTATCTCTCTGCCCTTCAATTAATCCCACATGTGTTTATCGGCCAAGTTGGCACAATAAACTACCTCAGTATCTTCAGAAAACATGGCTCTGATGACACTGAATTTTGACTCCTAGCTGTTGGAACAGAAAGACAATAAAGTTCGGACTTACAGGTGATCCACTTTGTAGTCCTTTATTATTGTAGTCCTAGCACACTAATACAGACTTTAATAATAAAGGCATATATTTATAAGGCACCATCTGACTTGACTTGCATCTCTCATTTACAGTATCTGTGTGATGCACACAATATTTGAATTTGTAGTTCCTGGTTTAGTGGAATAATTTTATCAAGTTATAACTTTATACTTTCAAACTACCTTTCCTGGCAAAGCTAACACGCACCTCTCTGTCCGATATTTGCTCCAGTTAATTCATATGCTTGCCCATGGCATAAAATCCTGTACACACAAGGCCTTTATTCCTCTGATGTGGGACACTCCTACCAATATTCCACTTTGTTTCACTCTGCTCCCTTTGTTTCATTAGCTGTTGTCAGATGAACTGTGCTTTTCTCTACAAGTCCTTTTTGGAAGGTTTTTTCATATCCCATTTTTCATAGAAAAATGAAATTGAAAGATAATGGAAAAATTTGAAGACCGTGTATAACTCTGTGCCCCTGTGTCATGTTGCTGTGATCAGATACCATCGAGGCTCTGACTCAGAGTGAATCTCCATACAACTAAACGAAATACTGCTTGGTCATGCACCATTCTCACAATTGGTCCTATGCCTGAGCTCATCGATGCAGCCACTGAGTGCATTTATTTCATTACGCGCCTTACCTTTTTCCCCACCCTCCACTTTACCGTATATTATCTCTTTTTCCAGATTGGCCCAAAGTATATCAGATGAAGTCTTGCCATTCTTGCCACTAAGGAGCCCTCTGGCCTTACTTAGACCAATACAAAGCCATTTGTCCTTTTAGCAATCCAGGGTGCTTTCAATATTCTTTCCCAGCATCACAGTTCCAATGCATTAATTCTTCTACAATCTTCCTTATTCAATTCCCAACTTTCACAGGCATGTGGTGCAACAGAGAATATAATTGCTTGGATCAGGCACACCTTAGTCCTCAAAGTAACATCCTTGCTCTTCAGTACTCTACAGAGGTCTTGTACAGCAGGCAGATTTACCTAATGCAGCAATCTTTTAATCTCATGAATGCTGCTTCCATGAGCACTAATTGTGGGTCCTAGTAAAGACAAAGTCCTTGACATCAACCTTTTCTCCATTTATCATGATGCCACCTATTGGTCCAGTTATGGGTATTTTGGTCTTTCGTACATTGAGTTGTAATCCATACTGAAGGCTTCAATCCTTGATCTTCATCAGTAAGGGCTTCAAGTCTTCCTCACCGTTAGCAAGCAAGGTTAGGTCATCTACACTTCTCGAATTGTTAATAAGCCTTCCTCCAATCCTGATGCTGCACTGTTTTTCATATAGTCCAGCGCTTCATCAGCTTGCTGAAAATATCAATTTCAGTTGGCATTCCATTATTTCTCGGGGTATTTTTTCAGGCTGATGTTTTCAGGGCAACTTGAACTTTCTTCAGCAACCTTGGTTCTTGATCATATGCCAACTTCTGAAATGGTAGTAGGCTGTCAACTAGTTCTTTTTGGTAGAGTAACTCTGTGTATCCTTTCCATCTTCTCTTGCTGTTTGTGAATCAATATTTTGGCTATAGAAACTTTCTAGATTGTAACTCATGGCTTGAATTTTTTTTGGAACTCTTTCCGTTTCAGATATGGTGAATGTGTTCTTCTCTCTTAGTTTTCTAATTCTAGGTCTTTGCACATTTAGATTCATATTCTGGAGTTGCCCTTTGGAAATTTCTATTCAGTTCCTTGACATCATCTTTTCTTCCTTTTGCTTTAAATTTTTTTTAAATTAAAAGCTAGTTTCAGAGTCTCTTCTGACATCCACTTTGATCTTTCCTTTCTCTCCTGTCTTTTAAATGACCTTTTCTTTCTTCAGGAATGCTGTTCTTGATGTTCTCCCACAGCTCATAAGGTATTTTCCTCATTAGTGTTCAAAATATGTCTAACCTCTTCTGGAGATGTTATTGAAATTCAGGTGGGGGAGATTCAAGTTTGTATCTTGACTCCTGCAGACTTATTTTTATTTTCTTCAGTTTTATCATGAACTTACATTTGAGAATGGATGCTCTGCCCCACAGTTGGCACCTGGTCAGGTTTTAACTGCTTACTTTGAGCTTCACCATCATGGAAGTCCGTGTGTATAGAAGTCTTTTGTGTTGCTGACAAAAGGTATTTGCTATGAAGAAGTCATTCATTTTGCACAATTCTATTATGTGATCTCCAGTATCACTACTTTTTTTCTCTTTTTTTTCTCAGGGGAGAGCGCGAACGCAGTCCCCCACTACCACAAATTTTGCAGTCGAGTTTCCCGCATTTGGGGAAATCGCAGGGGTCAGCACACCCCAAGTGCAATGGGTGAGCCTCGCCCTGGGAAAACCACCTTCTTGATCATGGTGTCTCCCTGCCAGGTAAGTATCTCCAGTATCACTACTATAACCAAGCTGATATTTTCCAACTACAATTCCTTCCTCTTTGTTTCCAACTTTTGCATCCAAATCACCAATAGCTATCAGTGCATCTTGAGTGCATGTGTGATCACTTTCTGACTGAAGCCACTGGTAGAATGCTTCAATTTCATCATCATTAGCTTTTATGGTTGGTGCATAAAGTGGAATAATAGTTATGTTGATTGGATTTCCTTGAAGGCATATATATATAATCTAATCATTGGAAGCATTGTACTTCATAATGGATTTAGCAAGATCCTCTCTGACAAAGAATGGCATGCCATTCCTCTTGATTGTATTATTGTGAGCATGGTAAATCATATGATTTTCTGAACTCAAGATGGTCAATCCCAGTCCATTTCACCTCACCAATGCGTAGGATATCTATCTTCATACATTCCATTTCATTTTTAACACTTCCAATTTTCCTAAATTCATGTTTTGCACAGTACGAGTTCCAATCATTAGAAGATTGCTGCAGGTGTTTCTATTTTTCCTGAGTCATGTTCCATCAGCAAATGTAGATCCTGAAGGCTCCACGCTCACTGGCTTCACCAGACTCATGTGTCCATGGCCAAGTACCCTCACAGAGATCATCTCCTCTTTGGTCACATTTTGAGGCCCTTGGACATGAGAGGCTCATCTTCAAACAATTTCTCCAACAATTTTCTGTTTCCTTTGTTTTAGGATTTAGGTATTTGAAAGTGTTCCCAAGCTGTGCATAAGGTTTTAAGTGGCGTCTTCCTCTGAAGTCTGTTCTCAGTGTGAACGCTCTACAGAAGCCTGTTGACTTTGGGTGACCCTGCTGGCATTTGAAATACCAGTGACAGCTCCCAGCAACAGACAAACCCTCACAGGACGACACACCAGCAGACAAATGGCGGTGGTCGCATATCACAGTTGTGTGGTTTCAGGTCTGGATTTCCTTCTTGAATGGGCTCCTATTGTGCAGAGGCCACGTCTAACTGCTCACAGTGGTGAGATCGTGCGGTGCACAGAAAAGATGAAGCAAAGTAGCACTTCAATAAAGACAGCATTGTTGTTGTTAGGTCCTGTGGACTCAATTGCAACTCAGTGCCATCCTATGTCCAATAGGATGAATTGCGCTCCTGTCTGGAGCCATCCTCCCAATCATGTCATGTTGGACCCCACTGCTGCCACCACTGTGTCAATCTATATCCTTGGTGGTCTTCTTCCCTCTGACAGCCCTCTACTTCACAAGCATGGTGTCCTCTTCTGGGGACTAATCTCTCTTGACAAAGTGCAGCATTATCAAGTAAGAAATCTAAGAGCAGAACATCTATAACAGAGTATGATAAGGGAAAGTATATATTTGGGGAGTCAGAGAAACAATCTTTGAGGGAGTGTGATTTAGATTACAAAGTAAGAATTTGAAGACAATCAGATAAAGGCTGAGAAAAAGAGAATCTCAGAGAAAAAACATTAGTTTGGGGGAAAAGTGCTATAAAAGGAATTGACTTGCTGTTTGCGAAGACTGCTGCTACTTCCCAGTTCGTTTTCTTTTAACATTAACATTCTTATCTCCTGTGAGAGTTGACATCTCTACCACAAGTGATCCCTTGTTTCTAGAATGAGCACATAACCACATAGTGCTTACTCATCAGGACTTTTCCATTTCCCTGTCATGCTGACCGGTTCAGTGATCCACCAGAACAAACAACTGCAAAACACCAAATGCCAGCGCTGTAGCATGAATTTAGACATTCTTTTGGATTTCCAAGGTTGGGGACCTCCTCAGAAGCCAGTAATCTCCTCTTCCTCAGACAGAGCAGCGATGGGTGTGGCCCACCAGCACCAGCAGGGCTGATGTAAAAACAGATAAATGACCCCAATGCATGGGTAATTTTGGGAAGGAAGTGTATTTTTCTACTCGAGATGTCAACTACCACATTCTTGGGGAGGAAACCAGATTTCTGGAAAAGATCTTGACCGCCATGTGATGATACCCTAATTAAATATGAAGCCACAGAGGCAAAGTCAGTGAGAAGGAATGAGAGGTGTCTTGAGAAAAAAGATGCAGCCATGACTGAAGTCAAATCAGGTTCCAGTTAGATGTGTTTTGAAACTACGTCATTTAACTCAGTTCGATAGAAGTTCTAACAACATGACAGGTGTGAGCAGGCCAGTGTGGCTACAGTCTGATCACACACGGTGAGATTACAAATGACACTTAGAGACATGGATCTACCTAGTGTTGTCATGGTAGATGGTGCAGAGCATTTGAAGACTGTTCAGGACTTTCAATTTTAATCATAAATGCAGTGAAGAGTTACATGGGGCTTGCTTTGTCCTTTGTAAGGCCAGAATAGCAAATAGAAAATTTGGCGGTGGTGCACGGGGAGAGCATTTTCAATATAAGGAAATGTAAGATGTAATATGAACTTTCAGCCTCTCCATTAGAAGTGCACGTTTTCCGGGCCTTTCAACATCACCATCAGGTAAAGTTTCCTTTAGGCATCTATGTGGTTTTAACCATTTGATGTACCTAGCTTTGTTGTTTGTAGTACACATTTACTCCCGTTCACAATTCCAATGGGTGTAAAACAGGAGGAGTGTGAAAATTGGTGATACAAGTGAACCCATAAAGAGGTCAACTAAACATAGACGATCTAGACCTTCTAAAATAATGACATGAAAAACGAAGTGAAATGGATGCAGATACTCCTGGATCAGAGAGCTTCAAAGGAAGAGATAAAGGAGTAGATGAAATATTGATTAGAGGGAGAGGCTGATCCAAATCAAGAACAGGGAGGCTTACAGGGCATTGCCTTGCCAACTGTCATGGCACGGAAGGCCAATCTGAAAGATTGTAATCAGCATTCTGATTGGGTAACCAGAAAATGTGGCCCCAAATAGGGCTGCCTAGGACTGGCATGCCACTTACAATGATGATAGGCATTCAAAAGACGCGTGATCTCTCCTCTTAGCCCACATATTCTCATGACCGGAGATACAGCTTCCACTGAACCCTGCCCTCTGCCACCCCCCTCCCACCCCACGCACACACACCCCCACTAAGCATCTGGACATAGTCCCCCTGTTGTCCATGATGTGCTGCTTTTAATTTTTTTCTTCTTCTTAATTCTTCCCCCTTTTCTATGCTTTTTCTTTTATTTAGGGTCTTCCTCTTCTCCCATTGCAACCTCCCCCCTCCCCCCGCCGCAACACCTTTTTTTAATATCGTGGAGTGGACACCATTCCCACCACCTCCATGGTTGGCTGCCTTCCCATGTGGTGGTGTACGATTCACGAATTTGATGATGTGCTATGACCACCTTTGTGGGCAGCTGGGCCTGTGCTTGCCCTACCACAGTTGTCAGGGCACCCTGGCTTAGCGTGAGGACCACGGTCTCGTCATAGCCGTGTTTGGCGGCTCACAGTTGTGTCACTTTTCTGCTGCTTCTCTCCCTGTTTTTTCTGTTTCTCATTATTTTTTCTAGTTTTTTTTCTCTAATTCCCTCATCATTATTATTGTAACCTTTTTCTCTTTCCTTCACTACCTTTGTATACTGTAGACCATGTAGACCTCTCCCAATTACCTTCAGACTTAGCAGTGCCTACCCCTGCCCCTCTTTGGTGAGCAGTGTGTGATTCCAAAGAGCAACCACTACCGTCCTGCTGCAGCTGTGCTTGGCAACTAGTCCTTGCCCCAGCACTCTGCCACCTCCCCTGCTCCTTAAATCTTGTTCTTTCTTCTCAGTTATTCCTCCTTTTCCTCTGATGCTTTCATTTCCCCCTGCTCTTTATTATCTTTCTCACCCACCTCCTCTCCACCCCCTATCCTAATCAATCAGGAGACAGCAGACCTTTTCATCCCTATTAGTCACACCTGCTGCCCCACCCACTGGGAGAGGAATACTAGCCTCTCCTAAACCCCTGCATTGATGACAGATGGCAGCTGTGACCTACCCAGTCTGCCCTGAGCTTCTCGACTTGAACAACAATTAAGAGAATTGTGCACACACTGCCACCTGCTCTTGAGTTCACTCAGCGTCGGAGGCAGAGTGCCCCAGGAAAGCCAAAATAGCGACTGGTGTAGCACACCTGCCCTTTGGCGCAGATGTATTAAAAAACAAAACAGATTTTTTTTAAAAATCAAGGTGAAGCAAACTGATGAATAATAAATTACAACAATATCCAAACATCCCAGAGACAGCATACACCATCAAACAATGTTGGTTAAAACAACAACACACAAAACTGAACAATATGGCTCAAACAAATGCCCACAAGAGAGGGTCAGAAAATCTTCTGGAGGAAGAGATTGTACTGGAAATACCTGGGAAGGAATTCAAAAGAAGTAGACTATGTGCCTTCAACATATTAAGAATAAGAAAAACACAGAAACAACTCTGAAAGAATCCAGAAAAAAAACAACAACACACAAGGACCAATTGAATAAGCAGAAAATGAGAAACCACTAAGAAAAAAGCCAATAGACATACAAAAGATTAATATTGAAATTTCATAAATAGATAATACATTGGAAATAGAACGGAATCACTCAAAGATAACTTTATAAAAGTGAAGGTCATTTTCAGTATTAATCTACTCTTGTTGTTGTTTGGTCCCCCGTCAAGTCATTTTGGACTGATGGCCACTATGCATGTACAGTACCATGAAACAGTGACAATCTTGTGCTAATCTCACAATTTTTGTTATGTTTGATTCTCTTGTTACAGCCAGTGTGTCAGTATATCTCCTCATCAGTATTTCTCTTTTTTCAAAAACCTTCCAATTTACCAAGCATTACACCTTTTTTTTTAAGGGCTGATCTGCACTGAAAACATGAAAATACACAAGAAGTCTCGCCATTCTCACTTCTAAGGAGCATCCAGGCAGTACGTTTTTGGCAGTTCATGAGCCCTTTAATTGTCTTCCAACACAATAATTCAAATGCATCCTTATTACATGGCCTGGATGGATGCTTACCCTCATGCAAAGATCACTGAAGGTATTTGTGCTATATCAAAGTGTGGTGAAAAAAGTATATGGTGGACGATATCAGAAAGAATAGCGTCTGGGGGCTTAAAGACTGTATTCAAACAAAAAGCCATCTGAGTGAGGCATCAACAAAACCCACATGGAAGAATCACACTAATCAGTGTGACCCAAGGGTAATAAATAAGAAAATCCAAATTTGAAGGAAGGAATTATGTCAGAGTTTAAATTCTGAGCACCCAGTTTGCAGAGGCGCTGGATGACAGTGGAAGTCCCAGATCCATTTGCAGGGTCCCCACGTGGGTTAAACCTCCAGTGAATTCCCTCTGACAATAGTTGAGAGATCAGAATACTCTTCCCAACAGACAGATAGCATTGCAAAGTCAATTATGTTACCTGTCATTAGGTTAAAATGTAAATACCTTATCATTTGACCTCCCTTTTTACCCATTGTAATATTCTTTCAGTTTTTATTATGTCCTGCTTTGTTTGTGATGAAGGTTTTTCTGTTTTGCTAGTCATTGTTACTTTGCTGTTGGTGTTGTTTGCTTCCTGTTTGTGTTTGGTTTAACTTTCTGTGATAACCAGGAAAGGTAGATCTGCAGCGGTGGTTCTAAACTTTCCTAATGCCATGACCCTTTAATACAGGTCCTCATGTTGTGGTGACCCCCCCCAACCATAAAATTATTTCTGTTGCTACTTCATAGCTGTAATTTTGCTACTGTTATGAATCAGGTGCCCCTGTGAAAGGGTCGTTAGGCCCCCAAAGGGGTCACGACCCACAGGTTGAGAACTGCTGATCCATAGAGTAATTGGATTGATAATTGATTAGGGGCAAGGCAGGGGAGGTTTTAGGGGAAATAGGGAGCTAACAACAATGAGTATGAGAAGAAATATTCTGAAATTATAGAGGTTTGCACAACTCCTTTAATATGATCAGGCAAATACATTTTATGATATGTGAAGTATATGCCAATAAAATGATTAAAAACAGAAACAAAAGGGAAACTCCTCAACAGAGAGAGGGTTAAATACACAAAACAAAGCAACAACATGAATGGGCAGAGACTAAAAAATTCTCCTTCTCAACCAGAATTAGGCAAGGATAGCTTATCTCACCATTCCATTTGTAATTGTTCTGGAAGCCTTACCTAGAACTATAAAGTAAGAAAGGGAAAAAAGCAACAAAATCCACAAGGAAGTAGCACACCAGCCTGTGTGATCATGAGGTGTTGATGGGATCAAGTATCAGGCATCAAAAACCCAGAACAAAAAAATCATATCAATGCAAATGAGAAAGGGGAGCACAGTGGAGTAGATACCCAAAGCCTATCTGTAGACAATAGGACATCCCCCCAGTATAGCACCAATGGAACTTACATTCCTCTAGTTCTTTAATGACTCCCCCCCCCCATCATGACCCCAATTTTACCTTACAGAAGCAGATAAGAACTCTCAACAGGGAATCCTGGACAGATAAACTCCTCCGGAGTAATAATGGGAGTAGTGACATCATGAGGATAGGGGGAAAGGCGTGAGGAGAAAGGGGAAGCCGATCACGATGATTGATGTATAATCATGCCTTCCCCCTCAAGGGGGATGGACAACAGAATGTGGGTGAAGGGAGACAGCAGTCCATGTAAGATATGAAAATAATAGTAATTTATAAATTATCAAGGGTTCATAAGGGAGGGAGTGTGGGGGGTGGAGGTAAAAATGAGGAACTGATAGCAAGGGCTCAAGTAAAAAGAAAATGTTTTGAAAAGGATGATGGCAACATATGTATAAATGTGCATGACACAATGGATGTATGGATTGTGATAAGAGCTGTAAGGGCCCTCAGTAAATGTTTAAAAATAAGAATAAAGAAAAGAAATGGCTGCAGTCAGTAACCACTAGAGAGATGCAAACAAAAACAAGGTATCATGTCACCCTAGCATTAAAAACAGTACTTCAAAAAACAAAACAAGAACAAAAAACCCAATTGATGCTAGTGAAGGTATGGAGAAATAAGAACCTGTGTATCCTGTTGATGGGACTATAAAATAGTGTAGCAATTGTGAAAAATCTGCTTTTAAAAAAATGGAAGAGAGATACTAAATCAACAAACAGTTATATATATATATATATATATATATATATATATATATATATATATATATATGTAATAGAAACAGTGACACAAACATTTTTACAGCCATATTCATCACATCATTATTCAAAATAGCAAAACGATGTAAACAACTTAAATCCCCATCAATGGATGAAGGAATAAACAAACTAATGTGTATACATTCAATGGACTATTACATGATATTTATGAATAGCAAGTGATATGTGAAACAAGTTACACCATGCATGAAAAGTTTAAAAAATTAATAAAAGAGGAAGCCATAGGAATTTGAAAGAATTTTTATAGATACTGTACTTTCAAGGAGGTGGAGCATAAATCTCTATGGATTATAAGTAGTGACTTTTCCTGAAAAGTACAGTATGGGCTATATGGAAAAGGAGAAATAAGTAACTGTCAGTGGAGAAAGCTGGCAAACACTACCTCAGCCTAGGTGCACATAAACAGTGCAAAGTCATCTTCAAGTGGAACGAAATTTACCTCTGTGATGTGGTCCTCCTTCCAAACACAACCCTAGTCTAATGTGAACAAAATACCAGGCAAATGTCAACTGAGGGCAGTTTACCAAATACTCACAGTTCCTGGATGGTTAAGACAGGGAACTCATTTGGCTGTTAACTGCAAGGATGGTGGTTCGAATCCACCCAGAGGTGCATCACAAGAAAGGATTGGAGGTCTATTAGTGAAAATT
The DNA here is from genome assembly GCF_050624435.1 of Tenrec ecaudatus. NCBI lineage: Eukaryota > Metazoa > Chordata > Mammalia > Afrosoricida > Tenrecidae > Tenrec > Tenrec ecaudatus. Next base: position 277,345,429 of record NC_134531.1, read on the forward strand.
GCATGGTATACAGTTCTATTCTCATACTTACATGGCTCCCTGGAGTTCAAATCAACTTGATAATCACTAGTACTAGTACAAAACACCTGACCAGCATTTCTTTCAATGATTAAGATAATAAAAATGAAGCTAAATCACAGGTGAAGAAGTTAGGAGACATGATGATTAAATATAGTTTAGTGTCCTTTATGGGCTCATGAAAGAGGATAGAGTCTTTAGGTACAAACTAAGAATTTCAAAATATAGTATAAAATTTAGTTAATAATAATGTATCCGTGTAGTTCATCAATTGTAACAAATATTTTTACTTAATTCAAGGTTTATATGATTTTAATTCTTTTACTTACCTTTGGGCATACAAAATTATCAAAACCTGAAGCTATTCTTTCTTTTATTTTAAGGGGAGCAAAAATTAATAAGTCGAGTATGCTTCAATGATGAAGCAGTTCTTTTCTCGATTTGAGGAAGACCCCTGACTAGGTGCACATTAGATTTTACAGGGGTTCCGTGATGGGACTCCATTGGCTGGCTTTAGTTCGTATGCTGGTTTCCCATTGGCCTTTATGCTTGCACCTTGATTAGTCTTAAGCACAGCAGCCTGATTGATTTTATTTCACCTTAATAATTGGCCTTGTCACCAGCCTGTGTGATCACAAGGTGTCAAAGGGATCAGGTATCAAGCGTCAAGGAACAAAAATCATATCATTGTAAATAAGGGGGAGTGCAAAGTGGGGACCCAAAGGTCATTTGTGGGCAACTGGACATCCCCTTACAGAAGGGTCTCGGGAGAAGATGAGCCGGTCAGGGGGCATTTTAGCAACAATGAAACCTATGATTTTCTTCTAGTTCTTAAATGCTTTCTCCCTCCAGCTATCATGATCCCAATTCTACCTTACAAATCCAGCTGAACTGGAGGATGTACATTGGTACAGATGGGAACTGGAAGCACAAGGAATACAGGACAGATGGACCTCTCAGGACCATTGGTGAGAGGGGTGATACCAGGAGGGTGGAGGGAAGGTGGGGTAGAAAAAGATTACAAGGATCTACATATAACCTCCTCTCTGGAGGTCAGTCAACAGAAAAGTGGGTGAAGGGAGACGTTGGACAGTGTAAGATATTACAAAATAATAATGACTTGTAAATTATCAAGGGTTCATGAAGGAGGGGGAGCAGGGAGGGAGGGGAAAATGAGGAGCTGTTGCCAGGGGCTCAAGTGGAAAGCAGATATTTTGAAAATGATGATAGCAACATATGTGCAAATGTGCTTGACACAATGGATGGATGTATGGATTGTGATAAGAGTTGTATGAGCCCCAGTAAAATGATAACTTTTTTAAAAGTTCATGGTAAGATAGAATTAAAAGAATTGTTTTCACACACAAAAATTAATCCTACAAAATTAACGAGTAGCACATGTTTTGTAAATAACTTCAAAATACACTACTATACAATACAATACTATACTATACAAAATATTGATTTTATAATAATGTAAATAATTTGTCACCTTGGTTACAAAAATGTAAATAATTTATAAAACTTTCACTTGGAAACATCTTCATTAAAGTTTTTAATGAACATAAAGTGTGTTGACAAAAATAAATATATCTAAAATTAAAAAATAAAATAATTGGCCTCGTAATCCATGACTTGTGCACCTCATTATCATGTGAGGCAGCCTTGGGATGCGATATCGTCCTGAGAGGCAGTTTTTTTTGTCGTTGGGTGCCATTGCACTGGTCTCGACCCATAGTAACCCCATAGACCACAGAACAAAACACCGAGGGAGTTTACAGGGAGTCATGATTAGCTGAGGTCGTTTCAGTGGAATGGAAATGTCTAGCTCCAGTTGATCCTGACATTCCCCCTTGAAAAGAACAAGAGTCTGGATTCATTGGAGTTATTGGACAATGACTGATCTGGCTACTCCCTGCTGAGATGGGGACACAGTTATCCTGCCTATTTCTTCAGAATCCGCTCTCTTTGATTACCCTGTACTGTGAGCTGTCTGGTCTGCCGTCTACCATAGAACTGTATCAGCTCCTTATCATCATTTTCACATGTAACTGCTGCCATCTGGAATAGATAAACTTCAGCAACCCACTAAACATACATAGACTGAACCGTAGAAGGCAGATAGCATGGGATTAGTTTGAGAAAAGGAAGCAGCCAGTAGGCTAACCGCCAAGCTCTGTGACCCTTCTCCCAATGAGGTGGCATCTGCTACTGATCTCAAGCACTGAGGGCACTTGCCTACTACTGCATCCCGATATTTGGACAGATATGTCACCAGTTGTAAGCTATTGTCCCTTGACCTATCCTCCATCTAGGTTTTTACACTTCTGAAGGACCTCTCTCTCTCTCTCTCTCTCTCTCAGGGTCGTGGAGCTGGGTGTTCAGGCCATAAGTCCATTGGACTAATAGTTTCCAGGTGTCTTGGACCTTCATCACTCTTCTTTCCTCCAGACGAGCAGAGACTCACGGTGGCACCTGAGATGGTCACTCACATCTTGCTTACTTTGGACCTGCTGTCAGAAAAGACTAATTACTAGGAAGGGACATCATATTCGGTAAAGTCGAGGTCAGAAATAATTCAGGAAAATGTCACTGAGGAAGATTAACACAAAAGTTGACTCAAAGATCTGGAACCTAACCCAAGCCCAGGCAGTGCTATATCTAATGTTGTCATATCAGAGTTAGGTTTACAACAACAACAACAACAACAAATGAGGACTAAGGGGCTTTAAGCCCTAAACAACTACTTACTTGTAAGACATTAAATTATTGCCATGAAAATACATTGTAGCAGAAATAAAAACTTCCCCAATGTGCCCACTCATAAAATCAGTTCTGACTCTTAAGGTGTAAACAGAAGTTAAAAACAAAACAAAACAAATGGAAACAGCCCTGTCTGTGCAGAGTACTAATATCATTACCCTTTCAAGCGACGAGGAGCTAAACTGGGAAGCATTGACGTGGCAAACTCATAAATTCAATCAGTTCCTCCCCACCCCACCCCACCCCACCCCACACAGTGGCTTAAATTCCAAAATAAGAGATATTACAATAAACCCCAAGGAGTGAATTATATGTGTGAGCCTCACAAATGCTCGCATTCAGAGCACTGCCACTTTATTAATTTTGTTTTCTTAATTATTCCCTCTAGTCATCTTAAGCCACGCATTGCATTGTTCTTTCTCCAGTTTTTCAAGGTGAAGAAATGTTGGCTAAAAGAGGCCCACTGACTTTCCAAAGGTTATCTAGGGATTCATTAACGGAATAAAAATTAGGATCCCCTAATGTCGCCAAGCCATTGCTATCCTCGGCATCATCCCACGTCTTTCCATCCAAAGGGGCTCTAACTGAGGAGATAACATAATTAAATAACTTTAGGGAAAATGCAAATGGATGACATCAGGGGAAAAGATGAAGATAAATTAATCAGATAAAGTGAGATAGTTAAGGAATGCCTGGTGTTCGGAGACAGCCAATTAGATTGCCATTTGTAAGTAATAAGATAGGGCAACAAGCAAGGCCAGGCCAGGGATATTCTGAGCTGTACTCAAAGAAGGATCGGATGACCTGTCAAGAAAGAGAGGTACTGACAGCCTACCCCACTGAAATCACACCTATTCTAGGGGACTCATTTGGGGGGCTATGAGCACCAAACCTTCAAACTGGGGGGAACATCTCTAAGGAGCAATATGTGCACATGAAAGTCGAAAAGCTTTCGGACCCTCCTTTCCTCGTCCCGAAGCCCACTGCTATCCAGCGAATTCTGACTTTGTGATCCTACCCACAGAGTAAAACGCTCCTTTGGGTTTCCAAAATGGTCAGTCTTCAGGCCGGAAAGAGCTTCGTCTTCTCTTGAAGAGTGAGTGACGGGTGGGTTTGGGCTGCCGACCCGGTAGTAAGCAGTCCAATGCCAAAGGAGCGACGCCAGGCACCGTTTTCGCGGTCCACCCAAGCCTGAACAGAAAATCCAGGTGGAATGCCTGGATTCACGACAGTGAGTTAGTCGTTTCTTTTGCTAACCTCACTTTTCAGTACAGTTGCCTTGGCTTAGGGAGCCCTGGTGGCACTGTGACAGGCATGGGGTGGCTAACCCCAAAGAGAGTGGTTCAAGTCCACCAGCTGCTCTGTGGGAAAAAGACAGGACTATTTGCTCCCATCAAGATTTACAGGCTTGGGAAGCACCGATCAGGTGGCTATGAATCAGAGTGGACCCAGTGGAAGTGGATTTGCTTTTATTTCATTTTGTTTTCATCCTTTCTCTGTCTCAGAGTTCAAATGCCTAACTTAATTTTTTCTTTGAAATCATCTTTCCCCATATCTTTTTTGGGGTCACAAAAGACTTGCCAAGATTTCAGCATTCAGTTTTTCCTCAACTACTTTATATTGTTTACATGATCTTCTCGTCCAATTGGGATTTTCCCAAGTGGGGGTGATGTGTCTATTACTTTCCTGAAACCATTTCTTTTTCTGACTAACCTAATTTTTTTCAGATTGTAACTATTACTAAAATAGTGCTATGGAATTATTGTCTCAAGCAGGGGTCCTCAAATTTTTAAACAGGGGGCCAGTTCACTGTCCCTCAGACCCGTTGGAGGGCCGGTCTATAGTTGTTTTGTTTTTTTGAAGGAAAAAAACAAAACAGGGCAAAAACACCCAGCAGGCCAGATAAATGCCCTCGGCGGGCCGCATGTGGCTCGCAGGCCACAGTTTGAGGACCCGTGGTTTTAGAGCATTCAGTTATCTCTTCAGAACAGAAGGCACACATATATCGCTTTAGAACATTCATTCTAAGGGCTAAGAACTACAACAGGTTTCTTTGTAACTTTCAGGCTGGATCACAATGATACCGAAGAAAGGAAGATGAGATGATTGTAAAAATAAAATAATACTGATCTTCCCGACTTTGGTTGAAGAATTAAGGCAAGATGGAGAAGGCAAAGTTAGTTATTTTCTAAATTCACCTTTCCTACGCACCAGAATCACCTCACATCTGTTCGTTTGTCCTGCTGCAGTAGTGTGCATGTTGCTATGGTGCTGGAAGTTGGAAGGGCTCTCCCCATACAGGTCACAGATTTCAGCAGAGTTTCCAGACTGAGACAGACCTCTGTACATAAAATCTTATGGCGCACAGCAGACTATTAGCTGACATTTTTGCTTGAAGCTCAACCCCAAGGTTGGGAGGTACCAGAATACCCAGTAGCTGCAGGAAGAATGGAAACATCCCTACAGTCGCAAAAATGATCCTGGGATGGTGCAGCGTTGCATTCCGCGGTGTGTAGCAGATTGCCACAAGCAACCATAATGACCCACCGTAAGGTCCTTGTCTGCACTCAGCAACCATTATACACAAATAAAATTACGTGCTTTACTGGATATAACATTGATCTGGGTGAGATTTCCCCCCACCTCCCACAGTAGGTTCTTACTGCTTACTTCACTGAGATTTGCCTGCCTTAGGAAGCAGATAGACATTTCCTCATTTGTCATCTGGAAGAAACATTGATCGGAAGGGATTAAACCAATCTTTGGTCAGCCAGGCTTAATGTCAATGTCATTCCCAAAGGTCAGGAACTCTTCTATTAATTTCATGATGATCATGAGTTCACTTCATAAATGAACCCACAGAGATGTTCCCAAGAAGAGAGGGCCTTCTGCTCCAGGAATATCGAGGCATTTTAGTTGTGTCTATAAAAATAATCAAACCCCATCTGTTGAATGAATGAATCAAATGAGTGTCCTCATTCCCTGGGTTTCCCTTCTCTGGCCTCAGAATACCAAACAAAACAAAGATAAAGGTGGCATCAGGGTAGGGTTAAGGGAGAGAGGTCTTTGGGCAGTCAGGCCTGCAGCATCTCACTAACCATACATGTAAACAGTAAGAGACAGCACTTCAACACTACTCTATTTTTATTGCTCTGGGTTCTAGAATTTGCTGAAATAGACAAACAGAACACATAGGCGGTGCTCAAAATTATGAGTTTTTTGTGGATGTTAATAGGTTACAATTTACCCAGAATACAGCTGTGCAGGTAGGACATTTTACAAGGTTCTGCCAACACATTCTCAAAGGGCATGTCACTCCACTGTAAGTCACAACCTGAGGCCCTCAGCTCCAGCTGTTTGGGCCAGGGAAGCCAGCCCTCCCAACTCCCCAAGCCAGCTTTCTTCCCCAACACACTAAGCTTTATTTGCTCTGTGGCTGGACAATTCGACCACCCGGTGTCGTGCGCTGGCTCGTGCCTGGTCTGGTACTGCTGCTTTTGTGACGCTCGTTTTATGCTAACGCTGTCTCCTGGATCAAGGAGATTCACTGCACACGGATCTCAGAGAATATGTCTCACTCCAGGGCTTTGCTGGTGGTGACATCTCCCCACTCACGGCTTCACCAAAGCAGTTCACTGAATGCCCCGCAGGATGGCAACCTCCCAGAGCTGACTCATACAATCCAATCCGTATCTTCCTCCACCTTCCTACCAGGATCCCCGAGGAAGCTGAAGGTCCTTTTGTGGTGTGACAAAAGCTACAGCTCGAATAGCCATGTGAATGAAACACATAGTTTACAACATTGCAGCCTCTTATTCCCGATACAGGAATTTACGTCTTTATTCAAACACACCACAGCTAACCGTCAGCATTACCAGGGCTCTTTGGGGAAGGGAAAAATAGTTTTTCAAGGCAAAACTAAGCCAAGTTGAGCAAGGAGAGGAAATGATTCCTTTCTTCATTCTGGGCTTGCAATGAGGCAGAAACGTATCCTTCAATGAATGTGAGCATAGCAATGCCATGTTCTGGTGGAATTTTTATCGTCTATTGGTTGAATGCCTCTAAAAATCTACTGCCTTACCTCCAAGATGATGATCCAGTACTGCTTAACTCAGCATTTATGACCAAAGATATGTGGGACACAAAACCTCATGGTATTTCCTCATGCAGACCATGACCGCTTCAGGGAAAAAAGGCTTCTACAAGATTACTTAATATCAGATTTTGCCCATTGCCTAAGTTTTTTTTTTAATTGACCCTGACTGGCATTAATTGACCTAACAAAACACAAAGGACTAACCCAACATTACCATAACGAATTTGGCGGCTTTACACCCAGAACCTCTGACTCCCTCCAGTAGCTGAGATGTCATACAATTCGCAAAGGAGTTTTTTAACAAAACAGATTCACTGAAGCCAAACGAGGCAGAGAGACCTCTCCCTCACCAGCACTGGGGACGCTTATATTGGTGACCTCCCCGACTCCTAATGGGAACCACAAGACTCCAAGGGCACATCGAAAAGTGATCTGCCAAGTTCACGCACGTCCTACACCTTAAACATAAACAGGGTAAGACGGGGTAAATATGTCTAATATTGTCAGACATGAAGGATTTCATTTTGATAGCTATCAACAATGTTTCATAAGCCCTTATATAGTTCATTTGTTCACGAGAACCTAAAACACTGTACAAAAGAAAATGCCCTACTGGATTAATTTCCAAAATACATTTGGAAGCCTTAACTGTATCTGATCCATTGATTGAATACAGTGAACTTTAAGGGTCAAAGGTGAGATGATCTTAGTAAGAAAATGAATAAGCATTCAGAGAAGTGAGAATACATTTAGGACTGGATTGTCTAAAAAGGTAGCTTTAAATTTAATTAACTAGCATTTAAAATTCAAATCCCTAGTCTTAAAAATACATCCCAATGCCCCAAAAGCTACAAGTTCATCAATATCAAATATTCTAGTGTACTGGACTGTCCAGACCCTTCCGTTTCTGACCCACCTCCTACCGTATAACATGCATGATTTCAAAATCCTGGCCACCTTGATTTCAAGATTCAGAATGAATTTCGTGGAAATAAAAAAAATCAGATAAAACACCTATGAAAAATTGTTGTCACCATTCCTGGCTGGACAACTAATGGGCACAATTGGCAGGGGGCAGGGGCAAGGCAGTTTTTTTTTTCCACATATGAGTAACTTTGACCCTAAGGTTATTCGAATGGACCCTAAGATTATTCAGCCAAGTCATCTTCTCCTTCTAAGTCTGTGGTCATATATGCATGTGGTCTGTCTACATTTTTTATTTGCTCCTTGACAAACAGCTCCTGGTGGCTTTGATCCACCCCTTACCAAATCCCCACCCCACCCCCACCGTCATGCTATCATGTGGTTCCCTTACTCAGATCAGCATCCACAAAATCAAGGCTCGGAGCTTAGAAATATAGCAAAAGACCTCAGACTTTCTCAAACAGAAACGTAGCAGTGACAAACATACAGATGGCATAACATACAAATAGAGTGACATAACACACATGTGTTAGTGTATGGTGAGTAAGGGCAGAGGAGAATTCATCTCATGAAGAAAACTTAATTATCAATACCATGTTTCAACCACAGTCTTTATATGGAGTCATTTGCATGTGATTTTTCAAACAATCTTCCTGTATATAAATAATTAACAGAAGTAGAAAAAATAAACCATCGGCCAGTCCTCTAACTAAATGCCTGACTCAATCCTTCATTGTGATCTCGGACAGGGAGGGGTCAAAAGAGGGAACAAGCTCTTATGTTGATAAAATCGCCTGTAGCAAAGAGTGGAAAGAGTGCTCTAAGAGTGGTGATTTCTCTGAAACCACTTAGGTTTCAAAGAAAGGACAAAAGAATTCACTTAAAAATAGGGACAAGTTATTATCATGATCACTTTGCTAATTCTTCAAATTTGGAAACTCAATAAATACGTGTGGCTGTTACTGGGAGGATCCTACGTAGGTCGATGGACTGATTCTCCAAGAATAATTATGTTCTAGCCAGTTGCCCCTGAAAAAGTTGATATGTGAAGATACTGTGCTTCATCGTGACTGTGGTTTCCCAAGACCAGGCAGTGAGTGATGACCTCAGGAGCTACCGTGACAATTACAGCGTCAAGGACATTTTGACACACACCCTTACACATGCGTCCTTGCACTAAAAATGGACCAGCACCCAGAGAGGCCAGTGGGGTGTGCACCTGACCGAGGAGCAGGGAAGTCTGGACTCTCTTCAGACAGAGGTGCTGCAGTCAGGGGTGGCCGTCTGAAGTTCTTTCTGGATCTGCGGGGGGAGTTTGCAGTTTCAACTCAGTGACGGCGATTTAAACTGCAGAGCTGATGCACAAATGATCCCTGACACATTGTGGCACATTCAATCATCCTCACGGTTCTAATATGCCTTGAGACCTAACTTACATAGCATGCAGGCACCCCGAATGCAAAGCCTGCTTCAAATGCCTGTTGCAAAAGGCATCCAACACCCCATCTTATTTTCCTAAAGCACCACTACCTTCAATAAATCCCGAGCTGGGAACGGTGATTAAACTGCCAAGCCCTGCTCTTTGCTTCTCAAATGCTTACTTCGCCTCCTCTTCTCACATGCCATCTGGAACGGCCACCTCCACCCCCTCTATCTTAGTGGGGGTGGGTGTCCCTCTTGCAAGGCACAGCTTTTTCCCTTGAGCGGAATCCCTCGGAACCTTTGGGTCACAGCGAACATAATTCTTCTCTTTCTGTTTTGACTTGTAATACACTTGGCAACAATTCCACCTATTGCATTATGACAGAGTGCGGTGAAGCGAAATGACTAGGGATGGTTCTTCTGGCCAAAGCCTTTGTGACTGAGTGGGAGCCTGCAAAGAAAGTTTACAGGGCTCTTATCTTGGGGATGGGTCCGTGCTGCGGTTCTGTTCAGGATAAAAGCGAGCCATCTCAGAAGCAGGGACAGAATAGAGAACTCCACAAGTATCAATAAAGAAGAGCCACAACCAGACTGCATGCAACATCCCTGCCTGAAGTGGCAGACACCAGAGGCTCCAAAGTTTTGGCACTACAGAGACCATGAGAAACGGAAGAGCCTCTGAGACAGAGTGGTGAGCTGTGAGGCCCAGCGAATGGCTAAAAGAGCATGTGCTCCCGCAGGAGGCTAGCTTACAGCATGGGACTTTTACTAGAGCCAACGTGGCTTTTTGACACTTGGTTGAGCTGGCCCCAGTACTGGAGGAGACATCCTATTAGTATGACTGAGAAGAAGCTCTGCTAGCAACAACGAATTGTACCCGTAACATTTTATAGATGGTTCCAAAACAAAACAGAAAACCCCCATTCACTGCCATTGAGTCCATTCTGATTCTTAGTAAATCTATAGTTTGAAGCAGAATTGCATCTATGAGCTTCTGAGGTGGTACATTTTTACCAAGACTGAGAGCTTGACCTTTCTCCCTGGGAGGGTCTGGGGGCTTCTAACTGCTGACTTTGTGGTTAACAGCCCACCATAACCCACTATACTACTTGGGCTTTGTATAACCTATTCACTTTCTCAATAAGAACACACATAACCACGAGGTCTGTGTGTGGGTCTTGTCTGTCCATTCCAATGAATTGTTGAACCCAGAAGAAAAGCAGAGCACCCTGGGAGGGCCTGTTGGTGTCAGCATAGAATAAAAAGGAGTCAAATTGTAGGTATGCCTAGCTTCTTCCGGTAAAACTAATCCTTGGACACACGTGAACTTGGAGGCTTCCTCCCATGAGTGAAGCCCAAGGAAGTCCAATGTGGCTCTTATATAACTATCCCATATAGTAATAGAAGAAGCAGAAGACAAGGAGCTGGCTACATCAGAGTCTGTACTTGATCTCATAAAGGTTGCACTTAGGTAAGAAAACAAAGCTTGGGTATAACCTATAAGTACATCATAATACTATAGCAATTGTCATTACCTCCTCTCCCCCATTCCAGCTTACCAGCAAATTATTCACTGCACAGTGTCCAGTCAGAGAGAACACAATATGAACAGAATGCAGAAAAGGGTTCTTATCATAGCTCAAAATAAACAATTTCTTTGAATTAGGTCAGCAAATACTAGAACACCACTTAATCATATTTCTTGGAAAAATAATGAAATGGTGTTACATTAGAATGAAAATTAATGTCCTCAACCACCATTGCCAGTCGCTTGGCCCAGGATAAAAAGGTGCTGCGGCTGCCAGAGTCCTGCTTCCCTCCGGAGGCCCTCAACCAGGATTTCTCAACCCCAGCACTGTGAACATTTGGGGCCGGATAATTCTTTGTCATAAAGGGTTGTCTTGTGCCTTGTAGGATGGTTAACATCTCTGGCCTCTATCCACAAGATTCCAGCACTCTCTATGTCCTGCCCCCGCCCCCTTGTAACAAACAACGATGTCCATTGCTATAAGATCCATCCAAGTCATGGTGATCCCATGCCTGTCAGACTAGACCTAGAAGCTCAGGGGGCTTCTAATAGCTGATTGTTTCCCAAAGTATATCATCTAACCTTTCTTCTGATGCACTTCTGCATGAACTCAAACCCCCAACCTTTTGGTTCATAGCCAAGGAAGTTATGGGCTTGCACCAAGTAGGAACTACAAACATGTGGCTACCAAATCACAGCCGTTGGGTTGATTCCCACTCAGAATCTTCGACACCATGGATCCTTGTCAGAGCAGAGTGGTCTCGCCTACTAAATAAAAAGGACTGCTGCATGTGGTCCCTTGATGGTGTACTTTGTGTCAGCTGAGGACAGAGTGCTCCTCTTCCCACAGGCCCACCGACCCGCGCCCATTAACATGTGCTTCTGATTATCTACTTTCTTTGCGTCTTCAATATCTTATTTCTCTGTCTGCTGATATCCTCGCCTTCTCTACACTTTGCTTTGCTCTTTCCTTCTCCCTTCCTCCCTTTCCTGCTGCCTTTCTCCCAACGGCCTCTTCTCCACACTTCACAGTTTCCACGGAGTCCTGACAGCCTTGTGTTCATCCGTACAAGTCTGCTGAGATGGCTTCTGCTGTGAATCGATGCTAAGGAGCCCCGGAGGTGTAGTGGTTACAAGTTGGGCGACTAATCATAACAAGGTTAGCAGTTTGCAAGCCTAGCAATTTCCTGGGGAGAAAGCTGGGCCTTCCCACTCCTCGAAAGGGTTATAGTCTCAAACTCACAGGGCGCATTCTACCCTGTCCGAACACGCTGCTGTGAGTCCGCGGTGACTCAATGGCAGTGAGTTTAATGACATTTCAGTCACTAAACACACCAGCAATTTGGACTTTCAATTTTGAGGACTTGATACTCGTGGAACAAAAACAAACAAGCAGGCCCATTGCCATTGAGTCGATTCAGACTCACAATGACCCTCTGTCTAGTCCCCACATGCGTCTGTTTAGGAGAGCAGGTGTTCCCATCTTTCTCACAGAGTGGCGGGTGGGTGGAACCACCTGGTGGTTAGCCGTCCAGTGCTCATCAACAGTACCTCCGGGGATACTGACCTTTACTGGGTACGCCATGGCGTTGGAAACATTTTCCATTTTCATGCTATTGAAAGTTCATACTAACCTTCTTCCCAGTTATTTCTTTTGCTGCTGCTTCTGAATGCTCACCTTCTACTAGTCTAGGAAAATGAGCTTAAGGCTTCAGGTATCTGGCTTTCTAAGTATATTCTCAGTGACATAACCACTCAAAGGCATCAATGCTATGAAAATAGGATCAGGGACTTCCTTTTTTAACTTTGAGGTAGCAACCATTCCTTTCCCATGATCTCCTCCTCTTTCTATGATCTGTTCATGAGTGGTATGACAAGTTGATCAGTCACCATGAATTGGATCTCTTGAACTTGTAGACCTGATTGCTTTGTGGTCATGATTCAAAGATTTAAGAATTCCAATATACATTTTCTGTTTAGAACTGTATAGATACATACAAAACTAATCAGCTTTAAGAGTTGGGAAAAGAAAATAGAAGGAGGAAATGGAGTTTTCTTTATTGTAATACATCTTAAACTTGATTCATCCTTTAATTGAAGCATATGTGAGCCACTCCCCCCCCCCAAAAAAAAAACCTAATAAGCAATACCATCGAAAGAAATGGTTAACTATGAATGGTAGAGAAAGATACAATGCATAAGAATAATTTCCTTCTGTGTGGGAGAAAATTAAATCATTTGGAGGCTAAAAAGAGAGATGCCAAGGAAAGGGAAGAGACAACAGATGGATTGAGATGCCACCACAGTATTAATCCTTTGTCTCATGCACAGGAGCAGCTATGGCTTGAGAATCTCAGCACAAAGGGAGGTTGTGGCCCATTTTTTACCAGAACTCTGAGTTCCTTTCATGAACCTGGAGCAGGGGATAGAGATCCCTATCATCGGTTCTTATAAGACAGAGTGTACCTGATTCTTAGGGCGTCTGAGGCTCTAATGGCTGCAGTACTATACAGCAGAAAGCCTTCCCTGTCTCATGCAGAGTGCCAGGTAGGTCAGAAAGCTTCACCGGGCCATACATTGGCCAGCATATCACCTTCAGCACTCCCAGAGTTTCTGGAACAATGGCAGCAAAGTATAAATGGTTTGTTAGGGAATGGGTAACAACTTGAAATAACCCACTGAGTTATCCTGTTTGTAGCTTGGAGGAAAATCGTGTTGCCCTTAGACACTGCTTTATACTTTAGATGGCTAAATATTGGCCTCTTTGACCATATCCTGCCCTACTGGGCGAGTAGCCTATGGGATCAAAGAAACATGCATGCCCACTTGAAGCTCACTCCCTGCCTATTTCTAGACCAGGCTTGGCAAGGACCATGGAAGTCCCTGGAAGTCCCTGACTAGAGCGCCCTAACCCTCTAAGCAGGCTGGGTGAGGCTTTTCTTGGGTCTAGGTGCTGAAAGACAGCCTATACTGCCCATGTGCGTGCCTCTAAATCTGAGAAAATGGCCAAGAAGAGGTTGTTTGTGCATGTAGGTTTGGGTGTGGGGTGTGCATGAGGGATTGGACAAGTGAAATGGGATTTCCACACATGTGTTCTCAAGGCCATGGGAAAGGAGCCAGATGTGGGAAGAGAAGCAAGAATGGGTCATAACCTGGGAGTTAATATTGTTATGCCAACATTTTCAGTGTGAAATGCCAAGGAGTCTAAGAAGTCTAATTCAAACCTGGCTTCCTAAGTCATTGTAAAAATATGTTTCCACAAAGCAGAATAACAGATATTTATTTAACAGACTGTCTGTTTAGTGTACAGTACTCAAAGTACGAAGGCCTCCTTTGATACTCCTGTCTTCAGGCTTACACTGGCAGGCCCTGCAGGAGCAGATTTAGAATTTGCCTCCAGAAGTTAGTGAGGACGAGGGCTGAGTGCTAAAATTGGTGTGAGAGTCACCAGACTGAAAGATGTTGGGCTTAAGCAAAGGGAGGAACAGTGTTCAGACCATGTGACTGGAGGCCAGGACTGAGAATAGTTACAAGGAGCAAAGGTCAGGAAGGGCCAGTGATATCAGCACTAGCAGATGTAGCAAAGGCCGAGGCCAGAGACCAGAGGTCAAGGAACACGAGACATTTGCTATCAAGCAAGAAACGGAAAAGGGGCCTGGAGATCAGATCACTGCTTACAGACACACACACATACACAGCACACCACCACGATGTTAGGGGAGCTCCCCTTGCTTGCTCTAGCAGGAGGAAGGACAAAACAGCCATGCTAAGGAGATTAAGCTAGGGATTGTTAGTCTTGACTGTGACAAAATGTTATACTTGAGAATGTGACTGCATAAGCTACCTTACAAATATATAGTGCGTGCACACATGAGGGGAGATTAAAAGATACCGAATGACGAATGCTTTATATGATAGACTCAGGAACATGTAAGAATCACAACATTTAGGGTATCCCGCCTTAAAGAGTAAGATGGAAAGCTAAGGCTGATTTGGAAGAGTACGTTGCTAGTTAGTTTTCATTCTTATGGTGGTTTAATGTACTGGGTGGCTCTCCAAAAGATTGGAGATGCAAGTCTACCTCGATGCAACTGTACCAAAGCCCTGGAAGTCAGCTTCTGAAAACTCGGCTATGAAGAACACATGGAGCACAGGTCCACTGAGACAGGTCGGGTGGGGGGTGGGGGCACAAGGTCACGGAGACTAGGGTGGACATACTTGTGAGATGAAGAGCCAATCCATCCCTCACAACAATTTAAAACTTAGTTGAGAGTCAAATCTATTTTACAAATATGGAAAACTTAAAGCCACATTATAAAAGAAACTATAATAGTGTCATTTTCAACTTTACTTGAGAGCTACATTGTATAATGAAAGACCCCCATATAGCTCACGAGCCTCAGTTTGCTTACCCCTGGTGGATGATAGTCATAGTTGTTTTATTATTATTAATTATTAACTGTAGGGTCCTGGACAATTCTTGCTACCCCCAGGCATGCTGTAAGCTGAATTACACAATAGAGCGGCAATTAGAGCATTTTGTGTAGTGAAAAGAATGCTTTCCAGAAGCCGATTTAGTTCCTCACTTGAACTGGATCTGATCAATAAGGAATAATTCAGGATTTCGAAGACTACAAGTCTTTATGGAAGGAAAACCTCATTTTTCTCTTGGGAAGAGGCTGGTGGTTTCAAACTGCTCACCATGTAGTTCGCAAGCCAGATCGTAACCACTACACCACTTTTGCTAAAATATTACCCAAGAGATGCTGTTTTTTGACTTGACGGGGCACCACAAAAGAAGGAAAAGTGATCTACAATTGTGATGACCTGCTTCCCCCCACTTGTGATATAGTTGAGGATATAAAATACAAGCACGTGACTTTTTCTTGTAGTAAAAAGACCCTGACAATTCAAATAGCTTTGGGACACTTACAGAGCTCCAAAGGCTAGTGCAGGGAAAGGAAAACAATACAGAAAAGATTCCGGTCCAGAACTCATGGAATTCGTCCTCGAGTGAAGTAGGGCTCATGAAATAGTTGTTAAACACATTTGTTTAATATTTATCTATATTAAACACGCACACGTGTGTATACATGTTGCTTTAAAAGAAACATAAAAGACCACAAAACATAAAATAAACATAAAAGACCAGAGGATTACTTTCTTGAAGAATAGATAACCTCAGGATTATTCTACCAGATTGCTGATGGCCTCCGTGAATTCTACACTTCATTTAGAAGATGCCTTTGGTGTGTGTGTGTGTGTGTTTATTTTGACCAGGGAAGGGTCTATGAAACTCCTTTATTGTGTAATCTTCAGGAAAATGCCAGATAAGCATTGGGCTACCAACCACAAGGTGATGGTTCAAACTCACCATCCACTCTTCAGGAGAAAGATGCTCTTTGCTCCATTAAAGATTTACAGCCTGTGAAACGCTACAATGAGTTGCTGTGAGTCGAAATTGACTCAATGGCAAATGGGTTGCTTTCTGTAGTATACAAAAAGCTAGTCCATTCATAACACTCCTACAATATGAAAAACTTTCCTTGAAAATTCTGAGGATACTGCCATCATTTTTTTATCTGATGGAGGGGAGGGAGAAGTAATAGAACATGAAAGGCATCGACTGAGGAGAGTGTAGAAAGCATGAAATCGCTTTTTTATGGAGAATGGCATGTTTGTCATAAGGTCTCATTGAAGGATTGGCAAGTAGCCTTAAAGATCCAACAGGGAGAGAGACTACCAATCTGTGGCAGCCTTATTTTATGTGACTGTGTTTTTCATTGTTGTATGTTTTTTTTTGTTTGTTTTCCAGTAGTGTTAAGCAAACTGTTACTTAAGCTATTGGAGATTGACAATTGACTTAAACTATGATCGGGGCATTAGTGGGCAGATGTATTAGATGTTATAGGCCTGTGATATGGCATAATGGGAAATAGCTGGTTCAAATAAAATAGACTGGTTTAGGTAGTGTAGACCTGCGTTATTAGACCCAATGCAGGTGCAGTGAGAGGAAGGGAAGGAGAGAATTTAAATGACAAGAGGCTGTGGTCCATGAATGGGGTGCTGGCATTAAAAAACTCAGACATGGAGTCGTCCAGAAATAGTTTCAGAATATTAAATGACCGCGTT